>NC_092707.1:156905435-158105435 GCF_047496885.1 Scyliorhinus torazame
AATTCCCCACCCACTCCCCCAATTCCCCCCTCCCCTCACCCCCCCAATTCCCCCCTCCCCTCCCGCCCCCAATTCCCCCCTCCCCTCCCCCCAATTCCCCCCTCCCCTCCCCCAATCCCCCCTCCCCCCCCCAATACCCCCTCCCTAATTCCCCCTACCTTGCCCCCAATTCCCCTCCCTCCCCCCAATTCCCCCTCCCAATTCCCCCCTCCCCTCCCCCCCAATTCCCCCTCCCCTCCCCCCAATTCCCCCCTCCCCTCCCCCCAATTCCCCCTCCCCTCCCCCCAATTCACCCTCCCCTCCCCCCAATTCACCCTCCCCTCCCCCAATGCCCCCTCCCCTCCCCCCAATTCTCCCTCCCCTCCCCCAATTCCCCCTCCCCTTCCCCCAATTCCCCCTCCGTTCCCCCAATTCCTCCCCTCCCTCCCCACCAATTCCCCCCTCCCTTCCCGCCCCCAATTCGCCCTCCCCCCAATTCGCCCTCCCCTCCCCCCAATTCCCCCTCCCTTCCCCCAATTCCTCCCCCTCCCCACCAATTCCCCCCTCCCGCCCCCAATACGCCCTCCCCCCAATTCCCCCCTCCCCTCCCCCCAACTCCCCCTCCCCTCCCCCCAACTCCCCCTCCCCTCCCCAATTACCCCCTCCCCTCCCCCCAATTCCCCCTCCCCCAATTCCCCCCTCCCCTTCCCCCAATTCCCCCTCCCTTCCCCCAATTCCTCCCCTCCCCACCAATTCCCCCCTCCCCTCCCGCCCCCAATACGCCCTCCCCCCAATTCCCCCCTCCCCTCCCCCCAACTCCCCCTCCCCTCCCCAATTCCCCCCTCCCCTCCCCCCAATTCCCCCTCCCCCCAATTCCCCCCTCCCCTTCCCCCAATTCCCCCTCCCCTCCCCCAATTCCCCCCTCCCCTGCCCAATTCCCCCTCCTCCCCCCAAATTCCCCCTCCCCTCCCCCCAATTCCCCCCTCCCCTCAATTCCCCCCTCCCCTCCCCCCAATTCCCCCTCCCCTCAATTCCCCCTCCCCTCCCCCCAATTCCCCCTCCCCTCCCCAATTCCCCCCTCCCCTCCCCAATTCCCCCCTCCCCTCCCCAATTCCCCCCTCCTCCACCATCCCCCCTCCCCCTCCCCTCCCCCAATTCCCCCCTTTCCTCCCCCAATTCCCCCCCTCCCCCAATTCCCCCCTCCCTCCCCCCAATTCACCCTCCCCAATTCCCCCCTCCCCTCCCCCAATTCCCCCCTCCCCTCCCCTCCCCCAATTCCCCCCTCCCCTCCCCTCCCCCAATTCCCCCTCCCCTCCCCCCAATTCCCCCTCCCCTCTCCCCAATTCCCCCTCCCCAATACCCCTTCCCCTCCCCCCAAATCCCCCTCCCCTCTCCCCAATTCCCCTCTCCCCAATACCCCCTCCCCTCTCCCCAATTCCCCCTCCCCTCCCCCCAATTCCCCCTCCCCTCCCCCCAATTCCCCATCCCCACCCCTCCCCCCAATTCCCCCTCCCTTCCCCCAATTCCTCCCCTCCCTCCCCTCCCCACTAGTTCCCCCTCCCGCCCCAGTTCCCCCTCCCCTCAATTCCCCCTCCCTTCCCCCAATTCCCCCCTCCCCTCTCGCCCCCAATTCCCCCTTCCCTTCCCCCTATTCCCCCCTCCCCTCAATTCCCCCCTCCCCCCCCATTCCCCCACCCCTCCCCCAATTCCTCCCTCCCCTCCCCCAATTCCCCCTCCCTCCCCCTCCCCTAATTCCCCCTCCCCTCCCCCCAATTCCCCCCTCCCCTCCCCCAATTCCCCCCCTCCCCCAATTCCCCCTCCCCTCTCCCCAATTCCCCCTCCCCCAATTCCCCCTCCCTTCCCCCAATTTCTCCCCTCCCTCCCCACCAATTCCCCCTCCCGTCCTGCCCCCAATTCGCCCTCTCCTAATTCCCCCCTCCCCTCCCCCCAATTCCCCCTCCCCTCCCCCCAATTCCCCCTCCCCTCCCCCCAATTCCCCCTCCCCTCCCCCCAATTCCCCCTCCTCCCCCCAATTCCCCCTCCCATCCCCCCAATTCCCTCTCCCCTCCCCCAATTCCCTCTCCCCCCTCCCAATTCCCCTCCCCTCCCCCGCTCCCAATTCCCCCTCCCAAGTCCCCCTCCCCTCCCCTCCCAAGTCCCCCTCCCCTCCCCCTCCCAAGTCCCCCTCCCCTCCCCCCTCCCAATTTACCCTCCCCTCCCCCCAATTCCCCCTCCCCTCCCCCAATTCCCCCTCCCCTCCCCCCAATTCCCCATCCACTCTCCCCAATTCCCCCTCCCCTCTCCCCAATTCCCCCTCCAATTCCCCCTCCCCTCCCCCAATTCCCCCTCCCCCAATTCCCCCTCCCCTCTCCCCAATTCCCCCTCCCCTCCCCCCAATTCCCCCTCCCCTCTCCCCAATTCCCCCTCCCCTCTCCCCAATTCCCCTCCCCAATTCCCCCTCCCCCGATTTCCCCCTCCCCCCAATTCCCCCTCCCCTCCCCATCAATTCCTCCCCTCCCTCCCCACCAATTCCCCCCTCCCCTCCCGCCCCCCCTCCCCCAATTCCCCCTCCCCTCCCCACCAATTCACCCCCTCCCCTCCCGCCCCCCTCCCCAATTCCCCCCTCCCCTCCCCCCAATTCCCCCTCCCTTCCCCAATTCCTCTCCTCCCTCCCCACCAATTCCCCCCTCCCTTCCCCCAATTCCTCCCCTCCCTCCCCCTCCCCACCAATTCCCCCCTCCCTCCCCATTCCCCCTCCCTCCCCCTCCCGACCAATTCCCCCCTCCCCACCCGCCCCCAATTCGCCCTTCCACCAATTCCCCCCTCCCCTCCCCCAATTCCCCCCTCCCCTCCCCCCAATTCCCCCCTCCCCTCCCCAATTCCCCCCTCCCCTACCCCCCAATTGCCCTCTCCCCTCCCCCCCAATTCCCCCCTCCCCCCCAATTCCCCCTCCCCTCCCCCAATTCCCCCTCCCCTCCCCCCAATTCCCCCCTCCCCTCCCCTCCCCCCAATTCCCCCCTCCCCCCCAATTCCCCCCTCCCCTCCCCCCCAATTCCCCCCTCCCCTCCCAATTCCCCCCTCCCCTCCCCCCCAATTCCCCCCTCGCCCCAATTCCCCCTGCCCCCAATTCCCCCCTCCCCTCCCCCTCAATTCCCCCTCCCCTCCCCCTCCCCCCAATTCCCCCCTCCCCCCAATACACCCCCTCCCCTCCCCCCAATTCCCCCCCACCCTCCCCCCACCCTCCCCTCCCCCCAAATTCCCCCCCACCCTCCCCTCCCCCCAAATTCCCCCCACCCTCCCCTCCCCTCAAATTCCCCCCACCCTCCCCCCAAATTCCCCCCACCCTCCCCTCCCCCCAAATTCACCCCACCCTCCCCTCCCCCCAAATTCCCCCCACCATCCCCTCCCCCCAAATTCCCCCCACCCTCCCCCCAAATTCCCCCCACCCTCCCCTCCAATTTCCCCCACCCTCCCCTCCCCTCAAATTCCCCCCACCCTCCCCTCCCCTCCCCCCAAATTCCCCCACCCTCCCCTCCCCCCAAATTCCCCCACCCTCCCCTCCCTCCAAATTCCCCCCACCATCCCCTCCCCCCAAATTCCCCCCACCCTCCCCCCAAATTCCCCCCACCCTCCCCTCCAATTCCCCCCACCCTCCCCTCCCCTCAAATTCCCCCCACCCTCCCCAATTCCTCCCCTCCCTCCCCCTCCCCACCAATTCCCCCCTCCCCTCCCGCCCCCCCTCCCCCAATTCCCCCCCTCCCCTCCCCTCCCCCCAATTCCCCCCTCCCTTCCCCAATTCCTCCCCTCCCTCCCCCTCCCCACCATTCCCCCCTCCCCTCCCCTCCCCCCAATTCCCCCTCCCTTCCCCAATTCCTCCCCTCCCTCCCCCTCCCCACCAATTCCCCCCTTCCTTCCTCCAATTCCTCCCCTCCCTCCCCCTCCCCACGAATTCCCCCCTCCCCTCCCGCCCCCAATTCGCCCTCCCCCCAATTCCCCCCTCCCCTCCCGCCCCCAATTCGCCCTCCCCCAATTCCCCCCTCCCCTCCCCCCAATTCCCCCCTCCCCGCCCCCCAATTCCCCCCCTCCCCCCAATTACCCCCTCCCCCCAATTCCCCCCTCCGCTCCCCCCAATTCCCCCCTTCCCCCCAATTCCCCCCTCCCCTCCCCCCAATTCCCCTCTCCCCCAATTCCCCCCTCCCCCCCAATTCCCCCTCCCCTCCCCCCAATCCCCCCCTCCCCTCCCCCCCAATTCCCCCCTCCCCTCCCCCCCCCAATTCCCCCCTCCCCTCCCCAATTCCCCCCTCCCCTCCCCAATTCCCCCCTCCCCTCCCCCCAATTCCCCCCTCCCCTCCCCCTCCCCCACCAATTCCCCCCTCCCCTCCCCCCCCCAATTCCACCTCCCCTCCCCCTCCCCCCACCAATTCCCCCCTCCCCTCCCCCCAATTCCCCCCTCCCCCCAATTCCCCCCCACCCTCCCCTCCCCCCAAATTCCCCCACCCTCCCCTCCCCCCAAATTCCCCCCACCCTCCCCTCCCCCCAAATTCCCCCCACCCTCCCCTGCCCCCAAATTCCCCCCACCCTGCCCCCAAATTCCCCCCACCCACCCTCAAATTCCCCCCACCCTCCCCTCCCCTCAAATTCCCCCCACCCTCCCCTCCCCCAAATTCCCCCACCCTCCCCTCCCCTCCCCCCACCCTCCCCTCCCCCCAAATTCCCCCACCCTCCCCTCCCCTCAAATTCCCCCACCCTCCCCTCCCCTCAAATTCCCCCCACCCTCCCCTCCCCTCAAATTCCCCCCACCCTCCCCTCCCCTCAAATTCCCCCCACCCTCCCCTCAAATTCCCCCCACCCTCCCCTCCCTCAAATTCCCCCACCCTCCCCTCCCCTCAAATTCCCCCCACCCTCCCCACCCTCAAATTCCCCCCACCCTCCCCTCCCCTCCCCTCAAATTCCCCCCACCCTCCCCTCAAATTCCCCCCACCCTCCCCTCCCCTCAAATTCCCCCCACCCTCCCCTCCCCTCAAACTCCCCCCACCCTCCCCTCCCCTCAAACTCCCCCCACCCTCCCCTCCCCCCAAATTCCCCCACCCCCCAAATTCCCCCCACCCTCCCCTCCCCCCAAATTCCCCCACCCTCCCCTCCCCAAATTCCCCCCACCCTCCCTCCCCCAAATTCCCCCACCCTCCCCTCCCCAAATTCCCCCACCCTCCCCCAAATTCCCCCACCCTCCCCTCCCCTCAAATTCCCCCCACCCTCCCCTCCCCTCAAATTCCCCCCACCCTCCCCTCCCCTCAAATTCCCCCCACCCTCCCCTCCCCTCAAATTTCCCCCACCCCCCCCCTCAAATTCCCCCCACCCCTCCCCCTCAAATTCCCCCCACCCTCCCCTCCCCTCCCCTCAAATTCCCCCCAACCTCCCCCCACCCTCCCCTCCCCTCCCCCCAAATTCCCCCCACCCTCCCCTCCCCCCAAATTCCCCCCACCCTCCCCTCCCCCCACCCTCCCCTCCCCCCAAATTCCCCCACCCTCCCCTCCCCTCAAATTCCCCCCACCCTCCCCTCCCCTCAAATTCCCACCACCCTCCCCTCCCCTCAAATTCCCACCACCCTCCCCTCCCCTCAAATTCCCCCCACCCTCCCCTCCCCTCAAATTCCCCCACCCTCCCCTCCCCTCAAATTCCCCCCACCCTCAAATTCCCCCACCCTCCCCTCCCCTCAAATTCCCCCCACCCTCCCCCCCCTCAAATTCCCCCCACCCTCCCCTCCCCTCCCCTCAAATTCCCCCCACCCTCCCCTCAAATTCCCCCCACCCTCCCCTCCCCTCAAATTCCCCCCACCCTCCCCTCCCCTCAAATTCCCCCCACCCTCCCCTCCCCTCAAATTCCCCCCACCCTCCCCTCCCCTCCCCTCAAATTCCCCCACCCTCCCCTCCCCCCAAATTCCCCCCACCCTCCCCTCCCCCCAAATTCCCCCCCACCCTCCCCTCCCCCCAAATTCCCCCACCCTCCCCTCCCCCCAAATTCCCCCACCCTCCCCTCCCCCCAAATTCCCCCCACCCCCCAAATTCCCCCCACCCTCCCCTCCCCCAAATTCCCCCCACCCTCCCCCTCCCCCAAATTCCCCCGACCCTCCCCTCCCCCCAAATTCCCCCACCCTCCCCTCCCCCCAAATTCCCCCACCCTCCCCTCCCCTCAAATTCCCCCCACCCTCCCCTCCCCTCAAATTCCCCCCACCCTCCCCTCCCCTCAAATTCCCCCCACCCTCCCCTCCCCTCAAATTCCCCCCACCCCCCCTCAAATCCCCCCCCTCAAATTCCCCCCACCCTCCCCCCAAATTCCCCCCACCCTCCCCTCCCCCCAAATTCCCCCCACCCCCCAAATTCCCCTCCCCTCCCCCCAAATTCCCCCCACCCTCCCCTCCCCCCAAATTCCCCTCCCCTCCCCCCAACCTCCCCTCCCCCCAAATTCCCCTCCCCTCCCCCCAAATTCCCCCCACCCCCCAAATTCCCCCCACCCTCCCCCCACCCTCCCCTCCCCCCAAATTCCCCCCACCCTCCCCTCCCCCCAAATTCCCCCCACCCTCCCCTCCCCCCAAATTCCCCCCACACCCTCCCCTCCCCCCAAAGTCCCCCTCCCCTCCACCCAATTCCCCCCCTCCCCCAATTCCCCCCTCCCGTCCCAATTCCCCCCTCCCCCCCAATTCCCCTCTCCCCCTCCCTCCCCCCCAATTCCCCCCCTCCCCCCAATTCCCCCCCCCTCCCCAATTCCCCCCCCCTCCCCCCAATTCCCCCCCCTCCCCCCCAATTCCCCCCTCCTCCCCCCCAATTTCCTCCCCCTCCCTCCCCCCAATTCCCCCCCTCCCTCCCCCAATTCCCCCCTCCCTCCCCCCAATTTCCCCCCTCCCTCCCCCCAATTCCCCCCTCCCTCCCCCCCCAATTTCCCCCCTCCCTCCCAATTCCCCCCTCCCTCCCCAATTCCCCCCTCCCTCCCTCCCCCCCCCAATTCCCCCCTCCCTCCCTCCCCCCCAATTCCCCCCTCCCTCCCTCCCCCCCAATTCCCCCCTCCCCCCCAATTTCCCCCTCCCTCCCCCCCAATTTCCCCCCTCCCCCCCAATTCCCCCCTCCCCCCCAATTTCCCCCCCCCAATTTCCCCCCTCCCTCCCTCCCCCCCAATTTCCCCCCTCCCTCCCTCCCAATTTCCCCCCTCCCTCCCTCCCCCCCAATTTCCCCCCTCCCTCCCCCCCAATTTCCCCCCTCCCTCCCCCCCAATTTCCCCCCTCCTCCCTCCCCCCCAATTTCCCCCTCCCTCCCCCCCAATTTCCCCCCTCCCTCCCTCCCCCCCAATTTCCCCCCTCCCTCCCTCCCCCCCAATTTCCCCCCTCCCTCCCAATTTCCCCCTCCCTCCCTCCCCCCCAATTTCCCCCCTCCCTCCCCCCAATTCCCCCCCTCCCTCCCCCCCCAATTTCCCCCCCTCCCTCCCAATTCCCCCCTCCCTCCCCAATTCCCCCCTCCCTCCCCCCCCCCAATTCCCCCTCCCTCCCTCCCCCCCAATTCCCCCCTCCCCCCCCAATTTCCCCCTCCCTCCCCCCCCAATTTCCCTCCCTCCCCCCCAATTTCCCCCCTCCCTCCCTCCCCCCCAATTTCCCCCCTTCCTCCCTCCCCCCCAATTTCCCCCCTCCCCAATTTCCCCCCTCCCTCCCTCCCCCCCAATTTCCCCCCTCCCTCCCTCCCCCCCAATTTCCCCCCTCCCTCCCTCCCCCCCAATTTCCCCCCTCCCTCCCCCCCCAATTTCCCCCCTCCCTCCCTCCCCCCCAATTTCCCCCCTCCCTCCCAATTTCCCCCCTCCCTCCCTCCCCCCAATTTCCCCCCTCCCTCCCTCCCCCCAATTTCCCCCCTCCCTCCCTCCCCCCCAATTTCCCCCCTCCCTCCCTCCCCCCCAATTTCCCCCCTCCCCCCCAATTTCCCCCCTCCCTCCCTCCCCCCCAATTTCCCCCCCTCCCCCCCCAATTTCCCCCCTCCCTCCCTCCCCCCCCAATTTCCCCCCTCCCTCCCTCCCCCCCAATTTCCCCCCTCCCTCCCTCCCCCCCAATTTCCCCCCTCCCTCCCCCCAATTTCCCCCTCCCTCCCCCCCAATTTCCCCCCTCCCTCCCTCCCCCCAATTTCCCCCCTCCCTCCCCCCCAATTTCCCCCCTCCCTCCCTCCCCCCCAATTTCCCCCCTCCCTCCCTCCCCCCCAATTTCCCCCCTCCCTCCCTCCCTATTTCCCCCCTCCCTCCCTCCCTATTTCCCCCCTCCCTCCCTCCCAATTTCCCCCCTCCCTCCCTCCCCCCCAATTTCCCCCTCCCTCCCAATTTCCCCCCTCCCTCCCTCCCTCCCCCCAATTTCCCCCCTCCCTCCCTCCCCCCCAATTTCCCCCCTCCCTCCCTCCCTCCCCCCCCAATTTCCCCCCTCCCTCCCCCCCAATTTCCCCCTCCCTCCCTCCCTCCCCCCCAATTTCCCCCCTCCCTCCCAATTTCCCCCTCCCTCCCTCCCTCCCCCCCAATTTCCCCCCTCCCTCCCCCCCAATTTCCCCCCTCCCTTCCCCCCTCCCCCCAATTTTCCCCTCCCTCCCTCCCTCCCCCCCCCCAATTTCCCCCCTCCCCCCAATTTCCCCCTCCCTCCCTCCCCCCCCCAATTCCCCCCCCCCAATTTCCCCCCCCCCCAATTTCCCCCCCCCAATTCCCCCCCCCAATTTCCCCCCCCCCAATTTCCCCCCCCCAATTCCCCCCCCCCCCCAATTCCCCCCCCCCCAATTTCCCCCCCCCCCAATTTCTCCCCCCCCCCAATTTCCCCCCCCCCCCAATTCCCCCCCCCCCAATTTCTCCCCCCCCCCAATTTCTCCCCCCCCCCCAATTTCTCCCCCCCCCCAATTTCTCCCCCCCCCCCAATTTCTCCCCCCCCCCCCAATTTCTCCCCCCCCCCCCAATTTCTCCCCACCCCCCCAATTTCTCCCCCCCCCCCCAATTTCTCCCCCCCCCCCCAATTTCTCCCCCCCCCCCCAATTTCTCCCCCCCCCCCCAATTTCTCCCCCCCCCCCCAATTTCTCCCCCCCCCCCCAATTTCTCCCCCCCCCCCCAATTTCTCCCCCCCCCCCACCCCCATATTAGCTTTAAAAAAAAAACTGACCAGGCTGGGATGTGCTCGCTTTTATCCCCTTGCCCCGGTTCAGCCCCTGCCGGGGTATTCCGGGCACAGCCTGTTGTGTTGAAGTTTGACACCATCTGCTTTTTTTTTTGCACGCTGGGGGACTGATGTTGCGGCGAGTGTCGGGGACACGCCTCTTTCTGCCCGGGAGCGCACCATTAACTCTGGTGAAACATTTTTTTAAATTTTTTTTAAAAAATGTTTTGCTTTGTTCCAGATCTTTCACGTTTATTTCTTGCGACTTAACTTTCTGGGCCTTTTTTTTTTGTTGTTGTTGTTGTGTGCGGACTGATGTAGGACAGGCCGCCATGGGCAGGGAGGAAAACCTGGTCGGAATCGCCAAGAGGCTGGATAAAATGGTATCGAGGAAGAGTTTGGTAAGGCTGCCGAGACCCGAGAGGAAGGCGGCGGGGCGGAAATCGACAAAGAGACGGTGGCATGTCCGGGCCGGGCCTGTTGGTCTCCCCGCCGCCGCCCGGCCTGACAGCGAGCCTCGAAACTCGCTCTAACCGTCCCCGGAAGCGGCGGCAACTTTTGTTCGACTTGCTCCAGGGTGACAGTCGACACAATTTTCCGCCGAGGCGTGGATCGATTTGTCGGGGCAGGTGCTTGGCCTCGAACCGCGGTCTCCCAAGTTACTCGGTAATGGGATCTCCCCGTGCCGTCTGGCGGCCTGTTCCCTCCCGGGGGGGGAGGTTAAAGACAGCGTCAGATACGAGGCTCGGATTTAAAAAAAACATTTATTTTAAAAGATCGAATCTGAGCAGCACCGCAGTTTGCCAAGTGTACCAACGCCGCCTTGTGACCGAGCAGCGGTGTTTATTATTAGATTGAACCAGTAAATCCGAGGAATGCCATTCTCTTTCCAGACCAACAACTACTACCATCCCACCTCCATCCTTTTTATCTCATTCCCCCCACACAATTCGGGTTGTTGTGATGGGGGGAGTGCTGGAGCACATTCAGCGTTTCAAAGGGAAAATTGGATGAATGTTTGAAAATGAAAAATTGACAGGGCCTGTGGGCGTGAAGAAGAGGAATTGGATTTGGCCCTTTCCAAGGCCCGGCCCACTGTGGGCTGAATGGCCTCCTCCTGTGCTGCGTGATGCTGAAATCCAGCTTCCCCACGGTGGTGGGCAGGCACAGGGGAGGAACCAGGTGTGTGAGATAGTCGAATGAATGAGAGACACCAGTTGAAAGTTCAATGCACTAACTCCATTGTGTGCGTGCGTTTCAACATATTGTAGATCTCCAACATTGAGAGCGAATGAGCAACTGTGTTCACGGAAGAATGACCAAAACCTTCCGGAGTTTTCCAGTAAAACAAACGTTTTGCTTTGTTTTTATCTAAATAGGATGGTGCGCTTGATCTGCTCCAGGAACTTCAAGGTGTGAAGATGACACTAAAGTTGCTGCAGGTAACTTACGATTGAAACTCCCAACTGACCATGCCCTACTGACCATGTCCTATGTTCCTCTGGGAAGTGCCTTGGGCCAACTCGGTAACAATCCCCAGTTTGTCTTGGTGTCCTGGGCTATGGAGAGCAAGTTGAAACACTGCTTCTGATTCTCACCCAGTGTTGGCAGCGTTTGCTGATAGCATATTGGACTGAATATCTTCTCATAAATCCCTTCCCCAATCCCACCATGAGTAAACCATTGCTGTTGCTCGATTGTAGAGCCCCCAGCACCATCACATTACATACAATATAAAGACCATTCGGCCTATCTAGTCTGTGCTGCTGTTTATACTCTACGTGACACTTCTTCCATTCCACTTCCCTTATCTCAGCGTTTCAGCATGTTTTTGCATTCCCTCTTTCTCTCGACTACTGATCTAGGTTCCCTTTGAATGGATATTGGGTATTGGAAAAGGGTTAGCGTAGACAAAAGGCTACTTTTGTACTTGCACTTGAATGAGCCTTCAAAGACTGCAATATGAGACTCAAGGTTGTGGCAAGTTCTTGTATAGATTTCAAACCACTTTCTGCAATGACTAATAGAAAAAGATAAACTGTACAAATAGGCAGTAGACAACTTTCAATGGAGAGTTGAATTCCTGGCGGTCAGCATTCTAATTCAAGAACATACTCGATAAAGTGGCTTTCCAATCCTCCGGATCCTCCAAAGTGTTTCCCAGCCATTTGAATTTATGTAATTATCGAAATTTACAGCAAGGAAAAGGATCATTTGGCCCATTGTGTGCTGACTGGCTGACAACTAGCCATTCAGTTTGTAGTCTCTGCTATAATGTTTGGAAATCCCAGGAGCATTCTCTAATGCAATGCATTTGGATAAAAATACATATAGGGGGTGGGGGACGTTGGGCCGATACTACGCTATAATACATCCAGGTTCCACTTCTGCCCATTGCCCCCTTCCTTTCCCAGACCCCTTCCAGAAATATTATTCACTCCACATTAACCTAACCGACGAAAGATCAGTTCCATTTATCAAACCCATTTTCTACAGCATGTTGGCTGTGTTCACTGAACCTTCTGGGCCTTGGGAGGTAGAGAGTATGTAGGGGAGAAACATGAATTTGGATTATACAATAACATTCAAAGCCATGAACTGTGTAAAGATGGAAATGGTTAAATTGAACTCTTGGACCAGGTCCCAATCCATATTGCTAACATATGTTCAGTTCCCATTTTGGAAACGGCAGAACCTTCATTTCCGCCAAAAACTGATCGGATAAACACTTTTTTTATTGCTGGACGTAATCTGTTTAAAGTGAATGTGAAAACTCAACACAAGACAATGTCCCGGGGCTGGGATCGAACCCGGGTCCTCAGCGCCGTGAGGCAGCAATGCTAATCACTGCGCCACTGTGCTGCCCCTAACACCCAATGTTAACTATTGTTGAATGGGAATGAAATGCACCAACCTCCAATTGCAAAGCATGAAGGATTGATGGAGGGTGGAAATAAATTGGCTGAGGTTTGCATGGTGAACAGTGTGCTGCAAACTAAATGCTTTACAGAAATGGCCCAATGAAGCCTAAAGCTTGGGTGAAAGGAATCCTTCTGCAGCTGAACTGAAATGGTTCTCTATTCATGAAATCTGCACCTACACCATCAATGCAGGAATATGTAGCCGTGTGCATCTCGAAGAAGAGCCTTTTGGGCTGGTCAGTGACAGCCTCCTGTTCTGATCTGGTTTCCGCTCATCGGCTTGCCAGACTTCACAACAAGATATTTACTGAGATGGCCTCAATATTCTTATGGATGGATAATGAATACAGCCCTCAGGCTGATGGCTAAATCTCAAGAATTCCATAAATATCTTTGTGTTGGTGTTCCCACCATTTGTTTCTCTAGATGGGAGGTCATGTGATGAAATCTCTAAGAATCCGTCCTGTGAGAGTTGGTAGCCCAATCTTGCATGTGTAAATGTTGTGGTGCTATTTTCACAATGAACAAAACTACGTCTAGTTGGTTTGACGAACCTGGTAAGAACTTTGATTTTAATCTTAATCGCTGGGATTAATTATTGCAGTGTCAGGATATTCCAGTGTGTTAATTGAAGAATGATTGAGTTGTCACATTTGATTTAGACCTCCCTCTTTATCTTTGACCAGAGTACAAGAATCGGGATGTCTGTAAATGCAATGCGTAAGCACAGCACAGATGAGGAAGTCACCACGTTAGCTAAAATCCTCATCAAAAACTGGAAGAAGCTTCTTGGTAAGGCAAAGCTATGTTCTGTGCAGGAACCCAACTGTTAGAGGTGTATTTTATCTACAAAAGTAAGCCATGCCCTGAAAGCAACAACAAATTCATGTTTGGAATGTATTTTGTACATTACGCACATTTGTGCAACATGTTTGATAATTCTCTGAATTGGTTATTGATGAAACATTAATGTTCAGCATGAAAATCAATGCGTACAGTAATGCATATTAACCGCATATCTAATCACTCGATATGCATGGATAAGGAGCTATGAAGATAGCTTCTCCAAGCCATGGCTCAGTAAGTAACACTCCTGCATCTGAGTTAGGAGATTGTAGGCTAAAGCTCCATTCTAGAGTACAAAGTCTAGGCCGATACTCCAGTGCAGAATGGAGGGAGTGCTGCACAGTTGAATGTGCTTTCTTTTGGATGAGTTATTAAACCCTTTCGGGGACTTCCAGTAGCGGCATGTTGGGTAGCTCCTGCTCGAGGCTTGTTTTTTTGAGTTTAATGACGAATCCTAGGGGCAATTATTTGATAATCAAGTGTAGGAAGGTGGATAATGTCGAAAAATCAGAAAAGCTGTCGTGAAGAAGGGAGGGAGGGAGGGTTCACCGTCGAGTGAAAGGGCCACCCCGGGCTTGGCAAGATGGCAGAGGCTGGGTCACTGGGTGGGGACGCACTGTTTACGGCAAAAAAGATGACCAAGGTGATGGCCTTGGAGTTGGAAAGGCAGTTCGCAAAACACATGGAGGTGTTGAAGAAGGAGATGACCGTGGCATTGAAGGTGCTGATGGAGGAAGCGATTGCCCCAGTGAAGGCGACGATGTCAAAAGCATCGACCGAGGTTCGGGAGCAGGGTGAGAAAATGAAGGGAGTGGAGGAGGCCATGTTGCAGCACAGTGATCAGGTCACCTCGATGGGGGAGGAGCTGCAGAGGGTGGTCGAGGCCAACAAAGGGCTGTGAGCAAAGTTGGAGGACTTGGAAAATTGTTCGAGGCGGCAAAATTTGAGGATTGTGGGCCTGTCCGAGGAGGTAGAGGGCTTGAGGCCGATGGAGTACTTTGCCAAGATGTTGGCGGAGTTGGTGGGGGCATGAGAGGATCCTTCCCAGTATGAACTGGACCGGGCTCATCGGTCGTTGAGGCCTAAACCAAAGACGAATGAGCCGGCAAGGGCAGTGATTGTTGCTTCCACAGGTACCACATGAAGGAGAAGGTCCTGAGTTAGGCGAAGCAGAAGCGGGAGGTGCAGTGGGCTGGTGCTGGTGTACACATTTACAAGGCTTAACGGTGGAACTGGCGAGGAGGCGAGTGGCTTTAGGTAGAGTAAAGTCACAGTGTAACAGTGGAGTGCGGTTTGGCGTCGTGTATCCAGCGAAGTTGAGGGTGACCGACAACAACAGACACTTTTTGAGACGCTGGAGGCGGCGGAGGCGTTTGTGAATGCGGAAGGCTTGGGGCAGAAGTGAGGAATGGGACTGAAAATTGGTCATGGACTGTGGGGAGGGGAGTTGGAAGAGTGTGTGTATATATATATATAATTCTTTTATTATTTTACTTCATGCTGTTATATGCGTTAAGTTTTGCTGTTGCTTTTTTTTTTGTAGCGACGGTTTTTGCTGAGATTTGTATGTTGCACAGGATATGTTGGGTTGAGGGGTGTTTTTTCTGGCTGTTTCCTGGGACTGGGCGATGGGGGAGGGGAGCGTGCCCTGGGCAGGGGCCCCCCGCACGAGCAAGCTGCAGTTAGCTGGTGTATGGAGGTGTGGTGGGGGAGGGGCTGCGGACATTGGAGCCTGGTGAGCAGGTTTCGATGGGCTTAAGAGGTGTGAAAAGGGGAGGGGGGGAGGAGATCGATACTGGGTGAGGTGTTTTTGAGAGGAACTGGATGGGGGGATTCTGGGAGGGGTTCGATGGTATGAATGGATGGGGCGGGTCAGGTCCAGTGGGCAGGCCTCTGAATTATGATGATGGTGGCTAGGAAGATTGGGGGGGGGGGGAGGAAAGAGGGAGACTCCCGGTTAGGTTAGTTACATGGAACGTGAGGGGGTTTGGAGGACTAGTGAAGAGGTCGAGAGTGCTCGTACACCTGGAAAGTTTGAAGGCTGATGTAGCTATGCTGCAGGAGACTCATTTGAGGGTGAAGAACCAGGTGAGGCTTGGGAAGAGGCACTGCGTAGGGTATCCACTGTGCAAGGATGAGCCTGATACAATTTAAGGTGGTGCACAGGGTGCATATGACTTGGGCGAGAATGAGTGGGGTCTTTCAGGGGGTAGCAGATGAGTGTGAGAGGTGTGGGCGGGGGCCAGCGAGTCATGCACCCATGTTTTGGGGTTGCATAAAATTGGGAAGATTCTGGGCAGGAGTTTTCGTGGTCTTAGCCAGAATAATGGAGGAGGAGATGGACCCGGACCCTTCGGTGGCGATATTTGGGGTTTCAGAGAAGCTGGGGCTCATGGAGAGGAGGAAGGCCGATATCTTGGCCTTCACCCCTCTGATTGGATGGCGGCAAATTTACTGGAGTGGAGGTCAGCATCGCCACCGGGGGTAGCGGCTTGGTTGGGTGACCTGTACGACTTCCTGTGGTTGGAGAAGATCAAATAAGAGTTAAGGGGTTCTGCAGAGCGGTTTGAGAAAAGGTGGGGGATATTTGTGACCGTGTATGAGGAACTGTTCATCGCAATGGGGGGGGGGGGGTATGGACTTCTCCCGGGGTGATTGTGTTGTAGCCTGCTCTGATACATATTGGTAATTGGTAATAAAATACATTTTTTTTTAAAAGCGAGGCTTAGGAGGGGCTGGGTTAGCAAAGTATTTAATTTGGAGTTTGATAGCGGGGTGAGGGGTGGGTAGAGGTTTTGGTTAGTAAGAGAGTGAGGTTCCAGGTGGAGAAAGTGGTGCGGACCAGGGGGGTAGGCATGTGGTAGTGACAGGTGCATTGGAAGGGTGGTTGGTGGCATTGGCAAGCATATATGGTCCTAACGGGGACAATGTAGGGTTCGTGAGGAAGGTATGTGGGGCCATCCCGGACTTGGATTCACATGAGCTGATAGTGGGTGGGGACTGGAACTTGGTACAGGAACCAAGGTTGAACAGGTGGCACCCGCGCTCGCTTGACCAGCCGGGGTGGGAGGGTGGTTTGCACCCGGGGAGCGTGAGGATTTGTTTTTCTCCACGCTTCATAAGGTCTATTCGAGGAATTATTATTTTTGTTGTGGGGAAGGCGCTGTTGGCTGGGGTTAAGGGATTGGAGTACTTGGCAATAGCGATTTCGGATCATGCGCCGCATTGGATGTACATGGTTTTGGAGAAGGGAGCAGTGCAGAGGCCGGGGTGGAAATTGGATGTGGGGTTGTTGGGGGACAGAGGTTTTGTGAAAAGGTTGGGAAGGTAATTGAGGAGTACGTGGGGTTTAATTGTAGAGGGGGTTGGGGGGGGGGGGAAAGTTTCACAGGCAGTGGTATGGGAAACTCTCAAGACGGTGGTGAGGGGGAGGTGGTATTGTTTAAGGCGCAGGTGGATAAGGAGGAGAGGGTGGATCAGCAAAGGTTGATAGATGGGATGTTGGAGGTAGACAGGAGGTATGCAGAGGATGTGGATCCAGCGCTTTTGGAGAGAAAGGGGGAGCTACAGACTATTTTTAATCGGTTGTCCACAAGGAAGGTGGTGCGCCAATTGAGGCGGGTGAGGGGAGCAGTTTAGGAGTGTGGGGAGAAGGCAGGGTACATGTTGGCAGGCCAACTTCGGAGGGAGGTGGCGGCGAGAGAAATTGTTCAGGTGAGGGATAGGACGGGGAAATTGGTGGTTGCCCCGGATCAGATTAATAGGGTGTTCGAGGAGTTTTACGAGCAGTGGTATAGGTCGGAGGCACTGAGGGAGGATCAGGGAATGCAGGAATTCCTGGATGGTTTGGAATACCTGCGGTTGGGGGACGAGCATAGAGCTATATTGGAGGGGGTGATAAGGGAACAAGAGATAAAGGAGTCAATTGAGAGGACGCAGTCGGGGAAGGTATTAGAGCCAGATGGGTTCCTGGTGGAGTATTACAAGAAATTTAGTTATAAGTTGGCGCCGCTGATGGTGGGGATGTTTGAGGAGGCGTTAGGGAAGGGGGTGCTGTCACAGACTTTGGGGCAGGCCTCGATCTCCTTGCTGCTAAAGAAGGGTAAGGATCCGACAAGAGTGTGATTTGTACAGGTCTATATCGCTATTGAATGTGCATGCAAAGATATTGCCGAAGGTGTTGGCAGTTAGGTTGGAGGAGTGCCTCCCGAAGACTGGGTTTATGAAAGGGGACAGCTATTTTCAGTTATTTGCGTTAGCGATTGAGCCTTTGGCCATCGCATTGAGGAGCTCGGGGGTGTGGAAGGAAATAGAGTGGGGGGGGAGGGGGGGGGGGGGCGGTGGAACATGGAGTGTCTTTAATCCGTTGTCCACAAGGAAGGTGGTGCGCCTCTTGAGGCGGGTGAGGGGATGATTTATTATTGTATATGTCAGGGCCGAGTGCATCAATGGGGGGCACACTGGAGCTGCGTGTCTTACAGTCCAGCAGTGACTATACTTCAAAAGTACAACTTTAGGATGTTCCAACGTGCTTTGCAGCCAACTAGGTAGTTTTGAGAGCTAGTCTTCATTGTAATGTAGGAAAAATAGCTGCCGATTTTGCAGAAAGGTCCCACCACCTGTAATGTAACAATGTCAAGACCCCTGTGCCAGTTGAAGGAATTACTGCGGGAATTTTGAACGTTTGATTAAAAATTAAGTCCAAGTTCCACCTTGTGAGTTCAGGTGGATGCTGAAGATTCCATGGCATTATTGAAAGAAACGTGGGCAGCTTTTCCAGTGATCGGGCCAACATTCCTCCTTTACTGTGTGGAAAAATAGCTACCATGTTTGCTGACAAAAACTAAGAGCACAGATAAAAAAATATATTTATTATTTATATAAATGTTTCTGAGAGATGTAATCAGGTGCTATACAAATGCAAGTTCCCATTTTTTGAGATAACATCCCACATTCCCTGAAAGTTCTTTATTGTAAAAGGATTAAATTATCAGGCAGTTTTCATGGTCTGGGTCTCGTGTTATCTTGAGGTTTAAAAAAAAAATTAAATTCATGCATGGGATGGTGAGCGTTGTTTGGTTGCAAGGCCAGCATATATTGTTCATCCATCATTGCCATTGAGAAGGTGGTCGGAGTATGGCGAATACTATGGTGTGATTTAATTGGGGTGTTCAAAATGATTCACAAATCCAACTAGATAAATAGTGAGACTATTTCTTCTGGTTGGGGTGAGGAAAACCTTGAAATTAGAGCTAGGAGCATTATTTCGTACACCGGATCAATGGAAATCTGGAACATTTCTCCTCATTCCAAAAAGCTGTTGAGGCTGGGGGTGAACTGAAAATTTGAAAGTTGAGCTTGATGGATTTTTGTTAGGCAAGGAAATGAAGAATTATGGAACCAAAGTGATCAGCCATATTCTAATTGAGTGGAATGACATGCTCGCAGGCTGAATTCAAAGAATTACAACTCTTTCAGTAACTGTGCACCTTCTCTCTGTAATTGTCGGAGCTCTTGTCACGATTTTTGGCCACAATCTTTCCATCAACGTTTTGCAATGTCATCTGTCACAACGAGGTTGCAGGCTGTGTGAACTACCTGGCTCTTGAATGCATTTATGTTTTTTTTGTTTAAAAAAAATAAATTTTGAGTACCCAATTCTTTTTTTTTCCAATTAAGGGGCAATTTAGCGTGGCCAATCCACCTAACCTGCACACCTTTGGGTTGTGGGGTTGAGACCCACGCAGACATGGGGAGAATGTGCAAACTCCACACGGACAGTGACCCGGGGCTCGGGATTGAAACCGGGGTCCTCGGCGCCATGAGGCAGCAGTGCTAGCCACCGTGCCGCCCCTTGAATGCATTTCTGAAGCCTTTCCCTTGCAATCATACTGCTATATCCTAACCATAAAAAACTTTATATTCATCAACTGAATATAGGGAGCACTTCTAGCTTGTCTTAACTTTTCTTCTTTCTAATATAGCATGTGGACAAGCTATAAACACCAAGAAGGCATCAAAATATATCTCAATGCTTTTTTTTCAGCCTCAGAAATTCCAGTTGTTCAGAAGACTGAGAAAGTAGAAGGGAAAGAGGGTGAAAAGAAAGACAAGTCAGCACCTCAACAACATTCAAAAGAGGAATATGTGGAGAGGTAAAGGAACAGGCCATCATTCTGCACTGTATTGTCATGGTAAAGTAACAATGATGGGTACATCAGTAACAAGGTCGTAGATTTAATTGTCAGAAACGTCAGAAAAATTATTTTTCACACAGTGAGTTCTTTATAATATGGAACACACCAATTGCAAATATCAGATTCTACACAAGCTTTCAAAAGGCAGTTGGATATATGCCTGCTCAGTAAGATACTGAGTGTTGTGAGTATGCTCTTAAGTAAATGAGTTCTCTAGATGCGTGGGCTGGAGCACGAAAATGAAAATGATTTTTCTAGCACTATGTACTTTTAATGTAATTTACTGTACATTGTGGTGTCTTAGTCGACCATTGAAGCCTCCATAATCTGTGTGGTGGGATGGTAGTCAACTGATACGCCTAGTATAAAATGTTTGGGTGGTTGAGGGCTAAATTCATATTAAGTTAATGTGGAACAGTTTGTTGAATAATGTCATTCCACAAATATACCTTTAACCACGATCAAACCATTTTAAGACCTCTCAAATTCGTTGTCTTTGGCCTCCGATGCAAAGAATGGATTGAATTCATTCTGAGTCACTTGGGCTACGACATCTTAGTTAGGAGGCAATTTTGGATCAGATGTGGTGCTTTTGGTTTCATAACCATCTATCCACAACAAATCATCTTCCTTTTCATCCATTGAATCGGATATTCCACACTTTTTGAACAATCTGATAATTTGTGCATGAATGGTAATCCTCGATTTGATGATGAAAGCACACAAAGCATCGAGCAGGGCAGCATACATATTCCATAGAAACCCTACAGCGTAGAAGGAGACCATTCAGCCCATTTAGTCTGCATCAACCCTCTGAAAGAGCACTCTACCTGGGCCCACTCCCCAGCCCTAGCCCCATACCTCGTGCATTGATCATGGCCAACCCACCTAACCTGCACAGCTTTGGCCTGTAGGAGGAAAGCAGAGCACCTGGAGGAACCCACGCAGACACTGGGAGAACGTGCAAACGCCACACAGAAAGTAACCCAAGGCCGGAATAGAACCCGGGTCCCTGCCGCTTTGAGGCAGCAGTGCTTTTTTTTTTTTGAAATAATTTTTATTAAAGGTTTTCATAAAATATCAATAACAAAATGGAAAAAGATAACCCAACAGGGTTAAGTACAAAATACAATCTAGAAAAGCAATCCCACACTACCCCCCCCCCCCTGTACATAAATAATACATTAACATTAACACCCTGACTTAACACAACAGGTGTATACACCCCCTCAGACCCTTCAGTGTAAATAACAAAAATAAAGTAAACCCCCCCCCCGCCGAGCTGCTGCTGCCATTGACCAATGTCTATCGTTCTGCCAGAAAGTCTAAGAACGGTTGCCACCGCCTAAAGAACCCTTGTACCGACCCTCTCAAGGCGAATTTCACCCTCTCCAATTTAATGAACCCTGCCAGATCACTGATCCAGGATTCCATGCTTGGGGGCCTCGCATCTTTCCACTGAAGAAGAATCCTTCGCCGGGCTACCAGGGACGCAAAGGCCAGAATTCCGGCCTCTTTCGCCTCCTGCACTTCCGGCTCCTCTGCCACCCCAAATATTGCGAGCCCCCAGCCCGGTTTGACCCCGGATCCTACCACCCTCGACACTGTCCTCGCTACGACCTTCCAAAATTCCTCCAGTGCTGGGCATGCCCAGAACATATGGGTGTGGTTTGCTGGGCTACCTGAGCACCTAACACCCCCTCACCCCCCAAAAAACCAGCTCATCCTTGTCCCGGTCATGTGTGCTCTGTGCAGCACCTTAAACTGTATGAGGCTGAGCCTCGCGCACGATGAGGAAGAGTTCACCCTCCCCAGGGCATCTGCCCACGTCCCTTCCTCAATTTCCTCTCCCAACTCCTCCTCCCACTTACCTTTTACCTCCACCACCGAGGCCTCCTCCTCCTCCTGCATCACCTGGTAAGTTTCCGAGATTCTCCCCACTCCCACCCACCCCCCCCCCGAGAGCGCCCTGTCCTGTACTGTGTGTGGCAGTAGCCACGGGAATTCCACCACCTGCCGCCTGGCAAACGCCCTTACCTGTAAGTACCTGAAGGTGTTCCCGGGGGGAGCCCGTACTTCTCCCCCAGCTCACCCAGGCTCGCAAACTTCCCGTCCACAAACAGGTCCCCCAACTTTTGTATTCCTGCCCTGTGCCACCCCGCAAACCCTCCACCTGTTCTTCCTGGGGTGAACCGGTGGTTCCCCCGTAATGGGGTCCACGCCGAGGCCCCAACTTCCCCCCCCCCCCCCTGTGCCGCCTCCACTGTCCCCAAATTTTGAGGGCAGCCACCACCACCGGGCTCCTTGGAGGGAGTGGCAGCGGCGCCGTTGCCAGCGCCCCAGACTCGTACCCACACACGACGCCGTCTCCAGCCTCTTCCATGCAGCCCCCTCCATCACCCACTTGCGCATCATCGTCGCATTGGCGGCCCAGTAGTACCCACAGAGGTTGGGCAGCGCCAGTGCCCCCCTATCTCTACTCCGCTCCAGGAACACCCTTCTCACCCTCAGAGTCCCTCACGCCCACACAAACCCCATTATACTCCTGTTAACCCGCCTGAAAAAAGCCTTTGGGATAAACACGGGGAGGCACTGGAATAGGAACAAAACCCTTGGAAACACCATCATTTTTATTGACTGCACCCTACCCGCCAAGGACAGCGGCAACACGTCTCACCTCTTGACTCCTCCATTTGCTCCACCAGCCTTGTAAAATTAAGCCTATGCAGGGCCCCCCAGCTCCTGGCCACCTGGACCCACAAATACCTGAAGCTCCTCTCCGCCCTTTTTAGTGGGAGCTCGCCAATCCCCCTCTCCTGGTCCCCTGGATGAACTACGAACAGCTCTCTTTCCCCATATTGAGCTTGTACCCCGAAAAGTCCCCGAATTCCCTAAGAATCCTCATTACCTCTGGCATTCCTCCCACCGGGTCCGCCACATACAGCAGCAGGTCGTCTGCATAAAGTGACACCCTATGCTCCTCCCCACCCCGCACCAACCCCCTCCAGTTCTTTGACTCCCTCAGTGGCATAGCCAGGGGTTCAAGCGCCAGTGCGAAGAGCAGGGAGGACAAGGGACACCTCTGTCTCATCCCTTGGTGCAACCGAAAGTACTCGGACCTCCTCCTGTTTGTGGCCATACTCGCCATCGGGACCTCATACAACAGCCTAACCCACCTGACAAACCCCTCCCCAAACCCGAACCTCTTCAGCACCTCCCACAGGTACCCCCACTCTACCCTATCGAAGGCTTTCTCAGCGTCCATCGCCACCACTATCTCCGCCTGCCCCTCCCTTGCCGGCATCATAATAACGTTCAAAAGCCTCCACACATTCGCGTTCAACTGTCTCCCCTTCACAAACCCCGTCTGGTCTTCATGGATGATCTGCGGCACACAATCCTCAATCCTCGTGACAAAGGCCTTCGCCAGCACCTTGGCATCTACATTTAGCAGGGAAATCGGTCTGTAAGACTCACATTGCAGGGGATCCTTGTCCCGGTTCAGGATCAAGGAGATCAGTGCCCGGGACATCGTCGGGGGGCAAAGCCCCCCCCCTCCCTTGCCTCATTAAAGGTCCTGACTAACAGCGGGCCCAACAGGTCCATATATTTTTTATAGAATCCGACCGGGAAACCATCCAGCCCCGGTGCCTTCCCCGCTTGCGTGCTTCCTATCCCTTTGATCAGCTCCTCCAGCCCAATCGGGGCCCCAATCCCGCCACCAGTCCCTCTTCCACCTTTGGAAACCTCAATTGGTCCAGGAAGCGGCCCATCCCTCCTTCCGCCCATGGGGGCTCGGATCGGTACAATTCCTCGTAAAAGTCCCTGAAGACCCCATTGATGCCAACCCCTACTCCGCACCACACTCCCTCCCCTGTCCTTAACTCCCCCGATCTCCCTAGCTGCGTCCCGCATCCGAAGATGATGCGGCAGCATCCGGCTTGCCTTTTCCCCATACTCGTAAATCGCCCCCTGGGCCTTCCTCCACTGCACGTCCGCCTTCCTGGTGGTCACCAGCTCGAATTCGGCCTGGAGGCTACGCCTCTTCCTCAACAATCCTTCCTCGGGCTCCTCCGCATACCACCTGTCTACCCTCACCATCTCCCTCACCAGCCTATCCCTCTCCCTCCGCTCCTTGTGGGCCCTAATGGAGATCAGCACTCCCCTCACCACCGCCTTCAGTGCCTCCCATACCATCCCCAGTCGGACCTCCCCGTTGCCATTGGACTCCAAGTACCTCTCTATACTTCCTCGGACCCGCTCGCTCACCTCGTCCGCCAACAGCCCCACCTCCAAGCGCCACAGCGGGCGCTTGTCCCTCTCCTCCTCCATCTCCAAGTCCACCCAATGAGGGGCGTGGTCCGAAATGGCTATTGCCGAATACTCAGCATCCTCTACTCTCGCTATCAGCGCCCTACTCAAAAGAAAAAGTCGATTCGGGAATAAGCCTTATGGACATGTGAGAAGAATGAAAATTCCCTAGCCCCCTGCCTAGCAAATCTCCAAGGGTCCACCCCTCCCATCTGTCCATAAACCCCCTCAGCACTCTAGCCGCCGCCGGCTTCCTACCCGTCCTAGACCTGGAGCGATCCAGTGCCAGATCCGGCACCGTGTTAAAGTCTCCCCCCATTATCAGGCCCCCCACTTCCAAGTCTGGGATCCGACCCAACATACGCCGCATAAAACCCGCATCGTCCCAGTTCGGGGCATACACATTGACCAGTACCACCCTCTCCCTGCAACTTGCCACTTATCATTATGTACCGACAATGCTCAACGCCTCGAATGACATCTTCTTTCCCACCAAGATCGCCACCCCTCGATTTTTGGCATCTAGCCCTGAGTGAAACACCTGACCTACCCACCCTTTCCTCAATCTTACCTGGTCTGCCACCTTCAGGTGTGTCTCCTGAAGCATAACCACATCTGCCTTGAGCCCCTTCAGGTGCGCGAACACGCGGGCCTGCTTAACCGGCCCATTCAGTCCCCTTACATTCCAGGTTATCAGCCAGATTAGGGGGCTACCCGCCCCCCTCCCCCGCCGACTAGCCATGACCCCTCCTCGGCCAGCAACGCGCCCGCACCCCACACCCGGCCCGTTCCCCACAGCGACATACCCCTGTCTCGTCCCCCCCCCCCCCACTCTCTCTCCACCTCCTCCTTGACCATAGCAGCAGCAACTCGATTCCCCCCCCACCCCCCAGGACCCATCCTAGCTGATTTACTCCCCCCCACTGCACTTCCGCAAGTCAGCTGACTCCTGCTGACCCCGGCCACTCCCGCCTCCTTCGACTCCTCCCATTGTGTAGCACACCCTCCTCTCCCGTTCCCCATCCTGAGGCAGCAGTGCTAACCACTATGCCACTCTGCTACCCTTTGGCAGCCACTCTTTGGGAAGGTGTTTTTTCTATTAACCATTTACCTATTCCAATTGGCACATACATGATTCTTGAATGGTTTGTTGAGGCATATATTCAAAAGTTGAACTATGGATGTTAGATCGCTCTGGTTTGACTGCGCAATGTGGATGCTATTTCTTTTTAAAAAGAATTTAGAGTACTCAATAATTGTTTTCCAATTGAGGGGCAATTTAGCGTGGCCAATCCACCTACCCTGCACATCTGCACTGAATGTTAAGTGGTAATGGTTAGATTCTCTCTGTAGGAGTTGGCCATTGCCTGGCACTTGTATGGCGTGACTGTTACTTGCCACTTGTCAGCCCAAGCCTGGATATTGTCCAGGTCTTGCTTCATTTCATATAATTTTTACAGTGCAGAAGGAGGCCATTCGGCCCATCGAGTCTGCACCGGCTCTTGGAAAGAGCACCCCACCCAAGGTCAACACCTCCACCCTATCCCCATAACCCAGTAACTCCACCCTATCCCCATAACCCAGTAACTCCACCCAACACTAAGGGCAATTTTGGACACTAAGGGCAATTTTATCATGGCCAATCCACCTAACCTGCACTTCTTTGGACTGTGGGAGGAAACCGGAGCACCCGGAGGAAACCCACGCACATACTGGGAGGATGTGCAGACTCCGCACAGCAGACACACATTTGCACATGGACTGCTTCACTAACTGAGGAGTCGAAATATGTCCCACGTTAATAAGTTCTGTTTTATGCGTAAGCCACCAGGATGCTTATTCCACATATTATTGACTGCTAAGAACCCTGCTGATGTTAGATGCGAGGGTATTCCAAACCCCAGATGGCTAACCTCGAATGAGGGTTCTTTTTAAAAATAATTTATGTACCCAATTATGTTTTTTCCTATTAAGGAGCAATTTAGTGTGGCTAATCCACCCAACCGCATCTTTTGGTTGTGGGGGTGAAACCCACGCAGACACAGGGAGAATGTGCAAACTCCACACGGACAGTGACCCTGGGGCCGGGATCGAACCCAGGTCCTCAGCTCCGTCGGCTGCAGTGCTAACCACTGGGCCACTGTGTCGCCCTTTGAATGCGGGTTCTTAAGAGTATGTTTTCTCCAATTTGGTAAAATGTAAGGCGAGATATGCAAGCCAGTGAAGGAAGGGTCCAGTCTTGTTGTAACCACTCAAAATAATTATCAGGGAAAAGACACAACAAGAGAGACCACAATACAAAACAAAGGTACACCGATCAGCAATAATTGTTATACACACCCGCTATAGTCTGGAATTAACCCCGTTCTCATCTATTCACTTCCTAAACTCTGAGAAATGTCCCTTGTCCCAAAACAATCGTCCCATACAATATAACTCTATGAGCTAAATCCAGCAAATAGCACTCACGAGTTAAGGTTGGAAAACCTCCTTCGGTTGAACATAGCTTTTCTCTGAGGTTTTTAAATCCACAGCATCAGCCTAGAATTCTTTCTGGGAAAGTTCCACTTTCCAGCTGGGAGTGGCTGTGATCGTAAGTGCTTTTCCAGCTGCTTCTCTTCTTTCTCCTGTCCACCACCACCACCACCACCACCACCACCACCCCCTCCACACCCCTGTCAGCACAGAGCCACACACCGCTACTGATGCACCATATTTCCCATTTGATAGAACATACCATGCAGAAGGAGGCTATTCAGCCCATCGAGGCTGCACCGACCCACTTAAGCCCTCACTTCCACCCTATCCCTGTAGCCCAATAACACCTCCTCACCTTTTTTGGTCACTAAGGGCAATTTATCATGGCCAATCCACCAAACCTGCATGTCTTTGGACTGTGGGAGAAAACCGGAGTACCTGGAGGAAACCCACGCAGACACTGGGAGAACGTGCAGACTCCACACAGACAGTAACCCAGCGGGGAATCGAACCGGGGACCCTGGCGCTGTGAAGCCACAGTGCTATCCACTTGTGCTACCGTGCTGCCCTTCTATCTAACTGACTCACTTTTGAAGCCTGTGAACTGTATCCTCATCTTCACTTTAAACTCCTCTTTTGCAGTTTTAACACCTAAAATTCTGTACTTCTTTTGTTCTTCACTTCACTTAAGTAAGTATGTATTTACCATGCTTCTCAGCTGATTTGTATACCGAAGCCCCTTCCGCCAGCTGCACTCTTATCTATTCCTCTTTCGTCCCCTTCTTCAAATTTTTATTTTATCCACACTTCTTTTAATCGTTGTTTTATCCCATTCTTAAATCCGTATTTTATTCATACTCTTGACACTGCTTCCTCGTTCATCCAATTGTTGTCATGGACATGTACAAATACTCCTGCAGGGAACTTGATTTTCAGCATGGTTTTACATTTGAAAATTACCATAGCTTTAATTTTGCTCAGTCCTGGACCACCGTGAATCATGCCTTTGCATCTATTCTGGCTTTCAGAAGAAGTCAGTTGGCAGCACGGTAGCACAAGTGGATAGCACTGTGGCTTCACAGCGCCAGAGTCCCAGGTTCGATTCCCTGCTCGGTCACTGTGCGGAGTTTGCATGTTCTCCCCGTGTCTGCATGGGTTTCCTCCGGGTGCTCCGGTTTCCTCCCACAGTCCAAAGACGTGCAGGTTAGGTGGATTGGCCATGATAAATTGCCCTTAGTGTCCAAAAAAGGTTAGCGGGGGGTTATTGGGTTGCGGGGATGAGGTGGAAGTGAGGGCTTAAGTGGGTCGGTGCAACTCGGTGGGCCGAATGGCCTCCTTCTGCCCTGTATGTTCTAATTGTTTTTAAACTTCCCACTCTCGGTAGTTGATACTGGATGTATCAAAATTCATGCGTGTTTCATCCGTATTGCTGATGTGACTTCAGGCATGCTTGTGTTTTTGTGATTTCCAAATGATGAATCGCCGGAAACGGTTAATTTTGGCATTCAGGTCTTTAGCTAGACTCAGCGATTTTGGTCTCCTGCTGCAACACTAGCCATTTTGCATTACGTTTCTGGTGATGATTTAACAATTCTGATGCTTTTCGAGGCCCCGTTCCGATATATGCTTCTCCGAGTCAGGCCAGTGGCTGCTCCCTGTTCTCATGGCACATTTGGTTTTGGGCACCTTCTTCAGGGCGGATTTCTTTGTTTTCCTTTCTCACCCCAGTATTTCATTTAGGTAGAATTCCTTCACTGCAGCCTGAGGATTAGCAAACGTTACGACTCATTTTACTGGAAGAATCATTTCTTTTTGTTTTTGTTACACGTGATCCGAACTGTGTGGGTGTGTATTGGGTGCTCGTGCATCTTCACAACACAGCCCTTAACGCCCACTTAATCCCTTGTGTCCAGCTATAAAGTACTGGTAACCAAATCTTCCTCAGCGGATTGCCACTCTGCTCCAAAGCCCCTGTGTTGCCCGACTTTCCTCACTCCGATTGGGTGAGATAGGAGCAGTGAAGTGTGCCTCAGCTGCCTCGGCATGGAGCAACTGCGGTGCAGAGAGGTAACAAACACCCCCTTTATATTGTTATGGGCCAGGGTTTAGAGGACCCCAAAGTGTCTCATGGAGTTCACCTGACCCACAACTTTTACTAGATTGTTGTATGGGGAGCACACGGCCCACTCTACAGGTGTGGTACAGCAGAAATGGAAAAGTATTTTTTAAAGCAAAACAATGTTTAGTCTATGAACTCAACCTTTTTAAAACATACAGTGAACATCTTAGCAACCATCAATTCAAATACAACCCCCAAAGAATACAACACTAAGTAATCCTTAATAACTTCCTAAACAATATCCGGAAAACAAAAGAGTGTATACCAGAGTGTTATTACCGTAAAAGTGATGTCTTGATGAGAAAATGGAGACCTTTATCTTTATCTCTTTGCGATTTGTGGAACCTTGCTGTGTATCAATTGTTTGCTGGCTTTCCCACATTGCAGCAATGGCTACAATTCAAAGCTAATTTATTGGCTGTAAAGTGCATTTAGGCATCCTCAGGACGTGGATAGTTCTATGTAAAAATAATCTTTCTTTTTAAACCATGTGCTAGATTATGAAATAACTCTCCAGCTGTTGTTGCCATGGTTGTTCCTGTGGTCACTGCTTGGTTCTGCCTACTTTCTGACACTGTTCGAGTGGGGGATATTAACTTTCACTTCCATAGTGGTTTAGCTCACTGGGCTAAATCGCTGGCTTTTAAAGCAGACCAAGGCAGGCCAGCAGCATGGTTCAATTCCCGTACCAGCCTCCCCGAACAGACGCCGGAATGTGGCGACTAGGGGCTTTTCACAGTAACTTCATTGAAGCCTACTCGTGACAATAAGCGATTTTCATTTTCATTTCATTTCATTTCATTTCATAGTCCTTTTACTGTTCTGAAGATGAGTCATCAATTGGTATCTTGTGACCACTTGAAATAGCCAGGAACACAGGAACAGGAGTAGGCCATTCAATGTGATCACGGGTGTTCGGACACTTCAATACCTTTTACACACAGTAGTCCCATAAATTTTTAAAATATTATTAAGCAAAAATCTATCAATCTCTGCTTTAAACATACACAATGACTGAGCTTCCACAGCCCTCAGGGGTCAAAACATTAATAATCTCATGTCATTCTGTTTAAAACAATGAACAGGCAGGGACAGGAGTAGGCCATTCATCCATTCTAGTCCAAAGACAGTTTGACTTGTCAAAACCATGGACCATCTGTATCTTTTTGTTTTAAATTTAGAATACCCAATTATTTTTTTCCAATTAAGGGGCAATTTAGCGTGGCCAATCTACTAATTCTGCACATCTTTGGGTTGTGGGGGTGAGACCCACGCAGACATGGGGAGAATGTGCAAACTCCACACAGACAGTGACCCGTGGCCAGGATCGAACCCGGGTCCTCAGTACGAACCACTGCGACACCATGCCGCCCGGACCATCTGCACCTTAACTCCATTTGCCAATCTTTGCTCCATTTCCATTGAGGTTGTGGCCTCACAAAATCCTATCAATTTCAGTCTTGGACATTTCCGTTGACCAACAGAATCTACAGTTTTTTGGGTAGAGAAGCAGTTTCTGGTTTCACTTCTAAATGGCTTGGCTCAAATGATAAGGTTCAGCCCGTCCCAAATGAAGTTGACTCGATTTCTGCTGCACCTGAGGATGATCAGCAGCTGGCAGTGGTTTCCAGGCATAAAACTGGAATTCTGCACGCTGTATGTAATGAAGAAAGAGTTAATTACTGGCTGAGATTGTGGTGTTAGTGGAAGGCAATTTTTGCTTGACTATTTTTTTAATAAACATTTTATTGAGGTATTTTTGGTATTGTAACAACAACAAAATAAACAATGTACATGAAACTATAAACATAGTGCAAAAGCTGTCTCCCTTCCTTACAGGTCCCACTTTTATTAACCCCCTACTCTAAGCTAAACTAACCACCACCCCCATTCTGCTGACGGTTAATTTTCCGCAAAGAAGTCGACGAATGGTTGCCACCTCCGGGCGAACCCTAACAGTGACCCTCTCAAGGCGAACTTGATTGTCTCCAAACAGAGAAAGCTAGCCATGTCCGATAGCTAGGTCTCCAACTTCGGGGGCTTTGAGTCCCTCCAAACTAATAGTAACAGTCTCCGGGCTACCAGGGAAGCAAAGGCTAGAACGTCTGCCTCTTTCTCCTCCTGGATTCCCGGGTCTTCCGACACCCTGAAAATCGCCACCTCTGGACTCAGTGCCACCCTTGTTTTTAACACCGTGGACATGACATCTGCAAACCCCTGCCAAAATCCCCGAAGCTTCGGACATGTCCAGAACATGTGGACATGGTTCGCTGGTCCTCCCGCACATTTTGCACACCTGTCTTCCACCCCAAAGAATCTGCTCATCTGGGCCACTGTCATGTGAGCCCGATGAACGCCCTTGAATTGTATCAGGCTGAGCCTGGCACATGTTGTGGACGCATTGGCTCTACTCAACGCGTCCGCCCATAGATCATCCACTATCCTCCCAGCTCCTCCTCCCACTTGTGCTTCAGCTCCTCGGTCTGTGTCTCCTCTGACCCCACAAGTTCCTTGTAAATGTCAGAGACGCTCCCTTCTCCTACCCTCCCTCTGGAAACTACCCTGTCCTGAATCCCCCTTAGCTGTAGGAGCGGGAAGGTTGACACCTGGTTACGTAGGAAGTCTCGCACCTGCAGATGCCTGAATTTGTTTCCCCTCGCCAACCCAAACATCTCCAGCTCCCTCATACTCAGAAAGCTTCCCTCTATAAACATGTCCCCCATCCTCTCAATCCCTGCTCTCCGCCATATCCTGAATACCCCATCCATACTTCCTGGGGCAAACCGGTGATTATTACAGATTGGGGACCAGACCGATGCTCCCTCTGCTCCCACATGTCTCCTCCATTGCCCCCAGACTCTCAGGGCTGTCACCACCACGGGGCTGGTGGAGTACCGTGCCGGCGGGAACGGCAGAGGTGCAGTTACCAACGCCCCCAGACTGGTGCCCTTGCATGAAGCCGCCTCCATACACTCCCATGCCGATCCCTCCCCCACCACCCACTTCCTGATCATGGTTATATTCGCCGCCCAATAATAGTTCCTAAAGTTTGGCAGCGCCAACCCGCCTTCTCCCCGACTCTGCTCAAGCATTACCTTCCTTACTCGCGGGATCTTGCCCGCCCAAACGAAGCCAGTGATCAGTTTGTTGACCCGTTTAAAAAAGGACTGCGGAATAAAGATGGGGAGACACTGAAATACAAACCGGAATCTCGGGAGGACCGTCATATTCACCGTCTGCACTCTCCCAGCCAGTGACAACGGAAGCGCGTCCCATCTCCGAAAATCGTCCTTCATTTGGTCTACTAGTCGGGCCAGATTTAATTTATGCAGCCGGTCCCATTCCCGCGCCACTTGAATGCCTCAGTACCTAAAGCTTCCCCCTACTAATCTAAACGGCAGCTCCCCCAATCGCTTCTCCTGTCCCCTCGCCTGGACCGCAAACATCTCACTTTTCCCCATATTTAGCTTATACCCCGAAAACTGGCCAAATTCCCCTAGAATCCTCATGATTTCTTCCATCCCCTCCAATGGGTCCAATACATACAGAAGCAGGTCGTCTGCATAGAGCTCTGTGCTCCACCCCCCACCCCCGGACCAGCCGCTTGAGGCTCTCCGTGCAATTGCCAACAGCTCTATCGCTAGCGCGAACAACAGGAGGGAGAGGGGGCATCCCTGTCTTGTCCCCCGGTGCAGTCTAAAATAGCCTGATGTTGTCCTATTCGTCCGTACGCTTGCCACAGGAGCCTTATACAGCACCCTGACCCAGTCAATAAAGCCCCGCCCAAATCCGAACTGCCCCAGTACCTCCCACAGATAATCCCATTCTACCCGATCAAAAGCCTTTTCTGCATCCATTGCGATCACTACCTCCACCTCCCTACCTTCCGGGGGCATCATTATCACGTTTAACAACCTTCTTACATTGGCCACCAACTGCCTACCCTTAACAAACCCCGTCTGGTCCTCCCCAATAATGTCCGAAACACAATCCTCAATCCTGGAGGACAAAATATTGGCCAGCAATTTGGCAACCACAATCAACAGGGATATCGGCCTGTAGGACCCACACAGCTCCGGGTTCTTGTCCCGCTTCAGAATCAGCGAAACCGTGGCCTGTGACATCGTCGGGGGCAGAACCCCTCTTTCCCTTGCCTCATTGAACATCCTCATCAACACAGGCCCCAATATCCCAGCGAACGTTTTGTAAAACTCCACTGGGCCCCGGGGCTTTACCCGACTGCATGGCCTTCAGACCCTCTATTATCTCTTCCAACCCAATCGGGGCCCCCAGCCCTTCTACCAGCTCTGCGTCCACCTTTGGGAAATTCAGCCCCTCCAAGAAGTGCCTCATCCCCTCCAGCCCCGTAGGGGGTTCCGACCTGTACAGCCTATTGTAGAAATCCCTAAACGCCTTATTCACCCCTGCTGAATCTCCAACCAGGTTCCCATCTCCGTCATTTACTTTCTCTATCTCCCTGGCTGCCTCCCTCTTTCTAAGCTGCTGTGCAAGCATTCTGCTGGCCTTCTCTCCATGCTCATAGATTGCACCCCTCGCCTTTCCTGTGGTTAACAAGCCGAACTCCGCCTGTAGCCTCCGCCGTTCCCTTAGAAGCCCTGCCTCTGGGGTCTCCTCATATCTCCTATCGATCTGTAGTATCTCCTTTACCAGTCGGTCCATCTCTGCCCTGTCCACCTTCTCCCTATGGGCCTGTATCGAGATCAGCTCCCCTCTGACCACCGCCTTCAGTGCTTCCCACACCACCGCTACTGAAATTTCCCCCGTGTCGTTGACCTGCAGATAGTTCTGAATACATTTCCTCAGCCGCTCGCACACCCCTTCGTCAGCCAAAAGTCCCACATCTAACCTCCATTGTGGGCACTGGTTACTGTCTTTACTAACCTGCAGGTCAACCCAGTGCGGAGCATGGTCTGAGATTGTGATCGCCGAGTACCCCGTGTCCACCACCCCTGCCAGTAAGGCCCTGCTCAAAATAAAGAACTCAATCTGGGAGTACACTTTATGCACGTGTGAGTAGAAGGAGAACTCCTTCACCCTCGGCTGCCCAAATCTCCATGGATCCCCCCCCCCCATCTGCTCCATGAACCCTTTTAGTTCCTTAGCCATTGCAGACACCCTGACCGTTTTCGAGCTTGACTGGTCCAAGCCAGGGTCAATAACTGTGTTGAAGTCCCCTCCCATGACCAACCTGTGCGAGTCCAGGTCCGGTATCTTCCCCAGCATCCTCTTTATAAACTCCACATCATTCCAATTTGGCGCATACACATTTACTAATACCACCTGCACCCCCTCCAGTTTCCCACAGACCATAATGTACCAACCTCCCACATCCAAGACTATTCTACCCGCCTCAAACACCACCCGCTTATTGATCAGGATCGCGACCCCTCTAGTCTTTGAGTCTAGTCCCGAGTGGAAGACCTGACTGACCCATCCTTTCCTCAATCTAATCTGGTCAGTTACTCTAAGGTGCGTCTCCTGTAACATTACCACGTTCACCTTCAGCCCCCTAAGATGTGCGAGCACACGTGCCCTCTTGACCGGCCCATTTAACCCTCGAACATTCCAGATGATCAGCCTAGTTGGAGGGCTCATTGCCCCCTCCTTTGCCGATCAGCCATCCCCTTTTTTGGGCCCGCCTCCAGCCCATGCTCCACCGGTCCGCCCCCAGGCAGCTTCCGCCCCCAACCTCCTCTCTGTCCCTTAGCCCAAGTCCCTTCCTCATCAGCAGAACATTTACCCCCCTCCCGTCCCAAGTAACAACACTGTAATCCAACCCCTTTAAAAACCGAACATATGCACACACCCCCACTGCACTTCCGTGAGCTAGCCCGCCCAGCTAGCTTGGTGGCCCCCATCCATGGCACCGAATAGTCTCTCGCCTATTGTTTCCCCCCCCCCCCCGCTCATACAAACATACTCCAACATCAAACAATCCCCACACAATTGCCCGACAGAAAAACACCAAGATCTAAACAAGCACACCTCCATCCCCCAACAGTGCAAATGAAAACCTTAACTCACTCAGCTCACCGCTGGTCCCAAATCAATGCAAAAGGCATTACAAACATCTTCCACAAAACGAAAAACAAGAAACTTTTTTAAAAAAAGGACAGAAAAATGAACAAAACAGAACAAGAACGTTGCAACCAAGATCAAAAGTTCTCAGTCCACCACCAGTCCGTTCCTTTTCGCGAAGTCCAGCGCGTCCTCAGGCGACTCGAAATAAAAGTGCTGTTCCTCGTGCGTGATCCAGAGATGGGCCGGTTACAACAGTCCGAACTTCACCTTTTTCTCAAAAAGGATCGACCGAATCTGGTTGAAGCCTGCTCTTCTCCTGGCCACCTCCACACTCTGGTCTTGGTAAACCCGCAGGATACTGTTGTCCCACTTACAGCTCCGTGTCTTCTTGGCTCACTGTAGATTGCGCTCCTTATCCAAGTACCTGTGGAATCTCACCACCATTGCCCTCGGCGGGGGGTGGGTCTCCCATTCGCGGCTTCCTCGTGAGCGCTCTGTGCACCCTGTCCACCTCCAAGGGTCGGGGGAATGTCCCCTCCCCCAGCAGCTTCTCAAACATACCCGCTATGTATGCTCCAGCGTCCGCTCCTTAGGATCCCTCCGGGAGCCCAATGATTCTCAAGTTCTGCCAGTGGGACCTATTCTCTAGGTCCTCCACCTTCTCGAGGAGCCTTTTCTGCTGGTCTCTCAGCATCCCCACCTCCAATTCCACTGCAGTTTGATGTTCCTCCTGCTCAGCCAGCACCGTCTCGACTTTCTGGATCGCCCGATCTTGGGCATCCAATCTAACCTCCAGCCGCTCAATTGACTCTTTTATCGGGTCCAAGCAGTCCCGTTTCTGCATAGCAAAGCCTTCCTGAATAACTTGCATCAGCTGCTCCGTTGACCACTGAGTCGACAAACCAGAGGTCCAGTCCTCCGCCATGCTGTCTCCTGTTGCAGCTTCAGCCCAAGCCTTCTCTGTCTTTCTGTTTCTGCCTCTTCAAGCACTTCTAGTCCTTCTCTCCATGCACCGGTGTGGGAATTCAGTTCACAATTGCCTCTGTTATCAGTTTTACAATCCAAGCCTGGTAGAAAATCGGGGGAAAAGGTCCAAACGTCCGACCAGAGCGGAAGCCACCAAATGTGCGACTTACTCCTTCATAGTAGCCACCGGAAGTCTTGCTTGACTAACTTGATGATGTCATGAGCAGAGCAGATAAGGATAGTGCAGTTTATGTTGTGTATATGGACTTTTGCAAGGCATTTACCAAGCACCACGTAATAGTCATGTTAGCAAAATGAAAGCTCATGGGATGGTAACATAAATAAAAAATTGGCTAAGGGGCAGAGAGTGGGGGTGAACACTTATTTATCAGACTGGATAGACCACGTGGTAAACGTCGGTATTAACACGATTGCAGTTTTCAGTCTATTTTAATGGTCAGAACTCGGGTTTACGTTTACGTTGGGTTTACGTTTACGATTACGTTTACTTTAGTGATGGAATAGGATAGGTATATACCGTAGGGCAAGAGTTATATCTGGGGGAAAGGCAATTATGATGCGATGAGGCAAGACTTCGGATGCAGCGGATGGAGAGGAAAACTGCAGGGGATGGGCACAATGGAAATGTGGAGCTTGTTCAAGGAACAGCTACTGCATGTTCTTGATAAGTATGTACCTGTCAGGCAGGGAGGAAGTGGTCGAGCAAGGGAACCGTGGTTTACTAAAGCAGTCAAAACACTTGTCAAGAGGAAGAAGGAGGCTTATGTAAAGATGAGACATGAAGGTTCAGTTAGGGTGCTCGAGAATTACAAGTTAGCTAGGAAGGACCTAAAGAGAGAGCTAAGAAGAGCCAGGAGGGGACATGAGAAGTCTTTGACAGATAGGATCAAGGATAACCCTAAAGCTTTCTATAGATATGTCAGGAATAAAAGAATGACTAGGGTAAGAGTAGGGCCAGTCAAGGACAGTAGTGGGAAGTTGTGCTTGGAGTCCGAGGAGATAGGAGAGGTGCTAAATGAATATTTTTCGTCAGTATTCACACAGGAAAAAGGCAATGTTGTCGAGGAGAATACTGAGATTCAGGCTACTAGACTAGAAGGGCTTGAGGTTCATAAGGAGGAGGTGTTAGCAATTCTGGAAAGTGTGAAAATAGATAAGTCCCCTGGGCCGGATGGGATTTATCCTAGGATTCTCTGGGAAGCTAGGGAGGAGATTGCTGAGCCTTTGGCTTTGATCTTTAAGTCATCTTTGTCTACAGGAATAGTGCCAGAAGACTGGAGGATAGCAAATGTTGTCCCCTTGTTCAAGAAGCGGAGAAGAGACAACCCCGGTAACTATAGACCAGTGAGCCTTACTTCTGTTGTGGGCAAAACCTTGGAAAGGTTTATAAAAGATAGGATGTATAATCATCTGGAAAGGAATAATTTGATTAGAGATAGTCAACACGGTTTTGTGAAGGGTAGGTCGTGCCTCACAAACCTTATTGAGTTCTTTGAGAAGGTGACCAAACAGATGGATGAGGGTAAAGCAGTTGATGTGGTGTATATGGATTTCAGCAAAGTGTTTGATAAGGTTCCCCACGGTAGGCTACTGCAGAAAATACGGAGGCATGGGATTCAGAGCGATTTAGCAGTTTAGATCAGAAATTGGCTAGCTGGAAGAAGACAAAGGGTGGTGGTTGATGGGAAATGTTCAGACTGGAGTCCAGTTACTTGTGTACCACAAGGATCTGTTTTGGGGCCACTGCTGTTTGTCATGTTTATAAATGACCTGGAGGAGGGCGTAGAAGGATGGGTGAGTAAATTTGCAGATGACACTAAAGTCGGTGGAGTTGTGGACAGTGCGGAAGGATGTTACAAGTCACAGAGGGACATAGATAAGCTGCAGCGCTGGTCTGTGAGGTGGCAAATGGAGTTTAATGCAGAAAAGTGTGAGGTGATTCATTTTGGAGGGAATAACAGGAAGTCCGAGTACTGGGCTAATGGTAAGATTCTTGGCAGTGTGGATGAGCATAGAGATCTCGGTGTCCATGTACATAGATCCCCGAAAGTTGCTACCCAGGTTGAGAGGGTTGTTAAGAAGGCGTACGGTGTGTTAGCTTTTATTGGTAGAGGGATTGAGTTTCGGAGCCATGAGGTCATGTTGCAGCTGTACAAAACTCTGGTGCGGCAGCATTTGGAGTATTGTGTGCAATTCTGGTCGCCGTATTATAGGAAGGATGTGGAAGCATTGGAAAGGGGCAGAGGAGATTTACCAGAATGATGCCTGGTGTGGAGGGAAGATCTTATGAGGAAAGGCTGAGGGACTTGAGGCTGTTTTCATTAGAGAGAAGAAGGTTAAGAGGTGACTTAATTGAGGCATACAAGATGATCAGAGGATTGGATAGGGTGGACAGTGAGAGCCTTTTTCCTTGGATGGTGATGTCTAGCATGAGGGGACATCGCTTTACATTGAGGGGAGATAGATGTAAGACAGATGTCAGAGGTAGGTTCTTTACTCAGAGAGTAGTAAGGGCGTGGAATGCCCTGCCTGCTACAGTAGTGGACTCGCCAACACTAAGGGCATTCAAATGGTCATTGGATAGACATATGGACGATAAGGGAATAGTGTAGGCGGGCTTCAGAGTGTTTCACAGGTCGGCGCAACATCGAGGCCCGAGGACCTGTACTGCGCTGTAATGTTCTGTGTTCTATGTTCTATAATGCATAACTTCAAAGTTTTCCAACAATACGCAACTCAGAATAAAGACAATATTGTAATAAACCTCAGGCGGAGGAAGACGGACTGGTGAAATGGGCAGATGAAATTTAATGCAGAGAAGAATGAAGTGATTCATTTTGTTAAGAAGAGTGAGGAGAGGTAATGTAAACTAATTTGTCCAGTTTTGGGCGCCAGAAAAGAGACATTCGATGGTGTACACACTGACATCTTGGAAGGTGAGCGGCTATGTTAGAAACTGTTTCTCCTTCTCTTCCACTTGCGAAGTCGCGCAAGAATTTTTGCTTTTAAGTGGCTGGGAATCGAACCCAGGATGAGGGGATATGTTGAGAAGGTAACCTAAGGGGCAGCATGGTGGCGCAGTGGTTTGCATTGCTGCCACAACGGCGCCGAGGTTCCAGGTTCGATCCCGGCTCTGGGTCACTCTCTGTGGAATTTGCACATTCTCCCCGTGTTTGCATGGGTTTCACCCCCACAACCCAAAAATGTTCAGGGACGGTGAATTGGCCATGCTAAATTGCCCCTTAATTGGGAAAAAATGAATTGGGTACTCTAAATTTATATAAAATACGAGAAGGTAACCTTGACTATATAAATAAATAACATAAAAGATTGTGAAAGGGATTGATCGTGTAGACACTGAGAGGTTGTTTCCATTGGCTGGGGAATCAAAAACACAGATTAGGGTTACAGTCTCATAATGGGGACTGATTATTTCGGGATGAGATGAGGAGAAATTTATTTTCTCAAAGGGTTGTGAATCTTCTAAATTCTCAACGCCAGCGAGTTGTGGATGCATGATCATTAAATATATTTAAGGAGAGGATAGATGGATTTTTGGTCTCGGGGGATTGAGGTATATGGGGAGCAGGCGGGAAAATGGAGTTGAGGCCCAAGATCAGCCATAATCTCATTGAATGGCGGAGCAGGCTTGCATGGGCTGCGTGTTCCTCCTGCTCTTATATCTTGGGTGTATAAAACCAAGGGTGTCATACTTACCTGTTATGAAACACTGGTTAGATCTCAGTTGGAGCATTGTGACCAGTTCTCGACCCACTACAGGAAGGATGTTAAGGCCGTGGACAGGGTGCAGAGAAGATTTACAAGAATGCCAACAGAGATGAGGGACTCGTGTCGAGAGACTGGAGAAGCTGGGTTTGTCTCCTTGGGAGCAGAGAAGGTTAAGTTGAGATTTTACAGAGGTGTTCAAAATCCTTATTTGTTTTGATAGAATAAATAAGAGGAAATTTTCCAATGACAGAAGGACACATATTTAGGGTGAATGGAAATAGGACAAGCGGTACATGAGGAAATATTTCCCTCCCCTGACCCCCATATATACTCTCTTGATTCGAACAAAAACTGTCAATAAATCAAACAAAGATGTCGGACGTGACAGCCACAGGTGAGGCACTGTAACTAAAACAAAACATCAAACGGAAAATTAACTAACTAACTAACGAACTAAGCCAAAATGTCATTATCGCGGGTTGATGGTACACCCAGGCGGCACAGCACCCACCTTTCATGGAAGGAGGAAACATTTCTTTCAGCACAGGATTGTTATGATCTGGTATGCACTGCCTCAAATGGCAGGTGGAAGCTGGTAGAAGTAACTTTCTGAAGGGAATTGGATACATACTTGATGGGCAGACTTTAGGGCTACGGGGAAACAACAGGAGCGATCGGACGAATTAAATAGCTCTACCAAAGAGCTGACACATGCACGATGCATTGAATGATTTGTGTCATTCAAATAGCGCAAAAATATTTTTCAGAGGTGTTCCTCGATTTGACAAAGGTTGCTTGTTTGCAGAGTTGCTTCTCCCTTTGTGGTGAGGCAAGACAAAGCATTGAAAATTTTAAGTAAAACAAGTTGAACATGTGGATACATTCATTGGTTTGTAGTTCCCCCCCGGGCCCACCCGCCCATGAGGGGTATTGTGTTTGGTCCTGGCTAAACATGTCAAGGGACATTTTGTAAGAAGCGACAAAAGAATGCCTTATGCTTTGTGTGCAGATTATGTAGTTAATGGAAGGAGTCAGTTGGCCCTAGAACGCTCATCTGAACAGAAGTGTTTCATTTTGGTTCTGAAAGGCTCACTCTCCAAAGATTCTGCACAGAGAAAAGCAAGTAGAAACCATGGTTGTTAACTTTATTCATGAGTGGTATTTACTACATATTGGTTTGCTTAATTGAAATATAGTGGCAGGTTTAGGAAGCAAGTTAAGGTTTCTTCTTTTACTTAGGATTTGATGGGTTTGTTTCGAATCACTTGCTTTCAGAGCACAGCTCCTTCCTCAGATTCACCTTTGGAAGGAGCTGCGCTCTGAAAGCTAGTGATTCAAAACAAACCTGTTGGACTTTAACCTGGTGTTGTAAGACTTCTTACTGTGCTCACCCCAGTCCAACGCCGGCATCTCCACATTAAGATTTGATGTAACTGTTAACTGTAAAGTTATTACTTCCGGATTACCGGATTATTTCTAGTACCACCTGTTAGTGAATATAGAAATAGGAGGTTAGTCTGGATGAATGCATAGCTGGAGAAATGGTGCAGGAGGGAGGGATTTAGATTTCTGGAGCATTAGGACTGTTCTGGGGGATGGTGGGACCTGTAGAAGGTGGATGGTTTGCATCTGAACTGAAATGGGACGAGTGCTGTTGGGGAGGGTTTAAACTAACTTGGCAGGGGCCTGGAATCCTGAGAGAAGGTTCAGCTGGGTAGATGTACAGTCAAAATTGGAGGAGACATCAAGTAAGTCAGGAAGGCCTGAGACCAGTTGAGACAAGGCCTTGAGACATGTTGAGACCAGTTATAGAATTTATAGTGCAGAAGGAGGCCATTCGGCCCATCTGGTCTGCACCGGCTCTTGGAAAGAGCACCCTACCCGATGTCCACACCTCCACCCTATCCCCATAATCCAGTAACCCCACCCAACCCAGTAACCCCACCCAATACTAAGGGCAATTTTGGACACTAAGGGCAATATATCATGGCCAATCCACCTAACCTGCACTTCTTTGGACTGTGGGAGGAAACCGGAGCACCCGGAGGAAACCCACGCACACACTGGGAGGATGTGCAGATTCCGCACAGACAGTGACCCAAGCCGGAATCGAATCTGGGACCCTGGAGCTGTGAAGCAATTGTGCTATCCACAATGCTACCGTGCTGCCCTCGCAGTGCCACCGCGCTGCCCTCGCAGTGCCACCGCGCTGCCCTCGCAGTGCCACCGCCCTGCCCTCGCAGTGCCACCGTGCTGCCCTCGCAGTGCCACCGTGCTGCCCTCGCAGTGCCACCGTGCTGCCCTCGCAGTGCCACCGTGCTGCCCTCGCAGTGCCACCGTGCTGCCCTCGCAGTGCCACCGTGCTGCCCTCGCAGTGCCACCGTGCTGCCCTCGCAGTGCCACCGTGCTGCCCTCGCAGTGCCACCGTGCTGCCCTACAATGCTACCGTCACAAGAAAGTTGGCAAGATTGGAAGGTATTTATTCTAATGCGAGGAGTCTGACGAACAAGGCAGATAAATTGAGGACGCAAATTAAAACATGGGGTATGATGTAATTGTTGTCACTGAGACATGGTTGAAAGAGGGGCAGGATTGGCAACTCAATATTCCAGGATACACTATCTTCAGGTGACATAGGGAAGGAGGAAAAGAGGTAAGTGGTGTTGCAATTTTGATCAGGGAATCAATTATAGCAATAAGGAGGAGTGACATCTTAGAAGGCTCTTCAACTGAAGCCATATGGGTAGAACCTAAAAACCAAAACACCTGGGGGTGTTCTATAGGCCCCCTAACGGGTCGAGAGCAGATATATAGGCAAATTTCAGAGAAGTGTAAAAGTAATAGGATAATGATAGTGGGAAATTTCAACTTTCCCAATATTAATTGGGGTAGCCATAGTGTGAAAGGTTTAGAGGGAGCAGAATTCTGAAAATACATGCAGAAGGACTTTTTAAGTCGGTATGTGGAAGGACCTACAAGAGAGGCGGTGATACTGGACTTAATTTTCTGGAAGAAGTCTTACAACACCAGGTTAAAGTCCAACAGGTTTGTTTCGATGTCACTAGCTTTCGGAGCGCTGCTCTTTCCTCGGGTGAATGAAGAGGTATGTTCCAGAAACAAATATATAGACAAATTCAAAGATGCCAGACAATGCTTGGAATGCGAGCATTAGCAGATGATTAAATCTTTACAGATCCAGAGATGGGGTAACCCCAGGTTAAAGAGGTGTGAATTGTGTCAAGCCAGGACAGTTGGTAGGATTTTGCAGGCCAGATGGTGGGGGATGAATGTAATGTGACATGAATCCCAGGTCCCGGTTGAGGCAGTATTACTCTGACTGTGGTTAAAAACTCCCTGCAGCTGGAAATCAACCTGTCCCAGGGAATTACCACTCTGACTATGGCAGTAAGTCACTCCCAAGTTACTGTTATTGCTCTGACTGTAGTTAAAGCCTCTCTGGAGATGGCTGAGGCAGTTGAGGTCCCGGTTTTTCAGTAGCAAAGCTGGGCAAGTGGTTCACGTATCAGTGGAGGAGCATTTTTCAGACCGTGATCATAACTCCATTAGGTTCAAGATTGCTATGGAAAAGGGCAAGGATGGGCCTGAGATCAAAGTTCAAAACTGGGGGAAAGCCAATTTTAATAAGATCAGATGTGATTTGGCTATAGTGGGCTGGGAGCAGGCACTTTTAGGTAAATCTGTGACAGAACAGTGAGACACATTCAAGAAGGAAAAAGGGAGAGTACAGGGCCAACATGTTCCAATCAAGAAAAAGGGTGGGGCCAACAAATCCAGTGAACCCTGGACATCGAGGTATATACAGCATTGGATAAGGAGAAAAAGGGAGGCTCATGGTAGATATCGAGGGCTCAAAACAGCAGAAGCCCTGGAGGCATTTAGAATGTACAAGAGGGACTTGAAAAGGAAATTAGGAGAACAAAAAGGAGACATGAAAGGATATTGGCAGGTAAAATAAAAGAAACTCCTAAGTTGTTTTACAAGTACATTAAGGGTAAAAGGATAACGAGGGAAACAGTAGGGCCTATTCGGGGCACAGTGATAATATGTGTATATAGCTGGAGGATGTAGATAGGTTTCAAAATGAGCACTTTGTATCAGTGTTCACTCATGAGAGGGACAGTGTGGGTATAGAAATCCGGGAGAAGGACTAATAAAATGAAAGAGATTAACATAGAGAGGAGTGGTCTGGCAGGCTTAAAAGTAGAGAAATCTCCAGGACCAGATGAAATGTATCCCAGGCTGCTGAGTGAGGCAAGGGAAGAAATAGCAGGGGCGCTGGCAATCATTTTCAATTCCTCTCTGGCCACATGAAAGGTACTGGCGGATAGCCAATGTGGTACCATTATTCAAGAAGGGAGTAAGGGCTAAACCAGGAAACTACAGGCCAGTCAGTCTGACCTCAGTGGTGGGAAAACTATTGGAAGCTAGGAAAACTATTGGAAGCTATTCTGAGAGACAGAATTCATAGAATTTACAGTGCAGAAGAAGGCCATTTGGCCCATCGAGTCTGCACTGGCTCTTGGAAAGAGCACCCTACCCAAGGTCAACACCTCCACCCTATCCCCATAACCCAGTAACCCCACCCAGCACTAAGGGCAATTTTGGACACTAAGGGCGATTTATCATGGCCAATCCGCCTAACCTGCACATCTTTGGACTGTGGGAGGAAACCGGAGCACCCGGAGGAAACCCACGCACACACGGGGAGGATGTGCAGACTCCGCACAGACAGTGACCCAAGCCGGAATCGAACCTGGGACCCTGGAGCTGTGAAGCAATTGTGCTATCCACAATGCTACCGTGCTGCCCTTAATTAATCTGCATTTGGAGAGGCAGAGATTAATCAAGAACAGTGTGCGTAGTTTTGTTACGGGGAGATCATCTCTGACCAACTGGATTGAATTTTCCAAAGAGGTGAGGGAAATACTTTTGAAGTCATCTACTTGGACTTCAGCAAGGCTTTTGATAATGTCCCACATGGGAGATTGATAGCGAAGGTAAGAGCCCATGGAATTAAGGAAATATGGAAAATTGGACCCAAAATTGGTTGAGTGGCATGAAGCAAAGGATGATGGTCGAGGGGTGTTTTCCTGACTGGAAGCCTGTGTCCAGTGAGGTCCCGCAGGGATCAGTGTTGGGGCCCTTGCTGTTTTGTGATTTCTATAAATGATTTAGATGTGAATGTAGGAGGGTTGAGCAGTAAGCTTGCAGATGATATGAAAATTGGTGGGATAGTAAATAGTGAGGAGGATAGCTTTCGATTACAGGAGGATATATAGACGGGCTGGTCAAATGAGCTGATCAGTAGCAAATGGAGTTCAATCTGGATAAGTGTGAGGTGATGCACTTGTGCTGGACAAACAAGGCAAGGGGATACCTGATAAACGACAGGACCCTGGGAAGCACCGAGGATCATAGGGATCTTGATGTGCATGTATGCCGGTCCCTTAAGGTAGCAGAGCAGGTGGATATAGTGGTTAAGAAAGCTTATGATTTACTTCCTTTTATTAGCCGAGACATAGATTTTAAGAGCAGGGAGGTTAAATTGGAACTGTATAAAATGTTGATTAGGCCACAGCTATAGTATTTTGTGCAGTTCTGGAATTTGCATTATAGGAGGGATGTGATAGCAATGGAAAGGATGCAGAGGAGATTTAACAGAATGTTGCCTGGGCTGGAGAGTGTTAGTTCTGAAGAGAGATTGGAGAGAGTTGGATTGTTTTCCTTGGAATAGAGGGGACTGAGGTTGGACATGATTGAGAAGTATAAAATTATGAGGGGCATAGAGATAGGGTAGACAGGAACAAACCTTTCCCCCTGGTGGAGGGGTTGATGATTAGGGGGCATAGATTTAAGGTAAGCGGCAGGAGGTTTAGAGGGGATGTGAGAAAAAACCTTTTCACCCAGAGGGTGGTGAGAGTTTGGAATTCGCTGCCCGAAAGGGTGGTGGAGGCAGAGACCCTCATAACATTTAAGAAGTATTTAGATGTGCACTTGCGATCCCAGGGCATACAAGGCTAAAAAATGGGATTAGAATGGTGAGGTGGTTGTTTCTGATTGGTGCAGACACGATGGACTGAAGGGCCTTTTCTGTGCTGTATGATTCTATGACTATGGAAAGCTATTTCTTTGTTGCTAGTGTGGTTAATTCTGTGATTAAATTTAAGATTGTTTTAACATAAGGATACCTGTTTGTCACTGCTATCACTCATGTGGTGCAGTAATATTTCCTCAGTTTTACAAATTGAAAATAGTTGGCTTCTCGTTTGGGATCCTAACCACACTTTAACCATGCAATCTGAGTGCGATTTGGATGAATAATAATCTTTTATTGTCACAAGTAGGCTTACATCAACACTGCAATAAAGTTGCCGTGAAAAGCCGCTAGTTGCCACATTCCGGTGCCTGTTCGGGTACACTGAGGGAGAATTCCGAATTCTCAGCCGGTACGGGAATTGAACCCGCGCTGCTGGCCTTGTTCTGCATTACAAATCAGGTGTCTAGCCCACAGTGCAAGACCCTTTACCCCATTTTAAGTTGCCTCTCCAAAACATGAGTCATCCCCTTAACAGTGCCTAGCTATTTCCAACATATACCCGCAGCAGTTACATGGACTATAGTTACACTGTCTTCAGACTCCAAAGAAAACTGAGGCATATTCTAGGCTTGTACCATGCATGCATGCATGGACAATTGGCAGGCAATATGAGTAAACATCATGCAACAATTCATAAATGCAATAAAATTGCTGAACTTTCAGGGGCTCTAGATGTCCAAAATGGACAATATTTGAAACTGGCTTGCTGCTAAGTTGTCGAAGTGGATGTTGTCCCCATCCCGATTCTTAACCTGGACTTTTGGAAAAATACAGGAAAACCAATATTAGTTCTGGAGTTGTATTGCTGCCCTGAAGAGTGCAGTGTTATTTTTTTTAAATATAAATTTAGAGTACCCAATTATTATTTTTTTCCAATTAATGGGCAATTTTGCATTCTTTGGGTTGTGGGGGGTGAAACCCGCACAGACACTGGGGGAATGTGCAAACTCCACACAGGCAGTGACCCAGGGCCGGTATTCGAACCCGGGTCCTCAGCGCCGTAGGCTGCAGTGCTAGAGTGCAGTGTTATTGATGCAGTATAACTATTATACAGTATAACTATAAATGGAAGTATAACTATTGCCTATTTGTACTCCCCAAGAGTTTTATGAAATGGTTCTTATACTTTGCAGGAGAAACTCCTCAAGCTCTATGTCACTAATGACTCTATCACCTTCGTCCAGGAAGAACTCTACAGAAGCCGAAGAGAGGTAGGACCAGCTCTATTTCTTTATGAAAGGGGAAAAGACGTTTTTCAGGCAAACGTCTCAAACGTATGAGTAGCAGAAAAATGCAAACTTTGTTGAAATGCACCAAGACTTGAAATATGTGTGACATTTGTCGAGATTGTTGTGATGTATTGACTTTTATTCTTCAGCAATGAAGGCAAAGCAAATAATTTAAAAGCTTTCTTTCTATGATATGGGTATGAACTATTGCAGAAAGGTGTGTTTTTAAATATATAACCTTATTGCAGTTGTGGGCAATTAAGTTTTTTATTCCCTGATATATTGCTGAGATGTCATATTTCTGTGATGTGTTCTCCATTCAAGAGACATTGACAGTCTGTTTCTTGACTTTATTCACAGATTGTGACAATTCAACACTGTTTTGTTGCTGACACATCTCAATACTAACTAGCTCTGCTTCTCCCAGCATATGGCCTGTACATGTAAATAGAAAACACAGTGGTTAACATCTGTGAAAAATAAATCTGCCCATTAGTTTAATTACTCATTTCCAAGATTTGTTGGTGCTTTGCATGTATGAATAACTCCTCCTCTCCCTGCCCCCAATCTAATCTGGTGGCACTAACCTGTGTTGGAGTGTAAGGTTTCTAAAGACAATTACAACACTTCTGGTTGTTCTGTAAATGTGAGTTTAGACAGTGAGTCTTGATGGGGAAATTTGAGCCGGATCTTGTCCTCACTTGAACTGTCTTAGTAAAAGTCCTGGACGTGATTTCTTGATTCAGAGCCAAATGCCTCTTGCGAAAGAATGGGTGATGTGTATTATATAGCATTTTATTAGATCTCTTGGAACCATTCTAAAGTGCCTCATGTCCAACAACAACTTGGACAGTATCTTTAATTGTAATATCCTGTTCCAAAATGCTTCACGGGAGCGCAAGGTATGACTGTCAATGGTAAGGTGAAGGAAGAGATTTGCACAAAGAATTACATAGACTTTAAAAAAAATGATTGCATTCAAAGCATTTAACATAGATATATATATCTATGTTAAATGCTTTGAATACAATCATTTATATATATATATATATATATATATATATACACAATGCAGAATATCAGAAGAATGACACATCAACCCAATAAACCACCGCAGCCCGCCAAGCCCCCCTGACACCAACATGGCACGGTGGCACAGTGGTTAGCACTGCTGCCTCACAGCTCCAGGGATCTGGGTTCAATTCCCGCCTCGGTGATTGTGTGGAGTTTGCACTTTCTCTCCGTGTCTGTGTGGGTTTCCTCCGGGTGCTCCGGTTTCCTCCCACAGTCCAAAGATGCAGGTTAGGTGGATTGGCCATGATCAATTGCCCCTTAGTGTCCAAAAGGTTAGATGTGGTTACTGGTTCTGGGGATAGGGTGGAAGCATGGGTTGAAGTAGTGTTGCTAACTTTGCCTTAGTTCAATTGCTCTGTTTTATTACCTTTGCTCTCGAGTCGCCAGGTATCTTTATGATACCGCCACGAGGTTCAAGTCCGAGTAATGATCAATAATCCAATACACCGATTAGTAAGGTTTAAATCAAAGCACATTTATTATACACATTAATCGCTACTCATGCACAAATTCTACGTCTAAGCTACTTCTATAACTAACACTAACAGGCCTATACTTAACTTTGAACTGGCCCACCAGGTCAGGGAAACAAATGGCCTTTCGTTCGGGTTCTGAGCCTGCGGGATTCGAAGTTGGTACAGATTGGTAGCTAGGAGTGCCTGTCTCGTAGCGAGCATTGAATTAACACTTACGATTTTGATCTTCACTGCTCCGGTCACGGTCAATGTTGGTTCGTTGTTGCTGGGTGACCCGGGCAGGAAGAAGAGCGTGAAGAGAGCGAAGAGGTGGAGAAGAAGAGAAGAGTGATTTGAACTTGGGGCTCAATTGTTATAGTCCCCAGGGGCTTTCCGCCTTTCGGGGCGGACCTTGTACCTGGTCCCAAGTGATTGGACTTTGTCCCAATCGCTTGGTTCGATTTTCTCCAATGCGGGAGCGATTCCCTGATCGATGGGCGGTCTTGAGGTGCTCGTTCACCTCCTTTTGCGTAGGCTCCTGCTGGCGCCGAAGAGTCTGGTTCTGCTTTGTGTGTCAAAATGTTGCTTATTGTTCCCGGGGATTGCTCATTAGTATGCAGATGGCTGTTGTTTTGTTATGTTGATGGTTGCTGGTATCAATATTGTCTGGCCTTTCCAGTGGTAAATACACAGCCAACCTGCAGCTGCTGGTTTTTGTCTTGTTGGCTGACTTTCCCATCAGCCTTTGCCGTTCGCCATTTTGAATCGGGAGTTGGCCATTTTTAAGTGGCTACAGTAGGGAGCTCTTTCCAATGACCGGTGCAGATTCAATGGGCCAATTGACCTCCTCTGCACTGTAAATTCTATGATCACCCTGCCACGTCTCTCCTTCCCCATTTTAACCTGCTCTTTCCCCCCACCCCCAAACCACCCCTTCCCCTTGCTAACCCTACAATTTTCCTTGAAGAAATTGATGAACGGTTTCCACCTCCAGGTGAACCCCTCTACCGAACCGGCAGAGCAAACTTTTATTTTAAATTTAATGTACCCAATTCTTTTTTTCCCAATTAAAGGGCAAATTAGCTTGGCCAATTCATCCACCCTGCACATCTTTTTGGGTTGTAGGGGTGAGACCCACGCAGACAGGGAGACTATGTGCAAACCTGACATGGACAGTAACCCGGGTCCGGGATTGAACCCGGGTCCTCGGTGCCGTGAAGCAGCAGTGCGAACCACTGTGCCACCTTGCCGTCCCGCAGAGCAAACTTGAAGTTCTCCAACCTCCATGAATTCTGCAAGGTCGTTCACCCACACCCTCCGCTTTCGGTGGCTCCAAGGCCCTCCAGCCCAACAACATTTGTCTCCGGGCTACCAGGTGTTGCTAACTTTACGTTGGTTCAATTGCTCTGTTTTATTACCTTTGCTCTCGAGTCGCCAGGTATCTTTATGATACCGCCACAAGGTTCAAGTCCGAGTAATGATCAATAACCCAATACACCGATTAGTAAGGTTTAAATCAAAGCACGTTTATTATACACAGTAATTACTACTCATGCACAAATTCTACGTCGAAGCTACTTATACAACTAACAGGCCTATACTTAGTTTCGGACTGGCCCACCAGGTCAGGGGAACAAATGGCCTTTCGTTCGGGTTCTGAGTCTGCGGGATTCGAAGTTGGTACGGATTGGTAGCTCGGAGTGCCTATCTCGTAGCGAGCGTTGAATTAAGACTTACTTCTGTCGGTGGTCATTGCACCGGTCACGGTCAATGTTGGTTCGTGTTGCTGGGTGACCCGGGCAGGACGAAGAGGTGAAGAGAGTGATTTGAACTTGGGGCTTAACTCTTTCCCGCCTTTCGGGGCGGACCCTGTACCTGGTCCCAAGTAATTGGACTTTGTCCCAATCGCTTGGTTCGATTTCTCCAATACTGGAGCGGTTCCCTGATCGATGGGCGGTCTTGAGGTGCTCGTTCACCTCCTTTGTGTTGGCTCCTGCTGGCGCCGGGGAGTCTGGCTTTGCTGTGTGTCCAAAATGTTACTTATTGTTCCCGGAGATTGCTCATCAGTATGTAGATGGCTGCTACATTGTTATGCTGATGGTCGCTGGTATCGATGTTGTCTGGCCTTTGCAGAGGTAAATACACAGCAAACCTGCACCTGCTGGTTTCTGTCTATGTTGGCTGACTTTCCCATCAGCCTTTGCCGTTCGCCATTTTAAATCGGGAGCTGGCCAATTTAGGTGGCTACACAGGGCGGCAGTGGGCAATACATCGCCATCTCATCCCCCTGTACTCCTGCGTCTTCCGACACACCAAATTTCACCACCTCCGCACTCGGAACCACCCCCAACCCAGCACCTCTGACGTCACATCCGAGAACCCCTGCCCAAAACTTCTTAGTCTCAGGCACATCCAGAACATTCGGCTGTGGTTCGCGGGCCCCCCCGTGCACACCCACCCCTATCTTCCATCCCCGCAAAGAACCTGCTCATCCTCGCCACCGTCATATGGGCCTTATGCACCAGTTTAAACTGGATGAGGCTAAACCTCGTACACGACGAGGACACATTCACCCTCTGCAAGGCCTCCGCCCATGTCCCAGCCCATACTTCCCTGCTTAACTTGCCCTTAATATCCTCCACTGGGGCACCCTCCCTCTCCATAAATTCCGTGTGAATATTCAACACCCTCCCCTATCTCATCCTTGGATAGCAGTTTGTCCTGCAACACCGGAGATGACAGCCCCCTGACGGCACCACACTCTTCCTGAAATCCTTCGCCTGCATGTACCTAAGTCAATTCCCCTTGGACAGCTCATACAATTCCTCCAACTCCTCGAGCCCCGCGGATTTGCCTCCGATAAACAAGTCCCTGAAATACACAATCCCCACCTGCCGCCACCCCCGAAACCTCACGTCCAGCCGCTCCGGCTCAAACCTATGGTTATCGCAGATCGGCGCCCACAACGACGGACCTTCAAGCCCAAAATGCTGCCTACACTGCCCTCACACCTTTGAAGCCGACATCACCACTGGACTCGCGGAATACCCAAAGATGACCACAACAATGCACTCAAACTCGTTCCCCTACCCAACGCCGCCGCCTCCACCCGCCCCCAGACCGACCGCTCCTCCACAGTCCACTTCCTCACCATCGCAATGTTTGCTGCCCAATAATAAGATTTTTCAAATAAATATTTTTATTCTCCTTTTTCACATACTCATCATATTTACAACAACAAATAATTAACAATAACACCAAATACAATGGCAATCCCCTCATCCCACCCACCCTCAAACAGCTCCCAACATTTTGAATACAAGTCACCAATGAAAAATAATCATCATTAATTTATACATTCCAACACCCCCCCCCCCTAATGTTCGATATCATCCAATTTGTGAAAATGCATGATGAACAAGGCCCATGAGTTGTAGAACCCTGCCATCCTTCCCCTCAGCTCTAACTTTACTTTCTCGAGTGTTAGGAACTCCAGCAGGTCCCCCTGCCACGCCGAGGCACAGGGCAGAGAAGTCGACCTCCACCCCAACAGCATCCGCCTTCGGGCAATCAGCGAGGCAAAGGCTAAAATATCTGCCCCCGGACCCGCCGCCAACCCCGGCCAATCTGACACACCAAATATGGCTTCCAGGGGACCTGATTCGAGTCTCACATGCACCACCCTTGAGATTACCCCAAAGACCTCCCTCCAATACCCTTCCAGTTTTGGGCAGGACCAAAACATATGAACATGATTTGCGGGGCCCCCCCACAGCACTCACAAACATCCTTCACCCCCTCAAAAAGTCAGCTCATGCTCGCCCTAGTGAGGTGCGCCCTATATACCACCTTCAACTGTATCAGCCCCAACCTCTCGCATGAAGTTGACGCATTCACCCTCCGCAGCACCTCACATCACAACCTCTCCTCCATGCCCTCGCCCAACTCTTCCTCCCACTTTGCCTTAATCCCATCCAGTGATACCTTGTCTTCTCTCAGAATAACCCCATAAATTGCCGACGCAACCCCTTTCTCCAATCCCCCTGCCGCTAATATCTCTTCCAACAGTGTAGGGGCCAGTGCAATCGGAAAGCTCTGTACCTCCTTTCTGGCAAAATTTTGGACCTGCATATATCTAAACATCTCCCCCAGCGACTCCAAACTTCTCACCTGGCCTCCCATAAACAAATCCTTTAATGCTCTAACTCCCCTCTCCTCCCATCTCCGAAAGTTCCCATCCCTCCTCCCAGGTTCAATCTATGATTCCCTCGAATCGGCATTTCCTTTGACCCCGCCCACAACCTAAAGTGCTGGTGCAACTGCTTCCAGATCCTGAGCGTCGCCACTACCATTGGACTGCCTGAGTACTTCCCCGGGGCCATTGGGAGCGACGCTGTTGCCAAAGCCCTCAACCCTGACCCCCTGCATAGACTCTCCTCCATTCTAACCCACTGGGAGTCCCCCCCTCTAACCCCCCCCCCCCCACACTTCCCCGCATTCGCCGCCCAGTAATAATACAGTAAATTCGGGAGACCCAACACCCCTGACTGCCGTGCTCTCTGCAAAGCACCTTCCTATTCCTGGCCACCTCATATTATTCGTGCGGACACTCGCCCTCGGCTCCATGTAAAGTAATTTTACCCAATCCACAAATCGCCATCAAATACCTCCACTCTATCCGGTCAAGCGCCTTCTTGGCGTCCAGCGCTACTACTACCTCTGTCTCCCTCCCCTCCACAGGTGCCAGAACTACATTCAGAACCCTCCTAACATTTGAAAAAAGCTGCCTCCCTCTTACAAACCCCGTCTGATCTTCCCCTATCACCTTCGGGAGGCACTCTTCCAGCCTACCCACTAACACTTTCGCCAGCACCTTTTGCATCTACATTCAAGAGTAATATGGGCCTATACGACCCACACTGTCGGATCGTTATCCTTCTTGAGCAACAAGGAGATTGATATCTGCCTCAAAGTCTGTGGCAACACCCCCTTTCCTATCACCTCCTCAAACATCCCCACCATCAGCGGCGCCAGCCTATCGCTAAATTTTTTATAGTACTCCACTGGAAATCCATCCGTCCCGGCTACCCCACTGCATCCTCCCAATCGCATCCTTTCTCTCCTGCTCCCCTATCCCCCCTCCAATGCGGTCCTATTCTCCTTCCTCAACCTCGAATATTCCAAAACAGCCAGGAATTCCTGCATTCCGCGATCCTCCCCCGGTGGTTCTGATCTATACAACCTCTCATAGAACTCCTCAAAAACCCTATTAATCTCATCCGGAGCCACCACCAACTTCCCTGTCCCATCCCGAACCTGAACAATTTCCCTCGCCGCTGCCACCTTCTGAAGTTGACCTGCCAGCATGCGTTCGACCTTCTCTCCATATTCGTAGACCGCCCCCCTCGCCCGCCTCAATTGGACTCAAAAATAATTTAATAAATTTGGCCACACCAGTAGCGCTCCCCTACCCCCCCCCCCCCCCCATTCCAAAAACACCCACCGCGCCTGCAGAATCTTACCTGCCCCCACACACACCGAGATCAGCCCATTGAATTTGCTATAAAAAAAAAATTGGGGACAAAGATAGGGAGGTTCTGAAACACAAACAAAAACCTAGGCAGCATGGTCATTTTCACTGTCCGCATCCGCCCCGCCAATAACACCCCACCTCTTAAAATCCCCCTTCATCCTCTCCATCAATCGAGCCAAGTTCAATCTGTGCAGCTGGGCCCAGCTCCGCGCCACTTGAATACCTAGGTACCTAAAGCTCGCCCCCACCACCCTAACGGCAGCTCCCCTAATCACCTTTCTTGCCCTCTAGCATCGAACACCTTGCTCTTCCCATGTTCAATTTATATCCCGAAAACCAGCCAAATTCCCCCAAAATCTCCATAATCCCCCCAATGCTGCCAATCGGGTCCCAAGATATATCATAACAAATCATCCGCATGTAGCAAAACCCTATGATTGGCACCCTTCTGCTCAATTTCTCGACGCCCTAAGCGCCATTGCGAACGGCTCTATCGCCAAGACGAAAAGCAACGTGAGAGCGGACACCGCTGTCTTGTCCCACGGTGCAGCCTAAAGTACCCAAACTCACTCAGTTCGTCTGCACACTTGCCACCGGTGCCTTGTGCAGTAGCCGGACCCAAATCACAAACACCTGCCCAAACCGCCCCAGCAAACAAATAATAATCGTTATTACTACATGTGGGCTTACATTAACACTACAGTGAAGTTACTGTGAAAAGCCCCTAGTCACCACATTCCGGCGCCTGTTCGGGAACACTGAGGGAGAATTCACAATGTCCAAATTACCTAACAGCGCGTCTTTCGGGACTTGTGGGAGGAAACTGGAGCACCTGGAGGAAACCCACACAGATACGGGGAGAACGTGCAGACTCCGCAGAGACAGCTTCCTCCATCCGATCAAAAGCCTTCTTCGCATCTATCGCCAGTACTACCTCTCCCTCCTGCCCCTCCGAAGGTATCATAATCATGTTAAGTAACCTCCGTACATTCGCCGACAACGGCCTTTCCTTCACAAAACTCGTCTGATCCTCCCCTATCATCCCCGGCACACAGTACTCAATCCGCGATGCAAGCACCTTCGCCAATAGTATGGCATCAACATTCAATAGCGATAACGTGCGGTACAACCCACACTGCTCCGGGTCCTTATTCTTCTTTAAAATTAGGGAGATGGAAGCCTGTGACCGTGTCGGGGAAAGATTCCCTCCCCCCCCCCCCCCCCCACTCCCATTCCGTGACTTCATTATATGTCCTCACCAGCAGTGGCCCAGCTGAGCCCTAAACGTTTTATAAAACTCAATGGGGAACCCGTCCGGCCCCGGCGTCTTCCCTGATGCAACACATCCATGCCATTCATCAGCGCCATCAACCCAATCGGGCCTCCCAGGCCCTTGACACTCTCCTCCTCCACCCTAGGAAATTCCAGCCTATCCAGGAACCGTCTCAGCCCCTCCTCCCCCGTCAGGGGCTCCGATTCATACTGCCTCCTATAAAGGCTTGAAATGTCCCATTCACCCCCTCCAGGTCCATCACCACTTTACCCCTCTCGTTCCTCAACCTACCAATCTCCTTCCCCGCTGCTTTCTTCCTCAACTAATGGGCCAGCCTTCTCCCTGTACTCATACTCTGGCTCTCCGCAACTGCCCCACCGCCTTCCCCGTAGACAGTCACCCAAACTTCATCTGGAGCCTCTGCCTCTCCATCAACAACTCCTCCTCTGGTGACACCGAGTACCTCTGGTCGACCCTCAGAATCTCATTTACCAGCCTTGGCCTGTCCTCCCGCTCCAGCATCTCTCTGTGCTCCCAAATCAAAATAATCTCCCCCCTAACTACAGCCTTCATTGTCTCGCACAGCATGGTGGTTGTAACCTCCCCCGTGTCGTTCACTTCCACATAGCCCTGAATGGCAGCCCTCCCTGCTCGCACACCCCCTTAACCGCCAACAGCCCCAAACCTAACCTCCACTGCAGCCGTTGTACCTCCCCCTGAACCACAAGCAAATCCACCCAATGCGGCATGTGGTCAGAAACTACAATTGCTAAATCCACCAGGAGTGCCTTGTCCATTACAAAAACGATGACCCGGGAATACACCCAGTGCACGTGGGAGAAGTGTGAAAACTCCTTCGCCCTCGCAAACTTCCTCGGATCTGTCGTCGTCCCCCATGCGCTCTATGAACCCACTCAACTCTCTAGCCACTGCCGACACCCTCGACTACTTCGGACTCGCTCGGTCCAGACTCTGGTCCAGGATCGTATTGAAATCACCCCCAATAATCAACCAATGCGTGTCCAGGTTCGGAATCTTCCCCAACACCCGTCTCATAAAGTTCACGTCATCCCAATTCAGGGCACAAACGTTTATCAGGACCACTGGGATCTCCTCCAACTTCCCACTGACCATCACATACTTAGCCCCCGGATTGGCGACAATGCTCCCCACCTCAAACACATACCCTTTATTAACCAGCACTGCCACCTGCCTCGATTTCATATCCAGCTCTGAGTAGAACACCTGTCCCACCTACGCTTCCTCAACCTCGTCTGGTCCCCCAGCTTCAGGTGTGTCTCCTGTAAAAACACAACATCCGCCTTCAGACTTCTCAAATGCATGAACACACCTGACCATTTAACCGGCCCATTCAACCCTCGCGAATGTTCCACTTATCCAGCCTGGTCAGGGGGCCTCAGGCCTGCCCTCAGCTGTCCATCGCCATCTTCCCCTCCCCAACTGCGCCACACCAGCCACTTCAATGTCAGCAACCTTACCCCACCCCCAAACAAAGACCCCCCCCCCCTCCACTTCACTTCCGTTAACTAGCCCGCCCAGCTCGCATGGTAGCTCCCACCCAAAGCCCCTGACTTCCCCATACCCCTCCAGTCCACCCCTACACCCCAATCCTCCCAATCACCAACAAACAAAGAGAACAAAAGGCATACTCGCCATCGCCACTCTCTCGCTGTAGCCCACCCCATGCACTTTACAGTGAACACAAAGCCTCTCCAAAGTTCAATTTCCTTACACTCCTCCCAGTCCATTGTCCCCCAAAGTCCATTGTCTCCTCTAGCGAGTCAAAATAAAACTCTGGTGTGTCACCCACAAGCAGGCAGAGTACAAGACCCCAAAAATCACCCCCTTCTTAAACCTGGCCCACCCCTTCCCCAACTCCGCACCAAAGCCCTGGTAGACCCGCAGCTCACTCCCTTACCAAATGCATCTCCTGATCTGCCTCGCCCATTTCAGGATCTTTTCTTTGTCCAAGAATTGATGCAGCCTCGCCACCATTGCCCATGGCGGCCTCCTCAGCACCCAATGCTCACAATCTACTTTTGAGGGGTTGGTCAAAGGCCTCTTCCCCCATCAACGTCTCCAACGCGCTCGCCACATACTTGGTGGCCTCCCTCCCTCGGACATCCCAACGATCCTCAGGTTCTGTCTCCTGGAGCGGTTCTCCAGATCTTCCACTTTCTCTCAGCCTCTTTTGGCTGTCCAGAACCATCCCCGACTTGGTCGCCAGCAAGGTCACCATCTCCTCTTGCTTCCCCACCACCTCCTCCACCTTCTGGATCGGCAGGTCCTGAGCCTCCAGCCTCTGCTCCACTTGCTCAATCGCAGCTCTGAGCTGCTCCACCACCTTAGTCAAGTCTTCCAAAGCCTCTTTCCTCTGCCGTTGGAATTTACCGTTCAAAAACTCCACCACTGGGTGGTGTAAGAATCTCGGGCATCCCCTGGTCCCCTTGAACTGCGAAACCGGACTTTAAACTCAGAAACTGTAAAATGGACACTTTTCTTGGCAACATTTTTCCCAGCAAGCTTGGCTTGCAGGGCTGCCAAGTGTGAGTGTAAAAGGAATGTTTGCAGCAACCCCCCCTGGACTTACAACTCATCAGTAGACAGACAGCACTAATTGGATCAGCAAAAGGCACAATGGAAATGCTAATAGCCCTGAAACTCCCCCAGCCAAGAAACAATGTGTTGGTAAGAACTCCTTACACATGATAATGACCTTGTCTCCATTGGAGCTGAAAAACCCATCAGCATAATCAGGTCATAATGGCAGCAATCTCGAGCGAATGGCAGACTCGAAAATCCCACCTTCTTAACGAGGTGTGGAAGACTGCGATCTCCCAGGACAATGGAGCGGGCAGGAAGCAGTTTACCCTGGAGGGAAACTGCCTGGAGACTGGAGCTGGCTACCTGGACTTATCAGGAGAAGGGACGGGGCCTGTGGGAACTTTGAAATGCTAACTGACATGCTCACACAAAAGAAGCTGGACTGGAGCGAAAAAACTTGGATTTTGGACTATAAAAAGGGTGGTCAAACGGCCATTCGATCTCTTAGGATCTTCTGCTTGTGCTGCACTCTCTGCTCCTACAACATCAGCCTTGGATTGTAAGTATCCCGCAGCAGCTTGCGAAGCTCCCGGGACTAGTATAGTGAAAATGAAATGAAATGAAAATCGCTTATTGTCACAAGTAGGCTTCAAATTAAGTTACTGTGAAAAGCCCCTAGTCGCCACATTCCAGCGCCTGTTCGGGGAGGCTGTTACGGGAATTGAACCGTGCTGCTGGCCTGCCTTGGTCTGCTTCCAAAGCCAGCAATTTAGCCCTGTGCTAAACAGCAAAATGGTTGAGGCTTTGGGGGAAAGGGGGTGCATGCTCCTATTTTGTCCTTTTAAAAGATTGCTAAAATTGTGTATGTAAGTTTTACGTTGTGCTGCGATAGTATTCCTTCCATAGTAATAGTCATTAAAGTATAAGATAATTGTGTGTTTTCTGTATTCGGTGGTGGTTGATCTTGGCAATTAATAAATATATGTTTTTGGAATTGGAGTCTGTCTCAATTCCTTCAATCCCTCACTAACGAGCTCTAGCCAAGTCACTATTAAAATACTCCTTACCATAAATCCGGTGTCGAGAACTGAGGGAAACCCCTGGGCGATTCGAACCCGCTCACTCAGGAAAGGCTGCCAGGTACAGGTGGGCAGAGGTTTTCCTTTCCTCTCTCTCTTGGGGGCGCTGCTCAGGTGAAGCAGGCGCATGTGGTAGCGAATCCACCGGTGAGAGAGTGGACGACGGGGTGCCAAGCCTGGTAGAAGCCCACGGGGGTGGAGGTAAAAGGGGATCCCGCTACAGTGGGCAATGCTGCCCCCTTACCCTCCCCCATCTTCACCTGTGGCGCACCACAAAAACTTCCCTGCTCCAGCCGCTCTCTCTTTCTATGGCACTTCTCGTCCTCTGATTCGTACACCAGAGGAGTATTACCTTCCCTGGGCACTCGCAAAACCTTTTGCCCTCAACAAACAACCCCAAATGGGTGGAGAAGGACGAACAAAATCCACCTTGAGCGGGAGCCACCAAATGTGCGCCCACTCACCAAGTGGCTGCCACCGAAAGTCCAAGAATTACAGTGACAATCATGCCTCTAGCTCAAGCTGGCCGAAAAAAATACAGAAATTATAAATTAAATATGGATTTCTTCTGACGCGGGTGGTATCATTTCAAATGCAGTAGATCCCCCCTGGTTACTCCCAATGAGGATACGGGGGATAGGGCTGGGGTGTGGGCTTAGGTAGGATGTTCTTTCAGAGGGTCAGCGCAGACTCGATGGGCTGAATGGCCTTTTTTTACACTGTAGGGATTTTTATGATTCAGGAGCCATCAGGGACGTTTAAAGCAGCTATATTATTACCATAGAAACAGGAGGAGACCGTTCAGCCAGTCCAGCCTTTTCTGTCATTCTAATAGATCATTGATCAAACTATTTAAATAATTAGTTTTGAAAGTTTGGCAATGGCTGACTCAAAGGAAAACCATTAATCAAGGAAGGCGAGGAGATCATCTGTTCAGTGATTTTAGAAATGTTATCCCATTTGCACAACATAATGAGACGATGATATTAAGGACTGTTGATATTAAGGACTAACCCTAACACCAAAATAAATCCCAGGCGATAATTAAAAACAAATCTGTAGATCATAGAAATTGGCCCTTCTATGATAATTACTTTGATAAAATGTAACACCTTTGTAAAGTTTGCAGGCTGCTTATGACACATTGACTTCATGGAGTTCACTATGGTTCCAATAATACTGATGTTGCGCTTCACAAGTCATACATAGCTTTTTTGGGTGAATGAGAGGGTTTCATAATTACTTTTTGGAAAGCAGTGAATCTTACCCAGCGCTAACATTGGGGCTGGTTTCTCCGAAAATGGGGCTATGTCTCCACGCCAGCGTAAAAACACAGACGTTGCACTCCCGAGTTTCCGAGAAATAAAAATCCCGATTCACTTACATTCAGGGGGCTAGCAGGGACCCTGAGTAATTCATGCAGCATTGGCTGCGGATACGGGCCCCTGCACCTCGGGTTCGGAGTCCGCGCATGCGCATGGCGGCGGCCTCTAGCGGCCGCACCGAGCGCCATGGCGGACTCGGACCGTGGATCAACACCAACAAACTTGGACCCCTCTCTCTCCCCCCCCCCCCCCCCCGATTGGCCGCGTGCCCGAGGATCTTTCTGGCCGATCGCTGCCCCGACTGCCCATAAGGACCACCCCCACCCCCGTGCTTGATCCCCCTGCTCCCCCACCGGGGCGGCCGCGGACTGAGTCCGCAGCCGCCACACGAGGTTCCCGACCGGCCATACGTGGTTAGAACCATGCCATCGGGAACTCGGCCTGCTGGGAGCGGAGTATCGCTGGGGGGGGCCTCTGGCAATGGCCACCCAGACGTGTGGCATAATTCGCGGACGCGCGACTCTTTGGGGCATGGAGAATCGCCGGAGTGGCGCCGGGCCCTATTTGGTCGTGAACTTCGATTCTCTGCCCCCACGCCAAACGCAATTTTGGCTGTGGAGAATCCACCCCTGTATTCCTGAGCAAGAGGGATGGTTAATGCTGAAAAGGTCTAAAACCCAATTCCATTCCATTACAGGAGAGAATCATTCAACAGATCCCCACCAATTACTTTGGAGTTGTCATGGAAACATTTGACAGATAAGAAAGACGAAATGTGACTGGTTCTATCCTTTTGGCATACTAGAAATAGAGATCAAAACCAGTATGAACAGGCTTATTTTCACTCCCCTTTAATTGTCGTGACTGCTCTCCTGAAAGTTTTGACTCTCCCTGATGCAATGGTCTTTGCTCTTTGAGGGCTTAGCCGAGGCAGTGTCAGAAGTTTGAGTGATTGTGGAAAGCACCAGATGGAGTTTAGACCTGTCTTAATCTGCTATTCACATCTTAGTGAGCAGCTGGTGTCAATTAATTGTGATTCGGAAAAGGATCACTGGCTGATCCTTTCTCCCCCCCCTCCCCTTCAGTAGACGTTTCTCCCTAAGCTGTTTCCTGAGCTATTCCAGATAGAGACCAGACACCACATGTTGGAGCTACTTGGCCTTAGGGGCAGTAACAAAGAACACATTTTTCCAGTCAGTCACTCTGGGTGACAAGATCCCATTCAATTTCATTATGTCAGAGGAGAAAATAGGGACTTTGTCATTCCCTGATGTACTCTCTTCCATAAGGACCTGCTATCTTGGTAAAGAGCCTAGTGCCAACAAGACCTACCAGTACCATCTTTGTATTGAGAGCTGTGAGGCCAAAGTCACAAACCAACTCTTGTACAGTTTTACATTGACTTTGATGACATTGGAACCAGACACACACGATGAATAGAATAGATTTCCAGCCAAGATCACAGCTGTAAATTCCAGCGCTCACCTGTCCCTACTTGTTACATATTATTGCCAACTCCCAGACTTCAACTTGTGAACACAGACATAACTTGAATATTAACAGGTAATTCTAGGTTAATGTAAGAAATTATGTTTACTTAAATATATCTCAGTGAATGGCAGAAATTGTACCTCGGTGCACTTCTAGTGGGAGATGGTGGCATAGTGGTGATGTCACCCAGAGGGTCGGCTAATGCTCTGAGTACATAGGTTCAAATCCCACACTGGCAGCTTGAAATTGAATTTAAATTCAATTTATAAATCTGAAATTTTGACATCTAGTCTCCGTAATAGTGACAAGAAACTATGATTGTCATATAGATCCTTCATGAATGTCCTTTCGGGACCTTCTGGTCTAAATGTGACTCCAGACCCATAGCAATAGGATTGCCATCAATCCGCTCAGTTCAAGGGAAATTAAGAATGGGCAACAAATGCTGGCTTTGCCAGCAACACTTGCATCCCACGAAAGAATAAAGCAAAACATTATTTTGGTTGCCAATCAGCTGTAAATCTTAAAGACAAATGCCTATTCATTTTATTTCTCCTTCAGATCATAAATGTTTACAATAAGGAAAAAGACACATTTTATATGGGCTGTCTCCAATGCAGAACAATCCAGACAAATGCAGATTTACTAGGAATGTGGCTGTCACTTGTGTGAAGCTTCAAGAGCAACTGTGATTGTTCTCCTTGGAGCAGAGAAAGTTCAGGAGAGATTGAATGCAATGTTCAAAATCGCTGAGGATTTTGAAAGAATAAATAAGAAGAAACTGCCCATTTGCAGAAGATGCGGTAGTTAACCAAAAGGAACAGATTTAAGACTGTTAGAAAAGAGTCAGAGGCAAGATGAGACATTTATTTAATCCAGCGAATTCTTATAATTATTATCATCCGGAAAGCATTGCTTGAAAGAGGATTGGCGGTAGATTGTCAAAAACTCCGACCTCTGAGTAAGACTTTAGACTGAAAATGTAACGGGTAACAACACAATTAAGTTTATTAAGTTATAATTGAGCAAGAAGAGTGACCACTGCAATCAAAGGTCATAGCCAAGCACACTCTGACACACAAAAGGGATGTACAGATCTTTATACACCAAAAAGAAGCATCCCCCACAGATAGTGACATCAATAATTTCTGAGCCTTTCTGTTGGCTTAGACTAAGACATATTCATCTCCAAACTCCGAGGCCTCGGCCTCGGCTCCTCCCTCTGCGACTGGATCCTGAACTTTCTAATCGACAGGCCACAATCAGTAAAGATAGGCAACAACACCTCCTCCACGATCACCCTCAACACCGAAAGTTTTAATTTCGATACAAAGGAGAGGTGATCAGATGATGTCAATGCATTCTGCAGTAATTCTACAGAGATAGGTATATTAGCAATACAAAAGCCCAGGTGATCAATTGACGTCATCGTGCTCCGTGGTACTGCTATAGACAAAGATGTGTGTGTCACAATACAAAGGGGACAGTGATCTTGTCAGGAAACTGATCAGTTTCCAGACAATGTATCAACTTATAAGGAGCCACTTGTCTGCTGACTGAATTAATGAGCACAGTAAGAAGTTTTACAACACCAGGTTAAACCAACAGGTTTGTTTCGCTGTCACTAGCTTTCGGAGCACTGCTCCTTCCTCAGGTGAATGCAGAGGTATGTTCCAGAAACATATATATAGACAGATTCAAAGATGCCAGACAATGCTTGGAATGTGAGCATTAGCAGGTGATTAAATCTTTTCAGATCCAGAGGTGGGGTAATCCCACGTTAAAGAGGTGTGAATTGTGTCAAACCAGGACAGTTGGTAGGATTTCGCAGGCCAGATGGTGGGGGATGAATGTAATGCGACATGAATCCCAGGTCCCGGTTGAGGCCGCACTCGTGTGCGGAACTTGGCTATAAGCTTCTGCTCGGCGATTCTGCGTTGTCACGTGTCCTGAAGGCCGCCTTGGAGAACGCTTACCCGGAGATCAGAGGCTGAATGCCCTTGACTGCTGAAGTGTTCCCCGACTGGAAGGGAACATTCCTGCCTGGTGATTGTCGCGCGATGTCCGTTCATTTGTTGTCGCAGTGTCTGCATGGTCTCGCCAATGTACCATGCTTTGGGACATCCTTTCCTGCAGCGTATGAGGTAGACAATGTTGGCCGAGTCGCACGAGTATGTACCGCGTACCTGGTGGGTGGTGTTCTCACGTGTAATGGTGGTATCCATGTCGATGATCTGGCACGTCTTGCAGAGATTGCCATGGCAGGGTTGTGTGGTGTCGTGGTCACTGTTCTGAAGGCTGGGTAGTTTGCTGCAAACAATGGTTTGTTTGAGGTTGCGCGGTTGTTTGAAGGCAAGTAGTGGGGGTGTGGGAATGACCTTGGCATCTTCATCGATGACGTGTTGAAGGCTGTGAAGAAGATGTCGTAGTTTCTCCGCTCCGGGAAAGTACTGGACGATGGAGGGTATTCTGTCGGTTGTGTCCCATGTTTGTCTTCTGAGGAGGTTGGTGCGTTTTTTTGCTGTGGCGCGTTGGAACTGTCGATCGATGAGTCGAGCGCCATATCCCGTTCGTACGAGGGCATCTTTCAACGTCTGTTACGCTCCTCCTCCTCTGAGCAGATCCTGTGTATACGGAGAGCTTGTCCATAGGGGATGGCTTCTTTAATGTGTTTAGGGTGGAAGCTGGAGAAGTGGAGCACCGAGAAGTTATCCGTGGGTTTGCGGTAAAGCGAAGTGCTGAGGTGACCGTCCTTGATGGAGACGAGTGTGTCCAAGAATGCAACTGATTTTGGAGAGTAGTCCATGATGAGTCTGATGGTTGGATGGAACTTATTGATGTCATCGTGTAGTCGTTTCAGTGATTCTTCGCCGTGGGTCCAAAGGAAAAAATGTCATCGATGTATCTGGTGTATAACGTCGGTTGAAGGTCCTGTGCGGTGAGTAGGTCTTGTTCAAACTTGTGCATGAAGATGTTGGCGTATTGGGGTGCAAATTTGGTCCCCATGAACTTGTTGTCGAAGGTGAAGACGTTATGATCCAGAATGAAGCGGATGAGTTGCAGAATTGCGCCTGGAGATTGGCAGTTGTCGGTGTTGAGTACTGAGGCTGTTGCAGCAATGCCATCGTCATGGGGGATGCTGGTATAGAGTGCCATAGACGTCCATTGTGACGAGGAATGTTCCTGGTTCAACTGGTCCATGGGTGCTGAGTTTCTGTAGGAAGTCCGTCGTGTCGCGACAGAAGCTGGGCGTACCTTGTACGATGGGTTTCAAGATGCCCTCAATGTAGCCAGAGAGGTTCTCACACAGGGTCCCATTGCCTGAAACGATAGGACGGCCGTGTTGGCCTTGTGTATTTTCGGGATCCTCCTCCCATTTACCTTTCAGCTCCTCCACCGAGGCCTCCTCCTCCTCCTGCATCTCCTGGTAGATCGCCGAGACCTTGCCTTCTCCGACCCACATCCCCGAGAGCACCCTATCCTGGATCCTACGTGCTGGCAGCAGCGGAAATTCCCTCAACTGCCGTCTTACAAACACCCTTACCTGCATGTACCTGAAGGCATTTCCGGGGGAGCCCAAATTTTTCCTCCAACACCCCAAGGCTCGCAAACGTCCCATCTATAAACGGGTCCCCCATCCTTCTAATACCTGCCCTGTGCCAGCTCAGGAACCCCCCATCCATTCTCCCCGGGACAAACCGATGGTTCTCTCAGATCGGGGACCACACCGAAACCTCTGTCTCCCCCCTGTGGCGTCTCCACTGCCCCCAAATTTTTGAGGGTCGCCGCCACCACTGGACTCGTGGTATACCTTGTCGGCGGGAGCGGCAACGGTGCGGTCAGCAGCGCTCTCAGGCTCGTGCCCACACAGGACACCATCTCCAGCTTCTTTCACGCTGCCCCCTCCCCCTCCATTACCCACTTGAGTATCATCGCCACATTGGCAGCCCAGTAATAACCACACAGATTAGGCAACCTAATGTCCCCCCTCTGTCCCTGCTCCGTTCCAGAGACACCCTTCTCACCCTCGGAGTCTTTTTCGCCCAAACAAACCCCATGATGCTCCTGCTGACCCGCTTAAAAAAGGCCTTGGGGATCAGGATGGGGAGGCACTGGAATATAAAAAGGAACCTCGGGAGCACCGTCATCTTCACCGACTGTACCCTACCCGCCAGGGAGAGTGGCAGCATATCCCACCTTTTAAACTCCTCCTCCATCTGCTCCACCAGCCTCGTCAAGTTGAGCTTGTGTAGGGCCTCCCCAGCTCCTGGCCACCTGGATCCCTAGGTACCGAAAACTCCTTCCCGCCCTCTTCAGTGGAAGCTCGTCTATCCCACTTCCCTGGTCTCCTGGGTGTATCACGAATAGCTCACTCTTCCCTATGTTGAGCTCATACCCGGAAAAGTCTCCAAACTCCCTGAGGATCCGCATCACCTCCGGCATCCCCCCCCCACCGCGTCTGCCACATACAGTAACAGGTCGTCGGCATACAGCGATATCCGTTGTGTCTCTCTTCCCCCCCCCCCCCCCCCCCGCACCAGCCCCCTCCAGTTCCTGGACTCTCTCAAAGCCATGGCCAAAGCCTCAATTGCCAACGCAAATAGCAGGGGGGATGGGGGCACCTCAGCCTCGTCCCCTGGTACAGCCGAAAGTATTCCGACCTCCTCCAATTTGTGGCCACACTCGCCACCGGGGCTTCGTACAGTAACCTAACCCAACTAACAAACTCCTCCCCGAACCCAAACCTCCTCAACACTTACCACAGGTACCCCCACTCCACCCTATCGAAGGCCTTCTCCGCATCCATAGCCGCCACTATCTCCGCTTCCCCCTCCACTGCAGGCATCATGATTACATTTAGGAGCCTCCGCACATTGGTGTTTAACTGCCTTCCCTTCGCGAAACCAGTCTGGTCCTCATGGATCACTCCCGGGACACAGTCCTCAATTCTGGTAGCTAGCAGCTTCGCATCCACGTTGAGGAGCGAGATTTGCCTATACGACCCACACTGTAAAGGGTCCTTGTCCCGCTTCAAGATCAGCGCCCTGGACATCGTCGGGGGTAGGACCCCCTCCTCCCTTGCCTCATTGAAAGTCCTCATTAGTAGTGAGCCCAACAGGTCCATATACTTCCTGTAAAATTCCACCGGGAACCCATCTGGCCCCGGTGCCTTCCCCGCCTGCATACTCCCCAGCCCCTTAGTCAGCTCCTCCAGCCCTACCGGTGCCCCAAGCCCCGCCACCTGCCCCTCCTCTACCCTCGGAAACCTCAGCCGGTCCAGAAAATGACGCATCTCCCCCCCCCCCCCGCCTCTGTCGGGGGCTCAGGCCGATACAGCCCCTCATAGAAGTCTCTAATACCCCATTTATTCCCACCGCACTCCGCACCATGTTCCTCCCTTTATCCCTAACTCCCCCAATCTCCCTTGCTGCCTCCCGCTTCCGAAGCTGGTGTGCCAGCGTCCGGCTAGCCTTCTCCCCGTATTCATACACCGCCCCTTGCGCCTTCCTCCACTGCACCTCCGCCTTCTTGGTAGTCAACAGGTCGAACTCGGCCTGGAGGCTTCGTTGCTCCTTGAGTAGTCCCTCCTCGGGGACCTCTGCATACCTCCTATCTACCCTTAAAATCTCCCCCACCAACCTCTCCCTCTCACTCCTCTCCTCCTCCTTGTGGGCCCTAGTGGAGATTAGCTCTCCCCTAAACACCGCCTTCAGCGCCTCGCAGACAACCCCTACCTGCACCTCCCCATTATCGTTAACCTCTAGGTATCTTTCAATGCACCCCCGGATCCGCCCGCTCACCTCCTGTATTTTCACCTGCTGTATTTTCTTTTATTCCCTTTTCTTCTCATGTACTTAATGATCTGTTGAGCTGCTCGCAGAAAAATACTTTTCACTGTACCTTGGTACACGTGACAATAAACAAATCCAATCCTCATCTGCCAACAAACCCACCTCCAGGCGCCACAGCGGGCGCTGGTCCCTCTCCTCCCCTAGCTCGAGCTCCACCCAGTGCGGGGCATAGTCTGAGATGGCATTTGCCGAATACTCCGTGTCCTCCACCCTCGGGATCAGCGCCCTGCTCAAAACGAAGAAGTCAATCCGGGCTTTATGGACGTGGGAAAGAAAGAGAATTCCCTGACCCCCGGCCTAACAAACCTCCATGGGTCCACTCCTCCCATCTGGTCCATAAAGCCCCTCAATACCTTGGCCGCCGCCGGCCCCTTACCCGTCCTGGACCTAGAGCGGTCCAATGCTGGATCCAATACCGTATTAAAGTCCCCGTCCCCCCCATATGTACTTTACCTGAATGCTCGTAGTATACGGAATAAGGTGAATGAGTTGATGGCGCAAATCATCGTGAATGACTATGATTTAGTGGCCATTACTGAAACATGGTTAAAAGATGGTCACGACTGGGAGTTAAATATCCAAGGGTATCAGACTATACGAAAGGATAGAATGGACGGTAAGGGCGGTGGTGCAGCTTTGTTGTTTAAGGATGGCATCCGGGCAATAGTAAGGGATGATATTGGTGCTATGGAGGACAAGGTTGAATCAATTTGGGTGGAAATCAGGAATAGTAAGGCGAAAAGGTCACTGATAGGAGTAGTCTATAGGCCACCAAATAGTAACAGGATGGTCGGGCAGGCAATAAGCAAAGAAATAACGGATGCATGTAGAAATGGTACAGCGGTTATCATGGGAGATTTTAATCTGCATGTCGATTGGTTTAACCAGGTTGGTAAAGGCAGCCTTGAGGAGGAGTTTATAGAATGTGTCCGGGATAATTTCCTGGAACAGTATGTAATGGAACCTACAAGGGAACAAGCGGTCCTAGATCTGGTCCTGTGTAATGAGGCAGGATTGATTAATGATCTCATAGTTCGGGATCCTCTTGGAAGGAGCGACCACAATATGGTGGAATTTAAAATATAGTTGGAGGATGACAAGGTAAAATCAAACACTACTGTTTTGTGCTTAAACAAAGGCGATTACAATGGGATGAGAGAAGAACTAGTTAAGGTAGACTGGGAGCAAAGACTTCATGGTGAAGCAGTTGAGGAACAGTGGAGAACCTTCTGAGCGATCTTTCACAGTGTTCAGGAAAGGTTCATACCGACAAAAAAGAAAGACGGTAAAAAGGGGAAAAATCGACCATGGATATCTAAGGAGGTGAGGGAGAGTATCAAATTGAAGGAAAAAATATACAAAGTGGCAAAAATTGGTGGGAGACTAGAGGACTGGGAAGTCTTTAGGGGACAACAGAAAGCTAGTAAAAAAGCTATAAAGAAGAGTAAGGTAGACTATGAAAGTAAACTTGCTCAGAACATAAAAGCAGATAGTAAAAGCTTCTACAAATATATAAGACAAAAAAGAGTGGCTAAGGTAAATATTGGTCCTTTGGAAGATGAGAAGGGAGATTTAATAATAGGAGACGGGGAAATGGCTGAGGAGCTGAACAGGATTTTTGGGTCAGTCTTCACAGTGGAGGACACAAATAACATGCCAGTGACTGATGGAAATAAAGATATGATAGGTGAGGACCTTGAGATGATTGTAATCACTAAAGAGGCAGTATTGGGCTTCATCAAAATTCACTAGACTCTGGGGTGGTCCCAGAGGATTGGAAAGTAGCAAACGTGACACCACTGTTTAAAAAAGGAGGTCGGCAGAAAGCAGGTAATTATAGGCCGGTAAGCTTAACTTCGGTTGTAGGGAAAATGCTGAAATCTATCATTAAGGAGGAAATAGCGGGGCACCTGGAGGGAAATTGTCCCATTGGGCAGACGCAGCATGGGTTCATAAAGGGTAGGTCGTGTCTGACTAATTTGGTAGAATTTTTTGAGGACGTTACCAGTGCAGTAGATAACGGGGAGACAATGGATGTGGTTATCTGGATTTCCAGAAAGTTTTGACAAGGTGCCACACAAAAGGTTGCTGCATAAACTAAAGATGCATGGCATTGAGGGTAAAGTGGTAGCATGGGTAGAGGATTGGTTAACTAACAGAAAGCAGAGAGTGGGGATAAATGGGTGTTTCTCTGGTTGGCAACCTGTAACTAGTGGGGTCCCTCAAGGATCAGTGTTGGGCCCGCAGTTCACAATTTACATAGATGATTTGGAGTTGGGGACCAAGTGCAATGTGTCAAAGTTTGCAGACGACACTAAGATGAGTGGTAAAGCAAAAAGTGCAGAGGATACTGGAAGTCTGCAGAAGGATTTGGATAGGTTAGGTGAATGGGCTAGGGTCTGGCAGATGGAATTCAATGTTGCCAAGTGTGAGGCTATCCATTTTGGGAGGAATAACAGCAGAATGGATTATGTAAACGGTAAGATGTTAAAACATGCTGCTGTGCAGAGGGACCTTGGTGTGCTGGTGCACGAGTCGCAAAAAGTTGGTGTGCAGGTGCAACAGGTGATTAAGAAGGCTAATCGAGTTTTGTCTTTCATTGCTAGAGGGATGGAGTTCAAGACTAGGGAGGTTATGCTGCAATTGTATAAGGTGTTGGTGAGGCCACATCTGGAGTAATGTGTTCAGTTTTGGTCTCCTTACCTGGGAAAGGACATATTGGCACTGGAGGGAGTGCAGAGGAGATTCACTAGGTTGATCCCAGAGTTGAGGGGATTAGATTATGACGAGAGGTTGAGTAGACTGGGAGTGTACTCATTGGATGCGGGGGGATCTTATTGAAACATATAAAATTATGAAGGAAATAGATAGGATAGATGCGGGCAGGTTGTTTCCACTGGTCGGGGAAAGCAGAACTAGGGGGCATAGCCTCAAAATAAGGGGAAGTAGATTTAGGACTGAGTTTAGGAGGAACTTCTTCACCCAAAGGGTTGTGAATCTCTGGAATTCCTTGCCCAGTGAGGCAGTTGAGGCTCCTTCTTTAAACGTTTTTAAGAAAAAGATAGATACCTTTCTAAAGAATAAAGGGATTCGGGGATATGGTGTACGGGCCGCAGAGTGGAGCTGAGTCCACAAAGATCAGCCATGATCTCATTGAATGGCGGAGCAGGCTCGAGGGGCCAGATGGCCTACTCCTGTTCTTATCAAGCTCCCAGCCTCCAGGTCCGGAATCCGGCCCAACATGCGCCGCATAATTCCGGCATCGTCCCAATTCGGGGCATACACATTCACCAAGACCACCCGCACCCCCTGCAGCTTACCACTCACCATCACGTACCTACCTCCATTGTCTGCCACAATGCTCAGCGCCTCAAACGACACCTGCTTCCCCACCAAAATCGCCACCTCCCAATTCTTTGCGTCCAACTCCGAATGGAAAACCTGCCCTACCCACCCTTTTCTCAGCCTAACCTGGTCTGCCACCCTCAAATGCGTCTCCTGGAGCATGACCACATCTGCCTTCAGTCCCTTCAGGTGCGCTCTTGACCGGCCCGTTCAGGCCTCTCACATTCCAAGTTATCAGCCGAATCAGGGGGCTGCCCCCCCACCCCCTGCCGCTTAGCCATCTCCCTTTCTCGGCCAGTCACGGGCCCGTGCCTCCCGCACTCTCCGTTCCCCCCAGCGGCAGATCTACTCACACTTTGTGACAATTTTAAAGTCAATAACTCCTAGTTACTGATTCCCCAACCACGAGGAAATAGTTCTGCCTTATTTCTCCTAATATTTTAATATTTTCTAAATTCCATTTCACCTTTTCCTGCTCCTGGGGCAGGTGAAGTGTTTCCTTGTAGTTTCACATCTGTGGCATCTTGCGATTTATAGACATTTGACTGGCTACAATGAAATAGCCTTTACACCTTTAATTCTGTGTTGCAGGAGGGACTCATGCAACAGCAAATCATCAGCTGATAACTCGAAAGAAGAAAGGTTGCATATGTGCTTTGTATTTTTTTTTAGTTCAGAAACCAAGGCAGGGACATAATGCAAGATAATAGAAAGGTTGGAAAATAAAATAGAACATGAAATGAATCAGAAAATAATAGATCAGTGATGAGAAGGTTTAATTTTATGGGACTCGAGAAGGAAAGACAGAGAGAAGTAAGAAGCTCCTTAATTTTTAGGTCCTGGGAAAGAAAGAGTTAGAGTGAGAGACTGTGTAGGAGATCTTGCTTTCAAAGTACACGGGCTGTATTGAGTAACAGTTTTTTATGATCCAATTTGCCTTGTTCAATCAGTTCTTCATGCAGTCATAACAAAAAAATGAATTTGAGACCCACCCTCACAGTTGCGGGTGACTGTGCTAATTCCTAATTTGTTGCCTTGCATTCCTCTCCTGAACCTTGCCTTCGTAAATTTATGTTTTTAAAATGCCACCTCCATAAGACCATAAGATAGGAGCAGAATTAGGCCACTCGGCCCATCGAGTCTTCTCCGCCATTCAATCATGGCTGATATTTTCTCTTCCCCATTCTCCTGCCTTCTCCCCGTAACCCCTTAGTCTCCTTATCTCCTCACTGCCTATATGTAAGTTTACCTTCCCTGGGAACAGGATGTCAGAGGGGGTTGGGGGTGAGGTTAAGGGAAGGGGTAAAATCATGTGTAAGGTGGCTGTTCCTACCCACCTACGCTGGTATTTTACCAAGGACGAGGAAGGTATTGGGGCAACCTGGCTTTCCTTGAGCCGACTGAGGTCCTTGAGTGGTCAGTTAATAGCGACTTAAAGGCCTCCAACTGCTGCTGCTTACCTTTTCCCAGAGTGAGGGGTCACCTGGCAGCCTTTTACAGACTTGGGGGAATGGGGGGAAAATCCTTCCTGTTCAGGTATCCTGTGCTCAATGGACTGGCTCACTGCACACTCTACTCCCAACCCCTTCTTGTGTGTTTCCCAGCCTTCCAGTGTCCTTTTGAACTGAGGACTCCTAGACTGGTCCCAGTAAATACACCCTGCACTTCTAATCTGGTCTCTTGGTGTGATGGACTGCATGCTGCCCCTGGAGTGGACCCTGCTCACAGTGATGCTGCTGGGACCAGATAGTTGTTGGCGAAGGGGGAGTGGTCCTGAGTCAACAAATGCCCTGGTGAGGGCAGCGGACAACGACGCTGAGGACGCAGGTTCGAATCCCGGCCCTGTGTCACTGTCCGTGTGGAGTTTGCACATTCTCCCCATGACTGCGTGGGTCTCACCCCCAACCCCCCCCCCCCCCCCCCCCCCCCCCCCACCCCACCCCCGCAACAAGATGTGCAGGTTAGGTGGATTGTCCACTCTAAATTGTCCCTTAATTTGGGAGAAAAAAAATTGGGTACTCTAAATTTATAAAAAAACAAAAGCTGTAAAATTGTGTTGAGGCGTGTGTGTGTGTGTGTGTGTGTGTGTGTGTTCATACCTTGCCTTATCTGTATCTTAACTTCATTTATGCATCTTGGCTGGGTGAAGGGAAATGAATGTAAAACCCACTGGTTGTATCCCTTTGGAGAAAAGATTTGCCTCATAGTAGGTCAAAGTCCTCATCTACAAGAACTTTTGCCAAGTTAATATTTTCCTCGTTGGGAGAGACTTCCGGTGGCGTTCACGAACGGAGCTGCCGCATCAAAGATCCACAAAATCGCGGCTTTTCTCGGGGGTTTTCCCGGCGGGTTCTTAAAAAGAATTAAAGTCCCGCGACATCGCCCTTGCCTCCCTCGCCCTGCCCAGGACCCAAAGCTCCGTTCCATGGAGCTGAAGAGAAAAAGAAGAGGAGAGACTGGTCCTGGTCAGCGGAGCAGCTGCACGTGGAGGAGTGGGGATCGCAATAAGAAACTACCTGAAAGTCGGAGCACGGAGAGGATAAGACAAAAACAAAATAATTTTTAAAATTCAACTTTTTTTCCCCCTCTCCTGAAAACTTAAAACACTTTAAAAAAACAACAACTCTCTTTTAAAAAATAAAAATAAAAATTCCCTTTTATAAAATAAATAGATTTTAAAAGGAGAAAAAACCCTGGTGGGTTTCTCTTTGAGGGGGAAAAGAATCTATTTTTCGCACCAATACCCAGGGAAAAAAAGAGAAAGGCACATCACAGGAATATGCCTGCAAATAATAATAAATCGGGGGGACGGCGAGAGGTAAGAAGGAGCAGCAGCGAAGGCGAAGGAAAAAAGCAGGAGCTGCGGCCGCGCAGGCAGACGACCCCACGGGGTGAGGCGGAGGACCCGGACGTGGCGGCCATCACCGCCTGAGTGAGGCTCCTGTACAACGCTCCCAAAGCGAGCGTCCAAACTAACACCACCAGCTCTAAATACTTCCAGCTGCAGAGAGGAACAAGACAGGGCTACCCCCTGTCCCCACTCTTGTTCGCGCTCGCGATCGAACCCCTGGCGATAGCCCTGCAGGACGCAAAAAGCTGGAAGGGAATCCGGAGAGGAGACAGAGAGCACAGAGTCTCACTCTACGCAGATGACTTGTCTCGAAGCCACAGGAGGGACTGAAGGCAATACTGCAAATACTGAAAGAGTTTGGAACCTTCTTGGGCTACAAACTTAACCTGGGCAAAAGCGAGACATTCCCAGTGAACCCAAACAGGGAGGGAGAGAGCTGGAGGGGCTCCTGTTCAAATCAGCCCAGAAAAGATTCTGCTACCTGGGGATCCAGATAGCCAGAGACTGGACACAGATTCACAAGTGGATCCTGACCAGCCTGGTGGAGGAAGTAAGAAGAGACCTTCAAAGGTGAGGCTCACTCCCACTCTCCCTGGCGGGGAGAGTGCAGACGATCAAGATGAACGTACTGCCAAGATTCCTCTTCCTGTTTCGATCCATACCGATCTTCATCCCCAAGGCCTTTTTCCAAAACGTAGACAGTCTAATCATGGCATTTATGTGGGGGGTAAGAACCCGAGAATTCCCAAACAGACACTGCAAAGAAGGAAAATCAAAGGGGGTTTGGCCTTACCAAACCTACAATACGACCACCGGGCAGCAACGTCAGAAAGAGTGAGGGGATGGGTACAAGAACCCACCACAGATTGGGTACAAATGGAGGGGGCATCTTGTAAAGGAACGACCCTCCGGGCCCTGGCCACAGCAGCACTCCCATCTTCCTCAACAAGATACACAACGAGTCCAGTGATAGCGGCCACGCTGAGAATATGGGCCCAGCTGAGACATCACTTCGGGATAGCCAAAATGTCCCCCTTGGCTCCCATATGCGGCAATCACAGATTCCCCCCAGCCATGCTGGATACCACCTTCAAAAGATGGAGGCGGGATGGGGGCACATTGACGGTCGGAGACTTCTACGTAGGGCACAGACTGGTGACACTAGACGAACTGACGAGGAAGTGGAGGTTAGCAAAAGGACAGGAAATGTGACCCCTCCAAATAAAACACTTCCTCCGCAAAGAGACAGTAGGGTACCCCGGGGCCCCAGAAACCACACTACTAGAGGACCCAATAGGCACAAGCAATGAAAAGCGGGGGGGGGGGGGGCTATGTGGGAAAATATACGGAGAGCTACTGGACAGAGCCCGGACTCCACTGGATGAGACCAGACAGAAATGGGAGGACGAACTGGGGATAGAGGTAGGATGGGGACTCTGGAGTGAAGCACTGAGCAGGGTGAACTCCACCTCTTCCTGCGCAAGCCTAATGCAGCTCAAAGTGGTGCACAGAGCGCACCTGACCAGAACCTGAATGAGCAGGTTCTTCCTGGAGGTGGAGGACAAATGTGAGCGGTGCCAGAGGGGCCCGGCCAACCACACCCACATGGTTTGGGAGCTTGCTGGGTTCTGGGCAGCCTTCTCCGAGGCAATGTCCAGGGTTGTGGGAGTGAGGGTGAAGCCATGCCCAATAGTGGCAATCTTCGGGGTATCGGAGCAGCCAGAGTTACACATGGAGAAGGGGGCCAACTTTCGCTTCCCTAATCGCACGCCGGAGAATCCTGATCGGCAGCACCACCCACAGCTGCAGACTGGCTCCTGACCTCTCAGAATCTCTCCACCTGGAGAAGTTTAAGTACGCCATCCGAGAGTCAGAGGAAGGCTTCCTGGATACTTGGGGGCAGTTTGTCGGCCTGTTCCAAAACCTGTTCGAGGCCAGCAATGAGGCGTAACCTAATAAGAAGTAAAAAAAAAACACCAGGAGAGGTACATCCCGGCCGGGGGAGGGGGGGAGAAGGTGGGGAAACCACGAGAGATGAGTAATGGGGGGGGGGGGCTAATCCCTCTTTTTTTCATCACTTTGTCCGGAAAATAAAAGAAAAGCACAGCCGAAGCCGGGGGGGGGGGGGGGGGGGGGGGGGGCGGGCGCGGAACCATAGGCCGATCCAGAGGGCAACGAAATGCACCTAGGGTCAGTTAAACGAAGGACAAAATAAACCTCTCTATTAGAAAGGAAATTAGCGCGGGTGAGAAAAATGTGATGTGTATGTATACAACTGCTTATAAATATGGGAAATGCCAATAAAAAGATATATTTAAAGAAAAAGAAAAGAATTTGGTGGTAGGAAGTCCTGCATTAGTAACCTTTGAATGTAAATAAAAGGTTCCCTTTGTAACTATGCACACCATTGTAAATAAGGAAACGTGATTATGAAAACTATGGTCACAGATGCGGGGACAACCTGTGATATGTATGTTGTTGATGTGCTTGTTGTTCGTGTTCTGTTTTTTAAATTTATGTGTTACGTAAATTTGGATGTTGGTGTTAAAATTCCAATAAAAATACTTTAAAAATAAAAAATAAAACATTTTTTTCTTGTTGGCGTCACAGCAGCATTTGTAGCATTCGGTCCCCATAACAATTGTCCAGAAAACGATAGTAGGTAAACTTCTTGGGATTTTAAGGGACACTTTCACTCTTAGAGTCTGGTAGAGAAAGGTACTTGCACAGAGCACTTCCCACGCAACTTGACGGTAGGGGAAGGAAAGTGGCAATGAGGTAGATAATCTTATTGAATGGTGGAACAAGCTCAAGGGGCTGTATGACCTAAACCTCCTCCTGTTTCCTATTTCCCAGCCAGCCTCCCAATGTGCTCACCCAATGACACTGCACAGGATGACTGCACTGTGACCCTGCTCTGACTTGGCAGTTACTAACAAGTTATTTCCTTTAATTCCACTTGTTTGAAAAGCATTAGCGAAGGGAAGATGTGTTGAGCTTGGATGACTCCGTAGGCTAATAGAAGTGTTTTGAAAGTCCTTGGTGATCATGTCACATCTAAGGAGAGCTAGCCTGAATTTTTGGCACCAAGTTCTCTCCTGAATGGCTTCTTAGATCAAGCTGATGGAAAGTGCTGGTGGGCCTTTAAAATTGCTCCACAGGACGTGAGTGCTGCTGCATTCTTATGCTTGTTGGTTTACTGATCCCCTTGTCCTTATGGTCTTCCTGTTGATCACAGGGTACGCCATGAGACACCTCCATGGCCGGATTCTTTATTACTGCAATATGCATGTCCAGGTTGAACTTACAGAGATTTCCTCTTTTGACCTATGATACCTGTTTTTAACAGTGGCGGTGGCAGCAAAGGAAAGATGGAGTCACCTTCCAGCCCTACCTTCTCCACACCAACCATTCTACCTCCTTTCCTGTCAACTGGGGTGTCCATCCGTGACAAATGCATAGAGATGATGATAGCAGCTTTGAAGACTGATGGTAAGTTGCTTTTTTAACATGTTAAGTTGGTTTGGTTTATTATTGTTAACATGTACTGGACAGTGCCAGCAGGTGGCAGTGTCAGAGTCGGGGAACAACAAAAGCTAAAGTGCATCTTTGTTGGGTAAAACAGCAGGGTGGCTTTGCTGTGGAATTTGTTGAATATGTTCAGATGAAAATGATGGATTTTCTTCACTTTTTGACATTCGAAGAATTCATGAATTAAAGAATAAAAGAAAGAACTTGCGTTATCATGACACCTTTCAAGTGCTCTGGACAGTTCAGAATGCTTTCCTAGACAAGGTACTTTTAAAGTGTTGTTACGGCTGAAATGTAGGAAATTCGGAATCCAATTTGCATACACTAAAGCCCCACAACCAGTAACGTGATAATGACCAGATACTGTAATCTAGATAATGATATTCAAGGGTTAGCAGTGTTGCTTCACAGCTCCAGGGTGCGAGGTTCAATTCCCGGCTTGGGCCACTGTTTGTGTGGAGTCTGCACATTCTCCCCATGTCTGCGGGGGTTTCCTCCGTGTGTTCCGGTTTCCTCCCACAGACCAAAGATGTGCAGGTTAGGTGGATTGGCCATGCTAAATTGCCCCTGGTGTCCAAAAAGGTTAGCTGGGGTTACTGGGTTGAGGAGATAGGGTGGAGGTGTGGGTTTGGGTGGGGTGCTCGTTCCAAGGGCCGGTGCACATTTGATGGGCCGAATGGCCTCCTTCTGCACTGTAAATTCTATGATTCTAAGGGATATGGGTAGCCAGACTACATTTATTGCCCACCCCTTGGGTGGCAAGGTAGCACAGGTTATTGTTATTATTAATTTCCCTTGAAAAGGTGGTGGTGAGCTGACTCCTTGCACCGCTACAGTCCAAGTGATATAGGTACACAAGTACTTTAGGGAGGGAGTTCCACGATTTTTGACCCAATAACAGTGAACGAACGGTGATATATTTACAAGTCAGGATGGTGAGTGGCTTGGGGGGGATGGTGTTCCCAGTCATCTGGGCAGCACGGTAGCACAAGTGGATAGCACGTGGCTTCACAGCGCCAGGGTCCCTGGTTCGATTCCCCGCTGGGTCACTGTCTGTGCGGAGTCGGCACGTTCTCCCCGTGACTGCGTGGGTTTTCTCCGGGTGCTCCGGTTTCCTCCCACAGTCCAAAGACGTGAAGGTTAGGTGGATTGGCCATGATAAATTGCCCTTAGTGACCAAAAAGAATAGGAGGGGTTATTGGGTTACGGGTATAGGGTGGAAGTGAGGGCTTAAGTGGGTTGGTGAGACTCGATGGGCCAAATGGCCTCCTTCTGCACTGTATGTTCAATATTCCATATATCTGCTGCCCTTGTACTAATAATAATCATAATCATCTTTATTATTGTCACAAGTAGGCTTACATTGACTCCAGTGAAGTTACTGTGAACATCCCCTAGTCGCCACATTCTGGCGCCTGTTCAGGTACACTGAGGGAGAATTCAGAATGCCCAATTTACCTAACAGCACGTCTTTCGGGACTTTTGGGAGGAAACAGGAGCACCCGGAGGAAACCCACGCAGACACGGGGAGAACGCGCAGACTCCGCACAGATACTGACCCAAGTGAGAATCGTACCCGAGACCCTGGCGCCGTGAAGCAACAGTGCTAACACTGCTACTGTGCCGCCCATAGACGGTAATGGTCATGGGTTTGGAAGGTGCCAATCAAATGGGCTGCTTTGTCCTGAATGGTGACAAACTTCTTCAGTGTTTTCAGAGCGGCACTCATTCAGCAAGTGGAGAGTATTCCATCACCCTCCTGACTTGTGCGTTGTAGATTGTGGATAGGGTTTTGAGGAGTCAGGAGGTGAGATATTCATCACAGGATTTTTATCCCCTGGCCTGCTCTTGTAGCCACAGTATTTATATGTCTGGTCCAATTTAATTTCTGGTCAGTGGTAACCCCAGGATGTTACAGTGGGGATTCAGTGATGGTACTGTCATTGAATGTCAAGGGGCGATTGGAGAGGGTCATTGCCTAGCACTTCTGTGGCACAAATGTAACTTCCCACTTGCAAGCCCAAGCCTGGAAGTTGTCCAGGTCTCACTGCCTTTGGACATGGACTGATTCGGTATCTGAGGAGTGGTGAATGGTGCTGAACATTGTGCAATCAGTAGCAAAAATTCCCATTTTAAAAAAATATATATTTTTATTGAGTTTTCACATTTTGTATCGAAAAATTTACAAACAACACCCATTCATAACAGAAGAGGATCCGAGCAACAACTGTGGTCATGCTCCCCCCCCCAAAACCCTTTAACAGGCGTAGGGCTCAGTTCAATTCAATGAGAACAAAGTTCCATAGCGAGCGAGTTTAGCTGCGTGTTTCCCGGTGCTCCCAGTGCCAAGAATCACATGGCTACATAACGCGAGTCACATTGTATAAGGAGCCTCAATGGGGAACGTGTGACCGAGGCCGCACATAGCCCTGTTTTGTACTCTGGGGAGCTCTGCTCGCCGGAACTCATTTTTAAATGGTGTCCCGATCTCCGAGGCCCCTGAAGCGATCCCCATCCCCCCAGCCCGAAGATACTGTGGGAGGGTCCCTGGCCCCCTCCGCAGCCCCCCCAACACCCACACATAACTTCACTAATGATTTGGAATAGACTGATGGGGCAGTAATTGGCTGGGTTGGATTTATCCTGCTTTAACAGTAGCTTCATACTTGTGTCAATAAAATATTATTTATTTTGTTTACAGGGCGTACCTAGACAAATTTCTACATGCTAGGTAAATACCTGTGTAATAGCTGTACTCAAAACAGCTTGACTATCGATACAGAAAGTTTTGGAGCACAGGTTCTCAGTATTATTGTCAGAATATTGGGCGAGAATCTCCGACCCCCCCCCCCCCCCCCCCCGCCGGGTCGGAGAATCGCCGGGGGCTGGCATGAATCCCGCCCCCGCCGGTTGCCAAATTCTCCGGCACCGGAGATTCGGCGGGGGCGGGAATCGCGCCGCGCTGGTTGGCGGGCACCCCCCCCCCCCGCGATTCTCCGGCCCAAATGGGCCGAAGTCCCGCTGCTAAAATGCCTGTCCCGCCGGCGTAGATTAAACCACCTACCTTACCGGCGGGACAAGGCAGCGCAGGCGGGCTCCGGGGTCCTGGGGGGGGTGCACGGGGCGATCTGGTCCCGGGGGGGTGCCCCCACGGTAGCCTGGCCCACGATCGGGGCCCACCGATCTGCGGGCGGGCCTGTGCCATGGGGGCACTCTTTTCCTTCCGCCTTCGCCAAGGTCTCCACCGTGGCGGAGGCGGAAGAGACTCCCTCCACTGCGCATGTGCGGGAATGCCGTGAGTGGCCGCTAACGCTCCCGCACATGCGCCGCCCGGAGATGTCATTTCCGCGCCAGCTGGCGGGGCACCAAAGTCCTTTTCCGCCAGCTGGTGGGGTGGAAATTAGTCCGGCGCGGGCCTAGCCCCTTAAGGTTGAGGCTCGGCCCCCCAAGATGCGGAGCATTCCGCACCTTTGGGGCGGCGCGATGCCCGACTGATTTGCGCCGTTTTGGGCGCCAGTCGGCGGACATCGTGCCGATACCGGAGAATTTCGCCCGTTGTCAGGTCCCATAGTCTTTCCAGCATCCAGTGCCTTATCTTTTGCACTGATGTGCTGGGCTCCTCCATCATTGAGGATAGGGATATTTGTGGAGCCTCCTCCTCCAGTGAGTTGTTTAATTGTTCATCACCATTCATGACTGGATGTGAGATTGCTGCAAAGCTTAGATCTGATCTGTTGATTGGGGAACTTTGACCAGGACACCGAGGAAGATCTCCCCCGCTCTTCTTCCTAAATATTGCTGGAATCATAAATATTGCTGGAATCATTTGCGTCTATCTAAGAGGCATATGAGGCTATGATTTAATATTTAATCTGAAAGATGGCTTCTCTTGACAGTGCAGCATTCCCTCAGGACTGCATTGGCAGTGCTGGCCTAGATTTTGTGCTCAAGGTTCTCAGTGGGACTCAATAGTTATGAATGCTAGCAACATAAGCCATAGTTGGCACTTAATTGGTTGCTAACTGGGCTTTTTCCTCATTTCATAATTCCTTCAATTGCCTCACCCTCAGTGGTAGCTACTTTTCAACATTAGTGGGTTGGGTGGGGTGATGGTGGAAGAGAAGGTGTGAGAGGAGCCCATTTTTACCAACACTGCCAGGAGAGTAGACCAATATCTCCAGTCACGGAGGTACTGCTTGGTGAGGTAATGTTTTGGTGAGGTTTGACTTCCTGACTTGCTTATATTAAATCAAATCTCATTTGAAATAGCTTTGCACACCTAGATACCATATACTCTCAAAGTCTAACCGGATTGTACATAAGCTATGAACATACAAAATAAGAGCAAAAGTAGGCCATTTGGTCCCTCGAGCCTGCTCCGCCATTCAATAAGATCATGGTTGCTTTGTTTGTGTTTGAATTCCAAATTCTATCTACCTCCGATAACCTTAGATTTTGATGAGCCAAGTGCATATATCTACCCCCAAAAATATTTAATGATCCCGCCTTTACCATCTTCTGAGGCAGAGTTCCAGAGTCATACAACCCTCTCCGAGAAAAAAATAATTCTGGTCATCTCCTTTCCTTTAAAAGTTGACTGCTAATTTAAAAACAGTGCCCCCTCTTTCTGGACTCAACCACTAGAGGAACCATCCTTTCCACGTCCCCTTGTCGAGACTGTTTAGGATCTTAAATACTTCAATCAAGTCACCCCACACTTTCTAAACTTTAGTTGCCTGTCCAACCTATCCAACCCACTCATTCTAGGTAGCAATCTAGTAAACCACCTCTGAACCGCCTCCAATGTATTTACATAATTCCTTAATAAGGAGACCAAAACTGCAGACATTGGGTGGAATTCTCCCATTTTGATGAGTGCAGAGGCAGGCAGTGCCGGCAGCACTCGGAAAATGTTGGCTGGATCCAACAGTCAACATGGATTTACGAAAGGGAAATCTGGGTTGGGGGTAGTGTATTGAGATGAATAGAACACTGGTTGACTGATGGGAAACAAAGAGTCGGAATACGTGGGTTTTTCGCCAAATGGCAGGCAATGGCTAGTGGTGTGCTCCAGGGATCGGTGCTGGGACCCTAGCCATTCACAATATGTATTAATGATTTAGAGGAGGGAACTAAATGTAATATCACCACATTTGCAGGTAACACAAAGCTGGATGGGAGGGTGAGCTATGAGGAGGATGAAGAGATGTTTCAGTGTGATTTGGACAAGCTGAGTGAGTGGGCAAATGAATGGCAGATGCAGGCTAAAGTGAGGTTATCCACTTTGGTAGCAAAGACGAGAAGGCAGATTATTATCTGAGAGGCTATAAATTGAGCGAGGAGAATGTACAACGGGACTTTGGTGTCTTCGTACACCAATCACTGATGATGAATATGCAGGTACAGCAGGCGGTGCAGAAGGCAAATGGCATGTTGGCTTTCATAGCGAGAGGATTTGAATACAGGAGCAGGGTTGTATTGCTGCAATTATACAGGGCCTTAGTGAGGCCACACTTGGAATATTGTGTGCAGTTTTGGTCTCCTTATCTGAGGGAGGATGTTCTTGCTTTCATGGGAGTGCGGCAAAGGTTTACCAGACTGATTCCAGGGATGATGGGTCTGACTTCTATGAGGAGAGATTGAGTCAGTTAGGATTATACAGAACATAGAACTAAAATGTTTGCGTCTGGAGTGTGGCTATCACGACTGGGCTGCTGGAGTGTTTTTTGGGTGAGGATGGGAGTGCTGCCGTGGCGAGGGCCCGGAGCGACGTCCCCCTGCAGGAGACCTCCTCGCGCACCCACTAGGCTTCTGGCTCCTTAATCCACCCCATTACTCTTTCTGCTGTCGTTGCCCAGTGTTGGTACTGTAGGTTTGGGAGGGCCAGCCCTCCCCTGGACTTTGTTTTCTGTAAGACCTTCCTTGGGATCCTAGCATTCTTTCCCCCCCATACAAACACCATGATTAACTTGTCCGGTGAGTTGAAAAAGGCCTTGGGGATGTAGATTGGGATGGATCTAAGTAGGAAGAGGTACCTGGGCAGCACGTTCATTTTGATCACCTGCACTCTCCCCACGAGGGAGAGTGGGAGTGTGTTCCAACTTTGCAGGCCCTTTTTGACTTCCTCTGTCAGAGTGGTCAGGTTCCACTTGTGAACCCCCACCCAGTCATGAGCGATTTGGATCCCCAGGTAGCGGAATTTGTGTTGGGCTTGTTTAAACGGCAGCCCCCCCAGCACTGCCCCTCCCTCTTGTGGATTCACCGGGAAGATCTCGCTTTTGCTCATGTTGAGTTTGTAGCCCAAGAAGGCGGCGAACTCTTTCAGGAGCACGATGATTCCGTCCATGCTGCGCTGTGGGTCCGAGATGTAGAGGAGCAGGTCATCTGCATAGAGCGAGACTCTGTGCTCTCTGCCTCCCCTTTGGAACCCCTCCAGTTTTTTGCTGTTCTGTGAGCGATCGCAAGTGGTTCGATCGCTAGGGCGAATAGCAGCGGGGACAGCGGCGGGCATCCCTGCCTGGTGCCCCTGTGCAGCTGGAAGTACCGGGAGCTGGTGTTGCTTGTCTGTATGCTCGCCATGGGAGCGTTGGAGAGGAGCTTCACCCAGGAGGTGAACCCTGTTCCAAGCCTGAACCGCACCAGTACCTCTACGAGGTACTTGCACTCGACTCTGTCGAAGGCCTTTTCTGCGTCCAGGGAGACAATCACCTCTGGTGTTCTCTCCCCGGATGGGGAGAGATCACGTTCAGCAGGCACCTGATGTTCGATGTTAGCTGTCTACCTTTGACAAATCCCGTCTGGTCCTCTGCGACCACCTCTGGAATGCAGTACTCCAGCTTTTTGGCTTGGATCTTGGCCAGTAGTTTGGCATCTACGTTTAGTAGTGAGATGGATCTATTCGACCGCACTCGGTTGGGTCTTTGTCTTAGGTATTAGCGAGATTGAGGCCTGTGCTAATGTAGGTGGCAGCGTGCCTCTTGCCAGCAAGTCTGTGAACATCTCCTGCAGGTGTGGGGCCAGTGCTGCCGCGAAGATTTTGTAGAGGTCCACCGGGAACCCGTCTGATCCCGACACCTTCCCTGCCTGCATGGAGCTAATACTCTCCATGATCTCTTCCAGTTCTAGCGGTGCTTCCAAGCCCCATTTTCTGTGCCTTCCTGTTTTTGCTTCCAACGTGGAAAACCTCACATTTAACATCATATTGCATTTGCCAAGTATTTCCCCATTCAGCAAGCCTGTCCAAGTTACACTGCAGCCTCTTTGCATCCTCCTCGCAGCACACACTGCCACCCAGCTTCGTGTTGTCTGCAGATTTGGAGATATTGCATGCAACTCTTTCATCCAAATCATTAATGTACATTGTGAACAGCTGGAGTCCCAGCACTGAACCCTGCGGTATCCCACTAGTCACTGCCTGCCATTCTGAAAAGGACCCGTTTATTCCCACTCTCTGCTTCCTGTGCGCCAATCAGGCCTCTATTCATGTCAAAACAGTGGCACAGTAGTTAGCACTGCTGCCTCACAGCTCCAGGCTCCCAGGTTCAATTCCGGCCTCGAGTGACTGTGTGTGGAGTTTGCATTTTCTCCCCGTGTGTGGATGTGTTTCCTCTGGGTGCTCCGGTTTTCTCCCACAGTCCAAAGATGTACAGGTTAGTAGAATTGCCATGCCCTTGGTGTCCAAAAGGTTAGGTGGGGTTACTGGGTTACAGGGATAGGATGGAGGTGTTGGCTTAAGTAGTGTGCTCTTTCCAAGGGCTGGAGCAGACCCGATGGGCCAAATAGCTTCCTTCTGCACTGTAAATTCTATGATTCTATACATTGCCCCCAATACCATGAGCTTTAACTTTGCTCACTAATCTCTTGTGTGGGACCTCGTCAAAAGCCTTTTGAAAGTCCAGATACACAACATCCACTGGTTCACCCTTGTCCACTCTACTGGTCACATCCTCAAAACATTCCAGAAGATTTGTCAATTAGTGAATCCATGCTGACTTGGACTGATCCTGCCCACACTTTCCAAATGCTCAGTTATTTCATCCTTAATAATTGACTCCAGCATTTTCCCACCACCAATGTCGGGCTTACCCACTTAATCTATAATTCCCCGTTTTCTCTCTCCCTCCTTTTTTAAAAATTGAGGTTATATTATTAGCAACCCTTCTATCCATAGATTTCATAGAATTTACAGTACAGAAGGAGGCCATTCGGCCCATCGAGTCTGCACCGGCTCCTGGAAAGAGCACCCTACCCAAGGTCAACACCTCCACCCTATCCCCACAACCCAGTAACCCCACCCAACACTAAGGGCAATTTTGGACACTAATGGCAATTTATCATGGCCAATCCACCTAAACTGCACATCTTTGGACTGTGGGAGGAAACCGGAGCACCCGGAGGAAACCCACGCAGACACGGGGAGGATGTGCAGACTCCGCACAGACAGTGACCAAAGCTGGAATCGAACCTGTGACCCTGGAGCTGTGAAGCAATTGTGCGATCCACAATGCTACCGTGCTGTCCATTGGAACCCCTCCAGAATCTATAGAATGCTGGAAAATGATCATAATGCGACCACTATTTCTAGGGCCACTTCGTTGCGTACTCCTTGATGCAGAGCACCAGGCCAACACAGAACATACAGTGCAGAAGGAGGCCATTCGGCCCATCGAGTCTGCACCGACTCACTTAAGCCCTCACTCCTATCCCCGTAACCTAATAACCCTTCCTAACTTTTTTGGACACTAAGGGCAATTTAGCATGGTTAGTCCACCTAACCTGCACGTCTTTGGACTGTGGGAGGAAACCGGAGCACCCGGAGGAAACCCACGCAGACACTGGGAGAACGTGCAGACTCCGCACAGACAGTGACCCAGCGGGGAATCGAACCTGGGACCCTGGCGCTGTGAAAGCACAGTGCTATCCACTTGTGCTACTGTGCTGCCCGAAAACATTTTTTCCCCCCCAGACTGCTTCACTGTGACGCTGACTGCGGCAGGATGCCTTTGCAAGACTGCTTCACTGTGACGCTGACGGCGGCAGGACACCATTCCCAGACTGCTTCACTGTGACGCTGACGGCGGCAGGACACCATTCCCAGACTGCTTCACTGTGACGCTGACGGCGGCAGGACACCATTCCCAGACTGCTTCACTGTGACGCTGACGGCGGCAGGACACCATTCCCAGACTGCTTCACTGTGACGCTGACGGCGGCAGGACACCATTCCCAGACTGCTTCACTGTGATGCTGACTGCGGCAGGACACCATTCCCAGACTGCTTCACTGTGACGCTGACGGCGGCAGGACACCATTCCCAGACTGCTTCACTGTGACGCTGACGGCGGCAGGACACCATTCCCAGACTGCTTCACTGTGACGCTGACGGCGGCAGGACACCATTCCCAGACTGCTTCACTGTGACACTGACTGCGGCAGGACACCATTCCCAGACTGCTTCACTGTGACGCTGACGGCGGCAGGACACCATTCCCAGACTGCTTCACTGTGACACTGACTGCGGCAGGACACCATTCCCAGACTGCTTCACTGTGAAGCTGGCTGTGGCAGAACACCACTCCCAGACTGCTTCACTGTGACACTGACTGCGACAGGACACCTTTCCGAGACTGCTTCACTGTGATGCTGGCTGTGGCAGAACACCAGTCCCAGACTTCTTCACTGTGATGCTGGCTGTGGCGGAACACCATTCCCAGACCTGGGGACTTAGCGGGTTGTAACCCCATAAATTTGCCCAATTTCGTGACTAATAAGAATTTCCTTCAGTTCCTCCTTCATGCTAGACTCTCTGTCTCCTAGTTTTTCCGAAAGGTTATTTGTGTCCTCCTTGGTGAAGACGGAACCAAAGTAATTGTTCAACTGGTCTGCCATTTCTTTGTTCCCATTATGAATTCACCTGATTCTAACTATAAGGGACCTACATTTGTCTTCACCAGTCTTTTTCTCTTCTATCTATAGAAGTTTTTGCAGTCAGTTTTTATGTTTCCTGCAAACTTACTTTTGTATTCTCTTTTCCCCTTCTGAATTAAACCCTTTGTCCTCCTCTGCTAAATTTTAAATTTCTCCCAGTTCTCAGGCTTGCTTTTTATCTGGCCAATTTATATGCCTCTTTGGCTTTAACAATATCCCCGATTTCCCTTGTTAGCCATTGTTGAGCCATCTTACCCGTTTTACACTTGCGCAAGACAGAGGTACAACTGTTGATGTTCATCCATGTGTTCTTTAAATGTCTGCCATTGCCTATCCTCCGTTAACTCCTTAAGTATCCTTTGCCAGTTTATCCTGGCCAATGCATGTCTCATTCCATTAAAGTTAGCTTCCTTTAAGTTCAGGACCCTAGACTCAGACTTAACTGTGTCACTCTCATCTTGATGAAGAATTCTACCATATTATGGTCACTCTTCCCTAAAGGACCTCGTACCACAACATTGCTAAATAATCCTCTCTCATTGCACGCTACCCAGTCTAGGATGGCCTGCTCTCTAGTTAGTCCCTCGACTTATTGGTCGAGAAAACCATCCCTTATACATTCCAGGAAATCCTCCTCCATCGTATTGCTACCAGTTTGATTAACCCAATCAATAAGCAGATTGAAGTCACCTTGAATAACTGCTGTAGCCTGGCTGCACGCATCTCTAATTTCATGATTGTTGCCAGCCACAATCTCCCAATTACTGTTCGGTGGTCAATACACAACTCCCATTAACGTTTTTGCCCGTTGGTGTTCCGCAGCTCCACCCATACAGATTCTTCATCATTCAAGCTAACGTTCTTCCTTACTATTATGTTAATTTCCTCTTTAACCAAAAATGCTACCCCACTTCCCTTTCCTTCTATCTTTCCTGAATATTGAATATCCCTGGATGTTGAGTTCCTATCCTTGGTCACCCTGGAGCCAGATCTCCGTGATCCCAATTACGTCATATCCATTAATGATTGTCAGCGCAGTTAATTTATCAACCTTATTACATTCTCCTCGCATTGAGACAGAGTCTTCAGGCTTGGTTTTTTAAAAACATTTATTGGCCTTTTAGAATATGATGTAATGTGGTCCTTTTTGATTTTTGTCTTTGATTTCTCCACCTTCCACTTTTCCCTTTGCTGCCTTTTGTTTCTGTCCCCACCTTACTTCCCTTCGATTTCCTGCGTTGGTTCCCATCCCCCTGCCATATTAATTTAAATCCTCCCCAACAGCACCAGCAAACACTTCCCCCGAGGACATTGGTTCCGGTCCTGCCCAAGTGCAGACCATCATGTTTGTACTGGTCCCAGGAATTTGAATACCTCCCTCTTGCATCATCTCTCAAGCCACATATTCATCTTGGCTATCCTGCCATTTCTACTCTGACTAGCATATGGCACTGATAACAATCCTGAGATTACAACCTTTAAGGTCCTACTTTTTAGTTTAACTCCTAACTCCCTAAATTCACCTGAGGAAGGAGCAGTGCTCCGAAAGCTAGTGTTTGAAACAAACCTGTTGGACTTTAATCTGGTGTTGTAAGACTTCTTACCCAGCTTGTGGGACCTCATCCCGTTTATTAACAATATAGGTAGTGCCTATATGCACCACGACAGCTGGCTATTCACCCTCCCCCTCCGCTCCTTGATTCTAGTTCTTTGGCTACCCACAGTACAGTCGAGGTGACTTGAGTTGACCTCTCCCAGAATCCTCTTCTGCCGCCTGTACCGGATCCGTATTCGCTGGATTTCAGAATGAGGGGGAATCTCATAGAAATGGAGAAATTTCTAACAGGACCAGAGAGGGTAGATGTAGGTGGTGAGGGAGTCCAGAACGGGGAGCCACAGTCTGAGGTTACGGGGTAGACTACTTAGGACTGGGATGAGGACATATTTCTTCACGCAGAGAGCGGTGAGGCTGTGGAATTCGCTACCACAAAGTAGTTGAGGCCAAAACATTGTAGGCGGGATCTACCCGGAAGGCAGTGAAGCACAGCCGGTAGATGCCGGGAAATCCCACTTCCGGGATCAACCCTCCTCGCCACGCCTCATGAGATCTAACGCGATCTTGCGAGACATCGCAATATGAATCCCGCCCATTATGGGCGGGATCACCTTCTGGTAAATCTGCATATTAGAGTGAGGCAACTAGTCTAACTCTAATATGCGTTCCCGAAATCTAACCAGGGCGTGGGTCCTAACCCCTTTGCCTTGGAGACCTCGGGCGAGTGTCCTTTCGTGCTGGTCTCTACAAATGGGGACCAGGTGCAATGGCACTTATGGGGTCTCCCAGGGGATTTGAGGCCCCCAGGTGCATGCCCTCTGGACAGGGTGGTACCCTGGTAGTGCCACCTGAGTGCTAGCCTGGCACAGTCAAGTGCCCAGGTAGCACTGCCAGCTTGAAGGGGCACTGCCAGGGTACCAGGCTGGCACTGCCGAGGTGCCAACCTGGCATTTTCTGCACTGTGGGGATCGGGCTGGGGGTGCCCTACGCGGGTGTCGAGTGGTGCGGGGTGTGTGCGAGGACCCCCTTATAGTGAGTTGGGGCTTGTCGGGGATTCGAGAAATCAGAATGGCATTTAAAAATGCCGTCCTGATCTCTCCTTGCATGGAGGAGTTCTGGAGAGTGGAGCTCTTCAGTGCAGGGAACCGGGCTAAGTGCGGCCTCAGCCACACACTCCCTGCCGAGTCCCCCGATCTGCACGGATGGGCGTTACATAGTGGAGCCGGAAACACCCGGCTAATCATATGCTACAGACTCTGTTCCCATTTGGGTAAATCACGCCCAGTATGCTTTCAAGAAAGATTCAGATATAACTCTTGCAGTGAAAAAGATCAATGTGTGTGGGGGAAAAGTGGGACAAACTATTGAGTTGGATTATCAGCCATGATCATAATGAATGATGGAGCAGGCTCGCAGGGCTGAATGGCCGACGACTCCTATTTTCTATGTTTTCTGTACTTCACGCTGGACTGAATGACAAGGTCCCATGCCAGATTTTGCACTTGGAATCTCATTAATTATGCACAGATGAGTTCCCCCTCCGAGTCACATGGTAGACTGGGAGCTAATTTGTCCACCTGCTGTCAGCTGATGGGTTCTAAAGTCCCTGCGCCATCTGTAAACAGTCCAGTACGCGCCTATCACTCTGTCCAGCCCACCTGTCCTCATCAGCATGTCAGCAACCCCGAGGGAAAAGGCTTGCAGCTTCGTTAAGAAGTCTGTTGGTCGATTCAACCACACCTCCCCCTCCACCAAGCCCATCAGCTCTGAGGCGCCCATTCCCTACTTGGATGTCTAACCTTCCCATCTAGAGTCTTTGTGCATCCCTTCCAGTAATGTGATGAATACCACGCTGACCACAGAATTCAGATTAAAATAAAGATGCTTCTAAGAATCAGAAATTAAAACTGATGCACAGTGTGTATAACCCAAGTCAAATAAAATCATTACAGCAGACATATCTTTTAGAATCCAATAGACACATGGAAAAAGACACTAATTCCACCCTTAGACTAATTAAATTGCCTTGAACAAAGAGCCGAAGTAAAGGATCCTTGGCTTGACAGAAGATAAATACCTTTTAATGACTTAATTGCAACTGTGGCGACAGCTGTAACGAAAGAGGCTACGTACAAGATAACAAATAAAATCAATTAATATAACGTCCTAACAAAATGAAGTCACTCTTAGGATGACCTACTGACTGACTATATGTTAAAATGCTTGACACTTAAATTGATGTTAAACAAAACATTAATCAGCTTTCGAAGACAGACTGCCAATAAGATCAAATGAAACTACAAAATTGTAAAGGAAATGCTCATTATGGAGATATAAAAACCGAGCTATTAACAGAGATAGAAAAGAAAATGTATAAGAATAGACAGATTTACAGAGCTATCACTCCCTCCTCTCCTGCGAGAGTCCAGGCAACGCTCTGTTCCAGCCACCTGTTTCATCAGACAAGTCCCTTGAGAATTTGGGAGTATGTGCCTATTAATCTTTTTCAAAATGTATTAGGTAGAGATGCACGATACTTTCGGATTTTCACGTTTAAATATATCCTTCTCTTAAAGAAGATAATCTGTTAGCAGATAACAAATAACTGTTACATTTTCAGTTTGAAGACTCTTAACTTTGTTCATACATTCTGAAATATCTTATTTTTTAAAAAATAAATATTTTATTGAAAATTTTTGGTCAACCAACACAGTACATTGTGCATCCTTTACACAATATTATTACAACACAAATAACAATGACCTATTTTATAAACAAAAAATGAATAAATAATAAATAACAAAAATGAAAACTAACCCTAATTGGCAACTGCCTTATCACAAGTAACACTCTCCAAAGATATAATTTAACAGTCCAATATATAATTATCTGTCACAACGACCTATACATATTATACAGTATATATTAACAACCCTGAGAGTCCTTCTGGTTCCTCCCCCCCCCCCCCCCCCCGGATCCTGGGCTGCTGCTGCTGCCTTTTTTCCATTCCATCTATCTTTCTGCGAGGTATTCGACGAACGGTTGCCACTGCCTGGTGAACCCTTGAGCCGACCCCCTTAGAACGAACTTAATCCGCTCTAGCTTTATAAACCCTACCATATCATTTATCCAGGTCTCCACCCCTGGGGGCTTGGCTTCTTTCCACATTAACAATATCCTGCGCCGGGCTACTAGGGACGCAAAGGCCAAAACATCGGCCTCTCTTGCCTCCTGCACTCCCGGCTCTTGTGCAACCCCAAATATAGCCAATCCCCAGCTTGGTTCGACCCGGACCCCCACTACTTTTGAAAGCACCTTTGTCACCCCCATCCAAAACCCCTGTAGTGCCGGGCATGACCAAAACATATGGGTATGATTCGCTGTGCTTCTCGAGCACCTCGCACACCTATCCTCCACCCCAAAAAATTTACTGAGCCGTGCTCCAGTCATATGCGCCCTGTGTAATACCTTAAACTGAATCAGGCTTAGCCTGGCACACGAGGACGACGAGTTTACCCTGCTTAGGGCATCTGCCCACAGCCCCTCCTCGATCTCCTCTCCCAGCTCTTCTTCCCATTTCCCTTTTAGTTCATCTACCATAGTCTCCCCTTCGTCCCTCATTTCCCTATATATATCTGACACCTTACCATCCCCCACCCACGTCTTTGAGATCACTCTGTCCTGCACCTCTTGTGTCGGGAGCTGCGGGAATTCCCTCACCTGTTGCCTCGCAAAAGCCCTCCGTTGCATATACCTGAATGCATTCCCTTGGGGCAACCCATATTTCTCGTCAGCGCTCCCAGACTCGCGAACTTCCCATCCACAAACAGATCTTTCAGTTGCGTTATTCCTGCTCTTTGCCACATTCCATATCCCCCATCCATTCCCCCCGGGGCAAACCTATGGTTGTTTCTTATCGGGGACCCCCCCAAGGCTCCAATCTTTCCCCTATGCCGTCTCCACTGTCCCCAAATCTTCAGTGTAGCCACCACCACCGGGCTTGTGGTGTAGTTCCTCGGTGAGAACGGCAATGGGGCTCTCACCATAGCCTGCAGTCTAGTCCCCCTACAGGACGCCCTCTCTAATCTCTTCCACGCCGCTCCCTCCTCCTCTCCCATCCACTTACTCACCATTGAAATATTAGCGGCCCAATAATACTCACTTAGGCTCGGTAGTGCCAGCCCCCCCCTATCCCTGCTACGCTGTAAGAATCCCTTCCTCACTCTCGGGGTCTTCCCGGCCCACACAAAACCCATGATGCTCTTTTCAATCCTTTTAAAAAAAAAAAGCCTTCGTGATCACCACCGGGAGGCACTGAAACACAAAGAGGAATCTCGGGAGGACCACCATCTTAACCGCCTGCACCCTCCCTGCCATTGACAGGGATACCATATCCCATCTCTTGAAATCCTCCTCCATTTGTTCCACCAACCGCGTTAAATTTAACCTATGCAATGTGCCCCAATTCTTGGCTATCTGGATCCCCAGGTAACAAAAGTCCCTTGTTACCTTCCTCAACGGTAGGTCCTCTATTTCTCTACTCTGCTCCCCTGGATGCACCACAAACAACTCACTTTTTCCCATGTTCAATTTATACCCTGAAAAATCTCCAAACTCCCCAAGTATCCGCATTATTTCTGGGATCCCCTCCGCCGGGTCTGCCACGTATAGTAGCAAATCGTCCGCATACAAAGATACCCGGTGCTCTTCTCCTCCTCTAAGTACTCCCCTCCACTTCTTGGAACCCCTCAACGCTATCGCCAGGGGCTCAATCGCCAGTGCAAACAATAATGGGGACAGAGGGCATCCCTGCCTTGTCCCTCTATGGAGCCGAAAATATGCAGATCCCCGTCCATTCGTGACCACGCTCGCCATCGGGGCCCTATACAACAGCTGCACCCATCTAACATACCCCTCTCCAAAACCAAATCTCCTCAACACCTCCCACAAATAATCCCACTCCACTCTATCAAATGCTTTCTCGGCATCCATCGCCACTACTATCTCCGTTTCCCCCTCTGGTGGGGCCATCATCATTACCCCTAACAGCCTCCGTATATTCGTGTTCAGCTGTCTCCCCTTCACAAACCCAGTTTGGTCCTCGTGGACCACCCCCGGGACACATTCCTCTATTCTCATTGCCATTACCTTGGCCAGGATCTTGGCATCTACATTTAGGAGGGAAATAGGCAATGCGGGTCCTTTTCCTTCTTTAAGAGAAGCGATATCGTTGCTTCAGACATAGTCGGGGGCAGTTGTCCCCTTTCCTTTGCCTCATTAAAGGTCCTCGTCAATACCGGGGCGAGCAAGTCCACATATTTTCTATAGAATTCGACTGGGAATCCATCCGTTCCCGGGGCCTTTCCCGCCTGCATGCTCCTAATTCCTTTCACCACTTCTTCTACCTCGATCTGTGCTCCCAGTCCCACCCTTTCCTGCTCTTCCACCTTGGGAAATTCCAGCCGATCCAAGAAGCCCATCATTCTCTCCCTCCCATCCGGGGGTTGAGCTTCATATAATTTTTTATAAAATGTCTTGAACACTCCATTCACTCTCTCCGCTCCCCGCTCCATCTCTCCTTCCTCATCCCTCACTCCCCCTATTTCCCTCACTGCTCCCCTTTTCCTCAATTGGTGTGCCAGCAACCTGCTCGCCTTCTCCCCATATTCGTACTGTACACCCTGTGCCTTCCTCCATTGTGCCTCTGCAGTGCCCGTAGTCAGCAAGTCAAATTCTACATGTAGTCTTTGCCTTTCCCTGTACAGTCCCTCCTCCGGTGCTTCCGCATATTGTCTGTCCACCCTCAAAAGTTCTTGCAGCAACCGCTCCCGTTCCTTACTCTCCTGCTTCCCTTTATGTGCCCTTATTGATATCAGCTCCCCTCTAACCACCGCCTTCAACGCCTCCCAGACCACTCCCACCTGGACCTCCCCATTATCATTGAGTTCCAAGTACTTTTCAATGCACCCCCTCACCCTTAGACACACCCCCTCATCTGCCATTAGTCCCATGTCCATTCTCCAGGGTGGGCGCCCTCCTGTTTCCTCCCCTATCTCCAAGTCTACCCAGTGTGGAGCGTGATCCGAAATGGCTATAGCCGTATACTCCGTTCCCCTCACCTTCGGGATCAACGCCCTTCCCAGCACAAAAAAGTCTATTCGCGAGTAGACTTTATGGACATAGGAGAAAAACGAGAACTCCTTACTCCTAGGTCTGCTAAATCTCCACGGGTCTACACCTCCCATCTGCTCCATAAAATCTTTAAGTACCTTGGCTGCTGCCGGCCTCCTTCCAGTCCTGGACTTCGACCTATCCAGCCCTGGTTCCAACACCGTATTAAAATCTCCCCCCATTATCAGCTTTCCCATCTCTAGGTCCGGAATGCGTCCTAGCATCCGCCTCATAAAATTGGCATCATTCCAGTTCGGGGCATATACGTTTACCAAAACCACCGTCTCCCCCTGTAGTTTGCCACTCACCATCACGTATCTGCCCCCGTTATCCGCCACTATAGTCTTTGCCTCGAACATTACCCGCTTCCCCACTAATATAGCCACCCCCCTGTTTTTCGCATCTAGCCCCGAATGGAACACCTGCCCCACCCATCCTTTGCGTAGCCTAACCTGGTCTATCAGTTTCAGGTGCGTTTCCTGTAACATAACCACATCTGCCTTAAGTTTCTTAAGGTGTGCGAGTACCCGTGCCCTCTTTATCGGCCCGTTCAGCCCTCTCACGTTCCACGTGATCAGCCGGGTTGGGGGGCTTCCTACCCCCCCCCCCCCTTGTCGATTAGCCATCCCCTTTTTCCAGCTCCTCACCCGGTTCCCACGCAGCTGTATCTCCCCCAGGCGGTGCCCCCCCGCCCATCCCCTCCCATACCAGCTCCCCCCTCTCCCCAGCAGCAGCAACCCAGTAATTCCCCCCTCCCACCCCCCCCCCCCCCCCGCTAGATCCCCCGCTAGCGTAATTACTCCCCCCATGTTGCTCCCAGAAGTCAGCAAACTCTGGCCGACCTCGGCTTCCCCCCGTGACCTCGGCTCGCACCGTGCGACGCCCCCTCCTTCCTGCTTCTCTATTCCCGCCATGATTATCATAGCGCGGGAACCAAGCCCGTGCTTCTCCCTTGGCCCTGCCCCCAATGGCCAACGCCCCATCTCCTCCACCTCCCCTCCTCCCCCATCACCACCTGTGGAAGAGAGAAAAGTTACCACATCGCAGGATTAGTACATAAAACTCCTCTTTCCCCCCTTTTTAACCCCCCTCTTCGCCCCCCACATTCGCCCCACCACTTTGTTCAAACGTTCTTTTTAATAACCCGCTCAGTCCAGTTTTTCTTCCACAATAAAAGTCCACGCTTCATCCGCCGTCTCAAAGTAGTGGTGCCTCCCTCGATATGTGACCCACAGTCTTGCGGGTTGCAGCATTCCAAATTTTATCTTCTTTTTATGAAGCACCGCCTTGGCCCGATTAAAGCTCGCCCTCCTTCTCGCCACCTCCGCACTCCAGTCTTGATAAACGTGGATCACCGCGTTCTCCCATTTACTGCTCCGAGTTTTCTTTGCCCATCTAAGGACCATTTCTCTATCCTTAAAACGGAGGAATCTCACCACTATGGCTCTGGGAATTTCTCCTGCTCTCGGTCCTCGCGCCATCACTCGGTATGCTCCCTCCACCTCCAACGGACCCGCCGGGGCCTCCGCTCCCATTAACGAGTGCAGCATCATGCTCACATATGCCCCGACGTCCGCTCCCTCCGCACCTTCAGGAAGACCAAGAATCCTCAGGTTGTTCCTCCTTGCGTTGTTCTCCAGTGCCTCCAACCTTTCCACACATCGTTTCTGATGTGCCTCATGCGTCTCCGTCTTCACCACCAGGCCCTGAATGTCGTCCTCATTCTCGGCTGCCTTTGCCTTCACGACCCGAAGCTCCCGCTCCTGGGTCTTTTGTTCCTCCTTTAGCCCTTCGATCGCCTGTAGTATCGGGGCCAACAGCTCTTTCTTCATTTCCTTTTTGAGCTCTTCCACACAGCATTTCAAGAACTCTTGTTGTTCAGGGCCCCATGTTCAACTGCCACCTTCCGACGCCATCTTGGTTTTTGCTTGCTTTCCTTGCCGCTGTTCTAAAGGATCCACTGCAATCCGGCCACTTTCTCCTTTTTTCATCCGTATCCAGGGGGGATTCCCTTCTGGTTTACCGCACAGTGTTTTTAGCCGTCAAAATTGCCGTTGGGGCTCCTATCAAGAGCCCAAAAGTCCGTTTCAACGGGAGCTGCCGAAACGTGCGACTCAGCTGGTCATCGCCGCACCCGGAAGTCCTGAAATATCTTATAATAAACACCCACTAGAACAATAAACTGCATATTCCTACAGTGAGTAAGTTTAAATTCCGAGATGCTCATTTAGGATGTCTTGGATGACGAAGGCTGAAAAAGTAGGAGGTTGAGTTTTGAGCGATCTACTCAAAAAAACCTTCCATTAGCAGGTAACTGAAACCTGTTTGAGGCCTGGAAGTCATCTCCCTCCAGTGAGAGCTGTCCTGTTTCTTTGCAGGAAAAATGGCTTTCTCTCCTTTGGAGGTTTAGTCAGAAATAGACTAGTAAGACTAACATTTGGGTCAGGGAAACCCTAAACTGCTCACGATAAACAATGTGGTATTCCTTTGACCCCCTTGTTTGTGAACTTTTCATGCAGCCTTGTCGAGGTCCAACTTCTCCCCTCGGTCTTCCATTGTTTGTCATACTCATCCTCTTGACCTTCTGCCTGCCATTGTGAGCCCTCAACCTCGCTCCCACCCCCCACCTCCTCCTTGCACAATCCTCTTTCCACATTACCCATTGCCTTCGTCTAGCCACCCCACTGGTCTCTCCTTCCACTCCACCCCCGGTTGATCTTCGGACCTTTGTTATGCTGGTTGTACGAGACCCGCAGCATAGCGCAGTCCAGAGAGCCATTGGTGTCTGGCACCAGGGGGTGGAGACCTCTGTAGTCCCCAACCCAGGCACCAGTACTGATCCAAGACGGTGACACAGGAGAGTCCATGGAGCCAGCAGCAAAGTGCTGTCCATGAAGATCAGCTCAGCATGGAGATGGAGGGCAGGAACCAGTGTGTCCTGGCAGAGTGATGTACAGTGCATCAGGAGCAGCGCAGCACTGTAGCAGAAAGTTGTTGCACTCCATCTGAAGTCTCTTGTAAACTGAGGAGTGCCTTGTGCACGTCACTCTTTAGAAATTGGTTTCAGACTGACATAATTTCCCACAGGTGTGATGCAAGATTGAAAGGCCTGATGGGATACCAGCAGGTAGCTGTTTTAATGAGCATTCACGGGATGCAAATGAATGCAAAAGGCGTTCACGCCAGTGGCCAGCGGGAAGACCAACCTGTCATTGGGAGAAGGGAAAATTGCTATGTGATTTAAAACAAAAACAAACATTTTTAAACTATTTTTATTCTCCGCTTTCACCCTCCCCACCTTGTAATTACCTAGTACCCGGGCAGCAAGGTGGCGCAGTGGTTAGCATTGCTGCCTCATGGCGCCGAGGTCCCAGGTTCGATCCCGGCTATGGGTCACTGTCCATGTGGAGTTTGCACATTCTCCCCGTGTTTGCGTGGGTTTCGGCCCCGCAATCCAAAGATGTGCAGGGTAAGTGGATTGGCCTCAATAAATTGTCCCTTAATTGGAAAAAATGAATTGGGTACTCTAAAATTTATTTGAGAAAAAGTAATTACCTAGTAATATTATACCTACAGAGCGCCCCCCCAATCCCGTGCCACCTACACTCCTAGGTATCTAAAGTGGGTCGCCGCCCAACCCCGGCTCCCACCCCTGGCCGAGACACCACAAAATATTTGTTTTTTCCCAAATTTAGCTTGTACCCCAAAAAAGACCCAAACACTCGAAGCAGCTCCAGTATACCCCCCATCAATGCACTCGGTTCCGACAAATACAATAGTACGTCGTCCATGTACAAAGATACCCTTTCATAGAATTTACAGTGCAGAAGGAGGCCATTCGGCCCATCGAGTCTGCACCGGCTCTTGGAAAGAGCACTCTACCCAAGGTCAACACCACCACCCTATCTCCATAACCCAGTAACCCCACCCAACACTAAGGGCAATTTTGGACACTAAGGGCAATTTATCATGGCCAATCCACCTAACCTGCACATCTTTGGACTGTGGGAGGAAACCGGAGCACCCGGAGGAAACCCACGCACACACGGGGAGGATGTGCAGACTCCGCACAGACAGTGACCCAAGCTGGAATCGAACCTGGGACCCTGGAGCTGTGAAGCAATTGTGCTATCCACAAGGCTACCGTGCTGCCCCTTTGCTCCATCCCCCCACCCCGCACTCCCCTGAACGCCTCAACACGATGGCCACCGGCTCAAACAACAGGGGAGGACATAGGACATCCCTGTCTGGTCCCTCAGTGCAGCGCAAAATACCCCAAACTCCTACTATTCGTATAACTACATTCAATACACTCCTAATGTTCAAAAAGAGCTGCCTCCCTTTCACAAACCCTGCCTGATCTTCCCCTATCACCTTCGGGAGGCACTCCTCCAACCTACCCACCAATACCTTCTCCAACACCTTTGCATCCACATCCACAAATCTATACGACCCACACTCAGTTGGATCCTTTTCCTTCTTGAGCAACAAGGAGATCGATGCCTGCCCCAAAGTCGGTTGCAACACCCCACTATCGCCTCCTCAAACATCCCCACCATCGGCGGTGCCAACTTATCCCTAAATTTCTCACACTACTCTACCGGAAACCCATCCAGCCCTGCTACCTTCCCCAACTGCATCCTCCCAATCGCGTCCTTTATCTCCTGCTCCACTATTGTCCCCTCCAATCTCACTCACTCCTCCTCCCCTAACCTCGGATATTCCAAACTATCCAGGAATTCCTGCATCCCCCGATCCTCCCCCGGTGGTTCCGACCTATACAACCTCTCCTAAAACTCCTCAAACACCCTATTAATCTGGTCTGGAGCCACCACCAATTTTCCTGCCATATCCCGCACTTGAACAATTTCCCTCACCACTGCCCCCCTCTGAAGTTGGTTGCCAGCACAGCCTTCTCTCCATACACGTAGACTGCTTCCCTTGCCCGCCTCAATTGGCGCACCGTCTTCTTTGTGGACAGCTGATGAAAGCTCGCCTGCAACTCCTTCCTCTTTTCCAACAGTGCTGGATCTACATCCTCTGCATACCTCCTGTCTACCTCCAACATCTCGTCTATTAATCTTTGCTGCTCCACCCTCTCCTCCTTGTCCACCTTTGCCTTAAACGATATCACCTCCCCCCCTCACCACCGCTTTAAAGCTTCCCATACCACCGCCTTCGAAACCTCCACCGCACAATTAAACTCCAGGTATTCCTGAATTACTTTCCCAATCTTATCACAAAACCCTCAGTTCCCCAACAGCCGCACATCCAATCTCTACCCCGGGCCCTGCACTGCTCCCTTTTCCAACACCATGTCCACCCAATGCTGCGCATGATCCGATATCGCAATTGACAAATATTCCGCCCCTTGACCCCGGCCAACAGCACCTTCCCACCACAAAAAAATCTATCTGCGAATAGACCTTATGAACCTAAGAGAAAAACGAATACTCCCGCTCCCCCGGATGCAAAATCTTCCAAGGGTCCACTCCTCCCATTTCCACCATTAGTCCAACCAACGTCTTCGCCCCCCCCGACTGGGCAAGCGACCGCGGACGTGACCTATCCAATCTTGGCTCCTGCACCAAGTTCCAGTCTCCACCCACTATCAGTTCATGTGAATCCAGTCGGGGGTGGCCCCACGCACCTTCTTTACATCATCTCAGTTAGGACCATGTACGCTAACCAACGCCACTAACCTCCCCTCCAATCTCCCTGATCTACCTCCACTTTCTCCATTTGGAACCGCATTCTTTTACTAACCAGGACCGCAACCCCCCGCGCCCTGCAATCAAAACCAGAGTGAAACATCTGATTAACCCAGCCCTTCATAAGCCTCACCTGATCCTTCACCCTGAAGTGAGTCTCCTGCAGCATTGCCACATCAGCCTTCAAACTTTTCAGTTGCGCAAACACCCTTGACCTCTTCACTGGGCCTCCCTACCCCCTCACTTTCCACATAACTATTGTTAGAGGGGGTCTCTTCCCCCCGCCCTCCCCTCATCATAACTCCGGGCCCTGCCCAATGAGCCTGACCTGCCCCTATCCATTGTTAACATCGAACCTCATCTCCCTGCCCCCCCCCCCCCCTCCCAGAATCCCCCCCCCTACATTTCCTCTCGATAGCCTCACCTCGTATCAAGCCCCCTCCCCCTATTTCACACCTAGGCCCATTGAAACCTGCTCCAATGTCTGCAGCCCCTCCCACCACCACACCTCCATTCACTAGCTGACTTAAGTTTGCAAGTGCAGGGGCCCCTTCCCCAGGCCCCCCCCCCCTCCCCCCTCCCGCCCAGTCCCAGGAAAAACAATCAAATATGCACATCTCAGGAAAAAATATCACTACAAAGAACAACAATAAAAAACTTAACCTGTATAACAGCATGAAGTAAAAACATAAGTCAAAACTACATATAAGCTCTCCTAACTCCCCTTCGACAGTCCACCACACCTCTTCGGTCCCATTCTTCACTTCTGCCCCAAGCCTTCTGCCTTCACAAACGCCTCCGCCACCTCCACCGTCTCAAAATAGGAGTCTGGAGTTGCATATCATCCTCAGCTTCGCTGGATACACCACTCTTAACCACACCCCACAGTTGTACAATACCATCTTCACTCGGCTGAATGCCGCTCGCTTCCTTGCCAGTTCCCCCATCAAGTCCTGATAAATGCGAACAGCAGCACCAGCCCACTGCACCTCCCGCTTCTGCTTTGCCCAGTTCAGGAACCTTCTCTTTCGTGTGGTACCTATGGAAGCAGATGATCACTGCCCTTGGTGGCCCGTTCAACTTCAGCTTAGACCTCAGCGACCGATGAACCCAGTCCAGTTCATATGAGAAGGTTCCTCTCCCTCCCCCATCAGTTCCGCCAACATCTTGGCAAAGTACTCCGTTGGCCTCTGGCCCTCCACCCCCTCGGGCAGGCCCACAATCCTCAAATGTTGCGCTTCGAGTGATTCTCCAAGTCCTCCAACTTTGCTTGCAACCCCTTATTGGCCTCAACCACCCTCCGCAACTCATGCCCCACCGAGGTGAGCTGATTGCTGTGCTGCAACATGGCCTGCTCCACTCCCTTCATCTTCTTGCCCTGCTCTCTCACCTCGGCCGATGTCTTCGCCACAGCTACTCTCACCTGGATGACTGCCTCCTCCACCACTGCCTTCAATGCCACCACCATCTCTTTTCTCAGCACCTCCATATGTTTCGCAAACTGCTTCTTCAACTCCAAGGACATCACCTCAGTCATCTTCTCTGCTGTAAGCAGTGCGGCCCCACCCAGCAGCCCAGCATATGCTATCTTGCCAGCTCCTGGGCTGGCCCTCTCACTCGACGGTGAACCCTCACTCCCTCCAAGGGGCTGGTTTAGCACAGGGCTAAATCACTGGCTTTGAAAGCAGACCAAGGCAGGCCAGCAGCACGGTTCAATTCCCATACCAGCCTCCCCGAACAGGCGCCGGAATGTGGCGACTAGGGGCTTTTCACAGTAACTTCATTTGAAGCCTACTTGTGACAATAAGCAATTTTCATTTCATTTTTCATTTCATTTCCCTTCTTCGTGGCTGTTTTCATTTGACTCTTTGACATTCTTTGCATTTTTTATACCTTCTTGCACCCAATCATTCACAAATTGCCCCAGGACCAGACATTAACTCCTAAAAACAGGCCCCGAGCAGGAGCCACCCAACGTGTGACTTCCCCTCTACATGCCCCCACCGGAAGTTTCTTTTGAAATATTTTTATTGGTATTTTCAATTTTTACACATTTGCACTTTGTTTAATATTTACAGTACATGTGGTGCTTATATATATCTTATCTTCTGTCTTGGTGTGCTCTTCTACACCCCCCCCCCCCCCCCCCCCTTCACCCCCCCTCCCCCAAACATTGCCACTCTTAGGCACAACTCCACCCTCACCCCCACAATCTCGGAAAAGGCTGCCCAGAACCTTACCAGTTTGGGACAGGCCTAAAATATATGGGTGTGGTTGGCCAGCCTCTCTGGCACCATTCACATTTACCTTCCACCTCTGGGAAGAACCTGTTCATTCAGGTTCTGGTTAGGTGCACTCTGTGTACCATTTTGAACTGCATGAGGCTGAGTCTTGCGCTGGAGGAGGTGGAGTTGGCCTTGCTCAGTGCTTCCCTCTAGAGTCCCCAGCCCATTTCTGTCCCCAGTTCGTCTCCCCATTTCCGTCTCCCCATTTCCCTCTGGCCTCGTCCAGTGGCGTTCGTCCCTTGTCCAGTAGCTGCCTGTACATTGTCCCACAGTTTCCCCTTTCCTTACTTCCCGTATTTATCAGGTCCTCTAGCAGTGTGGTCTCAGGGGCCCTGGGGTTCCCTACTGTCTCGTTGCAGAGGAAGTGCTTTACTTGTAGGTGCCTACGTTCCTGTCCTGTTGGTAGTTCCAGCTCCTCCGTCAGTTCTCTGTGTCGCTAGTCTGTTTCCCATGTAAAAGGTCCTGACTGTCGGCGTCCCTCTGTTCTGTCTCCATTTCTTGAAGGTGGTGTCTAGCATGACTGATGGAAACTTGTGGTTTCCGTAGATGGGGGCCATGGGAGACAGCTCGGTCAGACCAAAATGGTTCCTCATTTGATTCCTCGACCTTAGCGTGGCTACCACCACTGGGCAGGATGTGTATTTTGTCGGGGGGAATGGGAGCGCTGCCGTGGCGAGGGCCCGGAGGGTCGTTCCCTTGCAGGAGGCCTCCTCCATCCGCAGCCATTCCGCCTTGGGTTCACATACCCATCCCCTCACTCTTTCTGCCGTGGCTGCCCAGTAGTAATATTGCAGGTTTGGTAAGGCCAGGCCGCCCCTATCTTTTCTCCTTTGCAGTGTTGATTTGGGGACTCTCGGGTTCTTACACCGCCCCCCCCCCCTGCAAAGTTAAGTCGCACCCACGGCACACAACACAAGTGTCCCAGTCCAGGACTAACACTTTTTTATTCTTCCTACCAAAATGAACAACTTCATGTTTTTCCATATTATACTCCATCTGCCAGGTTTCTGCCCACTCGCTCAACCTAACTCTACCCATCTGCTACCTCCTTATGTCCTCTTCACAACATATTTTCTTATCTATCTTTGTGGCATCTGCCTTGGTCTTCCATGCCTTCACTCCCCTCGTCTAAGTCATTGATGTAAATTGTAAGTTGAGGCCCCATAACAGACCCCTGCAGGACTCCACTTGTCACTTGCTGCCAATCAGAAAAAGACCCATTTATGCATACTGTTTTCTGCCAATCTTCAATCCAGGAGGGATGTTAGCCCCTACACCATGAGCTTTTATTTTCCGCAATACCCTTTGCTGTGGCACCTGATCAAATACCTTCTGGAAATTGAAGTACAGTAGGTCTACAGGCTCTTTTTTTGTATCCACAGCGCATATTACCCCTTCAAAGAACTCCAATAAGTTGGTTGAACATAATTTCCCCTTTCACAGATCAGGCTGACTCTTCCTGATTGCCGTGGATTTTTCTAAATGCCCTTCTTTAACCTCTGTAATAATTCTAACACCTCCCCTATTGTGATAACCCTCACGAGGACCATGGGTAATCACTTCCCGATGTCCCCGTGGGGTTCGTGAAGGACAAGTTCCCATGGTAACAGGCAGAGGCCTTCCCAGCAGGGACTCATTGCAGAGCCCTTTTAAATGCCGTTCCGGACTTGGACCGAGTGTTCTGTTGGCCACGGGCTGGGACACTTGTGTTGTGTGCGTGGGTGCGGCTTTACTTTTGAGTTCAGAATAAATCTGGTTAAACCTTCTTCATGTCTCCGGGAGTACAACACCCACGGCAGATGTCAAGCTGACCGGCCTATAGTTTCCTGTTTTCTGCCTCCCTCCCTCCATGAATAGAGCAATTGGTTATATTTACTACTTTCCAGCCTGATGGAACCTTTCCAGAATCCTGCAAATTTCTACAGTTTCACTGACCCAGCACGATCTCTAATAATTGCTCAGCTTTAGCAGTAAATAGTAGGCGAGATCCCACAATCCCTGCCACACCTAACAGGAAGCACAAGATGGGAAATAGAGGACGTGCAGCCTGCATGTTCCCCACAGATGCTCCCTGTGAATGCTTGTCCTTGCTGGGAATACTGTACTGTGGAACAACTCTTGTGCATTTCAGCTCCAGATGTTGGAATAATGTGTTGCTTCTTCTTTCCATAGATGATTACAAAGACTATGGTGCCAACTGTGACAAGATGGGCGCAGAAATCGAGGATTATATCCTTTATATTAAATGAATGAATAAAAATCACCACACTCCCGAGGACTATAGGCTGTTCTCTCCCTTTCTGAGAGAGAGCCGACTGGTGGTGATTTAACCAGAGGGTTAGCAGTCCTCGGGTGAGGGGCAAGGTTGAGAAGGCAGGGCCTTCATGGATGACTTCAGCCGGTACAAGAATTGAACCCGCGCTGTTGGCATAGCTTCACATCATGAACCAACCAACCATCCAGCCACCTGAGCTAACCGACCCCCACTTCTATTAATCAGCGATGATACTGAGGGGTGATGGTGTCAGGAGGTCGAGAACAAAAAGTGAGTGAAAGGAAATAAGAAATTGTACATAGTGCCTTTCACAACTTCACAACATCCCCAAGCCCTTTACAGCTAATGTAGTATTTTTGAAGTTTTGTCTTTGCTGTTATTAGGGAAATGCAACCACAAATTTGCACACAGCATGTCCCCATAAAGAGCAATGAGGTAATGACCCGATTATTTATTTTTAGATGTTGGTTGAGATAAATATTAGCCAGGGTACCAGGAAGAATTCTCCTGCTTTTCTTCAAAATAGTGTGATGGAATCCTTTATGCTCACATGCGAGGGTAGATGGGCCCTTGTTTTAATGATGGCACATCATCCCATAGCCTTCCCTCTAAGGCACTGGGAGTGTCAGTCTAGATTTTACACTCAAATCTCGTGGAGTTAGGGGTTGAATCCCAACATGTGATTCAGAGGTGAGATTGTGCAGCACAGAATGCCAGCCATTCGGCCTAGCCTAGCTGCCAGGGCAGGTTCTTTCGAAAGACAATTAGTCCCATTCCCTTGCTCTTCCTCCACAGCCCTGTAAATCTCTCCCATCCACTAGTTATCAGACTTCCCTTTGAATGTTGCCATTAATTTTACTTCCACCAAGCCTTTCAGCCAATGCATTCCACTCTCTCACAGCTTAATTAAGTTTCCTCTTGTGTCGGCAGCTTCCTTTGCCATGATGTTTTTTTTCTGAACCATTTCACATATCTACCAGGAATTTCAGAAAACTGATATGAAATACAAAAACCGTGTCCGAAGCAGAATAAGTAACCTGAAGGATCCAAAGAACCCCAACCTGAGAAAGAATGTGTTGGCTGGTGCGATCGACCTGCTGCATCTGGCGAGGATGACCGCAGAGGTGAGGTGGCTTCAAGGTATATGGTAGCACCTGCAGGTTTCAACAGTGAAGAGATGGAAAAAAATACTAGTGTGTTACAGAACTGGTTGCAATACCAACTTGCACTAATTGCAGATGCTCATTGACCAGCAACCGGCCACTTGGGCAAGGGACAAAGTGTCTCTGCTGCACGTGGAACTGTTTCACGATGGGAGAGCCCATCTTTGAGAAGAGGGGTGGAGAGCTGACATGGAATAATCCCATTAGCATCTGGTCAATCTTACTTTATTATATAGCTAATACCATCTAACATGATTCTACTTGTATGTACTGAATTTAGAGTCATACAGTAGAGAGGCTACACTAGTATAGCTTTCTTATAAGACGGTGACTTCCTCTGTTTTCTATGAATCTCAAATTTTCTGCGAAGACTGGAGTTGAGTCCGACCTTTGTTGACTTTGACTCCATGGTTAGGGTCTGGGTTTTGATTTCAATGGGCTCTTGTTCCCTGGAATCCAGTTGAGGTGAAGACCTGAACCAATTTCTCTGCCGTTATGCATGGATTTGTAACTTTTTGTAAAGTTGACCATCTTCTTGAGCCCATCGTTCACCCATGTCTTTGCAGGAGATGGCCAGTGATGAGTTAAAGGAACTTCGCAATGTGATAACGAAGGAAGCAATCAGGGAGCATCAAATGGCAAAGACAGGAGGAACTCATTCTTCTCTCTTCCAATGTGGGAAATGCAGGAAGAAAAATTGTACCTATAATCAGGTAATTGGATATTGATGCAATATGATTAATGCTAAAAGCTTTAATGTACTGTTTCCTAGATCTATATGGTGCATATAACCCCAATTTCCCTCATACTACATCACAGTGTAAACATTGATATTACTTCATTAGCCATCATTGACATTTATGCTTAATATTTCATCAACAATTGGATGAGTCTAAATATCACAGCAAGTTTCAATTTCCTTAATGGTCTGAGAGTCAGCTAAGGAGCTCAACACATCCAATTTGTGCTTTCCCTGGACTCCTGATCATTAAATCGAAGTTCTTTTGTAGTTGTGTACTGAATCTTTTCTTTTCATTATCTCCATAGGTTCAGACCCGTAGTGCTGATGAACCAATGACCACTTTTGTTCTGTGTAATGAATGCGGAAACCGGTGGAAGGTTTGTTTTATCATTCCATCATACCTTCTCTTTTGCCCCCCCCCCCCACCCCTCCCCCACATTAAAAGAAGTCACAGTGAGGTTCAGTCCCATTCTTCATGGGTGGTTCATTAGCCAATGGAGTGAGTATTGGCACATTATTCAATCATTTAAAAAAATAATTAGAGTGCCCAATTCATTTTTTCCAATTAAGGGGTAATTTAGCGTGACCACTCCACCTACCCTGCACATCTTTGGGTTGTGGGGGCGAAACCCATGCAGACATGGGAAGAATGTGCAAACTCCACACGGACAGTGACTCAGAGCCGCGATCGAACCTGGGACCTCGGTGCCGTGAGGCAGCAGTGCTAACCACTGTGCTGCCCTAACCATTTTCCAGCTCCCTCACTTCAACTCTACATCTTTGCGACATGTACCAAATAAATATTCCTTGGGCACATTATTCAAATATGAAGGCTATTACAGGTTTAATCTCTACTCAAAGTCCATAAACATGCATTCTTTGGCGGGGGGGGTCACTGGATAGCAATCATAGGTGGGAATTCAGGGCACTAATTTCTCCCCTCCGATGCTGCTGGGGGGCTCCACCCTCTGTATTTACATGGCCAGGATTTTATGGCTCCTCCCAGCTGGTGGGATATTACAGTCCCACTGGACTGAATGAGATTTAAATCGTTCACTGCATCCGCCAGGAGAGACACACCGCGCGGCAAGGTCGCTAAATCCTGGCCCATGTTTCTCACCTTGTCACTCAGGGCTACTGCCTGAAGCTCGGTTATAATTCCATGGGTGCTGACAACTTGCTGTTGTCCCAATCAACTGAGCACTTTTAGTGTGTGTCGGCAAGTACCTCCGTGGTGGACATTCCACCGGACTGCCCTAAATCTGTCTCGCTACTTTTTCCCTTCTTCCCCATTATGGTGCACTGATTGATTGTTGCCAGTTTTTAGTTAATTTATTGCCCCAGCTGGGGTCAGTAAACCAATTGTCATTTTTTCCTAATCTGCATTCTATTCTTGGGAATAACAAAGACTGGAGCACGTTACTGGGCCAAATTACTGTGAACTGATGATGTTAATTTAAATATCTTGGCTTTGCTTTGATAGATTGATGTTAAACCCTTGGTATGTCACTGCTGTTCAACAGTTAAGTAAAGCACTATTGTTATTTAAGAGTCCAGTAAATATCAAAATCCTGAAGCAACTTTTACTACTTTTCTCATTTCAGTTCTGCTGATTGACTGCATGGACAACATTGAAACATTCTTCACTGCAATTTAAACCGCAATCTTTTGTGATAAGATGAAAAAGAGTGTAATTCAGCAAGGCCAGAGACTCTCGCTGTGCTTCTCTGTCCTTTTCATCGATGGACGAGAGTAATTTTATTCTTAACCATTGAACTGAATGACCTTTTGCATGCTGTATGTTTTCCGCTGTGTAAATTGCATCTAAAAGAGATTCAGATTTCTGCACTTGGTGATCACTGTGAATTTCGTCAAATTATTTGCAAATTGCACAGAACCAAATTTTGTGGCATTCTTAAAATTTCAAGAGGTGGTTTTCCAGTTGTTTATTTTGTTGCAGCTATATTAAGCTAGTACTCAAATGGTTAATTCTGTTGCAGGAACCAGGAGACAAGTAGGATATTTCTCACTCTTAATACGATTTTTAAAAAAATGTTTTGTTTGAGATTGACCTGAAGTAGTTTTGTCTGAGAATACAATTTGGAACCAACTCTCCTTGCTGTAATGAAAAATTAATTCTGCACTTATAGGAGAGTATGGACATCTGAGGTGGGGTTACAACTGGCCAGAAACTGGACTGGACCAGCCAACACCTTAGACACTCACTCCACCACTAACCGATAGTGGCTGCAGCATGTGCCACCTACAAGGTGCACTGCAGCAACTCACCAAGGCTCCTTAGACACAACATCCAAACCCACAACCTCTACTACTTAGAAGGGCAGCAGGTGCAGAGGAACATCAACACCTGCAATTTTGATCCCAGGTCACAAAGCAGCCTGACTTGGAACTGTGTCGTTGTCACTCCACGGTTGCTGGGTCAAAATCCCGGAACTCCCTAACAGCACTGTGGGTGTTCATTCACCACATGGATTGCAGCCGTTCAAGAAGGCATCTCACCACCACCTTCTCAAGGAGGAATTGGGGATGGGCAACAAATGCTGACCGAGCCAGCGACGCCCACAGCCTGTGAAGAAATAAAAACAATGTACTACCGTAGTCCGAAAGCCCAGTCACTGCTAATATAGCTTAAAAGGACTGTCTGTTACTTTTTGATAATTGTTAATGTGTCTTTTTAAGAAGTGCTCTACCACCGCTTTGCCTCCAAAATCCCCTCCCCCTTCGAAATCCTCCTCCTTCTCTGCAAGGTGATGGCTTTTTGCCGCATACAGTTCCATGATTTATGAGGGATGCCCTTCTATATCTCACTGAAGCGTCACTGCTGGGTTGCTACTTGGCTGTGAGGGAATCACAGTCGAGCGTGAATCTTGCCCAATGACTTCACACATACACAATTGAAGTCAGTGGAACAGAAATCCTGTGATTGTGTATCCAGGCTGCGATTCTCTAGTAGCAGGGTTGCCGACCCTGGTTGGAGATCAGAGTTTAAAAATACATCTCTTTGTGTGCTTTCCCCAAAAAGTCCAATAGAGATATTGCCCATATTTCTGTCTTCAACCACTGCATTCCCAGACTCTCCCATTGGACACTCAACTTATCCAATCCTGTGGCTGTCTGCTTCCTGCAGCCAAGTGGAGGCGAACATTGTTTTGGTTACTCGATTGGATGATCCCTCTTGTCAGTTTTTTATTTCTCCCATGTCTAATATTTTTTTATTTGGGGTGGCACGGTGGCACAGTGGTTAGCACTGTTGCTTCACAGCTCCAGGGACCCAGATTCGATTCCCGGCTTGGGTCGCTGTCTGTGCGGAGTCTGCACGTTCTCCTCGTGGCTGCGTGGGTTTCCTCCGGGTGCTCCGGTTTCCTCCCACAGTCCAAAGATGTGCAGATTGGGTGGATTGGCCATGATAAATTCCCCTTAGCGTCCAAGAAGGTTAGGTCGGGTTAGTGGGTTATGGGGATAGGGTGGAGGTATGGGCTTGGGTAGTGTGCTCGTTCCAAGGGCCGGTGCAGACTCGATGGGCTGAATGGTCTCCTGCATTGTAAATACTATGATATATGACAGACAAAAGTGTTAAAAGTGGTCACCAGGATTTTCTTCTCTGATGTTACAGTAGTTTCCTAAACATTAACCTTTAATTCCTGTAGACTCCTGGATAGTTGGTAATCCTCTGTCTCCTGTCTGAAACTGCATTTTTGGCACGATTTAATGCTCTCCGCCGCCCCCACCCCCACCCCCACTAGTGGGTTTTGCAGCGAGGTGGGGTGGCATTTAATCAGGCAGGAGGGTGCAGGGTCGGGGCCCCTCCACCTTCTTGCCTCCATCCCAATTAAGTCTGTGGCGGTAAGGCCCATGGACGGCCTTCCTGCCCTGCCATTATTTAAGTATATAATTAAAGTCCACTAAAGGGCTTCACCCTGCTGCTACTTGTATTAACTGAGCGGCGGGCAGGCACTCGCGATGTGGGGAGCACAACAGCCAAGCCTGTGCGGAGATGCTTGTGGGATTTTGGGTGGGGGGACGGTCCCTTGTTCAATGGAATTGAGGGATTTGATACGGGGGAGGCCTGCTGAGGGCCACATCAACCCTCCCCAACCACCTCCCACTCTTGGCCCCATCCTCTGACCTTCCACCCACCATCATTAACTTGTGATGATCCTAGGCCTTATGTGGGTGTAGCACTGGCAGTAGACATTCCCTCCCTGGTGTTCAGTAGAGGTGCCAGCCTGTAATTGCCCAGCAATTCTCCGTGGGTGAGACCTACGCGTTGAGGCCCTTTGATCCTGAAGTAGGCCTGCCGCTGACGAGTTAAGTGTCTGAGTGGCACATGATGTGCGGGGCCTTCCTTAAAAGAGGCGATGCAGGGCTTTTGCCAGCACTCCAGCCAGAGGACAAGACCCCACCGCCTCCATTAAATACTGCCTTACGAGTCCGTTTTTAAGTGTCTGTGAAGTATTTTCCTGTAGTTGGAAACAAAATGTGTGCTGTTTTTTCCTCACGCTCTTCTGTAAGTCTGGCCTTTGCTTTGCGGAAAATAGAATCTTCAGCTATGTTTGTAAAATGCTGCTTTTTCCCTCTTCAGACCAGTTTCAGATATTTCAATTCAATGAACTCGAGTAGCTAGTACTTGCACTCAACTTGCTTTAGAAATGTGAGTGTCAACAAATTATTAAATTAAGCTTTTTTTTTCCATTTTAAAAAAAAAAAGTAATTTTCCAGTTTTTATTTTCTCAATGGCTATGAGATATCCCTGATATTAGATCTATGGAATTGCATAGATTTGCAGCACAGAAACCGGCAAGGCACCACACGGGAAGAAAGTGCAGACTCCACACTGACAGTGACCCAAGGCTGGACTTGAACCTGGGTCCCTGGCGCTGAGAGGCAGCAGTGCTAACCACTGTGCCACCATGCTCTGGAACTTGCTCCTACGCTGCTTCATCTGCCAGCATTTGTTTTTGTTCTTTTACGGCACTGTGGCAGAGTGGTTAGCACTGCTACCTCACAGCACCAGGGATCCACATTCGATTTGGATCTCGGTTGGTCGTCCGTGTGGGGATTGCACATTCTCCCATTGTCTGCGTGGATTTCCTGCGGATGCTCTGGTTTTCACCCACAGTCCAAAGATGTGCTGGTTAGGTGGATTGGCTATGCTAAAATTGTCCCTTCCAAAGATGTGCAGGTTAGATTATGGGGTTAGTGTGGAGGAGTGGGCCTAGGTAGAGTGCTCTTTCGGAGAGTCGGTGCAGACTTGATGGGCCGAATGACCTCCTTCACTCGTGATTCTATGGATTTATTTATTGTGTTTATTTAACTTCTCCTTAAATGCATCTTTGATATTCACCTCAACAACTCCTTGTGGCAGTGAGTTCCACATTCCAAACGCTCACTATCAACACGATCGATGAAGACTGCTCCATGGACTGTGCAAGTAGCCATAGAAACAGAAGACAAATTTCTCCCCAAAATTGGTTCCTGGGGTGAGAACATTATCTGACCTAGTGAACCTTTGTTGCCCCCAATCCGATGCAAGTATATACTTTTTCAGCTGAGGAGACCAAATTGTACAAAGTTAACTACACAAGTGGAGGAGTTGCCCTTTAGGGCTTTGAATTTTTGTTCCTATCAAGTACTTCTTAGAATGCTTCCCACAGTTTGCCTGTTGGGAGTTTAACCATAATCATTTAAGAAGCAGTTGCATGTTACAATACAGTCTTTTCAAATGGATGAATTTAAGTAATGCCTTTAATCTAATAAAATTGGGTTATTAGGACAGATATCTAAGGGCCCAGGTTGCTGAAGGCATGGCCACCAAAGGTGCAATGATTTAAAATCAGGGATTCACAAGAAGTCAAAAATTGAGGACTACAGAAGGCTGTCAGGTTGAGGAGATTAGAGCAGGGAGTGAGGATGTGGAGGGATTGCGAAAACATGGATGAGAATTTTAAAATTGAGGTATTGTTGGTATAATGATCTTGGTTCACTTAGGATTTAACTTACATTTTAACACAGGCATAGATTGATCACTGGTAGTCTTTTTTTTTGCATTTTCTTCCACCTCATTACATGCAGCTAAATCTTCCACAGCATACTTGCAACCATTAAATGACACAACACCAGAGATTGTGTGGAGTTTGCACGTTCTCCTTATGTCCGCGTGGGTTTCCCCTGGGTGCCCCGGTTTCCTCCCACATTCCAAAGATATGCGGGTTAGAAGGATGGGCCATGCTAAAATTGTCTTAGTGTCCAGGAATGTGCAGATTAGGTTACGGAGAAATGGACCTAGGTACTGTGTTCATTTGAAGGGTTAGTGCAGATTCGCTGGGCCGAATGGCCTCCTTCTGCACTGTAGGGATTCTATAATTCTATGATTGTACAGCCATTAAACAAGGCAATAGTTATCTCAAAATACATTGTAATGAACATTGTTTAGCTCAGGAATTAGCCTCAGTTAAAATTGAGTTTGGAGTTTTGAATCTTACTCTGATTTAAGGCAGGTCATGATTTGGGATCGGAACAAAAAGAGTTGGGGTATTGAAATTCATTCTGAAGTGTGTGGCTGAATTTCTAATGGTGGCACATTAAATTGTTGACCCATTTCCTTGAATCCTATAAATGGATAGACATTAGTAAATGGAAAGTGTATCTTAAGGAATGTGCTATCAGAGATGGTGGCATCACGGCAAGTCCAGATTGGAAACTTTTTGATTTTGAACATACGAGTACTGTATTGTAACAAGTCTTACTAATGTATTTAGGCTATCCTTATAATAGAAAAGTGATCAAAATCATGAAGGATTTTGACAGAGTAAAGAAGAGGAAACAATTTCCACTGGCAGAAGGATTGGTAGCTGGAAGACACAGAATCCAGCAGTTGGCTGTATGGCTGGTTTGGATCCAATTGGTACCATTGGATGGGGATTGATCCCTGTTCCGGTTGGGGTGGATTTGGGACCTGCCTCCTTGTCCTGTCCATGCTGGAGATTGCAGTGCTGTGGGTCAGATCTGCATGCAGGCAGGGAACTCTAGAAGAAGTAGTGTGCATGTTAGGTCCTTTGCATAGGCCAAAAGAGCCCCAACCCTTGCTGTGGCCAACATTGCAACAGTAGTTTGCCCAGAGGCAGCCCCTTACAGCCGCAATCTGGAAAATCAGGATCACAAGATCAACTTGGACCTCAAAGGACTGCAAGTACTCATATGTACTCAATTACTTTACAGAACAATGACTGTTGTCATGCCGATGAATGCCGTAACCCATTTGTACAAAGTACGTTTTTAGGCCCTGCATCTGACCCTATATTTGAAGAATGTAAGCCTATCTCCCATCCCTGTTGTCCCCTCCGATCCACGAGTAGCTGTTGCTGTAAATTGGCTCAATCTTCAGTCTTGCTTCATGGTTGAGCTATGTTCTTGTCTGTAACTCTAGTTTGAGGCAAGCGAGGCTCATGACCCAATATTGGGGATGCATTAAAATCCCCCAGTGCAGGAGGAGGCCATTTGGCCCATCGAGCCTACACCCTCCTAACGAAAGAGCACCCTACCCAGCCCCCCCCCCCCCCCCCCCCCCCCCAAATCCCTGTAACCCAGTATCCCCACCTATCCTTTTATTGGCCAAGGGGAAATTTATCATGGCCAATCTACCTGACCCGCACATCTTTTGACTGTGGGAGGAAACTTGAGCACCCGGAGGAAACCCACGCAGACGCGAGTAGAACGTGCAAACTCCACACAAACAATCAGACAATCACCGAAGACTGGAATTCAACCCGGGTCCCTGGCGCTTGAGGCAGCAGTGCTAACTGCTGTGCCACTGTGCCGTCCTGCGTGTCTGACATTTCAGGTTCAGTGATAGTTAACCTACTTCATCTGCATTTTGTGTTAACTCTTTAGGTAGCATCTTATCACCTAACACACAGATCATAAAGTTCTTCATATGTACTCCATTACTTTACAGAATAATGACTGTTATGCCGATGAATGCAGTAACCCATTTGTACATAGCGGATCCCAGAAATGAGAAAGGATGTCCAACTAAAACTTTTTGTTTTAGTGGTGATGGTTAAGGGACAAATCTTGTTTCAGAAATTCCCTGCCCCTCTTTATTTAACAACGTGGGAATTCTAATATCCACCGAAGCCATGAGAACAGACTTTGGTTAACATCTCAGCCACAGGTCCGCAATTCTGACAACACAGCACTCCCTCAAAGTAGCACTGGATTGTCAGCCCAGATCAGATATGTTACAGGGTAAATTGTGACTTTATAACTCTCATGGTTTAAAATTAAGCCAAGCTGATCTACCAGAAACCGTCTGATTATAGGTTAATATTGGATGCAAGCCCATTAAGTAAACTAGTAAAAGATGACCAATAATGGCCTTGAATATTGGCTCATGCTGTTGAGAGTTCATTGGGGCATCTTGCCTCCAAATTCAGTTTTCTCTTTCCGCCCTGATTACGCAATGCTGTTTGTCTCCGAGTAGCTTTTCACAATCTCATGGATTTATAGCCAATCAAGCACTCTTGAAAGTTTTTTTTAAATTGTTTAGCTGGGCCAGCACCTATTGCCCATTGCTGATTGCCCTTGAGGGGGCAGTTCAGAATCAACCACGTTGCAGTGGATCTGGAGTCATCTAGACCAGACAGACCAGGTAAGATTTCCTAGTCCAGTGACAATACCACTATGCCACTGCCTCCCCAATAACTGTAATGCAGGACATGCAACAGCTAATTAGTGCACAGCAAGGTCCAACAAACAGTAATGTGATGAAGATTAGATCATTTGTTTTTGATATTGATTGGGGAATAAAAACTGGCCAGGACACTGGGAAGGAGCTCACTGCTCACCTTCAAAGTAGTGCCATAGAATCTTTTACATTGACCCAAGAGGATAGATGGGGCTTTGGTTTAGGTAAAGGTAAAGTCGCCATAGTCCCAGATGACCATAGGCTGCTTTCCCCTTTGAGGTGACTGGTGGTGACTTAACCTGAGGTTCACCACACCTCAGGCGAGGGGCAAGAACAAAGAAATGTACAGCACAGGAACAGGCCCTTCGGCCCTCCAAGCCCGTGCCGACCATGCTGCCCGACTAAACTACAATCTTCTACACTTCCTGGGTCCGTATCCCTTTATTCCCATCCTATTCATGTATTTGTCAAGATGCCCCTTAAATGTCACTATCGTCCCTGCTTCCACCACCTCCTCCGGTAGCGAGTTCCAGGCACCCACTACCCTCTGCGTAAAAAACTTGCCTGGTACATCTACTCTAAACCTTGCCCCTCTCACCTAAAACCTATGCCCCCTAGTAATTGACCCCTCTACCCTGGGGAAAAGCCTCTGACTATCCACTCTGTCTATGCCCCTCTTAATTTTGTAGACCTCTATCAGGTCTCCCCTCAACCTCTTTCGTTCCAGTGAGAACAAACCGAGTTTATTCAACCGCTCCTCATAGCTAATTCCCTCCATACCAGGCAACATTCTGGTAAATCTCTTCTGCACCCTCTCTAAAGCCTCCACATCCTTCTGGTAGTGTGGCGACCAGAATTGAACAGTATACTCCAAGTGTGACCTAACTAAGGGTCTATACAGCTGCAATATGACTTGCCAATTCTTATACTCAATGCCCCGGCCAATGAAGGCAAGCATGCCGTATGCCTTCTTGACTACCTTCTCCACCTGTGTTGTCCCTTTCAGTGACCTGTGGACCTGTACTCCTAGATCTCTTTGACTTTCAATACTCTTGAGGCTTCTACCATTCACTGTATATTCCCTACCTGCATTAGACCTTCCAAAATGCATTACCTCACATTTGTCCGGATTAAACTCCATCTGCCATCTCTCCACCCAAGTCTCCAAACAATCTAAATCCTGCTGTATCCTCCGACAGTCCTCATCGCTATCCGCAATTCCACCAACCTCTGTGTCGTCTGCAACCTTACTAATCAGACCAGTTACATTTTCCTCCAAATCATTTATATATACAACAAAGAGCAAAGGTCCCAGCACTGATCCCTGTGGAACACCACTGGTCACAGCCCTCCAATTAGAAAAGCATCCTTCCATTGCTACTCTCTGCCTTCTATGACCTAGCCAGTTCTGTATCCACCTTGCCAGCTCACCCCTGATCCCGTGTGACTTCACCTTTTGTACTAGTCTACCATGAGGGACCTTGTCAAAGGCCTTACTGAAGTCCATATAGACAACATCCACTGCCCTACCTGCATCAATCATCTTAGTGACCTCCTCGAAAAACTCTTATCAAGTTAGTGAGACGCGACCTCCCCTTCACAAAACCATGCTGCCTCTCACTAATACGTCCATTTGCTTCCAAATGGGAGTAGATCCTGTCTCGAAGAATTCTCTCCAGTAATTTCCCTACCACTGAAGTAAGGCTCACCGGCCTGTAGTTCCCTGGATTATCCTTGCTACCCTTCTTAAACAGAGGAACAACATTGGCTATTCTCCAGTCCTCCGGGACATCCCCTGAAGACAGTGAGGATCCAAAGATTTCTGTCAAGGCCTCAGCAATTTCCTCTCCAGCCTCCTTCAGTATTCTGGGGTAGATCCCATCAGGACCTGGGGACTTATCTTCCTTAATATTTTTTAAGACACCCAACACCTCGTCTTTTTGGATCTCGATGTGACCCAGGCTATCTACACACCCTTCTCCAGACTCAACATCTACCAATTTCTTCTCTTTGGTGAATACTGATGCAAAGTATTCATTTAGTACCTCGCCCATTTCCTCTGGCTCCACACATAAATTCCCTTGCCTATCCTTCAGTGGGCCAACCCTTTCCCTGGCTATCCTCTTGCTTTTTATGTACGTGTCAAAAGCCTTGGGATTTCCTTAACCCTATTTGCCAATGACTTTTCGTGACCCCTTCTAGCCCTCCTGACTCCTTGCTTAAGTTTCTTCCTACTTTCCTTATATTCCACGCAGGCTTCGTCTGTTCCCAGCCTTTTAGCCCTGACAAATGCCTCCTTTTTTTGACGAGGCCTACAATATCTCTCGTTCTCCAAGGTTCCCGAAAATTGCCGTATTTATCCTTCTTCCTCACAGGAACATGCCGGTCCTGAATTCCTTTGAACTGACACTTGAAAGCCTCCCACATGTCAAATGTTGATTTGCCCTCAAACATCCACCTCCAATCTATGTTCTTCAGTTCCCGCCTAATATTGTTATAATTAGCCTTCCCCCAATTTAGCACATTCATCCAAGGACCACTCTTATCCTTGTCCACCAGTACTTTAAAACTTACTGAATTGTGGTCACTGTTACCGAAATGCTCCCCTACTGAAACATCTACCACCTGGCCGGGCTCATTCCCCACTACCAGGTCCAGGACCGCCCCTTCCCTAGTTGGACTGTCTACATATTGTTTTAAGAAGCCCTCCTGGATGCTCCTTACAAACTCCGCACCGTCTAAGCCCCTGGCACTGAGTCCCAGTCAATATTGGGGAAGTTGAAGTCTCCCATCACCACAACCCTGTTGTTTTTACTCTTCCAAAATCTGTCTACCTATCTGCTCCTCTATCTCCCGCTGGCTGTTGGGAGGCCTGTAGTAAACCCCCAACATTGTGACTGCACCCTTCTTATTCCTGATCCCTACCCATATAGCCTCACTGCCCTCTGATGTGTCCTCCCGCAGTACAGCTGTGATATTCTTCCGAACCAGTAGCGCAACTCCGCCTCCCCTTTTACATCCCCCTCTATCCCGCCTGAAACATCTAAATCCTGGAACGTTTAGCTGCCAATCCTGCCCTTCCCTCAATCAGGTCTCTGTAATGGCAACAACATCATAGTTCCACGTACTAATCCAAGCTCTAAGTTCATCTGCCTTACCCGTAATACTTGCATTAAAACATATGCACTTCAGGCCACCAGACCCGCTGTGTTCAGCAACTTCTCCCTGTCTGCTCTGCCTCAGAGCCCCACTGTCCCTATTCCCTAGTTCTCCCTCAATGCTCTCACCTTCTGACCTATTGCTCCCGTGCCCACCCCCCTGCCATACTAGTTTAAACCCTCCCGTGTGACACTAGCAAACCTCGTGGCCAGGATATTTATGCCTCTCCGGTTTAGATGCAACACCAGCTGTTTAGCCACGTGTTCAGCTGCTCTTATCTTCCTATTTCTAGCCTCACTGGCACGTGGCACAGGGAGTAATCCCGAGATTACAACCCTAGAGGTCCTGTCTTAACTTTCTGCCTAGCTCCCTGAACTCCTGCTGCAGAACCTCATGCCCCTTCCTGCCTATGTCGTTAGTATCAATATGTACAACGACCTCTGCCTGTTTGCCCTCCCCCTTCAGGATGCCCTCTACCCGTTCGGAGACATCCTGGACCCTGGCACCAGGGAGGCAACATACCATCCTGGAGTCTCACGTCCACAGAAGCGCCTATCTGTGCCCCTGACTATAGAGTCCCCGATTACTATTGCTCTTCTGCGCTTTGACCCTCCCTTCTGAACATCAGAGCCAGCCGTGGTGCCACTGCTCTGGCTGCTGCTGTTTTCCCCTGATAGGCTATCCCCCCTGACAGGATCCAAAGGGGTATACCTGTTCGAGAGGGGGACAACCACAGGGGATTCCTGCCCTTTCTGGTGGTCACCCATTTCTCTGCCTGCACCTTGGGTGTGACCACATTTACAAAACTGCGATCTATGATGCTTTCCGCCACCTGCATGCTCCTAAGTGCATCCAATTGCTGCTCCAACCGAACCATGCGGTCTGTGAGGAGCTCCAGTTGGGTGCACTTTCTGCAGATGAAGCCATCCGGGACGCTGGAAGCCTCCAGGACCTGCCACATCTCGCAATCAGAGCACTGCACCCCTCTAACTGACATTGCGTCAATTAATTAAAATTAAAAAAAAAATCTATATTTTAAATTTTTTTTCAAAGTTACTGTTAACTATCTGTTTCCTCACTTCCGGGTGCGGCTATGCAGAGCTAGGTCGCATATTCGGCAGCTCCTGCTTGGAACGGACTTTTGGGCTCTTTTACAGGGCCCCCACGGCATTTGTTTGACATTTCCCGGTGTGGGAAGAAGGCTGCAATATTCCCCCGACAGTGTCCCCCAGGAAGGGTATGTCTCTGGGTTGCCAGACACGGCAGAAACAGTAAAAGATTTGGCTGCAACTGCAGGATAAACAGGGCCTCTTCCAGCATGCAGGCGGGGGAAGGGCAAGCTTAAAGCTGCAAGCTGACCTGAGGGCCTGTATCAAAGAAGAATTCTAGCAGCAGAGGGAACAACTGTGAAAAGACCTCATCAAGGCCACTGAAGGGACTTCCGGTTGCGGTGATGCCTAGCTAGCCGCTCGCTTCGGCGGCTCCAGCTCCGACGGACCTTCGGGCTCTTTTAAGAGCCCCAACGGGGAATTTTTCGACGACGCAACCCGGTGTGGGGTGTGTGAGAAGGGAGTCCCCCCCCCAAATGAAGGAGGAAAAAACCGGCGGCGGCGGCTGCAGCACGAGGAATCGTCGACCAAAGGGTCAACAAGATGGCGGCGGAGAAAGCGCAGGCGACATGGGGGCCTGAGCAGGATGAAATTGTGAGACGGTGCATGGAGCTGCTGAAGAGGGAGGTGCTGACCCCGTTGCTACAGGCAATTGAGGGGCTCAAGGAGACATTAAAGACCCAGGAGACAGAGCTCCGCGTGGTGGAGCAGAAGGTGACAGATATTGAGGACGAGATCCTGGGCCTGGCGGTTAAGACACAGACGCACGAGGCACTTCATAAAAAGTGTACTGAAAGGATCGAAGCCCTAGAAAATGGAGCGCGAAGGAAGAACCTTCGGATACTGGGTCTCCCTGAGGGTGTGGAAGGAATGGACTGTGGAGCGTACGCAAGTACGATGCTGAGCTCACTGATGGGTGCTGAGGCCCCTACGGGCCCCTTGGAGGTGGAGTGGGCAAATCGGATTCCGGCGAGAAGACCAAAAGCGGGAGAACCACCCAGGGCGATAATCGTGCGATTTTACCGCCTTAAGGATAGAGAAGAGGTCCTGAGATGGGCTAAAAAGGTACGGAGTAGCAGATGGGAGAATGCAGTGGTACGGGTATACCAGGATTGGAGTGCGGAGGTGGCGAGAAGGAGGGCGAGCTTCAACCGAGCCAAAGAGGTGTTGCATAAAAGGAAGATGAAGTTCGGGATGCTGCAGCCGGCAAGACTATGGGTCACGTATCAGGAGAGACACCATTATTTCGAGACGGCGGAGGAAGCATGGACCTTCATCAAAGAAGAGAAATTGGATTGGAACTGAGGGACTGATGCTGCAGGAAATGTTATTGTTAATGTTATGGTTGAAGTTAATTGAGAAGTAAATTGGGAAGGGGGGAGACATTGGGGAAATGTGGGCGCCGGTGAGGGGGGAAAGACGGGACATAGTTGGAGAATGGGGAAGGGGAGGGGGAGGGGAAAGGGAGCTGCGCCATAAGAGGCGGGTCAGGTAAAGGGATGTTCCCGCGCCAGAAAGAATAAGGCGGGAAGACAGGTGCAAGGCGGATGGGAGTTCCCCACAAGGGGGGGGTCGAGGAGTGAGCAGGAGTAGCCGGGGTCAGTTGAAGTCAGCTGACTTACGGACGTAATATGGGGGGAGCAATCATGCTAGAAAGAGATCTAGCGGGGAGGGGGAGTGGGGGGGGGGGGGGGACAACTGGGTTGCTGCTGCGGAAATCCAAAAGGAAATGGCTAAAGAGTGGGTGGGCGGGGATGGTGTGTGACGCTGGGGGAGCGAGCGGGAGCGCGGAGGCGGGATATGGGACTGGCCTAGAGAAGGTAATGGCGAGTCGACACGGGAGGGGGGCAGGTAGCCCCCTAGTGAGGCTGATCACGTGGAACATGAGAGGCCTGAACGGACCGATAAAAAGGGCCTGAGTGCTCGCGCATTTGAAAGGACTAAGGGCAGACGTGGTTATGCTCCAAGAGACGCACCTAAAGGTGGCGGACCAAGTTAGGCTAAGGAAAGGATGGGTGGGACAGGTGTTCCACTCAGGACTGGACGCAAAGAATAGAGGGGTGGCCATTTTGGTGGGGAAACGGGTAGCATTTGAAGCAAAGAACATCGTAGCAGATAGCGGAGGTAGATATGTAATGGTGAGTGGCAGGCTGGAGGGAATGGAGGTCGTGTTGGTTAATGTGTATGCCCCAAACTGGGACGATGCGGGATTTATGAGACGGATGCTGGGGCGTATACCGGACCTGGAGGTAGGAAACTTGATTTTAGGAGGGGACTTTAATACGGTGCTGGACCCGGGGCTAGATAGATCCAGCTCAAGGACTGGAAGAAGGCCGGCAGCGGCCAAGGTACTTAAGGGGTTTATGGACCAAATGGGGGGAGTGGATCCATGGCGATTTCTTAGACCTAGGGCTAGGGAGTTTTCCTTCTTCTCCCATGTCCATAAAGTGTACACCCAGATAGATTTTTTTGTTTTGGGAAGGTCGTTGATCTCTAGGGTGGGAGAAGCTGAGTACTCAGCCATAGCGGTTTCGGATCATGCCCCACATTGGGTGGACCTGGAATTAGGAGAGGAAAGGGAGCAGAGAACACTCTGGCGATTAGATGTGGGACTGATGGCGGATGAGGGAGTGTGTGCAAGAGTGAGGGGGTGTATTGAGAGATACCTGGAGGTCAATGACGACGGCGACGTCCCTTTGGGAGTGGTTTGGGAAGCACTAAAAGCGGTGGTCAGAGGAGAGCTGATCTCCATTGGGGCCCACAAAAGGAAAACAGAGGCCAAGGAAAGGGAAAGATTACTGGGGGAGATTTTAAGGGTGGATAGGGAATTTGCAGAGACCCCGGAGAAGGAATTGTACAGGGAGAGGAGACGACTCCAGATGGAATTTGACCTTCTGACCACCAGAAAGGCGGAGGTACTGTGGAGGAAGGCACAGGGGAGGAGGTATGAATATGGGGAAAAGGCTAGTCGCCTGTTGGCTCATCAATTGCGAAAGAGGGCAGCAGCGAGGGAGATAGGAGGAATTAGAGATGAAAGGGGAGACACGGTGCGAAGGGCAGGAAAGATAAATGAGGTGTTCAAGACCTTCTATGAGGAACTGTATAGGTCTCAACCCCCAGAGGGAGAGGAGGGGATGCGGCAGTTCCTGGACCAATTGAGGTTCCCGAAAGTGGAGGAGCGGGGGGTGGTAGGCCTGGGGGCACCGATTGGGGTGGACGAGGTTATTAAGGGACTGGGAAGCATGCAAGCAGGGAAGGCCCCAGGACCAGACGGGTTCCGGGTGGAGTATTACAGAAAATATGTGGACTTGTTGGCCCCGTTGATGGTGAGGACGTTCAATGAGGCCAGGAAAGGGGGGACTCTACCCCCGACGATGTCGGAGGCGACGATATCGTTAATTTTGAAGAGGGATAAAGATCCGTTGCACTGCGGGTCCTATAGACCCATTTCATTATTGAACGTGGACGCCAAATTGTTGGCAAAGGTACTGGCATCGAGGATAGAGGACTGTGTCCCGGGGGTGGTGCACGAAGACCAGACAGGGTTCGTAAAAGGGAGACAACTGAATGTTAACGTGCGATGACTATTAGGGGTGATAATGATGCCCCCAGTGGAGGGGGAGGCAGAGATAGTGGCGGCAATGGACGCAGAGAAGGCATTTGATAGGGTGGAGTGGGAGTATTTATGGGAAGTGTTAAGGAGGTTTGGGTTTGGGAACGGGTTTATTAGCTGGGTTAGACTTCTTTATGGGGCTCCAACGGCAAGCGTAGTTACAGGTCGACATATATCGGAGTATTTCCGACTATATAGGGGAACAAGACAGGGATGCCCGCTGTCTCCATTGTTGTTCGCGTTGGCAATTGAACCTCTGGCCATGGCGTTGAGAGACTCCAGGAAATGGAGAGGGGTGATTAGAGGGGGAGAAGAACACCGAGTCTCGTTATACGCGGATGACCTATTGTTATACGTGTCGGACCCAGCGGGGGGGGGGGGGGGGGTGATAGAGATTATGCGAATTTTGAGGAGGTTCGGGGATTTCTCGGGGTATAGGCTAAACATGGGGAAGAGTGAATTATTTGTGATACATCCAGGGGACCAGAGTAGAGAAGGCTTGCCTCTAAGGAAAGTGGAAAGAAACTTCCGATACCTGGGGATTCAGATCGCTAGGAGCTGGGGAACCTTGCACAGACTTAATCTGACATGGTTGGTAGAACAAATGGAGGAGGACTTCAAGAGGTGGGACATGCAGCCTCTATCGCTGGCGGGCAGGGTGCAAGCAATTAAGATGATGGTCCTCCCGAGGTTCTTATTTGTATTTCAATGTCTCCCTATACTAATCACCAAGACCTTTTTTAATAAAATAGACAGGAGCATCACGAGCTTCGTGTGGGCAGGGAAAGTTCCGAGAGTAAGGAGGGGGTTCCTTCAGCGTAGTAGGGACAGAGGAGGATTGGCACTACCGAACTTGGGCGATTACTATTGGGCCGCCAATGTGGCAATGATACGTAAATGGATGATGGAGGGTGAGGGAGCGGCGTGGAAAAGACTGGAGAGAAAGTCCTGTGAAGGGACGAGTTTAGAGGCGCTGGTGACGGCGCCGCTACCAATCTCACCTAAAAAGATTACCACGAACCCGGTGGTGGCGGCAACATTGAATATCTGGGGACAGTGGAGGCGACAGAGAGGGGTGCGGGGAGCCCTGGTGGGGTCCCCAATCAGGAACAACCATAGGTTCGCCCCAGGAAGAATGGATGGAGGATTTCAGAGCTGGTACCAGTTGGGAATTAGGAGGGTGGGAGATTTATTTATAGATGGGACTTTTGCGAGCTTGGGAGCATTGGAGGAAAAGTATAAGTTGCCCCGGGGAAATTTCTTGAGATATATGCAGGTGAGGGCGTTTACGAGACAACAGGTGAGGGAATTTCCGTTGCTCCCGACACGGGATACAGGACAGGGTGCTTTCAGGGGTGTGGGTCGGAGAGGGCAAGGTGTCAGAGATTTACCGAGAGCTGAGGGAAGAGGGGGAGGAGTCGGTGGGCGAACTAAAAGGAAAGTGGGAAGAAGAACTAGGGGAGGAGATAGAGGAGGGTATGTGGGCTGATGCCCTAAGCAGGGTAAATTCCTCTTCCTCATGCGCCAGGCTTAGCCTGATTCAATTTAAGGTGCTACATAGAGCACACATAACGGGAGCAAGATTGAGCAGGTTCTTTGGAGTGGAGGACAAATGTGGGAGGTGTGGCGGGAGCCCGGCAAACCACGCACATATGTTTTGGGCGAGCCCGGCACTGGAAGGGTATTGGAAGGGAGTGATGGGAGTTATTTCGCGGGTGTTGAAGGCCCGGGTCAAACCAGGCTGGGGGTTAGCTCTATTTGGAGTTGCGGAAGAGCCGGGAGTGCAGGAGGCGAAAGAGGCCGACGTTGTGGCCTTTGCATCCCTAGTAGCCCGGCGCAGGATCCTACTCATGTGGAAGGAGGCGAAACCCCCTGGACTGGAGGCCTGGGTAAATGATATGGCGGGGTTCATTAAACTGGAGCAGATAAAGTTTGCCCTGAGAGGATCGGCTCAAGGGTTCACCAGGCGGTGGCAGCCATTTCTCGACTACCTAGGGGAACGTTAGAGGGAAGACAGGTGACCAGCAGCAGCAACCCAGGGGGAAGGGGTGGGGGGTGGGGTTTAGTTTAGTTTAGGTCAAAGATAAAGGGGTTTTGTTACTTGTGTATTGTTAAAAATGTCTGTATTGTTATTGTTGCGTTTGCTTTGTAAGAGGGGAAAAATTGTTGTTTGGGAAAAAAATTTCAATAAAACATATTTTAAAAAAAACTGTTTCCTAGCACTCGATTTCTAATAGAAATGCGAAAGCTAAATATAGTACTCTCCGATCTCTGGCTTAGATACCCCTCTAAATTATAATTAAGTAATTATGTTTAATTAGTTACCAATGCTTAATTTTTTAAATTTAGTGTTGATTCCCAACCAGCCACTCAGGTCACAGCTTTTCTGTGATGTCACTTCAGTTTCCCCCCGACACACACAATTTGAAAAAGGTATAAAAGTAAAAATGAGTAAAAATCACTTCCTTACCTTCTTACCTTCTGAGTGTCTTAGATGTTCTCAGGTTCTCTCCCTGACAGAGACTGCTCCTCCACCTCCGAACCTTGACCTGCACAATGCTAATAATATAATATAATAATAATATAATATGGCACTTACCTCACACCAATGGGTCTTATTATTAGGTTAGAGGAGGAGGGCGGGTGGGAGACACTACACGTGTAGTGTCTCGGGTTTCCTCTCCACCAGAATTTATTGGTTGGGGGGGGGGGGGGGGGCGGGGGGTCTTCCCAGAAGTCCGCGGGTCGAAAAAAATAAAACAGAAAAGAAGTGTTTTTTTAAAAGGATAAACTTACCTCCCAGAAATCACTTGCGCACCGCTCCCGCTGAAATCGACTGGCCTGTTCCTGTGAAGGTAAGTGTTTTTAAAGGATAAACTTACCTCCCAGAAATCACTTGCGCACCGCTCCCGCTGAAATCGACTGGCCTGCTCCTGTGAAGGTAAGTGTTTTTAAAGGATAAACTTACCTCCCAGAAATCACTTGCGCACCGCTCCCGCTGAAATCGACTGGCCTGCTCCTGTGAAGGTAAGTGTTTTTAAAGGATAAACTTACCTCCCAGAAATCACTTGCGCACCGCTCCCGCTGAAATCGACTGGCCTGTTCCTGTGAAGGTAAGTGTTTTTAAAGGATAAACTTACCTCCCAGAAATCACTTGCGCACCGCTCCCGCTGAAATCGACTGGGCAAGGTTGAGAAGTCGGGGCCTTCATGAATAACCATGGTTACTTTTGGTTTAATACCTCGTCCAAAAGACAGAACCTCTAACAGTGCTGCACTGGGAGGTCAGATTAAATGGCCAAGTCTCTGGACTGGGGCTCTAATTAGTAGCCCCAGCTATAATTAGATGCCTGCTGGTGCTCCAAAAGTGCCAGAACTATATAGCAACTCTGAATAAATAAATATAGAAAACAATCAGCAGGATGAGTTAAAATGACCAATCATCTCTAAAACAATGTCCATCAATTCTACAAAACAGTTTATTGAGACAATGATTTTAACTACTTAGCCACCAGAAACATTAAACTGTCCATTCATAAATACTCAGGAAGCTTTGCAAGACAGAGGGCCAACGAGATGAAAAGTAAAACTGCAAAACTGGAAACCTGAAATAAAAACATCCAATTGCAAAACAAGTGAATGGGATATTTGAAAGTGAAAGATGGGTTATCATCCAGGGCAGTACCTTTCAACAAGACTCAACTTTGCTCATCTTGGATTGGACCTAGACATTGTGGGAATGGCAACATCCTTGTTCAAATCTGATAGGAGTGAGTGAGTGTTGAAGTCTCCACTCTTTCTAGGTAGATCAGCAAGTTGTGGAGGGTTTCTGATACCGCACTGGACATAACACCCTTGTCTATGTTATCAGTAAGGCAAGTGGTGTGCATTTTGGCGAGAGATTGATGGTCACGTTTTGCTTCAAGAAATGTGTGAAGGATCCTCACAGGAGGCCTGAGGATTTGATTCTTCATAGTCCTTTGTATCGCCTCGGTTTTTGGTGTTGGGCACAGTGCTGGGGTGATTGTCACAGTTACGAGTCCAGAGCATTGCCTGAGGCTGTTAAGTTTTGCAGAAGGGATTTGTACATTGGTGAATTCAAGAACCTTGGGTAGGAGTCCCTGTGCATCAGTGCGTATATCTGCACCTGTGCTTCATCAAACATGTCTGCTGTTGGCATTGCCATGCTGTTGTTGATTGTCTCTCGCACACTTGCATCGATGCTGACCTAGACAAAGAAAACCTCAGCTGTGAACTTTTACACTTTGCCAGAATACACTTTTTTTTAAGCGGGGCGATGCTATCACAGACCCCTTTTGGAAAAGATCATATTGTCTGAGAGTAGCTGTTTGTGAGACTTGAACAGTTCAAACTCCTTTTGTTAATTTTAAAATAATGTATGAATTGAATGTACTCCACACCTACCTTTATAACAGATACCAATTTATATCCACCCCAATAACTATCAGATTGAAAGCTTTCAACTGGGTTCACTAATGACTTTAGGGAAGGAAATCTGCTATCCTTTCCTGTTCTGGTGTATTTGTGACTCCAAACCCACAGCAATGTGGTTGATTCTTAGCTGCCTTCTGAAATGGCCTAGTAAGCCACTTAATTTTGCTGAACAGTTTGATACAATTATGATAATAAGGACAGACCACCTGCCAATGACCTTTAGGCCCATACCCAGCAAAGTCTTTCTCCCTATTATCTGGGGCTTGTGGCAAAATTAGGGAGCTTTCCACACACTAAACACACAGCAGCCTGACACCTCGATTAGAATCTCCCAAGCCCACAACTTCGACTGCCCAGAAGAAAAGACTGCCAAGAAGAAGATAGCGACAACAATCTCTCTCTCAATGCCAGCAAAACTAAAGAGCTGGTAATTGACTTCAGGAAGCAAAGTACTGTACACACCCCGTCAGCATCAACGGGGCCGAGGTGGAGATGGTTAGCAGTTTCAAATTCCTAGGGGTGCACATCTCCAAAAATCTGTCCTGGTCCACCTACGTCGACGCTACCGCCAAGAAAGCACAACAGTGCCTATACTTCCTCAGGAAACTAAGGAAATTTGGCATGTCCACATTAACCCTTACCAACCTTTACAGATGCACCACAGAAAGCATCACAGCCTGGTATGGCAACTGCTCGGCCCAGGACAGCAAGAAACTTCAGAGAGTTGTGAACACCGCCCAGTCCATCACACGAACCTGCCTCCCATCCATTGACTCCATCTACACCTCCCGCTGCCTGGGGAAAGCGGGCAGTATAATCAAAGATCCCTCCCACCCGGCTTATTCACTCTTCCAACTTCTTCCATCGGGCAGGAGATACAGAAGTCTGAGAACACGCACGAACAGACTCAAAAACAGCTTCTTCCCCACTGTTACCAGACTCCTAAATGACCCTCTTATGGACTGACTTAATTAACACTACACCCTGTATACTTCATCCGATGCCAGTGCTTATGTAGTTACATTGTATATGTTGTGTTGCTCTATTATGTATTTTCTTTTATTCCCTTTTCTTCTCATGTACTTAATGATCTGTTGAGCTGCTCGCAGAAAAATACTTTTCACTGTACCTCGGTACACGTGACAATAAACAAATCCAATCCAAAAGGGCAGCAGGGACCTGCCTTGCTGCAAGTTTCTCTCCAAGTCATGCACTGTCCTGGCTTGGACATATATCACCATTCCTTTATAATTGCTGGGTTAAAAAAATCATGGAATTTCTTCCCTTGCAACACTGTGGGTGCATTTACACCACTGACTGCAACAGTTGAAGAAGATGGTTCACCTTCTTGGCTCCTGCAAGGCCAATTATGGGTGTGCATTAAATGCTGGCCTTGCAGTGACACTGACATTCCAAAGCCACAGACTTGCTTCAGTGCTGAAGCTGCTGTAGCAGGGAAGGAGGAATGAAAGATCTTGCATTTCTATTGGCAATGTGTTAGAAAACAGAGCTGGGACAAGTGGCTGACTTTTCATTCTGGAGGGAGACCATGGTTCAGTACCAGACTACTTATTTTTACACATATCTGAAAGACGTGGATTGCAGGGTACAACATTGAAATTTGCAGATGAATATAGTAAACCATGAGGAATGTAATAGACTTCATGAGGACATAGACATGCCGGGGAAATGGTTGGGAAAAGGCAAAAACTAGGGATTACCATACTGCAAAAGCTAATGACAAGCTGGAGAATTGGGAGAACTTTAAAGTTCAGTAAAAGGCTACTAAAAATTAAATCAAAAGAGCTAAGATGAACTACAAACAGAAATTAGCAGAAAACAAACTAGTACCAAAAAGTTCTATAAGTATATAAAGATGAAGAGAATAGCTAAAAGTAAATGTTGGCCCTTTAGAGGCGAGGTAATAATGGGGAACACAGCCTGGAAAGATTTGGGATCTGGCCGAGGATCACGGCGTGGGTACAGCTGCTGTATAGGGAGCCGATGGCGAGTGTTCACACAAACAATGTGAGTTTGGGGTGTTTTGCTCTGCATAGGCAGGGGTGTCCTATGTTCCCCCTGTTTGCATTCGTGATAGAGTTGCTGGCCATCGCTCCAAGGAGCTTGGGGTTGTGCAAGGGGAAATTGAGAGTGAGGATGGAACAGAGGGTATCCTTGCACGCAGAGGTTTTGCTATTGTACAATTCAGAGCCAAGTACATTGGTGGGGAATATAATGGGGCTGTTCCAAAGATTCGGGTGATTCTCGGGGGATAAATTGAACCTAGGTAAGAGCGAGTATTTTATATTGTCCCAGGGTGGTGGGGGCGGAGGGCTGTCATTGTGTCGGTTGGCAACCCACTTCAGGTACTTGAGCGTGCAGGTGACGTGTGATTGGAGGTGGCGGGGGGGGGGGGGGGGGGGGGGAGACTCTGAAGATATAATATAACTACCTTGGTGGAGAGGGTGAAGGCCGACTTGGCAAGATGGGACAACCGCCCTCTGTCGTTGGCTGGCCGGGTGCGACCGGTTAAAATGAATGTGCAACCAGGTTTTCTGTTTCTATTTCGGCGCCTGCGGGTCTTTCTACCCAAATCTTTTTTCAAGGATGTGGACAAGGTGGTCACCTCATTTATTTGGGGGGGGGGGGGGGGAGAGAAGGTAGCCAGGAATAGGAGGGTGGTCCGGCAGAGAGGACGAGAGGAGGGAGGGGGGGGGGGAAGGACTGGACTAGGCCACCCAAACTTCTCATTATTGGCCGGTGAACGCGGAGAAGGTGCATGGCTGGGTAGTTGGGGGCGGGGTGGGGGGAGTCCCGGTGCGATAAGATGGAGGAGGGCTCAGGGTCGAGGGCGCTGGCAACGGCGCCGTTCCTGATGGCCTTCGGTAAGTGTTTGGGGAGCCCGGTGGTGATGGCACATTTGAAGATCTGGAGTCAGTTTAGTCAGCACTTTAAGCTGGGGGCCTAATCGGGGGCGATGCCGATTAGGGGGAATTGTAGGTTCGAGCCGGGGAAGATGGATGCAAGGTTTCGGAGGTGGGAGGAGAGGGGGATTTGGGCAGCAAAGGATCTGTTCCTGGGGGGACGAATTGGGAGGTTGGAGGAGCTGGGAGAGAAGTACGGGTTGGCGCAGGAGGAAGGGTTTAGGTACCTACAAATCCGACATTTTGCGATGTTTTGATATTTCAAAATTTCCTGGACTCTGGAAAGGTCCCGGTTGACTGGATACACATTAATGTGACACCCCTATTCAAAAAGGGAGAGAGGCAAAAAGTAAGAAAATATAGACCGGTTAGCTTGACCTCTTGTAGGGAAGTTGCTGGAATCAATCATTAAGGAGCAGATGACTGAACATTTGGAAAGATAAAGCTCAATCAACCATTGTCAGCATGATTTTATGAAGGGATGTCATGTTTGACAAACTTGCTCGAGTTCTTTGAGGATGTAACCAGCAAATTGGATAATGGGGAACCTGTGGATGTGGTATATCTAGACTTCCAGAAGGCATTTGAGAAGGTGCTGTATAAAAGACTGATCCAGAAGGTGAGATCGCAGGAGATTGGGGGTGGAGTACTAGATTGCATTGAGGATTGGCTGACTGACAGCAAGCAGAGGATCGGGATAAATGGGTCCTTCTCTGGCTGGCAAACAAACTAGCGGGCTGCCGCAGGGTTCAGTCCTTGGACTGAACCAATTACAATCTATATAAATGATCTGCAAGTAGGGACAGAGTGTCACATAGCAACATTTGTGGATGATACTAAAACAGGTGGGAAAGCAGGCTGTGAAGAGGAGATAAAAAAGTTTACAGATGGATCCTATTGATAGGCTAGGATAATTGGCCAAAATTTGGCAGATAGAGTTTAATGTGGATAAGTATCCATTTTGGCTGAAAAAAATAGGCAAATTATCATCTAAATGGAAAGCAGATTAAAAATGCGTCTGGACAGAGGGATTTGGGTGTGTTTGTTCATGAATTGCAGAAAGTAGGTATGCAGGTACAGCATGTAATATAAAATTGGCAAATTGAATTTTAGCGTTTATTGCAAAAGGACAGGAGTATAAAAGTATAGAGGTGTTGTTGCAAAAGTATAGGGGGCACGATTCTCCCAGCCCCACGCTGGGCCGGAGAATCGCCGCAAACAAGCCAAACCGCCCCAACGTGCAGCAGCCCCGTGCCGAGCCGGAGAATCGCCGCAACCATGCCACACTGCCCCAATACTGGCGTGCGATTCTCTGAGGTGCGCAGAATCGGCGCCATTTGGCGCGGCGCCAGTCGCGGGCCGCTGATTCTCCGGCCTGGATGGGCCGAGCGGAAACGGCAGAGGCACGCTGGCGCTGTTCACCCTGCTCGCAGCCGGCGGGAACTCTGCGCGTAGGGTCGGGGGTCGGCCTGTGGGGCAGGGAAAAGCGCTCCTTCACTGGGGGGGGGGGGGGGCGCTGGGGTCTGGCCCGCGATCGGGGCCCACCAATCGGCGGGCCAGTCTCTTCCCCCCCCCCCCCCCCGGGCCTACTTTGTTGCGCAGCCGGCCCCTGAACCCCCATGCCATGTTGCGTCGGGGTCGGCGCGCTGAAGAAGTTGGACATGCGCGGGTTGGCGGGGCGCCCATTTGGCGCCGAGAAGGGAGGCTGGAGGCCAGAATCGATAGTCCCCACGCCCGCTTCGCGCCGTCGTAAAACACTTGGTCTCCATTTCGGAGAATCGCACCCAGGGTGTTATCTGGAATATTGTGTCCAATTTTGGTCTCCTTATTTGAGGAAGGATGTGGTGACATTGGAGGCAGTTCAGAGGAGGTTCACCAGATTCTTTCCAGGGATGAAAGGGTTGACGTATGAGGAGAGATTAAACCGTTTGGGCTTATACTCGCTGGAGTTTAGAAGGATGAGAGGGGATCTGATCGAGGTATATAAAAATACTAAGAGGGATTAATAAAGTAAACGTAGACCAAATGTTCCCTCTAGTGGGACATTCTAGAACAAATGGTCACAGATATCGATTGAGAGATGGTACATTTAAAACTAAATGAGGAACAACTTCTCCAGTGGGTGGTGAATTTAAGGAACTCGCTGCCCCATAGTGCAGTGGGGTCTGAATCATTAAATGGTTTCAAGAAGGAGAAAGATATATTTCTGATTTTTAAAAATGGGTGAAAGGATTCTGGAATCTGACAGGGAGGTGGATTTGAGGCCATGAAGAAGAGATCAGCGGACTTGTGGCAGCCACGGAGTGAATGGTGGCACACAGGGCAGCTCTGACTCGAAGGCGTACATCTGAGTTATTTTTACTCTAAAATGGGAGAATTGTGACAGGAAAGTGGAGGAGAGGTTCCCCAGGGAGTGGCATGTCTGCTGGTTATCAGACCTGGCAGAAGAAGGTGAAAGACCTGGCCAAGGAACTGGAAAAGAGCTATGGCGCAGTAGCAATCGGAAAGATGCCGTTTTAGAGCGGTGTTTCGCCAACAAAGAAAGGAAATGCAGGAAGACTGATCGAAGGAGCGGTTGCACCCCTGAAAAGCTCGATGGAGTGTTGATTGGATTTGTTTATTGTCACGTGTACCAAGCTACAGTGAAAGGTACTGTTCTGCATACTGTCCAGACAGATCATTCTGCACATGAAAAGAAAGTACATAGGGCAAACATAAAATACACAATACAAATACAGATCAAGGAGGAGGGGGTGGGGGGAGGGATAGATAGGAAGAGCCTTTGGGCAGGAGCTGGCAGGTAATGTTGGTGAACGGAAATGAGGTGGGACAGATGGCCACGGGGGATGGCTGAGGGGGAGCAGGGCGGAGGAAGATACAATGTTTTGGAGGAGATGTGTGGACATGGGTGGAGAAGGGGGCCATCTTGAATGGGCCCGGTATAGGGTGAAATTAAAGGGGACAGAATTGTTAGGGGAGGATGGCAGACAGTAGAGAGGAGTGGAGACGAAGGCCTCCGGTAAGGCTCATAACATGGAACGTACGGGGGCTAAAAAGACCGATGAAGAGATCTCGGGTCTTGGTGCACCTAAGGAGTTTGAAGGCGAGGATGGCCTATCTGCAGGAGATGCACCTCCGGGTGAGGGATCAGTTAGGCTGAGAAAGGAATGGGTGGGTCAGGTATTTCACCCAGGGTTTGACTTGCAATCGCGTGAATGGCCATTTTGCTGAATAAAAAGACAGGGTTTGTGAGTGCGAAGGAAATGAGGGACCCGGGTGGGAGATACGTGATAGTGAGCGGGGTGTTGGAGGGGACGCTGGTGGTACTTGTGAATGTATACGCACCAAATTCAATCCCTGGTTCAATTCTGGCCTCCGGTGACTGTGGAGTTTGCACTTTCTCCCCGTGTCTGCGTGGGTTTCCTCTGGGTGCCTCCCACAGTCCAACGTTGTGCAGGTTACGTGAATTGGCCATGCTAAATTGTCCCTTCGTATCCAAAAAGGTTAGGTGGGATAATAGGGTTGCGGGGATAGGGTGGAGATGTGGGCTTAAGTAGGGTGCTCTTTCCAAGGCCTGTGCAGAATCGGTGGGCCAAATGGCCTCCTTCTGCACTGTAGGGATTCTATGAACTGGAACGATGTGGGGTTGGTGAGGGGGCTGCTGGGAGCGATTCCAGACTTCGTTACACATCAGTTGATTATGGGAGGGGAATTTAAGTGTGTGCTGGAAACGAGGGTGGACAGATCAAGCCCCAGGTCAATGGGAAGGCTGCAGATGGCGAACGAGGTGGGAGGGTTTATGAAAAGGATGGGAATGATGGACCCGTGGTGATTTCAAGAACCTGGGCGGCGGGGAAGAGGAAGTACTCCTTCCTCTTGCACGTGTACAAAGTATAATCCAGAATCAATTTTTTCTTGTGGTGAGCCGGGAGGTGTTGGTGGGTGTATTGGGGCAGCGTACGCGAGGATAGTAAACTCGTACCGCGCGCCGCACTGGCTGGAGGTTTGATTTAGTTGAGGACGTGAGCAGAGGCCGGAATGGAGGTTAGACTAGGGGCTGTTAGTTGACAGGGTTTTTTGCGGTCAGTGATTAAGGACTACATGGAGTTGAACCAAATAGGGAGGTATCGGCAGCCACATTCTGGGAGGCGTTGAAGGCGAGGTTCCTGAGGGAGATTATCTCGTTCAAGGCGCATGGAGACAGGAAAAGGAGAGTGGAGTACAAATGATTATTGGGTGAGATAGTTGAGGTGGACAGGAGTATTCGAGGACCCCCACCATAGCGAGGTTGGCGAAAAAATAGACGTTACTGGGGCAGTTCAACAGGTTGATGACAGGAATGGAGGTTGGTCAGCCACGGAGGGGAAGGGCATTGCAGTTTGAATATGGAGAGCAGGAGAGCTGCATGCTAACCCACCAGCTACGGAGGCAGGCCCCGTCCAGGGAAATCTTGAGGGTGCGGCGGGGAAGTGTCGGATCCGGGGAGGATAAATGAGGCGTCCAGGGAATATTATGAGGAATCGTACAGGGCAGATCCAGGGGTGAGGATGGAGATATGGAGGGTTCTTAGATGGGCTGGGATTCCCACAGCTGGATGAGGAGAGGAGGCAGGCGCTAGAGGAGCCTTTAGGGCTGAGGGAGGCAATGGAAAGCATAAGAGGGATGAAGTTAGGGAAGACCCCGGGGCCGAACAGTTACCTGGCGGAATTTCATGAGGGGTTTGCGGCGGAGCTGGCACCACACCTACTGGGGGCATTTAGCGAGGCGCTAGAGAAGGGGGAGCTTCTCAAGACAATGACGTAGGTGACGATTACACGAATACCAAAGAAAGGGAAGGACCTGTTAGAGTGTGGGTCATACAGGTCCGCATCACTGTTGAATGCAGATGTGCAAGTGTTGTCTAAATTAGTGGCGGGGAGGATGGATGGATGCGTCCCAGGGTGTTTGCAGACGATCAAATGGGCTTCGTGAAGGGCAGGCAACTCTTGTGTAATATAAGGTGGCTATTGAATGCGATCATGACCTCATCGAGAGGACAGGTACCGGAGGTAGTGTTGTCTATGGATGCAGAAAAGGCATTTGATCAGGTGGAGTGGCAGTATCTGTTTGAGGTTCTGGGAAGATTTCGATTTGGACCAAAGTTTGTGGCATGGGTGTGTCTGTTGTACATGGCCCCGGTGACAAGTGTACGGACCAATGAGATGAGCTCACGGTGTTTTGGGTTGCATAGGGGAACGAGGCAGAGATGTCTGCTGTCGCCACTGCTGTTTGTGCTAGCGATAGAGCCCTTGGCGATGGCCCTGAAGGGGGTGGCAGGGGATTAGGAGGTGGAGTAGGGAGCACCGGGTGTCGCTGTGCACGGACAACCTGCTATTATATGTGTCAGACCCGTTGGAGAGTATTGGGAGGATTATGAGCCTATTGGAGAGGTTGGGGCTTTCTTGGGTTATAAGTTGAACGTGTGGAAAAGTGAGGCGTTCCCGGTGAATGAGTCAGGTCGGGGAGTTAATTTAGGGGCTGACATTTAGGGTAGCCAGAAATATCCTCCGGGAGCTCCGGTTTTCTCCCACAAGTCCCAAAAGACGTGCTTGTTAGGTGAATTGGACATTCTGAATTCTCCCTCTGTGTACCCGAACAGGTGCCGGAGTATGGCGACTAGTTTTCACAGTAACTTCATTGCAGTGTTTTTTTTAAAGTAAGTTTAGAGTACCAAATTCTTTTTTTTCAAATTTAAGGGGCAATTTAGCATGGCCAATCCACCTAGCACATCTTTGGGTTGGGTTGTTTGGGGGGGGGGGAGGGGGGGGGGGCGGCGTGAGATCCAAGCAATCTTAGGAGAATGTGCAAACTCCATACGGACAGTGATCTGGAGCCAGGATCGAACTCGGGGCCACAGTAACGTGAGGCAGAGTGATAACCATTGCGCCACTGTGCCGTCCCTTCATTGCAGTGTTAATGTAAGTGTATTTTTGACACTGATAAAGATTCTTCTTATTAGTTGTCTGGGGATCCAGATGATGGGGGAGTGGGTGACATTGCACAAGTGGAACTTAACAAAGTTGGTGGTGGAGAAAAAGGAGGATTTTAGGAGGTGGAATACACTGCACCTGATGCTGGCGGGGAGGGTCCAAGTGGTGAAATGTCCTGCCAAGGCTCCTATTTATATTCCAGACGCTCCCGATTTTCATTACAAAGGCCTTTTTTCGGAAGATGGACACTGTCATTTCGGAGTTTGAATGGGCAGGGAGAAGGGGGAGCTTCTAGGGTGAAGAGGGCACTGCTGCAGAGGCAGAAAGGGGGGTTGGTGTTACTGAGCTTGCTACGGTACTATTGGGCAGTGCATGTGGAGAAAGTGAGGCGGTGGTGGGAAGGAAAGGGGTTAGTTGGGTTAGGATGGAGGAAGAGTCCTGTCAGGGGTCCATCCTGAGGGCCATGGTGACGACGGTGCTGCCGTTGACACGGAGAGGATATACTGAAAGCCCGGATGTATAGTCCACAATAAAAATGTTGAACCAGCTGAGGTGTCATTTTAGGATTGTGGGGATGTCAGTGTTAACACTGTTGTGTGAGAACCACGGATTTAAACTGGGGGAGGTGGACGGTATGTACCGGAAGTGGAGAGAGGTGGGGCTGGTGAGGGGGAGGGATTTGTATTTGGAAGAGAGGTTTGCAAGTCTAGAGCTGCGGGAGAAGGGAGAGCTCACACAAGGAAGTGAATTTAGGTATTTACAAATAAGGAACTTTGCACAGAAGGTGTGGAAAGGGTTTCCCAGGCTGCCGAAATATGCCCTTTTAGAATAGTTGCTGCTTCCGGATGTGGATGGGGAGGGTAGGATCAAGGAGAAATGGGAGGAGGAGTTGGTGGGGAGATGGGTTGGGGAGTATGGAGTGAGGCATTGTGTAGGGTGAATTCATCCTGCGAGGATGAGTTTAATACAATTTAAAGTGGTACACAGGATGCACATGACTCGGGTGAGGATGAGTGGATTCTTCACGAGTGTGAGAAGTGTGGGCGAGGACCAGCGAACCACGTGTATATGTTTTGGGGTGTGAGAATTTTGACAGATACTGGGCGGGAGTGTTTGGCAAGCAGGCAAAGATTGTAAGGGTTGAGGTCGGGCTGGACCCGATGGCGATTTTTGGGATATCGGAAAAGCCCGAGCTGGTTGAAGGGAGGAAGACCGATGTCATGGCCTTCGCCTCTTTTGCTGGAATGGTGGCGCTTGGGGTGGTGGTCTGGCTAGGGGATCTATATGGCTTCCTCCAGTTTGAGAAAATTAAGTTTGAATTGAGGGGCTTTGAGGCACTGTGGTGATTGTTCGGGCCATTTTTAAGGAGTTGTTCGTCACGGCAGGGGGGTGTTGAAAAAGGGGAAAAACTGTAAAAGTGTGAGTTGGGGAGTGTGTTCCCCGGATTATTTATGTCTTTGTATTTGTTTGAGTAAGTTTGGAATAAAATACATTTTTAAAAATTGGAGTTTGGCCGTGCTCTCATTGAATGACAGAGCAGGCTCGAAGGGCTGATAGGTGAATTGTACATTCTGAATTCTCCCTCAGTGTACCTGAACAGGTGCTGTACTGTGGCAACTAGGGGATTTTCCTAGAACTTCATTGCAGTGTTAATGTAAACCTACTTGTTTTTTTTTCTTTTCATAAATTTAGAATACCCAATTCCTTTTTTTCCAATTAAGGGGCGATTTAGTGTGGACAATCCACCTATGCTGCATATCTTTGGATTGTGGGGGTGAGACCCACGTAGGCACGGGGAGAATGTGCAAACTCCACATGGACAGTGACGTGGGGCCGGGATCGAACCCGGGTCCTCGGTGCCGTGAGGCAGCAGTGCTAACCACGGCGTCACCGTGCTGCCTGAATATAAACCTACTTGGGACACTAATAAAAATTATTATTAATTACCAACTTCTCCTGTGTTCCTATGTTGGAATCATGACAAACTAATTGAATGCAGTAAAGTGTGAGGTGATAAGATTTTGGTAAGAAGATTGAGGAAATTAAATATATACTTAATGGAATATATATTTAATGGTACAAATCTGAAGTGAGTGTTAAGAAGAAAGAGACCTGGGAGCGTTTGTTACCTGCGTTGCAAACTGCCCAAAAATGACCTCTCGGGTGAGGTACCAAGTGAGAAAAGGTGTAAATGGAACTGTGTCCAGCAGGAGTTCACTCCTTCAGCACAGAAGAGAAGCAAATTTGAGGTAAAACATAATGGGAAAAGAAAGCGAGGCATAGCAATATCGCAGCTGTGAGTAGGTGCTAGCACTCTCTCAAAGTCAGAAGATTGAGTTCAAATTGCACTCCAGAGACTTGAAAACAGTGTTTGATAACATTCCCAGTGTGATATTGAGGGAGTCCAGCATCATTGGAATCACCATCTTTCACATGAGTTGTTAAACCAAAGGCCCATCTAATTTTGCAGGTTGATGTTAAAGATTTCACGGCATTATTTGAAGAACACTGGCGGCATGGTAGGCACAGTGGGTAGCTGCCTCCCAACGCTGGGGAGGGGATGGGAGGAGGGGGTGGGAGGGGGAAGGGAGGAGGGGGTGGGAGGGGGAGGAGGGGATGGGAGGGGGAGGGGGCCTAGCTAGGCTGCTCTTTCAGAGGATCGGTGCAGACTCAATGGGCCGTATGGCCTCCTTCTGCACTGTAGGGATTCTATGAACAGTATGAAAGTATCCCTGGTGTACTGGTGAATATTTATCCCTCCACAAACATAATTTGAATCTGCTTAGTTATTATATTGCTGTTTGTGGGAACTTGTGCACAAGTTGCCTATCTCTACCATGCTGTGTATCAGTGATTGCACTTCAATGATGGGAGAGCACTTGGAACGTATTGAGGTGGCTAAAAGGTATTAATTCCCTCTTTTATGTGTCATCTGCATTTACATGCCCCAGTTCATTTACACATCACTCACCTCCTTCGGAGACAGAATTGAAATATAGTCCAGATATATTGATTTTGCCATTTCCGCAATGGTAGCTTTGTGATCTTCTTGTTTCAGTTCCTCACAAGCAAGCCAGAAGAGAATATTTTCATCACTGTGTTCGCTCTGTAAGAATTCCATTAAAATGTTCCTTCCAGTTCGATGCTTCAGGAGCTGTTCAAAGGACTGAGACCAGGCAGTGACTTCTTCCAGGCTCAGACTGTGTATCAAAAGGGGAAATTCCAGTTATCAGGAATATATATCTTCCTCAAGTGAGCGAGGTTGGGGCTAGTTTATGTTATTTGGTCAAGAAAAAATTTGTGAAAGGGAAGTGGTAACATTACCCAGGAATAAAATGTTCACAATGGCAAAGAGGGATGTGAGTCAAACGTTGTGAAATCTAAGAAGAAGGGCTATGTGAAGCAAAATGCTGAAAATCTGACCTAAAGACAGAAAGTTCTGGAAACACGGTAATTTGTGGGGAAACATGAATGTAGGATTAACATTTCTCGTCAATAATCTTTCATTAGAGTCCTATGAAATATTGACCCTACCTTACTCTCCACACATATGCCCCCTGGTGTGCTGTGTGTGTCTAGAATTCTCAAGTGTAAAGCTTTACTCCCTCGCCCTTGGAAAAAAGGCTATTAGTTTGAAATAAATGACTGTGAAGGGGGCATTGAGACAGACAGTATAATTGTGTTTGAGAGGCAATGAGATTAACTTTGAGAAAAAAAATTGGCCTTTAAAGTTAGAAAGGGGTTATGACAAAATTAATTGGTAAATCCTATTTCCAGTGGTCAGTTATTGGGCAACTGGAGAGAATTAATTTCAGATCATAACCAGAACAGAGGGAGAAGTTTGGAGATATGTTTAACTCCGTAATTTGTTGGATCATGGCAGGTCCTCCAAGAAATAATAGTGGAAGTTGCCTTTAAAAGGGAAATAGATTGCTGCTGCCTCACGTGTTAAGTCAAGTGTTTTTTCAGAGCGCCAGTACAGGCACGAATGCTGAATGGTCCCCTATGCTACAAAATGCCTTGAATCTAGAAAATTCAAATAAGCAGGGCAATAGCTGGGTAACCCCTTAAGGAAAAAAATACACCATCTTATGTATTCCAATGATCTTTTGTCCATCTCTAAATCATCATATGAATAATACATGTTTGCTCTTGGATTACATCGTATGGTATAGCGGCAGGCCATTCAGCCCAACCAGTTCATGCTAGTCTCTATGCTCTGCTGTCGCCTCATTTCATCTTTCCTCATCTAAATCTATCAATGTAACCTTCTATCCCCTTCTGCCGCAGATAGAAACATAAAAATAGAAGCAGGAGGAGGCCATTTGGCCCTTTGAGCCTGCTCCACCATTCATTATGATCATGGCTGATCATCAAATGTAATATCCTGATCCCGCCTTCCCCCTATAACCCTTGATCCCTTTAGCCCCAAGTGCTATATCTGATTCCTTCTTGAAATTACAACTATTTTCTGTGGTAGTGAATTCCACAGGTTCACCACTCTCTGGATGAAGAAATTTCTCCTCACCTCAGTCCTAAAAGGTTTTACCCCTTATCCTCAAACTATGACTCCTAGTTCTGGACTCCTCCACCATCGGGAACATTCTTTCTGAATCTACCCTGTCTAGTCCTGTTAGGATTTTGTAAGTTTCTATGAGATCCCCTCTCACTATTCCCAACTCCAATGAATATATTCCTAACCGATTTAGTCTCTCCTCAGATGGCAGACCCGCCATCCCAGGAATCAGTCTGATAAGCCTTCGCTGAACTCCCTCCAGAGCAAGAACATCTTACCTCAGATAAGGACCAAAACTGAACACAATACTCCAGGCGTGGCCTCGCCAATGCCCTTTTCAATTGCTGTTCTCGCTATGAAGGCCAACATACCATTTGCCTTCTTTACTGCCTGCTGTACATGCATGCTTTTAGCAACTGATGCACGAAGACACCAAGGTCTTGCTGAGTATTTACACCCATTCAAATAATAATCTGCATTCCTATTTTTGCTACCGAAACGGATCTCACATTTATCCACATTATACTGCACCGGCCGTGCATGTGTCCACTCCCTCAACCTGTCCAAATCCTGCTGAAGCATCTCTGCATCCTCCTCACAGCTCACCCTCCCACCCAACCTGTATCATCTGCACATTTGGAGATAATACGTTTTCTTCCCTCATCCAAATCACTAATATATAATGTGAACAGTTGGGGTCCTAGCACAGATCCCTGCGGTACCCCACGAGTCACTGCCTGCCAATCAGAAAATGACCCATTTATTCCAGCTTTGTGTTTCCTGTCTGCTAACCAGCTTTCTACCAATCTCAAGACACTACCCATAATCCCATACGCTTTAGCATTACATACTAAACTGGTATGTGACACCTTGTCGAAAGCCTTCTGAAAGTCTAAACCAGCCTCCCTGAACAGGCGCCAGAATGTGGCGACTAGGGGCTTTTCACAGTAACTTCATTTGAAGCCTACTTGTGACAATAAACAATTTTCATTTCATTTCATTTGTCCGCCTTCAATCCCATTAATTTCCCCCAAACCATTTCTTTACTAATACTAATTTCCTTCAGCTGCTCACTAAAACTTGTGCTTCTCAGAACTTCTGGTACATTATTCACATCTTCTTTTGTGATACTTGTCGTTGTTTCAGTGCCAAGGACCCGGGTTCGATTCCAGGCTTGGGTCACTTGTAAGCCTACTTGTGCCACTAATAAAGATTATTATTAAAGAGAAAAGAGAGCCAACCTGTTAATCCATTCCATGTGTTGTGTTGTGATGAAAATGTTATTATTTTAATATTCTTGAGGATATTTTAAAAAAATAATCTTTTATTTTCACAACTAGGCTTACATTAACACTGTAGCCACCTGGGTTGGCCACTTCCCGACTTAAAATGGAGATCCGCAAAGAATGCAGGGAAATTCAGTCAAGCCAGGAAAAACAAGCAGGTGCAAAGTTTCCTGTGTATTAGAACTTGCAGAAACCCAGACAGCACTGAAACTGACAACCATCTGCATATTAATGAGCGATCCCCAGGAACAATTGGAAACATTTAAGGTAAACAAGGCCAAGCCAGACTCCTCGGCGCCAGCAGGAGCCAAGACAAAGGAAGGCCAACGGACACGTAGGAACCACTCAGCGATCAGGGAACAGCTCCAGTATTGGAGAAATTGATCCAAGTGATCGGAACGTAGTCCAATCACTTGGAAACAGATACAGGGTCCGCCCAAAAGGGCGCAAAGCCCCTGGGGACTATAAAGTAGAGTCCCCAAGTTCAATTTGTCCTTCTTGGCAGGGTCTCTCAGCAGCTCGAAACAACCCTTGAACGTGACCTGCCTAGTAGCTGAACCAACCAAGTAAGTCTCCAGTCAACGCACACTACGAGATAGGCGCTCCTAGCTACCAGTCCATACCAGCTTTGAATCCTGCAGACTCCGAATCGAACGAAAGGCCATTTGTTCCCCTGACCTGGTGGGCCAGTTCCAAATCTAAGTATAGGCCTTTTCGTGTTAGAGATAGTCTAGTAAGTAGAGTTTTATGCATGAGTAGTGATTGCCTGTGTATAATAAATGTGTTTTGATTTGAAGCTTACTAACTGGTGTATTGAGTTATTGATCAGCACTTGAACTTGAACCTCGTGGTGGTATCATAAAGATACCTGGCGACTCTAGAGCAAAGGTTATAGAAACAGAGCAAATTAAGTAAAGACACAACGAGCAACATTTAAGAGCCAACCAAAAGTTAGCAACAACACTGCAATGAAGTTACTGTGAAAAGCCCCAATCGCCACATTCCAGCGCCTGTTCGGGTACACAGAGGGAGAATTCTGAATGTCTAAATTACCTAACAGCACATCTTTCTGGACTTGTGGGAGGAAACCGGAGCACCCGGAGGAAACCCACGCAGTCACAGGGAGAACGTTGGACAGTGACCCAAACGGGAATCGAACCTGGGACCCTGGTGCTGTGAAGCAACATTGCTAACCACTGTGCTACCGTACTGCCCGGCATATGGTGTTGGTCTGTGGAAACGCTGTGTGTGTGTGTGACTAATTTAGTTAAGCTAGGAACAGAATGTCTATGGAATTGGGACCATCAAAGGGGTTAAGTGTGAAAAGCAGGCATTTGAAGTGATAGGGCCAAGATGGATGTTCTACAAATAAACACAACATGGGTAGAAATTTCCATTAGGGATGAGTCAGGATTGGGAATTTTAGCTGTTGAATTTCAAAGGGAGGTAAGAAGGCATTTGCAACTTGAGGAATGGTCATAAGTAAACTTGGGAAATATTAAGTTTAATTTGGTCCAAGAGTGGGAGCAATAGAGGACACAAAAGATTTTTATATTTTGAAGACAGTTAAGTTCAGAGAGATGTCGTGGACAATGGCCAGAGTTCGCATGTCTGGGACCAGTGGCGGCCGACGTGGAAATACATACAATATTGTGAGAAGACATCAGGAGAGTTTCCCAACGCCACTGCACAATTGAGGTCGGTGGGCACATGGACGAATCAGATGCACACCTGCCAACAATTAAAGGGTCAATTAAGACCATTAAAAATCCAATCAAGCGATTTTACATTGGGCTAAAAACTAATTGCACGGGCAGATTTTTTGCATTTCCTCATCCAAAGCAGGATAAAAGGCTCACAGATTAGCAGCAGTTTCTCTGTGATAAGAGAATTCAGAGCTGTGGATTTTAGCTTGAATTTCCTAGTTATTGTTTAGCATTTGAGGTGTGACGTGGAGCATTTCAGGACTTTCCTGGAAAATTTTACGGATGATTGCAAAACAGTGTTCCGTCCTTTGCAAGGCACTGGTCCTCTGCGTCTTCTCTGATGGGGATAAGGTAGTCCGCTGGAGGGACCTCTTCTGCCGAGGAAGAGAAGGGCAGGAGGGAGACGAGGCAAGGTGAGTGCGGGCAACATCCAGGCAGAGACCAGGTAAGAGGGGAGGCATAGGGTGACTTGGTGTAGGGACAGCAGGGAGGCCAAAGTGGGAGGGGATGCCAAAGATGTCGCTACCCAGCAGTACTCTGTAAGTTTCAATGAGATCCTCCCTCATCCTTCTGAACTCCATCGAGTACAGACCCAGAGTTTTCAACCTCTCCTCATATGACAAGCACTTCATTCCCGGGATCGTTCTTGTGAACCTCCTCTGGACCCACTCTAAGGCCAATACATCCTTCCTTAGATACAGGGCCCAAAACTGCTCACAATATTCCAAATGGGGTCTGACCAGAGCCTTACAAAGCCTTAGCAACACATCCCTGCTCTTGTATTCTAGCCCTCAACACGAATGCTAACTTTAAATTTGCCTTCCTAACCTAACTGCCAAATAAACTTGCATGTTAACCTTAAAGAAACCTGAACTAGCATTCTTAAGTCCCTTTGTGCTTCAGATTCCTGAAGTATTTCCCCATTTAGAAAATAGTTTATGCCTCTAATCTTCCTACCAAAGGGCATAACCTCACACTTTTCCACAATGTATTCCATCTGCCACTTTTTTGCCCACTCTCCTAGCCTGTCCAAGTCCTTCTGCAGCCTCTCTGCTTCCTCAACACTACCTGTACCTCTCCATATCTTTGTATTATCTGTAAACTTAGCTCCAATGCCCTCAGTTCCTTCTTCCAGATCGTTAATGTATACCATGAATAGTTGTGGTCCCAACACTGACCCCTGTAGAACACCACTAGTCACCGGCTGCCATCTTGAAAAAGATCCCTTTATCCCCACTCAATATTTCTGCCAGGCAGCCAATTCTCTATCCATGCCAGTACCTTGCCACTAACACCACGGGCTCTTATCTTATTTGGCATCCTCCTGCATGGCACCTTGTCAAAGGCCTTCTGGAAATCCAAACAGATCACATCCGTTTGTTAACACCTCAAAGAATTCTAACAGGTTTGTCAGACATGACCTCCCCTTGACAAAGCCGTGCTGACTTAACCCTACTTTACCATGTACTCCCGCAATCTCATCCTTAATAATAGACTCCAAAATCTTACCAATAGCTGAAGTCAGGCTAACCGGTTCCGGTCTGCTGCCTCCCTTCTTAAACAGGGATGTTACATTAGCCATTTTCCAGTCCTGTGGGATCCTCCCTGCCTCCAGTGATTCCTGAAAGATCACAACCAGTGCCTCCAGAATCTCCTCAGCTATCTCCTTCAGAACCCTGAGGTTTAGTCCATCCAGAACACCTTTCAGTTTCCCATAAGACCATAAGACATAGGAGCAGAATTAGGCTACTCGGCCCATCGATTCTGCTCCGCCATTCAATCATGGCTGATATTTTCTCTCCCCATTCTCCTGTCTTCTTCCCAAAACCCCTGATCCCCTTATTAATCAAGAACCTATCTATCTCTGTCTTAAAGACACTAGTGATTTGGCCTTAAAGACTAATGAGTTTCATAGATTCACCACCCTCTGGCTGAAGAAATTCCTCCTCATCTCTGTTTTAAAGGATCGTCCCTTTAGTCTGAGATGGTGTCCTCTGGTTCTAGTTTCTCCTACAAGTGGAAACATCCTCTCCACGTCCACTCTATCCAGGCCTCGCAGTATCCTGTAAGTTTCAATAAGATCCCCCCTCCTCCTTCTAAACTCCAACGAGTACAGACCCAGAGTCCTCAAACGTTCCTCATACGACAAGTTATTCATTCTAGGGATTATCCTTGTGAACCTCCTCTGGACCCTTTCCAAGGCCAGCACATCCTTCCTTCGATACAGGGACCAAAACTGCTCACAACACTCCAAATAGGGTCTGACCAGAGCCTTATACAGCCTCAGAAGTACATACCTGGGGCGCGATTCTCCGACCCCCCACCGAGTCGGAGAATCGCCGGGGGCGGGCGTGAATCCCGCCCCCGCCGTGTCCCGAATTCTCCGCCACCAGAGATTCGGCGGAGTCGGGAATCGTGCCGCGCCGGTCGGCGGGCCCACCCCCGGCGATTCCCCGGCCCGCGATGGGCCGAAGTCCCGCGGCTGTCAACCCTCTCCTGCCGGCGTGGATTAAACCTCATTTTGAACGGCGGGACAAGGCGGCGTGGGCAAGCTCCGGGGTCCTGGGGGGCGCGCGGGGCGATCTGACCCCGGGGGGTGCCCCCACGGTGGCCTGGCTCCCGATCGGGGCCCACCGATCCGTGGGCGGGCCTGTGCCGTGGCGGCACTCTTTTTCATCCGCCTTCGCCATGGTCTTCACTATGGCGGAGGCGGAAGAGACCCCCTCCCCTGCAGCCGCTGACGCTCCCGCGCATGCGTCGCCCGGCGAAGACCTTTTGGCGCCGGCTGGCGTGGCGTCAAAGGCCTTTCCCGCCAGCCAGCGGAGCGGAAACCACTCCAGCGCCGGCCTAGCCCCTCAAGGTGAGGGCTTGGCCCCCAGAGGTGCGGAGACCTCCGCACCTTTGGGGCAGCCCGATGCCGGAGTGATTCCTGCCACTCCATTACGCCGGAACCCCCCGCCCCGACGGGTAGGGGAGAATCCCGCCCCTGGTCTTGTATTCTAACACTCTTGAAATGGATGCTAACATTGCATTTGCCTTCTTAACTGCTGACTGAACCTGCACATTAACCTTAAGGGAATTGTGAACGGGCAGCACGGTGGCGCAGTTGTTAGCATTGCTGACTCACGGCGCCGAGGTCCCAGGTTCAATCCCGGCTCTGGGTCACTGTCCGTATGGAGATTGCACATTCTCCCCATGTTTGCGTGGGTTTCACCCCCACTAACCCAAAGATGTGCAAAGTAGGTGAATTGAACACGTTAAATTGACCCTTAATTGGAAAAATTGGACTTCCGGTTGCGGCTATGCGGAGCTAATCCGCACATTCGGCGGCTCCCGCTAAAACGGACCTTTGGGCTTTCCAGAGGAGCCCCAACAGAAATTTTTCGACGACTTCCAGTGTGGGAAGGTGATAGCAAGGTCCACCCCCCATAGTATATGGATTGGACCAGGAGCGGAGCGGTCAAAAAAGCGTTTTTGGAGCAGCGAAAAGTGCGAGGGAGAAAAAACAAGATGGCGGCGGGCGGAGATCAAGTGGCATGGGTGCAGGAGCAGCAGGAGTTTCTCAGGCGCTGCTTTGAGGAGCTGAAGGAAGAGGTGCTGGCGCCAATGCTGACGGCGATTGAGGGGTTAGTGGAGACCCAGAAGGCCCAGGGGGCGGCGATCCGGGAGGTGCGGGAAAAAACCACGGAGAACGAGGATGAGATCTTGGGCCTGGCGGTGAAGATGGAGACACATGAGGCGCTGCACAAGAGCTGGGCAGAAAGATTCGAGGACCTGGAGAACAGGTCGAGGAGGAAGAATCTTCGGATTCTGAGTCTCCCTGAAGGAGTGGAGGGGACCGATGCCGGGGCATATGTGAGCACGATGCTCAACTCGCTGATGGGTGCGGGGGCCTTTCCGAGTCCCCTGGGAGCTAGAAAGGGCTCATCGGGTCCTGGCGAGGAGACCCAAGGCTAACGAGCCGCCAAGGGCAGTAGTGGTGAGGTTTCACCGTTTCGTGGATAGAGAATGTGTCTTGAGATGGGCCAAGAAAGAGCGGAGCAGCAGGTGGGAGAACACGGAGGTCCGAATGTATCAGGACTAGAGTGCAGAGGTGGCAAAGAAGAGAGCTGGTTTTAATCAGGCCAAGGCGGTGCTCCATCGGAAGGGGGTGAGGTTCGGAATGCTGCAGCCAGCGCGATTGTGGGTCATGTTTCAGGATCGACACCACTACTTCGAAACGCCTGAGGAGGCTTGGACCTTTATTCAAACTGAAAAGTTGGACTCAAACTGAGGGTTTGTGGTTGTGGGGGGGATGTCGGTTGTATACAGGGTTTTAGCTATGCGTAGGGAATGTTCCACGGGTGGGGCAATGGATGGGGATAGGGGAAGAGATCTGATGGGGAGACTGTGAGAGAATGTGGGCGCCGGTGCTGGAGGGAAGGGATGCCCGGGGATGGGGGAATTGAGATAAGGCCGCAACAGGAGCGGCGCCAGGGGGGGCGGGGCCGGCTCAGGAAAGCGTGGGCTTTTTCCCGCGGTAGGGAAGGATGGAGCGGGGGGGTGGGGTGGGGGGGGGGGGGGGGGGGGGTGGGGGGGGGGGTGGAGGAGCGCACACTGATTGCTGGGGAGGGGGGATTCCCACACGGGGGGGGGGGGAGGCGGTTAATGGGACGGCGGGGGAGGCCGGGGTCAGCAGGAGTCAGCTGACTTACGGGAGTGTTATGGGGGGAGCAAAAGAGCTAGATACAGATCTAGCGGGGAGGGGGGGAGGGGGGGGGACAGGGTTGCTGCTGCATTGGCCGATGGGGAACTGGAAACAGAAGAGGTGGTCGGGGCGGGGGGCCCCCCGTCTGGGGGACTGGAGAGTGCGGGAGGCGCGGGCACGGGACTGGCCTAGAAAAGGAGATGACTAGTCGGCAGGGGGGTGGGGGGGCGGGAAGCCCCCAATCCGGCTGATAACTTGGAATGTGAGGGGCCTGAATGGGCCGGTTAAGAGGGCCCAAGTGTTCGCGCACTTAAAGGGACTGAAAGCAGACGTGGTCATGCTTCAGGAGACACATTTGAAGGTGGCAGACCAGGTCAGGTTAAGAAAGGGATGGGTAGGACAGGTATTCCATTCGGGGCTGGATGCGAAGAACAGAGGGGTGGCAATACTGGTGGGGAAGCAGGTGTCGTTTGAGGCCAAGAATATTGTAGTGGACAATGGAGGTCGATACGTGATGGTGAGCGGGAGGTTGCAGGGGGCGTGGGTGGTATTGGTAAACGTATACGCCCCAAACTGGGATGATGCTGGATTTATGAAGCGCATGTTGGGCGGATTCCGGACCTGGAGGTTGGAAGCTTATAATGGGGGGGGGATTTCAACACGGTGTTGGACCCAGCATTAGATCGCTCCAGATCTAAGACAGGGAAGAGGCCGGCTGCGGCCAAGGTGCTTAGGGGGTTTATGGACCAGATGGGGGGGGCGTAGATCCATGGAGATTTGCTCGGCCCCTGGCCAGGGAATTTTCTTTTTTCTCTCACGTACACAGAGCCTACTCCCGGATAGATTTTTTTGTTTTGAGTAGGGCGCTGATCCCGAAAGTGGAGGGAACGGAGTACTCGGCCATAGCTATTTCAGGCCACGCCCCAAACTGGGTGGAGCTGGAGTTGGGAGAGGAGAGGGACCAACGCCCGCTGTGGCGTCTGGATGTGGGATTACTGGCGGATGAGGAGGTGTGCGGGAGGGTGCGGGGGTGCATTGAAAGGTATTTGGAGGCCAACGACAACGGGGAGGTGCAGGTGGGGGTAGTATGGGAGGCGCTGAAGGCGGTGGTCAGGGGAGAGTTAATCTCCATCAGGGCTCACAGGGAGAAGAGAGAGGGCAGGGAAAGGGAGAGGTTAGTGGGGGAGATCCTAAGGGTAGACAGGAGATATGCAGAGGCCCCCAAGGAGGGACTACTTAGGGAGCGGCGAAGTCTCCAGACGGAATTCGACCTGTTGACCACAGGGAAGGCAGAGGCACAGTGGAGGAAAGCACAGGGGGCGATGTATGAGTATGGGGAGAAGGCGAGCTGGATGCTGGCACATCAGCTCCGTAAGAGGATGGCAGCGAGGGAGGTAGGTGGAGTTAAGGATAGATGGGGAACTACGGTGCGGAGTGCGGTGAAAGTAAATGAGGCATTTAAGGACTTTTATGAGGAGCTGTACAGATCTCAGCCCCCAGTGCGGGAAGAGGGGATGCGGCGATTTCTCGATCAACTGAAGTTCCCGAGGGTGGAGGAGCAGGAGGTGGCTGGTTTGGGGGTGCCAATTGGATTGGAGGAGCTGGTTAAAGGACTGGGGAGCATGCAGACGGGGAAGGCCCCGGGGCCAGATGGGTTCCCGGTTGAGTTTTACAGGAAGTATACGGACCTGTTAGCCCCGTTGCTAGTGAGGACTTTCAATGAGGCAAGGGAGGGGGGGACCCTGCCCCCGACAATGTCCGGGGCGCTGGTCTCTCTGATCCTGAAGCAGGACAAGGACCCACTGCAATGTGGGTCATATAGACCGATCTCGCTCCTCAATGTGGATGCTAAGTTGCTGGCAAAAGTGCTGGCTACGAGAATTGAGGACTGTGTCCCGGGGGTGATTCATGAGGGCCAGACGGGATTTGTAAAGGGCAGGCAGCTAAACACCAATGTGCGGAGGCTCCTCAATGTGATCATGATGCCCTCGCTGGAAGGAGAGGCGGAGATAGTGGCAGCTATGGACGCGGAGAAGGCCTTTGACCGGGTGGAGTCGGAGTATCTCTGGGAAGTGTTGCGGAGGTTTGGGTTTTGGGGAGGGGTTTATCAGGTGGGTTAAGCTCCTATATAGAGCCCCGGTGGCGAGTGTGGCTACAAATCGACGGAGGTCGGAGTATCTTCGGCTGTACCGAGGGACGAGGCAGGGGTGCACCCTGTCCCCCTTGTTGTTTGCATTGGCAATTGAGCCTTTGGTTATGGCATTAAGGGAGTCCAGGAAATGGAGGGGGGTGGTCCGAGGGGGAGAGGAGCATCGGGTGTCGCTGTATGCCGACGACCTGTTGCTGTATGTGGCAGATCCAGTGGAGGGGACGGCGGAGGTAATGCGGATCCTAAGGGAGTTTGGGGACTTCTCGGGTTATAAGCTCAATGTAGGGAAAAGTGAGCTCTTTGTGGTGCATCCAGGGGACCAGGGAAGAGGGATAGACGACGTACCGTTGAGGAGGGCGGAAAGGAGCTTTTGGTACTTGGGGATCCAGGTAGCTAGGAGCTGGGGGGGCCCTGCACAAACTTAATTTGACGCGGCTGGTGGAGCAGATGGAGGAGGCCGTTAAAAGATGGGATGTGTTGCCACTCTCGTTAGCGGGCAGGGTACAGTCGATTAAGATGGTGGTCCTCCCGAGGTTTCTTTTTGTGTTCCAGTGCCTTCCTATTATGATTACCAAGGCCTTTTTTAAGCGGGTAGGTAGGAGCATCATGGGTTTTGTGTGGGCAAACAAGACCCCGAGGGTAAGGAGGGGGTTTCTGGAGCATAGTAGGGACAGGGGAGGGTTGGCATTGCCGAATCTGGGTGGCTATTATTGGGCAGCCAACGTGGCGATGATCCGTAAGTGGGTAATAGGGGGAGCGGGGGAGGCATGGAAGAGGCTGGAGATGGCGTCCTGCAAAGGAACGAGCCTGAGGGCGTTGGTGACGGCACCGCTGCCGCTCTCGCCGACAAGGTACACCACGAGTCCGGTGATGGCGGCAACGCTAAAGATCTGGGGGCAGTGGAGACGACATAGGGGTGAGATGGGAGCCTTGGTGTGGTCCCCGATCCGGGAGAACCATCGGTTCGTCCCATGATGGATGGACGGGGGGTTTCGGAGCTGGCATCGGGCAGGGATCAGAAGGATGGGGGACCTGTTTATAGATGGGACGTTTGCGAGCCTAGGGGCGCTGGAGGAGAAGTTTGGGTTACCCCCGGGAAATGCGTTCAGGTATATGCAAGTGAGGGCGTTTGTGAAGCGGCAGGTGAGGGGATTCCCGTTGCTCCCGGCACAGGGGATTCAGGACAGGGTGATTTTGGGTGTATGGGTCGGAGAAGGCAAGGTTTCGGCGATATATCAGGAGATGAAGGAAGAGGAGGAGGCTTCGGTAGAGGAGCTGAAGGGCAAGTGGGAGGAGGAGTTGGGGGAGGAGATCAAAGAGGGTCGGTGGGCTGATGCCCTGAGTAGGGTTAATTCCTCATCCTCATGTGCCAGGCTCAGCCTGATACAGTTTAAGGTTATTCACAGAGCGCATATGACAGGGCGAGGCTGAGCAGGTTCTTTGGGATGGAGGACAGATGCGGGAGGTGCTCAGGAAGCCCGGCGAATCACGCCCACATGTTCTGGTCGTGCCCGGCACTGGATGGGTTCTGGAGGGGTTTCGCGAAGACTATGTCCAAGGTGGTGAAAGTCCAGGTCAAGCCAAGTTGGGGGCTGGCATTATTTGGGGTGGCGGACGAGCCGGGAGTGCACGAGGCGAAAGAGGCCGGCATTCTGGCCTTTGCGTCCCTGGTAGCCCGGCGGAGGATCTTGCTTATGTGGAAGGACGTGAAGCCCCCCAGTGTGGAAGCCTGGATAAATGACATGGCAGGGTTCATTAAGCTGGGGAGGATAAAGTTTACCTTGAGAGGGTCTACGCAGGGGTTCTTCAGGCGGTGGCAACCGTTCCTAGACTATCTCGCGGAGTGTTAGAATGAGCTCGGTCAGCAGCAGCAGCAACCCAGGGAGGGAGGGGGGGGGGGAGGGGAGGGGAGGGGAGGGTGTCTCTTTGGGGGGGGGGGTAGTTGGGCGGGCGGGGGAGGTTTTTTTTCCCTAGGGGTACTTGTAAAAAGCATTTGGGAGGGTTATTATGTGCGGGAGAAACCCATTGTATAAGTTCTGTAGTATGTTTGATTGATATGTTTATGTTTTGTTCTGTTCTTTTCTTTCTCTTTTCTGTTACGGGGGGGGGATTTAATTGGTGAAAATTTTTGTTGGAAAAACTTTGAATAAACATATATATTTTTTAAAAATTGGAAAAATTGAATTGGGTACTCTAAATTTTTTTTTAAAAATTTATAAAAATAAAGAGAATCATGAACAAGGCCTCCCAAGTCCCTTTGTGCTTCTGATTTCCTGAGCATTTCCCCATTTAAAAAATAGTCTATGCCTAAATTCCTCCTTCCAAAGTGCATAACCTAACACTTTTCCACATTGTATTTCATTTGCCACTTCATTGCCCACTCTCCTAGCCTGTCCAAATCTTTCTGCAGCCCCCTTGCTTCCTTATTACTACCTGTCCCCAGCACCTTCTCCTTACTGATGGCCACTACACTCACCTCTGCCCCACGACTCTCTTGAAGTCTGACTTCAAGACAGTTGGCAGACAGATACTGCCAACAAACAGTACCTCTTGTGTACATGAGGGAAGAACAGTGGCCAGGACACTGGGAGATTTATCATGAGATGTTTTTCTCATCTCCATATGGAGTTTTATATTCAGTAGGTCAAGGACAACATTTCTGTCATCGCAACACTCCCTTCCTCAAGCCACTGAAATTATATTAGGTTCTGAGGTTCTGGAGCATGTGGCTTGATACTGACTCAATAGTGCTATATAAAACGCTTGTTAGGCCACAGCTAGAGTACTGTATGCAGTTCTGGTGGCCACACTGTAGTGAGAATGTGATTGTACTAGAAAGGATGCAGAGGAGATTCACCTAGGCTGAAGTGTTCCAGTTATGACGAGAGGCTGGATAGGCTCGGGTTGTTTCCCTTAGAGCAGGGAAGGCTGAGGGGGGGGGGGACATGATTAAGGTGTACAAAATTATGAGTGACATGGATAGAGTAGATAGGAAGAAGCTTTTCCCCTTAGTAGAGGGGTCAATAACCAGGGGACATCAAAATAAGAGGCAGGAGATTAGGAAGGGATTTGAGGGAAAATGTTTTCACGTAGAAGGTGGTGGAAATCTGGAACTCACTGCCTGACAGGGTGGTCGAGGTAAGAAGCCTCAACATTTCAGAAGCATTCAGATGAGCACTTGAAATGCCTGAGAATACAGGGTTACGGATCAAATGCTGGAAAATGGGATTAGAAGAGCTAGGTGCTTGATGGCCAGTGCAGAAGACAGGAATGGGCTGAAGGGCCTCTTTCTCTGCTCTGTGATTAAACTCTATGACCCTAACTCAAAAGGAAAGAGTGCAACCAATGTGAACACTTCATGAAATATGTGCTAAGATTTGAAAGAGCAAAAGATTATGTTCAAATTGAAAATAAATCACCACCTCAGGAGGGATTTGTTCACCTTTCCTCATGTTTCTGAAGACTTTCCATCTGGGAAATGATGGATGACCTCCGGCTACAATCATGTTTATCCTTGTTCCTGACAGTTAAACTGCAAAGAAATGAGAAGATTTATTTTACAGAGTGTAATGTCAACTTGATACACAACCACAATTCTCAACCCAACCACTCACTCAGTCATTTCTTCATTCAACAAAAACTTGCATTTATATAGTGCCTTCAAAACATGCCAAGGTTTTGTGTTCAAGCCTGTGAAGTAGGTTTTAGGAGTCCTTTTCCACACCAGGTTATGCTTGGGCAGCTACCAAAAGATTGGTCAAACATTTAGGTTTTAAGGAACATATTAAAGCAGGAGAGGGAGAGACGGAGAGGTTTAGGGAGGGAATTACAGGGCCTGATTTTGAGCTGGCTGCAGGATTGCCAATGGCCGAGTGATGAAAATCGGGATGAGTCGGAGGTGTGCAGAGATCTCCTCCGTCGTCGTCTGGTTTGGTTTGGGTTGTTTCCTCTGCCATGTTCAGCTTGTTTTGATCTTCAACAGAGATGATGATAGGCCGCAGATTTCCACACAGCTACTCAACAGACCTGATTGAGAAAACTCCTCCATTTTCCCTCATCCCCAAGCTATGTCGTTCTCAACAAAATGCTTAATTGTGCAAAATTTTGGTGGGCAGCACGGTGGCCTATTGGTTAGCACAGCTGCCTCACGGCGCTGAGGTCCCAGGTTCGATCTCGGCTCTGGGTCACTGTCCGTGTGTCGTTTGCACATTCTCCCCGTGTCTGCGTATGTTTCACCCCCACAATCCAAAAATGTGCAGAGTAGGTGGATTGGCCACGCGAAATTGCCCCTTAATTGGAAAAAATAATTGGGTAATCTAAATTTATTTTTAAAAATAAAAATTGCGCAAAATTTTGATAAATTGTCAACAGATACATTATGCACAGTGGAAAGTATGTCATTTTTCTCCAAATTACTCACTCAAGGTGGGGTATAGTCCAGACTTCATAATCTCTGGACACAGGTAATTCCATAAATTCACTAAACTACCATGTAACTAATTACTGCCAATATCGGGGGGGGGGGAGAGCTGGTAGGGATCACAACCAAATCCAGTCCTATCCTAACCTGATGTTCACAGGTTTATGTCAAGGTGGGGTTACTGGTCAGGTACCGGAACCCTAGCCGATTCATATCCCCTCTCTAGTGTGAGGGTTTGATGTGTTTGTCCACCAGACTATTAGGGAACCTTGGTTGAAAGAACTTGCGTTTATATAGCACCTTTTAGAAGCCCAGGACTTTCCAAAGTGCTTCACAGCCAATAAAGAATGTTTGTGAATTGTCACCACTATTGTAATATAGGAAATGCAGCAGCCAATTTGCGCACATCAGGCTCCCAGATATAGTAAGAGAGAAATTACTAGATAAACTGCTTTAGCTGTTGGTTGAGGGATTATTGGCAAGGCACTGGGCAGAACCCCCCCTGCTCTTTTTCAGAATGGTGGGCGTGAGATCTTTCCCAACCACCCAAGAGGGCAGACAAGCATTTGGTTAAACATCTCATCTTCTGACACTGCAGTACTCCCTCGCTGGGAGTGTCAGCCTGGAATTTGTGCTTAAGTCTCTGGAGTGGGATTTAGAGGCTTTTTTAAACATCTGGAACATCTCCTGACCTATCACAAAAAACGCATTTCTGTTACAGTTTCAGGTCTGTACCAGGAACAGCAGCAGCACCAGCAGAAGCAGCAAGTGTTGGGACGTCTCCTGCACAAGCGAGGGGACCTGGAATCACTGCTTGCCTGCGACATCCGTCTGCTCAGCTGTACACGGTGAGAAGCCATCGCCTGGAAAAAACAAGACAAGAGAGGTTTGCGACCTTGTAGGGTAGTGGAATCTCCCAGTAAAACTACATTGATTTCCAAAGTAGTGCTTTTCTCAGCTTCAATGAGCAGCGGTGATATAAACAATGCTACTGTGTTTTGAGGGAAGGATATTGAATTAAAGCATTGACTCAGTTTGTCTCCTCACAGAGGCTGCTTGACCTGCTGAGTGCTTCCAGTATTTTAATTTTAATTTTATATTAAACGATACAGGTTTCAATGGGACCCCCCCCAACCACCATCCACCTTGCATAAAGAACAAGTGTTGGCAGGTTATTCAACCACAAAGAATTGTGGTGAGGGTGATCACAGAGCTTTGTGAAACATTCTCAAATACACTTTTTGCAATAGAGAACCTTGGATGGAGGTTCAGGACCAGGAACCTTGAATGTCTTTTTTTCCTACCCAGCTGTCGTTGAGGGTAATCAACTCAGCGTATAGCTTGGGATCCTCCTGTGCCCCAGTACTCTGTGAGGATGTGTGTGTCTATTCACTGAACCATCGTCAAGTATCATCACTAATGTCCTTCAGGGAGGAATTCTGCCATCCTTAGCTGATCTGGCTCCAGGTCCACCGCATCATAGTTAACTCTTAGCTGCCCTCTGAAATGGCCCAGCAAGCCATTCAATTGTTTCAAGGTGCTCCAGAGAAAAGCACATTGGTTACATCTACACCACAATGACTGGAGTGGTTCAAGAGGCAAGTCACCTCATCCTCTCTAGGGCAATTGGGGATGGACAATAAACACTAGCATTGCTTGCAGTGCTCACATCCCAGGAATTAATAATAAAAAGTGAAATAGCAGAGAAGCATTCAATGTGATGGATTCACAAAGCACTGTTCCACTCAATGTTTTGAGTTAGCAGAAAACCCAGAGCTGCTTCACATTCCACTAAACTAATAACCAAATGTGCTATTAATGGCTATTTGTCCAAGGAATGTGGAGTCCTAAAAAATCTATCATATATATATATATCATCATGAGGGGTCCTGAAAGAATAGATAGGGGAATAACAGCTTCCACTGCGGTGGAGTGGGGCAGGGAGCGGGGTGGGGGGATAGTAACCAGGCGACAAGATTTAAAAGGTTTTTTGCCAAAAGAACCAGAGGGAAGATGAGAATGTTTTAATGCTGCATAGTAATATAATCTAGAATACACTACTTGAAAGCATGGGTGCAATCAGACTCACTAACAAATTTTCATGGGGAATTATATAAATATATAAAAAAGAAAAATATTGCAGTGTTATGGGGAAAAAAAACAGGAACATGGGACTAATTGGATAGCTCTTTCAAAGAGAAAACAGAGGTCCAATTGGCTGAATGGCCTCGTTCGGAGCCTTATGATACTAATCATGAAGAAACAAAGCCAATAAAGGCATTTATAATAATTTAAAAATTCACCCAGTATTTTGGCACTGTTGGCAAAGCTGGCAATTTTTCCCCACCCCTGTTGCCCATGGGAAGGTTGTGGTGAAGCATTTTCTTGCACCACTGCAGTCCAGGTGGTGAAGGTCCTTCCACAGTGTTGTTAGGATTTTGACCCAGTATCAATGAAGGAACAATGATATGTTTCTATGGCAGGATGGTGTGTGACTCAGAGGGGGCCTTGGAGATGATAGTGTTCCCATGTGCCTGCAGCCCTTGCCCTTGAAGGTGTTGGAGGTCACAGGTTTGGGATGTGCTGTTGAAGAAGCCGTGACAAGTTACTGTGGAAAGACTGCCACATGGAGATTAAATATCACAGGTATGGATCTTTGCTCTACTTGTGACAGATCTTAGAATCCAGACAGAAGGAGGCCATTTGCCCCACTGGGTCTGAACCTCTGAAAGAGCACCCTACCTAGGCCCACTCCCCCGCCCTATCCTAGTAATCCCACCTAAACCCCACATCCCTGAATACCCAGGGGCAATTTGGCATGGCTAATTCACCGAACCTGCACATCTTTGGATTTTGAGTGGAAACTGGAGCATCTGGAGGAAACCCATGCAGACACGGAGAGATTGCACAAACTCTACACAAGACAGTCACCCAAGGCTGGAATTGAACTGTGCCACCCATTTAAATATTCAATGTTTCAATGAAACATTGAAAGCATTAGAATCGGTTTATGAGGGACATTATGCAGTGAATACAACAACAACTTTACACCATCATGGCAGCGATCTAGATGCTACTTTGTGGAATACCATCCCGAGCCAGCAGCAAAACTATTCTTATTAATATAGCACCTTCAACGTAGTAAAACCTCCCAAAGTGCTTTATACAGCAGACAACAATTAGCTCTCAGTCACATCAGGCGATAAGTCACATGGCCAAAAGCTTGGTCAAAGAGGTCATTTACAAGTGGCATCTTAAGGGAAGAGGGACAAAGAGATGCAAGAAACAAATTCCAGATCTTAGAGCTTAGAAAGCTGAAGACAAAGCTGCCAATAGTGGAGTGATGAAAATCGGGGCTGTGCAGGCTGTGGAGGCCAGAATTAGAGAAGGGCAAAGATTTCAGAGGGTTGTGGTGATGGAGGAGAAGAAAATACTCAACTGGTGAAGGACATCAAAGGCAGCAGGCTCTTGACTGAATGCCATTCACACATAAGGCTGCATAGCACCGGTGGCCAGCTTCGTCACCTTGATGTCTGATTATTTTAGTTAGAGTCAGAGGTTATAGCCAGCACCACAAGGATGAGCTTCTCACCAACGTCAATCTGAAACACTTCCTCAGTCAGATACCATGTTCGGCTCAGAGGTGATTTGGTTTGAGAAAAGCAGTTGAATTTTTCACAAGATAATCCAAGGCAGTCTTGAATGGGATGGCTAGACTGTAAAACAACTTACAGTCGTCCCTTTTCTTGTTGCACACAGCTTGATGTTTTGTGGAACTACTAGTTACAGATTCATAAAAAATTACGCAATAGGAAATGTTACAGTGCAATGTAGTTTAACCAACTACCAGCAGGATATTGCACAGGTCATATTCCTACGCATTGTGTAAAATTTGTATGAACTTTCCCATGAGAAACCTTGTTCCTTGGCCACTGTAACCAATTTTTGACAAGTTCCAAATGCTTGTTTATAAGCTTCAATTTATTCTTTAAACACGAGAATTCCGTTATTAACTGCAAATAATATCAAAAATAAGAGTTTGCATTTAATGTAGGATCCTTAATGGAGTAAAATATTCCAAATCACTTTATAAATAACATTTGTCACAGAGCCACATATGGAAATATTGAGATAGGTGACCAGAAACCTTGTCAAAGAATTGGGTTTCAGGCAATGTCTGGAAGAAGATAGAGATGGAGGGAGAGAGAGAGAGAGAGAGGTGGAAAGGTTTAAGGAAGTAATTCCAGAGCCCAGGGCCAGGCAGTTGAAAGCGTGGTGGCCAATTGTAGACCAATGGAAATCAAGGATAGGCAAGAGGCCAGAATTGGAAGAGCTCAACGATCTCGATCAGTTGCAAGTCTGGAGATTTAGAGATAGGGAGGAGCAATGTTGTGGAAGGTTTAAAAAAAAACAAGGGCGCTTATTTTCAAATCTAGGGTTTGCCAAAGTAGATCAATGAACATAGGGGTGATGGGTGAACAGGAATTGGTACAAGTGAGGCTGTGGCAACAGAGCTTTCCATGAGCTAAAGTTTACTAAGGCTGCAAGGAGAGTCTGGCCAGGAAAGCATTGGATTTTCTTGAGTCTAGTGGTAAAAAGGGTTTCAACAGCTGAGGCGCTAAGGCAGGTGGGGGGGGGGGGGGGGGGTCCAAGTGCTATAGCTTTACATTGCTCAGCAAAATATACCCTCGTTACCAAGGTTCCAATGCATCATTTCAATTATTAATCATGATATACATTAATGATCTGGAAGAAAGAACAGAAGGCATTGTTTCTAAGTTTGCAGATGATACAAAGATCTGTAGAGGGACAGGTTGTATTGAGGAAGCAGGGAGGCTGCAGAAGGACCTGGATAGGCATAGGGAGTGGGCAAAGAAGTGCAGATGGAATACAATGTGGAAAAGTGTGAGGTTATGCACTTCGGTAGGAAGGATAGAGGTATAGACTATTTTATAAATGGGAAAAGACTTCATAAATCAGAAGCACAAAGGGGCTTAAGAGCTCCAGTTCAGGATTCGCTTAAGGTTAACATGCAGGTTCAGTTGGCAGTTAGGATGGCAAATGCAATGTTAACATTCATGTCAAGAGGGCTAGAATAAAAAGGGATGCACTTCTGAGACTGTATAAGGCTCTGGCCAGACCCCATTTGGAATGTTGTGAGCAGTTTTGGGCCCCATATGAAATGAAAATCGCTTATTGTCACAAGTAGGCTTCAATGAAGTTACTGTGAAAAGCCCCTAGTCGCGACATTCCGGCGCCTGTTCGGGGAGGCTGTTACGGGAACTGAACCGTGCTGCTGGCCTGCCTTGGTTTGCTTTCAAAGCCAGCGATTTAGCCCTGTGCTAAACAGCCCCCAAGGAAGGATATGCTGGCCTTGGAGAGGGTCCAGGGGAGGCTATGAAGGACTTCTCATATGAGGAGCAGTTGAGGACTCTAGGTCTGTACTCAGTGGAGTTTGGAAGGATGAGGGGGAATCTGATTGAAACTCACAGAATACTGAGAAGCCGACTTCCGGTGGTGGCAATGGAGTGAGTGGTCACACATTTGGTGGCTCCCACTCAAGGTGGTTTATTTTGGTTCTTCCCCACCCGAATTGTGTGATGTTTGAAGGCAAAAGATGCAGGATCACTGAGGGAATGTAAAACTACTGTGGTTTATGGCTCACTGAATGAGGAGTGCAACAAGGAAGAGGCAGCAACTTGAGCGTGAGAGTAATAGAGGTGCGACACAGGAGAAGATGGCAGAGAGTAGGGGGCAGTTCTGCCCACCCAGTGGTCTATGGAGCAGCTGGTGGAATTCCTCAATGGAAAGTTCCATAAGCACAGGAAGGGGGACTTTGAGGACCTGGCTAAGGTGATGGAGCCGCTTAGGGCAGTGATCGGGCCTGTGGAGCAGAGGCAGGAGACACAGGGCCTGGGAATCCAAAAGATGGAGAAGACGGTGGGGGAGCACGAGGATCGATTGACCTCACTGGAGGCAGAGATGGCGATGAGCAGTCAGAAAAGGCTGAGGATCTTGAGCACCGCTCCAGGAGGCAAATTCTCTGGATTGTGGGGATACCTGAGGATAATGAAAGAATACAGGCCGCCAAATACGAGGCAAATATATTGGAGAGGCTGATGGGGGAGGGGATCTTTGACCGCCCTCTCGAGGCGGACCGAGCGCACAGGGCGCTAAGGAGGAGGCCGCAGGTGGGGAACCGCCGAGGGCGATGGTGGTGAAGTTGCATTGTTTTCAAGATAAGGAGAAGATTATGAGGTGGGCGAGTCAGACAAAGAAATGTACGAGGGAGGAGAACGAGCTGTGTATTTATCAAGGCGTGGGAGCGGAGCTGGCCAAGCAGAGGGCCGGTTACAACTGGATCAAGGCTGCCCTCTACAAGGAAGGGATGAGGTTTTGGGTTCTGTACCCCGCTCATCTGTGGGTGACACACCAGAACCAAGAGTTCTATTTTGACTCGCCAGAGGAGGCGAAGGACGTTATGAGTGACTATGGACTGGGAGGAATATGAGGACATTGAACTTTGTAGTGGTGTTATGTATGGAATGTGGGGACAAAGGGTGGGTGGAATGCTGAAGGTTACGGCGAGGGGGGCTGAGAGGGTGAATGTGCCTTTTGTTTCTTCTTGTATGTTTGGGGTTTGTGTGGTGGGTTTGAAAGGCAGACTAGGGGGGTGAGGGGTAGCCAGAGGCCCCGGCGGGGTTCGCCATGCCAGCTTGTTGGGCTAGGAGTGAAGTGGGGGTTATCAGGAGGAGGGTGTAGGGGAGGGGGAATGGATTGGTTCTTTCTTTGTTTCGTTATGGGGATGGGGAGGGATGCTGACGTGGGAGTGGTTGGTGTAGCACATTTGATTAGGGAGGAATGGCGGTGGGCATCTCGGGGTGGGACCCGAAGAGTGCGAGACGTGGGCTGGGGGGGAGCTGGCTAAAGAAGGATCATGGTTGATTGGCAGGGAAGTGGGGTGGTTGATTACATGGAACTTGCCGGTTGAATGGGCCGGTTATACGGTTCGTGTTTCTGCACACTTGAGAAGTTTGAAGGCGGACGTTGTGTTTCTTCAGGAGACGCACCTGAAGCTGGGGGATCAGACGAGGCTGAGGATGGGATGGGTGGAGCAGGTGTTCTACTCGGGGTTGGATATGAAGACGAGGGAGGTGTCGGTTCTGGTCAACAGGAAAGTGGCCTTCGAGATGGGCAGTATTGTAGCGGATCCTGGGGGCAGACACAAGATGATTATTGGGAAGCTGAAGGGGATGCCTGTGGTTCTGGTGAACATTTATGCCCCAAATTGGAACAACGTCGATTTCATGTGGTGGGTATTAAGGAAGATTCTGGACCTGAACACGCACTGGGGGGCTGGTGGGGGGGGGGGGTCCAGACCCATGGAGGTCGAGGGCGAAGGAGTTCTCATATTTTTCGCACGTGCACTGGGTGTACTCTCAGATTGACTTTTTTATGATAGATAAGATGCTGTTGGCAGGGTTAGCTGACTTAGAGCGTTCGGCGATCGTGGTCTCAGACCACCTGAAACACTGGGTGGATTTGCGGATGATGCAGGGGAAGAGCCAGCGACCGTAGTGGAGGATTGATGTAGAATTGCTGCCAGATGAAGGTGTGTGTGAGGGCCACCATCCGGGTTTATGTAGAACTAAATGACATGGGGGAGGTCACGGCCTCCATGCTGTGAGGCACTTTAGGCTGTAGAAAGTGGTGAATTTATTTCAATTCAGGTGCATAGGGAGAGGGTGGAATGAGAGGTGAGAATGCAAGGCTGGTGGATGAGACTTTGAGGGTGGACCGGAGGCACTCAGCTGCGCTCGAGGAGGGGCTATTAAAGGAAAGGCAGAGGTTCCAGGTGGAGTTTGGGTTGGTGTCCACAGGGAAGGTGGTAGGGCAACTGCGGAGGTTCAGAGGGGTAGTGTATGAGTACGGGGAAGAAGCGAGCAGGATGTTGGTGCACCAACTGAGGAAGGAGGCAGCGACGAGGGAGAATGGCAAAGTGAGGGATGAGAGGGAAAATGGGTTGTTGGACCAGAGGGGGTGAATGGGGTACTTGAGGCTTTTCACAGAAGGCTGTATGAGTCAGAGCCTCTGCCTGGGGAGGAGGGCATGAAGTAGTTCCTGGATGACTTGGAGTTCCCAAGGATGGAGGAGGAGAAGGTGCAAGGGTTGGGGGCCCTTATTGGCCTGAGGGAGGTGATGGACTGCGTAGGCTCGATGCTGGCGGGGAAGACCCCGGGGCAGGACATGTTTCCAGCCGAGATCTATAAGAAGTTTGGTGCGGAGTTGGGACCTCTGCTTGTGGGGATGTATCATGAGTCGAGGGGAAGGGGGGAGCTGCCCCCTCACATTGTCGCAGGTGTCCATTTTGCTGATTTTAAAGAAGGATAAGGACCCGGAGCAGTGTGGGTCGTTCGGCTATTAAATGTGGATGCGAAGTTGCTAGCAAAGGTGTTAGCGGTGCGTATAGAGGACTGTGTGCCAGGGGTGATATGACAGAACTGGACGGGGTTTGTGAAGGGGCAGCAGTTGTCGGCAAATGTTGCTCAATGTCATTATGATACTCTTGGAGGGGCAGGAGGTAAAAGTGATGGTGACAATGAAGCGGAGAAGGCTTTTGATCGAGTTGAATGGGCATATCTGTTGGAAGTGTTGGGTCAGTTCAGGTTTCGCCACGGTTTCTTGGATCGGGTTCAGCTGCTGTATAGGGCATTGATGGCTAGTGTCCGGCTGCATAGGATGAGTTTGGGGTACTTCGGGCTGAATCGGGGGACGAGGCAGGGGTGCCCACTCTCCCCCTTGCTTTTTGCTCAAGCACATAGTCTCGTTGTATGCAGACGATCTTCTGCTGTACATCTCAGACCCGGTGGGGAGTTTTGATGTGATTTTGGAGATCCTGAGGGAATTTGGACATTTATTAAGGTATAATTTGAACATGGGGAAAAGTGATGGGTCTCCAATTAATGCCAGAGGGCAAGAGAGGAGGTTAGGGGGGTTGCCGTTCTGGCTGGCGGGTGTGAGTTTTTGGTATCCCGGGATACAGGTGGCGCGGAACTGGGCCCACTGCACAAATTGAATTTGGCGCGACTGGTGGAGGGAATGAAGGTGGACTTTAGGAGGTGGGTTGCCTTTGTCACTGGCTGGGCACATGCAGGTTGTTAAAATGACAGTGCTACCCAGGTTCCTGTTCATGTTCCAGATCTCCCCATCTTTGTTCCCAAGTCCTTTTTTAGGAAGGTGAATGGGATAATTTCGAGTTTCATGTGGTCGGGGAAGACCCCATGGGTGAGGAGGGTGTTCTTGGAGAGGGGGCGGGAGGGAGTGCTGCTGGCATTGCTAAGTTTGATGTACTACTGGGCCGCGAATATCGCAATGGTCAGGAAATGGGCAATGGAGTAGCGGTCAGTTTGGGGGCAGATGTCGGCAGCATTGTGCAGGGGGACGAGTCTGAGGCCACTATTGTTGGCTCAACTCCGTTCTCACCGGCCTGGTATTCAGTGAGCCCGGTAGTGGTCTCAGTATTGGAATCACCGCAGGCAACATTTCTGGTTGGAATGCATGTCTCTGTGGGCAGCAATATGTGATAACCATAGGTTTGTGCCGGTGGGATTGGATGCGAGGTCATGGCAGCAGGTGGGGACTGAGTACTTCAGGGACTTGTTTGTTGGGGATAGGTTTGCGGGCCTGGAAGAGCTTGAGAATCGTATCAGCTGCCTAAGGGGAATGGGTTCAGGTGAGAGACTTTATGAGGAGAGAGCTGCCGTCCTTCCTGGGGCTGCTATCTTCGGTGCTACAAGATAAGTTGCTGTGCGAAGATGACATTGGGGAGTGGAGAGTGGCAGATATTTATGGAGAGCTGATGGAGAGGGAGGGCGCTCCTGCGGAGGAGATCAGGCGTAAATTGGAGGAGCTGGGTGGGGAGATGAGGGCCGGGTTGTGGAAGGTAGCACTGTGGAGGGTGAACGCATTCTGGTTGTGTGCGAGGTTAAGCCTCATCCAATTTAAGGTGGTGCATAGGGCCTTCATAGAACACAGAACATAGAACATACAGTGCAGAAGGAAGCCATTCGGCCCATCGATTGTGCACCGATCCACTTAATCCCTCACTTCAACCCTATCCCCTTAACCCAATAACCCCTCCTAACCTTTTTGGACACTAAGGGCAATTTAACATGGCCAATCCACCTAACCAGCACGTCTTTGGACTGTGGGAGGAAACCGGAGCACCCGGAGGAAACCCACGCAGACACGGGGAGAACGTGCAGACTCCGCACAGACAGTGACCCAGCGGGGAATCGAACCTGGGACCCTGGCGTTGTGAAGCCTCAATGCTAACCACGATACTACCGTGCTGCCCCCAATGATGGTTCATGATGGTTATGAGGATGGGCTAGTTCTTTGCAGGGGTGTAGGATCGGTGTGGGCAGTGTACGGAGGGCCCCACGAATCATGTCCACATGTTCTGGGTGTGTCCAAAGCTGAGAGGGTTCTGGCAGGGGTTCTCGGATGTTATTTCTGAGATTCCAGGGGTTGGGGTGGCCCTGAGTCCGGAGGGGGCAATATTGGGAGTGTCATAAGAGCCGGATGTCCAGGTGGGGAGAGAGGTCAATGTCTTGGCCTTTGCCTCCCTGACAGCCGGAGACAGATTCTGTTGGGTTGGTGGAACCCGGAGCCACCAATGGCAGGGGGGTGGATGAGCGACCTGGCAGATGTTTTGCACTTGGAAAAGGTTAAGTTCGCCTTACAGGGAGCGGAGAAGGGGTTTGCCTGGAGGTGGAACCTGGAAGCGAATTCAGGCATCAGTGGGGATGGTTAGGTTTTTTCTGTCTTTTCTTTGCTTCGGAGGGGCAGCGGGAAGATGACGGGGAAAAACTAGAGGGGCGGGGTGAGTGGTGGGCTTGTTATCAGTGGCTGCGGTTGGCTTGTGTTTTTGTATCTGGGGTTTTCTGATATTTCTATGTTATGTGCAAAATGCCTTTCCTAAAAATACTTTAAAAAATATGAATATGGAGAGGCCTAGATAGAGTGAACGTGGAGAGGATGATTCCGCTAGTAGGAGAAATTAGAACCCAAGGACACTGTCTCAGACTGAAGGGACGATCCTTTAAAACTGAGATGAGGAGGAACTTCTGCAGCCAGAGGGTGGTGAATCTGTGGAACTCTTTGCCGCAGAAGGCTGTGGAGGCCAAATCACTGAGTGTCTTTAAAACAGAGATAGATAGGTTCTTGATTAATAAGATCAGGGGAGACGGCAGGAGAATGGGGACAAAAAATATATCAGTCATGATTGAATGGCAGAGCAGACTCGATGGGCCAAATGGGCTAATTCTGCTCTTTTGTTTTATTGTCTTACAATCAAACAAATCATTTCCTTCACATACAATTTCCCTCTCCAACTTGTGAATGGGTCTCATTCCATGGAGTTGATTGTGCTCTTGTGACTTCCCCAAATGGCTATTATTCATCAATCAACTCCAACCTGAAGTATATGCACTAAACCCCATGGTCAGCACAACCAAAATAAAAGTACTGCCTACAACTTCAATTAGGATATGTGTATGGCACCTTGAGTCAGTATGTATATGTATGAGTCTGTATAATCAATATGGTGCTCATACATTAGATGCAGACACTTGGGTGAGGAACAGTAAGCCTTGTGGACCTTGTGAAAATGAATCCCAGCAATTTGAAAATAGAAAACTCGAGAAAATACAGGAAAAAGTTATAAAGCTGCCAAAACTTAGACTTGTCATTTAGTTTTAATCATTAGGTTATGTAGAAAGGTTCAGCTGACAATTTGCACACAAAAGGCTCCCACAGACAGGGATGTGACTTTGATCAGATCGTGGGGCTGTGTTTCCCTGATGTTAGGGACCCTCACCCACAGTCTGCCCTGCTGAAAAATCAAGGATGAGCTTGCCCCTTGCTCTGGCAACTCACTCTCCAAATATTTATAAGACATTAGTTCATTAATTGGTTTATGGTGAAACTTTGCAGCCCCCACTTCCCCCTTCCCCCCACCCCAAATCTTGGCAGGAAGTCAAGCCTTTGAGAGCTGGCAGCTCTCTGCTCTCAGTAGCGCTATCAGGAGTGGTGGCCATTGCTAGGATTACATCCAGCCCTGAACACAAGGGGCTGGAGTGAATGGTAAGTAACAAGGGGGTGATGGTGGTATTGCTGGGGCCTTCTAGCCTAATAAAGGGCAAGATTCAGTGGGGAAAGGAACCAGAGATAGGAAAGACATGAGGAAGGCCCTTCACATGCCCTGGGTGTCTGTTAACCTCCCTTGTCCATCACCAATCCATGCAGTGAAAGCTGCCCAATTAGACACTTGGTGTAATCCTCCCACAACACTTAAGAGCCCCAACTGGTCAGAAGGTACAGGCAGCTTGATACCTTCCCTGTAGCTAGTAAATTGCAGTGGGGGCAGGGGACGGATAGGCAGCAGGCATGGCACCCTTGGCATTGTACAGCCCCCCCCCCCCGTAAACCCACTACTTGGGCAGAGTGTAAAATGTAGTCCTTAGTGACATACAAGCCAACAATGAGGTCTCCACTAGATTGGAGGGCTGGGGGTGGCGGGGGGGGGGGGGGGGGGCAGGGGAGAGACCAATGCAGTTTTAGTGATGACTTTGTGGAATACCTTCATTGAGTGTGCAAATGTGACCCAGAGTCCCTGGTCAGCTGTCATTTGAATTCTCTGCCCCTTCACAGTTCCAATGAAGTTCAACACTTCAGTCTTCCAGATTCAATAATGTTTTGAGTTCAACAATTCCAAATCATAATTTTGTCTCCTGCTTTTGGTTGGCAGCTGTTGGTACTAATTCTGCTATGCCACACCTCTTTTGTTTCTTTACTTATCCCATTACTATCTCATTTTGCCTCGCACCATCGTGTCTTTTGGCAGTACAGATTTTCTCCTGCCCTTCACACTATCCAAGCCCCTCCCTTTTGTCTCTTTTCCCTGGCCCTGCCTCTGTACTTGCTAAACTCTTTCTGACCTGAAACGTTAACTTTGCCTCTCTCTCTGGACAGTTGAGGTCTCACCTGTTGAATATTTCCAGCATTTGCTTTTTTTGTTTGAGAGATGCATATTGGCCAGGGCACAAGTAAGGAAGGAGCCCCATTGCCCTTCTTCGAAATAGTGCCATAGCCCGCAGCGCTTCTGACAGTGCAGCACTCCCTCGATACTGCATTGGAGAGTCAGTATAAATTATGAACTCAAGTCAGTGAAGGAAAATTTGAATGCTGAACCTTCTGATTCAGAGGCAGGAGTATATTGGTCTGAGCTGCAATATAGGGTCAAATGGAAAAAACACAACATACTGCCCTGTATTTGCCGCTCTGAAATGCAATCTGAAAGTTGCAGATGAAAAACCATCTGCAACTTGGGAGGGACATAAATATTCATAATAGTCTCAGTGAAATCGTCTAAAGTACATATTCCTACGCACCACTTATCACTGGCCCTTGAGTCGAAAAGATAGCGAGATTACAATATCTGATATTGCTATCATGGTTTTTAGTAAGCGAAACTATTAAATGTAACCATTTATGCTGCATCGCCCAGCTGTTAAAACCTGCGATAAATCTGCTGCCTTTTTGAAGAATATATTATTAAACTCTGCCGGGATACATTTTCCCTGGACATCGACTGGAAATACTAAGTAGACATTTTTCAAAGGGGACGGGAGTTGGTCTCACGTCAATGTTACAAAACAAATTGGCCAGAGATTCTGAGCGTAAAAAACATGCCTGCGAATGTCACAATAGATCAAAATAAGATGTTCAAACACTGGCTCATTACGCAAGGATTACTGAGCAGTACTTACAGTCGCTAGATCATATTTGACTTGTTGCAGAACTCGCGGGGATTTTCCCCTCCTTCTTATTCGAAATGCAGCCTTTCATTTTTCCTCCTGGTTTCTTTTTTAAAATATATATTTGATTGAAGATGTCAGTTTCAGCATATGGGAGACGCATGCGTGGTCATTCCAGCTCTCCTTAGCCAATGCGAATATTTCCCCCACTTTGCTCCTTTTTCCTTGTCTATTTTCTACACAGTAATTGAGGTGGGGTGGGGGGGGGGGGGGGGGTTGCAATTGGGCGAGTGCTGATTCGGGAATTAAATTACACTCCTCTCTGTCGAAAGATGCATTCTCTGATCAAGATCACTTTTGATTTTCAAAGCGTGCAAGGCTGGGTTGTTGTACAATAAATTGCCCTTCGGCTATTCAGGTTTCAACTTTCAATCGGTGCTGTTCATGTCGGAACGTTTGCTACATGCCTGTGTACCATACGACAGCGAGGTTAACCCATTGAGCATCAATCCACTGACACCCGTGTTGGAATAGTGCAGACGAGAGTGTGTTGCCACCATTCTGAACATATGTACTTGGATTTCTCTCACTCAAGCCCGGCCTTCTTGTATTTTGCATCAGTGTCTTCCAGCCCTACAATTCCAACCTCTTCCCCAAGAACTGTCGCTTCCTCTGCCTCCAGCCATTTGTACACCACCTCTCTCAATCTGACCCACTTTCAGCTGCTTGGACTCTTCAGTTCTCTCTTTAAACTCTTCCCTCTTTCATCTCCCCTCTTTCCATTCCATCTCCCCTGCCCTGTTATTAAACCCACCTCTTTGGCTGAGATTTTGGTCCCTCCTCTGCTTTCTGTGGCTCAGCACATGTTTTCCACATGGTGAAGACCCTTGGGACTTTTTAACATATTGAAAGGCACTATATAAACAGCTAAATTATTGGATTGCCATTGTTATCTGTTACCTACCTCCCCAATTAATTGATCCGTTGTTACCATTCTGCTTTGCATAGTGAAATACTTTTGAAATATGTCACTTGTTAATATGGGAGGCACAGTGGCACTGCTGCCTCACAGCTCGAGGGTCCCAGGTTCAATTCCGGCCTCAGGTGACTGTGGAGTTTGCACTTTCTCTCCGTGTCTGCGTGGGTTTCCTCAGGTGCTCTGGTTTCTTCCCAAAGTCCAAAGATGTGCAGGGTAGGTGTGTTGGCCATGCTAAATTGCCCCTTAGTGTCCAAAACGTTAGGCGTGGTCACAGGGATAGGGTAGAGGCGTGGACTTAAGTAGGGTACTTTTTCCGAGGGCCGGTGCAGACTTGATGGGCCAAACGGCCTCCTTCTGCATTGTAAATTGTCTGGTTCTATGATATGCAAAGGTGGCAGCCAATTAAGACCCAGCAAGATGCCTACATATAGCAATAAATGACCAGTTAATCTGTTCTTTGCTTTTGGTGATGTGGGAGGAATTGTGGACAGGATACTAGAACACTGTTATACATTAACATGTTCACAAAGTCTTTGATTTCTACTTATTTCCTCCCCTACTGGTTAGCACTGCTGTCTCACAGTGCCAGGGACCCGGGTTCCGGCCTTGGGTGACTGTCTGTGTGGAGTTTGCACTTTCTCTCCGTCACTGTGTGGGTTTCGTCCAGGTGTTCCGGTTTCCTCCCACAGTCCGAAGATGTGCAGGTTAGATGGATTGGCTATGATAAACAGCCCCCTCGTGTCCAAAAGATTAGCTGCGGTTACTGGGATAGGTAGAGTGCTCTTTCAGAAAGACGGTGACGACTCGATGGACCAAAAGGCCCCCTTCTACACTGTAGAAATTCTATGATACCCCACCCTCCCCATTCTTTAAGACCATGATTTGAAGAAAGCTGATTTTAATTTTTATTAACATTGAGATGATGTATGAATTGAAAGATATCAACAGCACTGGTTGAGACAAATAATGCCATTTGCTTAGCATAATATGACAATGTATTCTGATGTATGTACTGTAAGGTTATTCTATACAATGATTACAAACTGTGGAATGGGCAAATTGATACACTATAGTTTCTTGTCATGGGCTGTACTCTGATAGGGAGCAATAAGGGTTTAAGTGTTGACTTGATTATTCATGCTCTGTTTTTCACATTTTCTTTCTGACATTTATGTTTTTTTTGTTATCACTGCAAAGTCCCTAAATCTGTCAGAAGATTTCCATCCTATGAATGTCTGGCGTACCTCTCAACCTCTCTATCTTCAACCTCTCTTTACGACAATCTGAGGTCCCTATCTGCTTCAAGAAGACGACCATCATCCCTGTACCAAAATAAAGTCAAGCAGCGTGCCTTAATGATTATTGTCCAGTGGCTCTGACATCCATTATCATGAAGTGCTTCGAAAGGTTAGTCATGGCACGAATCAACTCCAGCCTCCCAGATTGCCTTGATCCACTACAGTTCGCCTACCGCTGCAACAGGTCCACAGCAGACGCCATCTCCATGGCCCTGCACTCTACCCTGGAACATCTAGATAACAAAGACACCGATGTCAGACTCCTATTTATCGACTACAGCTCAGCCTTCAACACCATCATTCCTATGAAACTCATCTCCAAACTTCGTGGCCTTGGCCTCGGCTCCTCCCTCTGCGACTGGATCCTGAACTTTCTAACCGACAGGCCACAATCAGTAAAGATAGGCAACAACACCTCCTCCACGATCATCCTCAACACCGGTGCCCCACAAGGCTGTGTCCGCAGCCCTCTACTATACTCCTTATACACCTATGCACAAATTCCCCATCAACTCGATTTTCAAATTTGCTGATGACACCACCGTAGTGGGTCGGATTTCAAACAATGACAAGACAGAGTACAGGAATGAGATAGAGAATCTGGTGAACTGGTACGATGACAATAATCTCTCCCTCAATGTCAACAAAACGAAAGAGATTGTCATCGACTTCAGGAAGCGTAGTGGAGAACTTGCCCCTGTCTACATCAATGGGAACAAAGTAGAAAAGTTCGAGAGCTTCAAATTTTTAGGTGTACAGATCACCAACAGCCTGTCCTGGTCCCCCCATGCCGACACTATAATTAAGAAAGCCCACCAACGACTCTACATTCTCAGAAGACTAAGGAAATTTGGCATGTCAGCTACGACCCTCACCAACTTCTACAGATGCACCATAGAAAGCATTCTTTCTGGTTGTATCACAGCTTGGTATGGAGCCTGCTCTGCCCAAGACCGCAGGAAACTACAAAAGGTTGTGAATGTAGCCCAGTCCATCACGCAAACCAGCCTCCCATCCATTGACTCTAGCTATAATTCCTGCTGCCTCAGAAAGGCAGCCAGCATAATTAAGGACCCCACGCACCCTGGACACACACTCTTCCACCTTCTTCCGTCAGGAAAAAGATACCGAAGTTTGAGGTCACGTACCAACCGACTCAAGAACACCTTCTTCCCTACTGCCAGCAGACTTTTGAATGGACCTACCTCGTATTCAGTTGATCTTTTCTCTACACTTTGCTATAACTGTAACATTATATCCTGCAGTCTCTCCTTCCTTCCCTATGTACGGTATGCATTGTTTGTACAGCATGCAAGAAACAATACTTTTCACTGTATACTAATACATGTGACAATAATAAATCAAATCAAATCAAATACATCTTCCTGATTGCTGGAAATTCAAGTTTTTTGTCCCGTTCTCGCACCTCCTTGTCTGAGCAGATCCTGTGTATACGGAGAGCTTGTCCATAGGGGATGGCTTCTTTAATGTGTTTAGGGTGGAAGCTGGAGAAGTGGAGCATTGTGAAGTTATCCGTGGGCTTGCGGTAAAGCGAAGTGCTGAAGTGACTGTCCTTGATGAAGATGAGTGTGTCCAAGAATGCAACCGATTCTGAAGAGTAGTCCATGGTGAGTCTGATGGTGGGATGGAACTTATTGATGTCATCATGTAGTTGTTTCAGTGATTCTTCACTGTGGGTCCAAAGGAAAAAAATGTCACTGATGTATCTGGTGTAAAACGTCGGTTGAAGGTCCTGTGCGGTGAGGAGATCTTGTTCAAACTTGTGCATGAAGGTGTTGGCATATTGAGGTGCGAATTTGGTCCCCATGGCTGTTCTGTGGATGAAGAATTTGTTGTCGAAGGTGAAGACGTTGTGATCCAGAATGAAGCGGACGAGTTGCAGAATTGCGAATGGAGATTGGCAGTTGTCGGCGATGAGTACTGAGGCTGTTGCAGCAATGCCATCGCCATGGGGGATGCTGGTGTAGAATGCTGAGAAGTCCATTGTGACGAGGAATGTTCCTGGTTCAACTGATCCATGGGTGCTGAGTTTTCAAGATGCCCTTGATGTAGCCAAAGAGGTTCTCACATAGCGTCCCATTTCCTGATACAATAAGACAGCCTGGTGTGTTGGCCTTGTATATTTTCAGGAGACAGTAGAGATCTCCAATGTGGGGAGTATGTGGGATGAGAGCACATAAGGTGCTCTGAAGGTCTGGATCCAAGGTCTTGATCAGTCTGTTGAGTTGGTGGGTGTGTCCTGGTTGTTGAATTGTCGGTATACTTCTTTGCAATAGTCTGTTCTGTTTAGTATGACGGTGGCTCCTCTTTTACTGGTTTGATGATGATGTTGCGGTTGGTCTTGAGAGCACAGATGGCATTGCGTTGTGCTTGGGTGATTTCCGGGGCTGTCTTGTGAATGCGAACGATGAATCTAGCATTGACGCGACTCCTGATGGCTTGAGCATACATGTCGAGTCTAGGGCACCGCCAACTCAACAACCAGGAACACTACAGACAGTTACCCGCAGATCCGAGGTCTGTAGTCAACCAGAGTCAGAGTTGTTCGCCTTTTCTCCCCCACTAGTTCTTATGGGCTCACATTCATTGAGACTGATCCCGTTCTCCAGTCATCCCTGGCCTTAATGGCCTACTGTGGCTCTCAGCTCCCTAATGCCTCCAATTTAAAATTCTTAACCACCCCAAAATACCTCTGGAACTTTATCCAGTTCTACATCTCCCCAGAACTCCATGTTCCTCTGACTCTGGCCTCTTGCAAAGTACTCCCTGCATAAACGTAATATTATTGGTGGCTGCACCTTCTGCTGTTTAGCTTCTATGCTTTGGTATTTCCCCCCCCCTAAAGCTCTTGGTGTCTCCGCTTCCCTATCCTTCTTTAAGACCCTCTTTCAAACTTGCTGGATTTGAGGTACTAGAGTTCCACAACCATGTCGTGGAGGGAAAGAGGACTATTTTGTACACACAGTAAGTAATCGTTATCCAAAGCTGGCTCAAATTGAACTACTGCAGTTCGTAAGGCTGATACTTGTGGATGCAAGTTAGGAAAAGACGGTTGACCTGAACAGTAGTGCTAAGGTAACCAGATGACCTAGATTAAAGACAAAATAACCAGAAAGGACATGAGGAAACATGTCTTACATAGTGAGTTTGTATGATCAGGAATGCACAGCTTGAGAATGTGGCAGAGGCAGCTTTCCACAGCACTATGGGGAAAGAGCCAGTAGGTGGGACTAATTCAACAGTTCTACCAAATAGCTTGCACAATCACATCTGGCTGAATGGCCTCCTCTGTATTCTATATTTCCATGATTCTATGTAAATGTACCCTTCAAATCTGTAGCATCTTTTGTGCTTACCCATTCAATGCTGCATAGAATTCATTGCTTTCTTAGCAGGAGAGGATCAGCCACTTATACTAAGGAGGCCATCCCAGGCCATACTGAACCAGGGGATAAGTGGACACAGCAACTTCCAACTATTATCAGACAGAGATCTTAAAAGGACTTGAAAGAGCAAGATCTCACAAGAAAACATAGCTGGTACATTCATTTAGTCAGGCAAAATGAGGTAGACCTTGACTTTGTGTGAAAGCCTAAATGTGGGACAGCAAGTCAACTGCCCATCTTTTATCTCCCTTCATTTTTACTTCTATTCAGCTCAATGGGAATAAAAATGAGGAGGCATACACAATAGACCGCTTACTCGATAAAATCCCTGTTTTACATTTTTGCAACAAGTTTAAAATGACAACAGTGTCCTTCAGCACAGGCAGTTGAATAGTTGTATGCCCCTCCATATGTGTTTCCTAAACTTTCCAAACCTGGGAACTGCTTCCCTGCTTCTAGAGAAATATAGATCACAATAATCCAGAAGACAAAGCAGTTATCTAACTGAGGTGTTTAAAATTATTAAAGGAGTTGAAATGGTAAATTGAAACCATGTCCTTTAGTGGGGGCACTAGAGCAAAGGGACATATTAGATGTCGATTAGCCATGATATAACTGAATGCAGCACAGACTTGAGGGGCTGAATGGCCTCTTCTTGCTCTGATGTTCTGAATCAAAAGAAGCAGAACAAAACTGGACTATTGAGAACCCACGGCATCACAGTTATTTGATTCTATAAGATTAAAATACATGGGAGCCACTCGGCCCATCGAGTCTGCTCCACCATTCAATGAGATCATGGCTGATCTGGTAGAATCCTCAACTCCACTTTCCTGCCTTGATTCTCTTACTGATTAAAAATCTGCATATTTCAGCCTTGAACATACCTAATGACCCAGGCTCTACAGCTCTCTGCGGTCAAGAATTTCATAGATTCCCTACCCTCTGAGAGACAAAATTCCTCCTCATCCCTGCCTTAAATCCCTTACTCTTTGATTATCACCTCTGGTCCTAGACTCTCCCTCAAGAGGAAACATGCTCTCAACATCTACTCTGTAAAGCTCCCTCAGAAGACTATATGTCTCAATAAGGTCGCCTCACATTGTTCTAAACTCCAAAATGTGTACAGGCCCAATCTACTCAACCTCTCCTCATAAGACAATCCCTCCATATCTGGGATCAACAGTGAAACTTCTCTGGACTGCCTCCAATGCCAGTGCATATTTCCCTAGATAAAAGGACCAAAACTATTTTCAGTATTCCAGGTGTAGTCTAACTTGTGCATTGTATAGTTTTAGCAGGACTTCCCAATTTTTATACTCCATTTCCTTTGAAATAAAGGCCAACATTCAATTAGCCTTCCCAATTAACTGCTGAACTTGCATACTAGCTTTTTGTGATTTATGCATGAGGACCCCCAAATCCCTCTATGCTGCAGCTTTCTGCAGCCTATCTCCATTTAAATATTCAGCTCCTTTATTCTTCCTACTATGTTTCACATTTTCCTACATTATATTCCATCTGCAAAGTTTTTTCCCACTCAGCTAACTTGTCTATGTCCCTCTATAGAACATAGAACATAGAACAATACAGCGCAGTACAGGCCCTTCGGCCCACGATGTTGCACCGAAACAAAAGCCATCCAACCTACACTATGCCATTATCATCCATATGTTTATCCAATAAACTTTTAAATGCCCTCAATGTTGGCGAGTTCACCACTGTAGCAGGTAGGGCATTCCACGGCCTCACTACTCTTTGCGTAAAGAACCTAACTCTGACCTCTGTCCTATATCTATTACCCCTCAGTTTAAAGTTATGTCCCCTCGTGCCAGCCATATCCATCCGTGGGAGAAGGCTCTCACTGTCCACCCTATCCAACCCCCTGATCATTTTGTATGCCTCTATTAAGTCTCCTCTTAACCTTCTTCTCTCCAACGAAAACAACCTCAAGTCCATCAGCCTTTCCTCATAAGATTTTCCCTCCATACCAGGCAACATCCTGGTAAATCTCCTCTGCACCCGCTCCAAAGCCTCCACGTCCTTCCTATAATGCGGTGACCAGAACTGTACGCAATACTCCAAATGCGGCCGTACCAGAGTTCTGTACAGCTGCAACATGACCTCCCGACTCCGGAACTCAATCCCTCTACCAATAAAGGCCAACACTCCATAGGCCTTCTTCACAACCCTATCAACCTGGGTGGCAACTTTCAGGGATCTATGTACATGGAAGACTCTGTAGACTCTTTGTGTTATCCTTACCAATTCCCTTCCCCCATATTTTTGTGTTATCTGCAAACTTATCAGTAGTGCTTTCACTTCCCTCGTCTAAGCCATTAATATATATTGTGAATAATTGTAGTCCCAGCACGGATCCCTGTGACACTCCATAAGTTACAGGTTGTCATTCCAAAAATGGTCCTCTTATTCAAACTCTCTGTCTTCTTTCAGTTAACCAATCCTCAGTCCATGCTAATGTTATGGGTCAGGGTTTAGAGAATCCCAAAGTGTATCATGGAGTTTACCTGACCCACAACTTTTAATAGATTGTGGTATGGGGAGCACACGACCCACTCTACAACAGTGGTACTTCAGAAATGGAAAAGTTATTTTTTAAAGCAAAACACTGTTTATTCTATGAACTCAAGTTAACCTTTTTAAAACAAACAGTGAATATCTGAGCAACCAGTAAATCAAATACACCCCCCAAAGAATACAACACAAGTAATCTGTAAGCTGTTCTTTTAACACCCAGAAGACACAACACACCTTTGAACATAAGCACATCAGAGTTTACAGTCACTACTGAAAACATTTATAATTCTTCTGAATTCACCAAATGATCAAGAGTTAGTCCTTCATGGCAGAGAGCTCAACAATACAGCTGCTTTGGCTGACTTCAGCTGCAACACACTGAGAAACGAAAAAGACACAGCCACACCCAAGCTTTTCTCAAAGTGAAACCAAAAAGCAGAACCAGAGCTCAGCTCCACCCACACTCTGACATCACTGCAGTAACATGAGCAGTCAAACATTTCTTAAAGCGATATTCTCATGACACCTCCCCCCAAGAAAAAAAAAAACCCCATCAACTTCAAGATGGTTTCATTTTTCACCTTTTCACCATCCTTTAAGAAATGCACACAGTAAATATACTTTATCGTTTAAAAAAACAACACACGCAAACAGGTATAATAACATAGTCCATTTATTTCCGTTCTTCTTCCTCCAACTGAAGCTCCTTCTCGATTGACAGTGTCTTTGAACAAGAAGGTCTCTGCACGATCCATCCATTTCTCTACGCCTCGGCATTTCTCTTTAAAGTCTGATACTTTAGTTCAAACTGATCAGAGTCCCTTGTAATTCTCCAACACATGATTATTGGTTATCACAGCTTTCAGGCAGTCAAATGTCTGTTGAAAGTCCGCTGTCCATTGAAATTTTCAACGTTTCTTCAGTAAGTCCATCAGTGGAGCAATCACGCCACAAAACCTTTGCACAAATGTTCGATCAAATCCACTCATGCCAAGAAATCGCATTATTTCCCTTCATCTCGAGAGTATCGGAAACTCCTCAAGGAAAGTGACTTGGGCTTTTCCAAATTCACTTTTGGCTAGGTTTATCACCAAACCCGCCTCCTGAAGTCGATTGAATAACTCCATCAGATGTTTTAACTGTTCTTTCCATGTCTGGCTGAAAATTACCAGATCATCCATGTATACCGCACAATTGGGTAGTCCTGAAACAACTTTGTTAGTTAACCGTTGGAATGTGGCTGGGGCGTTTTTCATGCCAAATGGCATAACTTTGAATTGGTATATACCATCTGGAGTCACAAAAGCTGAAATCTCCTTCGCCCTTTCGGATAAAGGAACATTCTGTAACCTTTGAGTAAATCCAATTTGGAAATAAAAACTGATTGTCCCACTTTCTCAATGCAATCCTCCAAACGTGGGATAGGATAAGAGTCCATTCTTGTAACTGCATTAACCTTTCTATAGTCCCAACACAACCATTGGGTACCATCTGGTTTTGGTACCATCACTATGGGTGAGCTCCATTGGCTGCAACCCACTTCAATTATGCCATTTTTCAGCATACTCTCAATCTCTTTGTTAACCTATGCCAATTTTAAAGGGTTAAGTCTGTATGGATGTTGTTTGATTGGAACAGCATTTCCCACATCTACATCATGTATAGCTATTTCAGTACTTCCCAATTTACCCCTACAAACTTGCCCATGTGATATCAATAACTCTTTCAGGCCAGTTCATTTTTCCTCTGGAAGGTAACTCAACAATTTATCCCAATTTTTAAGAATACCCTCATTTTCGATTTTAATTTGAGGTATGTCAAATTCACAGTCATCTGGGTTTGGTTCGTCACGTTGAGTTAGAATCATTAAAACCTCCTCCTTTTCCTTTCCTTCCCTTTCAAAGTACCTTTTAAGCATATCCACATGACACACTCAGCGAGTCTTCCTTCTATCTGGTGTTTTTACCACATAATTCACCTCACTTAGTTTCCTTTCAATCTGATACGGTCCACAAAACCTTGCTTTTAAAGGTTCATCTACCACTGGTAACAACACTAAAACTTAATCCCCACTGGAAAAAGTACGAACTTTGGATTTTTTGTCCGCGACCCGTATCATCACATTTTGTGCAGCTTTCAAATGGTGTCTCGCCAATTCACCTGCTCTATTTAATCATTCCCTAAAATCTGACACGTAATCTAATAATGTAATTTCCGATTTCTCACTCACCAATTTTTCCTTAATCAATTTAAGTGGTCCTCTTACCTCATGACCAAAAATTAGTTCAAAGGGACTAAATTTAGTTGACTCATTAGGTGCATCCCTAATTGCAAACAGTACGAATGGAATTCCTTTATCCCAATCCTCTGGATAATCTTGACAATAAGCCCTCAACATTGTCTTTAATGTCTGATGCCACCTTTCTAACCCTCCCTGCGATTCTGGATGGTACGCAGTTGACTTAAATTGTTTTATACCTAAGCTATCCATAACTTCTTTGAATAACTTTGAGGTAAAATTTGATCCTTGATCCGATTGTATTTCTGTGGGTAGTCCATATCTAGTAAAGAATTTAAGTAACTCCTCCACAATCCTTTTAGCTGTAATATTACGTACTGGAATGGCCTCTGGAAATCTAGTAGACACATCCATTATAGACAAAAGACATTGATTCCCACTTTTTGTTTTAGGAAGCGGTCCTATGCAATCAATTAGGACCCTTGTAAAAGGTTCCTCAAATGCTGGAATTGGTATTAAGGGCGCTGGTTTTATCACTCCTTGAGGTTTCCCTATCACTTGACATGTGTTACATGATTGACAAAATTTAACTACATCTTTATGTAGTCCAGGCCAATAAAAATGTTTCTGGATTTTAGCTTGAGTTTTCCTTATCCCCAAATGACCTCCCACTGGTACCTCATGTGCAACTCGCAACACCTCCTTTCTATACCCTACCGGCAATACTATTTGATGAACTTCTGCCCACTTTTCATCCGCCTGCATATGTAAAGGTCTCCATTTTCTCATCAAGACATTGCTTTTACGGTAATAACACTCTGGTATCCACTCAGATTCCTCTTCCGTGTATGCTTTCTGATACATCCATTTTATTTCTACATATTTCCGTTGTAACTCCGCCAATTTTCCTGAACTAAAAATATCCGCCTCATCTCCACCTGTTCTTGTTCTTTTTCAACCATCTGATGAAAAATCGTTTCTGATAATTGCACTTCAACTTCATCTTCACTCTTTGATTTCTCCTCTTGTCTTAACCTGTGACTTTGCGACCTTGTTACGACACAATCCGGAAAAATCACAGGATATTTGTCCTTCAACACTCCAGTTGTCGGATTTTCCACTGGCTTATCAACCTCAGTAGGCATCACTACCACTTGCGATCCAGCTATATCATTACCCAAGAAAAACTGTATTCCTGGACAAGATAGTTTCTCTGTTACTCCTACTACCACTTCACCACTCTTCACTGGACTTTCCAACCTTACCTTACATAATGGAACGCCACTCCTCTCACCCCAAATTCCATATATTATCACATTTTCTGGCAACATTCTTCCCAAATTACATAATTCCTCATCTCTTACCATTAAAGATTGACTAGCTCCCGTATCACTTAAAATTGTGACTTCGTTACCTGCTCCTCCTGATACACATGAGTAAACTTTACCCACACAAGTAAATTCTTTAAAGAGATCTGGCAGCTTCTTATCAATCACCTCTTGAACAGTCTGTACAATCTTTTGCACCTCCTTCTCTTCACTTGGGCTTTCCTTTACCACTTTAACAAACCCCACTGTCTTATCCTGTTTTACCACATTAGCCTTCCCAGTGCTTTTCTTCAATCACCAACACTGTGACTTTACATGGCCTAGTTTATTACAGTGAAAACATTTGAAACTTTTCATGTCTCTTCCACCCTCCTGGATTTATTTTTTAGTCTGAGGTACACTCTCCTTATTATCTCCCATCAGATCTGCTTTACTTTTACCACTTGAGTATTTCTCATGTCTCCAGTTTCTATCCCTCACAGGCTGAAACTGATGTCGGAAACCAAGCTTTGATTTATGAACTAATTCATAATCTACCATTTCTGCTGATAATCTCGCAGTTTTAACCCTCTGCTCTTCAACATGAGTTCTCACTACATCAGGAATTGAATTTTTAAACTCCTCCAAAAGTATAATTTCTCTGAGAGCTTCATACGTTTGGTCTATTTTCAAAGTCCTTATCCACCTATCAAACTTACTCTGTTTGATTCTTTCAAACCCCATGTATGTTTGACCAAATTATTTTCTTAAATTTCTAAACCTTTGTCTGTAGGCTTCAGGCACTAGTTCATATGCACCTAAGATAGATTTTTTCACCTCCTCATATGACTCAGAGACCTCCTCCGGTAGTGATGGAAACATTTCACTAGCCCTCCCTATCAGCTTTGTTTGAATCAGCAATACCCACATGCCCTTGGCCATTTCATTTGTTTAGCCACCTTCTCAAATGAAATGAAAAAGGCTTCTACCTCCTTCTCATCAAACCTTGGCAATGCTTGGACGTATTTAAATAGATCCCCACCATGCCTTCGACTTAGACGCTCTTTCTCGCTATCCTCACCACTATCATCCAACTGTACGTTTCCCGTTATGCCTGCCAATTTTAACTGACTGTCATGTTTCATGGCCATTTTCTGAAGTTCAAACTCTCTCCCTTTATCTTTTTCCCTGATCTGTATCTCCCTTTCTCTTTCTTTTTCCTCTCTATCTCTTTCGTATTCAAGCTGCTTTAATTCTTTCTCATGTTCCATTTGTTTAAGTTGTAACTGAATTTTTGCCATTTCCAATGAGTCAAACTGCATCTCAGGCAACTTTAAATGCATAGCCACCACCATAATTACCTCATCCTTTTGCATTTTGTCAGGTAATGTTAACTCCAATGTTTTTGCCAAATCTAACAGTCTGCTTTTAGTCTCTGTCCGTAAGGTACTGCGTGTGACCGTCTCCACCCCGAAAAACGTCAGAGCCTCTGAAAGAGCCACTGTCCACAACACACACCCCACTTAAACTAGAATACCACACCTGAAAAGCACCCACAATATGCTCACCCCTCACTGTCTTTAAGTTCACTAAGCCAATCCAATAGATAGGCTTTTATTCCCCTCGAGCCACCAATTGTTATGGGTCAGAGTTTAGAGAATCCCAAAGTGTATCATGGAGTTCACCTGACCCACAACTTCTAATAGATTGTGGTATGGGGAGCACACGGCCCACTCTACAACAGTGGTACTTCAGAAATGGAAAAGTTATTTTTTAAAGCAAAACAATGTTTACTCTATGAACTCAAGTTAACCATTTTAAAACAAACAGTAAATATCTTAGCAACCAGTAAATCAAATACAGCCCCCAAAGAATACAACACTAAGTAATCTGTATGCTGTCCTTTTAACACCCAGAAGACTCAACAAACCTTTAAACATAAGCACATCAGAGTTTACAGTCACTATTGAAAACATTTATAATTCTTCTGAATTTACCAAATGATCAAGAGATAGTCCTTCATGGCAGAGAGCTCAACAGTACAGTACAGTACAGCTTCTTTGGCTGACTTCAGCTGCAACACACTGACAAAACGAAAAGACACAGACACACCCAAGCTTTTCTCAAAGTGAAACTAAAAAGCAGAAACAGAGCTCAGCTCCACCCACACTCTGACATCCCTGCAGTAACATGAGCTGCCAAACATTTCTTAAAGCGACATTCTCATGACACTAATATGCAACTCCCCATTCAATGGGCATTCGAAAACCTTTTGAGGAGAACCTTTGAAATCATAAATTAGGGCATCATTGAAGTAGAATGCAGGGTTGAAGGTAGCAACCTCTTCAATCTCAGAGCTAACATAATTTTGCTGCCCTTCTTATGCACTGGTACACAAAAATCCACTCAACCACAAAATCACATCACAGCATATTGCAAGGCATGGATTGTTTGAATTTGTTTGGCACAATTTATTTTTTAAATTCATTCTCAGCATATAGTCATCACTGGCAAGGTTGGCACTTATTTCCCATCCCTTATTGTCCTGACAAAGTGGTGATAGAACTGAGTAGATTGCTAGGCCACTTCAGAGGGCAGTTAAAGGTTGACCATCTTGGTGTGGAGGTGGAATTACAGACAGGGCAGATTGGGTAAGAATGTCAGGTTTTCTTCATTACAGGACATGAGTAAACTATACCAATCTGACACCCTCATGGTCACTTTTACTGAAACCAGCTTTCTATGTCCAGATACTGAACCAAACTCTCACACTGCCATGGTGGGTTTTGAGCTCACTAATCTCTGGACTATTAGTCCAGGCGCTGAAACATCATTCATGAAACAGAATGCCTACACCACTACACTCTGTTCATGGGCCTATAAGAACAGAGCATTAACCTCTTGGTTAACTGGATTGCAAGAGGCTTAAGACAGGATTTTGCTTCAATAATATTTATTATCACAAGTAGGTTTACATTAACATCACAATGAAGTTACTGTGAAAAGCCACATTCTGGCACCTTCGGGTACACAGAGGGAGAATTCAGAATATCGAAATTACTTAACAGCACATCTTTCGGGACTTGTGGGAGGAAACCGGAGCACCCGGTGGAAATCCAGGCAGACACGGGGAGAATGTGCAGACTCCGCACAGACAGTGACCCAAGCTGGGAATTGAACCTGGTACCCTGGTGGTGTGAAGCCATAGTGCTAACCACTATGCTACCGTGCTGCCATGAAGCCTGCTCATGCGCAGATCAGCAGTCACACCGAGGGAGTGTTTGACAGCTGTAGTACTGCTGGAGGAGGTAGGAATGAGGTTTCTGTGTCTTCAGGCAATGTCACATCCGGCCTTTCTGTATAAGTAGCTGAAGACGTGACAGCCACCTTTGGAAGATAAGCCAGCCACATCAGCTGCTGACAGAGTTAAATCCAGCCGGTAGTATTGCAGAAGTGCCCTTTGGCTCCGAATTTCCGGGAGCTTTGCACACTGTAACAGGCCCTATTTGTTAGACTTTCTTTTTCCTCACTCTTAGGTTGCAAAACCTGTTGTACTGCAAATTGTAGGAAGTGTGAGCAGGTAACAATGCAATCAGGTCAGCATAATATATGGGACCTTGGTGAACAACAGGACTAACAAGTCTAATAAAAGCAAAATACCGCGGATGCTGGAAATCTGAAATCAAAACAGAAGGTACTGGATAAACTGAGCAGGTCTGGCCTAACAGTCTATTTCCTTTAACCAATGAGATTTCAGGACGAAAAAAGGAAACTGTAAAATGGTGGGGAGGAGTGTAGGGTTAGTTCGAGTCAAATCAAGTACAGAAAGAGAAATAAAGGGCAGATTGTTCAGGCGATGGAATGGCCCATTGTGCCAATAGAAATGTGGGTGGAGAATGCTTCCCCGCCAGTGTCATTGGCCTCACAGCATTGTAACACACCAGGACCTATCCCCTATAGAGTACTGATAGCTCAACGATATTGCCCCAATTTTGGGATAGGTGGAAAGCGGTGGTTTAATGGCTGGGATCAGAAAGTATGCTGTGTAGGGAATTGGGAACGTGTTCTACTAGGACGATACTAAAGACGCAAAGTTATAACTTATAGGAAAGGCTGAACTGGCTGGAGCTCTTTTCTCTGGAAAGGCGAACATGAAAGGTGTGAACTGATCAAGTGGTAGCTCTCATCTCTGAGCCAGAAGAGCATGAAGTCAAGCCCATCACAGAGATTTGAATCATCTCAACTAGTCCTTCAGTGCAGTACTGAAGAAATACCATCTTTTGGCATTTATTCAGTACTGAGGCTTCTGATATTTAAACCAAGGCTCTATCTACCCTCCCAGGTAGACCGAAAAGACCTCAAGGCACTATTTCATTTTTTAATATATAAATTTAGAGTACCCAATTATTTTTTTTTCCAATTAAGGGGCAATTTAGCGTGGCCAGTCCACCTAACCTGCACATCTTTGGGTTGTGGGGGCGAAACCCACACAGACACGGGGAGAATGTCTCAACGCACTATTTCAAAGAAGAATGCACAAGTAATCCTTGGTGTCCTAGCCAATATTTATCTTTCGACCAGCATTACTGTTTGTGGGGCGTCACTGTATACAATTTGGTTGCCACATTTCCTACATTACAACAATGACTACATTTCAAAAGTATTCCGTTAGTTGTAAAGTGCTTCGGGATGTCATAAAATACACTGTATAAATGTTAATACTTAAATACAAATATTCTTTGTGAATGTTTTCTGGGCAATTTTGGATAGGCTATAAATGCTGGCCATGCTAGTGCAGTCAATATCCTGAAAATGGTCTTAGTAATAAAATAACACATGCATTGACTTACATTTCCTAAATGAGTTGCTGAGTTAACATTCCAGTTTATGCTGACAATTTATTGCTATCAAAATTTGCCATTCCATCTCTTGTCCAGAGGGTAGCACTGTTGTGATGGTTAATGAGTTCAGAATTGCTGCTGGCTTCCAGTTAGGTGTGTCTTTGGTAAAGGATCGAATATTTTCACTGGGTAAAAGAAAGACAAGTATTTATATAGTCCTCACCCAGCTACACACTTACACAGATATGCATTCACATCTACACTCTGGCACTCAACCCCCCCCCCCCCCACACACACACACACACAGCAGCACACGTGTGTACAACAGACACACAAGACACAGGTTAGTCAGGGGCATAGACAGAGCATTTTTCTAGGGTAGAGGGGTCAATTACTAGAGGGCATAGGTTTAAGGTGCGAGGGGCAAGGTTTAGAGGAGATGTACGAGACACGTTTTTTACACAGAGGGCAGTGAGTGCCTGGAATGCGCTGCCGGAGGGGATGGTGGAAGCAGGGACGATAGTGACATTTAAGGGGTGTCTTGACAAATACGTGAATAGGATGAGAATAGAGGGATATGGACCCCGGAAGTATAGAAGATTTTAATTTAGTCGGGCAGCATGGTCGGCACGGGCTTGGAGGGCCGAAGGGCCTGTTCCTGTGCTGTACTTTTCTTTGTTCTTTAGTGATCAGAAGTAGGTACTCTGACTCCTGTTTCACAGATAGTACTGCGGAGGACAATTGCAGCCCACTTCTTCTCTCCACCTGAGATTTGGGGCGGTTACTTTTAACATTCACTAAGCTTTTAGGAATTTAGGAATCCTGTCTACATCCACTCTACAGCCAGCAGTCTACATTCCACCCCAGGTGGAAGTGAAGAAGACACTTGATGATTTGTATACCGCCATAAATAACAGTGAAACTGAATACCCGGAGGCCTTGTTCATCGTGGCCGGGGACTTCAACCAGGCCAACCTCAAGAGTGCACTGCCAAAATTCTACCCACACATCTCCTGTCCCACCAGGGGCACCAACATCCTTGACCACTGCTACACAAGCATCAAGGACGCCTACCGATCCATCCCTGACCACACATTGGAAAATTGGACACAAGGCAGTGCTCATTCTCCCAGCATACAAGAAGAAAGTTAAGCAGGAGAATCCGGTTAAGAAGGTCGCACAATGCTGGTCCGAGGCAATGGAAGAGCTCCTACGCGACTGCTTGGAGTCAGTGGACTGGTCCATATTCAAGAACTCAGCAGCCAACCTAGACAAGTATTCCACCACGTCACAGACTTCATCAGTAATTGTGTTGATGATTGCATATCAAAGAAGGTGGTAGGTGCGTTCCCCAACTGGAAACCATGGTTTAAGTGGCGGATCCACTCCCTACTGCAGTCCAGGTCTGAGGCAAGACAGGTGACCCTGCCCTATACAAGAAATCTAGGTATGACCTCCGCAAAGCCATCAGGGACGCCAAGAGACAATACCAGACTAATCTAGAGTCACTGACTAACAACATGGACTCTTGTCGGTTGTGGTAAGGCTTAAACGACATAACGGCTACAAGGCAAAGCTGAGTAGAATCTGCAATAACAACGCACCCCTCCCAATGAACGCAATGCATTCCATGCTCGTTTCGAGCAGGCAGCCAAAAAACTGTTGTCGACTGCCCCTACAGCCTCAGACGCACCCAAAACTACATTCACAGCCTCCGAAGTCAGATTGGCTTTCTTGAAAGTGAACCCATGGAATGTAATGGGCCCTGACAGAGTTCCTGGTCACGCACTCAGATCCTGCACGGACCAACTGGCGGGCATGTTCGTTGACATCTTAAACCTCTCCCTCCTTCGTTCTGAGATCCTCACCTGCTTCAAGAAGACCACGATTATATCGGTGCCAAAGAAGAGCCGGGCAACGTGCCTCAATGACTACCGTCCGGTGGCCTTGACATCTATCATTATGAAGTGCTTCAACAGGTTTGTCATGAGACACATCAACTCCATACTCCCAGAATGCCGTGATCGACTGCAATTCGCATACCGCCACAACCGGTCCACAGCAGACGCTCTCTCCCTGGCCCTGCACTCATCCCTGGAGCATCGCGACAACAAGGACTCCTACGTTGATAGTCAACATTCATTGACTATGACTCCACCTTTAACACCATAATTCCAGCCAAGCGCATATCGAAACTACAAAACTTCGGACTTAGCTCCTCCCTCTGTAACTTGATCCTCAACATCCTGACCCATAGACCACAATCAGTAAGGATAAACAACAACAGCTCCACGATCATCCTCAATACTGGGCCCCCCGCAAGGCTGTGTACTTAGCCCCCTACTGTACTCCTTATACACACACTACTATGTGGCAAAATTTGGCTCCAACTTCATCTACAAGTTTGCTGATGACATGACCGTAGTGGGTCAGATCTCAAATAACAATGAGTCAGAATACAGAAAGGAGATAGAGAACATAGTGGTGTGGTGCAACGACAACAATCTCTTCCCTCAATGTCAGCAAAACTGACTTCAGGAAGCAAAGTGCCATACACACCCCTGTCTGCATCAATGGTGCCGAGGTGGAGATGATTGACAGCTTCAAATTCCTAGGTGAGCACTTCACCAACAATCTGTCCTGGTCCACCCACGTCGACACTACGACTAGGAAAGCACAACAGCGCCTCTACTTCCTCAGGAAATTAAGGAAATTTGGCATGTCCACATTGACTCTTACTAATTTTTACAGTTGCATCCTAAAAAGCATCCTGTCTGGCTGTATCACAGCTTGATAAGGCAACTGCTCGGCTCAAGACCGTAAGAAACTTCAGAGAGTCGTGAACCAGCCCAGTCCATCAGGCGAACCCGCCTCCCATCCATTGACTCTGTCTACAATTCCGCTGCCTTGGGAAAGTGGGCAGCAGAATCAAAATCCCCTCCAACCTCGGTTATTCTCTCTCCAATCTCTTCCATCGGGCAGGAGATACAAAAGTCTGAGAACACGCACTAACGGATACGAAAACAGCTTCTTCCCCCCTGTTACCAGACTCCTGAATGACCCTCTTATGGGCTGAACTGATCTTTCTCCGTATCTTCTCTATTGTTGTTAACACTATGATCCATATGCTTCACCCGATATCGATGTCTCTATATTTGATACACAGTCTGATTGGTCTTCGCATCGGCCTAGTTCTTTCAACTAGAAGCTTTGACATGGTGCATTTTGCATCACCTCAATTTTCTTCTGACGTGTTAGCACTGCTACTCTTGGCCTGGCCATAGGAGTGTGAACTCCTTGCTTCCCTGAGGGAAAATATCAAAGTTTGCCTCTGGTAAACACAGCTGGGATGAGAAAGTATGCTGTGTAGGACAGTGGGAACATGTTCTACTCGGGAGATACTAAATCTGCAAAGTTATAACTTCTAGGAAAGGCTGGGCTGAACTGGCTGGGCCACTTCTCTGGAAAGGGGAAGGTGAAAGGGGTAAACTGATCAAAGTCTTTAAATTATAATGGGGTAAATATAGAGATGATGTTTCCACATATGGAGAAAACTGATGCACGATCAATTACACAAAGACGAGATGCAATCGAGGCTTTATTACACTAAGATGTGTGGCCTCCTACAATAGCTGGCAAAATGGCTGCTGTACGAGGAGCACACATATTTATACTCCGCCCAGGGAACTACCCCCGTACATGTAGTACAGGGCCTTACCACAAAGCACCTAATATATACATCAGTGGTGACTACCACATTCACCCCCTGTTAAAATTGAGTCCGGAGGGGGTGGTGGAGAACTATATATGAGTAGATGTTTTAAAGTACAGAAAGAAAATTGAGTCCAGCGGGGGTGGAGCAGAGTTATACAGAAGGATGATGTTTTTTTTTTAAGAGTCCCGATCAAGTTACAGGTTCAGCCGGTCCGGAGCCTTGATCTGCCGTTGGGAGTGCCGCAGTGATGGCGGCGATTCCAGTGTCGGTCTGGTCTTCGGTGACTCTGGGAGCGTGCTGAAATCCTCTTCAACCTCGGGCGTGGGGCAGGGGGAGGACGGATTGTCCTGGGGCGGGGGTTGCGGCTGGGTGCGCCGGGGGAGGGGAGGGTGGCGCCGTGACGGAGGGGTGTGTGTGTGGAACCAGCTGGTGCCAGGTCCCTGAGGGAGGCAGTACCTTGGCGGCCATCGGGGTACGCTACGTAGGTGTACTGTGGGTTGACGTGGAGTAGCTGTACCCTCTCAACCAACGGGTCTGCCTTGTGGAGTCGTACATGCTTACGGAGGAGTACGGGTCCTAGAGCTGCGAGCCAAGTCGGGAGCGACACCCTGAAGGTGGGCTTCCTGGGGACGGCAAAGAGACGTTCATGGGGTGTGTCATTAGTCGCAGTGCATAGGAGCAACCGAATGGAGTGCAGTGCGTCGGGGAGGGCCTCCTGCCAGCGGGAGGCCGGGAGATTTCAGGACCGTAGGGCCAGCTGGACGGCCCTCCAGACCGCCCCATTCTCCCTCTCCACCTGCCCGTTTCCCCGGGGGTTATAGCTCGTCGTCCTGCTCGAGGCGATACCCTTGTTGAGCAGGAACTGACGCAGCTCATCGCTCATAAACGAGGATCCCCGGTCGCTGTGGACGTAGGCGGGGAAGCCGAACAGAGCGAAGATGGTGTTGAGGGCTTTGATGACAGTGGCAGACATCATGTCGGGGCATGGGATGGCAAAAGGGAACCTGGAATATTCATCGACCACACTGAGGAAGTACATGTTACGGTCGGTGGAGGGGAGGTGTCCTTAGAAGTCCACGCTGACGTGTTCAAAGGGGCAGGAGGCCTTCACCAGGCGCACACGATCTGGCTGGTGGATATGAGGTTTGCACTCCGCGCAGAAATGGCAATCTCTGGTGATTGTCCTGACTTCCTCCAGTAGGGCAGATTGCGGGCCTTGATGAAGTGGTACAAACGTGTGACTCCCGGGTGGCAAAGGTTGTCGTGCAGAGTCCGGAGTCGGTCCACCTGTGCGCTGGCACATGTATCTCGTGATAGGGCATCGGGGGGCTCGTTGAGCTTACCAGGGCGATACAAAATCTCGTAGTTGTAGGTGGAGAGCTCGATCCTCCACCTCAAGCTTTATCGTTCTTGATCTTGCCCCGCTGTGTGTTGTGAAACATGAAGGCTACTGACCGTTGGTCAGTGAGGAGTGTGAATCTCCTGCCGGCCAGGTAATGCCTCCAAGGCTGCACAGCTTCAACAATGGCTTGGGCCTCTTTTTCGACGGAGGAATGCCGGATTTCGGAGGCATGAAGGGTTCGTGAAAAGAATGCACGAGCCTGCCTGCCTGGTTGAGGGTGGTGGCTAGAGCGACGTCTGATGCCTCGCTCTTGACTTGAAATGGTAACGTCTCGTCGACTGCGTGCATCGCGGCCTTGGTGATGTCAGCCTTGATACGGTTGAAGGCCTGGTGAACCTCGGCTGTTAGGGGAAAAAGAATGGATTGAATGAGTGGGCGGGCCTTGTCCGCATAATTTGGGACCCACTGCCGGAGTAAGAAAAGAACCCCAGGCAAAGATTGAGGGCCTTGGGGAAGTGGGGGAGGGGGAGTTCCATGAGGGGACACATACGGTCGGGATCGGGCCCAAAAACTCCGTTCTGGACCACATAGCCGAGGATGGCTAAGCCGTTCATGCTGAACAAGCGCTTCTCCTTGTTATAAGTTAGATTGAGGAGAGTGGCAGTGTGGAGAAATTTGGCAAGGTTGGCATCATTGTCCTGCTAATCGTGGCCGCAGATGGTGACATTGTCCAGGTATGGGAAAGTGGCCCGCAGCCCGTACCGGTCAACCATTCGGTCCATTTCCCGTTGGAAAACCAAGACCCCATTGGTGACGCCAAAGGGAACCCGAAGAAAGTGGTAAAGGCGGCCATCTGCCTCGAAGGCAGTGTATGGGCGGTCCGCCTTACGGATGGGGAGCTGGTGGTAGGCGGATTTTAGGTCGACAGTTGAGAAGACCCGGTACTGTGCAATCTGATTGACCATATCAGATATGCGTGGGAGGGGGCACGCGTCGAGCTGCGTGTACCTATTGATGGTCTGACTGTAGTCCATGACCATTCTGTGTTTCTCCCCAGTTTTCACAACTACCACTTGGGCTCTCCAGGGGCTGTTGCTGGCCTCGATGATGCCTTCCCGAAGCAGTCGCTGGACTTCGGACCTAATGAAGATCCTGTCCCGGATGCTGTACTGTCAGCTCCTGGTGGTGACGGGTTTGCAATCTGGGGTTAAGTTTGCAAATAGGGAAGGTGGGTCGACCTTTAGGGTCGCGAGGCCGCATACAGTAAGGGGTGGTAGGGGCCCGCCAAATTTCAATGTTAGGCTCTGGAGGTTGCACTGGAAGTCCAGGCCGAGTAGCAGGGCAGTGCAGAGGTTGGGGAGGATGTAGAGGCGGAAGCCACTGAACTCCATGCCCTGGACAGTGAGAGTGGCTATGCAGTACCCCCGGATCACCACGGAGTGGGACCCGGAGGCCAGGGAGATTCTCTGGTTGGCGGGGTGCACCGCGAGGGAGCAACGCCTTTCCGTATCGGGATGGATGATGCTCTCGGTGCTCCTGGAGTCCAGCAGGCAGGAGATCTCAGGCCCATCGATTTTCACGTTGGTAGAGGCCGTTGCTAGGTTGCATGGGATGGTCTGGTCAATCGTGACCGAGGCGAGGCGCGGCTGGTCGTCGATGGTGGCAGATGATGAGGTGCCCGGGGGGCATGGATCCTGGTACAATGGCGGCGCCCACGGGCTGCACGTGTCGTGGGGGAAACAAGATGGCGGCGCCTAATGACCCTGGGGAGGACAAGATGGCGGCGCCCATGGTCCGCACGTGGTGGGCGTCGAACAAGATGGTGGCGCCTACGGGACACATGTGGTGGGGATTGAACAAGATGGCGGCGCCCATGGGCCCCACGTGGTCCGGGGCGGGGAAGTTGGTGGCGCCCACTTGCCGTACGTGGGGGGGGGGTCAGAACAATAGCGGCGATTGCGCGGGCCTGGCACACCGCAGCGAAGTGTCCCTTCTTGCCACAGGCCTTGCAAAGGGCGCTCCGGGCCGGGCAACCTTGTCGGGGGTGTTTTGGCTGCCCACAGAAGTAACATTTGGGGCCCCCGGGGTTGGTTGGCTGCCGCGCGGCACAGGCGTGGGGTTGGCTGAGTGGGGTCCCCGATGGGGCGGCCGTCTGCGGAGTCCATAATGCGTAGGAGAGGTGGGCTGCGCGACCAAGGGTATAGGCCTGGATGTTGCGTGGAGCGTGGCCCCTTCTAAGAGGTGCTGGTGAATGTAATCCGACCCTATCTCCGTAACAAAAGCGTCTCTCATGAGCAAGTTCGAGTGTTCCGTGGCCGTGACGGCCTGACAGTCTCTGACTAGGGGAATTAGAGCACGCCAGAAATCTTCCACTGACTCACCAGAAAGTTGACTACGAGTGGAGAGGATGTGTCTGGCGTAGAGCGTGTTAGTCCGCTAAGCGTAGTTTTCCTTCAGTAGCGCCATGGTGTCTTTGTAGGTCGGCGCGTCCTGGATAAGTGGAAAGACGTTGGAGCTCAGCCGTGTGTAGAGGATCTGAATCTTCTGAGTTTCCGGAATTGGGTCTGGTGCAGACCTGATGTAAGCTTCGAAACAGGCTAGCCAATGTTCAAAGTCATTTTTGGCGTTGCCTGATTGTGGATCCAGCTGCAGGCGATCTGGCTTGATGCGAAGGTCCACCTTCTGAAAACTTTAGTGTAATAAATTGATGCACGATCAATTACACAAGAGAGTTGGATGCAATCGAGGCTTTATTACACTAAGATGTGTGGCCTCCTACAGCAGCTGGCGAAATGGCTGCTGTACGAGGAGCACACATATTTATACTCCACCTACTGGGCGGAGCCAGCCGGCAGGGAACTACCCCCGTACCTGTAGTACAGGGCCTTACCACACATCTCCTAATATATACATCAGTGGTGACTACCACAAAAACCAAAACTAGGGCCATAAATATAAGAGAGACACTATAAATCAAATGATGGACCTCCGGTGGCTGCCATGGAGTGAGCGGTCGCACATTTGGCAGCTCCCACTCATGGTGGTCTTTTTGTGGCCTTTACGCCGGATTGTTGCAGGAATTTTGCAGAGGAAAGGTGCAGAAGCAAGAACAGGGAAGGGACCCCCTAGTTTATGAAGCTGCGGTCCAGAAGTAATCGGAAAAGAACGAACCAGGCGGTGGTGGTGAGCGAGGAACGGACAACGCGCGTGGAGATGGCGGACGAACAGGGTCCGACCCTGTCAGCTCAGTGGTCAATGGACCAGTTGGTGAGATTCTTAAATGAGAAGTTCACCCAACAACGGAAGGAGCGTGTGGAGCGCCTGGCCCGGGCGATGGACTTGATCAAGGCGGTGGTTGACTGCGTGGAGACGAGACTGGCAGCCCAGGGACAGGCGATCCAGAGGTTGAGGGAGCTGGTGGGGAAGCATGAGGAACAGTCCACCTCAATGGCAGCAGAGATTGGGATGATACGTGACCAGCAGAAGAGACTGCTGGAGAAAGTGGAGGACCTGGAAAAGTGTTCTCGGAGGCAGAACATTCGGATCGTGGGTCTGTCGGAGGGAATCAAAGGATCGGTTGCTGGTGCATATGTGGGGAAGATGCTGGAGATGATGCTTGGGGAAGGTGCGTTTGATATACCGCTGGAGGTGCATCGGGCCCACAGGGCACTGATACGCCAGTGGGGTGAGCCGCCGAGGGCGATGGTGGTACGATTACATCGGTTCCTGGACAAGGAACGCATTATGAGGTGGGCAAGGCAGACGAGGCGATGTACGTGGGAAGATGTCGAGATTCGGGTGTACCAAGGCCTGGGAGCAAAGCTCACGAAGTGGAGGGCGAGCTTTAATATGGTTAAGGCGGCCCTGTACAAGAAGGGCATAAAGTTCGGACTACTGTACCCTGCCCGCCTATGGGTGACCTATGGGGGCCGGGAGTTGTACTTTGGCTCAGCGGAGGAGGCAGCGGACTTTATGAAGGAGAATAGACTGGCAGGAGAAGGAGGATCTTGAACTTTGACTGAGGAGAACTGAACTATGTTTTGTAAAACTTTGGGTTTGCGTTGTTCGGACTTATTTCGGGGGTTTTGCTTGTTTCTTTCCATTTTTTGGGTTCTGTTTGGGGTTAGGCTGGTATATAGTAATTTGTAAAGGGAGGAGGGGTGGGCCTCTGTGCTCGGACCTTGGGAGGGACCTTGTTGTTTTTGCTTCTTGCCTTTGTTTCGATTGTTTGCACTAAGAGCGGGGTTGGTGGAGGGGAACCAGTGGGGGTTAGATACTAAGCGCCATGGGCGGGGGCTGCCAGGCTAGCTGGAAGGGCTAGTTCATGGAAGCAAAGTGGGGGGTGAGCTGAAGACCGATGGTGGTGTGGGGGGTGGGGGGGGGAAGGGATGGGGGGGGGGAACTAGACTGCTGACGGGCAGGGGACTTTCAAGGTGGTGGAGGAGGAGAGTTGATGACTGTAGTTGCCTGAGGGCGGGCCAGGGGAGGTGCGGGACATGGGCCGAAGACTGGCCTAGGAGAGGTTGATCGGCTAGGGTAGTGGTGGGGTGGGGGGGGGGGGGGGGGGGGGTGGGGGGCCTTGACCAGGCTGGTCACGTGGAATGTTCGGGGACTGAATGGGCCAGTCAAAAGGGTCCGTGTGTTCGCCCAACTGAAGGCGGATGTTGCTATGTTGCAGGAGACACATTTGAAGGTGGGGGATCAGATTAGGTTAAGGAAGGGATGGGTTGGGCAGGTGTTCCATTCAGGATTAGACTTTAAACGAGGGGGTAACAATCCTGGTCAATAAACGGGTGGCGTTCGAGGTGGGGAAGATAGAGGCGGACTCGGGGAGTAGATATGTTCTGGTTAGTGGGAAACTGGAGGGAATGGCCATGGTGTTGGTGAATATATATGCCCCAAACTGGGATGATGTTGAGTTTGTCAGACGGGTGCTGGGGAAGATCCCGGACCTGGATTCACATCGACTGATTATGGGGGGAGATTTCAACACGGCCCTGGATCCGAGGCTGGATCGGGCGAGTTCCAGGTCTGGGAAGGTATCGGCAAAGGAGCTGTGGGCGTTTATGGAGCGCATGGGGGGGGGGGGGGGGGGGGGGATCCGTGGAGATTTGGGAGGCCAAGGAGTAAGGAGTTCTCATTCTACTCCCATGTACACATGGTATATTCCCGGATAGACGTCTTTGTGTTGAACAAAACACTGCTGGCTTAGGTGGTGGATGCTGAATATTCAGCAATTGTGGTGTCAGACCACGCCCCACACTGGGTAGAGCTGCAAGTTAGCAAAGGAAAGGCACAGCGTCCGTAATGAAGGTTAGATGTGGGGCTGTTAGCGGAGGAGGAGGTGTGCGAGCGGGTGAGGGAGGCCATCGGGGATCTATAAAGATCAATGACACAGGTGAGGTCTCGGCTGGGGTGGTGTGGGAAACACTGAAGGCGGATATTAGGAGGGGAACTCATTTCAATTCGGGCACATAAGGAGAAAGCTGAGTGGGCGGAGTTGGACAGGCTGGTAGGTGAAATTTTACAGGTGGACAGGAGGTATGCAGAGTCTCCGGATGACGGGCTTCTGAAGGAGCGTCAGAGACTGCAGCTGGAATTTGGGTTCCTGTCCACAGGTAAGGTGCAGGGACAGCTGAGGAGGGTAAAGGGGACGATGTATGAATATAAGATAAAAGCCACCAGGATGCTGGCGCGGGGAAGCGAGGATTGTTTCCCGCGCTTAGAACGGAGGGGGAGAGCCTGTGAATGGGGAGCGGGAGAGGAGGGTGTGCCACACAGGAGTCGAAGGGGAGGCGGGAGTGGCCGGGGTCAGCAGGAGTCAGCTGACTTGCGGAAGTGCAATGGGGGGAGTAAACCAGCTAGGATGGGTCCTAGCTGGGAGGGGGTGGGGGTGGGGGGGGGAGAATCGAGTTGCTGCTGCTAAGATCAAGGAGGAGCTGAAGCGAGTGGGGTGGGTCAAGACGGGGGTATGCCGCTGTGGGGAACGGGCCGGGTGTGGGGTGCGGGCGCGTGGCTGGCCGAGGAGGGGTCATGGCTAGTCGGCGGGGGAGGGGGGCAGGGGGCAGGTAGCCCCCTGATCCAGCTGAAACCTGGAATGTAAGGGGACTGAATGGGCCGGTTAAGCGGGCCCGCGTGTTCGCGCACCTGAAGGGGCTCAAGGCGGATGTGGTTATGCTCCAGGAGACACACCTGAAGGTAGCAGACCAGGTAAGACTGAGGAAAGGGTGGGTAGGTCAGGTGTTTCACTTGGGGCTAGATGCCAAAAATCGAGGGGTGGCGATCTTGGTGGGAAAGAAGGTGTTATTCGAGGCGTCGAGCATTGTGGCAGATAATGGCGGTAGGTACATAATGGTAAGTGGTAAGTTGCAGGGAGAGAGGGTGGTACTGGTCAATGTGTATGCTCCGAACTGGGACGATGCGGATTTTATGCAGCGTATGTTGGGTCGGATCCCAGACTTGGAAGTGGGGGGCCTGATAATGGGGGGAGACTTTAACCCGGTGTTGGATCCTGCACTGGATCGCTCCAGGTCTAGGGCGGGTAGGAAGCCGGCGGCGGCTAGAGTGTTGAGGGGATTTATGGAACCAATGGGAGGGGTGGACCCTTGGAGATTTGCAAGGCTGGGGGCGAGGGAATTTTCATTCTTCTCACATGTCCATAAGGCTTATTCTCGAATCGACTTTTTCATTTTGAGTAGGGCGCTGATAGCGACAGTAGAGGATACCGAGTATTCGGCAATTCAAACGATGTCCCGGGCACTGATCTCCTTGATGCTGAAGCGGGACAAGGATCCCCTGCAATGTGGGTCTTACAGACCGATTTCCTTGCTAAATGTAGATGCCAAGGTGCTGGCGAAGGTCTTAGCCACGAGGATTGAGGATTGTGTGCCGCAGATCATTCATGAAGACCAGACGGGGTTTGTGAAGGGGAGACAGTTGAACGCGAATGTGCGGAGGCTTTTGAACGTTATCATGATGCCGGCGAGGGAGGGGGAGGCAGAGATAGTGGTGGCGATGGACGCTGAGAAAGCCTTCGATAGGGTAGAGTGGGGGTACCTGTGGGAGGTGCTGAAGAGGTTCGGGTTTGGGGAGGGGTTTGTCAGGTGGGTTAGGCTGTTGTATGAGGTCCCGATGGCGAGTGTGGCCACAAACAGGAGGAGGTCCGAGTACTTTCGGTTGCACTGAGGGACGAGACAGGAGTGTCCCCTGTTCCCCCTGCTCTTCGCACTGGCGATTGAACCCCTGGCTATGGCACTGAGAGAGTCGAGGAACTGGAGGGGGTTGGTGCGGGGTGGGGAGGAGCATAGGGTGTCGCTTTATGCGGACGACCTGCTGCTGTATGTGGTGGACCCGGTGGGAGGAATGCCAGAGGTAATGAGGATCCTTAGGGAATTCGGGGACTTTTCAGGGTACAAGCTCAATATGGGGAAGAGCGAGCTGTTCGTAGTTCAGCTAGGGGACCAGGAGAGAGGGATTGGCGAGCTCCCACTAAAAAGGGCGGAGAGGAGCTTCAGATATTTGGAGGTCCAGGTGGCCAGGAGCTGGGGGGCCCTGCATAGGCTTAACTTTACAAGTCTGGTGGAGCAAATGGAGGAGGAGTTCAAGAGGTGGGACGCGTTGCCGCTGTCCCTGGCGGGTAGGGTGCAGTCAATCAAAATGACGGTGCTCCCAAGGTTTTTGTTCCTGTTCCAGTGCCTCCCCGTGTTTATCCCGAAGGCTTTTTTCAGGCGGGTTAACAGGAGTAGAATGGGGTTTGTGTGGGCGCGAGGGACTCCGAGGGTGAGAAGGGTGTTCCTGGAGCGGAGTAGAGATAGGGGGGGGCTGGCGCTGCCCAACCTCTGTGGGTACTACTGGGCCGCCAATGCGACAATGGTGCACAAGTGGGTGATGGAGGGGGAGGGGGCTGCATGGAAGAGGCTGGAGACGGCGTCCTGTGTGGGTACGAGTCTGGAGGCACTGGCAATGGCGCCGCTGCCGCTCCTTCCAAGGAGGTATAACACGAGCCCGGTGGTGGTGGCGGCCCACAAGATTTGGGGGCAGTGGAGGCGGTATAGGGGGGAAGTTAGGACCTCGGCGTGGACCCCATTACGGGGGAACCACCGGTTCACCCCAGGAAGAACAGGTGGAGGGTTTTCGGGGTGGCAAGGGCAGGGATACGAAAGTTGGGGGACCTGTTTGTGGACGGGAAGTTCGCGAGCTTGGGTGAGCTGGAGGAGAAGTACGGGCTCCCCCCCGGGGAACACATTCAGGTACTTACAGGTAAGGGCGTTTGCCAGACGGCAGGTGGTAGAATTCCCACGGCTACTGCCACACACGGTACAGGACAGGGTGCTCTCGGGGGGGGTGGGTGGGAGTGGGGAAGATCTCGGAAACTTACCAGGTGATGCAGGAGGAGGAGGCCTCGGTGGTCGAGTTGAAAGGTAAGTGGGAGGAGGAGTTGGGAGAGGAGATTGAAGAAGGGACGTGGGCAGATGCCCTAGGGAGGGTGAACTCTTCCTCTTCATGCGCGAGGCTCAGCCTCATACAGTTTAAGATGCTGCACAGGGCACACATGACCAGGACAAGGATGAGCAGGTTCTTTGGGGGTGAGGACAGGTGTGTTAGGTGCTCAGGGAGCCCAGCAAATCACACCCATATGTTCTGGGCATGCCCAGCGCTGGAGGAATTTTGGAAGAGCGTAGCGAGGACGGTGTCGAGGGTGGTAGGATCCAGGGTCAAACCGGGCTGGGGGCTCGCAATATTTGGGGTGGCAGAGGAGCCGGGAGTGCAGGAAGCGAAAGAGGCCGGAATTCTGGCCTTTGCGTCCCTGGTAGCCCGGCGAAGGATTCTCCTTCAGTGGAAAGATACGAGGCCCCCAAGCGTGGAATCCTAGATTAGCGATATGGCAGGGTTCATTAAATTGGAGAGGGTGAAATTCGCCTTGAGAGGGTCGGTACAAGGGTTCTTTGGGCGGTGGCAACCGTTCTTAGACTTTCTGGCAGAACGCTAGACATTGGTCAATGGCAGCAACAGCTCGGGGGGTGGCGGGGGGGTGTTGACTTTATTTTTGTTTATGTTATTTACACTGGAAGGGTCTGAGGGGTGTATACACCTATTGTCTTAAGTCAGGGTGTTAATGTTAATTTATTATTTAGGTACAGGGGGAAGGGGTTTGGGGGTTTGCTTTTTTAGATTGTGTTTTGTATTTAAACCTGTTGGGTTCTTTTTTCTTTCTCATTTTGTTATTGATATTTTATGAAAACCTTTAATAAAAATTTTTTTTTTTTTTAAATGGATCCGGCGGGGATGAATGATGTGTTTCGGGAAATTTACAGTAGATTGTATAAATCGGAACCCCCAGCCGGGGAGGAGGGTATGAAGCGATTCCTGGGGGTGCTGGAATTCCCGAGGATAGATGAGGAGTTGGTGGAGGATCTGGGAGCCCCAATTGAGCTCAGGGAGGTTATAGACGGATTGGGGGCGATGCAACCGGGAAAGGCCCCGGGACCTGACGGATACCCGGTTGAGTTTTATAAAAAGTTTTCTGGGCAATTGGGGCCACTCATGGTAAAGGCTTTTAATGAGTCCAAGGAGCTGGGAGTGCTCCCCCCGATGTTATCGCAGGCATCAAAATCCCTGATTTTGAAGCGGGATAAGGATCCGGAGAGTTGTGGGTCGTATGGGCCGATCTCCCTGTTGAATGTGGATGCAAAACTGCTGGCAAAGATCTTGGCCACACGTTTAGAGGATTGTGTTCCGGAGGTAATAGGAGAGGACCAGGCGGTGTTCGTGAAGGGACGACACCTGGCATACAATATTAGACGGCTCCTAAATGTGATGATGATGCCTGCGGAAGGGCGCGAAGTCGAGGTGGTGGTGGCCATGGACGCAGAAAAGGCCTTTGATCGGGTGGAGAGGAGGTACCTGTGGGATGTCCTGGGAAGGTTTGAATTCGGGCAGGGTTTCGTGGATTGGGTCCGGTTGATATATCAGGCACCGGTGGTGAATGTAAGGACCAACCAGGTTCGATCAGAGTATTTTAGTCTGTGTAGGGGGACAAGGCAGGGGTGTCCACTCTCTCCACTACTGTTTGCCTTGGCCATAGAGCCTTTGGCAATGGCGCTGAGAGCATTGAATATTTGGCAGGGGATAGTGAGAGGGGGGTAGGGCATAGGGCTTCGCTCTATGTGGACAATTTGTTCCTTTATATAACAGACCCATTGGGGGGGGGGGGGATTGCAGGAATATGGGAATACTGGTGGAATTTGGCTGGTTCTCAGGGTACAAGCTGAACATGAGCAAGAGCGAAGTCTTCGCGATCCAGGGAAGGGGCAGGAGAGGAGACTGAGGGAGATGCCGTTCAAAGTGGTGGGGGGAGTTTTAGGTACCTGGGGATTCAGGTGGCAAGGGACTGGGGTCAGCTTCATAAACGAAATTTGGGCAGGGTGATTGAGCAAATGAAAGGGGGCTTCCGCAGGTGGGGCGTGCTCCCGCTGTCATTGGCGGGGAGGGTACAGACTGTGAAGGTGACAGTCCTCCCGAGATTGCTCTTTGTGTGTCAGCGTCTTTCAATCTTCATCCCCAAGGCATTTTTTAGGAAGATGAACGCGGCGATCTCGGGTTTTATATGGGCTGGGAAAGCCCCGAAGGTGAAGAAGGTCCTTCTTGAGAGGGAGCACGGGGAGGGAGGTTTGGCCCTTCTGAACTTTATTAACTACTACTGGGCGACCAATATTTTGATGGTTAGGAACTGGGTAAGTGGGGAAGGGGGTCAGTGTGGGAGCAAGTGGAGGCGGCATCTTGTAAGGGTACAGGTCTGGAGGCTCTGTTAACGGCCCAGTGGCAATGGCAGCCCTGAGAGTGTGGGGGCAATGGAGGCAGCACATGAGACTGGAGGGGGCGTCGGTGTGGTCACCGATCTGTGACAATCACCGGTTCGTTCTGGGGGGGCTGGATGGGGGCTGCAGGAGTTGGCAGTGGGCAGGGATCGAGAGATTTGGGGATCTCTTCATTGAGGAGGGGTTCCCGAGCCTGGAGGAGCTAGAGGAGGAGTTTGAGTTGCCGGGTGGGAACGGATTCCGGTACCTGCAGGTACGGGACTTTGTCCAGAGGCAGGTTCCAAGCTTCCCTCGCCTCCCTCTAAGGGGACTAAAGGATAAGGTGATGTCAAAAACAGGGGTTGGTGCAGGAAGTCAGGCTATGAGAGGAGGCCCTGCGGAGAGTGAAAGCATCCTCGTCATGTGACAGGCTCAGCCTGATCCAGTTCAAGGTGGTCCACAGGGCCCATATGACTGTGGCCCAGATGAGTAGGTTTTTCAAGGAGGTGGAGGACAGGTGTGGGTGGTACGGGGGACGTCTGGCGAATCATGTACATATGTTTGGGCATGTCCGAAGCTGAGGGGACTTTGGCAGGGATTCTCGGATGCCATGACAGAGGTCCTGGAAGGGAGGGTGACTCCGAGTCCAGAAGTGCCAATGTTTGGAGTGTCAGAAGATCTGGGAGCCCATGGGGGGAAAAAGGCCAACGTTTTGGCCTTTAAGTTTGCCTTAAGGGGTTCAATACAGGGGTTCGCTCGGAAGTGACAGCCATTCACCGACTTCTTTAACGAAAACTGACCGTCAGCAGGGGGGTGGGGGGGGGGGGTGGAGAGATGAGGGGGGGATGGGGGGGAAAAGGGGAGGCATGGCAGTGATGAATAAGGGCAGGGAATCTAATTTTAAAAAGATAAATTTAGAGTACCAAATTCATTTTTTTCAATTAAGGGCCAATTTAGCGTGGCCAATCCACCTTACTGCACATCTTTTGGGTTGTGGGGGCGAAACCCACGCAAACACGAGGAGAATTTGCAAACTCCACACGGACAGTGGCCCAGAGCCGGGATCGAACCGGGGATCTCGGCGCCGTGAGGCAGCAATGCTAACCACTGTGCCACCGTGCTGCCCAGGGAATCTAATATATGGATAGCTTGGAGTTGGGGCGGAGGGATGTTGGGTTTGTTACTGTTTTTTTTTGCATGTGTCGGACCCATCCGTTGCTTAGAATGTAAAATGTTAAAATTTTAAATGCCTCAATAAAATGTTTTCTAAAAAAAAAAATCAAATGATGAAGTCAGGAGAAGCTTTATTCATAGAGTGGTTAAAATGCGGAACCTTTACCAGCTAAAGTGGTTGAGGCGAATAGTACAGAAGCATTTAAGGAGAAGTTCGATAAGAAAGGAGAAAAAACCCCCAAAGGCTATGTTAATAGAGTGAGATGAAGAGGGAAGCGGGGGTGGGGGTGAGATTCAGATGGAGCATAGGCAATGGTATTGGAGCAGTTGTGCTGAACAGCTGGTTTCTATTCTGTATATTCAATGCACTACATCAGGACCAAGAACTCATTCCGCCATTACATAACTTTTGTTTGAGTTGGCACTGGACATGGTTGCCATTTTATGGTATCATAGAATTTACAGTGCAGAAGGAGGTCATTCAACCCATCGAGTCTGCACCGGCCCTTGGAAAGAGCACCCCACCTAAGCCCACACCTCCACCTTATCCCTGTAACCCAGTAACCTCACCTAACCTTTTTGGACACTAAGGTCAATTTAACATGGCCAATCCACCTAACCTGCAAATCTTTGGACTGTGGGAGGAAACCAGAGCACCCAGAGGAAATCCACGCAGACACGAGGAGAAAGTGAAAACTCCACACAGACAATCACCCGAAGCTGGAATTGAACCCAGGTCCCCGGAGCTGTGAAGCAGCAGTGCTAACCACTGTGTCACCGTACGATGATGTAAGAATTTGGGGTTGAATTTATTGACTCATATTGATGACCTGTTGTTTGGGAGCATTTTTTAAATGTGACCTTGGGATATGAGCATTTCTCAATCGTACGGTAGTTTCGTAATCGTTGTTACTGAGGCTTTTATTCATTGCTGTGGTTGAATTTGAGCTTGTGTCTTAGCAGATTTAGTTAAGGTTCCTGTGATATTAGCACTATTACAAAATAATAACCTGAGGCATGGCTATATCTTGCAGACTACCTTTTATTTAATGAATAAAAGCAAATGACTTGCTGGAATCTGAAACCAAAGAGAAAATGCTAGAAAACCTCAGCAGGTCTGGCAGCATCTGTAGGGAGAGAAAAGAGCTAACGTTTCGATCCTGCTTTGACAAAGGGTCATCTGGACTCGAAACGTTAGCTCTTTTCTTTCCCTACAGATGCTGCCAGACCTGCTGAGATATTCCAGCATGTTTTCTTTGGTTTTATTTAATGAATACCAGTTGAACTAGAATAGGGATTAGACATTGGAAACAAAATACTGGGTCAGATTTTTGTGTTTACAGCCTTGACATTAAGAACCACCTGAGCAGAACATCAGGCTGCGAGGAATTTGCAAAAGTTAAAACCTGCATGATTTTTTCCCCATTAATTTAAATGGAAGGAAAATTGGATAATTTCTGTTCAGTGTTTGTGATCCCCCCCCCATCCAACATTCCTATTAGCACTGAACCCCTATATGATATTCAGTGCCTAAGGGAGGGAACTAGAGCCCAGCCCTCATCCCCAACCCAATGCTCCTTTGATGATAAATTACTATGTAACAAGAGCAGGCTTTTAAGGAAAGAGATGGTAAGTTGGCTGTAATGGAGTATAAAGTACATCATTTCTGTGTGGCTGCAGGTGGCACTCTGATCTAATTCAATCCGTTTACTTTGACTGTAGCTTCTTGTTTTTCATCCAACCATGGAATAAAAAAACATGCATTACCTTCAACAAATCACGGCTCTATTATGGATAATAGAAGCCATAGCCTAGAACACATCCGTTTGCCATGATTTTAATGCACATTTAAGTGGTGCAAGTTCATTCAGCGACAGAACACACGGTGTACCACTCTCTGAGTCACTATTGATTGCCTTAACCTAGAAAAGCAAGCTCACTTATTAAAGACACATTATTTAGCTCTTGTGTCTGTGTTCAACGTGAGTCAGGAAAGAACATCAATTTAACGAGAAGGTCCTTAATGAAACTGAACATTGAGCAAATTGATGTACAGTGGCTGAAGAGCATAATTATTGATTTATCAAGAAAGCTGAGAGATGCTCCCATCGAGACAGTGGACTGATGGATAACTCTTGCACTTTGGACATTAGCTTTAATACAAAGGAGTAGTTACAGTTTGTCAATGATTTTGTCCTTCCTTTCTCCTCAAAGTTACGTTTCTTGCAGGTGAGTAATAAAAAGTATTCAGGAAGAAAGGATCAGGAAAAGGCCATTCAACCCCTCAAGCTGTTCAATTCAAGGGAACAGTAGCATAGAGTTTGACTTACAGAATTGAATTAGAGTGGCCCAGACTAAAGAGTGGCCCAGACTAATGCTTCGGAGACATGAGTTTAAATCCCACAGCAGCTGGTGGAAGTTGAACCTGATTAATAAATCTGATATAAACAGCGAGTCTCAAGGTGCCATGAAACGATCAAATTAATTTATTAATGCAAGTTTATGTTACTATATTTAACAAACAAAACAGAAAGGTTTCATTAAATATTGTAACCTGAGTTCCAAAAAGGCTGGTCCAGAATGCCATGGGATGGCCAGAAAGATAAAATAAATAAATAATTATTGTCACAAGTAGGCTTACATTAACACTACAATGAAGTTACTGTGAAAAGTCCCTAGTTGCCACATTCTGGCGCCTGTTCGGGTAGGCCAGTATGGGAATTGAACCCGTGCTGCTGGCCTTGTTCTGCATCACAAACCAGCTGTCTAGCCCACTGAGCTAAATCAGCCTCTGTAAATAAAGGGTACAAGTTAAGAATTGTTTTGTTGGAGGGCGGCACGGTGGCGCAATGGTTAGCACTGCTGCCTTTGCCGCTGAGGACCCGGGTTCGAATCCCAGCCCTGGTTCACTGTCTATGTGGAGTTTACACATTCTCCCCGTGTCTGCGTGGGTCTCACCCCCCCAACCCAAAGATGTGCAGATTAGGTGGATTGGCCACACTAAATTGCCCCTTAATTGGAAAACTATAATTGGGTACTCTAAATTTATTAAAAAAGAGAAACATGCAGCTACAGCAGTTAAGGAGGACTGGGGAATTAGAGTCTAGAAGCTGCAAAAGGGGTTTTGCATGTATGTCAGAGCGAAGTTGGCGAAGTTAGAATCTCAAAGAACGTTGTGAGTCAAAAGACTAGGTTCAATGAACCAAGAAGAAGAGAATTTCCAGGATACACAGGAGAGACAGTGCATCATGCCATGCCTTGACTAGTGGAATATTCAGTATTAATCTTTGTTATCCAATAAACGTTGTTAGTTTGCATTCTAAATTAGTGATTGTCTCATTTACTAATATGGTTATTTTTCGACAAGAATTTTCTTATTCTGGGGTCTAGTATCGAGTGTCCAGCAGTAACCAATTGATCTCAGTCATAAAAGCCCTGATCACTTACCAGAATCCATAGCCTTTTGCTAAAGAGAATTCCAGGGGCGAAATTCTCCGTTATCGGCGCAAAGTCCACCGATCGGCGCAAATCCGACTTGCGTCACGCCGCAAAAATTGTCGTAAAGTCTCCGGCCCGAAATGGGCTAGCAGCGACGTGACGGGATCCGCGCTTGCTCACGTGGTTCACGCCGTGCAGCGTCATACGCGCCGCACGGCGTGACGGCTCATAATGACGCGCTGCTCCCCCCTACCCGACCGGAACACCCGACCGGAACACCCGACTGGATGGCTGGCCGCCGCTCAGCCCCGAGGTTCCAGTCACGGGATGTGGAGGCGCTCCTGGACGCAGTGGAGCAGAGGAGGGAGGCCCTGTATCCCGGGCACGGCCGCAGGATTGCTCCACGCCACAGCCGGCGTCTGTGGAGGGAGGTGGCAGAGGCCGTCACCGCTGCGGCCCTGACACCACGGAGAGACACCCAGTGCCACAAGAAGGTGAACAACCTCGTCAGAGCAGGCAGGGTGAGCCTCCCCCCCGCCAGATATCCATATCCCCCATCCCCCATATCCCCCCCTCCCCCATATCCCCCCTCCCCCATATCCCCCTCCCCTATATTCCCCATATCCCCCCTCCCCATATCCCCCATATCCCCCTTCCCCATATCCCCCCTCCCCCATATCCCCCATATCCCCCCTCCCCCATATCCCCCCTCCCCCATATCCCCCATATCCCCAAGTGAATCCAGCCCTAACCTTAACCTCGCGCAACCGATGGCGTGCATTCATATACCTGTCTAACACTGTTGCCTTCTACCCCTGCCACCACCACCCCCCCCCCCCCCCCCCCCTGCCACAGGAGAAACGCGCACACAACACCAGGGAGCATGTGAGGACTGGAGGAGGCCCCGCTGATGAGAGGCCCCTGACCGAACACGAGGAAAGGGCCCTGGAACTGGCTGGCGGACCTGAGGACCGGGAGGTTGCTGATGCAGAGGTCGGGGGCGTACTAGCAAGTGAGCCACCGACAGCCCGTCCCCATATCCCCCCTCCCCTATATCCCCCTCCCCCATACCACCTGATCACTGCCTGCGTGTCTAACCATGCATGCTTCATTGTGTATCGCAGGAGCAAACGTCGAGGCACCCATCCCCGCAGATGCAGACCGCCCGCAGAATGCCCCTCAGAGGCCACGGGAGACGGAGAGACCCGGACCCTCCGGCATGCGATGCCCGCAGGAAGCCCCTCGCACACCACGGGAGACGGAGAGACCCGGACCCTCCGGCATGCGACGCCCGCAGGATGCCCCTCGCACACCATGGGAGACGGAGAGACCCGCACCCTCCAGCATGCGACGCCCGCAGGATGCCCCTCGCACATCACGGGAGACGGAGAGACCCGGACCCTCCGGCATGCGACGCCCGCAGGATGCCCCTCGCACACCACGGGAGACGGAGAGACCCGGACCCTCCAGCATGCGACGCCCGCAGGATGCCCCTCACAGACCACAGGAGACGGAGAGACCCGGACCCTCCGGCATGCGACGCCCGCAGGATGCCCCTCGCACACCACGGGAGACGGAGAGACCCGGACCCTCCAGCATGCGACGCCCGTAGGATGCCCCTCGCACACCATGGGAGACGGAGAGACCCGGACCCTCCGGCATGCGACGCCCGCAGGATGTCCCTTGAAGACCACGGGAGACGGAGAGACCTGGAGCAACAGGGAGACGACGCCCCCGTCACGTGCGGGAGCGACCACCCAGCGACGAGGGGGGCAGCCACAGGCCCCCGTCACAGCCGAGCCAGGACACCACTACCCAGGACACCCCTACCCGGGACACCCCTACCCGGGACACCCCTACCCGGGACACCCCTACCCGGGACAGCACTACCCAGGAAGACGAAATACCGGACAGTGACACAGAGTGGATGGGTGGAGACGAACCCACACCCCAAAGTGCCATGGACTCAGAGTGGGACGAAGAGCACGACACAACGCCACTGCTGTCACCAACACCCTCCACCATCGCAGAAACACTCACCTCGGTTGGGCACTTTAGTGATGAGGCGTCTGGTACACTCACTGGTGCGCACAACACAGCCGTCCCGGTACAGCAGGTGGAGGTAGGAACAGCAGAGGGGCCAGGCGGTCGGAGGGCAGCCCAGCCCAAGCGAACATCTGCCGCCCAGATGGATCCCGGATTCCTGCAGTTCCCACACCCACACATAGATCCGATGCAACCACCGACCCGGAGACGAGCGAAGAGGGTGACGGCCGGCTTGCGGCGGCTGCAGTCGCAAGTGGAGGAGTCCACCCGCGTCCAGGAGCTGGGAGTGGTGCCGGTCATGCGTGCCACCCAGGCCGACACCGCACGGGTGGTGTCCGCGGTGGAGGCAATGGGTGCGACGGTGTCAGACATGGGGAACGGTTTGCGAGGCCTGGGGCTTTCCGTGCAGGCGGCGTCTGTGGCCCAGGACATGGCTGCCCTTTCACAGGAGGCCATGAGCCAGTGCCAGCGCCAGATGGCAGAGGCGCTCAACGCCATGGCCCAGTCTCTGCAGGCCATGGCCCAGTCTCAGCAGGCCATAGCCCAGCTCTGCAGGCCATAGCCCAGTCTCAGCAGTCCATGGCCCAGTCTCAGCAGGCCATCGCTGAGGGCATCGGCGCCAGTGGCCATGTGCGAGCCGGCGTCGCACTGTCGCAGACAGGGTTCGACAACCCCCTGGGCTCCATGGCTGCAAGCATGCAGACCCCTGCCGATACCAGAACGGGCCTCCAGGACTGGCAGCGCCAGATGTCGGGGGGGCGTTGGATGGCCAGTCCGTTCGCATCCGCCACCCATGTAGAGGCCTGGGGGCCATCGGGCACCCCGAGGGAGGAGGAGGTGGTGTGGTCCGTCCCGGGTCCCCCTGTATGGGAGGTCCCGGAACACCGCGACACCTCGGACTCCCCCCCTTCCGTCCCAGGTGCATCGGGTGGGCAACGGGCAGGACAGGCTGGCAGCTCGCCATCCCAGTCGCCCGGGCCGCAGCCTGGCCCATCTAGGCTAGGACGCCCCAGGAAACGGCCGCCAAAGGGATCCCGTGTCATAGGGCAGGAATCACAGGAGTCCACCTCCAGTTCTGCTGTACCGTCTGGGGAACCACGTAGACGTAGTCAAAGGGCCCGTAAGGCCAAACAATTAGACACTGAGTAAGTTGGCACGGGTGCAGGGCACAGATGAGTTTTAGGGGCTAGAGCACGTGCATGAACTCCTTTGGTTATTAAAGTCAATGTTACACCTACAGAAGCTGCCTTTGTGCTCTGTCCAAAGCGTGCGGGGGTGTCATGTACGTTGAGCGCAAGTGTGTGTGTGAGGGGCGGTCTTACCTCAGCCCCAGGTGAGTCTGCCCCCTTCCCCCTGGGCCGCCATCAACATCCCCTCCCCGCAGAGGACGGGCCCGTGCGCTGCAGTGTCACAGCCGCATGCAGGGATGGTCTGGGTGGATGGTGGTACTGTGGCCATGGGTCAGACATAGTCCAACGATGGGGAGCCAGGAGCTCATCGCAGGGCGGGTTGTCATCATCCTCCATGACCTGCAATAGACACGCGTCCACCCGCAACTGTGTGAGCCCGGCCATTGTGCCGCAGGTGGATCAGCAATGGGGGGGGGTGGTGTGCATGCGGGTGGGGTGGGTGGGGTTGTGGAGGGGGGTGATGGTGCTGGGTGGGTGGATGGGGTGTGTGGGTGGTCGGCTGTTGCCATGGTGTGCGGTCTGTGGCCATACTCCCCGATTCCCACGCCCATCTAGTCAGTGAAGCGGGCGGCTATCAGTCTGTCCCGTGCCCGCTGGGCCAGCCGGTAACGGTGGACAGCCACCCGCCTGTGTCTAGCCCGTCTGCCCTGACCATTGCCCTCATCTGGGGTGGACTGCGCCTCTTCCTGCTGCTCCTCCACTCCGCCCTCCTCTGCCTGCGGCACATCGCCCCTCTGTTGGGCTATGTTGTGCAGGACGCAGCACACCACAATGATGCGGCCGACCCTATCTGACCGATACTGGAGGGCGCCCCCAGAGAGGTCCAGGCACCTGAAACGCATCTTCAGCACGCCAAAGCACCTCTCTGTCACTCACCTTGTCGCAACAGGGCATCATTGTAGCGGTTCTCCGCCTCATTGCGTGGCCTCCGTATAGGCGTCATCAGCCACGATCGCAATGGGTAGCCCCTGTCGCCCAGCAACCAGCCCCTCAGCCGGGGATGGCGTCCCTCGTACATGCCGGGGATGGATGACCGCGACAACACGTATGAGTTGTGTACACTGCCTGGGTAACGGGCGCAGACGTGCAGGATCATCATGCGATGGTCGCAGACCACCTGTATGTTAATCGAATAGGTCCCCTTCCTATTGGTGAACACGGCCCTGTTATCTGCAGGTGGCCGCACGGCGACGTGCATCCCATCAATCGCGCCCTGGACCATGGGGAACCCGGCCACGGCCGAGAAGCCCACGGCCCGGGCATCTTGGATGGCCCGGTCCACGGGGAAGCGGATGTAGCGGTGTGCCATGGCATATAGGGCATCTGTCACTGCCCGGATACACCGGTGCACCGATGTCTGCGATATGCCGGACAGGTCCCCACTCGGTGCCTGGAATGACCCCGTTGCATAAAGGTTCAGGGCCACCGTAACCTTGACGGACACGGGGCGAGGGTGTCCCCCGCCAGTGCCACGCGGTGACAGGTGTGCCAGCAGGTGGCAGATGTGTGCCACGGTTTCCCGCCTCATCCGGAGTCTCCTCCTGCATTCCCGGTCTGTGAGGTCCTGGTATGACTGCCGGGGCCGGTACACACGGGGCGCCCTCGGGTGCCTCCATTGCCGTGGGGCCGCGACGTCCTCCTCCGCCTCCTCGTCCTGTCGGTCAGGTGTCCCTTCACCCTGGGCGGCTGCCGCCTGCCCCTCTGCGGCAGCCTGCGCCGCCTCTCTGGCACGCTCCTCCTCCTCCTCCTCATCCAGGGCAACATAGACATTAGCGGCTGCCGCCACGTCGGCCAACATCGCTGGATGATCGGAAAACATGACGGCCTGGTTGGGGGGGGGGAACGACGACATGTCATCATTGCCCATATCCCCATCTCCCCCCAGCCAGGTGGCATGGACCGCATGGGTCCAACTGTTGGAGGCTGGCACCTGGCCAGGTGGACCAACTCACTTGCCCTCGCATCCCCCTCCCCGGCACGGACCCACCCCCCCCATCCCCCTCCCCGGCACGGACCCCCCCCATCCCCCTCCCCGGCACGGACACCCCCCATCCCCCTCCCCAGCACGGACCCCCCATCCCCCTCCCCGGCACGGACACCCCCCCCAATCCCCCTCCCTGGCACGGACCCCCCCATCCCCCTCCCCGGCACGGACCCCACATCCCCCTCCCTAGCATGGACCCCCCATCCCCCTCCCCGGCACGGACCCCCCATCCTCCTCCCCGGCACGGGCCCCCCACCCCCCTCCCCGGCACGGGCCCCCCATCCCCCTCCCCGGCACGGGCCCCCCATCCCCCTCCCCGGCACGGGCCCCCAATCCCCCTCCCCGGCACGGACCCCCCCCCATCCCCCTCCCTGGCACGGACCCCCCCCCCCCCCATCCCCCTCCCCGGCACGGACCCCCATCCTCCTCCCCGGCACTGACCCCACTCCCGGCACTCCCCCGGAGCCCAGCCCACTCTAACCACCCCCCTGCCGCACACACACACACAACCCTAGACACACCTCTCCCCACACATTCAGACTGCGGCCACGCCATCGCCTGCCCAGCGGCCAACCCCCCAGGCCCTCACTCAGCTCCACGCTGGTCGGCGTGAACCTGGAGCACAGGTTGACACCGATTAAAAGGAGGTTTGATTTACGTCGACGTGACCGGTCATCACGTCGACGGGACTTCGGCCCATCCGGACGGGAGAATATCAGCAGGCCCAAAATCGGCTGCCTTGCGCACACCCGTGCCATTCTCCGACGTCTGCAGCGCCATTAACGCCCCGCCGACTTTTCTCCCTTCGGAGACTTCGCAACCGGCGGGGGCGGGATTCACGGCGGCCAACGGCCATTCTCCGACCTGCTGGGGGGTCGGAGAATGACGCCCCAGATTTCTACTACTGTTTGTGTGACAAAATTCTTTCTAATTTCCATCCTAACTGGCCTCGCTCTAGTTTAAAGATTACATCAGCTCATTCCCGGTTCTCCAACAAGAAAAAATAGTTTCATTTATCCACTCTATGGGGTGGCACAGTTGTTAGAACTGTTGCTTCAAAGGGTCAGCACAGTGGCGCAGTGGTTATCACAGCTGTCTCACGGCACCGAAGTCCCAGGTTTGATCCCAGCTCTTCCAAGTCCCAAATGTGGGGTCTGTCCTCACTGGTGTGAACCTATGATTATTGCAGATGGGGGCCTCTATGGACATCTCGCTGAGCTTGAAATGGCACCTGATCTAGTTCCATGTCCTTAGTGTGGCCACTACTACCGGGCTCCTGGAGTGTATGTTTAAAGGGGCTGGATGTGGTGTGGTGGCCAGCACTTGGTGCGATGTCCCCATATAGGAAGCCTCCTCAATTTGGATCCAATCCACCTCCAGTTCCCTTAGCCACCTCCTCACCCTCCCTGTGTTTGCCGGCCAGTGGTAGAATAGGAGGCTTGGTAGAGCCAGGCCTCCAACATATCACCCACACTATGAGATGGTCTTGTATATCCTAGGGATTCTACAACCCCCCCCCCCCCCCCCCCCCCCCCCCCGCCACCGGGAATAATGGACACTTCTGCCTTGTTCCCCTGTGCAGCCGAAAGTATTCGGAGCTGGTGGTCGGCATCCGTAGGCTCACCATTGGAACGCTGTACAGGAGCTTCACTCACACGATGAACTATGCTCCAAACCCAAACTGTTCAAGCACCTCCATTCTACTCGATTGAAGGCTTTCTCAGCATCCAGGGAGACAATCACCTCTGGTGACAGTCAGCAGGTGTCTGATGTTTGCTGTTATTTGTCTGCTCTTGGCAAACCCGGTCTGATCTTAGAATCATAGAAGTTTACAGCATGGAAACAGGCCCTTCGGCCCTACCAGTCCATGCCGCCCAGTTTTTACCATTAAGCTAGTCCCAGTTGCCCGCACTTGGCCCATAACCCTCTATACCCATCTTACCCATGTAACTATCTAAATGTTTTTTAAAAGACACAATTGTACCCGCCTCTACTACTACCTCTGGCAGCCCATTCCAGACACTCACTACCCTCTGAGTGAAGAAATTGCCCCTCTGGGCCCTTCTGAATCTCTCCCCTCTCACCTTAAACCTATGCCCTCTAGTTTTAGACTCCCCTACCTTTGGGAAAAGATGTTGACTATCTACCTTACCTATGCCCCTCATTATTTTATAGACCTCTATAAGATCACCCCTAAGCCTCCTACGCTCCAGGGAAAAAAGTCCCAGCCTATCCAGCCTCTCCTTATAACTCAAACCATCAAGTCCCGGCAACATTCTAGTAAATCTTTTCTGCACTCTTTCCAGTTTAGTAATATCCTTTCTATAATAGGGTGACCAGAACTGCACACAGTATTTCAAGTGTGGCCGTACCAATGTCTTGTACAACTTCAACAAGACGTCCCAACTCCTGTCTTCAATGTTCTGACCAATGAAACCAAGCATGCCGAATGCCTTCTTCACCACCCTGTCCACCTGCGACTCCACCTTCAAGGAGCTATGAACCTGTACTCCTAGATCTCTTTGTTCTATAACTCTCCCCAACGCCATACCATTAACTGAGTAGGTCCTGGCCTGATTCGATCTGCCAAAATGCACCACCTCACATTTATCTAAATTAAACTCCATCTGCCATTCGTCGGCCCACTGGCCTAATTGATCAAGATCCCGTTGCAATCCTAGATAACCTTCTTCACTATCCACTGTGCCACCAATCTTGGTGTCATCTGCAAACTTACTAACCATGCCTCCTAAATTCTCATCCAAATCATTCATATAAATCACAAATAACAGTGGACCCAGCACCGATCCCTGAGGCACACCACTGGTCACAGGCCTCCAGTTTGAAAAACAACCCTCTACAACCACTTCTGTCTTCTAGCCAATTTTGATCCAATTGGCAACCTCACCCTGGATCCCGTGAGCTTTAACCTTCTGCAACAACCTACCATGCGGTACCTTGTCAAAGGCTTTGCTAAAGTCCATGTAGACAACGTCTACTGCACTGCCCTCATCTACCTTCTTGGTCACCCCCTCAAAAAACTCAGTCAAATTTGTGAGACATGATTTTCCACGCACAAAGCCATGCTGACGGCCCCGAATCAGCCCTTGCCTCTCTAAATGCTTGTAGATCCTGTCTCTCGGAATACCTTCTAGCAACTTACCTACTACAGACGTTAGGCTCACCGGTCTGTAGTTCCCAGGCTTTTCCCTGCTGCCCTTCTTAAACAAGGGCACAACATTCGCCACTCTCCAATCTTCAGGCACCTCACCTGTGGCTGCCGATGATTCAAATATCTCTGTTAGGGGACCCGCAATTTCCTCCCTAGCCTCCCATAACATCCTGGGATACATTTCATCAGGTCCCGGGGATTTATCTACCTTGATGCGCTTTAAGACTTCCAGCACCTCCTCCTCTGTAATATGCACACTTCTCAAGACATCACTATTTATTTCCCTTAGTTTCCTAACATCAATGCCTTTCTCCACCGTGAATACCGATGAGAAATATTCATTCAGGATCTCACCCAACTCTTGTGGCTCTGCACATAGATGTCCTTGTTGATCCTTAAGAGGCCCTACTCTGTCCCTAGTTACTCTTTTTCCCTTTATGTATCTGTAGAAGCTCTTTGGATTCTCCTTTGCATTATTTGCCAAAGCAATTTCATGTCCCCTTTTTGCCCTCCTGATTTTCCTCTTAACTCTATCTACACACGAGATACTGGAGGCAATCACTTCTGGCAGGCAGCTCTCCAGGCGCCTTGTCAGTGCTTTCTCCTGGATTTTTGCATCAGTGTTTAAGAGAGAGATAAGTTTGTATCAACCACACTCTGTTGAGTCTTTGCCTTTTTTTAGGGTCAATGAGATCGAGCCCTGGGACAACGTGCGTGTCAGGGCCTCCCTCAACAGAGAGTCATTGAACATCTCCCACAAGTGCGGGACCAGCTTTGCTGAGCATTTTTTGTAAAAGTCTACCAGAAACCCATTTGGTCCCGGTGCTTCCCCTGACTGCATGGAATTAATGCATTCAACAATTTTGCCCAGCCCTAGTGGTGCTTCCAGCCCTTGTTTCCTGTCCTCCCCCACCACAGGTATATCCAGTCTGTTGAGGAACTGTTCCATCACTGAGTCCCGTTTTGGGGTTTCAGTTGTGAATAGCCCTCGGTAAAAGTTTTCAACAGCTTCGTTGACCTCGTTTGGGTCTGCTACCATCCTACCATTTCTGTCCTTAACTTGTGGCTATTTACTTGCTTAGCTAGCGTGTCAGTATGTGGCTGACCTTGTCTCCGTGTATGTAGAAGGCCCCCGTGCCTGGCAGAGCTGGTGGACTGTCTTCCTTGTGGAGAGCTTTTCAAATTCCATCTGCAGCTCTTTCCTCTCCGCCAACAGTTCCACGGTTGGGGCCGTGGAGTACCGCTGCTCCACCTCCAGTATGGAGTCGATCAGCCGCTGCTTGGCTGCCCTTTCTTTCATGTCGCTATGGGGCCCATAGGCTATGATTTTGCTCCTGATCACCACCTTCAGTGCCTCCCAGAACATGCAGGGTGAGACCTCCCCGTTCTGGTTCCAGGTTACATAACCGTCGATGGCTTGGGATATCTTTGCACAGAAATCCTCATCGGCGAGGAGAGCTGCATCCAGCCTCCATGAGAGGCGTTGGGCCCGGCCCTTCTTAAACCTCACGTCCATGTAATGTGACGAGTGGTCGGAGATTACAGTTGCGGAGTATTCTGCCTTTGTTACCCCTGAAGCACCCTTTTCCTTCTGACAAATACATCTATAGATGAGTAGGCCTTATGCACACTGGAGAAGAAGGAGAATTATTTTTCTTTCTCGTGATTGAGCTACCACAGGTCTACCCCCAATCTACTCCATAAAGGTGTTCAACTCTCTTGCCGTATCTGACGTGGTTCCTGTCCTGAAGTTGGATCTGTCCATTGTCGGGTCTTGTACGCAGTTAAAGCCCTCCCCGCCCACCCCCGATGATAAGGCAGTGGGTGGCTAGGTCCAGGATTTCAGCCATCTGTTTCTTGACTATTTCTGCGTCATCCCAGTTTGGGGCTTATACATTTACCAAGACTACAGGGGTCCTTTCAGGGACCCACTGACCATAACGTATCATCCCCTCGGTCCATCACTGTACTCGTCACCATGAATGAAACTGTCCTGTTGATTGGTATGGCCACCTCCTCTTGTCCTGGTGTCAGCATGAATGAAACGCTTGTCCTACCCAGCCCTTCCTTACCCACAGTCGGTTCCTCTCTCTTTAAGTATGGCTCCTGTAGGAAGGATATGTCAAATTCTTGAGATGGGCGAGGACTCTGGATCTTTTCACCGGCCCGTTGAGGCTCCTTACGTTCCACGTTGAACCCACTCCTGTGGGGTCAACCATACTCACCTTGTGGGCCTGGCCCTGTTAGTTCGGGCATGCCCTTACCCACATGCCGTTCAAGATGGCCACCGATTATTTCCTCATGTTCACCATCTCCACGTGTTGTCTGCTGCAACCAGCTCTCTACCCAGCCCCCTCCCTCCCTCCCACCCCATTTGTTTCTCCCTATGTACCCCATACCCTTGTGCTCCCCCCTCCGAGTCCACCCCACTTTCCTTGACTTTATCCTCTTCTCTAACTCCTCCGATTCCCCCCCTTTCGCCGTTTGTTTCCCCTGAAGTCCGGTTTTTCCATTCCCCACTGCCAGGCGCACCCTCCCTCTAGGGAAGCAAACCATGGCTTCCTCCTTCCCTCGAGTTGGGCAGCTGATTTTTTTCCCATCTGCTTGGCAGTGCAGTTGATGGGAGGTTAGTCTGGGGGATTATGATCACTTTTGGTGTCCAACTTAATTGAAGATGATTTAACTTATTTCCATTTTTAAAAAAAATGTATTTTATTACCAACATGTATCAAAATAAACATGTGGGCAGCACGGAAGCACAGTGGTTAGCACAGTTGCTTCACAGCTCCAAGGTCCCAGATTTGTTTCCCGGCTTGGGTCACTGTCTGTGCGGAGTTTGCACGTTCTCCCGGTATATGCGTGGGTTTCCTCCAGGTGCTCCGGTTTCCTCCCAAAGTCCAAAGATGTGCGGGTTAGGTGGATTGACCATTCTAAATTCCCCTTAGTGTCCAAAAAGGTTAAGTGAGGGTTACTGGGTTACGGTGATAAGGTGCAGGCGTGGGCTTGAGTAGGGTGCTCTCGCCAAGGACTGGTGCAGACTCGAATGGCCGAATGGCCTCCTTCAGCACTGTAAATTCTATGATTCTATGAAAACAGGTTAAAACACATTAAACACTCTGAGAAACACACTTCCCAGCAATCAACCATACAGCTTGTTCACATTTTTCTCCCTTTTTCACCTCCCCCCGTGACGAACAGCTCCTCAAACATGGTCACAACCATCCCCCCCTTTTCTCAAACCCCTCTGCTGAGCCCCTTAACTCATACTTTATCTTCTCCAACCGCAGGAAGTCATAGAGGTTACCCAACCATGCCGCCACCCCCACTGGCGATGCCGAACGCCACTCCAGCAAAATTTGCCGCTGTGCAATCAGAGAGACGAAGGCCACGACATCAGCCATCCTCCTCTCCATGGTCTCCAGCTTCTCGGAAACCCACCAATATCACCACCAAAGGGTCAGGGTCCATCTCCTTCTCCACTATCCTCGCTAAGACTGCAAGCACTCCCGCCCAGAATCTTCCCAATTTTTCGCAACCCCAAAACATGTCTGTGTGATTCACTGGTCGCCGCCCACACCTCTTACACTATCCCCTGAAAGTACCCACTCATTCTGGCCAGAGTCATATGCACCCTGTGCACCACCTTAAACTATATCAGGCTCATCCCTGCACAGGAGACGGTCCCGCTTACCCTACGCAGTGCCTCACTCCATACTCCCCAATTGATCTCCCCTCCCAACTCCCCTTCCATTTTTCCTTTATCTTTACCACCCACTCACCTCCCTGCTCTCCCAGCCACTTGTATATATCCCAATTCTTCCGTCCCCTTTCACATCCGAAAGCAGTAGTCGCTCCAGCAGGGTGTATCCCAGCAAACTAGGGAACTCCTTCCAGACCTTTCGTGCAAAGTCCCTAACCTGCAGATACCTGAACTCACTCCCCCTCGGCAGCTGTACCCTCTCCCTTAGCTCCTCCAGATTGGCGAACCCTTCCTCCAAATACAGATCCCTCACCTTGACCAGCCCCACTTCCCTCCATCTCCTGTATACACTACCCACCACGCCCCAGCTCAAACCCATGATTCTCACACAGCAGCGTTAACACCAACATCCCCTCCACCCTAAAATGCGTCCTCACTGATTCCATATCTTCACCGTGGACTGCACCACCGGGCTCCCTGAATACCTATTCTGAGCCATTGACAATGCTGCCGTCACCATAGTCCTCAAAGTAGACCTCTTACAAGATTCTTCCTCCATCCGAAACCACTCTACCCCTTCTCCTTCCCACCACCGCCTCACCTTATCTACATTCGTCGCCCAATAATAATAAAGCAAGTTCGCAATGCCAGCTCCCTGCTGCCTCTGTAGCAGGGTCCTCCCCACCCTCGGCACCTCCCCTGCCCATACAAAGTCTGAAATGATCGTGTCCACTTTCTGAAAAAAGGCCTTTGGTATAAAGATCGGGAGAGCCTGAACAATAAACAATAACCTCGACAGAATATTCATTTTCACCACTTGGACCCTCCCCGCCAACGTCAACTGCAGTATATCCCACCTCTTAAGGTCCTCCTTAGCTTCCTCCACCAGCTTTGTTTAATTCCACTTCTGGAGCCCTGTCAATTCTCTCGCTACCTGAATCCCGAAATACCTAAATCTATCGCTCATTACTGTAAATGGCATCTCCCCTAAATTTGCCCGCTGTCCCAGATGATTCTGTCATGTGAGAATACCTTTAAGAAATGAATGTTTAAGCAATGTACCTTTAAGGAAGGGAGTTGATCATATTACTGAAGTGATGTCAGAGGTTGGGGGGAGCTGAGACTTTTGGTTTCAGTTTTGCTGAGAGCAGCTGAAAAGTGCCTGGCTGGTTTTGCTGAGAGCAACTTAGCAGTGCCTGGCTGTTTTGCTGTGAGCTGCTTAAAAGGAGAAAGCCAGTTTGAGACAGCAGCTTGAGAAGTTCTGGTTTGCTGTGAGCTGCTTGAAGGGAGAAAGCCAGTTTGAAAAAGCAGTGTGAGTGTGTCTGTGTGTTTCCAGAGAGCTGCAGGAAGAAAAGCAAGGTGCTGGAGCTGAAGTCAACCAAGCTGATATATCTCTGCATTAAACAGAAAATATATATATTCTGTGACGTGGTGTGTTACTGTTTTGAAGGTTTGAAGCCTTTTGGATGGTGGAAGGAACATTTTGAGGGATTACTTAGTGTTGTATTATTTTCGGGGTTATCTTTGAAGTAAGGGGTGTTAAGGGATCCAATGTTCATTTAACAGGTTAAGTTGAGTTCATGGAATAAACATTGTTTTGTGTTAAAAACCACATGTCCATAATTGTAATATCACACCTGGGGAACAAGCCGTGTGCTTCAAAAGAAACAATCCATTAAAGGGAGAGGTTGGTTGAACTCCATGACACATTTGGGGTTCTGAAAACACCTCGCCCATAACAATTCACAGGGAAAACTTCGCTATTCCCGACATTCAGTTTATACCCTGAGAATCCTCCAAACCTCCCCAGCAGGCCCATAATCCTTCCCACACAGCAACACGTCATTGGCATAAAGCAACACCCGATGCTCCCTCTGTCTCCTCATAATCCCTTGCCACTCTGCTCACCCCCTGAGAGCCATCGGCAATGGCTCCATGGCCAGCGCAAATAGTAATGGCGACAGCGGGCACCCCGGCCTCATACCCTTGTGTAAGTCAAAGCTCCGCAAACTCATACTATTCATCCTCACCCTCGCCCTTGGTGCCACATACAGCAACCGCACCCATGCCACAAATCTCGGCCCAAGCCCAAACATTCCCAAAACCTCAAACATGTACCGCCACTCCACCCGGTCAAATGCCTTCTCCGTGTCCATGGACACCACCACCTACAGTACCCGAGCCCCCGAAGGATTCATCCCTACATTCAACAGCCATCTTATATTACTCGCGAGCCTCCTGTCCTTCACAAAGGCTGTTTGATCTTCTGCAACCACCCCCGGGACACAATCCTCCATCCTCCCCGCCAGTAACTTCCACATCCGTGTTCAATAGTGATATGGGCCGATACGACCCACATTCCACTGGGTCCTTCCTCCAACGCCTCTTTGCTTCCTCCACCTGGGGAAATTTCAGCTCATCAAGAAACCGCCCTATGTTCCCCTCCTCTCCTCCCAGGTCCACCTCGTACAGTCCCTGGTACTACTGTCTAAACGCCTCGTTTATCTTCCCTGGCTCCAACACCACATCCTCAGCCCAGTCGTATCTGCAAAATTTCCCTGCACATGGCCTGCCTCCGCAGCTGGTGCGCCAGCATGCGGCTCGCCTTCTCCCTATACTCATATTGCACCCCTCTTGCCCTACGCAGTTGCCCCATTGTAAACCTGTCAAACTGTCCCTGCAACTTTTTTCTCCTCGCCAATCCCTCCGCGGTGGGCACCCCCAAATACTTCCTGTCCGCCTCCACTATCTCGCTCACGAGACGGTCATGTTCCTCCATCCTTTCCCTATCTGCACGAGCCTTAAACAAAATAATTTCCCTCTGGACCACTGCCTTCAGTGCTCCCCAGAAAATGGCCGCCGACGCCTCCCCATTCTGATTCAACTCCACATACTCCTTAATCGCCGTCCGCACCTTGTCACAAAAACCTCCATCCACCAACAACCCTGAATCAAACCTCCACCCCGACCTCTGCTCTCATCCCGATCTAAACCGAATCTCCAGCCAGTGGGCAACATGGTCCGAGATAACTATCCCCGTAAACTCTGCCCCCTCCACAACAACCAAAATCTCCCGACTCACTACAAAGTAATCAATCCTCGAATACACCTTCCAGACGCATGAAAAGAAGGAATACTCCCTTCCTCCTGAGTTCTGAAATCGCCATGGGTCCACCATACCCATCCTCTCCATAAACATCCCCAGCTCCCTTGCAATTCGTCCCCTACCCATCGACCTGGGGCTTGACCTATCCACCCACGGCTCCAGGACACAGTTAAAATCTCCTCCCATGATCAACTGGTGCGTGGCCAAATCCGGGATCGCTGCCAGCAACCCCCTCATAAAACCCACAACATCCCAATTTGGGGCATACACATTTACCAACACCACCGGTGCCCCTTCCAATACCCCACTCACAATCACACATCTCCCACCTGCATCCCTCACCTCCTTCGCACTCACAAATCCCATTTTTTTTGCACATTAAAATCGCCACTTCCTTCGATTTAGAATCAAACCCTGAGTGAAAAGCTTGCCCGACCCACCCCTTCCTTAACCTAACCTGATCTGTCACACGGAGGTGTGTCTCCTGCAGAAAGACCACTCCCACTTTCAAGCTCCTGAGGTGCGCGAACACCCGTGACGTTTTAACCAGCCCATTCAGGCCCGGACGTTCCACGTTACCAGCCTAACCAGAAGTTTACGCCTCCAAACCCCTCTACCATCCGTCATCTTCCCTACTTAACTCCCGCCCCCTTAATTCCACCCTATACCTAGCCCATTCCAGATAGCCCTCTTCTCCGTCCCTGACCATGTCATTTCTCACCTCCTGCCACGTCACAAAAACCTCCCACCAGTTCCCCTTCCCCCGCCCCCCCCTCCTCCACCACTTCACTTCCATTCACCAGCATCACCTGCTAGAGTGACAGCCCCTGCCCAAAGGCACCACCCAATGACCTCCCCTCCCTCCACTCCTCAGCTTAAGGAAGAAGGCTCCCTACTGACCTTACCCTCCCCTATCCAAATAAAGACTTTTGAATCCCAGGCCACCTCCCCCAAAAGCAAACAAACAAATGCTAAACACAAACAGTCCCATAAAACAGGAGGGGGGAATGGCAACATCCATCCACACATAATCTTTTCACCCCTACCACTCTCTGCAATCCCAACAGTAAACAACAAACTCCAAAAAGGACCCCCTCCAAACTGCAGGGGCCAAAAATCCCCCAATCCCTACCCCCACTTCGAACATGTTCCCAACCATTACGAAGTACAAGCACCCGGATTCCCAAGCATTGAAAAGGTGGAGGTGAAGGGGTTGGAGAAGTAGTTTCCCCCAGGAGTTCCTCCAGGATCCTCTATTCACAAGTTCTGCCTTCTTGAGGTATTCTCCTGCTCCACCACCTTTGCCCTCAATGTTTTACACAGGTCCCCTAGGAGCCCCACCTCCGCCTTCAGAGCCACCACATGATCGCTGTGGTCCGAGATCACTCCTTTGATCTCCTGAATCTGCGACCCTGCACCTTCAAACATTTCTCCACCCATTCCAACAAACTGTTCAGGGGTGCCACAGCTCCTTCGATGGCCTTCGAGCGATCCTCCCCCATTTCTTTCCTCTGCTAGCGGAATTTCTCTTTCATAAAAGCCATCAGCTGCTCCATCTGGGGCCTTCCACCTTGCACCGGGCCTTCCCCCTCAGCCATCCTTACACTGGATGCTGCAGCACAGGTTTCCCCCAACTCCTTGGCCAGGTCTCTCACCGTCTTCTGCCGGGTTTGGTAACCAGCGGCCATACCACTCCTGGGGGAAACTACTCCTCCAACCCCTTCACCTCCACCTTCTCATCAAAATTCCACCCAGTATCAGGTAAAAAGAGCCCTTTTCTGTACCTTCAAGCAGGAGCTGCCCTGTGTGCGACCACCGGAGGTCTTCAACTTATTTTCATGTTAACATAACATAGCATTGCCTTGATCAATATTTAGCCCTCAACCAACACGGTAGGGTGGCACAATAGCACAGTAGTTAACATTGTTGCTTCACAGCTCCAGGGTCCCAGGTTCGATTCCCCGCTGGGTTGCTGTCTGTGCGGAGTCTGCACATTCTCCCTGTGTCTGTGGGGGTTTCTTCCGAGTGCTCTGGTTTCCTCCCACAGTCCAAAAATGTGCCGGTTAGGTGGATTGGCCATGATAAATTGCCATTAGTGTCCAAATAGGTTAGGTGGGGTTACTGGGTTATGGAGATAGGGTGGAGGTGTGGGTTTAGGTAGGGTGCTCTTCCCAAGAGCCGGTGCAGACACAATGGGCCGAATGGCTTCCTTTTGCACTGTAAATTCTAAAAACAAAATCACTAAAACAGATCATCTGGCCATTATCACATTGCTCTCTTTGAGAGCTCACAGTGTGCAAAAATGCTACAGCATTTTTTTCTATCTCAACAATGATGACACTTAAAAAAATATTTTAATCTCTGCAAAGCACTTTGGGGCAACCTGAAGTTTTGAAAAGTTGTGTATAAATGCGAGTTCCTTTTTCTCTACATGGGTGATCTTATACAAGATATCTCTTTTCCATGTCCAAGCAGCTTTCTCATATTCTAGCAATATAAATATGTAAAATGTAACATTGTTACTGGGATACGTTGTTACACAGTGGGTTGTGTGGTTATATTGTTTGATAGTTATTGAGCTACTGATAAATGATGCAGGAAAACAAAATGATAATTTCCCCAAACCCTCCCTCAAGTTATGTGTATCTATGTAGAATAGGACCACTCACACTGGTTACACCGGGAGAGCATTATAAACTTGTAAATGAGGTCATGAGAAAACAAGGTCATGGAAAGGGTCATGGTCATTTTGCTATTTGAACCTTCTATCCTGTCATATTCTATATTGTCTTCCCATTTAATATTTCGAATGTGTCCCACAAAACATTTGATTGTTTAAGACTGCACTAACAACCTCCAATGCTACTACCAACTAGTAGGAATCCCATGATGCAATTGATCACTGGGCAGCCCAGATCATAATTCCTATGTGCAACTTATGTTCATCTGAACTAATGGGCTGAAATCATTGTATACTTTCTCTCACAAATTCCTCATTCTATGAATAGTTCTGTTTTTTTCCCCCGTTGCATTTTAGGAGGATGGACCCTATAATCCTGGAATCCCCTTTTTATCAAATGTGAAATAAACTTCTGCTTTTTTAATGATTATTTTGGCATATTCCCTAATAACCTTCCTCATTTCATTTTAATTGCAACAAAAGCCATCTCCTCAACAACATCCTGCCAGCTCAATCGGAGAAGCGAACAATCAGATTTATTGTTCTGCTCTTGTCTTCTGACTCCTCCAGATCTCATTGAAATTTGGGAATGTTAGTGCCTGTCTTCACTATGGGCATCAAATCCATGTTAAATTGCATCCTCTGCAAAATACAAGAGTGGATTTGACTTCCAAAATGTAGTTTTTATTCATTCATGGCATGTGGGCGTCACTGGCTTGGCCAACATTTATTGACCATCCATAATTGTCCTTAAGTTGCAAAGAGCGCTGTGTCCTTAAGTTGCAGTTGCAAACAGCACTGTGTCGTTTATTTGAAATTTTATTGGAATGAAAAAACCATGGCCCTTCTTTCCATGTCCACCTCATTGTCCTGACCAATCTTTACCTTTCAACCAAAATCACTAAAATGGATTGTATCATTTGTGTCATTTGTTAAGGGTATGGATGATGGTAAGCCGCCCTTAAAACAAAAACCCTCAATTGTGTTTACAATTTGTATTGCATGAGGAGCGGTTTGAAATCCAAAAAATGATGCCCCTGACTCCTTGTGATGATTTTAATAAAGTAAACGTTTATTAAGAAATAGAATAAAATGCAATAAACTAAATTAGAGATACACTATTTTGAACAGTTCCAAACAATTTTAATTACCTTCGGAGATAACTCTCCTCAATTCCTTCCACAACACCTTATAGCTTTTAAGATCCATAAATATCCACTAACAGTTACCTCACAGTGCTGTTACGACTCTTGGGGTTGCTTCTGAGTTAAACCAACAGTTTGTTTTTCAAATTAGGCTTTCTCCACACTGCTTGTCGGGAGTTGAACAACTATCCATGCTGTTGGCTGTTCTCTAAAAACAGCTCCCCTTAAATCAATTTTTCCCTTTGATCTCTCCCTTACCTCAGTTTTTCAGAACTGCACTCTCTCAGGCTCATTACGTTCATCTCTTTATTTTAGCTTTTAGATTTTAAAAGGTGAACTCGCTTTGTCCACCTGCCTTTCACACCTTGCATCTCTTCCTTTGAATCCTTGACAACCTATTCAGATCTAATCATGTTCTGTACTCATTGTTACTAAATTGCCTTAAGTAAACATCTGTTTGCAGTAATGCTAGGCTCATTAACATATAAATGCACTAGTTCCATTCACACAGTTACTCTTAATTATTTTACTCACATATTCCCACAGTTTAAAATATATAACCAGAATATTACCAGCAGAAAATATTCCAATTTCTTTGATACGTTTTAATCACACATTCTTGTAAGACCATAAGATATGGGATCAGAAGTAGGTCATTCAGTCCATCGAGTCTGCTCTGCCATTCAATGAGATCATGATTACTCGGATATTATTATCCTCAAGTCTACTTTCTTGTCTTATCCCCACAAACTTGATACCCCTATTGATTAAAAATCTGTTTAACTCAACCTTGAAAATACATAACAACCCAGCCTCTAGAGCCCTCTATGGTAAAGAATTTCACAGATTCACTGCCCTCTGAAATTCCCCCTCATCTCTGTGTTAAACGGATGGCCCCTTACTCTGAGGTTACGTGCTCTGGTCCCAGACTCCCCTACATGGGGAAACAACCTCATAGCATCAACCCTGACATGCCCCCTGAGAATCCTATATGCCTCAGTAAGGCTGCCTCTCATTCCTCTAAACTACAATGAGTACAGTCCCAACCTACTCAACCTCTCCTCATAAGAAAATCCCTCCATACCGAGGATCAATTTAGTGAACCTTCTCTGGACAGCTTCCAATGCCAGTATATCTTTCCTTAGATAAGGGGATTAAAACTGTTCACAGTGTTCCAGATGTGGTCTAACTAGTGCCTTGTATAGCTTTAGCGGGTCTTCACTATTTTTATACTCCATTCCTTTTGAAATAATGGCCAAAATTCCATTTGCCTTCCAACCTTCATGTGTGTTTTATGCACGAGGATCCCCAAACCTTTCTGTGCTGCAGCTTTCTGCAGTCTTTCTTCATTTCAATAATATTCAGCTCCTTTATTCTTCCTACCAATGTGCATACTTTTCCACAAAATTCTTTGCACTCTGGAATGGTTCCTACAGATTGGAGGGTAGCTGATATCAACCCGCTATTCAAAAAGGGAGGTAGAGAGAAAACGGGTGAGAGGGGAGGGGGCGGGGGGGAGGGCAGGCTGAGAAGCCAGGGTGCCCCCCCACAGGACTGGGGCGGTGCCCAGGCACCGACCACCATCTTGCTGCACACCCACTGACCACCCACCCCGACCCCTGTTTCTACACAGTGGCACTGGCCGTAAAGGTGCACCCGCACTCTACCACTCGCCAGGGCGCTCACCTCCCCCCAAGACCCCAAACACCCCGTTTAACTGGCAGCCACCCAGCGGGGGATCACCCAGCGCCACACCAAAACCAGCCTCCAGTGAGGGCAGTGCCAGCCAATGGTACCCCTGGCAGCAGATACGGGCACCAGGACCGGGTGCACCGACGGGGCCGGATACCAACGGGCAGGGTTGCGGGGAAAACATGTGTGGGTGGGACTCACAGTGCCAACCGGGGCCACTGTGTAGCCCATGGTACCTGGATGGGCACAGGAGTATGTGCCATGCTAACATGTTTGCTTTTCACTCCCTGTAGACAATGGTATTCTGACATCAACCTGCAATGCTGGCCACTGTGGTGATGGCCGCAGCTCTGCGAGACACCCTGCAGCCGTGTGAGCGGGGGCCACTTAGAAAGGAGGGGGAAGCTGCAGCAGAGCAATGTGCTGCAGAGGTGCAGGTGGCAGCTGCACAGGCTGGAGGGCCAGTCGCCCAACAGGCCGAGGAGGAGGAGGAAGTGCCATGGAGACGCCACATGAGGCCCTGCTTGTACCGGCGCCGCATGTCATTCGAGGACCTGCCGGATGGGTATGACAACGGAGACTGCGGAAGAGCAGAGGGGCAGTGCGACATATCTGCCAGATGATGGCACACCTGGCACCGCGGGGGTATGGGGGAGGACACCTGTTCCCGGTGACCGTCAAGGTGACAGTCGCCCTCAACCTTTACGTGACGTGGTCCTTCCAGTCGGCGAGTGGGGACCTGTCCAGGATTTCACAGTCTTCGCCGCGCAGGTGGATCCGCGCCATCACGGACGCCTTACACACCCAGGTGGACCGGTACATCCAGTTCCATGTGGACTGACCCCACCAGGCCGCGGGGTTCGCTGCCATCGCCGGGATGTCCCGGGTCCAGGGGACGATCAACGGAATGCATGTCGCCCTACGGGTACCAGCGGATAACACGCCGCTCTACACCAACCGAAAGGGGTTTCACTCAATGAACATACAGCTGGTCTGCGATCAACAGCTGCGCATCATGAATGTCTGCGCCAGATACCCGGGCAGTGTACATGACTCATTCATCCTGGCACACTTGGTGATCCCCGACATGTTCGAGGGGCACCACCCCCCTGCTGCAGGGTTGGCTGCTGGGCGACAGGGGTTACCCGCTGCAGTCGCGGCTGATGACACCTATTGGAGGCCACAGACCGACCCGGAGACCCAATACAATGATGCCCATGCAGCGACCAGGGGTGTGGTCGAATGGTGCTTCGGCATCCTAAAGACGCGCTTCAGGTGCCTGGACCGCTCTAGAGGGGCCCTCCAGTATGAGGCTGAGAGGGTTGCCCGCATCGTGGTGGCCTGCTGCATTCTGCACAATATAGCCCAACAGAGAGGTGATGTGCTGGACTAGGATGAGGAGGAAGGCCTCGCCCGACGAGGAGGATGTGGGAGAGATGGACGATGAGCAGTACATGGGGCCCAGGCAGGCAGGGGAGGCCGCACGACGCCATCGCCAGGGCCAGCGCGCACGGGACACCCTCATCGCAACACGGTTCACCGACTAGGGGGGGTGGGTTGCTGTCCATGGGCACGGACACCACATCCCAGACCCACACCCACTCACCTCCCACACCACCGAACCCCCTCACCTTCCACACCACCAAACGGTTCGCCAAACCACCAAACCCCCTCCATGCTCCATTGCACATACCTGCGACGCTACGAGCCAGCGGCCCTGGGTTGGCAGTGACAGCGCGCCTGGTCCATGGGATAGATGATGATGACAGCCTGCTCTGCGATGATCCCTGGTGCTCCACATCATATGACAATGTCTGACTCATGCCCACAGTAGCACCTTCCACCTGGGTGATTCCTGCATCCGTGCTGGCCAGTCCATCACATGGTCCCGTTGAATCCCTGAGGTGGGGGTGCTGGGGATGGTCATGTCGGGGGTGGGGGGGGGAGGGTGGGGGACACGGTCCACCCACGGGGTCTGCACTGGTCCCTCACTCACAACTCCCCCAGTAATGATATATATACAGGTACACCAGTGAAGGGTTAATTATTACATCTCAGTGTAATTCAAACACTAGAGGGCACCACCAGTTCCCAGTATAAATATCAGACCTCAGGGAATCTTGGGTAGTTCAGTGTTAGCAGAGGAGAAGTATTGATCACAGCTCAAGAAGTAGTTTAGATTAGAGAGAAGTAGCATGAGGACATCATTAGCTAATAGATTATTGTTTAACAGACTCAATCTTACTTTATTAGTAGTTATAGCTCTGTAGTGTGTGCGAACTCTATTTAAATGAATTGTTATTCAACAAATTAGTTTCGCTTCAATCTAAAGATTGGTGGTTTCTTTATCATCAACTCATCGGACCATTCTGGATCACAAGACAAAGATTAACGACATATTACCACAAAGTGTAATATAACACCCCTGGCCAGCACTGACCAGCCCACCACCACACACAGCAGACAGAGCACTGAGGCAGGTTATAACAGTGGTTACAGGTGTTTATTGTGCGGAAATATATATACAGTCTGTGCCCTAGCCCCTATAACTCAACTGTGCCCTGCACCCACGCCAACTTAACTGGTGTCTAACTTTCTGGCCTTACGGGCTCTAACACTAAGCCTAGGTGGTTCCCCAGACGATACAGTAGGAGTGGAGGCAGCCTACTGTGACTCCTGCCCTGCGACAAGGGTCCACGTTGGCGCACGTCTCCTGGGGTGACCCGGCACTTCCCCTGCAGGAGTCACTGGCACGGACCACAGTACCACCTCCTCCCTCAGGGTGCCCGATGACCCCCCAGGCTACTCCATGGGATAGGGGTGCGAGCGGAGCCATCCCCTGAGGACCCCCTGTCACCTGGTGCTCTGGTCTCGACCAGGATCTGCACGTTCGTGGCCATGAAGCACAGAGAATGGACCATCTCCGTCTGGGACTGCACCACATGATGCTGTGACTGCGCCATCACACTGTGGGTCTGCGACACATCAGCCAGTGACTGGGCCACAACTCCATCTGGGACTGGGCCACCTCCGTCTGGGACTGGGCCACCTCACCCAGTGTCTGCGCAACGCTGATCAGCGCCTGGGCAATACCGCCGACATTCCCAGCAATGGCCTGCTGTGACTGGGCCACGCTGCAATTTCCAGGTGGCTCTGGCACATGGCTGCCTGTGAGAGGGCAGCCCTGTGCTGGGCTTCGGCCCCCGGCTGCACAGAATGCCCTAGGCCTTGCAACCGCTGACTCATGTCCGTCACCATCGCCCCCATTGCCTCCACTGCGGACGCCACCTGTGCGGTGTTGGCCTGGGTGGTACGCATGACCGGCACCACCCCCTGCTCCTGCACGGGGATGGACTCCTCCATCTGCACCTGCAGGTGCTGGAAGCTGGCTGTCATCCCCTCCTGTAGTCCCTGGGTCTCTGACTGCATCTCCACTGTGGCTGGCACTGGATGTTCCAGGAGCCCGGGACTCGTCTGGACGGCAGCTGGTTCCTGGGGCCGGGTTGCCCTCCGACCATCCGGCCCCTCGGCTGCTCCTACCTCCACCTGCAGTACCGGATACGATGTTTGGTGCGCACCAGATAGTGTTCCAGGATCCTCCCCACTAGTGTGCCCAACCTAGGTGATAGTCTCTGGGGTAATGGAGGGTGTCGGAGACAGCAGTGACGGAATGTTGGCGTCCTCCCTACGACCCGGGCTCCGGGGTGTCCTGAGTCTCGGGCGGCTCTTCCCGTCAGTGCTCGGCCACCTGGGGGGCACTGGCTCTGGAACTGGCTGGGGGCGGGGGACTCCGGATGGACCAGTCCCATCTCCGGCAGGTCCTGTAAGACACAAGACGACATGTATGGTTTGACAGTGGGCCGTGGTGGGAGGGGGGGGGGCCTTCAGGGACGGTAGCGGGGTTGGGGTAAAGGTTGAGGGGGGTAAGGGTGAAGGGGTGGGGTGGTGAGGGGGTTGTCGGCTGAGGGGGGGTGCGGGTTGGGGGGTGGGGTGAGGGGTTGAGGTGGTTGAGGGGTGGGGGGTGATGGTGAGGGGGTGAAGGGTGAGGGGGTGAAGGGGAAGAGGGGGGGGAGGGTCCACACACGAGTCATTGGGATCCGCAACTAAGCAGGGTCTTACTCGCTCGGCCGCTGCCGATCTCCACCTCGGTGACCTCCCTTTCCTCCGGGCCACCAACCACATCCAGTGCCCTCTGCTCGGGCATGCTGAGGGGCCACAGGTCTGGCGGTCCCCCTCCAGTCTTCTCGCACCCCCGGCGGTTGTGTGCGGCCTTCTCCTGGGGGGGGGGGGGGGGGCGGGGGAGAAACACAACAAGGACAGTGTTAGACGTTCCGATGCATGCAATCCAGGGATTGAGTCGGCGATGGCATCAGTGACCAGGGCACATGGCCATTACGGCTCTCATGGGTGCTGGCTTGTGGGACAGGGTGGGGGGAGGGGGGTTAGTGTCAGGGGCCAGCGCTGCCTACTCACCCTGGCCGCCCTGAGGAGGTCGTGCAGATTCGTCCAGCACTGCATGCCAGTCCGGGCGACGTTGACCGCCTCTGCCTCGAGGCGATGTTGACCACCTCACTGACCGTCTCTGCCACCTGTGCCCAGGCATGGTGAACAGGGTACAGGGTCATCCTTCCTCCACGGCATCCAGGAGGGTCTCCAGCTCAGTGTCCCTGAACCGTGGCGCTGCTCTCCTTCCAGCCATATTGTTGGCTGGGACGGTGTGTGTGTGGGGGATATTTAAGTGCGGCTGCAGCGTGTGAGCCTCATGTGCGCTAATCACAGACCCGGCGAATCTGGCTTTGCCTGGAACCGGTTGCGTTCCATGTGACGATGGTGCTAGCCCATTTAGAGTTGCTGAATCGGTGATGCGCCGTTTTTCCTGTCGTAAAACACCACTGTTCCCATCCCTTATCTGAGGAAAGATTTTCTTGCTATGGAGGGAGTGCAGCAAAGGTTTACCAGGCTGATTCCTGGGGTGGCGGGTCTATCATATGAGGAGAGACTAAGCCGATTATGATTATATTCATTGGCGTTTAGAAGAGTGAGAGGGGATCTCATAGAAACTTATAAAATTCGAACAGAATTAGACAGGGTAGATTCAGAAAGATTGTTCCCGATGGTGGGGGAGTCCAGAACTAGGGGTCATAGTTTGCGGATAAGGGGTAAACCTTTTAGGACGAAGAGGAGGAGAAATTTCTTAATCCAGAGAGTGGTAAATCTGTGGAATTCGCTACCACTGAAAGTAGCTGAGACCAAAACGTTGTATAATTTCAAGAAGGAATTAGATATAGCTCTTGGGACTAAAGGAATTAAGGGATATGGGGGGGAAGGCATGATCAAAGTATTGAACTTGATGATCAGCCGTGATCATAATGAATGGCGGAGAAAACTCAAAGGGCCAAATGGCCTCCTCCTGCTTCTATTTTTATGTCTGTTTCTATGTATTATATTCCATCTGCCAGGTTTCTGCCCATTCACTTAACCTCTCTGTATCTCCTTGCAGTCTCTTTGTGTTATCTTCACCACTTGCCTTCTCACTCATTTTTGTGTCATCCACAAACTTGGCAATAGTACATTTACTTTCCTTATCTAAGTTTTAATATACATTATAAATAATGTCGCCCCAGCACTGATCCCTGTGGTACTCCACTTGTTACAGGCTGCCATCCTGAACTTACCCCTCATATTCCAACTCTGTCTTCTATCAATTAGTCAATCCTCTATCCATGTTAATATACTACCCCCAACACCATGGATTCTTACCTTATTAAGTAGCCTTTTGTGCAGGACCTTATCAAACGCTTTTTTGGAAATCCAAGAATATTACATCTACTGATTACCCTTTATCTATTTTTCCTGCTACCACCTCAAAGAATTCTAATAAATTTATCAGGCATGATTTCTCTTTCATGAAGCCATGCTGACTGTGCTTGGTTATATTGTGTATTTCTAAATGCTTTGTCATTACATCCTTTATAGAGAAGTCTAACATTTTCCCAATGACAGATGTTAAGCTAACTGGCATACAGTCACCTGTTTTCTTTGTCTCGATCCCTTTTTGAATAAGAGTGCTACATTGGCAGTTTTCTAATCCTCTGGGACTTTTCCAGAATTATTGGAAGGTTATTATCAGTGCATGCACTATCTCTGTAGCTCCTCCCTTTAATATCCTGGATTCAACCTATCAGGCCCAAGGGACCTATCAGCCTTTAGCTCTATTAGTTTCTCAAGTACTTTTTCTCTAGTGATAGTTATTGTATTTATTTACTCGCTCACTTTTGCCTCTTGATTATTTCATATTTTTGGAATGTTATTAGTGTCTTCTACAGTGAAGACTGACTTTTTTTAACTCCACTGTCACTTCTTGGTTTCCTATTATTACTTCCCTAGTTTAATTCACTAAGGAGCCTATGTTCACTTTGGCCTTTCTCTTCCTTGTTGTCTATTTAAAAAAGTTCTTACTGTCTATTTATGGGATCTTCCTCCATACCAACAGTGCTGATGCTTTTAAAGTATTTCATTGGCTGTAAGACACTTTGGGATACTAATAACTAGACCCTATGAGGGGTGATCACCTGAAGGGTCATTTGACCAGCTCGTGCAATCGGTAACTAGAGCACGCCATCATCCGAGCAAAGTGCGGCCGTTTGCTCCGTTAGATCCCAGAGGCATGATTGGAAGCATTGAATCAGCATCACCCTGTAAATAGCTGTTGCGCAGGGCAGCACGGTGGCGCAGTGGTTAGCATTGCCGCCTCACGGCGCCGAGGTCCCAGGTTCGATCCCGGCTCTGGGTCACTGTCCGTGTGGAGTTTGCACATTCTCCCTGTGCTTGTGTTGATTTTGCCCCCACAACCCAAAGATGGGCAGGGTAGGTGGATTGGCCACGCTAAATTGCCCCTTAATTGGAAAAAATGAATTGGATAATCTAAATTTAAAAAAAAAGTAAATAGCTGTTGTGTTAATAAACGTTTATAGCTCATTAAAACTGATGGAGCCAAGTTAGTACAGATACCTGAGAAAGGTACTCTATCAATTCCAGTGCCTTTTCCTTCCTTCCTTTCTTCTGCATCTGTCTGTATTTCTTCATTCTTTCTAAAAATACAAGACCCATGTGCATTTCTGTGATGATTTTGCCCCTTTGAACGGCACTTCTATTTTTCTTTCATTTTCAGCAGTAGCTTCTCTGAGTGAAGTTGCACTTTCTGGGTCAAGTCAAGGGCAGCTTTGTGCTATGGGCCCATGACCAGTTGATCCTGAATTGAAATTGCCTAAACATATTTCTTACAGGACAAGTCATTGAGTAGAGATGTGTATCTCATTGGTTTGATTTGGATCTAAGAGATGAAATACCAGTCTCTAAAAATGCTGCCATTCTTATCTTGTAACCTGAATCGTGTTTACCAGTGTTACTATTTTTGCTGTCTTTGTATGCGTCTTTTATCGTGCTCACTGACGCTTTCCATGGGGCAATTGATTACTCACCGCAATAAATTCATCATATAAAGTAAATCCTTCAGCTGCTCATTGATGCAATAACTCCGCTCCCTGAGTAAAATGTTTTTAACTGGATGATAGGAACAAGTTGTTCTGAGCCAGGAAGGAGAAATTTAGCTCACGTTGGTCCTTTTGATCCATGTAGCTCAGCATGGGTGAGGAGAATGGGAAAGGAGAGAGAAAAGAAAAATGTGCGTCTGTCTCCATGCAGTTTTAGATGTCTGTTGAGACAAGAATTGAGCTTGCCTGTGATATTGGGCTTGTCTCTGGGTGTGGCATTCACTTAAAAAAATATATATTTATTAAAGTTTTTTAACACAATTTTTTTCCCTTACAAACAATAACCCCCCTCCCCTCGTAACAAAAAAACCCGAGAAATCGCACAGAGCAAGACATATACATGGCAAAATGATATATTTACACAGCTTTGTACACTGGCCCTCACCCGTACGTGCCAGTTTCCCCAACCCTTCATGTTATCTCTTGCTCATCCACCCTCCCAGGCAGTCCCCCCTTTCCCTCCCCCCCTCCCCCACTCCCAGGACGCCCCCCCCCCCCCCCCAAGGTTGCTGCTGCTGCTTCCTCTAACGCTCCGCGAGATAGTCTAGGAACGGTTGTCACCGCCTCTAGAACCCCTGCGCAGACCCTCTCAAGCCGAACTTAATCCTCTCCAACTTTATGAACCCAGCCATATCATTTATCCAGGCCTCCAGGCTGGGGGGCTTCGCCTCCTTCCACATCAGCAAAATCCTTCGCCGGGCTACTAGGGACGCAAAGGCCAGAATACCGGCCTCTTTCGCCTCCTGCACTCCCGGTTCGTCCACTACTCCAAATATTGCTAGCCCCCAGCTTGGCTTGACCAGGACTTTCACCACCTGGGATATTGCTCCCGCCACTCCTCTCCAGAACCCCTCCAGTGCTGGGCATGACCAAAACATATGGACATGGTTCGCCGGGCTCCCTGAGCACCTTCCACATCTTTCATCTACCCCAAAGAACCTACTCAACCTCGCCCCCGTCAAGTGCGCTCTGTGGACCACCTTAAATTGTATCAGGCTAAGCCTGGCACAAGAGGAGGAGGAATTAACCCTACCTAGGGCATCAGCCCACAGACCTTCCTCGATCTCCTCCCCCAGCTCCTCCTCCCATTTACACTTCAACTCTTCTACCAGCGCTTCCCCCTCTTCTTTCAAATCCTGGTGTATTTCCGTCACCTTGCCCCCCCCAACCCATACACCCGAGATCACCCTGTCTTGAACTTCTTGTGCCGAGAGCAACGGGAATTCCCTCACCTGTCGCCTCACAAAAGCCCTCACCTGCATATATCGAAAGGCATTTCCCGGGGGTAACTCGAACTTCTCCTCCAGTGCCCCTAGGCTCGCAAACGTCCCGTCGATGAACAAGTCTCCCATTCTTCCAATCCCCGCCCGATGCCAGCTCTGGAACCCCCCGCCCATCTTCCCCGGGACAAACCGCTGGTTACCCCTGATCGGGGACCACACCGATGCTCCCATTGCACCCCGGTGCCGTCTCCACTGGCCCCAGATCCTTAGCGTTGCCGCCACCACCGGGCTCGTGGTATACTTTGTCAGCGAGAGCGGCAGCGGTGCCGCCACTAACGCCCCCAGGCTCGTTACTTTACAGGACGCCATCTCCATCCTCTTCCATGCCGCCCCCTCTCCCTCCATAACCCACTTGCGGATCATCGCCACATTTGCTGCCCAGTAGTAGCTCCCCAGGTTTGGCAGCGCCAACCCTCCTCGGTCCCTACTGCGTTCCAGGAACCCTCTCCTTACTCTCGGGGTCTTATTCGCCCACACAAACCCCATAATACTCCTGCCTACTCTCTTAAAAAAGGCCTTAGTGATCACGATGGGAAGGCACTGAAATACAAACAGAAACCTCGGAAGGACCACCATTTTGACCGACTGCACTCTACCCGCCAGCGAGAGCGGCAACATGTCCCATCTTTTGAAATCCTCCTCCATTTGCTCCACCAACCTCGTCAGATTCAGTTTATGTAGGGTCCCCCAACTCGTGGCTATCTGGATCCCCAGATACCGAAAGCTCCCCTCCGCCCTCCTCAGCGGTAGGTCCCCTATCCCTCTTTCTTGGTCCCCCACCTGTAATACAAAGGGCTCACTCTTCCCTACATTGAGCTTATAGCCCGAAAACTCCCCAAACTCCCTTAGAGTCTGCATGACCTCCACCATCCCCTCCATTGGATCCGCCACGTACAGCAACAGGTCATCCGCATATAGCGACACCCGATGCTCTTCTCCCCCTCGGACCACCCCCCTCCATTTATTAGACTTCCTCAATGACATGGCCAATGGTTCGATCGCCAATGCAAACAACAGGGGGGATAGGGGGCACCCCTGCCTCGTCCCTCGGTACAGTCGAAAGTACTCCGACCTCCGCCGGTTCGTCACTACACTCGCCATCGGGGCTCTGTAAAGGAGCTTAACCCAATTGATAAACCCTACCCCGAACCCAAACCTACGCAGCACCTCCCAGAGGTACTCCCACTCTACTCGGTCAAAGGCCTTCTCCGCGTCCATAGCTGTCACTATCTCCGCCTCTCCCTCCTCCGATGGCATCATTATCACGTTTAAGAGCGCCGCACATTGGTGTTTAGTTGCCTGCCCTTAGTTGTCTGGTCTTCGTGGATTACCCCCGGGACACAGTCCTCGATCCTCGTGGCCACCACTTTTGCCAGCAACTTTGCATCCACACTGAGGAGCGAGATCGGCCTGTACGATCCACATTGCAGTGGGTCCTTGTCCCGCTTTAGGATCAAAGAAATTGTCGCTTCCGACATTGTCGGGGCAGGGTCCCCTCCTCTCTTGCCTCATTAAAGGTCCTCACCAGTAGCGGGGCCAACAGGTCTGCGTACTTCCTGTAGAACTCCACCGGGAATCCATCCGGTCCCGGGGCCTTCCCCGCCTGCATGCTCCCCAAACCCTTGCTCAGCTCCTCCAACCCAATTGGTGCCCCCAAACCAGCCATCTCTTGCTCCTCCACCCTCGGGAATCTCAGCTGATCTAGGAATCGTCTCATCCCCTCTTCCCCCGCTGGAGGGTGGGATCTGTTCAGCTCTTCATAAAAGGCCTTGAATACCTCGTTTATTTTCGTCGCAATCCGAACCGTGGCTCCCCTTCCATCTTTGACTCCCCCTATTTCCCTTGCTGCCATCCTCTTACGGAACTGGTGTGCCAGCATCCGACTAGCCTTTTCCCCATACTCGTAGGTCGCCCCCTGCGCTTTCCTCCACTGTGCCTCCGCCTTCCGTGTGGTCAACAGGTCAAACTCTGCCTGGAGCCGTCGCCTTTCCCCAAGTAATCTTTCCTCCGGGGCCTCTGCGTATCTCCTGTCCACTCTCAAAATCTCCCCCACTAACCTCTCCCTTTCCATACCCTCTGTCTTCTCCCTATGAGCCCAAATGGAAATTAGCTCTCCCCTGATCACCGCCTTCAACCAAACCACCCCCACCCGCTCCACCCCGTTGTCGTTGGCCTCCAAGTACCTTTCGATACACCCCCTCACCTTCCCATATACCACCTCGTCCGCCAGCAGTCCCACATCCAGTCGCCACAACGGGCGTTGGTCCCTTTCCTCTCCCAGCTCCAGTTCCACCCAGTGCGGGGCATGGTCCGAAACGGCTATAGCCGAATACTCTGTCCCCTCCACCCTCGGGATGAGCCAGAACAAAGAAATCTATCCGGGAGTAGGCTTTGTGTATATGGGAGAAGAAAATTCCCTGGCCTGCGGCCTTGCAAACCGCCATGGGTCCACTCCCCCCCATCTGATCCATAAACCCCCTAAGTGCCTTGGCTGCCGCCGGCCTCTTTCCAGTCCTTGATTTGGAGCAGTCCAGTGCTGGGCCAACACTGTATTGAAGTCCCCTCCCATTATCAGGCCTCCTATCTCCAGGTCCGGAATGCGCCCCAACATGCGCTTCATGAATCCTGCATCATCCCAGTTCTGGGCGTATACGTTTACCAACACCACCCACGTCCCTTGCAGCCTACCGCTCACCATTACATATCGCCCTCCATTGTCCGCTACAATAGTCTTGGCCTCAAATGACACACGCTTTCCCAGCAATATTGCCACCCCTCTATTCTTTGCGTCCAGTCCCGAGTGGAATACCCGTCCTACCCATCCCTTTCTTAGCCTGACCTGGTCCGCCACCTTCAAGTGTGTCTCTTGGAGCATGGCCACGTCCGCCTTCAGTCCCTTTAAGTGCGCGAACACTTGAGCCATCTTCACCGGTCTATTCAGGCCCCTCACATTCCACGTTATCAGCCGGATTGGAGGGGCTCTCACCCCCCACACGCCCCGCCGACTAGCCATCTCCTTTTCTGGGCCAGTCCCGTGTCCACGCCTCCCTCACCCTCCAGTCCCCCAGAGGGGGGACCCCCGTCCCGACCACCTCTTCTGTGTCCCATTCCCTTTCGGCCAGTGCAGCAGCAACCCTTTTTCCCCCCTTCCCCCCTCCCCTCCCCCCCGCTAGACCCCTGTCTAGCATTTTTGCTCCCCCCATGTCATTCCTGTAAGTCAGCTGACGCCTGCTGACCCCGGCTTCCCCCTCCGTCCCATTGACCTCCCCGCGTGGGAGTCTCCCAATCCATATGCATTCCTTCGTTCCCCTTCCCGCCTTTCCAAAGCCCGTTCCGCCCCCTCTGGCGCAGCTCCTGTCGCGGCCTTGTCTCTCTCCCCCAGCCCTTGTAACATTTCCTGCGCGTGATTGACCCCCTATACACAACACCCATCACACATCAAACCCCAAAACATCCCCCCCACCCTCACAAACCCTCAGTTAGAGTCCAACTTTTCGGCTTGTACAAAGGTCCACGCCTCTTCAGGCGTTTCGAAGTAATAGTGTTGACCCTTGTATGTGACCCACAGTTGCGCTGGCGGCAGCATTCCGAATTTCACTTCTTTCCGGTACAACGCCGCTTTGGCCCGGTTGAAACCCGCTCTCCGCTTTGCAACCTCCGTGCTCCAGTCCGGGTATATTCGGATCTCTGCGTTGTCCCACTTACTGCTCCGCTCCTACTTGGCCCATCTCAGGACCCACTCTCAGTCCGTGAACCGGTGGAACCTCACCACCATCGCCCTTGGCGGCTCATTTGCCTGGGGCTTCTTCGCCAGCACCCGATGTGCCCCGTCCAACTCCAACGGCCTCGAAGGGGCCTTCGTGCCCATCATCGCCTCGAGCATCGTGCTCGCGTATGCCCCGGCATCAGCCCCCTCCACTCCCTCAGGGAGACCCAGGATTCGCAGGTTCTTTCTCCTCGACCTGTTCTCCAGGTCTTCGAGTCTTCCCGCCCACCTCTTGTGTAGCGCCTCGTTCTGCTCCACTCTCACCGCCAGGCCCACAAGCTCGTCCTCGTTCTGACTGACTCTTTTCTGTACCTCCTGGATCTTAGCTTCGTGGGCCTTCTGGGTGATCCCGAGTCCTTCAATTGCCGAAAGCATAGGCGCCAACATCTCCTTGCGCATCTCCTCACGCTGCTCCTCAAAGCAGCGCTTGATGAACTCCTGTAGCTCCCCTTTGTCCCTGGCCGCCGCCATTTTGTTTTCTTTCCCTCGCTTCTCCCGTTGCTCCAGTGCCGCTCCTTTGGCCGTTACACTTCTGGTCCGTTTCATAGAAGTTGGAGGGGGACCTCTCTCTTCCCTTCCCCACGGGTTGTGTCAAAAAAAAAAAAAAAAGTTCCGTTGGGGCTCCTCTAACGAGCCCGAAAGTCCGTGGTAGCGGGAGCTGCCGAATCGTGCGGCTTAGCTCCGATTAGCCGCAACCGGAGGTCGAGAGGGAATCCTTTTGGCAGTGTTCGCTTCACCAGTCTGCCCCAAAAAGTCTATGGAAACGCCTGAAAAAGGTCTGAGAGTCGGTTCCAGATGGGAGTTGCCGAATGCGCGACCTACTCCTTCATGGCCGCCACCGGAAGCCTCGTCCCTGCTTCTTCAATGGCCTTGGTAGATCTTTTCACTGTTGTTCCCTCTGCTGCTAGAATTCACCTTTGATTGAGTCAAGTCAGATTGAAGCTTTAAGCTTGCCCTTCCCCCGCCTGCATGCTGGAAGAGGCTTTTGTCTATTCCTGCGGTTCAAGCCAAATCTTTCACTGTTTCTGCCGGGTCTGGTAGCCAAAAGACATAACATTCCTGGGGGACACTGTCAGGGGAATGCTGCAGTCTTCTTCCCACACCGGGAAATGTCAAACAAATGCCGTGGGGGCCCTGTAAAAGAGCCCAAAAGTCCGTTCCAAGCGGGAGCTACCGAATATGCGACCTAGCTCTGCATAGCCGCACCCGGAAGTCCCGGGGCGTGGCATTCACAATTGTTAGCATTGCTGCATCACAGCGCCAGGGACCTGGGCTCAATTCCGGTCTTGGGTGACTGTATGTGTGGAGTTTGCATGTTCTCCCCATGTCTGCATGGGTTTCCTCTAGGAGGCCTGGTTTCCTCCCATAGTCCAAAGGTGTGCAGGTTAGGTGGATTTGCCATGCTAAATTGCCCCTCATTGACCAAAGGTTAGGAGGGGTGATGGGGATAAGGCAGGAGAGTGGGCCTAGGTAAGGGGCTGGATTCTCCGCCGGCTGGATGGCCCGTTTTGCCGGCAGCCCAGAGGTTTCCCGATGGTGTGGGGCTGCCCCACCATGGGAAACCCCGTTAAACAACAGGCGTAATGGAGCATCCCGCCGGTGGGGTGAAATAGAAATGTGGCGCGGCGGGGCGGAGAATCCAACCCAAGATGTTCTTTCAGAGGGTTAGTGCAGTCCAGATGGGCTGAATGGCCTCCTTCTTCACTGTATGGATTCTATGATATCCGTGCAGACAAATAGCCAATAGTCATAAATCGTAAATAATGATATCTTTGGGGTACTTCATCATTTTGGATTCAAAAGAGTCATTGACTTCAAGAGGGCAGATGGTAAAGTGGCTAAGAAAGTGCATGAGGGCAATAACTAATGACTGAATTATTTACAATGTCTGCAAACATTTCCTCTTTTATTTTCTTTTTAAATTTAGAGTACCCAATTAATTTTTTCCAATTAAGGAGCAATTTCGCATGGCCGATCCCTGCGCATCTTTGGGTTGTGGGGGCGAAACCCACGCAAACACAGGGAGAATGTGCAAACTCCACACGGATAGTGACCCAGGGCCGGGATCGAACCTGGGACCTCGGCGCCATGAGGCAACATTGCTAACCACTACGCCACCGTGCTGCCCTACATTTATTTCTTGGCCACTATTTACTGCGTAGAAAATAATGTCGCATTCATCTGGATATTAAATTTAAAAAATTTTCATTGAGATCGCACCTTTCACAACCTGAGGACACACCAAAGCACTTTATAGATACTGAAAAAGTGCTGACCAGTAGTCACTGTTACAATTGTAGCCATCTGGGATGGCCACGTCCCGATTACAAAATGGACACTTTGCAAAGATTGCAGGGAAAATGGACAATACTGAGAAAGCAAGCAGGTGCAGGGTTTGTCTGTTGATTGGAGCCGTAGCTCCCAGACAAGACCGATACTGCAAAACCATTACCATACTAATGAGCCATCCCCAGGGACAAAAGAGTAACATTTAAGTAAACGATACCAAGGCAGACACCCCGGTGCCAGAGGAGACCAGAACAAAGCAGGCCAACAGCCACCTAGGACACGCCCAGCCATCAGGGCACCCACCCCTCTATTGGAGGAAATCGATAGGAACGATTGGGAAACGGCCCAATTAATTGGGGCCAAGTTCAAGGCCCGCCCAAAAGTACACAAAGCCCCTTTTGGGTATAAGAAGGATCCCCCAAGAGAGAATCGTTCTCTCGTGGCTCCGGCTCTCAAGGAGAGACCTGCCAAAGCAACATCAGACCAAGTAAGTCCAAGGTCAACGCACGCTACCAGACAGACGCTCTTAGTTGTTATTCCATACCAGTTCGACCCCAGCGGCCTCAGAACCGAACAACGGCCATTGTTCCTCTGACTGAGTGGGTGCCTGAAGCTAAGTAAAGGCTTTAGCACTAGTGATAGTTTAGTTTGTAGAGTTTTATGCATGAGTATATTTGACTGTGTGTGTAAATAAATGAGCATTGAGTTTGAACTTACTAACTGGTGTATTGAGGCTTTGATCTGTATTCGGTTTTGAACCTTGTGGCGGTATCGAATGATACCTGGCGACTCTCGAGCAAAAAGTAATTAAAATTAAGGAAGGCGACCATATTGGCCGCCATCTTCAGAGCCAAATTAAGAGAAACACAATTAGCAACATTTACTGGCGACTCCGCCAGGACTCGACCTAGAAGTGGTCTAGTCACTCCGAAAGAACCCAAATTTGAATTGGAATCCAATTAGAAACAGAAAAACCACAAGTGTAAGAACAATACTGATCAAACCTCCGAGATTCGGAAGTGTGTTAATGCATGCGTACTAACAGTGATATAATGTAAACCTGAGCGATTTTGTTGCGCAACACTGTTGGGAGTTTTGTAGGCCAGAAATTAGCGTAAACTGTACCCGTATTTACATCACCACTTTATCACCCCCTGTTCCAAATTCAGTAGAGAACCCAGATAGAGAAAATGGCAATGAAGGCAATGAACCCCCAGGAATTTGAGGTTGCAGCATAGGACAGTGTCCCGTATGGGAAGAGGAAATCAGAAAGTACCTCAAAGGGAAAGGATGGCCCCTTTGGAGCGAATTCTGCGCGAATGACGAAACAGGTCCCGGGAGTATAGGACATACTTGGTGGGAGAATCTGTCAGAGATCCACAAGAAGTGCTTAGGGAAAGCTCGCAAGCCGATGGCAATCGTGTCCTGCTTGGCACAATTGCGAGGCACAGAGAAGGTCGTTAAGACGCTCCGCAGAGAGATAGAGGAGAGAGACGGAAATAGTGAGGGAGATGTGAACGAGTTTGAGAAAGAGAATAAAGATTTGCGAGAACAGTTAGCAGCGAGGGACAGAGAGGTGGATGATGCCAAGAGAGCACACCAGTCTTGTCTCGCCCATTTGAGTAGTTTTCAGATCCAATATGATAAGGCCTACCAGGACATGCAACGTGCGGTCTTGGTAAGACAAGAAACCGAGCAACAGGTAGAGAAATTGCAGAAACAGTGCAATGATTTGAAAGCAACCCTACGAGTGCTCCACACTTCCACGACGGAACAAAGGCAGAGCTCCGTAGATCACGCAAAGTGCCGGAAGCAAATTGCAGAATTGCAATCTCTGCTTTCTGTCCAGAATGGGTTTCAAAGTACCCCAATTAGACCAGGAAAATGGCACCGATTGGCAGGAGTTAAATGAGACTGCCCACAGATACGTACATGGGACAGGTACGCAAGAAAACCCCCCAAAAAGAAAAGCACCCCAACCTCCTACTGAACAGGCAGAACACACCCACATGAACCCTGTAACCACACACCGTAGGGCCGCAGCAGAAGGAAATGTAGATTTCCTGTATACAACCCCATTAACCGTGTCCCAATTACAGGACGCGTGTGGAAAGATTACACCGTTCCTTCCCACATCAGACCCCCACCAGTTTTTCGCTAGAGTTAAACAGCAGGCTACCATGTATGGCCTGGACGAAAAGGAGCAAGTGAAGCTCATAGTTTTAAGCCTCGACACTTCAGTCATGGCAGCCCTTCCCGACCCACAGAATGTAGGAGGACGCACACTCCAAGAGATGCACACAGCGATCCTAGATACGATCGGCTATAACAGAGGAGACCCCGTAGAAGGCCTAAACAAGTTTAGGCAAAAGAAGACAGAGCACCCCACAGCGTTTGCTGGACACTTGTGGATATACTTCACAGCAGTTTTCAGAGAGTTAGCCCACGCCCATTTGTCCCCAGATAACATGGCCAAATGGACTCGAATCTTAGTCTCTCGTGTGACAGACGCAGGACAGAGAGCTTGCGCTAATTACGACCCCTCAGACGAGGCCCACAACGAGAAATGGGTTTTGAAGAGATTGTCCGCACTTGGGAACAATCTGTCCAAGGCAAAACCGCATTTGCAAAACCCAAGGAAGAGCAGGCAGACATGAATCCAGTAAAAGCGCACCAGAACCCCGCATGGGTAAATGAGGGCAGGAACAGCCCACAGCAGCCAAAATCCCAGGAATGTTACAACTGTGGACAATTAGGACACGTTGCACGAGAGTGCAACTCGCCCCAAAAGCAGCAGAGAAACCAACAGACAGGTACCCTAAATAAGAATAGGGCAAAGCCAATCCATAGCGTTAGCGCCCGTTCAGAGAGCATAGACATGAACGGCACCGACTGATGGGGTTCGGGCTTCCCAACTTGGGTCTGCGACACCCTTTGGGACAAGTCCGGTAGACCGGTCGCAGCAGGCAAAGTCCGGGGATAGCCCGTAGAATTTCTTTGGGACACAGGAGGTCCCGCACCACACAGAATTCCTCCATGATGTTTCAGCGAGACACATGGCCCACAACAGACACCATCACACTCAGCGGTTTTACAGGCCATTTACAACAAGGACACATCACAGCCCCTGTAGTGATACAAATAGGGAACATTACAACTAAACATCCCGTAGTTATGGTCGATCTACCCCAGACAGCTGAACACATCCTAGGAATTGATTTTATGAGCTCCCACAACCTCTCTTTTGATCCAGTTAATAAATGTGTATGGAAAATGGCAAAGGTAGAACTAGCCCCCGCCACGCTCACAGTTGGAGACTATGAACACAGGATTAGCTCAGTAGGAGACTTCTGGTTCGACCCTCAAGCCATTAGTCAGGACAAACAGGTTAGGGAAGTCCTGCAGCAACACAAAGCAGCATTTCCACAGCACAAGCATGACTGTGGCAAGATAGCTGGCTTGGTGAATATTACAGGCCCCGACCCCAGACCCCAGAAGCAGTACGGATTTCCCCAGGAAGCAGAGGGAGAAATTTCAAAAGTAATACAGAGTTTACTTGACCAAGGTGTACTCAGATCAGTAGCCTCCACAAACAATGCACCAATTTGGCCCATCAGGAAACCCGATGGATCATGGCGACTGCCCATTGATTACCGGGAACTGAAGAAAGTAACCCCAGTAGCAGCCCCCACCATAGCCACGAGTCCCAAGACCATGCTCAAACAGGGACTCCAGTCAAATTTTCTTTCGGTTTTGGACATTAGCAACGGCTTTTGGTCCATTCCATTGGATAAAGCGTGCCAATACAAATTCGCCTTTACATTCCAAGGACAACAATACACATGGACATGCCTTCCACAAGGCTTCGACAACTCCCCCTCCATTTTCTACTGACAGCTGGCAAATGGACTAGCAAAATTTCCCGCCCCGATTGCCTGGTTCAGTATGTAGATGACTTGCTACAACAGACAGACACAAAGGGAGAGCACATTTTGCTTCTCGCCGAACTCCTAGCACTCCTAAAAGAAATTGGATGTAAAGCCAAGAAGGCCCAGATTTTGCAGGAAAAAGTGATTTACTTGGGTACAGTAATCACACATGGTAAATGCGAGATCGAACAAAAGAGAATTGACTCGATCGTCAAATTGCCCCTTCCCCACAATGTCTCAGCCCTCCGGTCATTTTTAGGACTGGTTGGCCAATGCAGAAACCATTTTAGTAGAAGGCATTTATGTAGTTCCCAGCTTGAACAGGAACCAGATTATTTGTCAGTTCCATGACAATCATAGACATCAAGGCATTGAACCCACCCTAACCCACCTCAGACCTCTCTGCTGGTGGCCTGATTTAAAATAAAAGATGTTACTCACTACATCAAAAATTACTTGATCTGTGCCCAGAACAATCCGAACAGATAGAACAAAGAACAAAGAAATGTACAGCACAGGAACAGGCCCTTTGGCCCGCCAAGCCCGTGCCGACCATGCTGCCCGACTAAACTACAATCTTCTACACTTCCTGGGTCCGTATCCCTCTATTCCCATCCTATTCATGTATTTGTCAAGATGCCCCTTAAATGTCACTATCGTCCCTGCTTCCACCACCTCCTCCGGTAGTGAGTTCCAGGCACCCACTACCCTCTGTGTAAAAAACTTGCCTTGTACATCTACTCTAAACCTTGCCCCTCTCACCTTAAACCTATGCCCCCTAGTAATTGACCCCTCTATCCTGGGGAAAAGCCTCTGATTATCCAGATATGAAAGAAAAGCTCAGCTTAGTCACACCCGACCCGTTAATGGCCCCTCGACGAATTTGCAGGAAGACTACATAGTACCCCTTCCCCCTGCAGAAATGGTTACAAGTATATGTTGGTGGTCATCGACACCTTTACAAAATGGGTGGAAGCTTTTCCATCGAGAACGAATACGGCCAAGACAACAGCTAAAATACTAACACAGCACATCTTTACAAGATGGGGCCTCCCACGCAGTATAGAGTCCAATCAAGGCTCCCATTTTACAGGACGAGTAATGAAAAACATCCTCACAATTTTCGGAATTAGGCAGAAGTTTCACATAGCGTACCGCCCCCAGTCAAGCGGCATTGTAGAGAGGATGAACAGAACTCTAAAAGCCACTCTCAGGAAAATGGTACAACAGAACAACAGCACCTGGGATTAAGTTCTCCCATTTGCTTTAATGTTCTTACAAAACACGGTATCCACGTGCACAGGATACACCCCCCACACCCTCATGACCGGACGCCCCATGAAAGGGACAGAGTATTTATTAGGACTGGATTTGGCCAGCCCCGCAGTCACCGCCCTCACGCATGAAAATTCTGTACAGCAGCTTATTGAGAACATAAAGGCAGCCCAGCTCGCAGCAGCTGTGAGACTTGGGACCAGGAGGAAACAAAGCAAAGCTTGTTTCGATAAAACGGTACACGCTACCAAGTTTGTAGTAGTGCAGCAAGTGATGCTTTCCCTACAGATCCCCAGTTCATTCCTTTCCCCCAAATTCTCCGGACTGTACTCCATTTCAGACAAAGTAAGCCCCTCGGTATACAAGATCACATATCCCAATGGCAAGTCTGTGTGGTTTCACATAAACCAGCTTAAGGCTTATGGCTCGCAGAACAACCATTCACACCACAACTTGCTCGCAGCAGCAGACAAGCACGCCCCGCCCACAGATGACGTATTCCTACCCTCCCCCAGCCAGTCCAGTCCGTCCTCAGACACATCTTCAACTCCACCCCCAGAGGCACGACTCCGCCTCTCCCTTCCTTCAACCAGCAGCGACAGCAACAGTGATAATGATAGCAATGACGACAGCCACAGCACACCACGATATGATTATACCGCTGCACCAGGCCCCACTCCCAGCGAATCCAAGCATGATTCCAGCGATCCCTTCGAAATCACGTACATCTTAGCCCCTGACCCAGACCCACCGCCCGACGATTACGGATTACAACCTAGTAGCTCCAACCTCGACACCCGATTCTGGCACCGAGACAATTCGTTCAGGCTCATCCGGAATGATGAGATGGACCCCAATTCGCCCCAAGCAGCTTTAGCAAACTACTCCAGTCAAGTATGGCAGCCGGGAGAAGATGATGACATAGAGTCTGACTCCCACCAACCGAATCCCTTTGCGACCCTGTTCGCTGCTGAGCAATGAGGTGTCCAGATGATGGAAAAAAGGAACCGATGGAGAGATACGGTGTCCTTTCTGATGGAACCTGCGCCATGTTTGTTGTATGTTTGTTCGTTTAATGTACATGTTTGTTGTTTGGAAATTTGAAAGTTTTCATGGCCCCACGCCACCACCATTTTGACGCCCAATGACTGTTAATGGAACAAGTTTTTCCCCAGACAACCGTTCAGAGGAACTAGTTTGTCGACAGACACCACTTATAGCTACTCTCCTGATTCGATCACGAGAGGCAGCCCCCCATGACGACCATATTCTTACCCGTTCTTGCCGGTCGTTCAGGCAGTGGAGCAACGGCACTGGTCCCCGCCCTGCCTGAGGAACCCCCTCTGGTCAGCTACGCTCGGGTAGAGCACAAACGGCACTGAACACCGTCCTACCCGGGGATTCCACCCATTTCTTACCCGCCGCGGCCCATACGCACCCCATTTTGGCACTTTCAGTTCAAAATTCTTTTGTTTGTTTTTGGCGACCCTTAGGTTGCTTCCGTATGTTATTTACATCCTCAAACACTAGAATGGTAGATAGCGCAGGCTGCGAGACAGCTCGCACTATGTCAGTATTTTTCGCGGATGTATGTCCCAAATATTTGGTTTACAAAAATAAAAAATGAGGGAGTCACAGATGGTGACCAATCACAATGGGTAATTGGCAACAAAGGACAGACAGACAGTCATATGAGATCTTAAGCAAGATAATAACAAATATTAAGCTTGTGTCCATAGAACTCCAGAACCTCAGGAACCCCAGAGGAAGAAAAAGAGGACAGAAAGACGGAAAGATGAAGACAACCTTCATGTTTACCTGGATCTTAGCGGGATCTCTTCAGTTGCACACGGACGCTACCCCCCTGACCCCTACCACACAGGCCGTGAATGATTCCCACCCCTGCCATACACAGAACCCCAAGATAGTTAATCCTAAGATAGTTAACGATACCCCGACCTGGTGTGATAGGTTTATCACCTGGTATTCACTATCCTACATAGTAGAAGCCCTCTTAGTACTGGCGATACTTTGCAGTGTCGTGCTTACACTTAGACTCAGAAAATGGCGAAGGAGAGCCTCCCGTTCTCGCCGGTATACATGTTTAGGTCCCCTATTTTCGGACTTCACCAAACCCCGAACCCCTTGACATGAATTAAAGTGCATCCGCTTCTCTTTATGTGTGTTTTATTCAATAAAGAAATGTAAACCTCTGTGCCTGACTGCCAGGCCAGAGAAACTTGTGTTGCTGCTATTTCTACATTTAAAATGTTGTAGAGTTATTGTTGATTGTTTGAGTGAAGATAGTTTATTGAGGATAGTTCGAGGTTCCAGTTTTTTTTATTTTGTAATGCATGCCTGAATGTCATAGCGCCCTGTAGAGTTTCATACTGATGTATGAAAGTAAAATGATTTTAGGTAAAAAATTGTGTTTCATAGGATAGGGCAGTGTAGAGCCCGTGGACTGCTTATGGGTGCCCCGCTTGGTCAGGAACGAAGACGACACAATAATGTGATCCTTCACGCTTCGCGTTGAGCATCACAAGGAGGGAGTGCAGCCATCTGGGATGGCCACTTCCCAATTACAAAATGGACACTTTGCAAAGATTGCAGGGAAAATGGACAATACTGAGAAAGCAAGCAGGTGCAGGGTTTGTCTGTTGATTGGAGCCGTAGCTTCCAGACAAGACCGATACTGCAAAACCATACTAATGAGCCATCCCCGGGGACAAAAGAGTAACATTTAAGTAAATGACACCAAGGCAGACACCCCGGTGCCAGAGGAGACCAGAACAAAGCAGGCCAACGGCCACCGAGGACACGCCCTGCCATCAGGGCACCCACCCCTCTATTGGAGGAAATCGATAGGACGGATTGGGAAACGGCCCAATTAATTGGGGCCATGTTCAAGGCCCGCCCCAAAGTGTGCGAAGCCCCTTTTGGGCATAAGAAGGAACCCCAAAGAGAGAATCGTTCTCTCGTGGCTCCGGCTGTCACCGAGGAGAGACCTGCCAAAGCTGCATCAGAACAAGTAAGTCCAAGGTCAACGCACGCTACCAGACAGACGACCTTAGCTGTTATTCCATACCAGTTCAACCCCAGCAGCCTCAGAACCGAACAACGGCCATTGTTCCTCTTACTGGGTGGGCGCCCGAAGCTAAGTATAGGCTTCAGCAGTAGTGATAGTTTAGCCTGTAGAGTTTTATGCATGAGCATATTTGACTGTGTGTGTAAATAAATGAGCATTGAGTTTGAACTTACTAACTGGTGTATTGAGTCTTTGATCAGTATTCGGTTTTGAACCTATTGGCGGTATCGAAAGATAATGACTCTAGAGCAAAACGTAATTAAATTAAGACGACCATATTGGCTGCCATCTTCAGAGCCAAATTAAGAGAAACACAATTAGCAACACAATGTCGGCAATGCTAGCAAGTGGGAGTCAGCTTTTTATCTGCAAATAAGCAGACTTGTTATTGCATGCAAATGAAACTGCGCAAATAAAACAAAGGAGATATTTTGCTTTATGTAAATGAATAAGTGGAAGATACATTATTATGTGCAAATGAAACAAGAGTTATTTTATTTGTAAATGAAAAAGCATGAATTTTAATATGAAATGAAACTAGAATGGAGTTTGATAGATGTACAAGAAGCAAAAGCAGCAATATTAAATGCAAGTACAATAATGGGAGCTCTGTCATTGCATGTGAAAGAAATAAGGTGTGACTTTTGATATTTTGAAACAAATGGGAGATATTTCTTAAATGCTAATGAAACAAGGGAGAGTTATGGTGTATGAAAATAAAATAAATAGGAGATATATTAATATATGCTAATGCATTGAGTAGGATTTATGTGATCATATGTAAATGAAGAGAGTGGCAGATCTACAATATGTAAATGAACACGTTTTTTGTTATCATTTGCAGATGAAAAAAGTAAGCACTCATATACCATATGGAAGTAAAACAAGCCTGAGATTTATGGTTACATATAAATGCTCCAGTGAGGGATATGGCACAACATGCAAATGAAATAAGTGAGGTATGTTAATTGCAGATGATTCAGGTGGAAAATATGTGATAATATGTAAATAAACAGGCATCAACATGTTTCATATAAATGAAATACGCATAAGGCTTGATATATGTAAATTGAACAGGTGGGAGATATATTACTGCACTGAACAGTGCTTTGAAGTATGTGTTAAAGGCTCCAAAAGTTGATCCAATGTTTATTTTTGCCATACCTGTACCTTTTTTCTTTTCCTGGCAGAAGCATTCTTGTGCAATTTGTGCTAGACTTATAATTACTGACCTTCCTGACTTGCCCTGTCAACATTCTCGGTACCTCCCTGCTGATACATACATGCCAATATTGTGCCACTCGATCAAAGAAGAAGAGTATGGACAATTGGGTGGCCTGCGATTAGTTGCTTAGGCAGAGCATCATCTCTCTTTCTTTCTGACGTTTTTGGAAGAATTTATTTATTTATTTTAAAATACCCAATTCATTTTTTTTTCCAATTAAGGAGCAATTTTAGGGGCTGGTTTAACACAGGGCTAAATCGCTGGCTTTGAAAGCAGACGAAGGCAGGCCAGCAGCATGGTTCAATTCCAGTACCAGCCTCCCCGAACAGGTGCCGGAATGTGGCGACTAGGGGCTTTTGACAGTAACTTCATTGAAGCCTACTCGTGACAATAAGCAATTTTCATTTTCATTCATTTTAGCGTGGCCAATCCACCTAACTGGCACATCTTTTGGGGTTGCGGGGGTGAGACCTACAGAGACACGGGGAGAATGTGCAAGCCCAACGCGGACAGTGACCCGGGGCCGGTATCAAACCCGGATCTTCAGCACCGTGAGGCAGCAGTGCGAATCACTGGGCCACATGCTGCCCCCGAGCATTACTTCGCTTGACGACTTTTTACTTTGGTGCCCATTTTTTAGTAAATGTTTAAGTACTCTGAGTTTGGGCCTGTGCTGAGCATCAGCTGTTAACAATTCTCCTCGTTGGAAAGGCAGACAGTTGATTTCCCGAGTCAGGAACAAACCTTTGCCTTCCATTCATTATTGCAGTCACTGCAGAGATCATTGGGCAGAAGGTGGTCGCTCTGTTCCTCAAGCTACTGATATTTATAACAGAGATGAAAATCTCCCACCTTTTATTAGTCATCAAATGAAAGGATTACAGGAAAGTTCTAAAGCCAGAAATCAATGCCAATGGTACTATGTAACCATTTTAAAATCAAGCACTTCTATGTCAAACGTCTCTACTTCCTACGGAAGCTAAAGAAATTTGGCATGTCTGCATCGACTCTCACAAACTTCTACAGATGTGCGATAGAGAGCATCCTATCCGGCTGCATCACAGCTTGGTTTGGCAACTGCTCGGCCCAAGATCGCAAGAAACTGCAGAGTGTGGTGAACTCAGCCCAACGCATCACACAAGCTTGCCACCCGCACATTGCTTCTGTCTACACCTCCCGCTGCCTCAGGAAGGCAGACAGCATTGTAAGAGACACCTCACACCCAGGCTTTGCCTTCTTCCAGACCCTTCCGTGGCTATACTGTTCAACAAGAGGAGAACTTTCATGGTTTCGGATCCAGGGAGACGGTATGTCATCGTTAGTGGTGTCCTGTAAGGGGCACCAGTGGTCCTTGTAAACGTGTACACTCTCAACTGGGATGACGTGGAATTCATTAAGAAAATCATGGCAGAAATCCCTGACAAAGGCTCCACAGACTCATTCTGGGGTGGGGGCGTTCTTTAATTGCGTACAGGACCCACGGACGGACAGATCCAGCCCCTTCAGTGGAGGCAGTGGATCCCTGGAGGTTCTCACATCCAATGGCGAAGAGGTTCTCCTTCTCCCAGGTCATTAGGCCTACACCAGGATCGACTTCTTCGTAGTGGGAAAAGTGGTGCTTCCAGGAATAGTTGGAGTGGAGTACTCCGCAATCTTAGTCTGCGACCATGCTCCACTCTATGTAGATGTGAGGTAGCAGACGAGCCAGGCTCAAAGCCCCCCATGGAGTTTGGACACGGCCCTCCTCGTCGATAAGACGTTCTGCGGAAGGAGATCACAAACCGTCGACGGCTTTGTTACCAGCAACCAAAATGGTGAGGTTTCACCCATCATATTCTGGGAGGCACTGACGGCGGTGAATGCTGTCCAAGAGGTTTGTTTTTCATTTTCTTCTTCATTTTGGGCAATCCCACAGGATTAACACTGTCTTCCACACTGGGTCTGAGATGGCTGATAAGTCCAATGGGTGATGTGGGACACTGTCACATTAGGAGGTTCGTGCACTCCCTCTGATGCCTTGACTGCATCTCTGCATGTTTTTACAACACCCTGAGCATGTGTATGGTCAATTCCAGCCCCACTAGACCTGGAGTCACAATACTGTTGAAATTAACTTTTTGTTTTTTATCATAACTGTATTCACCAGGTTCTTACATTTCAACACAATTAACTTTTTATTTTTTAAAGTAATCATGATGAAATAGCAACAAATACAACTGGTTAACTACTTTCTAATCTCAAAATTCTCCCCCCCCCCATTTTAACTCACCTCAACCTCTACACACAAACACACACACAAACACAGAGGGGAAGAGGGGTGTAAAATTATAATGAAAGTAAAAGGGTAAGAGTTTTTGAGCACAACATTGTCGTGTTATTCACCCTGGGGTAACACGGACTGCAACACGATGCAGATAAACGATAAAGCATACACCAAACGTAGGCGTTGGTTCAATAGGATTTATTGAACTGCAGTAACGAAACACACAGCTGCCTGTGGGTTGACTCTCTACTACTGTACGTAAACTAACTCTAACTATCTAGACCAGGCTAGCTCTAATCCACATGTAGAAGGAGTCGAATGATTTGTACACCCTGACTGTCACTACAGTTGTCACCAGTGGAAAGAGGCGGAGTGCTGATGCCTCGTGTGTTTTATAGTTGGAAGACCCCCTCTAGTGTTCTGCCTGGTAATTGGTTGTGTTCTGTTCTGTATGTTGATTGGCTCACCTGGGTGTCTGTCACTGCCTGCTTTTACCTCATGATGTGCATGGGTGCATTTTATGACAGATGTAACGGGACTAATTCAAAGTGTCATATTGGGCACAACTTCCCGGGTGCTTCCCAATGGCCGTGTCGGCGAAGCCACAGCTCATATTTAACGGCACTTAGTGCCAGAAATGATCCCCCACGAGCTGCGTGGCAGAAATGGCTGCTTCACCAGCTGATGTGCCTGGACCACTTCCAGCACATCCTGACTAACAAGGGGGAGCTGCTCAGAAACTATCTCTCCGAACTCACTCCAGTCAGCACACAGCCATGCCACCACATAGAACTGCTCATCGATTCGGGGATGCTGACCTTGCCAGGCTGCGGGACACCGCGGAGGCAAGACGGGACAACCTGTTCCCTCGAGGGCCTCGGAGGACCAGCTATAGGCCACTAGTGCCACCTGGGAGGCAGTGGCAGTGGCAGTCAGTTTGAGCAGCGTGACCCGGATGGCCTCCATCCAGTACAGGAAGAAGACCAACAACCTCCACAGTAGTAAGTTAACGCTGGCCCCCTGGCATTGGTCCCTTCTGCCACCACCTGACCTCTGCCCCACCCCTACAAGTCGACGACTGGTACCTCGCACCCCCGCCCTCACCCCGCACCCCTGTGTGCCTCCCCCCCCATCCTCACCCCTTTGTCCTCCCCGAGTGTCTCGGTACACACGGACTGAGAGTCCCTTCCACTTACAAGACCATGTGTGCCTTGCCCAATTCAGGATCTTCACCCTGTCCTGGTAATGGTGCAGATTTGCGATGCTGGCCCGTGGCTGCTCTCCCTTTTTCGACCTCGGCCAGAGTGACCTGTGGGCTCTGTCTATGTCTGAGGGCTTAGGGAGGTTCTCCCCCCACGACCAGCTTACACACCTGGGCCACGTACTCCATGGGCTGCCTGGCACCCACCAGCACAACCACTCCATGCCCAGGAGCGGCGCCCACACCTGCCTCCTGCCATAGACCCCCTCCCTGATGCACCAAGTGTGCGTCTCACGATGCCCTCTCTCTCTCCCCGCAGGAGATGTTAGCCCATAATAGGCGGGAATGGGTGGCGGTGTTCCGGACATCAGAGTTCTCACCCCCTATGAGGAACGGGCCCTGGAGATCACGCCGTTGACAACGAGGTTGGCTTGTGCTGCAGTGGTGAGAATCCATTGCCCCTTCTCCCAGATGACCTGTGTCAAGTGGGTGATTCATGTCAGAAAAAATGATCCTTCCCTCTCACTGACCACATGTTCATTCCCTTGAAGGATCACCATCTTATGGGCCGGGCCATCCGGGGCCATCCTTGGATGGCGGGGGAGACCTGCAGGGCCCTACGAGTACCATCTAGGAGGAGGGAGCTCTGGAGCCCGAACAGGGGCCTTCCACCAGGGAGACGACGGTTGTCTCCACCTCACCCGAATCCTCACCCCCCCCTCTCCTGACACCTCAAGGGCAGCGGGCAGAACAGTGCAGCATGGCGATGCCAGTGACCCTGATAAGTTGACCGGGGCCCTCCAGCTCTGATGTGAATCCTGGGGACACACCTAGACGTAGTGGCAGAGCGCAGAAGCTCAAAAAGGATTGAGGATCACTGAGTGGGCACTGGGAGGTTAGAAGGGGGCACCATTGGTAGCACAGGACAATGAGGGTTTTGAATGTTCATAATTAATACATGTTACACCTAATACATGCAAACCCTCTGTCACATTATTCTTCACAGTGGGCTGGCCCGCACCCCCACCCTCTATTGTCCTCTGCTCTACCCATGCACTGCCCCCAGGGCACAGTGGTCCTATAGCAAAAGCCCTGACACAGACCACGTGCTGGTGATGGGTGTGAGCGCGCTGCCAGCAGGAAGACAGGAGTCAGACCTTGGCATAAACTGAGGAGCTCCAGAGCTAACCTCACAGTGGGCTAACATCACTCTCCTGCCTTGTACAGTGACCCTCTGACAGTGCCCATCACCCTGGAGTGATGTTACACAGGCCCTGAGTGGGCTAACAGGGTAGTTGGGGGTGGAGGGGGTTGTGTGAGGGTGAAAATGGGTGGAAGGGTGAGGGTGATCAATGCAGGGAGGGGATGATCGGGGAGTTGGGAGGAGGAGGGTTGGGGGGGGGGGGGGAAAGGAGGGATGGAGGAAGAGGGATGGGATAGGAGAGATTTTGGGGAAAGGAGATTGTGGAGGGTGAGAGGGGGTGAGCTGACGGACAAAGCTTCAACCTATGAGGGCTCCCCTGGCCCTCCAGGCATGCCATGGACGGACCTTCACCTCCGCCTGTCCTTCCTCCAGCTGCTCCCGCAGGTCATCCCCGGACTCGTCCACCAGCCCCTTCTGGCCCGGCTCATCCACATCCCCTTCAGACAAGGCCGCATGTCCCTCCTTCTCCAGCATGTCACCTTATAGCTGTGCCAGGTTGTGGAGGGCACAACAGACCACCACAAAGCAGGAGACCCTCTGAGGGAGTCTACTTCAATGCTCGAGCAGAGCGGTCCAGACATTGAATCCCATTTTGAGCAGTCCGATGCACCGCTCACTGACTGCACACGTGTCAACATGGACCTCATTATAACGGGTCTCCGCCTCGGTCTACAGCCTCTGCACTGGCATCATCAGCCATGACCTCAGTGGGTACTCCTTGTTCCCCAAGAATCAACCCATCATCCTGGGATGGTCCTCGAAGATGCTGAGGATCTCCGAGAGCGGCACAGTGGGACTGCTGCTTCACAGCGATAGGGACTTGGGTTCAATTCCGGTCTTGGGTGATTGTCTGGGTCTCCCAGTGTCTGCATGGGTTTCCTCCGGGTGCTCTAATTTCCTTCCACAGTCCAAAGATGCGCAGGTTATGTGGACTGGGCATGCTAATTGCTCCTTAGTGTCAAAAGATATGCAATTTAGGTGGGGTTCTGGGGTTAGGGAGGGGCAGTGGGCCTGAATAGGGTGCTCTAACATGGTTGATGCAGACTCGATGGGCTGAATGCCTTTCTTCTGCACTGACGGAATTCTATGGTTCCATGTCCCAGGATGTAGCTGCCATGCACACTCCTGGGAAGCATGCATGATCAGACGTTGTTGGTCGCACACGAGTTAAACATTCTGGGAGTGGAACCCTTTCCTATTAATGAAGGCACGCTCTAATGCCCTGCAGTGCGCAAGGTGACATGCATGCCATCAATTATCCTCTGGACCTGGGGCATCCCGGCAATGGCTGTCCAGGCATCTTGGATGGGCTTGATTCAGCTCAAAGTTTTTACAGTCAGCTGCCTGGGCATATAGGGCATCCATGACCTCACGGATGCACTTGTGGGCGGTAGCTTTTGAAATGCCCCATAAATCCCCCGCTTGAGCTGTGGAATGAACCCATTGCATGAAGGTTCAGGACTGCGGTGACTTTCACAGTCACTGGGAGTGGGTGTCCTCCTCCACGGTGTGCCAAGTCCGCAAGGACATGACACTGGTGCCGCAATGTCTCCAGTCTCCTTTGCTACATGCTGTCTGTCATCTCCTTGAACAACCAACCACACCTGTACACCATGGGTGTCTAGGTCTCTCCCCGGCCTGATGGGTAGCCGGGTCCGCAGGGTGTGCGGTGGCCCCTGCACATGGGAGTGCCGCCTGGAGGCTGCTGCTGCCTTCACCGGCACCTGGCTGCCTAAGCTGCCACCGGAACCGCAAGGGTTGCCGCTGTGGGGTCGACAACGCCATCCACGTTGTTATATCTGTAAACAATTGGAGAATGTGAGAGACCAGCAATTAGTTAGGGCTTGCACCCCGGGACCCTTAAATGCCCCAAGCCTCCTCAAGTGTCCTGCCTTCTCTCAGAGTGCCATCCAATGAGCCAGCAGTGCTGGTGGACCTCACCCTGCACACTCACCCCCGGCTACATCAGGAGCTCCTAGACCCCAGACCTCGGCTGGGAACACCAGGGCGACTGTGCTGAGGTACCCCCCCACACTCCCCCCCCAATCCACACACCTTCTGGTTGTGGGGATATCCCCCAGTCCTGAAGCCCAGCTCTTGGGTGTTCGATTATTGACTGCTGCCTTTGTGGTGTTGATGCCTTTAGGGTTCAGGCAAAGTGTCCAGGCCTCACAGCTTGCTTGGGAGGGTAGGCAATAAAACTTGTCTGAGACATGGCACGTTTACCCTCGAGAATGCACTTGTGAATATTTTGTTTATTAAATGGTCAACAGTACTTTCATACAAAAAAGATGAAAACCAACTACTTAAGAGTCCATAACTCACACTAACTATGTATCAACAATGAAAAGGCTCTGTGCCATTTATACAAAAGCACCTTTACACTACGGAATATCGGTACAAACAAAGGCTACAACAGTGCATTTATACAAAGAAAAACAAATACACGTTAAACATTAATCAGCCAACAGTACAATAAAGTCACAATTAATCTGCAAAAGCATTTCTTCAACACCTTCATCAAGTTGCTCAGCCAAATTGGTCCGCCACCCCTTCCCCTTCCCCTTCCCCTTCTCCAGCATGGGCAGTAGGTCCTCTTAATCTTTCCCTTTCCTTGCTCCAGGCCACAGAAGCAAAATAGGCGGCAGCAACCAGAGACACAATCACAAGGCAGCCTCTCTCCCTCCCTCCTGCAGCTTACAGCAGTAGACCCTCAAAGGTGGGAATAACCACACTGGCAAGTCACACTACCATAGAGCATAGCAGAAGAGTGGAAGAGCACTCTTTCCCTCTCTCCAGCACTGGCAGCAGGCATCTTATATCCTCCCTTATTTTATCTCCATCCCACAGAAGCAGAAGAGGCAGCAGTAAACACATCCTGCAGCAGCACTTGAAAGCCATGAGGTGCTCACATAACTAACAATGCCAATTCATTATTAAGGCCTTCAGTTGTGCAGCCAGAGGCTGCTCACGGTCAAAAGGAGTTAAAATGACCTCCAGCATATAAACATGAACAGGTCTCTGTCCGAGGAGGGTTTGATGGAACAGACTGGCAGCAGCTTTGGTTCCCTCTGTAATGACCCCTGTAGGACCCACAGGCGCTGAGTCCCTCACCCCCAGGCCAGGGGTGACCCCTGACCGATGGCACCCAGCCACCCCCCCGCCCACCAGCCCCCCCGCCCCCTCCCCCCCAGCCCCAGCACCAGCCTTCCCGGGAGCACCCCACCTCCTGCCACACCCCCAACCCCACCTCATGTCACCCCCCCAACTCCACCTCATGCCACACCCCCAACACCACCTCACGCCATTCCCCCAACCCCACCTCCTGTCACCCCCCATCTTCACCTCCCCAACCCCACCTCCTGTCACCCCCATCTCCACTTCCCCAACCCTACCTCCTGTCATCACCCAACCCCACCTCCTGTCAACCCCCATCCTCACCTCCTGTCACTCCCCCATCCCGAACTCCTGTCACGCCCACATCCCGACCTCCTGTCACCCCCCATCCCCACCTCCCCAACCCCACCTCCCCAACCCCACCTCCTGTCACCCCCATCCCCACCTACTGTCACCCCCATCCTCACCTCCCCTCACCCCCTCAACCCCACCTCCTGTCACCCCACCCAACCCCACCTCCCCAACCCCACCTCCTGTCACCCCCATCCCCACCTACTGTCACCCCCCATCCCCACCTCCTGTCACCCCCCCCAACCCTATCTCCTGTCACCCCACCCAACCCCACCTCCTGTCACCCCCATCCCCACCTCCTGCCATCCCCCAACCCCACCTCCTGTCACCCCACCCAACCCCACCTCCCGTCACCCCCATCCCCACCTCCTGCCACCCCCCAACCCCACCTCCTGTCACCCCCTAACCCTATCTCCTGTCACCCCACCCAACCCCACCTCCTGTCACACCCCCAACCCCACCTCCTCTCACCCCCAAACCCACCTTCTGTCACCCCCCAACCCCATTTCCTGTCACCCCCCAACCGCATCTCCTGTCACCCCACTCAACCCCATCTCCTGTCACCACACCCAACCCCACCTGCTGTCACCCCCCCAACCTCACCTCATCCCACTCCCCCACCCTACTTCCCGCCACCCCCCAACCGCACCTCCCGCCACCCCCCCAACCCCACCTCCTGTCACCCCCATCCCGACCTCCTGTCACCCCACCATCCTGACCTCCTGGCACCCCCCCAACCCCACCTCCTGACCCCCCCAACCCCACCTCCTGTCACCCCCTCATCCCCACCTCTCCAACCCCACCTCCTGTCACCCCCCAAACCCACCTCTCCAACCCCACCTCCTGTCACCCCCCAACCCCATCACCAGTCATCCCCCATCCCCACCTCCTGTCATCCCCCCCATCCCGACCTCCTGTCACGCCCTCATCCCGACCTCCTGTCACTCCCCATCCCCACCTCCCCAACCCCGACTCCCCAACCCCACCATCTGTCACCCCCCCATCCCCACCTCCTGTCACCCCCTAAACCCACCTCCTGTCACACCCCCAACCCCACCTTCTGTCACACCCCATCCCCACCTCCTGTCACCCCCATCTCCACCTCCTGTCACACCCCCAACCCCACCTCCTGTCACCCCTACTACCCCACCACCTGTCACCCCCCCAACCCCACCACCTGTCACCCCCCCAACCCCACCTCCTGTCACCCCCCAACCCCACCTCCTGTCACCCCCCCCAACCCCACCTCCTGTCACCCCACCAACCCCACCTCCCGCCACCCCCCCAACCCCACCTCCTGTCACCCCACCAACCCCACCTCCCGCCACCTCCCCCAACCCCACCTCCTGGCACCCCCATCCCGACCTCGTGTCACCCCACCATCCCAACCTCCTGTCACCCCCCAAACCCCACCTCCTGTCACCCCCCAACCCCACCTCCTGTCACCCCCCCAACCCCACCTCCTGTCACCCCCCCAACCCCACCTCCTGTCACCCACCCAACGCCACCTCTTGTCACCCTCCAACTCCACCTCATGTCACCCCCCAACCCCACCTCCTGTCACCCCCCCAACCCCACCTGCTGTCACCCCCAACCACACCTCATGTCACGCCCCCAACCCCACCTCACACCACTCCCCCAACCCCACCTCCCGTCACCCCCCAACCCCACCTCCTGTCACCCCCTGAACCCCACCTCCTGTCACCCCCTGAACCCCACCTCCTGTCACCCCCATCCCCAACTCCTGCCCCCCCCAACTTCATGCCACTCCCCCACCCCACTTCCCGCCAATTCCCCTACCCCACCTCCCACCACCCCACCAACCCCACGTCCTGTCACCCCCATCCCGACATCCGGTCTCCCACCATCCCGACCTCCTGTCACCCCCCATCCCCACCTCTGCAACCCCACCTCCTGTCACACCCCAAACCCACCTCCTGTCACCCCCCATCCCCACCTCCTTTCACCCCCATCCTGATCTCCTGTCACCCCCCCATCCCGACCTCCTGTCACCCCTCATCCCCACCTCTGCAACCCCACCTCGTGTCACCCCCCAACCCCACCTCCCCAACCCCACCTCCTGTCACCCCCCAACCCCACCTCCAGTCAACCCCCATCCCCACCTCCAGTCACCCCCCCATCCCGACCTCCTGTCACACCCCCATCCCCACCTCCTGTCACACCCATCCCCACCTCCTGTCACCCCCATCGCCACCTCCTGTCACACCCCCAACCCCACCTCCTGTCACCCCCCAACCCCACCTCCTGTCACACCCCCAACCCCGCCTCCTGTCACCCCCCCAACCCCACCTTCTGTCACCCCCAACCCCACCTCCTGTCATCCCCCAACCCCATCTCCTGTCACCCTCCCAACCCCACCTTCTGTCACCCCCCAACCCCACCTCCCATCACCCCCCATCCCACTCCCTGTCACCCCCCCATCCCCACTTCCTATCACAACTCTATCCTTATTCCCTGACCCCATGTCCTGCTACCACCCCCATCCCCACACTCAACGCCTGCCTTAACTATTGTTAAGGTAATTTAATACAGGGTGATTCAATGGCCATACCCTGTGGTAATTTGGCTCCCTACATTGCCAAATTCATGTACATGTCTGCGTTCCTGAGGTATCTTACTGGGTCCCTAATCCAACCCATTCGACTTTTAATAATTGTACTTTTCGAGATACGAAAGAGGCGAAATCTACTTAACTTGGTGTGCTGGGTAGAGTCATGCAACTCAGCTCACTGTCACATATTCCACTAACCGAAAAGGAGGGCTCATATGAAATAATGCATTGCTTAATTTCTCAATTGACATGAGTGAGACCCGGCAATTAACCAATTACAGTTGGATTTTGCCTCAGGCCTTTCGGATGAATCAGGCTTTCTAACTAACTTAAGAACATAGAAAATACAGCACAGAACAGGCCCTTCGGCCCACGATGTTGTGCCGAACCTTTGTCCTAGATTAATCATAGATTATTATTGAATTTACAGTGCAGAAGGAGGCCATTCGGCCCCTTGAGTCTGCACCAGCTCTTGGAAAGTGCACCCTACCCAAAGTCAACACCTCCACCCAACACTAAGGGCAATTTTGGACACTAAGGGCAATTTATCATGGCCAATCCACCTAACCTGCACATCTTTGGACTGTGGGAGGAAACCGGAGCACCCGGAGGAAACCCATACGGACACGGGGAGGATGTGCAGACTCCGCACAGACAGTGACCCAAGCCGGAATCGAACCTGATACCCTGGAACTGTGAAGCAATTGTGCTATCCACAATGCTGCCGTGCTGCCCTTAAGAACAAATAAATCTACACTATATCATTTTACCGTAACCCATGTACCTATCCAATAGCTGCTTGAAGGTCCCTAATGTTTCCGACTCAACTACTTCCACAGGCAGTGCATTCCATGCCCCCACTACTCTCTGGGTAAAGAACCTACCTCTGACATCCCCCCTATATCTTCCACCATTCACCTTCAAATTTATGTCCCCTTGTAATGGTTTGTTCCACCCGGGGAAAATGTCTCTGACTGTCTACTCTATCTAGTCCCCTGATCATCTTATAAACCTCGATCAAGTCGCCCCTCATCCTTCTCCGTTCTAATGAGAAAAGGCCTAGCACCCTCAACCTTTCCTCGTAAGACCTACTCTCCATTCCAGGCAACATCATGGTAAATCTCCTTTGCACCTTTTCCAAAGCTTCCACATCCTTCCTAAAATGAGGCGACCAGAACTGTACACAGTACTCCAAATGTGGCCTTACCAAAGTTTTGTACAGCTGCATCATCACCTCACGGCTCTTAAATTCAATCCCTCTGTTAATGAACGCTAGCACACCATAGGCCTTCTTCACAGCTCTATCCACTGGAGTGGCAACTTTCAAAGATGTATGAACATAGACCCCAAGATCTCTCTGCTCCTCCACATTGCCAAGAACTCTACCGTTAACCCTGTATTCCGCATTCATATTTGTCCTTCCAAAATGGACAACCTCACACTTTTCAGGGTTAAACTCCATCCGCCACTTCTCAGCCCAGCTCTGCATCCTATCTATGTCTCTTTGCAGCCGACAACAGCCCTCCTCACTATCCACAACTCCACCAATCTTCGTATCGTCTGCAAATTTAGTGACCCACCCTTCAACTCCCTCATCCAAGTCATTAATGAAAATCACAAACAGCGGAGGACCCAGAACTGATCCCTGCGGTACGCCACTGATAACTGGGATCCAGGCTGAATATTTGCCATCCACCACCACTCTCTGACTTCTATCGGTTAGCCAGTTCGTTATCCAACTGGCCAAATTTCCCACTATCCCATGCCTCCTTACTTTCTGCAGAAGCCTACCATGGGGAACCTTATCAAATGCCTTACTAAAATCCATGTACACTACATCCACTGCTTTACCTTCATCCACATGCTTGGTCACCTCCTCAAAGAATTCAATAAGACTTGTAAGGCAAGACCTACCCCTCACAAATCCGTGTTGACTATCCCTAATCAAGCAGTGTCTTTCCAGATGCTCAGAAATCCTATCCTTCAGTACCCTTTCCATGACTTTGCCTACCACCGAAGTAGACTAACTGGCCTGTAATTACCAGGGTTATCCCTAGTCCCTTTTTTGAACAGGGGCACGACATTCGCCACTCTCCAATCCCCTGGTACCACCCCTGTTGACAGTGAGGATGAAAAGATCATTGCCAACGGCTCTGCAATTTCATCTCTTGCTTCCCATAGAATCCTTGGATATATCCCGTCAGGCCCGGGGGACTTGTCTATCCTCAAGTTTTTCAAAATGCCCAACACATCTTCCTTCCTAACAAGTATTGCCTCGAGCTTACCAGTCTGTTTCACACTGTCCTCTCCAACAATATGGCCCCTCTCATTTGTAAATACAGAAGAAAAGTACACGTTCAAGACCTCTCCTATCTCTTCAGACTCAATACACAATCTCCCGCTACTGTCCTTGATCGGACCTACCCTCGCTCTAGTCATTCTCATATTTCTCACATATGTGTAAAAGGCCTTGGGGTTTTCCTTGATCCTACCCGCCAAAGATTGTTGATGCCCTCTCTTAGCTCTCCTAATCCCTTTCTTCAGTTCCCTCCTGGCTATCTTGTATCCCTCCAACGCCCTGTCTGAACCTTGTTTCCTCAGCCTTACATTCCTTTTTCCTCTTAACAAGACATTCAACCTCTCTTGTCAACCATTGTTCCCTCACTCGACCATCTCTTCCCTGCCTGACAGGGACATACATATCAAGGACACGTAGTACCTGTTCCTTGAACAAGTTCCACATTTCACTTGTGTCCTTCCCTGATAGCCTATGTTCCCAATTTATGCACTTCAATTCTTGTCTGACAACATTGTATTTACCCTTCTCCCAATTGTAAACCTTGCCCTGTTGCACGCACCTATTCCTCTCCATTACTAAAGTGAAAGTCACAGAATTGTGGTCACTATCTCCAAAATGCTCCCCCACTAACAAATCTATCACTTGCCCTGGTTCATTACCAAGTACTAAATCCAATATTGCCCCTCCTCTGGTCGGACAATCTACATACTGTGTTAGAAAAGCTTCCTGGACACACTGCACAAACACCATCCCATCCAAACTATTTGATCTAAAGAGTTTCCACTCAATGTTTGGGAAGTCAAAGTCACCCATGACTACTACCCTGTGACTTCTGCACCTTTCCAAAATCTGTTTCCCAATCTGTTCCTCCACATCTCTGCTACTATTGGGGGGCCTATAGAAAACTCCTAACAAGGTGACTGCTCCTTTCCTATTTCTGACTTCAACCCATACTACCTCAGTAGGCTGATACTCCTCAAACTGCCTTTCTGCAGCTGTTATACTATCTCTAATTAACAATGCCACCCCCCCACCTCTTTTACTACCCTCCCTAATCTTATTGAAACATCTATAACCAGGGACCTCCAACAACCATTTCTGCCCCTCTTCTATCCAAGTTTCCGTGATGGCCACCACATCGTAGTCCCAAGTACCGCTCCATGCCTTAAGTTCACCCACCTTATTCCTGATGCTTCTTGCATTGAAGTATACACACTTCAACCCATCTCCGTGCCTGCAAGTACTCTCTTTTGTCAGTGTTCCCTTCCCCAGTGCCTCATTACACGCTTTGGCGTCCTGAATATCGGCTACCTTAGTTGCTGGACTACAAATCCGGTTCCCATTCCCCAGCCAAATTAGTTTAAACCCTCCCGAGGAGTACTAGAAAACCTCCCTCCCAGGATATTGGTGCCCCTCTGGTTCAGATGCAACCCGTCCTGCTTGTACAGTCCCACCTTCCCCAGAATGCGCTCCAATTATCCAAATACCTGAAGCCCTCCCTGCTACACCATTCCTGCAGCCACGTGTTCAGCTGCACTCTCTCCCTATTCCTAGCCTCGCTATCACGTGGCACCGGCAACAAACCAGAGATGACAACTCTGTCTGTCCTGGCTTTTAACTTCCAGCCTAACTCCCTAAACTCGTTTATTACCTCCACACCCCTTTTCCTACCTACGTCGTTGGTACCAATGTGCACCACAACTTCTGGCTGCTCCCCCTCCCCCTTAAGGATCCTGAAGACATGATCCGAGACATCCCTGGCCCTGGCACCTGGGAGGCAACATACCTTCCGGGAGTCTCGCTCGTGACCACAGAATCTCCTATTTATTCCCCTAACCATTGAATCTCCTTCAACTATTGCTTTTCTATTCTACCCCCTTCCCTTCTGAGCCCCAGAGCCAGACTCAGTGCCAGAGACCTGGCCGCTAGGGCCTTCCCCCGGTAGAATTCCCCCCAACAGCATCCAAAACGGTATACTTGTTTTGAAGGGGAACGGCCACGAGGGATCCCTGCACTGTCTTCCCGTTTTTTTTTTCCCTGACTGTAACCCAGCTATTCTTGTCCTGTACCTTGGGGGTGGTTACCTCTCTGTAACACTTCTCTATCACCCCCTCTGCCTCCCAGATGATCCGAAGTTCATCCAGCTTCAGCTCCAGTTCCCTAACACGGTCTTTGAGGAGCTGGAGTTGGGTGCACTTCCCGCAGGTATAGTCAGCGGGGACACCGGTTGTATCCCTCACCATCCATATCCTACAGGAGGAGCATGCTACTGGCCTAGCCTCCATCCCCTCTTACCTTACAGAATATAGCTGCACTGTGGACCAACTGGATCTCCGCCCTCCGACTCTGCTCCCAGTCAGCTGCACTCTCTGTAAACTCCTGGCTCTCTTCTCACTCTTGCGGAAATGTAGGAAACAAAATGAAAGGAGCACCTTACTCCCTCCTCACCTAACTCCCTCAGTCACCAATCTCTCACAATAGCACTCAAATGCACCAAATTCAGCACTCCCTCAGTCACCAAACTCTCACTACAGCACTCAAATGCACCAAAGTCAGCACTCTCTCAGTCACCAAACTCTCACTACAGCACTCAAATGCACCAAAGTCAGCACTCCCTCAGTCACCAAACTCTCACTCTTGCACTCAAATGCACCAAATTCAGCACTCTCTCAGTCACCAAACTCTCACCAGAGCACTCAAATGCACCAAATTCAACACTCAGTGCAAACAAAGTCTGCATTGTCGGGGATCACTTTTATACTGTGAATCTAGCCTCTGAAAACTGGCCTAATCCAATTAATTAATTGACAAGCTCCAGCTGCAAGTGCCTACAAGTAGAAGCTTTGTTTAAAGCTGATTGAAAATTCACCTTCTTCTAAACCAAACAGCAACTTTTAAGTTAATTAACTAAATAAAAGAAAGACTAGACTTTAGATAAAAATGAAACCTTATACTCCCTCAGTCACCAAACTCTCACTATAGCACTCAAATGCACCAAATTCAGCACTTAGTGCAAACAAACTGCTGTGCTTTTTTCCACTGTCGGTTCAGCATTGAATGTTTCTGGAGGATGCTGACCTTTTGCCATTTCCACTGAGGGGTAAACTTCACAAATTTGAATTCTGAAAATAAAGCCCCATTCTGGTGTAGAATACCGCCCAAGAGAAATTGTACAGGTCGTGCTCTTGAAAAAAAGGTCGAGGAGGGAACTAATTAGAGTTGATTAGAGTGCAGGACAGACATGTCCCTGTGAAAATGAGGGATAGAAATGGCAAGATTAGGGAACCATGGATGACGGGTGGAATTGTGAGACTAGCTAAGATGAAAAAGGAAGCATATATGATATCTAGGCGACTTAAATCTGATAACGCTTTGGAGGAATATCAGGAAAGTTGGACAAATCTCAAACGCGCAATAAAGAGGGCTAAAAGGGGTCATGAAATACCTTTGGCTAACAGGGTTAAGGAAAATCCCAAAGCCCTTTATTTGTAAACAAGGAGCAAGAGGGTAACTCGAGAAAGGATTGGCCCACTCAAAGACAAAAGAGGGAATTTATGCGCTGAGTCAGAGGAAATGGGTGAGATTCTTCATGAGTATTTTGCATCGGTATTCACCAAGGAGAGGGACATGACGGATGTTGAGGCTAAGGATGGATGTTTAAATACTCTAGGTCAAGTCGGCATAAGGAAGGGGGAAGTTTTGGGTATTCTAAAAGGCATTAAGGTGGACAAGTCCCCAGGTCCGGATGGGATCTATCCCAGGTTACTGAGGGAAGTGAGGGAAGAAATAGCTGGGGCCTTAACAGATATCTTTGCAGCATCCTTGAGCACGGGTGAGGTCCCGGAGGACTGGAGAATTGCTAATGTTGTCCCTTTGTTTAAGAAGGGTAGCAGGGATAATCCAGGGAATTATAGACCTGTGAGCTTGACGTCAGTGGTAGGCAAACTGTTGGAGAAGATACTGAAGGATAGGATCTATTCACATTTGGAAGAAAATAGACTTATTAGTGATAGGCAGCATGGTTTTGTGCAGGGAAGGTCATGCCTTACAAACCTAATAGAATTCTTTGAGGAAGTGACAACGTTAATTGATGAGGGAAGGGCTGTAGATGTCATATACATGGACTTCAGTAAGGCGTTTGATAAAATTTCCCATGGCAGGTTGATGGAAAAAGTGAAGTCGTATGGGGTTCAGGGTGTACTCGCTAGATGGATAAAGAACTGACTGGGCAACAGGAGACAGAGAGTAGTGGTGGAAGGCAGTGTCTCAAAATGGAGAAAGGTGACTAGTGGTGTTCCACAGGGATCCGTGCTCGGACCACTGTTGTTTGTGATATACACAAATGATCTGGACGAAGGTATAGGTGGCCTGATTCGCAAGTTTTCAGATGATACTAAGATTGGTGGAGTTGCAGATAGCGAGGAGGACTGTCAGAGAATACAGCAAAATATAAATAGATTGGAGAGTTGGGCAGAGAAATGACAGATGAAGTTCAATCCAGGCAAATGCGAGGTGATGCATTTTGGAAGATCTAATTCAAGAGCGGACTATACGGTTAATGGAAGAGTCCTGGGGAAAATTGATGTACAGAGAGGTCTGGGAGTTCAGGTCCATTGTACCCTGAAGGTGGCAACGCAGGTCGATAGAGTGGTCAAGAAGGCATACAGCATGCTTGCCTTCATCGGACGGGGTATTGAGTACAAGAGTCGGCAGGTCATGTTACAGTTGTATAGGACATTGGTTAGGCCACATTTGGAATACTGCATGCAGTTCTGGCCGCCACATTACCAGAAGGATGTAGATGCTTTAGAGAGGGTGCAGAGGAGGTTCACCAGGATGTTGACTGGTATGGAGGGTGCTAGCTATGAAGAAAGGTTGAGTAGATTAGGATTGTTTTCGTTGGAAAGACGGAGGTTGAGGGGGGACCTGATTGAGGTCTACAAAATTATGAGAGGTATGGACAGGGTGGATAGCAACAAGCTTTTTCCAAGCGTGGAGGTGTCAATTACAAGGGGTCACGATTTCAAGGTGAGAGGGGGAAAGTTTAAGGGAGATGTGCGTGGAAAGTTTTTTACACAGAGGGTGGTGGGTGCCTGGAACGCTTTGCCAGCGGAGGTGGTAGAGGCGGGCACAATAGCATCATTTAAGATGCATCTAGACAGATATATGAACGGGCGGGGAACAGAGGGAAGTAGATCCTTGGAAAATAGGTGACAAGTTTAGATAAAGGATCTGGATCGGCGCAGGCTGGGAGGGCCGAAGGGCCTGTTCCTGTGCTGTAATTTTCTTTGTTCTTTGTTCTTAATGGAGGTCTTTAAAATTAGGAATGGCTTTAAAAGCAAGACATTGAGAAGAAGTTTCTGCTTGTGTCGGAGTCCAAAACTACAGGCTATTAGATAGTCACCAATAAATCCAATGGGAAATTCAGGAGAAAACTATTTATCTAGAGTATATAACTCACTACAGGTAGCAGTTGGGGCAATTAGAATAGATACATTTAAGTGGAAGCTAGATTATTGCATGAGGGTGAAAGGAACAGAAAGATATGCAGACAGAGTGAGATTAAATAGTATGGGTATACATGCACCAGTTTGGTCAAATGGCTTGTTTGTGTGCTACAAAACCTATGTAAATTACTGCATATTTTGTCTGTGTCCAGTTGGTCTTCCTTCCTCTCTCCTTCCACTCACTCGACAGCTTTTTGCCTCGGGATATACTGACAGGGTGCAATTGCAGACAGCTGTGGGAGTGAGAACTCTAATGTAGATTTGTCTATCATTGCCAAAGCACAATTTAGATTGTTTTTCAAGATTCAGTATAGGAAGCTTAGCTCCAAAGTGTTAATGCATTAGTGGAGTCTTTCCGCTGGACGCCAAATAGTTTCAGCACTCCATCGAATCACAACTGGCCCTGTCAGCACAGCTTGAATTCCTTCTGAGGCTGCACTGAAGGTTAGTGTTAATTTAAGCTGTAAAGTGCAAGTTTGAGACCAGTGAGTGCTGAATTCTTAATCCAACATAGTCCCATTTGGCCGAATTCTGATTTCTGCACTGAGCAAATTATTTATATATATTTAAAAACATTTTTTTTTAAAGAGCACCCAATTAATTTTTTCCTATTGAGGGGCAATTTAGCATTGCCAATCCACCTAGCCTGCACATCTTTTGGGCTGTGGGGGAGAAACCCACGCAAACACGGGGAGAATGTGCAAACTCCACACGGACAGTGACCCAGAGCCGGGATCGAACCTGGGACCTTGGTGCCGTGAGGCAGCAGTGCTACCACTGTGTCGCCGTACTGCCCGAGCAAATTATATTTTGGTTCATTCTGGATAGATTGAATTCAAATTAATCTGTTGCTTAATTGACTGACGGAATGGTAACAAAATAAAATAAAGTTTTAATTTATTAACGAATTATAAGTTAACTGATTATAAATCCAAAGACGTAAGTCAAATGAATTTTAGTGTGCTTGTGAGACCAATAGTCAACCATGTGAAGGCTTCTTTTAAATCCATCAATGGTCTCACTACTAGATCGATATCTCTTCTGGATTTACAACCCTCCGAGATCTCTGCACTCCTCCAATCCTGTTCCCTTGGGCATCGCTGATTTCCTTTGCTTCCCCATTGGCGGCCGTGGTTTAGCTGCTTGGGTTGAAACTTCGGAATTCCTCCCTATACCTAGCACCTTTACTTTTTTCTCCTCCTTTAAGACACTCCTTAAACCTAATACTTTGACCAAGTACCTGTTTCAATATCTCCTCATGTGACAAAGTTTCAAATTTTGGTTGATAGCATTCCTACGAATCACCTACATTAAGTGTGTTATATAAATGCAAGTTGTCGGGTGCGATTTAATGGAAATGAAACAAAGTTCTAGGTCACTCCACCTCATAACGGCAGGGCACCCCCAGGCCGGATCCCCTGCACAGGCATGACGCCTGGCAGTGCCACTTGGGCACCCTGGCACTGCAAGTGTGCCTGAGTGGCATTAACAGGGTGCCAGGCAGGTGGGGCCTGTTGTGTTGGGTATCTGGATCCGTGAAACACATACAGCCACCAACACTTAAAATAGTACAACACTATTTTATTAAGTTAGAAACTGTTGAACATACTTTCACTGTGGGTTAACACGATGTTAGATTAAACTAAAGAACTATGCCTGTCCTAACCAGTCTATGCACTCAGCACATGGTGAAGATCTGTGCTGTAAGCTGTAAGTTCTGTCCTTCTGAGAGGCTGCATCCCGAATGAGCGGGAACTCTGATGCCCTCTGTCTATATAGTGAGTGTGCTCTAACTGGTGATTGGTTGCGGTGTTGTGTGTGTTGATTGGTCTTGCTGTGTGTCCATCAGTGTGTGTATCTGCACCATGATATACTGGTGTATATTATGACAACTCCCCTTTGATAAAGAAATGTATGTGTGTGGCAAGAAATAATGTATGGTGAGAATGTTCCTAACTACGTGTGGGGTGCGAAGACATATTTACAGGACTACGCACATGAGAACTAAGCTATTTACATGGGAAGGTGCCTGGTGATGAGAAGCAGTATGCAACAAGAGTAACGAGATCAACACTATGTACAAACCAGGGAAACGATCAAACAAAGCAACAAAACAATTCAGAGAGTCCATAGGTTCGAAAATTTCATAAATTTAGTCTCTGACGTGGGCGACGAATTTTGGTTGACCGCCTCAAGGGTGGGTCAAGAGCCGCCGGTCAGGATCGGGCTGGACTGCATCAAAGTCAGGGGGAGGCAGAGTGACAGGGAGCTCTGCATAGTCCATGGCAGGGACAGCAGGAGGGCGAGGCAACACTGGAGGATCACGTGGTGAGCGTGGAACGAGACAAAGGGCGCGTCGATTGCGGCGCAGAATAAAGCCATCCGGTAGACGAACCAGGAACGAGTGGGGGGCCACCTGCCGAAGGACAACAGCGGTTGCAGACCAGCCACCATCCGGAAGATGGACGCGGACGTTGTCATCTGGAGCCAGAGCCGGGAGATCAGCTGCACGGGAGTCATGAACCGCCTTGTGCTGTGCACGAGACAGCTGCATCTGTCGAAGGACCGGAACGTGGTCGAGGTCTGGGACATGGATGGACGGCACCGTCGTCCTCAGGGTGCGACCCATGAGTAACTGGGCTGGCGACAGGCCAGTGGACAGTGGGGCGGAGCGATAGGCCAGCAAGACTCAGGTATAAATCGTACCCAGCATCGGCAGCCTTGCATACGAGCCGTTTGACGATATGTACTCCCTTCTCCGCTTTGCCGTTGGATTGGGGGTACAGGGGACTGGACGTCACATGGGCAAAATTGTACCACCTGGCAAAGTTGGACCATTCTTGGCTGGCGAAGCAGGGGGCATTGTCCGACATAATCGTGAGCGGGATGCCGCGTCGAGCAAAGGTTTCTTTACATGCACGAATGACTGCAGACGAGGTGAGGTCGTGCAACCATATCACCTCCGGGTAATTTGAAAAGTAGTCCACGATCAGGACATAGTCTCTACCCAGCACGTGGAACAGGTCAATGCCCACCTTTGTCCATGGTGGCGTGACCAACACGTGGGGCTGCAGGGTCTCACGTGGTTGGGCCGGCTGGAAGCGCTGACAAGTGGGGCAGTTGAGCACTGTGTTGGCTATGTACTCATTAATGCCGGGCCAGTATACTGCCTCTCGGGTCCGTCAGCGGCAATTTTCCACGCCAAGGTGGCCCTCGTGTAGTTGTTCCAGGACAAGCTGGCGCATGCTATGCGGGATGACAATGTGGTCCAGTTTTAGAAGAACCCCGTCTACTACCGCCAGATCATCTCTGACATTATAGAATTGAGGGCATTGGCCCTTGAGCCACCCGTCCGTTAGGTGGTGCATGACACGCTGTAGCAAGGGGTCAGCCGCCGTCTCGCGGCAAATTTGGACATGGCGTACATCCGAGGCAGGTAGATTGGAGGCCGCGAATGCCACATGGGCGTCAACCTGGCAGACAAATCCCGCTGGGTCACATGGAGTGTTGACTGCCCTGGAGAGAGCGTCAGCAATGATGAGGTCTTTGCCTGGGGTGTATACTAGCTGGAAGTCATATCGCCGGAGCTTGAGAAGAATACGCTGGAGGCGAGGCGTCATGTCGTTCAAGTCTTTCTGTATTATATTGACCAGCGGGCGATGGTCGGTCTCGACGGTGAATTGAGGAAGTCCGTAGACATAATCGTGAAACTTAACCACACCGGTCAGGAGCCCCAGGCACTTCTTTTCTATCTGCGCATAGCGCTGCTCCATGGGGGTCATCGCATGTGACGCATATGCAACTGGGGCCCATTATGAGGCCTCATCGTGTTGCAGGAGCACTGCCCCAATGCCGGATTGACTGGCATCGGTCAAAATTTTGGTCTCCTTTGCTGGATCAAAGAAAGCTAAGACTGGGGCCGTGGTCAGTTTTGTTTTGAGTTCTCTCCATTCACGCTCATGGGCAAGGAGCCATTGGAAGTCTGTCGTCTTCCTGACCAGGTTCCTGAGAGCCATGGTATGAGAGGCGAGGTTAGGGATGAATTTCCCTAAAAAATTGACCATGCCCAGAAATCGGAGGACCGCCTTCTTGTCCTCTGGTGTTTTCATAGCTGTGATGGCAGCTACCTTGTCTGCATCCGGCTGCACACCCAATTGTGAGATGTGGTCCCCGAGGAACTTGAGTTCCGTCTGACCAAAAGAGCATTTGGCCCTGTTGAGGCAGAGGCCATGCTCATGTATACGTCTGAATACGCACTGGAGGCGACTAACATGCTGCTGCGGGGTGGTGGACCAAATGATTATGTCACCGACATAGACGCGAACACCTTCAATGCCTTCCATCATTTGTTCCATAATCCTATGGAACTCTTCTGATGCAGATATGATCCCAAACGGCATCCTGTTGTAACAATATCTGCCAAAGGGGGTGTTAAATGTGCAGAATATCCTGCTGGATTTGTCGAGCTGGATTTGGCAGAATCCTTTTGAGGTGTCGAGTTTGGTAAAGAGCTTGGCGCAAGTCATCTCACATGTGAGCTCTTAGCGCTTGGGAATTGGATAGTGCTCTCTCATAATATTGGGATTTAGATCCTTGGGATCAATGCAAATTCTCAATTCGCCGGAAGGCTTTTTTACACATACCATGGAACTGACCCAGTCGGTCGGTTCTGTGACTTTGGAAATGACTCCTTGGTCCTGGAGGTCCTGCAGCTGCTGCTTGAGGCGGTTCTTAAGGGGTGCTGGGACACTGCGAGGTGCGTGCACCACAGGCGTGGCATTCGGTTTTAATAAAATCTTGTAGGTGTACGGGAGCGTGCCCATGCCCTCGAAGACGTTGTGGTGCTGGTTGATAATGGCGTCGAGTTGCGCCCTGAAGTCAGTGTCCTGAAAGGCAGATGCGTCAGCCGGAGAGAGAGAGTGAACTCTCTGAACCAAGTTCAACAGCTTGCATGCCTGTGCGCGAAGCAGTAAGGCTTTCGAGGAGCCCACGAGTTCAAAGGGAAGGGTGGCTTTTCGTGACCTGTGCGTCACTTCAAGTTGGCATGAGCCGCTGGCAGCAATGGCATTGCGATTATAATCTAATAGCTGGCAGGCTGATGGCAGGATGGCTGGTTTGACACGAAGGCTTTGGAGGTCAGACCGCGCAATGAGATTGGCGGAGGCACCAGTGTCCAGGCGGAATCGTATTTGGGACCGGTTGACCGTAAGGCTGGCACACCACTCATCGTCTGGATCGATGCTGTATACCGATCGAGGCTGGTTTCTTTGCTTCGGGGACACCCTGTTTTTTGTAACGATACCGACTTGAAAAGGCACCTTCGGGTCCTCAGTGTCAATATCGGGTAGCAGGTCCGAATCGGATTCGGTGACCGTGGGTTGAATGGCCCGGACATCCCTGCGAGGCTGCCTGGAGCGACAAGAGTTGGCAGACTGAGCTGATCTGCAGAAAGTTTGCCACATCTCAGGCATCGTCGGGATTTGGCAGGGCATTGCTGCTTTAAGTGGGCAGAGCCACAGTGGGCGCACGTTGTAGTGTCAGTACGTTCGCTGCGCCACCGCGCATGTGCGGTGTGGTCGTACGCAGTGCGCGCCTGTGCAGTATGTTCGTCGACTTCGATGTCCCCTCGTTCGGTGCGCACAAGCCGGGAGTCCGTGAAAAGCGTGCAAAATGGCCGCCCTCATCCAGGCTGAGGCCCTGGAGTTGCTCGAATGCTTGGACCCGTTCGGCCTCGTGGGGACCTTGCCGCGCTGTTTCAGCCGCTTGGATGTGGGAATACCGACTAGTGGCGTGTTCATGCAGCACGCAGGTCTCGATGACAATCACTAGGGTGAGCTGCTTTACCTTGAGGAGCTGCTGGCGTGGGGAGTCCGACTGAACACCGAAAACGATCTAGTCGCGTATCATGAAGTCGGAGGTGGGCCCGTAATTACAGGACTGCGCAAGGATGCGGAGGTGGGTGAGAAAGGACTGGAAAGGTTCATCCTTACCCTGCAAACGCTGTTGGAATACATAGCGCTCAAAACTTTCATTCACCTCGATGTTGCAGTGACTGTCAAACTTGAGGAGGACCGTCTTGAATTTTGATTTATATTCACCATCAGCAAAGGTGAGAGAATTGAAAATGTGGATGGCATGTTCCCCGGCCGGGGATAGGAAGAGAGCGATCTTCCTGGTGTCTGAGGCAGCTTCTCAGTCTGTGGCTTCAAGGTAGAGCTGGAAGCGTTGTTTGAATATCTTCCAGTTGGCCCCTAGGTTACCGGTGATGCGGAGTGGCGGCGGCGGGCGGACGCTGTCCATTTTGCAGGATGGCTGTATGCTGGTGGAAGGCAGATCACTTGCAGGTCAGTCTAAGAAGTTCTAACATCCCTCAACTCCTGGTATCATGTTGTGTTGGGTGCTCTGGATCCGTGGAACACATACAGGTCACCAACACTTAAAATAGTACAACACTATTTTATTAAGTTAGAAACTGTTGAACATACTTTCACTGTGGGTTAACACGATGTTAGATTAAACTAAAGACCTATTCCTGTCCTAACCAGTCTATGCACTCAGCACATGGTGAAGATCTGTGCTGTAAGCTGTAAGCTCTGTCCTTCTGAGAAGCTGCATCCCGAATGAGCGGGAACTCTGATGCGCCCTGTCTATATAGTGAGTGTGCTCTAACTGGTGATTGGCTGCGGTGTTGTGTGTGTTGATTGGTCTTGCTGTGTGTCCATCAGTGTGTGTGTCTGCACCATAATATACTGGTGTATACCACAGTGCCAGGTGGCATTGGGACTGTCATGGTGCCACCCTGTCCAGAGCCCGACCACTCAGGGACCCCCAATCGTCTGGGAGACTCCCCCAAGTGCCGTTACACCTGGTCCACGTTTTGAAAAGTGTGCTAAACGGCGCCCGTTCTCCGAGGCGAGGCCATTAGGTTCCAGGCACTTGGTAGTTCCGGCATAGACATGTTCAAGTGAGACTACCTACTCACTTGAATATGCAAATCTGGGACCCAACCTAAGTGTCATGATATCCACATTAACATATCATGGTGCAATCACACACACACACTGATGGACAGGTAGTTGGACCAACCAACACACACAACATCGCAGCCAATCACCAGTGAGAGCACACGCACTATAAAACCGGGAACACCACAGTTCCCGCTCATTCTACCAGGAGATAGATCAGAGCACAGAGCTCACAGCGTGCCACTCAGACATACACCATGTGCTGAGTGCCTCACTAAGATAGTGCTAGGGCTGGGTCCACAGGTTAGCTGGTGAAGTACGAACCACAGCCAGAAGTTAATAGTTATTATTGTACAGATTAATAAAACAGAGTTGTACCATCTACAACCGTGTTGGTTCGTTTGTGTATCGGAACACCCAACACGACATGATACCAGGACTGGGAATTCGCCAGCGACTGTGAGGCCTACCTGCACCTCTTCTGAAACCCGCCATCCTGCGCCATGGAAACCATCAGCCCGCTGCAGCCGCTCCGGATCGCTGGAAATCTTGGCGTCAACTGGAAGCTATTTAAACAGCGCTTCCAACTCTTCCTAGAAGCCACAGACAGGGAGAATGCATCGGACAACAGAAAGATCACCCTCCTCCACTCCACGGCGGGGCAACACGCATCCACATCTACAACTCCCTGGCATTCGCGGAAGGCGAGGACAAGACGAAGTACAAGACGGTCCTTCTAAAACTTGAGCAACACTTCAGCGTGGAAGTTAATGAGAGCTTTGAGAGGTATCTCTTCCAGCAGCGCCTGCAGGGTAAGGATGAGCCTTTTCAATCTTATTTGACACACCTCCGTATCCTCGCGCAGTCCTGTGGCTATGAGGCCACCTCCGACTCCATGATTCGGGATCAGATAGTTTTTGGGGTTATCTCGGACACCCTTTGCCAGCAGCTCCTCAAAATTAAGCGCCTCACCCTAGCCACCGCCATCGAGACCAGCGTCCTCCACGAAAACGCGACCAGCCGGTACTCCCACTTCCAGGCGGCTGAATCAGCATGGCAGGGGTCCTACGAGGCCGAGCGGGTCCAGTTGATCGAGTTCCTCCCGGCCCACGGCCCGGATGAGGGCGGCCATTTTGCGCGCTTTCCGAGGCCTCCCGCGCTTGTATGCGCCAAAAGTGGGGACGTCGACGCAGAGGGACAGGATGCGCAGGCGTGCTCTACGCAGGACCGCACCGTGCATGCACGGTGGTGCAACGAACGCCATGACGTCACGACGTGCAGCAACTGTGGATCCGCATACTTAAAGCGGCAATGTCCGGCCAAAGCGCGACAATGCTGCCGCTGTGGCAGGGTGGGCCACTACGCTGCCTGCTGTCGAGCAGCTCAACCTGCCAACTCTCCGCAATTCCGCTAGCCTCGTAGGGACGTGCGGGCCATTCAGCCCCCATACACCGAGCCATACCCTGACGACGTGCAGACCGGTGATACCGATGACTGGGAACCGTTCCACCTTGCGGTAATAAACAAGAACCGGGTGTCCCCAAGTCGGACCCACCAGCCGATGCCAGTTCACAGCATTAATCCAGGCGATGAATGGTGTGACACCCTAACGGTCAACCCGAATTCGTCACCCACCTAATAGACTGGACTTATGAGCCTGTTTGCACATTGGACTCACTGAATTGTTTTGCAATACTGTTAACGTGTTTCTTTCTTGTCATTCCAGAAGTTCTCTTTCGATATTCGATGATTGCACTTGTTTTGTTCGTGGTACAACCTCGTTGCTCTGTTGCACCTGACACCTTCCTATGTATATAGTTTAGCCTCATGTTGTAAATATTGCACACACATACTCAGGTGCACTCAGTACACACCAATATTTATTAGCATGTAGGCACATATCCTTGTGAACAGGGGGGATGTCATGATATCCACATTAACATATCATGGTGCAATGACACACACACACTGATGGACAGGTATATGGACCAACCAACACACACACAACATCGCAGCCAATCACCACTGAGAGCACACGCACTATAAAACAGGGAACACCACAGTTCCAGCTCATTCTACCAGGAGATAGCTCAGAGCACAGAGCTCACAGCGTGCCACTCAGACATACACCATGTGCTGAGTGCCTCACTAAGATAGTGCTAGGGCTGGGTTCACAGGTTAGCTGGTGAAGTACGAACCACAGCCAGAAGTTAATAGTTATTATTGTACAGAATAATAAAACAGAGTTGTACCATCTACAACCGTCTTGGTTTGTTTGTGTATTGGAACACCCAACACGACACTAAGTAGGCAGGGTCCAGATCACGAACAATCTCGAGATCTCATTCGATCTCGCTGGCTTGACAAGGCCGGTAAATCTCGCGAGAGGCCTCCGCATCCTGAATCGGGGGCAGCAAGGCTGAGAGATTGCGCCTAGCTTGTCAGTACCAAAAGTGTTAAAACAAGGCGCGATTTAGTGGAACATTTCTAAGTGTGGTAGCAAGCGGGAACTGCAGCGAGTTTCCCGATGCTCGGCCCGGCGAGTACGTCACCGCTATATAACGTTAATTGGCCACTTAACGAGGCCCCACGGGCTTCACACTGCAAATGACTGTCCCGCTGGCTGATTTGCTGGGCTCGCGCTCACTAGCCTCTGCTAACAAGGGAGAGCAGCACTTAAACCGATCCTGCAGAGCAAACCTCATTCAGCTCCAGCCATGCCACCGCAGAGACCAGGCCCACCATTTAGGGATGCTGAATTGACCAGACTTGGACTTGGTTGAAATCAGACGGGGTACCCTGTTTCCCCGAAGGTCTCGGAGGGTCAGCCACGGGGCAGCCAGTGCCACCTGGGTGGAAGTGGCAACAGCCGTCAGTTCCGGGAGCGTCATCAGAAGGACTGAAACCCAGTGTTGTAAGAAGTGTAACGACCAATTTACGATAGCACTGGCTCTGCACCTGCGGGAGATGTTCATTGATTCGCTGGAGAGGGGCACACTGCCATCTACACTAGCACAGGCCTCAATCTCGCTAATACTTAAGAAAGACAAAGACCCAGGAGAGCACAGTGGTGCAGTGGTTAGCACTGCAGTCTCACGGCGCCGAGGTCCCAGGTTCAATCCTGGCTCTGGGTCACTGCCTGTGTGGAGTTTGCCCATTCTCCACGTGTTTACGTGGGTTTCGCCCCTACAAACCAAAGATGTGCAGGATAGGTGGATTGACCATGCTAAATTGCCACTTAATTGGAAAAAATGAATTGGGTACTATAAATTTATTTGAAAAAAGAGACAAAGAACCAACGGAATCCAGGTCGTACAGAACCAACTCATTATTAAATGTAGACGCCAAAATACTGGCCAAGATCCTAGCCAAAAGGCTGGAGAACTGCGTTCCAGAGGTGGACGCAGAGGATCAAATGGGTAGACAGCTAAAATCGAACATCAGGCGCCTGCTGAACGTGATCATGACCCCATCCGGGGAGAGAATACCAGATGTGATCATCTCCCTGGATGCAGAAAATGCCTTCAACAGAGTCGAGTGGACGTACCTCATAGAGGTACTGGAGCGGTTCGGTCTCGGATCGGGGTTCACCTCCTGGGCGAAGCTCCTGTACAACGCTCCCGTGGTGAGTGTATGGACAAACAACACCAATTCCCAGTACTTCCAGATGCATTGTGGCACCAGGCAGGGATGCCCACCGTCCCCGCTGCTATTTGCTCTAGCGATCGAACCATGAGCGATCGCTCTCAGAATAGCACAAAACTGGAGGGGGATTCAAAGTGGAGGCAGAGAGCACAGAGTCTCACTCTATGCGGATGACCTGCTCCTCTACATCTCGGACCCACAAAGCAGCATGGACGGAATCATCGCGCTCCTGAAAGAGTTTGGCGCCTTTTCGGGCTACAAACTCAACATGAGCAAAGGCGAGGTCTTCCCGGTGAACCCACAATGGGGAGGGGCAGCAATGGTGGGACTGCTGTTCAAACAAGCCCGACACAAATTCCGCTACCTAGGGATCCAAATTGCCCATGACTGGGCGGGGGTTCACAAGTGGAACCTCACCAGTCTGACAGAGGAAGTCAAAAAGGACCTGCAAAGATGGAACACACTCCCACTCTCCCTCGTGGGGAGAATGCAGGTGATCAAAATGAATGTGCTGCCCAGGTACCTCTTCCTTCTTAGATCCACCTCAATCTATATCCCCAAGGCCTTTTTTCAGCTCAATGGACAAGATTATCATGCCGTTTGTATGGGGGGTGGTGGAGGGAAGAATGCTAGGATCCCAAAGAAAGTCTTACAGAAAACAAAGTCCAGGGGAGGGCTGGCCCTCCCAAACCTGCAGTACTACCACTGGGCAGCGACAGCAGAAAGAATAATGGGGTGGATTAAGGAGCCAGAAGCCAAGTGGGTGCGCGCGGAGGAGGCCTCCTGCAGGGAGACTTTGCTCTGGGCCCTCGCCACGGCGGCACTCCCATCCTCACCCAAAAACACTCCAGCAGCCCAGTGGTGGTAGCCACCCTCCAGACCTGGAACCAGTTACGGCAGCAATTTGGCCTCACCGAAATGTCCGACAAAGCCCCCATCTGCAACAACCCTAATTTCGCGCCAGCACACACTGCCACCACCTTTAAAATGTGGAGACAGGATAAGGGGACACCGACGGTAGGGTCACAACACTGGATGAACTCCCAGAGAGATTCCAGATAGCTAAGGGCAACAAACTCAGATACCCCCCATTCCACCCCCCCCCCACTGAAACGACACCCCCATCCCCACGATGAATGAAGAATGCAACTCACAATGCTCTCTGTGTGTCCCTGCAGGAGGAGTTGGCCCACAATAGAAGGGAGAGGGCCCAGAAGGGCGGAGGGTGCTGGGCAACAAAGTCCTCACCCCTTCGACCAACGGTCCCTGGAAGTTGCGGTGGTGGCCAAGTCCAGATGTGCCACTGACATTGAGGTGGGCGTACAGGACAGAGATGAGGCTCTCAGGTGTGGGATGAATCCCTACACATCCTGTGTCGATGCTGCTGCCACCGCCTTCTCCGTCATCTGGCCGTCTGGCCTGCTACAGCGCCATGAGGGCAGCTTCTGGGGGTTCCAAGGTATCATCCAGTCCCTGTAATATCTGTAAGGAATTGGAGAGGATGTGAGACTGACAACCAGTGGTGTCTTCCACCCCGAGACACTCCATTCCGCCGTTGCTCTCCACCCCCCACACCCCCTGCCATCCGACATACCCTGGTCGCTGTGGGGGCCCCTAGTCCCCTCCCCGATGCACACACCCACTCTCTGACGTTGAAATGTCCTAGTGCTGGGGCCCAGCTCCTGGGTGTTTGGATGTTGCCCAATGCGTCTGTGGTGTTGCCTCCCATACTGTTCAGGCACGGTGTTCAGGTATCACGGTCCGATTGGGATGCTAGGCATCTGTGTCCCTGCAGGAGGAGTTGGCCCACAATAGAAGGGAGAGGGCCCAGAAGGACCACATGCTACATGGCACGCCTATTCATGGGAATCCACTTGGAAATGCTCACTTAAGTCCTATTGCCAATTCCCAATTCGCAATAGCCTTCAACTATGGCAAGAGGCCTCCACGGTCAAAGGGAGTCATGGGTGGTTGGTGGGGCAGACGGGCAGGGGCTGCGGTAGCACCTAGAATGGAAACACACCATCCAGGGGGTGGCATAGTGGACCTGTGGGCTCCGGGACACCCATCTCCTGCCCCCCAGGACATGGACGGGTAACTCCCCCCCGCCCCCCTCACCACCGATGGTGAGCCACCCCGACTGAGACCGGAACTCCGGCACTCCACCACCCAGAGATCTTCTTTAGTAGGTCAGAGGTAGGCTGACATTAACACTGCAATGAAGTTACTGTGGAAATCCCCTAGTCGCCACACTCCAACGCCTGTTCGGGTACACAGAGGGAGAATTCAGAATGTCCAAATTGCCTAACAGCACATCTTTTGGGACTTGTGGGAGGAAACAGGGGCACTCGGAGGAAACCCACGCAGACACGGGGAGAACGTGCAGACTCCGCACTTACAGTGACCCAAGCCGGGAATCGAACCTGGGACCCTGGAGCTGTGAAGCAACAGTGCAACCCCAGTGTCCCGGCCTCATTGCCCGAGTGTGAAGGTGGCTACTAACCTCCTTGGTTCCCTACAGCAGCCCTCCGCTAGCTTCACGTATTTAAAAAGTACTAATCGGCGCCCGTGTGACCACTTGCTGGGGAGGCGGTTAGAGCACAGGAGGCCATTAGATAGGGGGTTGCTCCTGTTAATTGTATGGAGGTTGGCTTTAAATGGTGAGTATTGGTTTCTCCCAACGCTATGGCGAGTTCCTGATTTCACCAAGGGGAGCGGGAGGTTAGATCGTAAACAGATCGGCGCCAAGCGCTGCTCTCATTTTTGGCCTCTCCCGCAACCTAATGGCCTCGTCGCACTTTCGCTCAAGTGCCAATTAAATCGGACCCACAGTGCTTTCTGAATTAAAGTAATTCAAAAATAGTAACTTTTGGATTCAAAAGGTTAGCTTCCTTTATGGTATGTGATGGAGCATAATTGGCTAATAAATCATGCTGCACTGTAAAGTCTTGACATACAGACATGTGTATGTGACAACTCTCGCCTGGCCCGTGCAGCTAATGAGAGCTGGCTCCTTCTGACCCTTTCCCTCCCATTTGAAGGATGTTAGCATTCCAAATTCTAATCGAACTCAGTATTTTGACTGGCTGTAATTGCTCCTCGAGATAACTGCAACTTCCATTCTAGGCTGAAAACCTCTAGCACCGAGAAAAAAAATCAATATGCTTCCGGCCGTCACTCCCATCCTTACAGCAATCTACCCATCAATAGGTCACCATTACTCGCAGCCTCCTTGAAATAGACCATTACATCATTCAGAGGACCACCATTACTTATCATTAATCTGGAGAGGAGAAGGTTAGTTGGTTAAAACTGCAGATTTTCAAGAAAGTTTAACAATGGCCAAATAATTACTGAATAATGCAGTGCTGAAGGAGGCTATTCAGCCCATCTTTGAAAGAGGTATCAATAGTTTCCCATTCCTGTACTCATTCCCCATAGCCTTGCAAATGTTTCCTGTTTAAATACTTATCCAATTTTGAAAGTTAGATTGAATCTGCTTAAACTTTAAGGCACAAAATCAGTGAGCTTAGATGGGCTAAACTTGTCCTAAGTGCACAAAATATCAAGTGTGCACTGTACTTCACAGGAAAAGAAAGACAGCATTTATATAGCACCTAGCAGGGTCCCTGAACATCACAAACTTTACAGCCAATGAACTGTAGTCTCTGTTGCAATGTAGGAAACATGGCAGTGTATCTGTTTCAGTGGTGTTGTTTGAAGGAATACATTGGCCACAACATGTGGGAGAATCCCCTGCTCTTCTTCAAATTATGGATTTATTCTATCCACCGAGGCCTTTGTTCCTGAGAGACGGTACCACTGACACTGTAGCACTCCTTCAATATTACACCTGTAATGTCAACATAAGTCTCAAGTCTCTGGAGGGGACCTTGAAACCTGTGACTTTCCGAGTGATAGACAATAGTGCTACCAACAAGCAAAGGAATCAGATCCAATTGCATATATTGCATAATCGCCATCACCTGATCAGCCTTAATTAAAATAGCAAAGGGCATTGCTACAAGAATAAAAGTAATGGCAATCCGAAAGGAGAATACATAATAATAGTAATCTTTATTGTCATAAGTAGGCTTACATTAACACTGCAATGAAGTTACTGTGAAAATCCCCTAGTCGCCACACTTAGGCACCTGTTCGGGTACACAAAGGGAGAATTCAAAATGTCAAATTACCTAACAGCACGTCATTTGGGACTTGTGGGAGGAAACCAGAGCACCCGGAAGAAACCCACACAGACACAGGGAGTACGTGCAGACTCTGCACAGATAGTGATCCAAGCCCGGAATTGAACCTGGGACCCTGGCGCTGTGAAGCAACAATGCTAACCACTGTGCTACCGTGCCGCCCTATGACAAGTGAGAAACGTCAAGACTGGAATAGGAAAAGATAAGATTATTGCGAGGAAAAAAAATCAGCAAAAAGAACTGTAACATTTTATGGGGTAGTAAAGGCAGATTCAATAGTAACTTTCAAAAAGGATTTAAAAAATAAATAAATTTAGAGTACCCAATTATTTTATTTCCAATTGAGGGGCAATTTAGTGTGGCCAAACCACCTACCTTGCACATCTTTGGGTTGTGGGGATGAGATCCACACAAACACGGGGAGAATGTGCAAACTCCACATGGACAGTGACCCGGGGCCGGGATCAAACCCGGGTCTTCGGCTTCATGAGACATCAGTGCTAACCACTGTGCCACCGTGCCTCCCCAACTTTCCAAAAGGAATTGATGTGCATGTACTTGGAAAGGAAACATTTACTGGTCTATTAGGAAAGAATGGATGAAAAGGGTTAATTGGTTGCTATTTCAAAGGGCCAACATAGACACTATGGCCCAAATGGCCGCTTCCTGTGCTATAAGATACTATGGATTTATAACTGATCTCCTAAACATTTATGCAAATTTGGTTCATCTGTTTTTACTAATTTTGGAGTGATATTTTCCTTTATTTGAAAATTTTAACAAAATAGTAGATGTGTGTCTAGTGGAGATTACGTCTTCTACATTTGTGTCCATGGTTTTGCTAAAATGATAACCCCAGCTTCCAGTGGTAGATGCACATCTTTCAAAGACACTTAATTTTTAGTCCAAAACTCTGGGAAGTGATACCACTTCGCTCAAGTTCCAGTTCTGTGGAGACTTTGAAAATGGAAAACTGTCAAATCTGCGTAAATAAAAGTTAATTGTTGCAATTTAATCAAGTTGATATCATCCATTTAAGCTTTTGCAAATGAACCTGTATGTAGTTATACAGCAGATACTAATCTGAGGATCTCCCAGTTAACATTAACTAGAAGTTACCATTTTGTGCTTCTCTTCATTTGATGTTGGGTATGGAGAGCATGTCGTGAGATATATAGCAGGGGGGAGTGGGGAGGTTTGACCCTGTGCCATTCCTAGAGTTGGGACTTTTCTATCTTGGTATTATTTTGTGTTACAATCTAAGCACAATTATACACTCAGGGAGAGGTGAAGATCGTTTTGATTTGGTGTGCACTGGTGGGCAGATCAAATGCCTGTTATACACCTGTCCTGATTCTCATTTTGACCAACTCAATTGATGTTATAACTGGACGGGAAGATCCCAGAATGGAACCTTGGCTCAAAAGGCTGTCGGCAGAATTATCTGCTCCTGAGACTAAGTGCTGACGCTGGGGCAGGATTCGTGGAGTTCCACCACAGCTAAACTGGTGCCACACCTGGACCAATTCAGCGACCATTGAGGGGCTCGCACCGAAGCCACGTGGAACAATTGATTCTAATGAGATACTGTGCCGGGTGCGCGATTGACACTTAGGAGGCTGACCAGCTGCAGCCGCATATACACACTTCACTCCCCACACAGACCATCCCAGCCATCAAGATGGCAGCAAGGAGAGTGGAACCAACGTTCATGGACACCGAGCTTGAGACCCTCTTGGGTGCGGTGGAGGAGAGCCGGGTGACCCTGTGCTCCGGCCTGGGAAGGAGGCCGATAACCACCGTCATTCGCCGAGCCTGGGCGCAGGCGGCAGAGGCTGCCAGGGCCACGAGTAACGCTGACCGGACTGGCCAGCAATGCAGGAAAATACTGCATGACCCCCTCTGAGCAGCCGGGTTAAGTAGGCATCCCACACACCCGTGACCCCACCCCCCAACCCGGAAGGTGTCTGAACCCCCATCCAGTACCACATGCCGGCACCCATACCGGCTGCCATGATTGGGTGCCCTGGCCACCGAAGCCACCAGCTACCCACCCCTCTGTGCATTTTCTATTCCCCCATTCCCGACCATGTGAAGGTCATTCATAATCGCCGGGAGTGGGAGAAGACTGGAGGGGTACCACTGGACCTGGGGGCCCTCACCACGGCAGAACAGTTGGCCCTGGATGTGGTCGGTGGGCCTGAGGAAAGGGCAGTCGCCTGGGTGGGGATTGGAGCGGAGGCAGAAGTGAGAAGCCGCTGAGTTGCAGTTCCCCATGACACGTGTGTCTTCTCCCCCCTCCCCCCAAGAATACCCTCACACCACCCTCACCACACACCATACTCACACCACCCTCACCCTCACCCCCACACCACCCTAACCACCTTATCACCCTCACATCCCCCCCCCTCCCCGGCCTGCGGTCTAATCATGCATCTTGTCTTGTGTCTTGCAGGATCTGCTGGTGATGGGGTGGGTCCTTCTGGTGTCCCCCTTCTGTGTCTTTGGCCACAGCCAGAGAGAGCCCTGGGTGCTGAGCAGCAACGAGGATACTGACAAGGATGAGAGCCATAAACCTGAGACCCAGGCCACCTTGGAGCTCTAGTCCAAACGTGACTGACTTCCCATCACAGCTGTCTCCAACACCCTCCACCATCCAAGAGACACTCACCTTGATTGGGCACTTTAGTGAAGAGCCTCCTGGGCCACTATCTGGTGTGCACCACACAAATTCTCTGATACAGCATGTGGAAGCAGGAACACCCAAGTGGGCGGACGGTCGGAGGGCAGCCCAACCTCAGGGTCTAGCTGCCTTCCAGATGGGTTTTGGGCTTCTGGAACGGACAGTCCCATCGATCATGTAGATGTCGTCGCAGAGCCAGGGCCTACATAAGGGGTTGTTGGTGAGCATCCAGCACCTGCTGGCACAGGTGGAAGAGTCCAACCGCGTGCAGCAGCAGGAGGTGGTGCTGTCCATGCGTGCCACCCAGGCCAACACCATACGGGCGACGTCTGCAGTGAAAGCCTTCGGGGCAAGAGTTTTGGCTATGGATCAGCATGTCCAAGACCTGGGCAATCAGTGCAGGTGATGGCCGAGGCCCAAGGCAGGGCTGCCCTCTCACATGCAGCCATGCAGAGCCACTTGCAGCGGCGCTCCTGAGCATGGCCCAATCACAGCAATCCATGGCTGGGAACGTCGGCAGCATTGCCCAGATGCTAGCTGACATGCGCAGACACAGAGGGAGGTGGCGCAGTCACTGGTTGGTGTGGCACAGACCCAGAAATTGGTGGCATATGTGCAGCGTGATGTAGCGCAGCCCCAGTCGGAGGTGGTCCACCCTTGTGCTCCATGGCTGCGAGCATGTAGACCCTGGGTGAGATGAGAGCAGGCCTCCAGGACTGGCAGTGGCAGGTGGAGGGGGAGCCTCAGGGGATAGCACCGCTCACACCCACGCCCAATGGAGTAACCCGGTGGCCATCGGGCACCCTGATCAATTGATTGATTGATTGATAGTTGTTGTCACATGTACCGAAGTACAGTGAAAGGTATTTTTTCTGCGGCCAAGGGAACGTACACAGTACGTGTCATGATATGCAGACATGCAGATAATGATATACAGACAGGCACAGGCAGGCAGCTAATGAACACAGAGAACAGGACATGACCAACGAGCAGGCGGGACCCTCAGGGGTGGTATCTCACTATAAAAGGCACAAAGCACTCACACTCCGCCTCTTTCCATAGATGAACATCTACAGAGTGAGTCAGGGTGTATGTACAGTATCACACCTCCAGCACGTGGCTAAGAGCTAGTCTGGTTCAGTCAGACAGAGTAACCACACTTAGGTTAGCAGAGAGTCGAACTGATAGAGAACTGTGCTAACAGTGCTACTGGTTCAATAAATCAGATTGAACTAACTTCAAGGTCTGGAGTATCTTTTGGTTAAAGCTGCATCCATTTGCAGCCTGTGTTATCCCAGAGTACATAACACATCAATACGTACACAGTAGACAAAGAAAGATTATCAACAGAGTACATTGACAAATGGTAGATAAATAAATAGTGATTGGTTACAGTGCGAAACAAGGACCAAACAAAGCAAATACATGAGCAAGAGCAGCATAGGGGTCATGAATAATGTTCCTACAGGGAACAGATCAGTCCCAGGGAGAGTCGTTGAGGAGTCTAGTAGCTGTGGGGAAGAAGTTGTTCCTATGTCTGGATGTGCGGGTCTTCAGACTTCTGTATCTTCTGCCTGATGGAAGGGTCTGGAAGAAGGCAGTGCCTGGGTGTGAGGGGTCTCTGATAATGCTGTCTTCCTTCCTGAGGCAGCGGGAGGTGTAGACAGAAGCAATGTGCGGGTGGCAAGCTTGTGTGATGCGTTGGGCTGAGTTCACCACACTCTGCAGTTTCTTGCAACCTTGGGCCGAGCAGTTTCCATACCAAGCTGTGACGCAGCTGGATAGGATGCTCTCTATGGCACATCTGTAGAAGTTTGTGAGAGTTGATGCAGACATGCTGAATTTCTTTTGCTTCCGTAGGAAGTAGAGACGTTGTTAGGCTTTCTTGACTGTTGCATCAACTTGAGTGGACCAGGACAAACTGTTTGTTGGTGATGGTGACCCCCAGGAACTTAACGCTATCGATCATCTCCACTTCGGAGTCATTGATGTAGACGGATGTGTGTGCCCGCCCTGTTACGCTTCCTGAAGTTGATGATCGGTTCCTTGATCTTTCCAACAGGGAGAGGAGGCGGTGATGGGCCCCTGCCGGTGACTCCGGCAGGGGAGGTGCCGGAACACCGCAGCACCTTGACTCCTCCCCCTGCAGTTCCTGGTGCATCTGGTGGGCAACGGAGAATGGAGTGGCAACACGCTACCTGGGACAACCGAACAGCAGCAGGGCCCACCCCGGCCGAGTTGTCCCAGAAGATGCCCCTCAAAGGGCATTCAGGTCACAGGAGCTAGGGCACGCATCTGTTTTTTTGTTTGCACATTAAATACCTGTTCACAATGTTGCAAACTGCCTCAGTGCTCTGTCAGAAGGGTGTGAGGGTAGGGCTGGTCTGGGCTGGCCGCAGAGGGGTGGGGGTAGGGAGGAATTGGCAGATGTTGGAGGTGGGTTTGGCTCAGGGACCGCAGTTCACCCAGTGCTCACCGTTCCGGTGTCCCATCTCATCCCATCCCTCCATCCCCCACACCCCCCTCCCCCCACCCCACACCATCCCCACCTCTGCCACCCCAGGGGATCCGACGGGACTGTGTGATGGAATGGCCAGCTCGCTTGCAGGATTCATCCAGGTGGACTGTGGAAAGTGCTACCTTGGGCAGGAGTCAGACATTACCGAAAAATGCGGAGCACCAGAGCTCACTGTGAGCGGGCTGCCATCATCCTCTATCCCATGGACCAGACCCGCTATTACTGCCAACCCAGGGCCCAAGCACCATTTTGCAGCAGGTACGTATTGTCATGATATTCAAACACACACATCATGATAGACACACCAACAGACAAATCAGAACACACAACACCACAACCAATGACAGAAAGATATAAAAGCACAGACACGACCCCCGGTGGTCAGTATTAGCTGCAGAGGAGAACCAGGACACATCTGTTGCCAAACACACTTAGGGAGACAGCACGTGCAGAGTATCCAGAACGAACTGTATTATAAGAGTTATAATAAAATAGAGTTGTACCACATACAACTGTGTTGGCTCATCTGTGCACCAGAGCACCCAACACCACATGGTACAGGAGTGGATCGATACCTGCCGGCATACCTCCGTGTACACAGACAACCAGCAGTGCCCAGGCATGATGTACGAGCTCCCGGTTCCGCAGCCGCTCCAGTGCCACGGCGACCTCCGCGAAAACTGGCGGCGATTCCGGCAAATGTTCGAATTGTTCCTGGTGGCAGCTGAACTCAAAGACCTGGATGATAGGGAAAAAATTGAATTTCTCCTCACCATCGCCGGTGCAAGGGCAAGAGAAATATTCAGAAGGTTCAGGTTCTTCAGGAGGCAGCAAAGGTACGATTACCAGGCAGTCCTGGGCAAATTCTCCAAGTACTGTGAAGAAAACGCAATCCAATCGGCACATAAAGGTAAGAAAAGCTGCAGTACTCACCTCGTGGCTGGGATCCCGGAGCCCGAATTCCCAGAGGCCGAAATCCCGGGCCTGAGAGAAGGCTGGGTCGAGGTCGGCGGCCATCTTGCTAAAGGTATAACGCTAGCACAGTTGCGCGAGAAGTGCGCAGAACCGGAAGTTTCGTTTGCGCATGCGCGAGATGCTGCGCATGCGCAGTCAAGAAAACGGCCATCGGTAAAGGAACAGCGATCTGAGCATGCGCAGTCGCTTCCTACGTGCTACATACCGAGCGTCAGGATGTCAGAGGCCCCAGACTGCACCAATTTAAAAGGAAAATGTCCCAAATCCAATTTAAAAGGGAAACGTCCCAAATCAAAAAAACAAAAATCTGTTAAAGCTGTAAAACAACCTTCCCTCACCTGGAATAACAGCACAGTGCCGCAAATTGACCCAGGAGATGAATTTGACCTCCGAAGAACCCTCCGACAAGCAGTTACCTACGCACAAGCCGATGATTCCGACCTTGAATACTTCGATGACGATCTTTACAGTGTTTACGGACCTCGCGAGCCCAATGATAGCTCCGTGGTCCTATATGACTATGACTCGGACGAACCTTTCGTGTTGCACATTGGCGGCCCCTACATTGAATCCGACGCAGATGCGGATTCATTTTTCGGATTTGAGGATCTTCAATCCAGCAGATATGACGTTCCACCTTATCAGTACCGGATGATGCTGCAGCCTGACATTAACAGACAGGGAGCGGTGCAAGCACACGGAGAGTGCCCTGCTGCCACACAGAGCGTGGTCCACGTCCCGCTCAACGTTCCCGACTCTATGAAAGAAGACATGCAAGACTCCAGAGTGCAGTCCTCGCATGAACCAGAAGTGACTCCAGTGTCACAAGCTTCCACAGCAAGCTCGTGGACAGACTCCACAATTGCAGAAATGCAAGACTCCAGAGCGCAGTCCTTGCACGAACAAGAAGTGACTCCAGTGTCACAAGCCTCCACAGAGAGCTCGTGGACAGCCTCCACGATAGAAGCAACGCAAGACTCCAAAGCGCAGTCCTTGCACGAACAAGAAGTGACTCCAGTGTCACAAGCCTCCACAGAGAGCTCGTGGACGGACTCCACGATGGAAGGAACGCAAGACTCCAGAGCGCAGTCCTTGCAGGAACAAGACCATGAGGGTCTAGCAACCTCTCCTGACCAACCAGCGGCAGACGATGCAAGTCTGCCATGCTCACGTGAACAGCAAGAAGGCTATAACAGCCTACCATGCTCCACTACACAGCAGCATGAACATGACGGTCTCTCATGCTACAATGAAGGGCACAGCGCTGAAGACTGTTCAAGCCCAACTGAAGACAAGCCAAAGGAATCGCCTCGTCCAAGCCCGAAGAAAAAAGGTTTATGCGCTGACCTTCAGGATCATTATAGCCGAACAGAGATTAATAATGCTGCACGGCCACAGAAGGATGCTGAGGATTTGCTAACGAAATTAATTGAATGTTTAACTTGCAAGGAGCAGACTGAGAATTGCCAGTGTTTTAGTACGGATCGAAAAAATGGACAAGACATTGATCCTCAGGTAATGGAAATAACACAACCTGAATCATATCTACAGCAGGGACAAATGTCTCCCTTCAACACAACACCGCAAAATCCCAACTTCGGAGACCAGCAGTTAGTCAGTAATGACTCTTCAAACCTTGAGGGGAACATTAATTGCATTGAACCTATACACGCTCCACTGATTATTGAGCAGAACATTGGAGCAAGAATCCTGAGGACACCGACATCGAGTAGCCAGATAACGAATTTAAAACCCACAGCAGTGTCAAGTGAACCAAGTGTGCTTTCCACTAATGGTGAAGATGCAGATAAGGTCGACCCGATTATCCATTGTACCACACTAACCCCAGTGATTAAGCAGTTATGTATGGGGAGTATAAGGTGGGCAATTGAGAACAGTAAAAGAGAGACTGTGACCATGCCAGTCCCAGCAAAATCAGACCCAGAGACCATGAAGGCATGTACATTAGACAAAGATACACATGAGGCACCTGAGAAGAAAAGTGAAACGGAATGTTCTTTGGAAAATAGTACAATGTCGATAGAAACATTGGATCCTATATTCGAGACCATACCTATGGGAGAATTTGGGGGTAATAAACAAGGCTCTGCAATGTCTGGGGGAAGATTTAAAATTCCAAAGAAGAAAAGCCCAAATGAAGGACAACGGCAAGACAATGACAGTCCACCAACATGGTGTGCACCACCAGATGAAAACTCTGACAATTTACCCAACCCTAGTGAACAGCAAGCTGCTAATGAGGATCTATCCACGGGATGTGAGACGAGTGACGACAGCATCCCACTTCCCATGCAAAAGGTGCAAGGTGACAGACCTCGCCTAGTGCGTACCGAGGCACTCGACGATCACGGTGGGACCACTGACGACTGCGGTGGCAGCGCACCGCTTCCACCCTCGATGGCTCGACCCTCTCCACTGGTTGGTGCATTCCTGCATGTTCCGACTCCAGAAGTGCAGCTTCAGGGAATCTCGGCTGCCTCCAGTGAACCTGTTGGGACTCCGGACGGGGGGCATCGACGGAAGGCAGACCGGACTCCAGATGGGGAGCAGCCAAGCGCCGACTCTGATTCGCGCACGCCAGACCTTGCTCCGGACGGGCGGTGTCGCGGCCTCGGTGATGGCACGCTCAGGGTGACGGCGGATGCCACGGCGACAGGGAATGGATCGCGTGGCAGTCCCACTGGGTCGGCAGTGGCAACCAGCACCGGCGGTCCAAGATGGACACACCAATTCGCGCCATCGCCAGACGTTGATGCGAGCAACAATTCTCTCTCCAAGGCGACATGCTTCGACGTTTCTCTGCGGAGTCGCCCTTCCGGCACAGCAGGTGGCCGGAACCAGCGTACACGGTCTCGGCCAACTTCCACATCTGGCACAGTCATCGCCTTGCATGATATTAGTGATGGTGCTACTTCGATGGCAACGACCCATCGGCTACAAGATGCCGTCCACCACAAACATAAAAAGAAAAAGACTCCACCTTGTTCCTGGCATGCAGGGCGGATGGATTGGTGCGTAGGCGCAATCAGCGAGCTTTGCGCCGCCTTCCACGCTCGCAACTGAACCGTACGCACACGCCGGATCCTCCACTGGTTCCCAAGGATGACTTCGTGGAGATGCCACGGATCATGCCCCTTCCATCGCCACCAGAACCAAACCACAGCCAAGGCACCACTAACAAAGATGTTGAATGTTATATTTGCACGAATGAAAAAACCAAGCACTGCACGAAGTACAACAAATGGTAAAGTAGAGACTTCGGCAACAGCATCACCTCCAACAGTCCAACGTGAACCAGTGTGACCCCAAATCTCCACAGCTGAACCGGCTTGAGGACCAGCCCATTCTTGAGGCGGTCACCCATTAGACTGGACTTATAACGCTGTTCATACGTTCAAAAAGTCAAACACTTCTGTATTATAACCTGTTGTTGTTTATTGTTCCAGATATCGTCTGACCAGACCAATGTTCAAGTTTTTTTTTTTTTTCTCTCGCATCCAAGTTTTGTTATGGGACAACCTTGTTAGTGTGACGCACCCGACATCGCCCCATGTAAATAGTTACGTCATATACACACGCTGTACATAACACACACACACACTCTTCGATGCACTCACGACACAATTATATTTATAACCACGTAGGCACATATCTTTGTAAAAAGGGGGGATGTCATGATATTCAAACACACACATCATGATAGACACACCAACAGACAAATCAGAACACACAACACCACAACCAATGACAGAAAGATATAAAAGCACAGACACGACCCCCGGTGGTCAGTATTAGCTGCAGAGGAGAACCAGGACACATCTGTTGCCAAACACACTTAGGGAGACAGCACGTGCAGAGTATCCAGAACGAACTGTATTATAAGAGTTATAATAAAATAGAGTTGTACCACATACAACTGTGTTGGCTCATCTGTGCACCAGAGCACCCAACACCACACGTATCAGGGAGCGGGTAGCAGGTGGCAGAGCAGGAGGAATTGGGATGCAGTGTCCGTATCCCTGGCCAGTCTCTGCCTTCCCCCCCAGTCAGTGATCCTGGAGGCAATCAGAGCATCCCGTGAGCGTTGGCCCTGTCACACACGTTTGATTTTATTTGATCTATTATCACGTAGAACATAGAACATTACAGCGCAGTACAGGCCCTTCGGCCCTCGATACTGCGCCGACCTGTGAAACCACTCTAAAGCTCATCTACACTATTCCCTTATCGTCCATATGTCTATCCAATGACCATTTAAATGTCCTTAGTGTTGGCGAGTCCACTACTGTTGCAGGCAGGGCATTCCACGCCCTTACTACTCTCTGAGTAAAGAACCTACCTCTGACATCTGTCTTATATCTATCTCCCCTCAATTTAAAGCTATGTCCCCTCGTGCTAGACATCACCATCCGAGGAAAAAGGCTCTCACTGTCCACCATACCCAATCCTCTGATCATCTTGTATGCCTCAATTAAGTCACCTCTTAACCTTCTTCTCTCTAACGAAAACAGTCTCAAGTCCCTCAGCCTTTCCTCATAAGATCTTCCCACCATACCAGGCAACATTCTGGTAAATCTCCTCTGTACCCTTTCCAATGCTTCCACATCCTTCCTATAATGCGGCGACCAGAATTGCACGCAATACTCCAAATGCGGCCGCACCAGAGTGTTGTATAGCTGTAACATGATCTCATGGCTCCTAAACTCAATCCCACGACCAATAAACGCTAACACACCGTACGCCTTCTTAACAACCCTCTCAACCTGGGTGGCAACTTTCAGGGATCTATGTACATGGACACCGAGATCTCTCTGCTCATCCACACTGCCAAGAATCTTACCATTAGCCCAGTACTCTGTCTTCCTGTTATTCCTTCCAAAATGAATCACCTCACACTTTTCTGCATTAAACTCTATTTGCCACCTCTCAGCCCAGCGCTGCAGCTTATCTATGTCCCTCTGTAACTTGTAACATCCTTCCGCACTGCGTCTCCCGTGCTTACCCAGGCCCCATGTCCTGTCCATCCTCACCAACCCACGCATCCTCCTCATTGAATGAGGGCCGATGATTATCCCCCTCCTCCAGCACCTCTCCCCTCTGCCATGCGATGTTATAGAGGACACAGCATGCCACCTCGATGCGGGTGAACCTCCCAGTGCCATACTGGAGGACCCCTCCAGAGCAGCCCAGGCACCTGAACTGTATCTTCAGGATGCCGAAGCACCGCTCCATCATGCTCCTTGTCGCTGCATGAGCATTGTTGTAGCGGGTCTTCATGTTGGTCTGTGGCCTCCGAATAGGCGTCATCAGTCACAACCGCAGCGGATAACCCCCGTCACTCAGGAGCCAACTCTCCCAGCTGGAGGAGCGCCTTGAAGAAGCCGGGAATCGTTGAGTGTTTCAGGATGAAGGCATTGTGCACACTGCCCGGATATCGGGCGCAGACATGCATGATGCACATCAGATGGTCACACACTATTTGCGCATTCATCGAGTGGAACGCCTCTCGATTTGTGTAGAGCGTCTTGTCATCTGCAGCTGCTGATAGGGCGACATGCATCCCTTCGATCAGCCCCTGGACCCGAGGACTCTCGGTGATGTCCGGCGAACCCTGCTGCCCTGGCACCCTGGTGGGCATAAAGGGCTTCTATGATGGCGTGGATGCACCTGTGCATTGAGCTCTGCGATATCCCGTTCAGGTGCGTACTCGCCGCCTGGAAGGACCCCGTGGAGTAAAGATTCATGGAGACCGTCACCTTGACGGCCACCGAGAGCTGGTGTCCTCCCCCATTCCCCTGCCGTGTTAAGTGTGCCATGATCTGGCAGAAATGTTGCACTGTCCCACCGCTCAATGGAGTCATTGACGGCATGCCCGGTCCGGCAGGTCCTCGAATGATAGACACTGCCAGTACTCACGAGGCCTCATGCGGCGCCTCCTTTGCACCACCTCCTCTACCTCCTCGAACTGTTAGGCAGCCGGTTCTCCATCCTCACTGGCTGCCTCTTGTTCCTCAGGGGCATGCACAGTGTTAGACAGTCCGATGCAAGCAGCTTAGGAGCTGGATTGCTGGTGGCATCAGTGGCCATGGCACCCAGCTATGGTGGCCGGTATGCGATGCAGGCTGAGGGATCGGCTGCGCTCTGTGGGGAGGGGGAGAGGTGTGAGATTACGGGTGTGTGGGACGGAGGTTGGTGCGAGGGACACAGTGCTATCTACTCACTTGGCCATCCTGAGGAGGTCGTGCAATTTCTTCCAGCACTGCTGGCCGGTCCAGACAGTGTTGCCCACAGCTGACCACCTTTGCCACCTGCATTGCCATGGCGAATGATGGCGGCTGGCAGCCTCCTTCCCGGACCAGGGTACAGGGTCACCCGCTTGTCCTCCACAGTGTGGCAGTGTCTCAAGCTTGGCGTCCGTGAACCTTGGTGCCGCTCTCCTTGCTGCCACCTTGTTGGATGGGATGGCGTGTGTGGGGAGTGCAGTGTGTATATGCGGCTGCAGCTTGTCAGCCTCCTGAGTGTCAATCGCGAACCTGGTGAATCTGGCACCGTTTCTCATTGGAATCGATTGTTCCCCAAGTGGCGCCGGTGTTAGCCCCTTAATGGTCGTTGAACCGGTCTAGATGCGGTGCCAGTTTTGCTGTCGACAACTCCAGAAACCCTGCCCCGGTGTCAACACTTAGGACTGGATTCTCCGATTTTGAGACTAAGTGCTGACGGCGACGTGGGAACTGTGGCGTTTTACAACAGAGAAAACGGTGCAACAGCTGCACCGATTCAGCTACTTCAAATGGGCTAGCACCATTGCCACATGGAACGCAATCAATTCCATGGAAAATGGTGCTGGATTCGCCGGGTCCATGATTGGCACTCATGAGGCCACCCGCAGTTACTCCACGCCATTTTTTACCTCCTCTCTTTCGCTGAGCAGCCACAACGCCAGGTTCACAATTTTTGAGACCACAAGTGAACCACGCCGTCGGGAACTTGGTCCATCGGAGGCGGTGAATCTTGGAGGCCCCGGAGAATAAGGTGTCAGGCCCGCTAATGATATGCCTACTGTACTTTTACCCTGCGTGGCAAGCGTTGCACTTACGCCAGTCTCGGGGCGCCGGAGCATGCCGATTTGCGTCAAACCGGCGCCTACCCAGAGTTTGCTGTCGGAAGCTATTCTCTGCCCAATGGCGTTTCGCGATTTCGGCGTCGGTAAGCGGAGAATCCCACCCTTATTCTCAGGAACGGAGAGTCTGTCTCCAATTTCCCACAAATTCAGCTAAAACTAAAACTTTAAAGGTTTTTTCATCCTTTCAATGACCTCCTGTTGCTAAGCAACCCCCGCTCCGAGTGCCGGGAAACATGTGGCTAAACGCACTTGCTGTGGAACTTTGTTTCCTTTTGGGAAGATCGGCACCAAATGTTTTACCCTTCCAGGCACAGAAATATTAAATTAAACCCACTTAAAACTATACCTTATTTCTATTGTTGACCAATGCAAATGAAAGTCCCTTAAAACTATCTTTGTTTTCTTAACACATCTTCAATAATGATGCAAATCAGGAGAGATTTACTTGAATTGTACTGGGAATGCAGCACTTCAAATATGTGGAGAGATTACGGAAGCTGGGATATTGCTCCATGGAGCAGAGAAGGTTAAAGAGCAATTTAATAGGTGTGCTAAAAATTATGAGGGTCCACTGGATGGAGGGTCCATAAACATTGAAGATAATTTGCAGCAGAACCAGGGAGGAGATGAGAACGTGTTTATATGCCTTGAATTGCTATTAGCAGCAATGTATATAGTGATATGCATCAGCTATTGTACATAAAAATATGTTTGACCTCCGACCACTAGGTGGCAGACAAATTTTATCATGTGACACTGTAACCTAGGGGGAGACTGTAGGAGAATTTATCGTGGTTAGTTGTGTTTGCGATTGTTCCAGTTTGTTAGTATTAGTTTCCAACTCAGTTTGTTTCGCAATAATAAATTTGACTAGTCTAGAACTGGATGTTCTTTGGTATTCCGATTCAGTGATTGGCTCTGTATTAGAATATAACATGGTACCAGAATTGGTTATCAAAAGCTGACAATCTGAAGTGTGAACATTTGAAAGACTTACGGCGGGATTCTCGATTGCCGATGCCAAAATCACGTTCAGCGATTGGCTGGAGAATCCGTTTTTATGTCAAAATTAGGGGTGTCACCGTTTCTTGAATGCTCCGCCCCCTCAAAACAGCATAATCGCTGAGTAAAGCGGGGGCTTTACATGGCACGCTGCTAGCCGCCACCCCCCCCCCCCCCCACCAGGCGGAGCATTGGTGTGGGGCGCTGCCGTCTTTTTCATTGTATAACTAGATGCTTCCTCTGGACATCGCCTCATAATAGAAGAATCCAGCCCACAATGCGAGATTCTCCTCCATTCCCTGATGTCAATTTTTAAAAAATAAATTCAGAGTACCCAATTCATTTTTACAATTAAGGGGCAATTTAGCATGGCCAATCCACCGATGCCGCGGTTCACTTCTGGTCCCAGCCGTGCGGGAACCCGGCGTGGCGGCTGTGGACTGTGTCCCGTGTCGCCACAGTCTGCCGGGAGCCGAGCTGCTGGTTGGGAGAGGCTTCTGCGACGGCTGGGGGGACTGGTGGGGGGTGGCCAGTGGGGCATTATCTTGCAGGTCGGGTCCGCTGCAGGTCTTTGCCTTGCACAATAGACCCGGGCATTTTCCGGCCGTTTATTTCGTGGAGGCCGGGGGTTTTATGTGACGCCGGTGAGGGGCGTCGCCGATTATTTCCATGTAAAATGCCCCAGATCCTCCACACTTAGCCTCAGAATCAGAGAACCTGGCCCACAGTCTTCAAATTCGGAACATTTGCTTAAAAAAAACAAACAGGGAACATCGAAAGAAACCTCTAAGAACGCTAAACCCGTAAACGAAGATAGAAAGTTTGAAAATGCCTCAAGATCATCGAGTAACTGGTAATGTAGATGGAAATTGACAAGCATTTAAGCAACAGTTCACAGTGTTCATTGCAGCCTTAGGATTACAACCGCAGCCAGATGAATGAAAAATAACATTATTGTTAACTGTAGCAGGCCCCCAGGTGATAGAGGTTTACAAACAATGGTTTTTGAATGGGAGGAAGATTGTAAAAGTCTTGTTGCCATTGTTAAGAAGTTTGATGAGCATTGGACACCGAAAAAGAACAAAACGTTTGAGCGGTACATATTTGGCACGTGCAGGCAGAAGACAGGTGAGTCCTTTGATAGCTTCCTTACTGTTCTCAAGTTGAAAGCACAAACATGTAACTTCGCAACATTAAAATCATTGATGATTCAGGATCAATTTGCATTTTGGAGTAAATGATGATAAGGTGCGTGAACATCTCTTACGGGCGAATGAGCTTCAGTTAGAAGACGCAATTAAGATTTACCAAAGTAACATGAGTGACCCACGCCTCCGGGAACTCGGCCCATTGGGGGCGGAGCATTGGGGGAGAGCCTCAGGTGATGTCCTGAGGCCATCCGATGGCGGACCATCGCAAAAGCGGCGGCGCCCCCGATTTCAGCGCAAACGGGGATTCTCCGGCCAATCGCTGAACATGATCTCGGCAGCAGAGTGTCCACGCCGTTGGAAACGGTGTCGCGTTGCACGACGGCGTGAACAGGCTGCTGGGAGTACCGATTCTTGCCCCTACAGAGGGCCAGCGTGGCGCTGGAGCGGTTTACGCCGCTCCAGCCTCCCATCCCGGCGTGAACTTTGCACCGCGGGATCCGCACATGCGCAGTGGCCGCGGTGGCCTCCCTCAACGCACCGGTCCCGATGCAACATGGCGCAGGAGTTCAGGGGCCGTGCGGAAGAAAATAGGCCCGGGGAGCGCGAGGCCGGCCCGCCGATCGGTGGGCCCCGATCGCGGGGTAGGCTCCATCGGAGGCCCCCCTCCGGTGTCGGAGCCCCCCTCCCCCCCATAGGCCGACCCTGCGTGCAGAGTTCCCGGCTGCGACCTGCTATGGTCGGCACCGATGGGACTCTACCTTTTTAGAGTAGCCGCTCGGCCCATCCCGGGCCAAGAATCGGCGGCCCAGCCGCACACAGCTCCACAGAGATTCGTGTGCAGGCGTTGGGGCCGTGTGGCCCGGTTGCGGGGATTCTCCTGCCCGGCCCCGTCATCTTTAAAGGTAGTTGAGATTGTGTGACCAGAGAATCTGCAGCAGGTTGAGGATTCTCCAGTGAAGTATAAGCCTCTTGAGCTGTGTCTGGTTACAAACGAGTCATACAGCAAGTGGAAATGTGCACTGTGCATTTTTAGCAAACGTCAAAAGGATCATTTCCACTTGATTTAATTTGAATCATGAATAGCTTAAAATTAACACAGAATTGGCAGACTGTGCCACTTTGTTAGTTGGCTCGTAATTTTATAACCATGTTTTTATGCTGGTTACATTTTTAAGAGAGGATGATTCACTTTTAAAAATACATAATTTACATGCAGCCTCAACCTAATCAATCTTTCCCGTTATGTATAATCTCTCAGTTCTGACATCATTCTGGGAATGATACCATCTTCAGTGCTTCTCCATCGTTTTACAAATATAATTCCTCCAGTGCAGAAGGAGGCCATTTGGCTGAATGGACTCTGTGCCAATCCTCTAAAAGAGTGGCCCTACCTAGGCCCGCTCCCCCAACCTATCCCTGTAACCCCACCTAACCGGCACATCTTTGGACAGTGGGAGGAAACCGGAGCACCCGGAGGAAACCCATGCAGCCACGGGGAGAATGTGCACACTCTACACAGTCACCCAAGGCTGGAATCAGCCCCGAGTCTCTGGCGCTGTGAGGCAGCAGTGCTAACCACTGTGCCACACTGCCGGAGACCAGAAGTGTTTACTGTACTCTAAGTGTGGGCTACCCCAGATTCAATACAAGCTTCACAAAACCTCACTGTTTTTCAACTTCGTTCTCATAGAAATGACCACCAGAGCATTGCTACTTTTAGTGATTTTGTTGTTAATCTGCTTTCCTCTTTAAAGCCTCAATTGCTGATGTGTTACGTTCTGCTATCATGTTGCTGAGTGGAGTCGCAGTGTTTATTCCGATCGAACGAGTTACTGTATTGGATCTGTGCATGTGTACTTTGCAGGCTTCTGTTGCTTTGCTTCTCCAGCAAGCTCCTCAAGGGTATGAGGAGTTAAACAAGCAAATCCTTAATTGCTTCACTTCTGTGCATTGTTTCACGGCTTCTTCCCTGCCTTTGCACCAGAAGCCTAACTATATAAAATATTACCTTTGATAGTTGGCGACTGGCAACAGTATCACTAACTGTGATGATCGGAATCACTCATTTCATCTGTCACGGTTGCTCTCAACAAAGAGAGTCCAGATTGAAGCAATTTTGATCCCAACCATACACACGAGATTTAGGAATCCATTAAAGGCGAGATCCTCCGGCCGCATCCGCCTGCCGACCAGAGAATCCTGTCCGAGGTCAATGGAGTTCTCCATTGTACGCGGCTTGCCCGTGGCGTTCTTGCGGCAGGCGGGGCGGGAGAATCCAGCCATATAAACCATATGACTGCTTGATATGGAAATCTTATGGAATATAGGATGTGGGCTTTACTGACAAGGCCAACATTTATTTCCCATCCCTAATTGCCTTTGAAAAGGTGCTGCTGAGCTGCCATCTTGAACTGCTGCAGTTTGTGTGGTGTAGGTGCACCCACAGTGCTGTTCGGGAGGGAGTTCCAGGTTATTCACCCAGGGACAAAGAAAGATGGTTGGAGGGGAACTTGTTCCCATGTATCTGCTGTCCTTGCCCTTCTAGGTGGTAGAGTTGGAAGATGCTATTGAACGAGCTTTGGTAAATTGCTGCAGTGCATCTTGTACATGGTACACACTGCTGCTGCTGTGCATCGGTCGACGACAGAGTGAATGCTTAAAGTGGTGGATACGTGCCAATCAACCTGGCTGCTTTGCCCCAGATATGTTGAGCTGCTTGAGTGTTGTTGTAGCTGCACTCTGTAGTGATCTGTACATCTGTACATACATCTGCACATACACCGGGGACTGCAGCACAGATGTAACAGTCACAGTACCACTAGAGGGCAGCATCAGAGACGGGTATAAAGGGTCGAGCCCAAGATAGGATCCGCCTCTTTGAGAAGCACAGAGCTAGGGAGCAGCAGCACACAGAGACAGCTCAGAATAGGCAGCTTACCTTAGTTTCACTGGTCATACCTCTTGACTGTTTTACATCTAGTTGAGCTCTGGAAGCAGAACAACCCCTTTGAATAAAGAGCTTGTATTAACTGTAAGTCTTCATTCAGACTTAGAGAATAACATATGGTACCAGGTGTGATTTCAGAAAGCTAGCTAGACAACAGCAAGAGTAGAGGACTTAAACTAGACATTCGGCCATGGAAGGCCTCGCAGCATTCGGACCCTTCAGATACCAATCGGCACGATGGACCCAATCCAACCTCCACGCCTGCTCCAGACCACTGGCAATATGCATTCCAATTGGAAACTTTTTATACAACAGTTCAAAATATATCTAGAAGCTAAGGATCTAACCTCAGCGTCTGATGCCAGGAAGATAGCCTTGCTCTTATCCCTGGCTGGGCCACAGGCACTAGAAATATATAATTCCTTTACCTACCTGGCAGGGGAGGACAAGGGCAAGCTGGAAATAATCATCAAAAGATTTGAAACCCACTGTCAATCTGAAGTCAATGAGATACTTGAAAGATTCAAGTTCACCAGGCGTTTACAAAAACCGGGAGAATCTTTCAGCAGTTTTGTAACTGATTTAAAATTACTGGCTCAATCCTGCAACTTTGAAAACCTCCATGACTCCCTTATCAGAGACCAGGTAGTCAATGGTACATCTGATGAGGGACTTAGAAAATCCTTACTTAAACGAAAATCCTAACCCTAGAAACAGCCATGCAAAGATGCTCTACTTATGAAAAAAGTAAAGAAGAATATGAGGAGTTTACTTACCGGGACCAAGGCCTTCACCACGAGGTTGAGCCCGTCAAAATGGTGGCCCAGGCTTCCAGAAGGTGCTCCTCTAGCGGCAATCCCGCGCGTGCAAACCTGGATTCAGGCCACACGCATGCGCAGTTCTCCCGAAGATTTGACACGGAAGAAAAGCCCACTGCGCATGCGTGAGCGTGGAGGGACAGCGTCATGACATGCCCCGCTGTGGACACGCCCACTTAAAAGGGCAATGTCCAGCTTCTGGAAAACAATGTTTAAAGTGTGGCAAATACAATCACTTTGCCTCACAGTGCAGAGCTGCACTGCTAATGAAGATAACTAGACAGAAACACATGAACTTTGCAGACATCCCAAACGGAATATGAAAAGCTCCGGGAAGTTTTGAAAGGAACATTCCCAGTCCTGTACGATAAGTTTAAGAACACAATAACCACATATGATGGTGTGATTTTGAAAGACGGCATTTATGTAGTTCCCAGCCAGGACAGGAACCAGATTATTTGTCAGTTCCATGACAATCATGGACACCAAGGCATTGAACCCAGCCTAACCCACCTCAGACCTCTCTGCTGGTGGCCTGATTTAAAAGCCGATGTTACTCACAACATTGAAAATTGCTTGATCTGTGCCCCGAACAATATAGACAGATATGCAAGAAAGGCTCAGCTTAGTCACACCCGCCCCGTTAATGACCCCTGGATGAATTTGCAGATAGAATATATAGGACCAATACCCCACTGCAGAAATGATTTTAAGTATGTGTTGGTGGTCATCGACACCTTCACAAAATGGGTGGAAGCTTTTCCATCCAGAATGAATACGGCCAAAACAACAGCTAAAATCCTAACACAGCACATCTTTACAAGATGGGGCCTCCCACGCAGTATAGAGTCTGATCATAGCTCCCATTTTACAGGACGAGTAATGAAAAACGTACTCACAATTTTCGGAATTAGGCAGAAGTTTCACATAGCATACCACCCCCAGTCAAGCGGCATTGTAGAGAGGATGAACAGGACTCTAAAAGCCACTCTCAGGAAAATGGTGCAACAGAACAACAGCACCTTGGACTCAGTTCTCCCCTTTGCACTGATGTTCATAAGAAACACGGTATCCACGTCCACAGGATGCACCCCCAACACCCTCATGACCGGACGCCCCATGAAAGGGACAGAGTATTTATTAGGACTGGATTTGGCCAGCCCCGCAGTCACAGCCCTCACGCATGAAAATGCTGTACCGCAGCTTATTGAGAACATAAAAGCAGCCCAGCTCGCAGCAGCTGTGAGACTTGGGACCAGGAGGAAACAAAGCAAAGCTTGTTTCGACATAAAGGTACACGCCACCGAGTTTGTAGTAGGGCAGCAAGTGATGCTTTCCCTATACAACCCCAGTTCATTCCTTTCCCCCAAATTTTCTGGACCGTATTCCATTTCGGACAAAGACAGCCCCTCTGTATACAAGATCACATATCCCAATGGCAAGTCTGCGTGGTTTCACATAAACCAGCTTAAGGCTTATGGCTCGCAGAACAACCATGCACACTTCTTGCTTGCAGCAGCAGATGAACATGCCCCGCCCACAGATGATGCATTCTTACCCTCCCCCAGCCAGTCCAGCTCATCCTCAGACACATCTTCAACTCCACCCCCAGAGGCATGACTCCGCCTCTCCCTTCCTTCAACCAGCAGCGACAGCGACAGCAATGACGACAGCCACAGCACACCACGTTATGATTATACCCCTGCACCAGGCCCCACTCCCAGCGAATCCAAGCATGATTCCAGTGACCCCTTCGAAATCACGTACATCAAAGCCCCTGAACCAGACCCACCGCCCGACGATTACGGATTACAACCAAGCAGCTCCAACCTCGACACACGATCCTGGCACCGAGACAATTCGTTCAGGCTCATCCGGAATGATGAGATGGAACCCAATTCGCCCCAAGCAGCTTTAGCCAAACTACTTCAGTCAAGAGTATGGCAGCCGGGAGAAGATGATGACATAGAGTCTGACTCCCACCAAACGAATCCCTTTGCGACCCTGTTCGCTACTGAGCAATGAGGTGTCCACATGATGGTAAAAAGGAACCGATGGAGAGATACGGTGTCCTTTCTGATGGAACCTGCACCATGTCCAAAGATGTGCAGGTTAGGTGGATTGGCCATGATAAATTGCCCTTAGTGTCCAAAATTGCCCTAAGTGTTGGGTGGGGTTACTGGGTTATGGGGATAGGGTGTAGGTGTTGACCTTAGGTAGGCTGCTCTTTCCAAGAGCCGGTGCAGACTCGATGGGCCGAATGGCCTCCTTCTGCACTGTAAATCCTATGATAAAAAGATTCTATGATGTTTGTTGTATGTTTGTTCATTTGATGTACATGTTAAATGTTGTTTGTGAATTTGAAACTTTTTCATGGCCCCACGCCACCACCCTTTTGACACCCAATGGCTATTAATGGAACACGTTTGTCAACAGACAACCGTTCAGAGGAACTAGTTTGTCGGCAGACACCAATCATAGCTACTCTTCTGATTTGATCACGAGAGGCAGCCCCCCACGACGACCACATTCTAATCAGTTCTTGCCGGTCGCTCAGGCAGTGGAGAAACGGCACTGGTCCCCGCCCTGCCTGAGGACCCCCCTCTGGTCAGCTACGCTCAGGTAGAGCGCAAACGGCACTGATCACCGTCCTACCCAGGGATTCCACCCATTTCTTACCCGCTGCGGCCCATACGCACCCCATTTTGGCACTTTCAGTTCGAAATTCTTTTGTTTGTTTCTGGCGACCCTTAGGTTGCTTCCGTATGCTATTTACATCCTCAAACACTAGGATGGTAGATCGCACAGGCTGCAAGATTGCTCGCACTGTGTCAATATTTTTCTCGGATGTCTTGTCCCAAATATTTGGTTTAAAAAAAAAATGAGGGAGTGAAAGATGGTGACCAATTATAATGGGTAATTGGCAACAAAGGACAGACAGACAGACATATGAGATCTTAAGCAAGATAATAACAGATATTATGCTTGTGTTCACAGAACTCCAGAACCTCAGGAACCCCAGAGGGAGAAAAAGAAGACAGAAAAAAGGAAAAATGAAGACGACCTTCATGCTTTTCACTTGTCTCTTAGCGGGATCCCTTTAGTTGCACATGGACGCTACCCCCCTGACCCTTACCACACAGTCCGTGAATGATTCCCAACCTTGCCATACAGTGTACCCCGAGATAGTTAACCCCGAGATAGTTAACCCCGAGAAAATTACCCCCAAGACAGTTACCGACACCCCGACCTGGTGTGACAAGTTTATAACCTGGTATTCACTATCTTACATAGTAGAATCACTCTTAGTACTGGCGATACTCTGCAGTATCGTGCTGACACTTAGACTCAGGAAATGGCGAAGGAGAGCCTCCCGCTCTCACACCCCGTTATACACATTTAGGTCCCCTATTTTCGGACTCCAACAAACCCCCCAGCCCCTTTAAGTGAATTAAAGTGCATCCGTTTCTTTTTCTTTGTGTGTGTTTTGTTTATTCAATAAAGAAATATAAACCTCTGTGCTTGACTGCCAAGCCAGAGAAACTTGTGTTGCTGCTATTTGTACAGTTTAAAGTGTTGTAAATTATTTTTGATTGTTTGAGTGAGGATAGTTTATTGAGGATAGTTAGAGGTTCCAGTTTTTAAAATTTTGTTTAGGCATGCCTGAATGTCATAGCACCCCGTAGAGTTTTATAATGATGTATGTATGTAAAAAATCTTAGGTAAAAATTGTGTTTCATAGGATAGGGCAGTGTAGAGCCCGTGAAGTGCTTATGGGTGCCCCGCTTGGTCAGAGAACGAAGACGACGCGGTAATGTGATCCTTCACGCTTCGCGTTGAGGATCACAAGGAGGGTGTGTAGCCATCTGGGATGGCCACTTCCCGATTACAAAATGGACACTTTGCAAAGATTGCAGGGAAAATGGACAATACTGAGAAAACAAGCAGGTTCAGGGTTTGTCTGTTTATTGGAGCCCAGACAAGACCAAAACTGTAGGCCCATTAACATACTAACGGCCCATCTCCGGGAACAAAAGAGCAACATTTGGGTAACCGATACTAAGGCAGACACCCCGGTGCCAGAGGATAACAGAACAAAGCAGGCCAACGGCCACCTAGGACACGTCCAGCCATCAGGGCACCCACCCCTTTATTGGATGAAATCGATAAGAATGATCGACAAACGGCCCAATTGATTGGGGCCAAGTTCAAGGCCCGCTCAAAAGAGCGCGAAGCCCCTTTGGGTATAAGAAGGAGCCCCCAAGAGAGAATCGTTCTCTTGGACCCGCCTCTCACCGAGGACAGACCTGTCCAACAGCTGCACCAGAAACAAATAAGTCCAAGGTCAACGCACGCTACCAGACAGACGACCTTAGCTGTTATCCCGTACCAGTTCCACCCCAGCAGCCTCAGATCTGAACAATGGCCATTGTTTCTCTGACTAAGTTGGCGTCCGAAGCTAAGTATAGGCTTTAGCAGTAGTGATAGTTTAGTCTGTAGTATTTGTGCATGAGTATATTTAACTGTGTGTGTAAATACATAAGCATTTGACTTTGAACTAACTAACTGGTATATCGAGTCTTTGATCAGTATCCGGTTTGAACCTTGTGGCGGTATCAAAAGATACCTGGCGACTCTAGAGCAAACGTAATCAGAATTAAGGAAGGCGACCATATTGACCGCCATATTCAGAGTCAACGAAAGAGAGCAACATCGAGCAACAACTTCAATGTAAAAAGCATAGATTCAACGGAGCACAAAAAACCCAATGATGAGTATTCCTCGGACAAGGAGAACCTCGCTTGCGACAACTCGCTTGTTGTGGACACGATCGAGACAATCGAGGAACATGACGCAACAATCGCCTCACCCGGTCAACAGCATTGATTCCGGCAGTGAGTGGACTGCGACTGTGCAAGTCAATGACTTTCCATTAGTCTTCAAGTTTGACACTGGGGCCTCAGCTAATCTCCTCACTAGCAAAGATCTGCATTTGATTCCAGGAGACCATGAAATAATACCCGCTGCATGACGGCTGAAGGATTACAACGGCAATCAGATCGCCTCAAAGGGATTGTGCCATCTCTGGGTGGACAGCAAGACGATACGCAAGCAGCTACGATTCGAGATTGTAGACGACAACAAATCATCACTGTTAGGCGCTCAGGCCTGCAAAGACCTGCGGCTGGTGCAACGCATTTACTGCTGTTTGTCAGGGGCCACTGCTGTTTGTCATTTTTATAAATTACCTGGAGGAGGGCGTAGAAGGATGGGTGAGTAAATTTGCAGATGACACTAAAGTCGGTGGAGTTGTGGATAGTGCGGAAGGATGTTACAAGTTACAGAGGGACATAGATAAGCTGCAGCGCTGGGCTGAGAGGTGGCAAATGGAGTTTAATGCAGAAAAGTGTGAGGTGATTCATTTTGGAAGGAATAACAGGAAGACAGAGTACTGGCTAATGGTAAGATTCTTGGCAGTGTGGATGAGCAGAGAGATATCGGTGTCCATGTACAGAGATCCCTGAAAGTTGCCACCCAGGTTGAGAGGGTTGTTAAGAAGGCGTATGATGTGTTAGCTTTTATTGATCGAGGGATTGAGTTTAGGAGCCATGAGGTCATGTTGCAGCTATACAACACTCTGGTGCGGCCGCATTTGGAGTATTGCATGCAATTCTGGTTGCCGCATTATAGGAAGGATGTGGAAGCGTTGGAAAGGGTGCAGAGGAGATTTACCAGAATGTTGCCTGGTATGGAGGGAAGATCTTATGAGGAAAGGCTAAGGGACTTGAGGCAGTTTTTGTTAGAGAGAAGAAGGTTAAGAGGTGACTTAATTGAGGCATACAAGATGATCAGAGGATTGGATAGGGTGGACAGTGAGAGCCTTTTTCCTCGGATGGTGATGTCTAGCACGAGGGGACATACCTTTAAATTGAGGGGAGATAGATATAAGACAGATGTCAGAGGTAGGTTCTTTACTCAGAGAGTAGTAAGGGCGTGGAATGCCCTGCCTGCAACAGTAGTGGACTCGCCAACACTAAGGGCATTTAAATGGTCATTGGATAGACATATGGACGATAAGGGAATAGTGTAGATGGACTTTCGAGTGGTTTCACAGGTCGGCGCAACATCGAGTGCCGAAGGGTCTGTACTGCGCTGTAATGTTCTATGTTCTATGTTCTACATGCACACCCAGGATCCATCAAGTCTGGAAGCTAAAATCCACAGCATGCTACAAGAGTACCCCGACGTATTCAAAGGCATGGGCACCCTACCCTGCCAATACAAAATCATGCTGAAGACAGATGCCAAACTCGTCATTCAGCCATCCAGGAGGGTTCCAACTCCACTGCGGGAGAAGTTGCAAGCGGAACTCAACAGACTGCAGTCACAAGGCGTCATATCGCGAGTCACACAGCCGACTGACTGGGTTAGCTCCATTGTCTGTGTTAAGAAACCTTCTGGAGATCTTCGCATATGCATAGACCCGAAGGACCTGAACCGGAACATTCGCCGGGAACATTGCCCCATCCTGCCCCATCCCCAAGCGTGAAGAGATCACACCTGAGATGGCGAATGCTTGTATCTTCACCAAACACGATGCCTCGCAGGGATTTTGGCAGATACAGCTCGATGACTCGAGCAGATTACTGTGCACGTCCAACATGCCATTTGGACGTTTCTGCTTCAATCGCATGCCCTTTGGCATTATCTCTGCGTCAGAGATTTTCCACAGGATAATGGAGCAAATGACCGAGGGCATCGAGAGTGTCAGAGTCTATGTGGATGACATCATCGTGTGGTCCACCACTGAAGAAGAACACCTCTGTCGTCTGAAGAAGGTGTTTCAGAGGATTCATAAATATGGTTTGAAACTGAACCAGGCAACATGCACATTTGCGAAGGAGTCGGTAACCTTTTTGGTTGATACCATATCATCTCAGGGTGTCAGCCCCGATGAGGCGAAAATCGCTGCAATCGGGACCATGAAGACGCCACATGACAAGAAGGCGGTGCTACGATTTCTGGGCTTCGCCAACTTCCTCGGCAGGTTCATCCCAAACCTGTCCACACAGACGGCAGCGTTACGCAATCTCCTACGAAAGACCACTGCTTTTGATTGGACACAACGTCACCAAAATGAATGGGTGGATCTCAAACAGTAACTAACGAGGGCACCGACCCTTGCTTTCTTTGATGCAACCAGACCCACCAAGATCTCCACTGACGCCAGCCAGGACGGGATTGGCGCCGTTCTCCGCCAACAGGACGACCAGTCTGACTGGGTCCCGGTGGCATACGCTCCAGCAGAAGCCGTAAGGCACCCGACCGGCTGCATTTGTAACAACACTTCAACACACCCACAAGACTAATATGAACATTTCTAATGATGGACTCATAATACTGTTAATTGTTTCTGTATTGCTTTAACATTTTCGCAGTGTGCAGATTTGCTTATTCTCACCACTTGTTCTGTAGTTTTCTTGCGGTCAGTTTAGGAAACATATCAACTCAAAAGGGGGGGGGGTTGTAGTGATCTGTACATCTGGACATACATCTGCACATACACCAGGGACTGCAGCACAGATATAACAGTCACAGCACCACTAGAGGGCAGCATAAGAGACGGGTATAAAGGGTCGAGCCCAAGGTAGGATCCGCCTCTTTGAGAAGCACAGAGCTAGGGAGCAGCAGCACACAGAGACAGCTCAGAATAGGCAGCTTACCTTAGTTTCACTGGTCATACCTCTTGACTGTTTTACATCTAGTTGAGCTCTGGAAGCAGAACGAACCCTTTGAATAAAGAGCTTGCGTTAACTGTAAGTCTTCAGTCTTCATTCAGACTTAGAGAATAACATACACTCATTCACACAAATGTAGAATATTCCATCACACTCCTGACTTGTAGATGGTGGACAGGCTTTGGGGAGTTAAGAGGTGAGGTACTCGATGCAGGATTCCTAGTGTCTGACCTGCTCTTGTAACCATATTATTTATATGACTAGTCCAGTTCAGTTTCTGGTCAATGGTAACCTCAGATGTTTGGCTGATATGCAACTCTATTAAAATCAATGGAATCAAATCTATCTTGGAGTGTATAAACCAGCCATTTTACCCAGCCGCTGAAGAGTATTTTTACTTCACAGTATCTTGGGCTTGTTTTCTCTTGTATTTGGCTGCAAAATAGGAAAAATGGGACCACACACAGGTCCTGGAGACTAACCAAATGAATTTGTTCTTTGCAGGTGTGGTATTTTTAAAGGATAGGCTTGCAGGCCACAAAGGTACAAACAAACAATAGTTTTATTGGAAAGATGTTTGATTTACAGGCTGTACGGTTAGACTGCCCGTTTGTCTATGCAAACAGCCGATGACACCATCAAGACATCACATGATCAGACTCTTCAAGTGACCTTGTTCCAAGGGGAAGGTGTAGGTGCAATGAAATTAGTTTTGGATTACTCTAGCAAGGAGTTTGCAATGGACCAAGAGGCCTCCTTCTATGTTGTAAACTTCCATGTTATATGGTGACAGATTCACTGGAATGACATCTGAGTGAAGTGTCAGTCAGAGGAAACCTGAATATTGTGGCTTCAATAGCAAATCTATGGATATTCACTGATTAAATCTGTGTTTAGCTTTGATATTAAATAACAAAATGTTGTTTCTGGTTACCTGCTTTTTCATCTGTACCTTACCCCTAAGTTGCTGAATTTGCCGACTGTTTGCAAGTTTCATGGATGTTGATTGTCCTCAAATATGGATACTGCCAAGGCTATGGTCCTGACAACATCCCAGCAATAGTACTGAAGACTTGTGCTGCACAACTTGCTGCATCGCTCGCCAAGCTGTTCCAGTACATCTACAATACTGACATCTACCCGTCAATGTGGAAAATTGCTACATGGATATGGCTAGTCCAGTTCAGTTTCTGATCAATCATAACAGTGAGTGGGATACCATGCCTGGAGAATGTCTCCTTACAGGCCTTGATGATGGTACGAGATGTGAGGTCTGAGAGCTTCACGACTTCAGAGTAATTGGAAAAGTAATCAATGATTAACACATAATCACGACCATTTGCATGAAAGAGGTCGATGCCAACCTCGGACCACGGAGAGGTATCGATTTCATGCTGCTGAACTGTCTCCTTACTCTGCGCTGGCTGGAGGCGTTGACAGGTCGCACAGTTAAGGACCATCTTTGCGATGTCCTGGCTGATCTCGGGCCAGTAGACAGCCTGCCTGGCTCTGCGTCTGCACTTTTCCACACCCAGGTGGCCCTCATGGATTTGACGGAGCACCAAGCTCTGGAGAATGTGTGGAATTACAATCCGGTCCAGTTTGAGGAGGATACCATCAACCACCGTCAGGTCGTCCTTTACATTGAAAAATTGAGGGCACTGCCCTTTTTGCCAGTCATTGGGTAGGTGTTGCATAACAGGCTGCAAGAGGGGGTCTTTGGCTGTCTCCTCATGGATACGAATCACCTTCTCATCAGATGCCGGGAGGGTGCTAGCACACAGCTGCACCTGTGACTCAATTTGCTGGATGACGTTCAGTGGTTCACTAGGCACGGTGATGGAGCGGGACAGTGTATCGGCAATGATGAGCTCCTTGTCAGGCGTGTAGACCAGGTCAAAGTTGTACCTTCTGAGTTTGAGGAGGATGTGCTGCAACCGAGGCGCCATGTCATTAAGGTCCTTGTGGATAATGTGGACCAGGGGCCTGTGATTTGTCTTGACTGTGAATGACAGCAGGCCGTAGACATAGTCGTGAAACTTGAGAATGCCAGTGAGAAGGCCTAGGCATTCCTTCTCGATTTGTGCATACCTTTGTTTGGTGGGCGTCATTGCCCTTGATGCGTAGGCAACCGGTGCCCAGGATGAAATGTCATCACGTTGCAGCAGGACCGCACTGATGCCATCCTGGCTCGCATCTGTCGAGATTTTCATTGCCCTGTCTGGGTCGAAAAATGCCAATACGGGTGCAGTGGTGAGCTTGGCTTTCAGCTCCAACCACTCTACCTGATGGGCCGCCTTCCACTCGAAGGCAGTGGACTTCTTCACTAGGTTTCGTAGGGCCATGGTGTGTGAGGCCATGTTTGGGATGAACTTGCCCAGAAAATTCACCATGCCCAGGAAGCGCAATACCGCCTTCTTGTCTTCCGGGACCTTTATGGCTGCGATGGCCTTGACCTTGTCTGTGTCGGGGCACACGCCCTGCTGAGAGATCTGGTCTCCTAGGAACTTGAGTGTCGACATGCCAAAGCAACATTTGGCCCTGTTCAGCTTCAGGCCATTGGCGTGGACACAGCGGAATACCTGCTGGAGACGGGAAACATGCTCCTCAGGGGTCGCGGACCATATGATGACGTCGTCCACGTACACACAAATCCCTTTGATGCCCTCCATCATCTGATCCATGATGCGATGAAATATCTCCGATGCCGAGACGATGCCGAGCGGCATACGGTTATAGCAGTACCTGCCAAACGGTGTGTTGAAGGTGCAGAGCCTTCTGCTGGACTCATCCAGTTGGATTTGCCTGAATCTTCTCCATGGTGCCGGGATACATTTGCTGGTTGTCATGGAACGGACTGAGGTAAACCACCTTAAATTAGTAGTCTCCTGGTATCATGTCGTGTTAGGTACACTGGTCTAACACTGGCTGCAACTGGATGCAGCTTAGATCAGAAAGATACTCCAGACCTTGAAGTTAGTTCAATCAGGTTTATTGAACTAATGGCACAGTTAGCACAGTTCTCTGTGAGTTCGACTCTCTGCTAACTTAAGTGTGGTTACTCTGTCTGACTGAACCAGACTAGCTCTTAGCCACGTGGTGGTGTGAGATTGTAACAACCCCCTTGACTGACTCTCTAGATGTTCATCAGTGGAAAGAGGCGGAGAGTGAGTGCCTTGTGTCTTTTATAGTCAGATCCCACTCCTGAGTGTCCTGCCTGCTTATTGGTCATGTCCTGTTCTCTGTGTCCATTAGCTGCTTGTCTGTATATCATTATGTGCGTGTCTGCATATCATGACAGGTAGAGCTGCTGAGGGGGAGTGAGTTCAGGTATCTGCAGATTAGGGACTTTGCGTAAAAGGTCTGTAGGGGGTTCCCTAGGTTGCCGGGATACACCCTGCTGGAGCGACTGCTGCTTCTGGATGTGGAAGGGGAGGGAAGAATTGGGGATATATAAAAGTGGCTGGGGGAGCAGGGAGGCGAGCGGGTGCAGAAGATCAAGGAGAAATGGGAAGCAGAGTTGGGAGGGGAGATCAATTGGGGAGTATGGAGTGAGGCACTGCGAAGGATAAGCGGGGCCTCCTCTTGTGTAAGGGTGAGCCTGATACAGTTTAAGGTGGTGCACATGGTTCAAATGACTTGGGTGAGAATGAGTGGGTTCTTTCAGTGGGTAGCAGATGAGTGTGAGATGTGTGGGCGGGGGCCAGTGAATCACATGCACATGCTTTGGGATTGCGAAAAATTGGAAAGATTCTGGGAGGGAGTTTCCACGCTCTTAGCCAGGATCGTGGAGGAGGAGGTGGACCCAGACCCTTTGGTGGGGATATTTGGGGTTTCAGAGAAGCCGGAGCTCGTGGAGGGGAGGAAGGACGATGTTGTGGCCTCCGCCTCTCTGATTGCATGGCGGCGAATTTTGCTGGAGTGGCGTTCAGCATCGCCATCGGGGGTAGCGGCTTGGTTCGGTGACCTGTACAATTTCTTGCGGTTGGAGAAGATAAAGTATGAGGTAAAGGGCGCTGCAGGAGGGTTTGTGAAAAGGTGGGGGATGTTTGTGACCGTGTTTGAGGGTCTGTTCGTCGCGGGAGAGGAGGTGGTTGAAAAAGGGGAAAAATCTGTGCAGACTGTATAGTTGATTGTTTGGAAGTATGTTTCGCGGGGTGTATATTTGCTGTAACCTGTTTTGATACATGTTTGTAATAAAGTACATGTTTAAAAAAACACTCAAGAAGCTCGACACCATCCAGGACAAAGCAACCTGCTGGATTGCTCCTCCTTCCACAAACATTCAAACTCTCCGCCACCAATGAACAATGGCGGCTGTGTGTACCATCTGCAAGATGCGCTGCAGTAACTCACCAAGGTTCCTTGGACAGCACCTTCCAAACCCACGGCCATTACAATCTAGAAGGACAAGAGCAGCACATACCTGGGAACCCCACCAACTGGAGGTTCTCCTCTAAGTCACTCACCACCCTGACTTGGAAATATATTGTTCCGTCACTGTCGCTGGGGCAACATCCTGTTACTCCCTTCCTAACAGCACAGTGGGTGTACCTACACCTCAAGGACTGCAGCGGTTCAAGAAGGCAACTCGCCACCACCTTCTGTAGGGCAACTAGGGATAGGCAATAACTGCTGCCTAATCAGTAACGCCCACATCCCATAAATGAATTAACAATAAATGTCGCCCCCAAATGCTAGTTGCTGCTGTGTTGGAGGAGCATTTGGATTTATTTAAGGCATTTCAGGTCCTCAGGACAGCTCAAAATGCTTCACAGCCAGAGGAATACTTTTAGTTTACTCATGGTTAAAAGTAGGAAATGTGACAGTCAGTTTATGCAAGGCCGAGGGTGTGATCTACCAGCTATGCCGTGCATCCAGTTGGGCAAACGGGGGCCTGCGTGCAGTTGGTAGATCCCTCTTCCGGGATTTACCCAGCTCGCCACAGCTCGCGAGAACTAACTGGATCTCACGATGTGAATTTGGACAATCTGCATATTAGAATGAAGCAGCTAGTCTCACAGCAATAGACAGCTCACCTGATCTCCCGAGGCTCTGGAATCTAACCCCTTTGCCTTGGAGACCTTAGGCGAGTGCTGTTCCGTACTGGTCCTGACAAATGGGGCCTAGGTGGAATGGAACTCGGGGGGTCTCCCAGGGAATTGGAGGCCCCAGCTGGTTGCCCTCTTGGCAGAGCAGCACCCAGGCACTGCTGGTGCCACCTGGCACTGCCCGCCTGGCATCCTGGAAGTTCCACTTGGATGGCATGTTGGTGGTTGCTGCGTTGTTCATCAGAGGAACTGGAGATCACACCAGCACTGCTTCGTCCTATTGTGGACTCTCCTGAACAACTCACACCACCACTGCTGTGCCCTGCTGTGGATTCTCCTGAGCCACTCACTCCAGCACTTTTAGTTGTGAGATCCTGGCCGGTTTGTGTCTTTTCCTTATTACACAATAATCCATTTTAAATTCTTCAGTCCTGTTGCTTGCTTGCTGCTATCAAAAAGGAGGAATCGCAATTGCACCCATATCACTTGTTTGGGGCATGTGACCTGCTCTCTGCCTCACTTCAGGTGGGGAGATTGCATTGAATTAGAAGGAGGTCTTTCCCACTGATGAGTGGGCACACAAGCGTGGCATGGCCGGCATTCTGAAAGCCGGTCGCATTTTTAAAAGCCGCTGCGGCTATTGGGCACTCCTTCCCACGATCGGGAATGCTAGAACGCATGGCCCCGCGACCCTTCCGACACCCACCCGTGACCCACCCGGGTGTCGCGATCCCGACTTTGAAAATGATTGGTATAGGTCACTGAACTGGTAAACCACAGACCTAGAGCAATGCTCTAGGGTTCCTGGCTTGAATCCCACCATGTTAGGTGGTAAATCATCCTCTGATGGGCATGGGTGAGCCTACAGCCGTACCACTCTGAAAACTCCCAATCTTGTCTGATCTCAGAGGTTAGAACATAGAACATTACAGCGCAGTACAGGCCCTTCGGCCCTCGATGTTGCGCCGACCTGTGAAACCACTCTAAAGCCCATCTACACTATTCCCTCAGGCCTGTGATGCACGATCAATTGCACAGAGACGAGAGTTGAATACAACTGAGGCTTTATTACTCTAAGATGTGTGGCCTCTTACAGCAGCTGGCGAAATGGCTGCTGTATAAGGAGCACACATATTTATACTCTGCCTACTGGGCGGAGCCAGAAGGCAGGGACTACCCCTGTACCTGTAGTACAGGGCCTTACCACACATCTTCTAATATATACAACAGTGCTGATTACCACATTCACCCCCTGTTAAAATTGAGTCCGGTGGGGGTGGTGGAGAACTATATATAGAGCATGTTTAATATACAGAAGTGAAAAAAAAACATTTCTTTCTGAAGTCCAGTACAAGGTGGTTTGATAGTCCCGAACCAATTATAGATTTAGCCGGTCTGGGGCCGTGATGTGGCGTTGGGAGCGATGCAGTGGTGGCGGCGATTCCGGTGTTGGTCTGGTCCTCGGTGACTCCGGGAGCGTGCCGAAATCCTCTTCATCTTTGGGTGTGGGCAGGGGGAGGACGGATGGTCCTGGGGGGGTTGCTGCTGTGTGTGGCGGGGGAGGGGTGGTGGAGCCGAGCCGGAGGGGTGTGTGTGTGTGTGGAACCTGCTGGTGCCAGGTCCCTGAGGGAGACAGTATCTTGGCGGTCGTCGGGGTACGCTACGTAGCCATACTGGGGGTTAGCGTGGAGTAACTGCCCCCTTTTAACCAACGGGTCTGCCTTGTGGAGACGGATGTGCCTTCGGAGCAGGACGGGTCCTGGAGCTGCGAGCCAGGTCGGGAGCAACACCCCGGATGTGGACTTCCTGGGGAAGGCAAAGAGACGTTCATGGGGTGTGTTGTTAGTGGCGGTGCATAGTAGCGACCGAATGGAGTGTAGTGTATCGGGGAGGACCCCCTGCCAGTGGGAGGCCAGGAGATTTCTGGACCATAGGGCCAGTTGGACGACCCTCCAGACCGTCCCGTTCTCCCTCTCCACCTGCCCGTTTCCCCGGGGGGTTATAGCTGGCCATCCTGCTGGAGGCAATACCCCTGCTGAGCAGGAACTGCCGCAGCTCATCACTCATGAATGAGGATCCCCTGTCACTGTGGATGTAGGCGGGGAAGTCGAACAGCGCGAAGATTGTGTTGAGGGCTTTGATGACGGTGGCAGACGTCAAATCGGGGCATGGGATGGCGAAGGGGAATCTGGAATATTCATCGACCACACTGAGGAAATACGTGTTACTGTCGGTGGAGGGGAGGGGCCCTTTGAAATCCACGCTGAGGCGTTCAAAGGGGCGGGAGGCCTTCACCAGGCACACGCAGCCTGGCTGGTAGAAGTGCAGTTTGCACTCCGCACAGACCTGGCAGTCCCTGGTGATTGTCCGTACTTCCCCGACGGAGTAGGGCAGGTTGCGGGCCTTTATGAAATATTACAACCGTGTGACCCCCGGGTGACAAAGGATATCATGCAGGTTCCGGAGTCGGTCCACCTGTGCCTCGGGAAGGGCATCTGGGGTTCCTTGAGCTTGCCGGGGTGATACAAAATCTCGTAGTTGTAGGTGGAGAGCTCAATCCTCCACCTCAAGGTTTTATCATTTTTGATCTTACCCCGCTGTGTGTTATTGAACATGAAGGCTACCGACCGTTGGTCAGTGAGGAGAGTGAACCTCCTGCTGGCCAGGTAATGCCTCCAATGCCGCACAGCTTCAACGATGGCTTGGGCCTCTTTTTCGACGGAGGAGTGCCGAATTTCGGAGGCATAAAGGGTGCGGGAAAAGAATGCCACGGGCCTGCCTGCCTGATTTAGTGTGGCGGCTCGGGCGATGTCTGATGCGTCGCTCTCCACTTGAAAGGGTAACGTCTCGTCTACTGCGTGCATCACGGCCTTGGCGATATCAGCTCTAATACGGTTGAAGGCATGTTGGGCCTCGGCCATCAGGGGGAAAAGGGTGGACTGGATGAGTGTGCGGGCCTTGTCTGCGTAGTTTGGAACCACTGGGCGTAGTATGAAAAGAACCCCAGGCAGCGTTTGAGGGCCTTGGGGCAATGGGGAAGGGGGAGCTCCATGAGGGGGCGCATGCAGTCGGGATCGGGCCCCAGAACTCCGTTCTGGACCACATAGCCGAGGATGGCTAAGCGGTTCATGCTGAATACGCACTTCTTGTTATAGGTGAGGTTTAGGAGAGTGTCGGTGTGGAGAAATTTGGCAAGGTTGGCATCGTGGTCCTGCTGATCGTGGCTGCAGATGATGACATTGTCTAGGTACGGGAAGGTGGCCCGCAACCCGTACCAATCGACCATTCAGCCCATCTCCCTTTGGAAGACCGAGACCCCGTTGGTGAAGCCGAAGGGAACCCTGAGAAAATGGTAGAGGCGGCCATCTGCCTCGAAGGCAGTGTATGGGCGGTCCGCCTTACGGATGGGGAGCTGGTGGTAGGCGGATTTTAGGTCGACAGTTGCGAAGGCCCGGTACTGTGCAATCTGATTGACCATATCAGATATGCGTGGGAGGGGGTATGCGTCGAGCTGCGTGTACCTATTGATGGTCTGGCTGTAGTCCACGACCATTCTGTGTTTCTCCCCAGTTTTCACCACTACCACTTTAGCTCTCCAGGGGCTGTTGCTGGCCTCGATAATGCCTTCCTGAAGCAGCCGCTGGACCTCGGACCTGATGAAGGTCCTGTCCTGGGTGCTGTACCGTCTGCTCCTGGTGGCGATAGGTTTGCAATCCGGGGTTAGGTTTGCGAATAGGGAAGGTGGGTGGACCTTTCGGCTCTCGAGGCCGCACACCAATAAGGGGTGGTAGGGGCCCGCCGAATTTCAATGTTAGGCTCTGGAGGTTACACTGGAAGTCCAGGCCGAGTAGCAAGGCAGCGCAGAGGTTGGGGAGGACGTAGAGGCGGAAGCCGCTGAATTCTACGCCCTGGATTGTGAGTGTGACTATGCAGTACCCCGGATCGCCACGGAGTGGGATCTGGAGGCCAGGGAGATTCTTTGATTGCCGGGGTGTACTGCAAGGGAGCAGCGCCTTACCGTATCTGGATGGATGAAGCTTTCGGTGCTCCCGGAGTCCAGCAGGCAAGAGGTCTCGTGCCCATCGAACTTCCCGCTTGTCGAGGTGGTGGCTAGATTGTGCGGGTGAGACTGGTCGATCGTGACCGAGGCGAGTTGTGGCTGATCGTCGCTGGTGTGTAACGATGGGGTGCGCGGAGGGCACGGGTCCTGGAACAACGGTGGTGCCCATGTGCCGTGGGGAAGACAGGATGGCGGTGCTTGATGATCTTGGGGTGGACAAGATGGTGGCGCCCACAGGCCACACATGGCGGGTGTTGAAAAAGATGGTGGCACCCATGGGCCGCTTGTGGCCCGAGAAGGGGAAGATGGCGGCCCTCACTGGCCGCGCGTGGTCTGAGGGGGAGAAGATGGCGGCGCCCACTGGCCGCGCGTGGTGCGGTGTGGTGAAGATGGTGACGCCCATTGTCCATATGCGAGGGGGGTCGGGGAAATAGCAGCGACTGAGCGGGCTTGGCACACAGCAGCAAAGTGCCCCTTCTTGCCGCAGGCCTTGCAAAGGGCAGTGCGGGCTGGGCAGCGTTGGCGGGGTGTTTCTGTTGCCCGCAGAAGTAACATCGGGGGCCCCCGGGGTTAGCTGGCTGGCGCGTGGCACAGGAGTATTGGCTGGGTGAGGCCCCCGGTGGGGCGGCTGTCTGCAGAATCCACGATGTCTAGATGTGGGCTGCGCGGCTGGGGGTGTAGGCCTGAATATTGCGCGAGGCAACCGTCGATAGCGCTAGTTTTTTTGTTGCTGTGAGGTCTGACCCTATCCCCGTAACGAAGGCATTCCGCATGAGGAGGTTCGAATATACCGTGGCCGTGACGGCCTGACAGTCACAGTCTCTGACCAGAGGAATTAAAGAACGCCAGAAATCTTCTACGGACTCACCAGGGAGTTGACTGCGAGAAGAGAGTACGTGTCTGGCAAAGAGCGTGTTCGTCTGCTGGGTGTAATTCTCTTTCAGTAGCGCCATGGCTTCGTCGTAATTCGGCGCGTCCTGGTTAAGAGGAAAGACGTTGGAGCTCAGCCGCGAGTAGAGTATCTGGATCTTCTGAGCTTCTGGGATTGGGTCTGGTGCAGACCTGATGTAAGCTTTGGAAAAATCTAGCCAGTGTTGAAAGTCCTTTTTGGCGTCTCTGATTGTGGATCCAGCTGCAGGCGATCCGGCTTGATGTGGAGTACATCTTCTGAAAATCTTAGAGTAATAAATTGATGCACGATCAATTGCACAGAGACGAGAGTTGAATACAACTGAGACTTTATTACTCAAAGATGTGTGGCCTCCTACAGCAGCTGGCGAAATGGTTGCTGTATAGGGAGCACACATATTTATACTCTGCCTACTGGGCGGAGCCAGCAGGCAGGGACTACCCCCGTACCTGTAGTACAGGGCCTTACCACACATCTTCTAATATGTACAACAGTGGTGATTACCGCAGCCTGGCAGTACTTGGATGGGAACCATCTGATAATACCAGAGGGGGTCTTGTGGCGTACTGGGTTAGCATCCCTGCCTCTGAGCCTGAAGTTCTGTGTTCAAGTCCCATCCCAGGACTTGATGGCCAAGGAAAGTGCGGTCAGACAGGTTGATACATTAACCTGCATGTCCTTCCAAACACGCCAATGGCTGGCGGTATAAGTGGGAGAGATTTCTGGTCAGCCATGCTTGATGTGGAGTGGCATCCCTCAAGTTGTAAGCCCCTGGTGACAGACTAGCGGCTTGTTCGGGAATTACTAGCTATGGAAACAAACGACGACTGCCTTAGCGCACCACTAGGTGTGGGGAGCTGAAATCCAGGATTAAATATTAATGTTTATAATTTGGAACCAGAACAGATTCTATGATGTCATACAGTCCTGAAGCCATGATGTCATGAAGAAAAATACAAACAGACTGAAACTGTGGATGTTGAGTTACGAGTTGTATGTTTAGAATGTGTTTGAATTGGCTGTATTTCTAGCCTGGAATGTACCACTGCGCTCCTTCAGTCAAACAGCCTGCTTCCAATTGCTGTTTAAGCTTATAAGTGAAGTGGTGTCGCTTGAAGGAGGTACTGGAGAAACTCACAATTTTATAGAATCATAGCCCAGGTCTCCACCACCTAAAAGGACACAGATATGTGGATGTCATCACATCCATTTCCCCATGGAGTGGCGCACCAGCCGATCTAAAGTTCCTTCATCATCACTGGTTCAATATTCTGGTTCTTCTCACTGAGCATCACTTTGCGAGCACCTTCGTCAGTTTCAGAATCAGCTCACCACCACCTTCTTAAGGATAACGGAGGATGGGCAGTAAACGTTGACTGTGCCAACAATGCAAACACCCTGAGAATGAATGAAAATGTGCCCATCCTTTGGAGAGGAGAATAAATGGGGGTTAGATAAAGAGCTGATTGGTGGTGAAAGTTAGCTAAGCTCCGACTTGGATCACTTTGTTAAGAACGTGAAACTTTCACAAAGTCCTCTGTTTCAGGTCCAAGTTTCTGCTGACTGCGAATAAAATTCTCAAAGGTGAAGACTGAACTCTGTCAGGGAGATTTAGCTGAACTAACAGCCTTCACCACAAAACTTCTCTTTTGATTAGTTGTCATGGTGTTTTTTAATACTATTATAAACTGCATGCTGTGGGTATTTTAATTTGACAGCCTGGGCAGTGTAGATTTGAAATCAATCCCAAGGCTGCAGATAGGAACCATCAACATTTGGAATTTACTGGTTATTCCCTGGAACGGAAGAAAGAGCTTGCATTTTATATAGCATCTTTCACCACCTCCGGGCAGCCCCAAGCACTTCCCAACCAATGAAGTTATTAAAATGCAGCCGCCGGTGTAATCACAGAATCCCGAGAGGGAAGTGTCGTGTTGGGTGTTCTGATGCACAAATGATCCAACACGGCTGTGGATGGTACAACTCAGTTTTATTGTCTAAACAACTGCTACAACTAACTACTGGCTTGGGTACGTGCTTCACCAGCTAACCTGTGGACCCAGCCCTATCACTATCTTAGTGAGGCACTCAGCACATGGTGTATGTCTGAGTGGCGCGCTGTGAGCTCTGTGCTCTGAGCTATCTCCTGGTAGAATGAGCGGGAACTGTGGTGTTCCGTTTTATAGTGTGTGTGCTCTCACTGGTGATTGGCTGCGATGTTATGTGTGCCTGTCCATCAGTGTGTCTGTGATTGCGCCATGATATGCTGATGTGGATATCGTGACAGGATGAAAGAGGCCATTCGGTCCATTGAGTCTGCACCAACTCTTGGAAAGAGCATGCTACTCAACCCCACCCCATCCCTGTAACCCCGCCTACCCTTTTGGAAACTAGGAGGCAATTTAGCATGGCCAGTCCACCTAACCTGTACATCTTTGGACTGTGGGAGGAAACCGGAGCACCCGGATGAAACCCACGCAGACATGGGGAAGAAGTGCAAACTCTACATAGACAGTCACCCGAGGCTGGAATTGAACTCGGGTCCCTGGCACCGTGAGACAACAGTGCTAACCACTGTGCCGCTCAATGTGGGACGTGTGACAGCCAATCTGTGCACAATACAATTCCAAAAACAGCAATGATCAGATTAGCCTAAATAAATAGATGGGGTTGATCTTCAAAGGCTTAGAAGTAAAAAAAAACATTGGCGGTGATGTAAAACAGCTGGATCACGATCACCTATTTTATACTATGGCATCCAACCAGGATTGACCCCAACCGTTTCTGTTGCTAAGGCAATTCAGTGAATGTACTGCTGAAGGGCTGTGGCTTCTGCAGAATTGTAGCCCAGAATGAGTGGCAGTCGTGAGGGGAGGACAGAATTAATGCACTATTTCAACTTTTATCTCCATATCCCATTCTGCAACCCATCTCAACCATTTTCTTTACTGGATTTTTGGTCTAAAATGGGACCAATCAACATGACTAAGAAAGTAGATGGTTCAGGAGGATTGCCCATCCATTTTGTTTTTGTTGGGAGATGACGGCTTGGTGATAATGACTGGACTAGTATTCCATGGGCCCAGGCTAATGCTCTGTGGACAAGGGTTCAAATCCCACCATGGCTCCTGATGGGAGTTAAATGCAATTAATAAATCTGGAATTGAAATTTAGTCTCAGTCATATGACCATGATACTATCATTGATATTTGTAAAAAAAAATTATTTGTTTCACTAATGTCCTTTCGGGGAGGAAATCTGCTGCCTTTACCTGGTCTGGCCGACATGTGACTCCAGACCAACAGCAATGTGGTTGATTCTTAAATGCCCTCCAAAATGGCTGAGCGAACCACTCAACTCGAGAGCAATTAGGGACGGACAACAAATTCTGGCCTTACCAGTGACGCCTACATCCCATGAAAGAATTTTTTTAATGCGTTCTGCATAGTCGATATGATAATGACTTTCAAAGCGATGCTGCGCTCCTCCAAATCACTATCTTGTTATGTGTGATTATTCACATCAACATCTTGTATTAATATAGAGCCTTTGATACAGTTAAACATTGCAAGCTGCATCACAGGAGCAGTTTATGACACCCAGCCACATTAGGAGGTTTGACCAAAAATTTGTAAGATGAGGTGAGTTTTAAGAAGCATCTTAAAGAAGCAGAGTGGCGGAGAGATTTACAGAGGGAATTCCTGAGGTAAGGTGCAGCCACCAATGGTGGACTGCTGAATATCAAAGTTGCGCAAGAGGTCAGAACTGAAGGAGCTCTGAGATTTTGCAATGTTGTAGGTTTGGAAGAAGTTACAAAGACAGGATGGGGCCAAGGCTATCGAGGTATTTGAAAACAAAGACGAGGATTTTAAAATTGAAGTGTGTTGGTGGACCAATGCTAATTTACGTCAGTGAATGCCAAAAAATAATGGAGGAAGATAGGTGGAAAAAGATTTATATGTGTGGAAATGGCAGTAACGACCTATACATAAAAATACATTCTAAGGAAATTGGCATCCAGAAACTTTCACAGTTTGATGAAAAGACATCTTGATGAGATTGTTTAATATTCAGGAGTCTTTTAACTGTGCATAACTGATGTTGAACTGGTTGCTAAGAGACAGGGAACCGCAGAAGCTGTGAGCGAAGCTTTTGTATTTGGGTCTTCGAGCTGTGAAATTGTATTTCTGGAAGGTTGTTTTCTTTTCAAGAGGTCAATTATGAATCGTATATTAAAATTGTAAAATAGCCATTGTATTGTACAATGCAGTTCCTTATTGCATAATTTCATGCCCACATTGCATATTTGTTGGTTAATCTAATATTAGTCTTCTGGAAATAAAATATATTTTGATTGAAAACAATGGTAAGCGTTTATGAACTGATGATTATCCCAATATTATAAGATGGATCTGCATGTTGGAACATGAGAAAAGACAAGTCAAATATACTCACAGGAGAGATACGTTAGCTGTGAGTGTGGAGGATGTAAAGAATGGAGAATGTAATCAATAAGATATGGATCAAAAGCACTATCTTCACAGAACATCCAAGAAGGATGAGTGCAGTGGTTTAGACATATTTTGAGACGTGCCATAGAAAAGGGTAGAGGTAATGGAAGGGGCTAAGCTAGTTCCGAACAGCTAACAATAGAGTGAATTTCCGAGGTTCCGTCGATGCTGCCGAGCTGATGGATAGGTGAATAGCAGCAATCTAGGGTGCAATTCACCAAACAAAATGACAAGTGCCATTTTAGGCAGGGTTAGCGGGGTGTTTCCCACCAGTATTTCAGGTGAGACCCACACCTGGGTTGTGGTTATCCCAAAAAATGACTATTGGCACGATCTAACTAAAAAAAAATAAAGTCCGCTCAGGGCGGGATTAGCGGGGTCATTCTGGGCACTTGTAGCACCAGGAACAGCCCCGCTAACTAACGACACTCTATTTGTTTTTAGTGCCCCGGTGAGGAACGCCCCCGCTCCGAGGCCGCACTCAGCGGAGCTCCTCCATGCAGGAGGAGATCAGAACGCCATTTTAAAATGATATCCTGATCTCACGACCGCCCCCAATGCAACCCCTGTATTCCCCAACAGCCCATCTCGCCTATAAGGGGGGTCATTGAGCTCCCCCACACCCACCGCTCCCGCATCCCACCTTACACGGGCAGGTTACCCCCCCCCCCGGCCCCGATCCATAGTGCCAGCAATATGCCACCCTGACACCTTGGCAGTGCTAAGCCTGACACCCTGGCAGTGCCCCTGCCAGTGCCACCTGGGCACCCTGGCAGTGCCAGACTGGCACCCAGGTGCCACTACCAGTGTGCCAGGCTTGCAGTGCCAACGTTCCCGAGTGGAACCAGCAGTGCCAGAGTGCCACGCTGCCCACAATCTGACCAGCTGGGGGCCTCTGATCGCGTAGGAGACCTCCCAGGTACTGTTCCACCTGATCCGCGTTTGTGGGGACCACAGAACTGAACAGTGCCAGGCTGGGGTCTCTGATGACGGTCTCTTTAATTCAGGGGTTTCTGGTGAGGGTCTTTTAATTAGGAGACTCAGGTCACGCCCATAACGGGTCACCCCCATAACGTTTGTGATTCCTCAGAAAGTGGAGTAGTCCATGTCCAAATGCAGCAAGACCTGGACAATATCCAGGCTTGGTCTGACAAGTTACATTCGCACCACACATGTGCCAGACAATGACCATCTCTAACCATCACCCCTTGACATTCAATGGCATTACCATCGCTGAATACCCCACAATCAACATCTTGGGGTTTACCATTCACCAGAAACTGAACTGGACTAGCCATATTAGAACTATGGCTACCAGGGCAGGTCAAAGGCTAGGAATTCAGCAGCCACGAGGCAGATAGCCCAGATAAAAGACAACAGAGGCGGACTGGTAGTTGAGCCAAAAAGGTCAACAAAACATTAGAGGTCTTCTACCGGGGCCCCCCCGATGGGGACACGGGGATGAAGCTGTTCCTCGACGGACTGGACATGCCGGTCATTGGGGATGATAGATGGAGGGAGCTGGAAGCACAAATAGTACTGAGGGAGGTCATGGAGAGCATCAACTCCATGCAGGTGGGGAAGATGCTGAAATCCAAAAGGGTTCCTGGCAGACTTCTATAAAATATTCACATCCAGCTCCTTCCCTGCACCTATGGCAGATGTTCGCAGACTCGCTAGCAAGGGGGATTTTGACACCAACACTAACACAGGCCACCATATCGCTGATACCCAAAAAAGACAAAATCCCGACAGAATGCGGATCTAATGGACCATTTCGCTGCTTAAGGTAGACGCGAAAATACTCGCGAAAATCCTGGCCAAGAAACTGGAAAACGTCCTGGCCAAGAAACTGGAGAATTATGTACCAGAGGTGGTTGCAGAGGACCAGACAGGCTTTGTTAAGGGTAGACAGCTAACTGCAAACATCAGACGGCTGCTGATTGTGATACTGACCCCATCCAGCGAGAGAATACCAGAGGTGATCATCTCTCTGGAAGCAGAAAAGGCCTTCGACAGAGTCGAATGGAAGTACCTCCTCGAGGTACTGGAGCGGTTTGGGCTGGAGACAGGGTTCACCTTGTGCGTGAAACTCCTGTACAACGCCCCCAAGGCGAGCGTTAGGACCAACACCACCAGCTCTGAATACTTCCAGCTGCACAGAGGCACAAGGCTGGGATGTCCGCTGTCCCCACTCCTGTTCACCCTGACAATCGAACTCCTGGCAATTGCCATGTGAGATGCGAGAGGCTGCAAGGGTATCCGAAGAGGAGGCAGAGAGCACAGAGTCTCACTCTATGCAAATGTCTTGCTCCTCTACGTCTCGGAACCGCAGAACAGCTTGCAGGACATCACAAAGCTCCTGGAAGAGTTTGCATCCTTCTTGAGCGACAAACTCAACCTGGGCAAATGTGGGGTATTCCCTGTAAACCCGAAGGGGGGAGGGACAGAGCTGGGAGGGTCTACCATTTAAACTAGCCCAAAACAAGTTTAGCTACCTGGGGATCCAGATAGCCCACACCTGGACACGGATCCACAAGTGGAATCTGACCAGTCTGGCGGAGGAAGTAAAAAAGGACCTGCAGAGGTGGGATGCGCTCCCGCTTTTCCCTGGCGGGGAGGGTGCAGACGACTAGATAAACGTACTGCCAAGGTTCCTTTTCCTGTTTAGATCCATACCGATCTTCATCCCCAAGGCCTTTTTCCGAAGAAGAGATAAAATGATTATGGCATTAGCATGGCATGGGAAGAATCCAAGAATCCTCAAGACTACACTGCAGAGGAGAAGAAGCATGGGCGGCCTGGCCCTTCCGAACCCGCAATACTACCACTGTACAGCCACAGCTGAGAGGTTGAAGGGATGGGTAAGGGAGCCAAGCAAGGAATGGGTGAAGATGGAGGAGTCCTGCTGCACGGGAACGACCCACCGAGTCCTAGCCACAACAGCGCTCCCACCCCCCCAGGCAAAGTACACATCCAGGCCAGTGGTGGTAACAATGCTAAAAATCTGGAAATAGATGAGACAACACTTTGGCTTCAAAGAGGTGTCCACCATGGCCCCTATCTGCGGAAATAACAAATTCCCAACAGCCATGCTAAGAGGTGGAGACAGGATGGGGGGATGCTAGCGATTTGGAACTTCTACATGGGGGACAGACTTGCAACCTTGGACAAGCTGACTTAGAGACTGGAACTACCGAATGGACAGGAGCTCCGGCATTTACAAATCAGACACAATACTGCTGGAACTGCTGGACGCGGGCAGTATGGAGAAAGAGAACTGTGGAGATGTATATGGACAACTTTTAGAAAGGGCAGGAACACCACTTGATGGAGCAAGACAGAAAGGGGAAGACGGAAGTGGGTTCCGGACTTTGGAGCGAAGCACTAAGTAGGGCCAACTCCACCTCCTCCTGTGCAAGGCTAAGCTTAATGCAGTTTAAAGTGGAGCACAGAGCGCACCTAACCAGAACCCCAATGAGCAGGTTCTTCCCGGAAATACCGTTATTGGGCTGCCATTTTGAGCGGTGACTGGATCCCTCCCCTTACCACGGGATTTTCTGGGGGACCCCCTCCCAACAGTATGAGGGAGACCCGACCCCACCAACCCATCACTAAAGACTCCCATTACAGAGATCCCCACCAGAAATCCCTCCACTAACAAAATCCCACCAGAGACCCCCCCATTCGAGAGGCCACCAGAAACCCCCATTACAGAGACCTCCAATAGAAACTGCCCATAAGAGAGATCCCACCAGAGACCCTCATTTGTGAGACCCCCCCCCCCCCCCCATAAGAGAGACACCCATTACATTGACTCCCTGCAGAGAAAAAGAGGAAACAAGAGCATTTAGCTGTCTTTGATATGGCCGAAGAGTTATCAGTCATAGCTAGATGTTTACAAACATTTGGTAAGTTTCACAGCTGACTACTTGAAATCCACTCAAGCATCAGGGGAAATGAGACTAAACAATTCAGATAGCTGGTTGTGTGTGCACACTGTCAATCACAGCCTAAAACATCAATTTCACATTGATATGAACAAAAGACATGCAGATCAAAGACCTGAGGGGGTTTAAACTGAGCTGACTGTTTTTCTCTCTCCAGGAATTGACAGGTGCTGCTTCCTGTGCCTGAGCCAGCTGGTGTATTGCACAGGTGAGTTTTAAAACAGTGATTTTTTTTCACTGTCTTTGTCTGTACTGCTCTCTAGCTTCCAGGCAGGGTCTCTGTGATGGGGGCTTCCGTGCAGTGGTCTCTCTTATGAGGTCTTCCAGGCAGGGGTCTCTGTAATGGGGGCATTCCAGGCAGGGGTCTCTCCTATGATGCCTTCCAGGCAGGGGACTCTGTAATGGGGGCATTCCAGGCAGGGGTCTCTCTTATGAGGTCTTCCTGGCAGGTGTATTTGTAATGGGGGGCTTCTAGGCAGGGGTCTCTTATGGAAGTCTCTGTTATGGGGGTGTATCTGGTGGGGGGATGGTGGGGGTTGGGTGGGCAGGATTTGTATTGTTGGGGGAAGGTGGCCCTCTGATGGATTTTGGGGCAACTCCCTAAAAGGGTTACTCCCTTGTCCGACTGTGAGGCCCATCCCGCCAGGACCATGCTGGGAAATACCTAAACTAATTCTTGTCCATGTGAATCAGGGCCCAGAGGACCGGAGATCCTTTGTTTTTTAAAAGGTATTTTATTCCATGATGCACTATCAATTACGACAAGACAAGAGTAGAGAGTAATCGAGGCTTTATTAAGCAGAGATGTGTTGCCTCCTGTAGCTGCTACCGAAATAGCAGCAGCTCGGTGAGCACACACATTTATACTCCGCCTACTGGGCGGAACCAGCAGGCAGGGATCTACCCCCGTACCTGTAGTACAGGAGCCTTGCCGTATTACCTCTAATACACGTATTATACAAACAGTGGTGACTACCACATTCACCCCTGTTAAAAAAAGGAGTCCAGCGGGGATGGTGGAAAACTATTTACAGGTATGTGAAAATTTTTAAAGTGTACAGTTTGGTGGAAGTTTACAAATTTAGCCGGTCGGGTGCCTTGATCCTCCGCTGTGAGCGCCGCAGTCCCGGTGGTGATGCAGGCGCCGGCTTGGTCACCTGTGACTCCGGGAGCGTGTAGTCCTCATCTTCATCCCCGGGTGGAACCAATGGGAGGACGGATCGTCCTGGGGCAGGGGCTGTAGTGAGGTGTGCTGGTGGGAGGATGGGTGGCGCCGGGGCAATCGAAGGGGGGGTGGGGAACCAGCTGGTGCCAGGTCCCTGAGGGAGATTGTGTCTTCGTGGCCGTCAGGGTATGCCACGTAGGCGTACTGCGGGTTCATTTTTGATCTTGCCCCGCTGTGTATTACTGAACTTGAAGGCAACCGACCGTTGGTCAGTGAGGAGAGGGAATCTCCTGCCGGCCAGGTAATGTCTCCAATGTCGCACAGCTTCTACGATGGCTTGGGCCTCCTTTTCGACAGAGGAATGCCGGATTTCGGAGGCATGGAGGGCGCGGGAAAAGAATGCCACGGGTCTGCCTGCCTGGTTGAGGGTGGCGGCCAGAGCGACGTCTGATGCATCGCTCTTGACCTGAAAGGGGAGGGTCTCGTCGACCGCATGCATCGCAGCCTTGGCGATGTCGGCCGTGATACGGTTGAAGGCCTGGTGGGCCTCAGCCATCGGGGAAAACGGTGGAGTGAATGAGTGGGGACCCACTGGGCATAATAGGAGAAGAACCCCAGGCATCGTTTGAGGGCCTTGGGGCAGTGGGGGAGGGGGAGTGCCATGAGGGGGCGCATGCGGTCGAGGTTGGGCCCTAGAACTCCATTTTGCCCAACATACCCAAGGATGGCTAAGCGGTTGGTGCTGAACACGCACTTCTTCTTGTTATACGTGAGGTTCAGGAGTTTGGCGGTGTGGAGAAATTTGAAAAGGTTAGCGTCGTGGTCCTGCTGGTCGTGGCCGCAGATGGTGACGTTATCTAGATACGTGAAGGTAGCCCGCAGTCCGTACCGGTCTACCATTCGGCCCATCTCATGTTGGAAGACCGAGACCCCATTAGTGACGCCGAAAGAAACCCTAAGAAAGTGGTAAAGGCGGCCGTCTTCTTCGAACGCAGTGTATTGGCGGTCCGCCTTGCGGATGGAGATCTGGTGGTAGGCAGATTTCAGGTCCACTGTAGAGAGAACCCGGTACTGTGCAATCTGATTGACCATATCAGATATGTGTGGGAGGGGGTACGTGTCGAGCTGCATGTACCGATTGATGTTCTGACTGTAGTCAACAACCATCTTGTGTTTCTCCCCCGTCTTTACAACTACCACTTGGGCTCTCCAGGGGCTGTTGCTGGCCTCAATGATGCCTTCCCGCAGTAGCCGCTGGACCTCCGACCTGATAAAGGTCCTGTCCTGCTGGCGACGGGTTTGCAATCCGGGGTGAGGTTTGCAAACAGGAACGGTGGGTCGACCTTAAGGGTCGTGAGGCCGCATACGGTGAGGGGTGGTAGGAGTCCGGCGAATTTTAGAGTTAGACTTTGGAGGTTGCACTGGAAGTCCAAGCCGAGTAGAAAGGCAGTGCAGAGGTTGGGGAGGATGTAGAGCCGGAAGTTGCTGAACTCTATGCGCTGGACGGTGAGGGTGGCGATGCAGTACACCCGGATTTCCATGGAGTGGGATCCGGAGGTCAGGGAGATTCTCTGGGTAACGGGGTGTACCGCTAGGGAGCAGCGCCTTACCATAGAGGGGTGGATAAAGCTCTCCCTGCTCCCTGAGTCGAGAAGGCAAGGTGCCTTGTGGCCATCGACTTTCACCGTCGCCGTCGCGGTTTCGAGGTTGTGCGGCCGGGACAGATCGACCGTGATGGAGGCGAGCTGCGGCTGGTGTTGGTGGGCCCCGGGCTGGTCGGCGGTGGTGGCGGGCCAGATGAGGTGCCCGACGAGCAGGGGTCCTGAGGCGCTGTCCAAAATGGCGCCGAAGATGGCGGCACCCATGGGGCGCACAAGGTCTCATGGGGGGAAGATGGTGGCACCCACGGGCCGCACGTGGGCTGTGGGGACGAAAATAGCGGTGCCCACGGGTCGCACGTGGGGGTTGCAGGAACAATGGGCCTGGATACAGTGGTGATCGACCGGGCCTGGCACACCGCAGAGAAATGTCCTTTCTTCCCGCAGGTCTTGCAGATTGCACTCCGCGCCGGGCAGTGCTGCTGGGGGAGCTTTGTCTGCCCGCAGAAATAGCACTTGGGCCCCCTGGGATTGGCTGGCTACCGTGCGGCGCAGGCTTGGGGTTAGCTGGGGCGGCTGCTGGTGGGGCCCATGATGTCCATGAGGGGGGCGCCGTGTGGTCGGGGGCGTGCGATTGTACATTACGGGAGGTTACCGTTAGTGAGGTCGTGAGTTGCTTGGTCACCGCGAGGTCGAGCGTACCCCCTTCTAAGAGGCGCTGGCGGATGTACGCTGACCCCATGCCCACAACGGCCGAAACTGCCTGGCAATCGCAGTTCCTCGCCAGGGTGTGCAGTGCACGCCCAAAATTGACCAATGACTCACGGGGGAGTTGTTGCCGCGTGGACAGGTGGTGCCTGGCGTAGAGTTTGTTAATCGCCGGATGTAGTTCCCTTTCAGAAGCGCCATGGCTTCAGTGTAGTTGGGCACATCCCGGATAAGGGGAAAAATATCAGAGCTCACCTGTGAGTACAGGATCTGGAGTTTCTGTGCTTCTGAGGGTTGTTCTGTCGCTGATCCGATGTAGGCTTCAAAGCAAGCTAGCCAATGGTCGAAGGCCGACATGGCGTTGTCTGCTTGAGGGTGCAGCTGCAGGCGATCAGGCTTGATGCGGAGGTCCATCGTTGTAATATCTCTGCTTAATAAATTGATGCATGATCATTTACAACGAGACGCGAGTAGAGAGTAATCGAAGCTTTATTAAGCAGATATGTGTTGCCTCCTGCAGCTGCTACCGAAATGGCAGCAGCTCGGTGAGCACACACATTTATACTCCGCCTACTGGGCAGTACCAGCAGACAGGGATCTACCCCCGTACCTGTAGTACAGGAGCCTTACCGTATTACCTCTAATACCAACTATTATACCAACAGTGGTGACTGCCACATTGCAAACACATGTAACAGCTGCAGAATACAAAACACAAACTCTGCTAGTCCACAGTTTGTACAATTTGTCCCCCTTTTATCTTCTCCCCTTTCCTTCCCCCTCCCCCCGTAATGAACAACTCCTCAAATAGCCCTCCTCTGACCCCCTCAATTCAAACATAATCTTCTCCAACCGGAGAAAGTCGTACAGATCCCCCAGCCAAGCCGCCACCCCCAGCGGCGTGTCTGACCTTCAATTTAACAGGATTCTTCACCGGGCAATTGGAAAGGCAAAGGCCCTTCCCTTCCAGAAGCTCTGGCACTTCCAAGGCCCCAAAAATCACCACCATAGGTTCTGGCTTGAACTCCCCCCCCCCCACTGTTTTGGATAGCATTCCAAACCCTGCCTCCCAGTATCTCTCCAATATCTTGCAGCCCTAAAACATGTGCACATGATTCGCTAGCCTCCGCTCACACTTTTCACATGCATCAGCCACCCCCTGGAAGAACCTCACCCGGGTCATATATCCCCTATGCATCACCTTGAACTGAATCAAGCTCATCCTCACGCAGGAGGAGGTTGAGATCATCCTCCGCCTCGCCTCACTCCACAGACCCCAACCTATTTCCCTTCCCAATCCTCCTCCCATTTACTCCTGATCCTCAACATTTGCGCCCGCCCTGCTCTCCCAACTACCTTGCATATCTCCAATCTTGCCCTCCCCCAACTCATCCCGGAGCAGTAGTTGCTCCAACAGTGTTTAATCTGGCAGTTTGGGGAAAGTCCTCCACTCCTTTCATGCAAAGTCCTGCACTGCATGTATATAAACCCACTACCCCTCGGCACCTCAAACCACTCCCACAGCTCGTCCAGTCCCGATAATAAGTCCCGAACCCGCTCCAGCCCCACCTCCCTCCACTTCCTATACATCCCATCCACCTCCCCCTGCTTGAATTTGTGATTCCCACTGACATTCTTTCCAACTTGAAATGCCTCCTCAACTGGTTCCAGACCCTGACTGTAGATTGCACCATTGGGCTCTCCATATATTTCCACAGAGCTAACGCCAGCGGGGCCGTCACCATAGCCCTCAGACTGGATCCCCTGCAGGACTCCTCTTCCAACCTGACCCACTCCGCCCCCTCTCCCAACATTGCCTCACCTCCACATTCGCCGCCCAATAATAATGCAGCAGGATTGGGAGCGCCAACCCCCTTTTCTGTCTCTTTAACAGAGCTCTCTTCACCCTCGGCACCTTCCCCGCCCATATACACTCTGAGATCAGTGGCTCCAGTTTCCGGAAGAAGGCCTTCGGGAGAAAGATCGGGAGGGTCTGAAAGTTAAACAGGAACCTTAGCAGCATATTCATCTTCACCATCTGCACCCTCCCTGCCAGCGTCAAGTGCAAAATGTCCCACCTTTTAAAATCCCCCTTAACTTCCTCCACTAACGCTGTCAAATTCCACCTGGACTCTTGCATCACCTGAATCCCCAAATACTTAAACCTCTCTCTCGCTACCTTAATTGGCAGTGCCCCTAAATTGGCCTCCCGCCCTGCCACATTCACCAGAAACATCTCGCTCTTCCCAACATTCAGCTTATACCTGAAGAAGGCCCCAGATCTCTCTAGAGCTATGATCCTGCACATACTCTCAGGCAGGTCCGACACAAACAACAACAGGTCGTCTGCATACAACGACATCCAGTGTTCCATGCCCACGCCCATGCCCACCCCCTCACAATTCCTCACCACTCAACAGACCCTGAAGGGCCATCGCCAATGGTTCAATTGCCAGTGTGAACAACAGTGGGTACAACGGGCACCCCTGCCTCATTCCCCTGTGCAACCCAAAGCTCGTTGAACTCATCTTGTTCGTACATATGCTTGCCACACATACAAAAGATGTACCCATGCCACAAACCTCAGCCCAAACCCAAGCCTTCCCAGAATTCCAAACGAGTACCTCCATTCCACCTGATCAAAGGCCTTCTCCGCAGCCATAGAAACAATGACCTCCGGTGCCCGCCGCTCTGACGGAGTCACAAGCACATTTAACAGCCTCCTGATGTTCCTGGAGAGCGGCTGACCTTTCACAAAACCCATTTCACTATCAGAAACCACCCCTGCAGAGGAGCGGAGAATCCGGTGCCCTGCCCATTAACAGCTGCCACAGTGTGCAAACATTGATGCCACCACCAGCGCGGGACCGGAGTATCCGAACGGGATCAGCGCCCAACATCAATCCCATTTTTGGCTGAAGCTGGATTCTCTACTGCATCGAGAACTCTTTTATTGGCAGTGGTAGTAGAGACTCCAACCCAATATTTCAAGCCCATAGGCCTCTTCTTCAGAGCTGAAGGACAGGGTGGGGTACTATGGTCTCGAAATGTTGGGCGCGATTCTCCCCAAAAATAATTGTGCGCGGGATTTACTGACTGGTCATGCCGGCGGGAAAATCCAGTCCCACGCCAGCGCACATGTTTCCCGACGGTGAGGGGTGCTGTCAAGGGGAAATCCAGTTGACAATGGCGAGACCGGTAGATCCCACTGGTGGGCTCCCTCTCCCGCCGAAAAACATGCGGAGGGGCAGCCGGTAAATCCTGCAAATCTGCCCTAAGGTGTCTTTTTGGGTGGGTTTAGTGGAATGCTTCCTGCCAGGTGTTTGGGCACTATCCAGATCGCAATTCATCCACACTTAATTATTTTTTGGAGCTTGGCGAGATTCTCACTGAATCATCCCATTCTTCAAATTTCTTCTGCAGTGGAGACTAAAGCTGCCTGCAAAGCAGGCTCCTCAGAGGGTGACTAGATTTCAAGGTTAGATTGAGGGTTCCCACACCCCCCCACCAAAGGACATCGAGACCCCATCCCTTCCTCCGCAGACATGGGCAACACCTCTTACCCTCAACCCCAGGGAAAAAAACCTTTTCACACACCATGTGGCTTGGGCCTGGAATGCATTGTCTGGAACTGTCGTGGAGGCAGGTTCAGTCGAGGCATTCAAGAGGGCATTAGATGATTTCCTGGAGGCCGGTTTAGTTAAGTTGGCTGGACAACTGGTTTGTGATGCAGAGTAAGGTCAACAGCGCAGGTTCAATTCCCGTACAGGCTGAGGTTATTCATGAACCTTACCCCTCACCTGGGGAGTGGTGATCCTCAGGTTAAATCACCACCAGTCAGCTCGCCCTGTCAAAGGGGAACGCAGCCTATGGTCATCTTGGATTGCAGCGACTTTAATTACTTTAGATGATTACTTGAATTGAAACAATGTGCAGGGTTATGGGGAAATGGCACTAAATCATGATGCTCATTTGGAGAACTGGTGCAGGGATGATAGGTCAAATGGCCGCCTTGGTAACCGTAACAATTCTGTAATTCGGAGTGGGGCTTGAATTCACGACCTTCTGATTTGGAATTCAAAGCGCTGCCCACTGAGCTTGACCTGACACAGCACGAATAACAATCAGCCAGGTATATTGAGGAATCTTTCATTTTAGCCTCCACTCAAAGAAGTTCCAATGATTTTTGAAGGAAAACTGTAGAGTACAGACTGAAATATGATTCATATTCCGTTTTTGTGTTTATCTATGTTTGAAAGAGAAAATCTTTCCTCATTTCACACCTGCTGTAGCCCTTCATTTTGTGTTCTACAGACTTTAGAAAGTGAAGGAGAAAGAAACTGTAGACAAGAAGCAAGTAAGGGAGAGAGAGATGAATGATTAAAATTGTTTCTTACTTCAGGTAATGCTCGTTCAATCAAACAAAAATCAGTTAAATGCTGAAGCTAATTATTACACCTCTATTATGTTTACGTTTAAGATCACCTAAGTACTAATTGCTTTTATTAGTGAGAAAAGGATTCTAATTTATATCACCTATGTGACAGAGGGAAAGTAGGAGAAAGTCTTGGAGGGACAGATGCAGACAGATCGTTCTTTCCTCATTCTAATTCAATTTTTGGTTTAAATTAAAATTGAATCTTGAATAGAAAGGAAGGTAGGATAAGAGGCAGTGAAGCAAAGGGGATGTGATTGAGGGCCAAAGGGGTTCGAAGAGATCATTGGAAATGGGATTAAGAGTCCAGCGATGACAGGAAACAAGGGTTTGGAAGGATGGATTGAATGGATAGTTGCAGTGGTCATCACAACTATGGATATGGAAATTTAAAAATAAGAGAAAAGTGTATGATTTTAAAAACAGGACTGAGTTCTGCCTTTGCAGATTGTTCAATTATTCTCTGCCCTCTAACTTCATTCATCTGCAATACCACCAGCGATGGACCGATTATAATAAAATATTAATAACATAACTAATTGTGATTGCTGGTGTCTGAGATTTCTATGTGTTGAATGGTCTTTGTCCAAACAAGATGGGCGGGATTCCCCAATGGCCGACGCCAAAATTGGGAAATGTGATTGGGCAGAGAATAGGTTCCAACGTCAAAATCACGGTGGGCGCCGATTTGATGCCAAATTGCAATTCTCCGTCATCACAACAGCGGCGTCAATGTGGTCTGGAATGCATGTACAGTAAATACCATTCGCATATCATTAGCGGGCCTAACCCAGTATTCTCTGGGGCCTTCGCGATTCTCCGCTTCTGATAGGCCGAGTTTCCAGTTCACTTGTGCTTTTAAAAATTGTGAAACTGGCGTCATGGCTGCTGAGGGAGAGAGAGGGGGTACGGGAAGTGTCAAACATCGCCATAGTTTGCTGACAGTTGCGCCGCTGGCCGAGGGGCTTCTGACAGGGCCAGGGGAATAGTGGGGGATGGCTAGGAGATGGGCTGTGGGTCGGGGTGAACACCCCACTGTGAACCTAGGGCCACAGGTCGTATGGGCGTCCCTCCAGACAACCCCCCTAGGTTCCCTCCGCCCCAGCCGACCCATTAGCTGTATGGGCGGGCTCCAGCCCACCCAGTGCCATCTTGTTGCCTGGGATAGGGTGTCTGGGAAGTGAAGTGTGTATATGTGGCTGCAGCTTGTCAGCCTCCTGAGTGCCAATTATGGACCCGGTGAATGCCACACCATTTCTCATTGGAACTGATTGTGTTCCATGTGGCACCGGTAGTAGCTGAATCAGTCCAGACGTTGCCGCCAGATTTGCTGTCATGAAACTCCACTAATCCTACACTGGCGTCAACATGTGGGGCTGGATTCTCCAATTTTGAGGCTATGTCTGGAGGACATTTCTAGAAAAAGTCGGCGCCGCCCCCGCACCAATGCTCCGCCCTGTGGGGGACTAGCCCTCGCTAAAGCAGCCACTGCCAGCAGCATGGCTCCCGCCCGTCTGTTGCGGTGCTGGACACAGTCCGCAGCCGCCACGGCGTGTGTACGAAAACAGGTGACCCGCGCGGTCGGGAACCCAGCTCATCGGGGGCGAAGCATCGGGGGAGGGCCTCAAAGCACCTCGATGACGCCGATTTGGAGGGGGCGGAGCATCCGAAAAATGGCGTCGGCTCCGATTTGGTTGCAAACAGGGATTCTCCACCCCATCGTTGAATACAATTTTGGCGTCGGGCAACGGAGAATCCCGCCCCCTGTCTCTGAAATGGAGAATCCCGCCCGATGTCACTGGTTCCAAATTTCCCTTTCCCAAGTTGGACTCCCTTGACCTAACGTTAGACAGTACATTGAATCAATGTTCTGGATTTTGTCTTTCTCCATTGGCCTAATCTCTTTATTTACTTTCATAAAAGCTCCCCCTGTGCTGATTCTGCTCAAGACAAACCTCTTTCCTCAAACTTCAATCTTCTAACACCAGGGAATAACCTAACTCACCTGTTGGAAAACTGTTGGATTGGGTCCAACAGGGTCTAAAGCCGCAGGACAGCAACATCTGGCGAGACGTAAAAGTGGTGTCGCACCTAATCCTGTCTTTCCTAAAGGTTTGTCATGTGAGAGTACCTTTAAGAAATGGGTGTTTAAGAAATGTACCTTTAAGAAATGGGTGTTTATCAGTGATGTCAGAGTGTGGGTGGAGCTGGGCCATGTGTCAGCTTTTTACTTTCATTTTAGGCTGTTTGCTGCAGGATGTGTTTTAGTTGCGTTTACAGTGTTGGAGCTGAAGCCAGACAGACAGGTGTACTGTTGATCTCTCTGCCATGAAAAGACTATCTCTTGATCATTTGGTGAATTCAGAATTATAAATGTTCTCAGAAGTGAATGTAAACCGAATGTGCTTCTGTTAAAAGGTGTTTATTTTGTCTTCTGGATGTTGTTTGGGACGGTATTAAGGGTTACTTAATGTTGTATTCTTTGGGGGTTGTATTTGAATTGATGGTAGCAAAGATGTTCACTGTATGTTTTAAAAAGGTTAACTTGAGTTCATAGAATAAACATTGTTTTGCTTCAAAAATAACTTTTCCATTTCTGAAATACCACTGTTGTAGAGTGGGCCGTGTGCTCCCCATACCACAATCTATTAAAAGTTGTGGGTCAGGTGAACTCCATGATATTTGGGATTCTCTAAACTCTGACCCATAACAATTGGTGGCTCGAGGGGAATAAAAGCCTATCTATTGGATTGGCTTAGTGAACTTAAAGACAGTGAGGAGTGAGCATATTGTGGTTGCTTTTCAGGTGTGGTATTTTAGTTTAAGTGGGGAGCGTGTTGTGGACAATGGCTCTTTCATAGGCCCTGAAGTTTTTGGGGGTGGATACGGTCACACGCAGTAACGTACGGACAGAGACTAAAAGCAGACTGTTAGATTTGGTAAAACATTGCAGTTAAATTACCTGACAAAATGCGAAAAGATGAGGTAATCATGGCGGTTGCTAAGCATTTAAAGTTGCCTGAGATACAATTTGACTCATTGGAAATGGCAAAAATTCAGTTACAAATTAAACAAATGGAACATGAGAAAGAATTAAAGCAGCTTGAATACGAAAGAGATGAAAAAGAAAGAGAAAGAGAGGAAAAAGAATAGAAGAGAGAAGAAAGAAGAAAAGAAAGAATAGCCTTAGCAGAACAAAAAGAAAGAGAAAGGGAAATACAGATCAGGGAAAAAGATAAAGAGAGGGAGTTTGAACGTCAGAAAATGGCCATGAAACATGACAGTCAGTTAAAATTGACAGATGTAAAGGGAAACGTACAGTTGGATGATAGTGATGAGGATAATGAGAAAGAGCGTCAAAGTCGAAGGCTTGGTGGGAATCTATTTTAATATGTCCAAGCATTGCCAAAGTTTGACGAGAAGGAGGTGGAAGCCTTTTTCATTTAATTTGAGAAGGTAGCTAAACAAATGAAATGGCCACAGGACATGTGTGGTATTACTGATTCAAACAAAGCTGGTGGGTAGGGCTAGTAAAGTATTTGCATCACTACCGGAGGAGGTATCTGGGACGTATGAGGAGGTGAAAAACCCATCTTGGGTGCATATAAACTAGTGCCTGAAGCCTACAGACAAAGGTTTAGACATTTAAGGAAATAATTTGGTCAAACATACATGGAGTTTGAAAGGCTCAAGCAGAGTAATTTTGATAGGTGCACAAGGGCTTTGAAAATAGACCAAACGTATGAAGCTCTCAGAGAAATTATGCTTTTGGAGGAGTTTAAAAATTCAATTCCTGATGTAGTGAGAACTCATGTGGAAGAGCAGAGGGTTAAAACTGCGAATTTAGCAGCAGAAATGGCAGATAATTATGAATTTGTTCATAAATCAAAGCTTGGTTTCCGACATCAGTTTCAGCCTGTGAGGGATGGAAACTGGAGACATGAGAAATACTCAAGTGGTAAAGGTAAAGGTGATCTGATGGGAGATAATAAGGAGAGTGTACCTCAGATTAAAAAATAAATCCAGGAGGGTGGAAGAGACATGAAAAGTTTCAAATGTTTTCACTGTAATAAACTAGGCCATATAAAGTCACAGTGTTGGTGGTTGAAGGAAAGCACTGGGAAGGCTTATGTGGTAAAACAGGATAAGACAGTGGGGTTTGTTAAAGTGGTAAAGGAAAGCCCAAGTGAAGCGAAGGAGGTGCAAAAGATTGTACAGTCTGATCAAGAGGTGATTGATAAGAAGGTGCCAGATCTCTTTAAAGAATTTACTTGTGTGGGTAAAGTTTACTCATGTGTATCAGGAGGAGCAGGTAAAGAAGTCACAATTTTAAGAGATACGGGAGCTCGTCAATCTTTAATGGTAAGAGGTGAGGAGTTATGTAGTTTGAATGTTGCCAGAAAAGGTGGTAATATGTGGAATTCAGGGTGAGAGGAGTAGTGTTCAATTATGTAAGGTGAGGTTGGAAAGTCCAGTGAAGAGTGGTGAAGTGGTAGTAGGAGTAATAGAGAAACTATCTTGTCCAGGAATACAGTTTATCTTGGGTAATGATGTAGCTGGATCACAGGTGGGAGTGATGCCTACTGTGGTTGATAAGCCAGTAGAAAATCAGACAACTGAAGTGTTCAAGGACGAATATCCTGTGATTTTTCTGGATTGTGTAGTAACAAGGTCGCAAAGTAACAGCTTAAGACAAGAGAAGAGATCAAGAGAGTGAAGATAAAGGTGAAGTGCAATTATCAGAAACGATTTTTGATCAGATGGTTGGAAAAGAACAGATGGAGGATGAGGCGGATATTTTTAGTTCAGCAAAATTGGCTGAGTTACAACAGAAAGATGTAGAAATAAAACGGATGTATCAGAAAGCATACACGGAAGAGGAATCTGAGTGGATACCAGAGTGTTATTACCGTAAAAGTAATGTCTTGATGAGAAAATGGAGACCGTTACATATACAGGTGGATGAAAAGTGGGCAGAAATTCATCAAGTAGTATTGCCGGTCGGGTATAGAAAGGAGGTGTTGCGAGCTGCACATGAGGTACCAGTGGGAGGTCATTTGGGAATAAGAAAAACTCAAGCTAAAATCCCAAAACATTTTTATTGGCCTGGACTACATAAAGATGTAGTTACATTTTGTCAATCATCTCACACATGTCAAGTGATAGGGAAACCTCAAGCAGTGATAAAACCAGTGCCCTTAATACCCATTGCAGCATTTGAGGAACCTTTTACATGGGTCTAAATTGATTGGGTAGGACCGTTTCCCAAAACAAAAAATGGGAATCAATATCTTTTGACTGTAATGGATGTGTCTCCTAGGTTTCCAGAGGCCATTCCGGTACGTAATATTACAGCTAAAAAGATTGTGGAGGAGTTACTTAAATTCTTTACCAGATATGGACTACTCACAGAAATACAATCAGATCAACACTCAAATTTTACCTCAAGGTTATTCAAAGAAGTTATGGATAGCTTAAGAATAAAACAATTTAAATCAACTGCGTACCATCCAGAATCGCAGGGGGCATTAGAAAGGTGGCATCAGACATTAAAGACAATGTTGAGGGCTTATTGTCAAGATTATCCAGAGGATTGGGATAAAGGAATTCCATTCGTACTGTTTGCAATTAGGGATGCACTTCATGAGTCAACCAAGTTTAGTCCTTTTGAACTATTTTTTGGACATGAGGTAAGAGGACCACTTAAATTGATTATGGAAAATTGGTGAGTGAGAAATCGGAAATTACATTATTGGATTACATGTCAAACTTTAGGGAACGATTAAATAGAGCAGGTGCATTGGCTAGACAACATTTAAAGGTTGCACAAAATGTGATGAAACGGGTAGCGGACAAGAAATCCAAAGTTCATAGTTTTGCCAGTGGAGATAAAGTGTTAGTATTGTTACCAGTGGTAGGTAAACCTTTAAAAACACGGTTTTGTGGACCTTATCAGATTGAAAGGAAATTAAGTGAGGTGAATCATGTGGTAAAAACGCCGGATAGAAGGAAAACTCACCGAGTGTGTCATGTGAATATGCTTAAAAGTCCAGTGAAGAGTGGTGAAGTGGTAGTAGGAGTAATAGAGAAACTATCTTGTCCAGGAATACAGTTGAATGGGAAGGAGAGAAAACGGAGGAGGTTTTAATAATTCTAACTCAAAGTGACGAACCAAATCCAGATGACTTGGAATTTGACATACCTCAAATTAAATTGGAAAACGAGGATGTTCTTAAAAATTGGGATAAATTGTTGAGTTCCCTTCCAGAGGAAAAATGAACTGACCTGAAAGAGTTATTGATATCATGTGGGCAAGTTTGTGAAGATAAATTGGGAAGTACTAAAATGGCTATACATGATGTAGATGTGGGAAATGCTGTTCCAATCAAACAACATCCATATAGACTTAACCCTTTAAAATTGGCACAGGTTAACAAAGAGATTGAGAGTATGCTGAAAAATGGCATCATTGAAGTGGGTTGCAGCCAATGGAGCTCACCCATTGTGATGGTACCAAAACCAGACTAGACCCAACGGTTGTGTGTGGAGTGTAGAAAGGTTAATGCAGTTACAATAACGGACTCTTATCCTATCCTACGTTTGGAGGATTGCATTGAGAAAGTGGGAATGCAAACAGCTTTTATTTCCAAATTGGATTTACTTAAAGTTTACTCGCAGGTACCTTTATCCGAAAGGGCGAAGGAGATTTCAGCTTTTGTAACTCCAAATGGTATATACCAATTCAAAGTTATGCCATTTGGCATGAAAAACGCCCCAGCCACATTTCAACGGTTAACTAACAAAGTTGTTTCAGGATTGTGCGGTATACATCGACGATCTGGTAATTTTCAGCCAGACATGGACAGAACATTTGAAACATCTGATGGCATTATTCGATCGACTTCAGAGGCAGGTTTAGTGATAAACCTAGCCAAAAGTGAATTTGGAAAGGCCCAAGTCACTTTCCTTGGTCATACAATCAGACAGGGTCGAATGGTCCCACAGGATATGAAAACAAAAGTTATTGGGGAGTTTCCGATACCATTGACACGACGGGAAATAATGCGATTTCTTGATATGGGTGTATTTTATCGGAAACTTGCACCGAATTTTAGCAGTGTGGTTGCTCCACTGACGGACTTGCTCAAGAAGCATAACAAATTCCAGTGGACAGCGGAGTGTCAACAGGCATTTGACGACCTGATGGCTGTGTTAACCACTGCTCCTGTGTTAGCCATCCCAAATTATACGAAACCATTCAAATTTGCGGTGATGCGAGTAGTGTAGGTGTAGGTGCGATGCTTCTACAAGACGATGACGAAGGGCTAGAACGTCCTATTGGTTATTTTTCAAAGAAATTGAATTCTCACCAGAAAAAATATTCCACGATTGATAAGGAGACTTTGAGTTGGGTGCTGGCTTTGCAACATTTTCACATTTATGTGACCAGCAATCCGTATGACACCGTTATATATACTGATCATAATCTGTTGACGTTTTTGGAGCGATTCCGGAATAACAATGCACGGCTGTTTCGCTGGAGTTTATTGTTACAACCGTTTCATTTTAAATTAGTACATGTGGCAGGACGAGAAAACATGATAGCCGATGCTTTGTCACGAATGTGATGAACGGAAGCAGTTTCAGTTGGAGGAAGAAGAACGAAAAAAAAAAGGACTATATTATTATACCTGTCTGTGTGTGTTGTTTTATGAAATGCAAAAGTATATTTACTGTGTGCATTTGTTAAAGGATAGTGAAAAGGTGAAAAATGAAACCACCTTGAAGTTGATGGGGTTTTTTTTCTTGGGGGGAGTTGTCATGTGAGAGTACCTTTAAGAAATGGGTGTTAAAGAAATATACCTTTAAGAAATGGGTGTTTATCAGTGATGTCAGAGTGTGTGGAGCTGAGCGGTCTGTCAGCTTTTTATTTTTGTTTTAGGCTATTTGCTGCAGGGTGTGTTTTAGTTTCATTTTCAATGTTGGAGCTGAAGCCAGACAGAGCAGGTGTACTGTTGGTCTCTCTGCCATGAAAAGACTGTCTCTTCATCATTTGGTGAATTCAGAATTATAAATGTTCTCAGTAGTGAATGTAAACCTAATGTGCTTCTGTTAAAAGGTTTCTTTTGTCTTCTGGATGTTGTTTGGGAAGTTATTAAGGATTACTTAGTGTTGGATTTTTTTGGGGTTGTATTTGAATTGATGGTTGCTAAGATGTTCACTGTATGTTTTAAAAATGTTAACTTGAGTTCATAGAATAAACATTGTTTTGCTTTAAAAATAACTTTTCCATTTCTGTTGTACCACACTTGTAGAGTGGGCCGTGTGCTCCCCATACCAAAATCTATTAAAGGTTATGGGTCAGTTGAATTCACTGATACACTTTGGGGTTCTCTAAACCCTGGCCCATAACAGGTTAAAATTACCTTTATGATTCCTTCTTGTTATATCAAATTGAGCAATGCAAAGTGCATCCAGCCAGAGAATTGTACATTGACATCTTCCAACTAGTACTCTCGAAATTTATCAGAAAAATTCAGATTCCAATTTGCTTTGGTTGCTATGCTGCGGTGATTGGAATTTTGAATACTGAGTCTAGTTGTGCATCCATCGGGGAACTAGAAGGCTGGGAACTAAAAGTTTTCCATGGCAGTGAAAATCATGCTACAAATGTACGTTTTTCAGTTGAAAGACTTTTTTTGTAAGCAAATTTTTTAAGATAAACACGCATTGCGGTGACAAAGATTATGAACAAATATTAATCAGAAGCTCGATGATAATCTGTGATGAGTTCACAAGGTAGAGATAGGATTCACCATTTGCCATGACAGCAGATTTTACTTAAATTGCAGACCCTTCTATGTCTGAAATGAGCCAATAACCAGAGATTTACATCCATCAAACTAAAAGGGGCTGGATTCTCTGCTCCCCGACGCCAAAGTCACGTTCAGCAACGGGATGGAGAATCCGTTTTGACGTCAATATTGGGAGTGGCGCCGTTTTTATGTATTCTACGCCCCCTGAAAAGCCGCGTACTCTAGGAGTGTGCCACGCCAAGCATCCACGGCTTCAGGCCATTGCGTGAGGCCAGGCCCGCGATGCTCTGTCCTTGACCGGCCGAGTTCCCGATGGTGTGGGTTACGTGTGCTCAGACTGTTCGGGAACCTTGCGTATCGGCTGCGGACTCAGTCTGTCGGCGTCACAGTCAGGGGAGGACCAATCCGCGGGCGGGGGGGGGGGGGGTGCTTCATTCGGGGCTGATGGCACTGTGGGTGGGCGGTCCGGGGCGCGTGAGTGGCCGAAGGAGGGCACTCCTTTTGCAGTCTGGGTCCGCGGGCTGAGTCCGCCATGAAGCACTGGGCCGCCGCTGCAGGCGGCCGCTGTGCGCATGCACGGCCTCGGAACCGGAAATGCTCAGGGCCGTATTGGCAGCTAGAGCTACGGGCTCTCCACTGCCTCCCTGCTAGCCTCCAGCAAAACGGGGAGTCGGTGGTCGTTTTGCGCCAATTTTTCTGGCGTAAAAGACCACCGTTTTCACGTCGGCGTGCGGACTTAGTCTCCCAAATGGAGAATCCAGCCGACAATCTTTCTGCCAATATATTCTGGGCATTCCACCCATTCCACCAATAAAAATACTCTATTTGAATCACGCCAAGATGAAAGGCATGTCTGAAGAAATTTGAGTTAGCCATGACTGAATTTGTGTCACTAATATTATAGGAAAGAAAGCTTTGATTTTACATGCCTGAGAAGAACATTTGCAAAATATAGTTGACACGCTGTCAGGTAATGGAAATGATATAGACCACGGAAAGGCTAAGAAAGACCCAGCTGATGATTTCAATCCGCAGCAAAGTAATGCAAACACATCGATCATATTTTGACAGGCAGAGCTAGACAGGAATGAATTTGTGGACAAAAACAAAACGTTGCAGATTCTGGAAATGTGAAATATAAACAGAAAATGCTGGGCACACTGAGCAGACCAGGCAGCATCCATGGGGAGTGAGAGAGCGTAAAACAGAATTACGGTTTCAGAACCATCACCATTTATCAGATCTGGGATTTACAGGTGCCCTTTTCGTACACTGTTATTTAAAGGTTACACTGTATATTGCCAACTCCAGGGACAATTCCTATTGCTTAACATCATCACATGATGCCACTTCCTCTATGAAGAAATATTGCATCAAAGCAAAAAGGTTTGGTAGATAGTGGAGGATATGATTGTAACATCTGGTGATCCTGCATTTTGGTTCTTGCTTTGAGCAGTCATCTACAGGCCCAAGAACATTAACTATGGGTGCGATCTACCAGCTGTGTTGCGCCCAGAAAAAACAGTGCGCCTGGCCGGTAGATGCCGGGAGATCCCTCTTCCAAGATCTACCTGGCTTGGCATGCCTCATGAGATCTAAAGCAATCTCATGAAAAGTTGTGATCTGAATCCGCCCATTGTTGGCAGGATCAATTTTTAGCAGATATGCCTATTAGAGTGAGACATGTGCACTCTCACAATGGACCCAAGGTATGGGATACAACACCCTCGCCTTGGAGATTGCGAGTGAGCGCCGTTCAGTACTGGTCTCCACAAACGGGGACCAGAAGGACGGCACTTGTGTGGGTCTCCCAAGGTATTGGAGACCCTGAGGTGTTTGTGACTGTGCAGGGTGGCACTCTGGCACTGCTAGTGTCACCTGGGAACCTTTGGCTTTGCCAACCTGACATTCTGGCACTGCAATGTGCCAAGCTGGCATTTTCATTATGCTGCGGATTGGGCCTGGGGGTGCATTGCACGGTGCAGAAGGGTGCAGAGGGGCCTGAGGATCCCCTTATAGGTGAGTTGGGGTTTTTGGGGTGTTTGGCAGTCGTGTTAGGGTGTCGGAATATTGGGATGTGGATCTTCTCAGTGCAGAAAATGGGACCAAGTGTGGCCTCGACAGGCGTTCCCCGCTGAGGCTCCGTAACTCTCGGAATGGGCAGTCAATAGCACGGTATTTCTCGGCGCTCCGAGAGGCGGGAAACACACGACTAAATGCACTTGCTACGGATTCTGTTACCATTTAGGTAGATCGCGCCCGATGTAAGCTTTAGTCTGCAAAGGAAGAAATAAATGAATTTTGATGTAAAGCTGCTGTGTTAATGTAGGAAATACAGTGATGAATTCTTGCACAGCAAGCTCCCACAAATAGCAAGGTGATAGTGACCAAATAACCAGATTAAAAAAAAAAAATAACATTGCCTGTGACATCAGGGAGAACTCCCTTGCTCTTCTTTGAAATAATACCTCAGCATCTTTTATATTCACCCGAGAGAGCAGATGAGCATTGGGTTGAACATCTCATTTGAAAGATGGCACCTTCAACAGCGCAGCACTTCCTCGGTCCTGCACTGACATGTCAACCTGCATTACGTACTTAAACCACTGGATTGGGCTTTGAACCCACGACCTCCTGAGAGAGCTACCACTGAGATTCTGTTCCAACTTTGGATGTGGCTAGAGGTAAACCAATCACATTTTCTCAAAGTTACACCTGAAATCAAACTTCAGAGGAAAGACTTGAAGATACTCTTTTCTTTCGAAAGGAGAAGGTTAACGAGTGAGCGACCTGATGCAGGTCTTCAGTATTATGAAAGGAATTTGGTAGAGTAGATATAGAATTGTGGGGAAGACTAAAATTAAAGAGCCATCAATATAAAATGACTACTACTAAATATAATAGGGAGTTCAGGAGAAACCTCTTTACTTAGGGAGTGGTTTGGAGGTGGAACATTTTTCCACATGGAGTAGGGGAATCAAGATAAGTGTGGGGAGGTGAAAGGAATGCCTATAGAAAAACGTGATGATAAGGATGGATTTGGGGGGGGGGGGGGGGGGCGGGTTGGAGGAGGCTCATGTGGACAATAGAGCTGAATAGAAATTTCTGTGCTTTAAATTCTATGTAACTACATGGCAGTAGTCATACATAGATGAAGAAAAATGTTAAATTACAACATTGACAGCATATGTTGGTCTAAGTGATGCACAAGATTCATTCTTGGAATATTCTGGGCAGCAGAGGTATTTTGATGTATCATCTGACACGTTACTGATGAAATTTCAAATGGCTTGAATGTAGTAATGTGATCCTGATGGATTCATCCAACCAAGCAGAACAAGACACGTGACTTTGCCACTTTCTGCTTTGGCTACAAATATAGCTTTACACTCATGTGTGGGAGGTCTGAAGCAGGTAAAGAACAACTGCCATCATTTGCTCAGTCTTTTGAAAGCAGGAAATCTCAGTTGACATCAACAAAGTGAAGATTGACCTTGCTGACATTGTTTAAGTAACGGTTCCAAGTAGGAAATAAGAACAGTACGATAGAAGGGTAATATGGACTCGAAACGGTAACTCTGGGCGTGATTCAGCTAAACCCTAAATAAAGAGATCCTCCCAGAAAAACCCTAAATAAGGAGCTCCCCCCAGATACCCCCAAGAGGAGAAACCCCTATCTGGAAGCTGGAGAGCAGACCCGACAGAGGCAGTGACAGAAAATCGCTGCTTTGCCACTCACCTGAGCAATACACATGCACCCAGCATAGATCCAGGTATAAGGGGTGAATCTCACGAGATTCCCACCATCGGGCTCCACGCCGGGCACCGAGCCGATCGCGAGTCATCTGACTTGCTCTGCCCACACAATCTGGATCTTGCCCTCGCTGGACGGGATCCAGGGGCGGGATTCTCCGACCCCCCGCCGGGTCGGAGAATCGCCGGGGGCTGGCGTGAATCCCGTCCCCGCCGGTTGCCGAATTCTCCGGCACCGGATATTCGGCGGGGGCGGGAATCACGCTGCGCCGGTTGGCGGGCCCCCCCCGCGATTCTCCGGCCCGTATGGGCTGAAGTCCTGCTGCTAAAATGCCTGTCCCGCCGGCGTAGATTAAACCACCTACCTTACCGTCGGGACAAGGCGGCGCAGGCGGGCTCCGGGGTCCTGGGAAGGGGCGCGGGGTGATCTGGCCCCGGGGGGTGCCCCCACAGTGGCCTGGCCTGCGATCGGGGCCCACCGATCCGTGGGCGGGCCTGTGCCGTGGGGGCACTCTTTTCCTTCCGCCTTCGCCACGGTCTCTACCATGGCGGAGGCGGAAGAGACTCCCACCATTGCGCATGCGCGGGAATGCCGTCAGCAGCCGCTAACGCTCCCGCGCATGCGCCGCCCGGAGATGTCATTTCCGCGCCAGCTGGCGGGGCACCAAAGGCCTTTTCCGCCAGCTGGCGGGGCGGAAATTAGTCCGGCGCGGGCCTAGCCCCTTAAGGTTGGGGCTCGGCCCCCCAAGATGCTCGGCCCCCCTTTGGGGCGGCGCGATGCCCGACTGATTTGCGCCGTTTTGGGCGCCAGTCGGCGGACATCGCGCCGAAACCGGAGAATTTCGCCTAAGATCAGCATATTTAAATGAACCATTAGGGTCATTTAAATACCTGGAGGCCGCTTTTACTGGGAATCAACAGCTGCACCTGCGAGACCTCTGTGTGCCATTTAGCACTGGTTTCTACAAATGTTGACCAGGCGTGATGGCACCTTCGGGGATTTTGCAGGGCATTAGAAACCCCTTCAAACAGAATTAAGTGTTTTCCAATCACCTCCCTTCCTGGTTGGGTGACGTTGAAATGGTCAGCTAAAACTGACAGCACTTAACTCTGTTTGAAGTCGTCCAGTAGCTGTCAATCAAAGCTTGATATTTAGAAACATTGCGTTTAGACCACTTCAAAGTTACTGAACCATGAAGGAAGATGAATGGAACATTGCTGAAAGCTGGGGGAGTGTGGCAGCTATCAATCACAGCTTAGTAAAATCAATATCAAAGAGAAATGAATGAGTGGCTTGCAGATCAAAGATTTAAACCCAGCTGATTGGTTTTCTTCTTTCCAGAAATTGGCAGGTGCTGCTTCCTCTACCATTTAAAAAAAAAAATTTAGAGTACCCAATTATTTTTTCCAATTCAGGGGAATTTAGCGTGGCCAATCCACCTATCCTGCACATCTTTTGGATTGTGGGGGTGAAACCCACGCAGACACGGGGAGAATGTGCAAACTCCACACGGACAGTGACCCAGGGCCGGGATTCAAACCTGGGTCCACAGTGCCGTAGACAGCAATGCTAACCACTGTGCCACCGTGCTGCCTCCTGCTTCCTCTACCTGAGCCAGCATGTGTATTTCTCAGGTGAGTGGTGAAGCAGCGATTTTCTTTCACTGCCCTGTCAGGTCTGCTCTCCAGCTTCCTGACAGGGGTTTCTCCTCTAGGGTGTATCTGGGAGGGTCTCTTTATTTAGGGGTTTGCTGTGGGATCTTTGTTAGGGGGATGGGTTGGTTCACCCCTGTATATGGCGGGGGGGGGGGGACCCAGAAAATCCGGGAGTGGGGAGCTGAAGTACGATGTGCAAGGGGCTGAATTGCGATGGGACGGGGGTGGAAACTGAATTACAATGTGGGAGGGGGGATTGGGGTGGCCATCTGCAGAACCTCGTTATCAGGCCGCCCTCTCAAAATGATGGCCCGAAAGCGTGATTCCCTCGGGAATCCCTCACAATTTTCGCCATGCATAAATTTGCATGGCTAAGGATTCGGAATCACTGGGAACTCAAGCAAGGTGCAATTCAGCTGCGGCAGGAAAACATAGGGTGGGATTCTCCGTTGCCCGATGCCGAAATCTTATTCGCCAATCGGGCGGACAATCCCCATTGCGACGGCATTAGTGTGTCGCTTTGAGGCCCTCCCCCGATGCTCCGCCCCTGATGGTCCGAGTTTCCGACCAAAGGTAAAATAATTCAAGGGGGAAGACAAACAAGATTGTATTTACTGTGAACGAACCAACTGGTACTGCAATGGTTATTCTGTTACTAATGGAGGTTCTAGCAGAATTTAGTCTGGTGGTTAAGAAATATCCTGGGCTTGATTCTTGACTCCTGAGACTAATTGTTGACGCCAGGACAGGGTGGACTTTCATGACAGCAAAACTGGCGCCACACCTGGACCGATTAAGTGGCACCTGGACCGATTAAGTGACTGTCAAGGGGCTAGCACCGGCGGCACGTGGAACACAATCGATTCCAGTGAGAAACGGTGCTGGATTCGCCAGATCCGCGATTGACACTCAGGAGGCTGACAAGCTGCAGCCGCATATACACACTTCACTCTGCGCACACACAGCACCCCAGCCAACAAGATGGCAGCGAGGAGAGCGGCACCCCATTTCACAGACGCCGAGCTGGAGACCCTTCTGGGCGTGGTGCAAGAGACGCAGGCCACCATGACACAGGCTCAGCCTTGGTCCGCAGGCAGGCACGGCCCGATGAGAGGCATATCGCGTTGCTGCTCACTGTAGCAGGTCTCTAAACAATTCAGATCTTCAACACTTTTAAAACCAGATAGATTTCGGAATCTCCAATGGTAAAGTGCGCGAGCGGTTTCTGCGGAAAACAGACCTGCAACTTGAAAGTGCCATTCAAATATGTCACGCGAGTGAGCTTGCTGTAAAGCAGCACAACACGTTGAATCTCCGTAATTTTGGCGCGAAGGTAGAAGAGGCAGCAGATGCCATCAGTGTGGTGATGTAGCTGAATGAGAAATGTGCTCCCAGTGCGGGCACCCATTTTGAGTGGCCGATCCGATCTTCCATTTTGTGTTCGCAATGTGGCAAACGGCATGTGCCATCTAATGCCCTGCTTATGGAAAAACGTGTCATCTGTAATGGCACAAATCATTTTGCCACCCAATGTAATACAAGGAAAAGGCCTGAGCAAATTGATGCACAATCAATAATCTCAGAAACGAGATTGGAGACAATTGAAGGCTTTAATACGCTAGATGTTTCCCACAGCAGCACAGGTACAGAAGAAAGCTGCTGGGGCAGCACGGGCTCTTATACCCCGCCTTGCAAGGCGGAGCTAACATGCAAACTTTCCAATGGAACAAGTACATTCTCCACCAATGGTATTCCGGCATTATCAGGTACCGTAATCCTCCTAACACAGATTACCACATTCACCCCCTGTTAAAAAGGAGTCCGGCGGGGGTGGTGGCTTCATATTACAACATGGTAGAAGTGGTAGAAGTTATAGTTATGAAGGTACCGTAATGCCTCCGTACACCGTTTTGCCTCATTACAACTTTTAACTATTTACAACAGTAATGTACATTTCACAAGGAAGCGATTAGTCGATCGGGGGCCCTGGTCGTCCTCTGCGATCGTCGTAGCTTTGGTGGTGATGTCGGTGGAGGTTCAGCCGTCTGTGACTCCGGGAGCGTGGTTTCGGCTTCTGCGGCGGCGTCATCACCCCTAGACGTGGCTGGCGGAATGGCCGACTGGCCTGGGAAGGGAGAAGCTGTGGGGTGTGCCAGTGGGCAGGGCCTAGACGGGGCCGGTGGAAGAACCGATCCACCTGGGAAGGGGGCGGCTGTGGGGTGTGCCGGTGGGAGGGAGTGTAGGACTGGTGGCGGGGGTGTGTGTGGGGATCCAGCGGGCGCCAGGTCCCGTAGGGAGACTGTATCCTGTCGGCCGTCGGGGTACACCACGTAGGCGTACTGAGGGTTAGCGTGGAGGAGGTAGACCCTCTCGACCAATGGGTCCGATTTGTGCGCCCGCACGTGTTTTCGTTGTAGTTTGGGTCCAGGAGCTGCAAGCCAGGTCGGGAGCGAGGTCCCAGAGGAGGACTTCCTGGGGAAGACAAGGAGACGTTTGTGAGGTGTTTGGTTGGTCGTGGTACACAGCAGTGACCGGATGGAGTAGAGGGCATCCGGGAGAACTTCCTACCAGCGGGAGACTGGGAGATTCCTGGACCGCAGAGCCAGTAGGACGGTCTTCTAAACCGTTCCGTTCTCCCTCTCTACCTGTCAATTTCCCCGGGGGTTGTAACTGGTCGTCTTGCTCGAGGCAATGCCCTTGCTGAGCAGGAATTGACGCAGTTCGTCGCCCATAAAGGAGGACCCCTTATCACTGTGTATGTAGGCGGGGAAACCAAACAGCGTAAAGATACCATGGATGGCTTTTATGACAGTGGTTGTGGTCATGTCTGGGCAGGGGATGGCGAAAGGGAACCGGGAGTATTCGTCAATCACGTTCAGGAAGTACGTGTTGCGGTCGGTGGAGGGGAGGGGACCTTTGAAGTCCATACTGAGGCGTTCAAAGGGACGGGAAGCCTTTATCAGGTGCGCTTTCTCTGGCCTGTAGAAGTGCGGCTTGCACTCCGTGCAGATTTGTCAATTCCTGGTGGCTGTCCTGACCTCTTCGATGGAGTAGGGCAGGTTGCGGGTTTTAATGAAATGGAAGAATCGAGTGACCCCCGGGTGGCAGTGGTCCTTGTGGAGGGCTCGGAGGCGGTCCACTTGTGCGTTGGCACATGTGCCGCGGGATAGGGCATCAGGAGGCTCGTTTAGCTTCCCGGGACGATACAAGATCTCATAGTTGTAGGGGGAGAGTTCGATCCTCCACCGTAGGATCTTGTCGTTTTTTATCTTGCCCCGCTGTGCATTGTCGAACATGAAGGCCACCGACCGTTGGTCAGTGAGGAGAGTGAATCTCCTGCCAGCCAGGTAATGCCTCCAATGTCGCACAACTTCTACTATGGCCTGGGCCTCCTTTTCGACTGAGGAGTAGTGGATTTCGGAAGCATGGAGGGTACGGGAGAAGAAGGCCAAGGGTCTGCCCGCTTGGTTGAGGGTGGCTGCCAGAGCTACGTCGGACGCGTTGCTCTCGACCTGGAAAGGGAGGGACTCGTCGATGGCGCGCATCGTGGCCTTTGCAATGTCTGCTTTGATGCGGCTGAAGGCCTGGCGGGACTCTATCGACAGGGGAAAAACTGGATTGGATCAATAGACGGGCCTTGTCCGCATAGTTGGGGACTCACTGGGCATAGCAAGAAAAAAGCCTGGGCAGCGCTTCAGGGCCTTGGAGCAGTGAGGGAGGGGGAACTCCATAAGGGGTTGCATACGTTCAGGTTCGGGGCCTATCACTCCATTACTCACTACGTAGCCGAGGATGGCTAGGCGGTCGGTGCTAAACATGCATTTATCCCTGTTATACGTTAGGTTAAGGATTTTTGCGGTTTAGAGGAATTTTAGGAGGTTGGTGTCGTGGTCCTGCTAGTCGTGGCCGCAGATGGTGACATTATTGAGGTATGGGAATGTGGCCCGTAAACCTTACCGGTCAACCATTCGGTCTATCTCTTGCTGGAATACCAAGACCCCATTGGTGGCACTGAAGGGAACCCTTAAGAAGTGGTAGAGCCGCCCATCTGCTTCGAAGGCAGTGTATTTGCGGTCACTAGTGCGGATGGGGAGCTGGTGGTAGGCGGACGTAAGATCCACCGTGGAGAAGACCTTGTAATGCGCGATCCTGTTGACCAGGTCGGATATGCGGGGGAGAGGGTACGCGTTGAGCTGCGTAAACCTGTTGATGGTCTGAGTGTAGTCGATGACCATCCTATGCTTCCCCCCAGTCTTTACCACCACTATTTGAGCTCTCCAGGGGCTGTTGCTAGCCTCAATGACACCTTCCTTCAGTAACCGTTGGACCTCTGACCTAATAAAAATTCGGTCCTGGGCACTATACCGTCTGCTCCTGGTGGCGACGGGTTTGCAATCCAGGGTGATGTTCGCAAACAGGGAGGGCGGATCGACCTTGAGGGTCGCGAGGCTGCAGACAGTGAGGGGGGGTATAGGGCCGCCGAATTTGAAAGTTAGACTTTGGAGGTTACACTGAAAATCCAATCCTACGAGTATGGCCGCGCAGAGGTGGGGAAGGATGTAGAGTCGGTCGTTTTTGAACTCCCTTCCTTGGACTGTGAGGTTAGCTATACAAAAACCCTTGATCTTTACTGAGTGAGATCCGGAGGCCAGGAAGATTTTTTTGATTAATGGGGTGGACGGGGAGAGAACAGCGTCTTACCGTGTCGGGGTGTATGAAGCTCTCCGTGCTCCCAGAGTCGATTAGGCAGGATGTTTCATGTCCGTTGATTAGCACTGTCGTCGTAGCAGTCGATAGTGCTCGGGGCTGAGACTGGTCCAGGGTCAGTTGAATGTTCTCTTCGGGCGGTGTGTGGTCAGCCGAGCTGGGGTTCTGGGGGCCTATCCAAGATGGCGGTGCCCATTGGTCGCACATGGCCGGGGGTGCACATCGCAAGTGGCGTCCGCGGGGCAAGATGACGGCGCCCGGGGACCGCACGAGGCCCTGGAGGAGGAAGATGGCGGTGCCCGCTGGCCGCACGGGGACCGTGGAGAGGGTTGTGGTGGCGGTCTGCATTCACCACCAGAGACCGTAGCGACCGCCCGGGCCTGGCATACCGCCACGAAGTGGCCCTTTTTACCCCATCCCTTGCAGGTGGATGCGCGGGCTGGACAGCACTGTCGGGGGTGCTTGGGCTGCCCGCAAAAATAGTAGTGGCGCCCCCTGGGGTTGCCAGGCCGTCTTGCAGCACAAGCTTGTGGGGGGATGGGAGGTGTCTCGGGGTCGGCCGCGGGGGGGGGGTTCCATGCTGCCCAGGGGGCTGCCGCGCGGTCGGGGATGTATGCGCGGGCGTTTCGGGAGGCCACATCCAGGGAGCCGGCAAGGGCCCGTGCCTCCTTGAGGCCTAGGGTGTCTTTCTCCAGCAATCGCTGGCGGATTTGGGAGGACAGCATACCTGCAACAAAAGCGTCCGCGTCCTCGAAGAGGGTGTAAATTTCTGGGCTCACCCTCGAGTGCAGGACTTGCAGTTTCTGTTCTCCCATGGGTGTGTTTTCGTCCATTCCGAGGTATCCGTTAAAACACGCCAACCAGTGCTTGAAGGTTGCCACTGAGTTTGCCGCGTGGGGGCTGAGTTGCAGACACTCTGACTTGATTCGGAGCTCCATTCTTTTAAATCTAGCATATTAAATTGATGCACAATCAATAACCTCAGGAACGAGATTGGAGACAATTGAAGGCTTTAATACGCTAGATGTTTCCCCCAGCAGTGCAGGTACAGAAGGAAGCTGCTGGGGCAGCATGGGCTCTTATACCCCGCCTTGCAAGGCGGAGCTAACATGCAAGCTTATCCAATGGAACAAGTACATGCTCCACCAATGGTATTCCGGAGCATTACTAGGTACCTTAATCCTCCTAACACAGACTACCACACAAATAAAGAGTATCAGCACTATTGATGAGGTGTGCCTAGAGGACACATTCTTTGTAGACATGGGGCTGGATTCTCCAATTCTGGGGCTATGTCCCTGTTATGGGCCAGGGTTTAGAGAACCGCAAAGGGTATCATGGAGTTCACCTGACCCACAACTTTTAATAAATTGTGGTTATGGGTAACAGACGGGCTTACTCTGCAGGTGTGATGCAACAGAAATCTACAGTACTTTTAAATAAAACAATGTTTATTTATGAAACCAGTTAACACTTTATAAACCCACAGTAAACATCTTAACAACTATCAACACAATAAATCCCCAAAGAATACGGTACTCTATAAGTAATTCTTAATCTTTCCTTGCAACATCCATAAGACAAAAGACCCTTTTTAACACAGAGGTCAGGTTTAAATTCTCTACTGAGAGTATTCAGCACTTTGAAATCACCCAATTGATCTGGAGGCAGTCTTTACTTTGCAGAGATCCTTATACAGCTCCTTGTTTCTCCTGCAGCTATCCAGTTCTCAAAACCAAACCAAACACACCTAGTAACAAACAGCCCAAAGCGAAAGTAAAACAGACAGCCCAGCTCCACCCACACTCTGCCATCACTGATAAACACCCATTTCTTAAAGGCACATCCACTACAGCAATTTTTATAAACACCCATTTCTTAAAGGTACTCTCACGTGACAGTCCCAATACCGGTGTGGGACCTGTGGTGATTTACACCAGAACAAATGGTGCAAAACAGCCACCAATTCCCGCTTTGGTGGGGGCTATCAGGGCGGCAGCATAGAGCACCCAGCCCTAGGTGCCAATATGCCCCGGAAAATTGCCGGGTCCATGGCCGCGCATACGCACGGCGGCGGCCTGCAGCGGCCGCACCGTGCACATGGCGGAGGCTGCTCGCAGACCTGGCCGGCAAAAAAGTCCCTCCCTGTGGCTGGCTCGCGCACCCTGGGCCACCCTCCCACAGTGACCCCAGCCGCAAATAATGTCACCCCCCTGCCCATGGATCGGCCCTCCCTCAACTGTGGCGGTGCTGGACTGAGACCGCAGCCACCATGCCGAGTTCCCGACGGGTGACACCACATGCGCCCCACATTGTCGGGAACTCGGCCGGTCAGGGGCAGAGCATTGGGGCGGCCCTTAGGCTTCTTCCTGAGGCTGTTGATACGTGGTGCGGCATACTCTGCGAGTACGCCGCTTTGTAGGGGATGGAGCATCGCGGAAGTAGCGCTGCCCCCGATTTGGTCAGGAACTCGGATTCTCCGGCCGGTCCCGGTGGAGGCATTAGGGGTCAAAGTTTTGCCGATGGATCAGGATGTCCAAGGCCTGGGACATTCTGTGCACGCGGTGGCCGAGGCCAAGGACAGGATTGCCCCCTCACAGGCAGCCATGCGCTCCATGGCCGCCAGCATGCTGACCCTGGTCGAGGCCAGAGCAGGCCTTCAGGATTGGTAGCGCAATATAGCGGGGGTGCCCCAGGGGATAGCTCCGCTCATACCCCCATCCAATGGAGTAGCCCAGGGGCCACTGGGCACCACACGGGAGGAGGACATGAAGGGGCATGTGCCAGTGTCTCATACAGGGGAGGTGCTGGAACCACGCCACCTGGGACACCCAAGCAGCAGCCAGGACTATTCAGGCCGGGTCGCCCCAGAAGATGGCTGGCAACGGGGATCCAGGTCGCTGGAACCACAGCAAGCCACCTCCATTCCTGATTTACCATCTGGGGTCCACTTAGGCATAGCGCTAGGGCCCGTAAGGCCAGAACGTTAGACACCGGTTAATTCGGCACGGGTACCGGGCACAGTTTAATTATAGGGGCTCGGGCACGTAACTGTAAATATTTGTGCACATTAAACACTTGATAACACTGTTACAACCTGCCTTGGTGCTCTGTCAGATGGGTGTGAGTGGTAGGCTGGTCTGGGCTGGGCTGGCATGAGAGTGGATGTGGGAGATGGGCGAACATCATGAGTGGCCTGGGCTCCTCAACCCGACCACCCCCTCCGACTGTCCCCACAACCGCCACTCCAGGAATTGTGTGATGGAATGACCAGCTCGTGTGCCAGGATCACCCAGGTGGACGGTGGAAAGTGCTACCAGGGCAGGAGTCAGACATTGTCATTTGATGCGCAGCACCAGAGGTCATCGCTGAGCGAGTTGTCATCATCCTTCATCCAGTGGACCAGACCCGGTATTGCTGCCAATCCAGGGCCCACAACCTGTAGTGCGATCGGAATATATCAAGGAGGGGGTTGCAGGCAGGGGGAGGGGGAGTCTGATTTCGGCGTCAAGAACCGATTTCGGTGTCAGAACCAATTCTCCACCCATTCGAGTTTCACGATTTTGGCGTTGGCTGACAGAGAATCCTGCCCCCTAATCCAAAAGAAAGATGACCTGTGCAATAAACCTTGCACCATTCACTAATTTTGACTACAGAAATGTTCATTTAAGCATGAAACATTAATAGTTCAATGTGGAGTGCGTCGTGATTCTAGCTCTGTATTTATGGTCAATGTTGCTTACAGATTAGGTGTCATCAAGCTACCATCTAATTATGCCAATCGAACTGTCAATTTCTGACATGTTAATTCAGCCTGTGGCAGCATGGTTTGTGTTGACTTTCTAGGGGTCGACTCATAGTTGAAGATTAGAGCAAATTCAATCAGTTGTTCCTCACCAGGAATCTTCTTTGCTCTCAGGATCCAGCCTCCTGCATTTTTCTTTCTGTCTGTGACATAAAAGTAATCACGGGAGCATGAGGGTGATGGAACTTGGTGTAAGTTAGGTCATGGGCAGCAGAGTTTTGGATGAGCTAGATGTCTGAGAATAGTGAGCCAGCTAGGAGTGCATTTAAATAGTTAAGTCTGGAGATAACAAAAGTATGGATGTGGGTTTCAGCGACAGATGGGCTCAAGCAGACCTGGAGACCAGCAATATAACAGAGAAAGCCAACACCCATTTTTGAATGTCAGGAGTCTTCAATATTTTCACATGCTTTTCTGAGGAATAGTGATAGCATGATGCCACCGCGAAGATTTGGGGGATTGTCCGACATGTCATGATACCCACTTTGACATGCCCCAACACTCCAACCACTCGCTTCAATAAAGCTAGCTGCAGCTAAGGAGACAATTGTTCTGGCAGGTTTACTTTGATATGGGGGCTCGGAAGTTTCTGGGATTCTGAAATTAAACAAAAAAGAACACAACTTAAAACTCCCCAAATTTGATTTTGTTGTAACAACAGCACAAGGCATTACACTGAGCAATATGTTAAATTTCTTGTCGATACTAAATTAGCTGTTTTCTTATTCTTTCACGGGATGTGGGAATCGCTGACAAGACCAGCATTTGTTGTCCACCTCTCATTTTCCTAGAACTGAGTGGCTTGCTAGGCCATTTCAGAGGGCAGTTAAGAGTCAACACATTGCTGTGGGTCTGGAGTCACTTGCAGGCCAGACCAAGTAAGGATGGCAGATTTCCTTCCATTATTTTAATAATAAATTTAGAGTACCCAATTGTTTTTTTTTCCAATTAAGGGGCAATTTAGTGTGGCCAATCCACTGAACCTGCAATTTTTGGGTTGTGGGGGTGAAACCCACGCAGACATGGGGAGAATGTGCAAACTCCACACGGACAGTGACCCAGGACCGGGATTCGAACCCGGGTCCTCAGTGCCGCAGATCCAGTGCTAACCACTGCGCCACATGCCGCCCAGATTTCCTTCTCTAAAGGATATCAGTGAATCTTTTATAATAATCAATGGTAGTTGACTTGGTCACCATTACTGAGACTAACTTCATGTTCCAGATTTATAAATTGAATTTAAATTTCACCAGTTGCTATGGTGGGATTTTGAGCCATTTGTAGCACATTATCCTGAGTCTCGAGATTATTAGTCCAGTGACATTACCATTAGGTCTCCATCACCCTCCTCATCTCACTATCAGCAGAAAATGGGGTGTAATTTTCTGTCATTTCAGAACACTTCTACGCAACATAATTTTATTGATCCTCATGAATGTACATGTATTAATATCAATGAAAGAGAATATTTGGTTATTAAAAACAGTTTAAAGATTGCTGATTGGATGATGGTTTCTCACAAGTACAATGTTGATAAAAGTTTATTTAAAACAACAAAACAAGCCATTGAATTAACATTGATTCCTTCCTTAAATGAAATACAAACCTCTAATGTTAATGTGATTTCTGCCGCTGTGGTTTTGGGGAGTTGTTCAGTATCTTGGCAGGATGCAGTTGTTTTCATTTACAAGCAGGACTGTGACTTTTCACTGCAGGAAGCAACACCATGGACACAGCAGTGAACATCCGAACACCCAGGGACTGGGCCCCAGCTCTGAGACATTTCTGCGACCAGAGGATGGGTGTGTGGGGAGGGGATCGGCGCCCGATCCAAGTAAGTTACGAACGGGTGCCTGGGGTACATGGTCTGGCGTCCGGTGACATGGAGCTCTGGCTGTGGCCGGGGGTGCGTGGGCAGGGTGTGCTGTATGGCAACCTGCAGGATGGCAAGGGATGTGGGTGGGGAGGGGTGGTTGGGCGTCCATTGGGGACTGGAGGGTCCCATGGTGGAAGACACAGCTGCTTGTGAGTCTCTCACCCTCTCCAATTCCTCTTACAGATATTACATGGGATGGGCGATATCTTGGACCCCACGGAAGCTGCCATTGCGGTGCTGCTGGCAGGCCAGGTGGCCAGACGTCAGAGGAGGCGGTGGCAGCAGCGTCAACAGAGGCTTGAGGCAGCAGCCCATTTGCGGGGCTCTGCCCCACACCCTGAGGGCCTGGTTGCCCATCATGTCAGGGAGGGAACCAGAGGGAGAGGCCGGCGATGGTCCAAGGCGTACAGACGTCGCTGGTCCTTCGACCAGATTGCAGACAGCGTGTGCCGCAGGAGGCTCTGTCTCAACAAGGAGATGGTGTGGCACCTTTGCCATGTCCTCCTGGACTTGGCACCACGTGGAGCAGGAGGATACTCATTCCCAGTGGCCATTAAGGTCACCGCAGCCCTGAACCTCTTGGCCTCAGGATCATTCCAGGGCTCGAGCGGGTACTTGTGCGGCTCACAAGCTACAGCCAAAGTAGGGTCACGGATACCCTGTTTTCCCAGGAAACTATACAAACTTTGACCTGGATCAGGCCCAACAAAATGCCCTGGCAGCAGGATTCTCCATCATCAATGGGATGCCCCAGGTCCAGGGGGTAATATATGGCACGTCTTTCGCCTTGCATGCACCGGGCCGTTAGGGAGTGCCCTACATCACCAGGAAGGGTTCCACTCCCTGAATGTCCAACTCGTGTGCGACCACCACATGAAGATCATGCATGTGTGCGCACGCTTTCCAGGGAGTGTGCACGACAAGAGCACCCGGGGCAGTCGGACATTTTCCGGCCTCTTCAAGGACCACCCCAGGATGGCCGGTTGGCTCTTGGGGGATTAGGGGTACCCACTGAGGACCTGGTTAATGACGCCAGTATGGAGGCCAGTGGCTGATGCAGTGACCAATACAACAAGACCCATGTGGCCACCCGGCCAGTCATTGAGCGGTTCATTGGATGGCTGAAAATGTGGTCCCAAAGCGTCGACTGCTTCGGTGGTGCCTTGCAGTACTTCCTCCAGAGGATCGCTCACTGCTGTGCCCTACAGTACCTGGCACAGCAGCGGGACGACGTGCTGGAGGTGGAGGAGGAGGAACATGTGGCTACCGAGGAGGAGGGGAGGGCGCCGGGCCAGGAGGGGCTGAAGGACGGTCCTGGGGAGGACCTGCACGACCACCTCGAGGATGGAGGACAAGCAGCAGTGGCAAGGGTCAGACATGCTTGGAGTGCCAGGGAGGCCCTCATCCTCACCATAGTACCATATGAAGTCTTAGTTCATCATCTCACCCCTCCCCCCCCACCCATCTTCCCCAACCCATTCCCTGCACCCGCCCCCCCCTCCCCCATTCCCACATTCCTTCCCCCAACTACCCTGTTCCAGCCTCCCAGGTTCTGTGTAACATCACTCCAGGGTGAAGGGACTGTGTTGACACTGTCCATGGATCACTGTCGAAGGCAGGGGGGCAATGATAACCCGCAGAGAGCTGGGCGCTGGTGCTCCTCAATCTGTGCCATAGTCTGACTCCTGCCTGTCTGCTGAGTGCTCGCTCACACCCATCATCTGCACATGGTGTGCCTGGGGGTGGGGGATGGGTCCAGGACCACCATGCCCGGGGGCCTGGGGCAGGGGATTGGAGGTTGACCTGCACTGTGGAAGAAAGTGGCAGAGGCATTGTATTTCTCGGGTGCAACGTGTTTTACTGCTGTACATATGTGTCCCCAACTGCCCCTGGACCCTGATGGTGCTGCCTCCCTTCCCACCACTCCCAACACCCCCCTCGTGCCCTCCCAGTGACCCTCGACCTTGCGCGCTCTGCCATTGTGTCTGGGTGTGTCCCCAGGATACACATCAGAGGTGGTGGCAGCCTGCTGCTGACAGTGTCCCATGGCCTTTGATAAACTTGGTGGGCATCCTCTGGGCGCCTTGGGGCCTGAGGGTCTTGGCCCACTTGCCAGCGGTGCATGCCTCGCTGTGTCTCCCTCTTCAGGGGGCCAAGATATGCCATTGTTGGGAGGGGATGCGAGTGGGGGGGGGAGGGATGCTAGGCACCATCGTTGCCACCCCATAGGGTGGTTCCGGATTGGCACACAATGCCCCCTGCTCCATGTCAGTGCCCCTAGGGCTCTTGGGTCACCTTGGGATGGAGGGGCAGCTGGGGCTCAATCCATCTGCTTCATCTGGCTCTGCCAACCCTGGCGGCTTCCCAATGTCTGGACCATCATGCTGACACCCTCAGGAATGCTCTTCGGTAACTGGGACATGCACTGGAGCGCATTTGGCAATGACAGCTTGATGCGCAATCAATTGCACAAAGACGCAGATTGGGTACAACTGTGGCTTTATTGCAGTCAGATGCGTGGCCTCCTGCTGCAGCTGGCGAAATGGCAGGGCAATGGAGGTCAAGCATATTTATACAGATCTTAGTGGGCGGAGCCAGCGGCAGGGGCTACCGGCGAACCTGTAGTGCAGGTCCTACCTTACTCCCCATAATACAGTGGTTCACCACATTCACCCCCTTTTTAAAATGAGTCCGGCGGGGGCGATGTGAAACTATATACACATAGTGCAATTATGTACAGTGTTAAGAATGGGGAAAACAAGGAAGAAAAAAAAAGAAAAGTCCATGTTGATGGTCCGGAGTCCGTCAAAGGTTCAGCCGATCCGGTGCTTTGGTGCTTCGTTGGGAGCGGCTTAATGGTGGCGGCGAAGTCGGTGCTGGCGGTGGTGGAGGTGGCACCGATGGCGGTGGTGGCGGTGCTGATGCAGGCCAGTCATCGGGGAACTCCGGGAGCATGCAGAAGTCCTCTTCGTCCTCTTGTGCGGGAAGGCGGGGTGGGGGGAGGGGTTGGTCTGGGGGGGGTCAATGTTGGCGGCGCAGTGGGGAGGGGGTGTGTGTGTTGGGGTGGAACCTGATGGTGCCAGGTCCCTGAGTGAGACAGTATCTTGGCGGCCGCCGAGGAACTCCACGTAGGAATATTGAGGGTTGGCGTGGAGCAGATGAACCCGGTCCACCAAGGGGTCCGCCTTGTGGAGTCGGACGTGCCTACGGAGAAGGGCCGGTCCTGGAGCTGCGAGTCACGTCGGGAGCGACACCCTGGATTTGGACTTCCTGGGGAAGGTAAAAACACGTTCATGGGGTGTGGCATTAGTGGCGGTGCACAATAGTGACCGGATGGAGTGCAGAGCGTCAGGGAGGACCTCCTGCCAGCGAGAGGCTGGGAGGTTCCTGGACCGTAGGGCCAGCTGGACGGCCCTCCAAACCGTCCCATTCTCCTGTTCTACTTGCCCGTTTCCCCAGGGTTGTAGCTGGTTGTCCTGCTGGAGGCTATACCCCTGCTGAGCAGGAACTGACGCAGCTAATCGCTCATGAATGAGGATCCCCTGTCACTGTGGATGTAGGCGGGGAAACTGAACAGTGCGAAGATGGTGCTGAGGGCCTTGATGACGGTGACAGACATCATATCGGGGCATGGGATGGCGAAGGGAAATCTGGAGTACTCATTGACCACACTGAGAATGTACGTGTTACGGTCGGTGGAGGGGAGCGGCCCTTTGAAATCCACGCTGAGGCGTTCAAAAGGGCGGGAAGCCTTCCCCAGGCCCGCACGGTCCGGCCGGTAGAAGTGCGGCTTGCACTCCGCACAGACCTGGCAGTCCCTGGTGACTGTCCTTACTTCGACGGAGTAGGGCAGATTGCGAGCTTTGACCAGATGGTACAATCGAGTGACCCCCGGGTCACAAAGGCTGTCGTGTAGGGCCCAGAGTTGGTCTACTTGTGCGCTGGCACATGTACCTCGGGAGAGAGCGTCTGGGGGCTCGTTAAGTTTACCGGGGCGATACAAAATATCGTAATTATAGGTGGAGAGCTCGATTCTCCACCGCAAGATTTTATCATTTTTGATCTTGCCCCGCTGTGTGTTATTGAACATGAAGGCTACCGACCGTTGGTCTGTAAGGAGAGTGAATCTCTTACTGGCCAGGTAATGCCTCCAGTGTCGCACAGCTTCAACGATAGCTTGTGCCTCCTTTTCGACGGATCAGTGTCGAATTTCAGAGGCATGAAGGGTGCGGGAATAGAATGCTACGGGTCTGCCTGCCTGGTTTAGAGTGGCGGCAAGGGCAATGTCTGAAGCGTCACTTTCTACTTGAAAAGGCAATGACTCATCCACCGCACGCATCCCGGCCTTGGCGATATCTGCTCTGATGCGGGCGAAAGCGTGTTGTGCCTTGTCCGCGAGAGGGAATTGGGGAACAAAATGGTGCACACATTGCGGGGTCGGGACAAGGTGGCGGCGCCCATGGGCGCATGTGGCCGAAGGGGGACAAGATGGCGGCGCCCATTGGTCGCACATGGCCCCGGGAGGAGAAGATGGCAGCTCCCATTGTGCGTTTGGCGTGGGGGAGGGGGCGATCACAGCGACTGGCACAAAGCCGCGAAGTCGCCCTTCTTACTTCAGGATTTACAAACGGCAGTGCAGGCCGGGCAGTGTTGGCGGGAGTACTTCTGCTGACCGCAGAAGTAGCAGCGGGGACCCCCGGGGTGCGCGGATTGGCGTGCGGCGCAGGCATATTGGGAAGGCAGGGTCCCAGCTGAGGAGGTCGTTGGTGGGGTCCAGGAGGGGTAGGAAGGGGTAGAAGGGTGGGCAGCGCGACGGGAGGGGTAAGACTGTGCATTACGGGATGCGACCGTCATGCAGAGCACCAAGGTTTTCGTCTCCACAAGTTCCAGCGTGGCCCCTTCCAGTAATCATTCTTGGATGCGGTCCGACACAATGTCCGTCACGCATGAGGAGATTAGCGTGTTCAGCGGCCGTAACGGCCTGACAGTCACAGGGACGAGTAGTAACCCGGACGAGTGGAATTAGGGCGCACCAGAAGTCTTTGATGGACTCACCAGGGAGTTGCGAGCGGGTGGCGAGTACATGCCTGGTGAAGAGCATGTTCGTCTTTTGAGCATAGTGTTCTTTAAGGCGTGCAATTGCTTTCGCCTAATTCGAGGCGTCTTGGATCAACGGGAACACGCTGGAGCTCAGTCTGGAGTACAGGACGTTTATCTTTTGAGCCTCCGTTAGCGCGGGGTCTGCAGCGTTGATGTAGTCCTCAAAACAGGCTAGCCAGTGAGTAAAGTCTTTTCTGGCGTCGGGCGAGTGCGGATCCAGCTGCAGGCAATCGGGCTTAATTCTGATATCCATTCTGTGGAAAAATTTGACTGCAATAAATTGATGCTCAATCAATTGCACAAAGATGTAGATTGGGCACAACTGTGGCTTTATTGCAGTCAGATGTGTGGCCTCCTGCTGCAGCTGGCGGAATGGCAGGGCAATGGAGGTCATGCATATTTATACAGATCTGAGTGAGCGGAGCCAGCCGGCAGGGGCTACCGGCGAACCTGTAGTGCAGGTCCTACCTTACATCCCATAATACAGTGGCTCACCACACAGCTGTGCTGTGAAAATGGTGGTCTCCTCGGAACTCCCCTCCGAGTTGTTCTCTTGTGAGGAGGGGGTTAACCACCTCCGATGGGATACTGGACATGTGGTCAGTGGGAGGGAAGAATCATTCTGTATGGCATTAATAACTCTTTGTGGCGATCCTCACCTCTGAGCCGTACTGCCACATCCACGTCAGTGACCAATCTGTTCTCAGCCACCCCCGCGGCCTACAGGGCCCGTTCCTTGTAGGGGGTGAGAACTCTGATGTCTGGCACCCCTGCTGACTGTCTGGACCCTCTCCGGAATGTTGAGGGCTGATATCTCCTGCGGGGACACAGAGAGGGCATTGTGAGTCGCACGCTTCGTTCATTGCAGGGGTGTGGGGGGTGGGGGTGGGGGTGGGGAAAGCAGGCATGGGCCGCACCTCTGGACATGGGTAGGCCGGGGCATGGTATGGTGCTGGGTGGGGTGATGCTAGGTGCATGATCATCAAGGGGGTGCAGGCAGGACAGCTGCCAACCCACCCGTGTAGCCAGGTGGAGATCTTCTTACGGCACTGGGTGCCGGTCCTCCTGGTGACACTCCCCGAGCTGACGACCACTGCCGCTTCTTCCCAGGCAATACTGGGACCCTTGGGGGATCAAGGCATCCCGTCTGGACTCGACCACGTCCAGGAATCTGGCTAGGTCAGCATTGCCGAATCGTGGGGCTGGTCTCCTCCGTGGCATGGCTGCGAGCTGTGTGGGGTTTGCTCTGCGGGTTCAGTTTAAGTGCTGCTCCCCCTTGTTGGTGGGAAACTGGCGGGTGCGGTCCCGGCGAATCAGCCGGCGGGACCATCATTTGCAGCATGATGCCCATGGGGCCTCAATAAATGGTCCAATTAACATTTGATACCAGTGATGGCCTCGCTGGGTTGAGCATTGGGAAGTCTGCAGCAGTCCCGCTCGCTACCACATTCAAATCTTTTCCACTAAATTGCTCCCATAATGATTAACACACAGTGAGAACTCAGGCACCCAATAAAAGAGATAGTTAATATCCATGAAACATCCCAAGTGAGATTCTCACTGATGTGATCAAAAAAGCATTTGCAATCAGCACACAAAAACGAATCCTTCTCTGGGCTGACTGAAGTGATCCATAATTCAATAAGACACGAATTATTGCAGCATCTTGTCACTTCAATATAATTTTGATGCAATATTCATAAAATGTACTTTTGTAAACAGGTTAGACTCGGGCTTAGGGAGCAACATTATGAAGTTTCCAGAAGATATGAAACTTGACAACATAGTAAATAATGATCATGATAGTTGTAGACTTTGGGATGACATAGAAAGGCGGGTGAAATGGATAAGTGGCATTGGAGTTGAATGTGGAGAAGTGTGAAAAGATAATGCACCATAACTGATATGATTTTGAAAAGTGGAGATGATTTGGGGTGGGGAGTGGGAGGGGGTGGAGTAGAAAGATATCAGGCTGGATTCTCTGTTTGGGAGACTATGGGCTCAATTCAACCAAATGGGAACCAAGTCCCGTAGCGAGCGCGTTTAGCTGCGTGTTTCCTGGCATTCACAGTGCCTAGAAACACATGGCTATTCATCGCGACTTGCATTGTATAATGGGTCTGAATGGGGATCGGGCAGCCGAGGCCACACATAGTTCCCTTTTGTACAGTGGAAAAACACAGCTCGCTGGAACTCCCCAGTGTAGTGAGAGATTGGGATGCCATTTAAAAATGGCGTTCCAATCTCCGAAGCCCCGAAGCGATCCCAGATCTCACCCCCCCCACCCCCAGCCCGAATGCACTATAGGAGATTCCCCAGCACCCCTCCCCCACCCCCTCCCCCCACCACAACCCCGCAACACCCACACAGGGCTGGCCCAACCTAATCGCGCGCGTGCAAAAAATGCCAGCTTGGCACCTTGGCTATCGGGTCAGGGGTGCCCTGCGTGGGTGCCAGCGTCGGGAAACACGCGGCTAAACGCGCTCGCTATGAGACTTTGTTGCCTTTTGGGACAGTTGCGCCGTGAGTCTGTTCAATCTTTCCTGCTAGTATAATCTCTCAGTCCTGATATCATTCCTATCAATATTTTTGTACTTTCTCCAGTGTCTCTATATCCTTTTTATAATATGGAGGCTAGAATAGAGATAATAGTGCTTCAAAGCATGCCTGAAATTCAATACAGGTTTAACATAACTTGTCTTCAATTCTATCCCTCTAAGAATGCACTCTGCGCTTGGTTTGCTTTTCTGATGACCTTATTAATCGGCATCCTATTGAAATCAGAGGCTTATCGTACTTTTCTTCAGTCTGCTTTGGAAAGTTACTAATGGCTTGTTGAAGATGAATCATCTGATTAACTGGACCCGACTGATATTAAACTCCCAACCTAAAGCAGATAATTTCTTCATTCATTTCACTGCTCTTTATCTGTGCTATTTGACTGCTGTGTTCACCTGGATAGCGAAGGCAATTGCACTTCAAAAGTATTTAATTGGTTGTGAAAGACTTATGGTCATCCTGAGGATGTGCAAAGTGTCATATAAATGCAAGTTTTATTTTCTGTCTTTCCTTCCTGACTTCAGTGGAAGTAGATAACCTGCTCACCTTCACCAGAAGCAATGCCTGGCCCAGATGCTCATTGAGGCAAGATGAGGGAATTTTGGTTTAAACTCCTAAATTGGGAAAGCAAGGATGAAAAGCTTCCTTTTGTATTAAATATGAAAATTGAAATACAAAGGAGGAACGTGGTTCTGAATGTGTTAAGTAGCTTGTTCACTGCTTTGCTTTCACACCTCCAGGCTTTTATAAATCTCACAAGGATCTGGACCCATTACAATATATAATTAACGGTAGGAGAAAGGTTCTTATTTCTGAATCCTACCCACGCACATGATCAGATTAAAAGTTACATTTCTTTTTGCCCTTCACAAACTCCTCCTGTTTTGAAAAAAGCAATGTTCCCACAGTGACTCAGCCAGTTTACCCGGTGAACAATGGATTCATGCAGATTAGAAAGTGCCCCGATTCACGTTTGATCTGGCGCAGAGCTTCTGACCCCACATCCTCGTGACCACCAACAACAACTCCTTCCACATTGCCCTTCTCTGTCCCTGCCTGAGCTTCCTGAAATACTCGTCCATACCCTTGTTACCTCTCGACTCGACTATTTCAATGGTCTTCCTTAGGACTATTGAGTTCATTTAAAACTGCTGCAACTCACACCACATCCTGTTCACCCTTCTCTGCTGAGCTTGCGAACCTACATTTATCCTAGCTGAACAACGGCTCGATTTTATGATTCTTATCATTGTTTTCCATTTCCTCGATAGCCTCACCCACCCCCCATGTCTGTAGCCTTCTCCAGCTCTACAATCGAATGAGCTCCCTGCACTCCTCTTGTCATAGAGCCATAGAGGTCTATCGCACAGAAAAGGCCCTTTGGCCCAACCTATCTGCGCTGGTCAACAACAACCATTTAAACATTCGAATCCCATTTTCCAATGCTTGGCCCATAGCCTTGTATGTCTTGGCATCGCAAGTGCATATCTAAATACTTCTTAAATGCCTCAGGCAGTGAGTTCCAGACTCCCACCACCGTCTGGGTGAAAAGGTTTTCCCTCACATCCCTGCTAAACCTCCTGCCCCTTACCTTAAATTTATATCAACTGATCATTAATCCCTCCACCAAGGGGGAAAGTTTCTTCCTGTCTATCTACACCCGTCATAATGCTATACATCTCAATCATGTCCTCTCCCAGTATCCTCTGCTACATGGAAAACAATCCCAGTCTATCCAATCTCTCTTCATAGCTAAAACTCTCCAGAGCAGGCAAAATCCTAGTAAATCTCCTCTGCACCTTTTCCAGTGCTGTCACATCCCTCATATAATGTGAATTCCAGAACTGCACACAAAACTCTAGCTGTGGCCTAACCAAAGTTTTCTAACCTCCCTGCTCTTAAACTCTATACCTCAGATAATAAAGGCAAGTATAGCATATGCCTTCTTAACCACTGTATCCACCTGCTCTGCTACCTTAAGGGACTGGAGTGCGTGCACACCAAAGTCCCTCTGATCCTCGGTGGTTCCCAGGGTCCTGCCGTTCATCAAATATCCCCTTGCCTTGTTTGTCCTGCCCAAGTGCATCACCTCACACTTATCCCGACTGAATTACATTTCCACTGATCAACCTATCTGACCAGCCCGTCCAAATCCTCCTGTAATCACTATTTACCACCCCACCAATTTTCATTTCATGCGCAAACGTACTGATCAACCCTCCTACATTCATATCTAAATAATTTATATAAACCACAAACAGCAAAGGCCCCATCACCAATCCCTCGGGACCTCAATGTACAGTCAGAAAAACACCCTTGACCATCACTCTCTTCTTTCTGCCACTCAGCCATTTCTGGATCTAATCTGCCAAATTTCCTTGGGTCCCATGGGTTCTTACCTCCACTATCAACCTTTCATGTGGGACCTTATCGTAAACCTTATTGAAGTCCAAGTAGACTACATAAAATACATTGCCCTCATCTACACACCTGGCCACCTCTTCGAAAAATTCAATCAAGTTGGTCAGACATGACCTCCCCTCAACAACATCATGCTGACTGTTCTTGGTTAATCCCTGCCTCTCCAAATGCAGATTAATTCTGTCTCTCAGAATTCCTTTCAATAGATTCCCACCAAAGGTTAGACTGACTGGCCTGTAGTTTCCTGGTTTATCCCTTCCTCCCTTCTTGAATGCACCCCTGATTTCCATCGCCATCACAATTGGTGGCCATGCTTTCAATTTCCCAGGCTTCAAGCTCTGGAAATTGCTTCCTCCTCTGCCCTTTGACTGCCTTTAAAACTCCCTTTAATCCCTGCCTATTTCACAAAATGCTTGTTCAATTGCCCTAATATCTTCCTATGGTGAATGGTGTCACATTCTGCCTGAATTACCTTGACAGCGTTACACGGAAATTCTTCTTTTCCTGTCTAGGTTTAAAAAAAACAATAAACTTTCATCCTATTAAGATAATGGACGACTGCCAATCAACTAAAATAAACAAACTTGAATTCCATCAAGTGGGATGAAAAGGAACAGATGCTTAAGTCTGGAGAGCACACAAGACCCCACCTCCTGTTCCAAAGTTTCTGAGATGAGATATGAAAATTTTATGTTCTGAGAACAATGACAGCAGCAGACATGGCTTAATCAAATTCCTCTGGCATATACAGCCAACAGGACTTTATGAACCATTTACCAAGTCAGAGAAATCAGAAATCAGGATGCTCAACTGAAAGGCTGGAGAGAAGCTATCTCTCGCTATGTCTAAAGTATTGTGCCTATATTTGCAAAGTATTGATCTTGACAAGAGAAACATACTGCAAATCGTTTGAGAATAAAATATGGAAATCTGCTCCATACAACTACACCCAGGAAGACAACTGAACAAAATGGTTGCAATGTGAAACCACTGTGTCGAGAATAGCCGAAGCTCAGTTAACCGCATACTCCTTTGTTTCAACTTTTGTCAAGAAATTTAAAAAAAAACTTTTTTAGGCTATCCTCTTCATCTACCATCTGTACCTATGTGTGTGGGCCCAAGGAGTGTGTGTGTGATGTATGAATGTTGGTACGATTTATCCAGTTTTTTAAATTTGGGAAGAAATTTCAAAAATGTAATCTTGTTCTTTATTTAAACTCAGAAAACCTCTCTGACTAATGCTTTAATCTGATCAAAATAGGGGGTCTCCTGCAGTATAGTCAAAGCATGTTCTCTCTAAATTCACAAAATAAATCCTGTTTTGGTCAGATCTGGAGTGGTAGAATAGGGGAGTCAATTTACCCCTTCTCATGCGGTTGCAACAACAGATTTTGCTGCATTACAAGTGCTGTATAAATGGAAGCTATTTTTTGTTGTTGACCTCAGCTGTCTTGTGGTATCTTGTATTGACTGGTGAAGTGCAATTTAAAAAGCAAACCCAGCCATGAGTTCCATTCCTCATCTCCCTCGCTGGAAAGTGTGGGGGGGGTGCCCCCACGGTGGCCTGGCCCATGATCGGGGCCCACCGATCCTCGGGCGGGCCTGTGCCATGGGGGCACTCTCTTCCTTCCGCCTCGGCCATAACCTCCGCGATGGCCGACGCGGAAGTGACCCCCCCCTGCGCATGTGCGGGGATGCCATCAGCAGCCGCTGACGCTCCCGCACGTGCGCGGACTTCCGCCGGCCAGCGAATTCCCTTCGGCCCCAGCTGGCGTGGCGCCAAAGGCCTTTCCCGCTGGCCGGCAGTGTGCCAACCACTCCGGCATGGGCCTAGCCCCTCAAGGTGAGGGCTTGGCCCCTAAAGGTGCGGAGGAATCCACACCTTTGGGGCGGCCCGACTCCGAAGTGGTTCACGCCACTCCATCCCACCGGGACCCCCTGCCCCGCTGTGTAGGGGAGAATCCCACCATGGGACTGCTTGGGTACTGCCCCCTGGCACTGCCCAGGAGTGCCCCAGTATGAGCCTCTCCCTGCTGAACAATGCACTCACCTGAGATCCTCTGGAAGGTCTTCCCGCCAGGTGCACACTGTGGGAGACCAGTCGTAACTCACACCAGTCCGCTCTCACACCGACGTGAATGGATTTTCCTACGGCGGGGCAGGGGGCTGGGATGATTTTGGCACATAGGCCTGATAAGGCGGTTAAAATGTATTATAATGATGTTTCCGACGTTGAATGTCGGGATTCCCATTACAGCACTGGTGACAAGCGGGGACAATCGCTGCAAGACATCCCACCGAAGTAAAACACGATTTGGGGCATCTCATGAGATTTTCCGCTCCCGTCACCAAACCCTCCTGAAATCCCAGCAAGTGTCACACAACACAATGGAGGATATCTTCAGTGTGACGAGGAGACCTTGCCTCAAGGACTGTGTGGCGATTAATCCTCCCAAGATTGTCATGCATGGATGCACCTATGACAGGTAGATTGGTGAAGATGAGGTCAAATATGTGTTCCCATTGTGTGAGTTTTCTCAGGGGCGGCACAGTGGCACAGTGGTTAGCACTGCTGCCTCACGCCGCCAAGGTCCCAAGTTCGATCCCGGCTCTGGGTCACTGTCCATGTGGAGTTTGCACATTCTCCCCGTGTTTGCATCGGTTTCACCCCCACAACCCAAAGACGTGCAGGGTAGGTGAATTGGCCATGCTAAATTGCCCCTTAATTGGAAAAAATAAATTGGGTACTCTAAGTTAGTTTTCTCAGCACCTGCTGTAGGCCCAGTCTTTCAGCTCCTTCAGGACTGGTCAGCTCAGTCACTCATGGTGTGTCCGAGCCATTCTTGGTGATTGGTCCCCTCTTAAAGTTGCCCTTGCCACCCTTAGTAATTCTTCCAGGTTGTGTGCAACATGAAAGAATATTGATTCTTCAACTATAGGAGACCAGTGGCTGGTAATCAACAGGAGGTTTCCATATTTGTATTTAACCTGATGCTATGAAACCTCATGGATTCCAGATTTAATGTTGAGGACTTCCAGGATCACTCCCTCATGACTGTATGCCACTGTGCCACTATCCCTGTTGGGTCATATCTTCCGGTAAAGCAAGATGTGCCCAGGTTGGGCTGACACAGGAGTTTGGGACATTGGCTGCAAGGAATGATTCTGGAAACTATGACTATGTCAGACTGTTGCTTGACGAATCTGTGGGACAGTTCCTCCAATTTTGGCACAGGCCCCGAGATATTAGTGAGGAAGACATACATAGAAACATACATGGAAAACTGTAGCAGGAGGAGGCCATTCGGCCCTTTGAGCCTGTTCCAACATTCATTATGTTCATAGCTGATCATCAAGTTCAATACTCTGATCCAGCCTCCCCTTCCCCCCCATATCGCTTGATCACTTTAGCCCGAAGAGCTATACCTAACTCCTTCTTGAAGTTACACAATGTTTGGCCGGAACTAGTGAATTCCACAGATTCACCACTCTCTGGGTAAAGAAATTTCTCCTCACCTCAGTCCTAAAAGGTTTACCCCTTATCTTCAAACTGTGACCCCTAGTTTTGGATTCCCCCACCATTGGGAACATTCTTTCTGAATCTACCCTTAGAATTTTGTAAGTTTCTATGAGATCCCTCTCACTCTTCTAAACTCCAATGAATATAATCCAAACCGATTTAGTCTCTCCTCATATGACAGTTCGCCGTACCAGGAATCAGCCTGGTAAACCTTTGCTGCACTCCCTCCTCAGCAAGAACATTCTTCCTCAGATAAGGAAACCAAAACTGCTCACAGTACTCGAAGTGTGGCCTTTGGTTGGGTCAACCGGGCTGGATATTTCTTTGTCGTGTCCGGTTCCTCTGTCAATGGTGGGTGAGCCTTCTTATTTTCTTTTTGTTATATGTTCCAGTAATAACTTAATATAATTGAGTGGTTTATTAGACCACTTCAGAGGCAAATTAAGAGTCAAACACATGGCTGTGTGTCTGGAGTTACATAAAGTCTAAACCAAGTAAGGATGACACTTTAAGTGGGTTTTTCTGCCAAGTTTTCATGGTGATATTACTTTCATAAGTGATATTACTTTTTATTCCAGAGTAACTAAATGAACTGAATTTAAATTCCCCAGGTGTTATGGTGGGAATTGAACTTGTCTTTCGATCATTAGTCTGGTCTCTGGATTATCAGTCCACCAACAAAACAACAAGAACACGTGCAATAGGAACAAGAGTAGACCATGGGTGGGATTCTACGGTCCCCCAGCCACATGTTTCTCAGCAACAAGTTTCTCACAAGATTATTTCTCCCCCCCCCCCCCTCCCCCCACCACCTGCTTGTCAATGGGATTTCCTATTGTCACCACGGTCATGGCTGTGTCCCTTTAAGAAATGTTTTTGTCTTATCACATGGCTTCAGTGATGTCATTGTGTGGGTGGCGCTGGGCTGTGGCTCTGGGAGTTGGTTTTACTTTCGCTTTGGGTTTGGAACTGGTTTCTGGCTCTGAGTTTTTACTTTCGCTATTCACATTTGGCTGCTGTCGACTCAGACAGAGATGTATTTTGGCCAATCTCTCTAAATTCAATTTTAAAGAGTTATTCCAAGGAAGAAACCCAATTATTATAGTTACCTACTGTTTTGATAAAAAGGGGTTTTTGGTTTATGGGATCTTGTTATTGAATTGGAACAGTTAAGGAGGAATTTATTAAGGGTTATACATAGATTACTGTCGCTGTGTAGGGTCTTTATGTTTGTAGTTGATAAAAATTCTGAATGTGTGTGTTTATACAAATGTTAATTAAATTCATAGAATAAAGCTTGTTTTTTTAATTAAAAGCGTCTAAGAACTATGGCTGGCCCATAAGCTCACTTAGAGATCGGGGCACCCTTTTAAAATGGCGGCCTGATCGCTGAGTTCAGCTGTCCAGTGCGAAAAGAAATTGAGCTAAACCGGCGAAAAATTCCCCAGGGCCCAAAAAAGTGACTAAATGTCATTGGATAGCAGTGGGGAACTCCCCGGCTCCCTGAAAATCCTGCCACAAATTAACTTAGAAATTTTGGGGGAAAATTGCACCCAATGGGTGAAGTAATTTTACCTCTTCTCAGTCCTAAATTACTGTGCTCCTGCATTTTAGTTTCCTCGACCAGTGGAAATAATCTCCCAATGTCAACCCTATGAAACCCCTTCAGAATTTTGTAGGTTACAATGAGATGGCCTGTCAGTTTTCTATATTATAACACCACTATGGCACTGTTCTCTTGGCTCACACATTGCCAATCTGAGTAAATATTACCTTACATCAAAAAGATACTGTGTACCACTCTTTGATATGGAATATTCCATTTTGTTTTGATTAAAATTGAAAATCCAATGTAAAATTCTTGATTCATTAAAGATTGTGTCAAAATGATGCTGCATTTTCAGTGGGAAAATTTAATTATGTACACAATAGAAATCACTTGAAGCCCTGAAGGCGAAACATTTGTTCGGAATTCCGCATTCAGTCTCTCATTAAATATATTATGTAGCCCAAGATGATGGATAATAGAACTTGTTTCATTAATTACATTTTGAAGTCTTATTTTTGTCATTGTTATGAAAAGAGAACTGAGACACTGGAACCATTCTTATTGAAGCAAAGAAACTGAGGAGGTTAAATAAAGATTTGATAGATTATGAGGGGCACAGATGGAGTGAGCAAAGAAACACTATTTCCTCTGGTTGGGGAATCAGCGGTGAAGGGCTCTCAATTTAAAACTCCCACTAAGAGAATGAGGAGAGAGGTCAGAGGACATGTCTTTGATTAGAGAGTTGTTGGAGCATGGTATGCTTTGAAACAGAGAATGTTCAATCATTTTCTCTTTTAAGGGAAAGTTGGATAAATGATGCAGAGAAAGATGAGGGCAGTAGAGCGAACCACAAGGTAGTGGGATTAATATTAGAGGACTCTAGTAAAAAGCCAGCACAAAACACAGTGGAATGAATGGCAAACTCCTGTGCTGTAAAAATTTCAGATTTTTTTGGAAGTAAACGAGATGCAGAGTTTAGACCCATTGTGCAGGGCACAAGGGACAAAACCAGTAGGAAAAGGTTGGCAGGACAAGTTGAGAAGTTTGTTGAAAAGCATACGGGACCCCTTGGCTGTATAAACGGAGATACAGAGTACAAAGCAACCATGTTTTGCTAAAGCTTTATAAAACACTGGTTGGGCCCCAGATGCATAATTGTGACCAATCCTGGCAACTATTTGTTGAGAATGATGTGAGGGCCTTGGAGAAGAGACTTGCTGGAATAGTGGCAGGGATGAGGGACATCAGTTAGACGGAGAGGCTGGAGAAGTTGGGAGTGTTCTCCTTAGAAGCAGAGTAGATTTAAGGGGAGATTTAACAAAAGGCATTTTTGATAAATCAGGAGAAACTACTTCAGTTGAGAACACAGATTTAAGAGGATTGGTAAAAGGACCAGAGGGATGATAAAAATTGTTGTGTTGGGCGCTCTGGATCCGTGGAACACATACAGGTCACCAACACTTGAAATAGTGCAACACTATTTTATTGAGTCATTAACAGTTTAACATACTCTCACTGTGGGTTAACACGATACTAGCTTTAACTAAAGACCTTTGCCTTGTCCTAACCAGTTGATGGGCTCAGCACATGGTGAATGTCTGTGCTGCAGGCTGTGAGCTCTGTCCTACTAGGAAGCTGCAGCTCGAATGAGTGGGAACTCTGATGCCCCCTGTCTTTATAGTGCGTGTGCTCTAACTGGTGATTGGCTGCGGTGTTGTGTGTGTTGATTGGTCCCACTGTGTGTCTATCAGTGTGTGTCTGCTGGTGTATATTATGACATCCCCCTTTTATAAAAGAATGTACATGTGTGGCAATAAATAGTGTATGATGAGAATGACCCTAACTACGTGTGTGCGAAAGACATATTTACAGGACTATGTACATGAGAACTAAGCTAATTACATGGGAAGGTGCCTGGTGCAGAAAAACAGCATGCAACAAGAATAATGAGATGAACACTATATACAAACCATGTAAATGATCAAACGGAAGAACAGAACAATTCAGAAAGTCTATAAGTCCACAAAGTTCACAAATTAAGTCTCTGAGGTGGGCGACGAATTCTGGTTGACCGCCTCAAGGGTGGGCCGGGAGCCGCCGGCTGAGGAACGGGTTGGACTGCGTCAGAGTGAGGAGGATACAGAGTGACAGGGGCCTCTGCATAATCCATGGCAGGGTCAGCAGGAGGGAGAGGCGACAGTGGAGGATCACATAGCAAGCGTGGAACGAGGCGAAGGGCGCGTCGATTGCGGCGCAGCATGGAGCCATCCGGTAGACGAACCAGGAACGAGCGGGGGGCCACCTGCCGAAAGACAACAGCGGTTGCAGACTAGCCACCATCCGGAAGACGGATGCAGACATTGTCATCTGGAGCCAGAGCAGGGAGATCAGCTGCAGGGGAGTCATGAGCCGCCTTGTGCTGTGCACGGGACAGTTGTATCCGTCGAAGGACCGGAACGTGGTCGAGGTCTGGGACATGAATGGACGGCACCGTCGTCCTCAGGGTACGACCCATGAGCAATTGGGCTGGCGACAGGCCAGTGGACAGTGGGGCGGAGCGATAGGCCACCAAGACGAGGTGGAAATCGGACCCAGCATCGGCAGCCTTGCAGAGGAGCCGTTTGACTATATGGACTCCCTTCTCCGCTTTGCCGTTGGATTGGGGGTACAGGGGACTGGATGTCACATGGGCAAAATTGTACCGCCTGGCAAAGTTGGACCATTCCTGGCTTGCGAAGCAGGGGCCATTGACCGACATAACTGTGAGTGAGATGTTGTGTCGAGCAAAGGTGTCCTTACAGGCACGGATGACTGCAGACGATGTGATATCGTGCAACCGTATCACCTCCGGGTAATTTGAAAAGTAGTCCACGATCAGGACATAGTCTCTACCCAGCGCGTGGAACAGGTCGATGCCCACCTTGGTCCAAGGTGACGTGACCAACTCATGGGGCTGCAGGGTCTCACGTGGTTGGGCCGGCTGGAAGAGCTGACAAATGGGGCAGTTGAGCACTGTGTTGGCTATGTCTTCATTAATGCCGGGCCAGTACACTGCCTCTCGGGCCCGTCGGCGGCACTTTTCCACGCCAAGATGGCCCTCGTGTAGTTGTTCCAGGACGAGCTGGCGCATGCTATGCGGGATGACAATGCGGTCCAGTTTCAGAAGAACCCCGTCTACTACTGCCAGATCATCTCTGACATTATAGAACTGAGGGCATTGGCCCTTGAGCCACCTGTCTGTTAGGTGGCGCATGACATGATGTAGCAAAGGGTCAGCCGCCGTCTCACGACAAATTTGGACGAGGCGTTCATCCGTGGCAGGTAGATTGGAGGCCACGAAGGCCACATGGGTGTCAACCTGGCAGACGAATCCCGCTGGGTCACATGGAGTGTTGACTGCCCTGGAGAGAGCGTCAGCAATGATGAGGTCTTTGCCTGGGGTGTATACCAGCTGGAAGCTGTATATCGCCGGAGCTTGAGAAGAATACGCTGGAGGCGAGGCGTCATGTCGTTCAAGTCTTTCTGTATTATATTGACCAGCAGGCGATGGTTGGTCTCGACGGTGAATTGAGGAAGCCCGTACACATAATCGTGAAACTTAACCACATCGGTCAGAAGGCCCAGGCACTCCTTTTCTATCTGCGCGTAGCGCTGCTCCATGGGAGTCATGGCGCGTGACGCATATGCAACGGGGGCCCATTATGAGGCCTCATCGTGTTGTAGGAGCACTGCCCCAATGCCGGATTGGCTGGCATCGGTTGAAATTTTGGTCTCTTTTGCTGGATCAAAGAAAGCTAAGACTGGGGCCGTGGTGAGTTTGGTTTTGAGTTCTCTCCATTCGCGCTCATGGGCAGGGAGCCATTGAAAGTCTGTCAACTTCCTGACCAGGTTCTTGAGAGCCATAGTGTGAGAGGCGAGGTTAGTGATGAACTTCCCTAAAACGTTGACCATGCCCAGAAATCGGAGGACCGCCTTCTTGTCCTCTGGCGTTTTCATGGCTGTGATCGCAGCCATCTTGTCCGCATCCGGCCGCACACCCAACTGGGAGATGTGGTCCCTGAGGAACTTGAGTTCTGTCTGGCCAAAAGAGCATTTGGCCCTGTTGAGGCGGAGGCCCTGCTCACGTATACATTTGAATACGAGCTGGAGGCGACTGACATGCTCCTGCAGGGTGGTGGACCAAATGATTATGTCGTCGACATAGATGCGAACACCTTCAATGCCTTCCATCATTTGTTCCATAATCCTATGGAACACTTCTGAAGCAGATATGATCCCAAACGGCATCCTGTTGTAACAATATCTGCCAAAGGGGGTATTAAATGTACACAGTTTCCTGCTGGATTTGTTGAGCTGTATTTGCCAGAATTCTTTTGAGGCGTCGAGTTTGGTGAAGAGCTTGACGCGAGCCACCTCGCATGTGATCTCTTCGCACTTGGGAATTGGATAATGCTCCCTCATGATATTGCGATTTAGATCCTTGGGATCAATGCAAATTCTCAATTCGCCGGAAGACTTTTTTACATATACCATGGAACTGACCCAGTCGGTTGGTTCCGTGACTCTGGAAATCACTCCTTGGTCCTGGAGGTCCTGCAGCTGCTGCTTGAGGCGGTCCTTAAGGGGTGCTGGGACCCTGCGAAGTGCGTGCACCACAGGCGTGGCATTCTGTTTTAATAAGATCTTGTAGGTGCATGGGAGCATGCCCATGCCTTCGAAGACGTCATGGTGCTGGTTGATGATGGCGTCGAGTTGTGCCCTGAAGTCGGTGTCCTGAAAGGCAGACGTGTCATCAGGAGAGAGAGAGAGTGAACTCTCTGAAATAGGTTCAACAGCTTGCATGCCTGCGCGCCAAGCAGGGAGGCTTTCGAGGAGCCCACGATTTCAAAAGGAAGGATGGCTTTGTGTGACCTGTGCGTCACTTCAAGTTGGCACGAGCCGCTGGCCTCAATCGCATTGCCATTGTAATCCAATAGCTGGCAGGCTGATGGAAGGATGGCTGGTTTTACACGAAGGCTTTGGAAGTCAGACCGCGCAAAGAGATTGGCGGAGGCACCCGTGTCCAGGCGGAATCGTATTTGGGACCGGTTGACCGTCAGGGTGGCACACCACTCATCGTCTGGATCGATGCTGTATACCGACAGCGGCTGGTGTCTGCTTCGGGGACACCCTGTTTTTTGTCACAATACCGACTGGAAAAGGCACCTTCGGGTCCTCGCTCTCACTGCTGTGTTGGAGGTCCGCATCGGACTCGGTGACCGTGGGTTGAATTGCCTGGACATTCCTGCGAGGCTGGCTGAAGCGATATGAATTGGCAGGCTGAGCTGCTCGGCATAAGGCAGCATAGTGGCCAAGTCTGCCACATCTTAGGCATTGTCGAGATTTGGCAGGGCATTGCCGTTTTAAATGGGCGGAGCCACAGTTGCCGCACGTTGTAGCGGCAGCACGTTCGCTACACCACTGCGCATGCGCGGTGCGGTCGTGCGTGGTGCGCACCACGTTCTTCAACATCGCCGTCCCCTCGTTTGGTGTGCACAAGCGCGGGAGTCCGCGAAAAGCTCGCAAAATGGCCAAACTCATCCAGGCTGAGGCCCTGGAGTTGCTCAATTGCTTGGACCCGTTCCACCTCATGGGGACCTTACCGCGCCGTTTCAGACACTTGGATGTGGGAATACCGACTTGTGGCGTTTTCGTGTAGGACACAGGTCTCAATGGCGGTCGCTAGGGTGAGCTGCTTTACTTTGAGGAGCTGCTGTCGTAGGGGGTCCGACTGAACACTGGAACGATCTGGTCGTGTATCATGGAGTCGGAGCTGGGCCTGTAGCTGCAAGACTGCGCAAGGATGCGGAGTAGGGTGAGAAAGGATTGGAAAGGTTCATCCTTACCCTGCAAACGCTGTTGGAACACGTCGCGCTCGAAACTTTCATTCACCTCTATGCTGCAGTGAGTGTCAAACTTGAGGAGGACCGTCTTGAACCTTGTTTTATCTTCATCATCCGCAAAGGTGAGAGAATCAAAAATGTGGATGGGATGGTCTCCGGCCGCGGATAGGAGGAGAGCAATCTTCCTGGTATCCGAGGCGTCCTCCCTGTCTGTGGCCTCAAGGAAGAGCTGGAAGCGCTGTTTGAATATCTTCCAGTTGGCCCCTAGGTTGCCGGCGAAGCGGAACGGCGGCGGCGGGCTGATGTTGCCCATGTTGCAGGATGACGGAATGCTGGCGGAAGGCAGATCACTTGAAGGTAGGTCTAAGGAGGGCTAATATCCCTCAACTCCTGGTATCATGTTGTGTTGGGCGCTCTGGATCGTAGAACACATACAGGTCACCAACACTTGAAATATTATTTTATTGAGTCATTAACAGTTTAACATACTCTCACTGTGGGCTAACACGATACTAGCTTTAACTAAAGACCTTTGCCTTGTCCTAACCAGTCGATGCACTCAGCACATGGTGAATGTCTGTGCTGCAGGCTGTGAGCTCTGTCCTACTAGGAAGCTGCAGCTCGAATGAGCGGGAACTCTGATGCCCCCTGTCTTTATAGTGCGTGTGCTCTAACTGGTGATTGGCTGCGGAGTTGTGTGTGTTGATTGGTCCCACTGTTTGTCCATCAGTGTGTGTGTCTGCACCATGATACACTGGTGTATATTATGACAAAAATGTTTTTTTTTCATACAGTTTTGCATTGTCTATGGGTTTTTACTATGTACTACATTGTCTGAAAAAGGTGATGAAAACAGATTCACCAGCAACTCTCAAAATAGAACTGGATAAATATTTGAGAAGGAAAACAATTCCATGATCATGGAGACGGAGCAGGAGAATGCCTTCAAAAAGTCAGCACAACAATAATAGGTTGAATGCTCTTCTGCATCATTCTATGGAAAGTCCAATAAGTGAGAAAATAACAATCACCTAATTCCAAGCTTGGGTTTCAAGGACTTGTTGATTGGAAGGAAGGAAGATGGTATACATTTTGAAACTGCCATGGATGGTCTCTCAACAACAGTCGTGCTAATCATTCCTTATTAGACCACATCTGGAGTACCATGAACCATTCTGGGAACTATGTCTTAGGAAGGATATATTTTGTTTTGGAGGAAGTGCAGTGTAGATTTGGCAGAATGACAGCTGGGGAACCCAGGGTTAAATTATAAGCCGCACTTTGACAACCTAGGGTTGTGTTCATTGTAATTCAGAAGGCTAAGGGGTAATTTGATTAAAGTTTGCAACATATTAATGAAGCAGGCGCGATCAACAGGCACAGCAGAGAACTAGACACGGTTCTTGGGACTGGGTCGGACTCTAAGAATCGGGAAAAGAATGGGTCGTCAGCCCAAGACAGAGGTGGATTGCTTTCAGTGTGGGGGAGATCACTCCAAGGAAGCTTGCCATGTCGTGGGTTTTCGCTGTAACTGGAGACCATATCCAGGCTTTCTACTGCGCAAGAAAATAGCGTCAATGCAAAAATAAAACAGCAGCAGGGACAGTCCATGACATCACCGAACCAAGTGGAGAAGAGCTCTGAGGAGGAGTGCGTAATGTACTGTCTGAATGTCGACGAGATAAATAAGACAGTCCCAACTGAAATAATTCTGCAAGTGAATGGAAGACTCCTGAAAATGGAAATTGATACCAGGGCATTGGTTATGGTTGTGGGGGAGCATAAGTATGATTATATTTGAGAAGTGGTGCAGACCCTGAATTTAGATAGCACGATGACCAAATAGTAAACTACATGGGGGATATTCTAAACATCCTTGGGACCACCAGTACACCAGAGTATTATGAAGAACAAGAAGCCCAACTGTCTTTAATTGTTGCAGAGGGGCACAGACCACACCTAATGGGAAGGGACTGGTTGCAGCAAATTAAAACTAAATTGGCTGGAAATCTTTAAAGTCACAAACGGTGGTTTTCAAGACGTCCTGTGATGATATGTCCGCCTTAAACTTGAGAAATGTACCTTCCGGGCCACAGAGGACACGTACTTGGGGTTCCGAGTGAGTGCCACAGGTTTACACCCACTCAAATAAAAAGTCAATGCTATGATATTCTACACAGTAGTATTACAAAGAACAAAGAACAAAACAGCACGGGAACAGGCCCTATGGCCCTACAAGCCTGCACCGGTCATAATACAACCTTTGGCAAAACGCTCAGCACTTCCTAGTGCCGTATCCCTCTCTATCCATTCAAGATGCCTTTTGAACGTTGTTAATGTATCTGTTTCCACATCCTCCCCTGGCAGCGCGTTCCAGGCACTCACCACCTTCTGTATAAAAAAACCTGCCTCTCACATCTCCTCTAAACTTTTCCCCACGGACCTTAAACCTATGCCCCCTGGTGATTGACCCCTCCACCCTGGGAAAGAGTGCCTGCCCATCCACTCTAATCATGCCCTTGATAATCTTGTAGACTCCATCGGGTCACCCCTCAACTGTTGTTCTAATGAAAACAGTTTGAGTCTATTCAGCCTCTCCACATAGCTAAACCCTCCAGACCAGGCAACATCCTGGTAAACCTCCTCTGCACCCTCTCCAAAGCCTCCACATCCTTCTGGTAGTGTGTATTCTGTGAATCTGTGTGATATGAGGTCCCAGGGCCCAAGAACGCAATCGAGCTGAAACCTTTCCTGAGAATGATGAAATTTTATGGCAGGTTCATTCCAAACTTGGCCCCAGTGTGATCCGATATTACCCAAGGTTAAATTGGACGCAGTGAGATCCGATATTATCCAAGGTAAAACGGATGATACAAGCAGGCAAAGTCTGAACAGTTGATACTCTACTTAACCCGCAGGGATGAACTAACCCTGTGAAGATGGAGTAATACTTTGGGGCTCAGGAGTCATTATTCTACCTACAGCGAGGGAATCCCTCTTACAAGAATTACACAGCGCCCATCCGGGCCAAACAAAGATGAAGATATTGGCTTGCAGTTATATCTGGTGGCCGGGAATCAATAAAACTATTGAAGAAGTGGAACAGCAATGTATTCCGTGCCAGAATCAGCAATATTTACCTCCTTCGGCCAATCTTCATCCCTGGGAGTGGCCAGGTAGCCTATGTACCAGAGTCTTGACTTGGTAGATGCAAATGGCTGTCCATATAGGAGATGGGGGCCACAACCTATGGTGGATGTCATTTATGGCCTACCGGATGCCATTGTGTGTGATGCAGTTTTTACCAGGGATGATTTCCAATGCTTTGTTCAGACAAATGGAATTCTGCATTCCAGACTTTAAAAAATGCTTTGAGGAAGCAATCAGTGCAGCCATTGTGCCATCGGCTGGCTAATGTCTTATTGTCCGACAACACCATCCCTCACACTACAACAGGGGTTATACTGGCTGAATTGTTTATGGGCCGTTGTCTTAGATTTTGTTGGACTTGATATTTCCTAATTTGGCAAGGGGTGACAGATCATTCCAGTGGTGGCCTGGTTCTATTTGAGAATTTCTGGTTAGGCATTCTGGTTAGGCACTCGGCTCACGTCCCAATCGGGACTGTGTCCTATTTGGTCAATGATCAATAGCACCAGTGGTTAGCACTGCTGCCTCATGGCTGGACTGCACGGCAGCATGTCGACCTTGGGAGGAGTGGGACATGCGGGGGGACCCTCATTCCAGATGGGTCCAACTATTGCTGCCAGCACCCCTGCAGCTGTTCCAGAGAGGAGGGAGCCAGCAATTTGCGAGTCAGCCTCGCCAGCAGTCCAGGTGGGAGCTGGCAAGGTGAGCAGCCCTACAGAAGAGGTTGAATCACCTGAACCATCATCTTCTGCAGACAAGAAGACTACCTCGGAGTCAATGAAGCTAGGTGGGAAGCTAAGAAGGCCTGTGAGGACAGGAAGGTTCCCGGACAGACTGACTCTGTGATGAACTTTTTTTTTCCTGTGTCTGGACCTTGTACATAACTTGCTTTGTAAGATACAATAAAGGACTTAAGGGGGTGGGATATGGTAGTGTGGCTCCTTTAAGGGGACGGGCTTTGCGGTCCGCGTCATCACATAGATCACATAGAATTTACAGTGCAGAAGGAGGCCATTGGCTTGGGACCAATTGCATGGGAGCACGGGAACCCTGACCAATGGAAAGCATGGGACCCTGGGAGCAGGGGCCCCGGTAGTGTGCACCCCAGAGCTGGAGAGTAAAGACTTATCCAGCATTGCTCTGTGCCTGAATATAGTTGCCATTTCCTATTGTTAAGAAACCCCTTTTAGTTGTTACTGGAAGTCTCCAGTGTATTATCTCAAGCCACCATATCGGCCTAAACTGAAACATGTCGTCATAGGCTGCTAACAATAAAGCCCGGCATCGGACCCTAGCTGAAGCAATGGGGGGATGGCGTTAACCTTCCTAAATAACCCCAACAGAGGTTTATGGTTGGTAACAACTATGAAATGTCATCCATAGTTATATTTATTGATGGAACTTTTTCACTCCAAAGTATTATGGATCATCCCTCCTTTTCAATTTGCGCGTAAGCTTGTTCAGAAATTCTCGAGGCATAGGCGAGAGGCCTTTCACCACTATCTTCCATTTTATGGGGCAAAACTGCTCTTATTCCATTACCTCTTTTTAAGAGTCAAAATGGACCAAGAGACTAAATGATTGTGAATCTAGTTTAACTTGTTCAAAGGCTTCTTTCTGACGCTCTTTCCAATACCACCTCTGATGCATCTTGAGTAGTGTGTGTAAGGTTGCCAACATTTTGTAAAGATTAGGAATAAATCTGCCTTAATAGTTCACCATTCCTAAAAAAAGATTTCAATTGTGACGTACTTTTGGGGGCTGGTACTTGCTTAATTGCTTTGAGCTTTCCTCCATTGGGAGCACCCCTGTGGTGTCTACCCTGAATCCTAAGTGTGTCACTTCCTGAACTAGGGACATACATTTATCTCTTTTCAGCCTTACTCTGGCTTCCTTAAATCTTTATAAAATTTCTTTGAGATTTGCTAGGGGCTCCTCCTCAGATGCTCGTGTAATCAGTACATCATCTAAATAGACAACCACCTTTGCTAGATCCTGTGATAAAACTTTCTATTGTGCTGTGGAAAATCGCACACAAAAAAGAAACTCCGAAAGGTAGCTGGGTATACTGGCATAAGCCTTTGTTTAGTGAAATATTTAGTAAAAAATGTCCTGGATGTTTCATCTAGCTCTAATTGTTGGTACGCATGACTCATATCAAGTTTAGTCCTTCCAATTCAATGTATAAATCTTCAATTCTTGGTCTTGGGTACTGGTCTAATTTGGCTGCCCTATTCACTGTTAATTTATAGTCCCCGCCTATCCTGATGGTTCCATCTGGCTTCACCACTGGCACAATTGGAGCTGCCCACTCCAAAAACTGTACAGGTTTCATAATACCTAATTATTTGAGCTGCTTGAGATCAGAAGCAACCTTCTCGTGTAATGCATAGGGGATGACCTCAGGATCCACATGAATCTTTGGGCAAGTTTCTCTGGTAAGATTTCTAAGTGTGGTAGCGAGCAGGGTCTGCCGCGAGCTTCCCGGTGCTCGGCCCAGCAAGACTGGCAATGCTATTCAATGTTAATTGGTCCACTTAATGAGGCCCCACAGGCTTTTCACTGCAAATGTAGGCTCGCCGGCCGATTCGCTGAGACAGCGCTCACCAGCCTCCCGCTAACAAGGTCGAGCAGAACATAAGCAGCACTTGCTCAACCAACCCCAGCCAACTCACAACAATGGTGCCTAGGAGACCGGCCCCAAGATTCGGGGATGCAGAACTGGCAAGGCTCCTAGATGCAGTGGAGACCAGGAGCGATGTCCTGTTGCCCCGAGGGTCCTGGAGGGTCAGGCAGATTGCAGTCAGCGCTGCCTGGGACTGAGGTGGTGGCAGGCGGCTGTGAGCTCCAGGAGTGTGACCAGGAGGACTGGACTCCAGTGCCGAACAAAGGTCAACGGCCCACACTGGGCAGAACGAGTGAGTAGCTACCAAGGCAGCCCCCACCGGCCGAGACATTTCTGCCCCACGCGACCCTCCTTTCACCCCCTCCCTTCACCCCCTCTCCCTTCAATCCCCTCTCTCCTTTCAAAGCCCGTCCCACCCTCCCTTCACACACCCCTCCCACCACTGTGAACCACGCGTGTGGCTAATGATGCCCCCTCTTGTGTCTCTCAGGAAAAGCTCTCCCACAACCATCAGGAGAGGGTGGCAGGGTGAATCCTCACCTCCTTCGAGGAGCAGGCCCTGGATGTGACGGGTGGCCAAGGACATGTTCGTCACTTATGAAAAATGAAAATCGCTTATTGTCACAATTAGGCTTCAAATGAAGTTACTGTGAAAAGCCCCTACTCGTCACATTCTGGCGCCTGTTCGGGGAGGCTGGTACGGGAATTGAACCGTGTTGCTGGCCTGCCTTGGTCTGCTTTAAAAGCCAGCTCTTTATGTGGAGGCTGGTGGAAGCCGCAGAGGTGAGACACCACAGGGTCCCACCCAGAGGACCTCTCAAACGTGAGTTGTTATTGCCTTACTGATGGACCCATCCCTCCCACTGACCACATATCCATTCTCCAGCAAGTCCTCAAGCCGACATCGCCGGCCCATCCTGGGTGGCCCCCTCTTCAGCCTCCCAGGAGACCACCTCAGTGGGGAACTCCGAGAAAGACATAATCGAGGCATTACAGCTGTCATCCCCACCCTCCCACCAGCGCAGATACACGCACCTCCGTGGGAAATGTTATTGGTGTCATGAGAATGTCACTTTAAGAAATGTTTGGCTGCTCATGTTACTGCAGTGATGTCAGAGTGTGAGTGGAGCTGAGCTCTGGTTCTGCTTTTTAGTTTCACTTTGAGAAAAAGCTTGGGTGTATCTGGCTTTTTGGTTTCGTTTTTCAGTGTGTTGCAACTGAAGTCAGACAAAGCAGCTGTACTGTTGAGCTCTCTGCCATGAAGGACTATCTCTTAATCATTTGGTGAATTCAGAATTATAAATGTTTTCAGTATTGAATGTAAACCCTGATGTGCTTCTATTTAAAGGTTTGTTAAGTCTTCTGGGTGTTAAAAGAACAGCTTACAGATTACTTAGTGTTGTATTCTTTGGGGGTTGTATTTGATTTACTGGTTGCTAAGATGTTCACTGTTTGTTTTAGAAAGGTTAACTTGAGTTCATAGAATAAACATTGTTTTGTTTTTTAAAATACTGGTCCATTTTTGCTGTACCACACCTGTAGAGTGAGCCATGTGCTCCCCATACCAGAACCTATTAAATGTTGGGGTCAGGTGAACTCCATGATACACTTTGGGGGTTCTCTAGACCCTGACCCATAACAATTGGGCGCTCAAGGGGGATAGAAGTCTATCTATTGGATTGGTTTAGTGAACCTAAAGACAGTGAGGAGTGAACATATTGTGGTTGCTTTTCAGGTGTGGTATTTTAGTTTAAGTGGGGAGTGTGTTGTGGACAATGGCTCTTTCAGAGGCTCAGAAGTTTTTGGGGGTGGAGATGGTCACACGCAGTACCTTATGGAAAGAGACTAAAAGCAGACTGTTAGATTAGGAAAAAACATTGCAGTTAACATTACCTGACAAAATGTGAAAAGATGAGGTAATTATGGCGGTGGTTATGCATTTAAAGTTGCCTGAGATACAGTTTGACTCATTGGAAATGGCAAACATTCAGTTACAAATTAAACAAATGGACCATGAGAAAGAATTAAAGCAGCTTGAATACGAGAGAGAGGAAGAAGTAAAGGAGAGAGAAGAAAGGAGAAAAGAAAGAATAGCCCTAGCAGAACAAAAAGAAAAAGAAAGGGAGCTACAGATCAGGGAAAAAGATAAAGAGAGTTTGAACTTCAGAAAATGACCATGAAACATGACAGTCAGTTAAAATTGGTAGACATAAAGGGAAACGTACAGTTGGATGATAGTGACGAGATGGTGAGAAAGAGCGTCATAGTCGAAGGCATGGTGGGGATCTATGTAAATCTGTCCAAGCATTGCCAAGGTTTGACGAGAAGGAGGTAGAAGCCTTTCTCATTTCATTTGAGAAAGTAGCTAAACAAATGAAATGGCCACAGGACATGTTGGTATTACTGATTCAAACAAGGCTGGTAGGAAGGGCTAGTGAACTGTTTGCATCACTACCAGAGGAGGTATCTGGGACATATGAGGAGGTGAAAAAATCCATCTTAGGTGCATATGAACTAGTACCTGAAGCTTACAGACAAATGTTTAGAAATTTAAGGAAAGAATTTGGTCAAACAGACATGGAGTTTGAAAGGCTCAAACAGAGTGATTTTGATAGGTGTATAAGGGCGTTGAAAATAGACCAAATGTATGAAGCCCTCAGAGATATTATACTTTTGGAGGAGTTTAAAAATTCAATTCCTGATGTAATGAGAACTCATGTGGAAGAGCAGAGGGTTAAAACTGCGAGATTAGCAGCAGAAATGGCAGATGATTATGAATTCGTTCATAAATCAAAGCTTGGTTTCCGACATCAGTTTCAGCCTGTGAAGGATAGAAACTGGGGATATGAGAAATACTCGAGTGGTAAAAGTAAAGCAGATCTGATGGGAGATAATAAGGAGAGTGTACCTCAGATTAAAAAAGAAATCCAGGAGGGTGGAAAAGAAATGAAAAGTTTCAAATGTTTTCACTGTAATAAACTAGGCCATGTAAAGTCACAGTGTTGGTGGGTGAAGAAAAGTACTGGGAAGGCTGATGTGGTAAAACAGGATAAGACAGTGGGGTTTGTTAGAGTGGTAAAGGAAAGCCCAAGGGAAGCGAAGGAGGTGCAAAAGATTGTACAGACTGTTCAAGAGATGATTGATAAGAATGTGCCAGATCTCTTTAAAAAATTTACTTGTGTGGGTAAAGTTTACTCATGTGTATCAGGAAGAGCAGGTAAAGAAGTCACAATTTTAAGAGATACGGAAGCTAGTCAATCTGTTATGGTAAGAGATGAGGAGTTATGTAGGTTGGGAAGAATGTTGCCAGAAAAGGTGGTAATATGTGGATTCAGGGTGAGAGGAGTAGTGTTCAATGATATAAGGTAAGGTTGGTAAGTCCAGTGAAGAGTGGTGAAGCGGTAGTAGGAATAATAGAGAACTATCTTGTCCAGGAATACAGTTTATCTTGGGTAATGATATAGCTGGATCGCAAGTGGGAGTGATGCCTACTGTGGTTGATGTGCCAGTGGAAAATCAGACAACTGAAGTGTTGAAGGACGAATATCCTGGGGTTTTTCCGGATTGTGTAGTAACAAGGTCGCAAAGTCACAGGTTAAGACAAGAGGAGAAATCGAAGAGTGAAGATGAAGTTGAAGTGCAATTATCAGAAACGATTTTTGATCAGATGGTTGAAAAAGAACAAGAACAGGTGCACGATTTGGCGGATATTTTTAGTTCAGGAAAATTGGCGGCGTTACAACAGAAAGATATAAAAATAAAACGGATGTATCAGAAAGCATATACGGAAGAGGAATCTGAGTGTATACCAGAGTGTTATTACCATAAAAGTGATGTCTTGATGAGAAAATGGAGACCTTTACATATGCAGGTGGATGAAAAATGGGCAGAAGTTCATCAAGTAGTATTGCCGGTAGGGTATAGAAATGAGGTGTTGCGAGTTGCACATGAGGTACCAGTGGGAGGTCATTTGGGGTTAAGGAAAACTCAAGCTAAAATCCAGAAACATTTTTATTGGCCTGGACTACATAAAGATGTCGTTAAATGTTGTCAATCAGACTTCCGGTTGCGGCGATGGCCAGCTAAGCCGCACGTTTCGGCACCTCCCGTTTCAACGGACTTTTGGGCTCTTATCGGGAGCCCCAACGGAAATTTTTTGCGGCCAAACCCAGTGTGAGGTGACAAAGGAAGGAGTCCCCCCGGGTGTGGATGGAAAGGAGCGACAGTAGTGGCCAGATTGCGGAGGATCCTTTGGAGCAGCGGCAGAGAAGAGAAGGGAGAAGCAAGATGGCGGCCGAGGGAGCCCAGATGGTATGGGGCCCGGAACAGCAGGAGTTCCTCCGACGATGTGTGGAGGAGCTCAAGAAAGAGGTGCTGGCGCCGATGTTACTGGCAATCGAGGGACTAAAGGAACCACAAAAGGTCCAGGCGATGGAGCTTTGTGGAGTGAAGGCAAAGGCAGCCGAGAACGAAGACGAGATACAGGGCCTGGTGGTAAAAACGGAGACGCACGAGGCACTACACAAGTGTATAGAAAGGCTGGAAGCCCTGGAGAACAGCTCGAGGAGGAAGAACCTACGGATTTTAGGTCTCCCCAAAGGAACAGAGGGAGCTGATGCTGGGGCGTATGTGAGTACGATGCTCCATACTCTAATGGGAGCTGAGGCCCCAACGGGCCCCCTGGAAGTGGAGGGAGCGTATCGGGTCCTCGTGAGAAGACCAAAGGCAGGGGAAACACCTAGAGCAATAGTGGTGAAGTTCCATCGCTACAGGGACAGGGAGATGGTCCTGAGCTGGGCTAAGAAGACACGGAGTAGCAAGTGGGAGTACGCGGTGATACGCGTGTATCAAGACTGGAGTGCGGAGGTGGCGAAAAGGAGGGCGAGTTTCAACCGGGCCAAGGCGCTAATCCATAGGAAGAAAGTCAAATTTGAAATCCTGCAGCCGGCGAGATTGTGGGTCACACATCAGGGCAAACACCACTACTTCGAGACGGCGGAGGAGGCATGGACATTCATTCAGGAAGAGAAATTGGACTAGACTTGAGAAATTGATGCCCGGAGAGGGGTAGCGAAGTGGTGGCACGGAAATGTAAAGTGGGGAGAGGGAGGGCTAATGTATAATAATGTTGGACGGGGAATCTTTCTCCCCCCGATGTGGGGGACATGAAGAAATGTGGGCGCCGGTGGAAAAGGGGACAGGGAAGGGGAATGAGGGAACTGCGCCATTAGGGGCGGGGCCGAGAGGAAGGCACGGGTATTTTCCCGCACTATGGAAACTATGGCAGGAAAAAGGGCGCAGGAAGGAAGGGAGCCTCACACGCAGGGAGGTCAAAGGATGAACGGGGGAAGCCGAGGTCAGCCAGAGTTAGCTGACTTCCGGAAGCAATATGGGGGGAGTAATCAAGCTAGAGGGGGATCTGGGGGGGGGGGGATTAACTGGGTTGCTGCTGCTGAGAGTAAGGGGGAGCTGATACGAGACGAGGTGGTCGGGACGGGAGGGCGCCATCTGGGGGACAGACGGATGCGTGAGACCTGGGTGAGGAGATGGTTTAAAAAAGGGGATGGCTAGTCGACGAGGGGGGGGTGGTAAATGGCCCCCCAACCCGGCTGATCACGTGGAATGTGAGAGGTTTAAATGGGCCGATTAAGAGGGCAAGGGTGTTTGCACACTTGAAGAGACTGAAGGCGGACATAGTTATGCTCCAGGGGATGCACCTGAAGTTGGCGGATCAGGTTAGACTAAGGAAAGGATGGGTGGGACAGGTATTCCACTCAGGGTTGGACGCGAAAAACAGAGGGGTGGGGAAACGTGTATCGTTCGAGGCTAAGACCACAGTGGTGGATAGTGGGGGCAGGTATGTGATGGTGAGTGGCAGATTGCAGGGTGAGGCGGTTGTGCTGGTGAACGTATATGCCCCGAACTGGGATGACGCGGGATTCATGAAGCGAATGCTGGGACGTATCCCGGACCTGGAGGTGGGAAACGTGTTAATGGGGGGGGACTTTAACACAGTGCTTGACCCAGGGCTGGACCGGTCCAGATCCAGGACCGGGAGAAGGCCGGCAGCGGCCAAGGTGCTTAAGGGATTCATGGAGCAAATGGGGGGAGTCGATCCGTGGAGATTCGCCAGACTGATGGGTAAAGAGTTTTCCTTTTTCTCCCACGTCCACAAGGTATATTCCCAGGTAGACTTTTTTGTTTTGGGAAGGGCACTGATCCCGAAAGTGGCAAGAACGGAGTACTCGGCCATAGCCGTTTCAGATCACGCCCCGCATTGGGTGGAGCTGGAACTAGGAGAGGAAAGGGACCAGCGCCCACTCTGGCGATTAGACATGGGACTACTGGCAGACGAGGGGGTATGCGGAAGGGTGAGGGGATGTATCGAAAGATACCTGGAGGTCAATGACGATGGGGAGGTCCAGGTGGGAGTAGTATGGGAAGCGCTGAAGGCGGTGGTTAGAGGAGAGCTGATTTCCATCAGAGCCCACAAGGGGAAACAAGAGGGTAAAGAAAGAGAGAGATTAGTAGGGGAGATTTTGAGGGTGGATAGGAAGTATGCGGAGGCCCCAGACGAAGGGCTATACAGGGAAAGACGAAGATTACAGACGGAGTTTGACCTGCTGACCACGGGAAAGGCAGAGACACAGTGGAGGAAGGCACAGGGGATACAATATGAATATGGGGAAAAGGCGAGCCGGCTGCTGGCCCAACAACTTCGGAAGTGTGGGGCGGCGAGAGAGATCGGAGGAGTTAGGGACGAAACGGGAAAGATGGAGCAGAGAGCAGGGAAAGTGAACGAGGTGTTCAAGACATTCTATGAGAGGCTGTACAAGTCCCAACTCCCGGAGGGGAAAGAGGGAATGATACACTTTTTGGACCAGCTAGAGTTCCCAAGGGTGGAGGGGCAGGAGGTGGCAGGTCTGGGGGCGCAGATTGAGGTGGATGAGGTGATCAAAGGAATTGGGAACATGCAAGCAGGGAAGGCCCCGGGACCAGATGGGTTCCCGGTGGAATTTTATAGGAAGTATATGGACCTGTTGGCCCTGCTTTTGGCGAGAACTTTTAATGAGGCTAAGGAAAGGGGGACATTACCCCCAACAATGTCGGAGGCGGCGATATCGCTAATTCTGAAACGAGACAAAGACCCGCTGCAGTGCAGGTCATACAGGCCCATCTCCCTCCTAAACGTAGATGCCAAACTGCTGGCCAAAGTGATGGCGACAAGGATAGAGGATTGTGTCCCAGGGGTGGTACATGACGACCAGACAGGGTTTGTTAAGGGGAGACAATTGAATGCCAATGAACGAAGGTTGCTGGGGGTGATGATGATGCCCCCACCGGAGGGGGAGGCAGATATAGTGGTGGCGATGGATACAGAGAAGGCATTCGATAGGGTGGAGTGGGACTATTTGTGGGAGGTGCTGAAGAGATTTGGGTTCGGGGAGGGGTTCATTAGATGGGTTAGACTCTTGTACGCGGCCCCGGTGGCAAGCGTCATCACAAACAGGCAAAGATCGGGATACGTTCGATTACGTAGGGGTACAAGACAAGGGTGCCCCCTGTCCCCGTTACTGTTCACGTTGGCAATTGAACCATTGGCCATAGCGCTGAGGGACTCTAAGAAGTGGAGGGGGGTGCTTAGAGGCGGAGAGGAACATCGAGTGTCACTATATGCAGACGATGTGCTGCTATATGTGGCGGATCCGGTAGAGGGGATGCCAGAGGTAATGCAGATACTCAGGGAGTTTGGAGAGTTCTCGGGATACAAATTAAACATGGGAAAGAGCGAACTTTTTGTGATGCACCCCGGGGAACAGGGCAGGGGGATAGACGCTCTGCCGCTGAGGAGAGTAGCAAGGAATTTTCGATACCTGGGGATTCAGGTGGCCAGGAACTGGGGAACCCTACATAAACTTAACCTGACGTGATTGGTAGAGCAGACGGAGGAGGACTTTAAGAGGTGGGATATGGTGCCCCTGTCATTGGCGGGCAGAGTACAAGCGGTTAAAATAGTGGTCCTCCCGAGGTTTCTTTTCGTGTTTCAGTGCCTCTCCATCCTGATTACAAAGGCCTTCTTCAAAAAAATAGACAGGAGCATTATGAGCTTTGTGTGGGCGGGAAAGACCCCGAGGGTAAAGAGGGGGTTCCTGCAGCACAGTAGGGACAGAGGGGGATTGGCACTGCCAAGTCTGAGTGACTACTATTGGGCCGCCAATGTGTCAATGGTCTGTAAGTGGATGAGGGAAGAAGAAGGTGCGGCGTGGAAAAGGCTGGAGATGGCATCCTGTAAGGGAACGAGCCTAAAAGCGCTGGCGACAGTGCCGCTACCGTTCTCCCCGAAAAGGTACACCACAAACCCAGTGGTGGTGGCGACCTTGAAGATCTGGGGGCAGTGGAGACGACATAGGGGAGTGACGGGGGCCTTAGTGTGGTCCCCGATAAGGAATAACCACAGGTTCGTCCCGGGGAGGATAGATGGGGGATTTCAATGTTGGCAGCGAGCAGGAATTAGGAAGCTGAAGGACCTGTTTGTGGACGGGACGTTTGCGAGTTTGAGAGCATTGGAAGAAAAATATAAGTTGCCACCAGGGAATGCTTTCCTATACATGCAAGTGAGGGCATTTGCGAGGCAACAGGTGAGGGAATTTCCGCGGCTCCCGACGCAAGAGGTCCAGGATAGAGTGATTTCGGGGGCATGGGTTGGAGAAGGTAAAGTCTCCGAAATATACAGGGAGATGAGAGACGAGGGGGAGGCGATGGTAGAGGAGCTGAAGGGAAAATGGGAAGAGGAGCTGGGGGAAGAGATTGAGGAGGGGCTGTGGGCAGATGCCCTAAGTAGGGTAAATTCCTCGTCCTCGTGTCCTTAGCCTGATTCAATTTAAGGTTCTACACAGAGCGCATATGACGGGAGCAAGACTGAGCAGGTTTTTTGGGGTGGAGGACAGGTGTGGGAGGTGCTCGAGAAGCTCGGCGAACCACACTCACATGTTCTGGTCGTGTCCGGCACTGCATGAGTTCTGGGAGGGTGTGGCAAGAGTGATCTCAAAGGTGGTGGGGGTCCGGGTCAAACCAAGCTTGGGGTTGGCTATATTTGGGGTTGCAAAAGAACCGGGAGTGCAGGAGGCGAAAGAGGCCGACGTCTTGGCCTATGCGTCCCTAGTAGCCCGGCGAAGGATTCTATTTATGTGGAAAGATGCGAAGCCCCCGGGCGTGGGGGCCTGGATAAACGACATGGCAGGGTTCATAAGACTGGAACGAATAAAATATGCGTTAAGAGGATCGGCTCAGGGGTTCACCAGGCGGTGGCAACCGTTCCTTGACTATCTCGCGGAACGATAATGGAAAAACAGAAAAGACAGCAGCAGCAACCCAGGGGGGAGGGGGGAGGGGAGGCGGGGGGGTGGGGGAAGTATTATTCCGTGTTTTTGTTTTTTCTTAGTTAGTTGTTGATATTTGCTTTTTGTTTATTTCTTTTTCCATCTGTTGTTAGTTTAATATATTATTTAAATAACGTTTAATGTATATTCCTTTATTAAGTTGTAAAAACGGAAAATCTTTGTTTGAAAAATTTCAATAAAATATATATTTTTTAAAAAATGTTGTCAATCATGTCATACATGACAAGTGATAGGGAAACCTCAAGCAGTGATAAAACCAGCACCCTTAATATCCATTCCAGCATCTGAGGAACCTTTTACAAAGGTCCTAATTGATTGCGTAGGACCGCTTCCTAAAACAAAAAGTGGGAATCAATATCTTTTGACTATGATGGATGTGTCTACGAGGTTTCCAGAGGCCATTCCAGTACGTAATATTACAACTAAAAAGATTGTGGAGAAGTTACTTAAATTCTTTACTAGATATGGACTACCCACAGAAATACAATCGGATCAAGGATCAAATTTTACCTCAAAGTTATTCAAAGAAGTTATGGATAGCTTAGGAATCAAACAATTTAAATCAGCTGCGTACCATCCAGAATCGCAGGGAGTATTAGAAAGGTGGCATCAGACATTAAATACAATGTTGAGGGCTTATTGTCAAGATTATCCAGAGGATTTGGATAAAGGAATTCCATTCGTACTGTTTGCAATTAGGGATGCACCTAATGAGTCAAGCAAATTTAGTCCTTTTGAACTAATTTTTGGTCATGAGGTGAGAGGACCACTTAAATTGATTGAGGAAAAATTGGTGAGTGAGAAATTGGAAATTACATTATTGCATTACGTGTCAAATTTTAGAGAACGATTAAATAGAGCAGGTGAATTGGCTGGACAACATTTGAAAGCTGCACAAAATGTGATGAAACGGGTCACGGACAAGAAATCCAAAGTTCGTAGTTTTGCCAGTGGAGATAAAGTTTTAGTGTTGTTACCAGTGGTAGGAGGACCTTTAAAAGCTAAGTTTTGTGGACCTGATCAGATTGAAAGGAAATTAAGTGAGGTGAATTATGTGGTAAAAACACCAGATAGAAGGAAGACTCACCGAGTGTGTCATGTGAATATGCTTAAAAGGTACTTTGAAAGGGAAGGAGAGAAAAATGAAATGATATGAAATGAAAATCGCTTTTTGTCACAAGTAGGCTTCAAATGAAGTTACTGTGAAAAGCCCCTAGTCACCACATTCCGGCGCCTGTTCGGGGAGGCTGTTACGGGAATTGAACCGTGCTGCTGGCCTGCCTTGGTCTGCTTTCAAAGCCAGTGAGCTGGAGGAGGTTTTAATGATTCTAACTCAAAGTGACGAACCAAATCCAGATGACTGTGAATTTGGCATACCTCAAATTAAATTGGAAAATGAGGACGTTCTTAAAAATTGGGATAAATTGTTGAGTTATCTTCCAGGGGAAAAACAAACTGACCTGAAAGAGTTATTGATATCACATGGGCAAGTTTGTGGAGATAAATTGGGAAGTACTAAAATGGCTATACATGATGTCGATGTGGGAAATGCTGTTCCAATCAAACAACATCCATATAGACTTCATCTTTTAAAATTGGCACAGGTTAACAAAGAGATTGAGAGTATGCTTAAAAATGGTATAATTGAAGTGGGTTGCAGCCAATGGAGCTCACCCATAGTGATGGTACCTAAACCAGACGGTACCCAACGGGTGTGTGTGGACTTAAGAAAGGTTAATGCAGTTACAAGAACGGACTCTTATCCAATCCCACGTTTGGGGGATTGCATTGAGAAAGTGGGACAGTCTGCTTTTATTTCCAAATTGGATTTACTTAAAGGTTACTGGCAGGTACCTTTATCCGAAAGGGCGAAGGAGATTTCAGCTTTTGTGACTCCAGATGGCATATATCTATTCAAAGTTATGCCATTTGGCATGAAAAACACCCCAGCCACATTTCAACGGTTAACTACCAAAGTTGTTTCATGATTACTCAATTTTGCAGTATACATCGACGAGCTAGTAATTTTCAGCCAAACATGGAAAGACCATTTAAAACATCTGATGGAGTTATTCGATCGACTTGAGGAGGCGGGTTTGGTGATAAACCTAGCCAAAAGTGAATTTGGAATAGCCCAAGTCACTTTCCTTGGCCATACAATTGGACAGGGTCGAATGGTCCCACGGAATGTGAAAACAAATGCGATTAGGGAGTTTCCGATACCCTCGACACAACGGGAAATAATGCGATTTCTTGGCATGGGTGGATTTGATCGAACATTTGTGTAAAGGATTTGTAGTGTGATTGTTCCATTGATGGACTTGCTGAAGAAACGTTGAAAATTTCATTGGACGGTGGACTTTCGACAGGCATTTGACTGTCTGAAAGCTGTGATAACCAATGCTCATGTGTTGGAGAATTACAAGGGACTCTGTGATCAGATTGAACTGAAGTATCTGACTTTAAAGAGAAATGCTGAGGCATAGAGAAATGGACAGATCATGCAGAGACCTTCTTGTTCAAAGAGACTGTCAATCGAGAAGGAGTTTCAGTTGGAGGAAGAAGAACGGAAAAAAAATGGACTATATTATTATACCTGTTTGTGTGTGCTGTCTTTTGAAACGATAAAATATATTTACTGTGTGCATTTCTTAAAGGATGGTGAAAAGGTGAAAAATGAAACCATCTTGAAGTTGATGGGTTTTTTTTTCTTGGGGGGAGGTGTCATGAGAATGTCGCTTTAAAAAATGTTTGGCAGCTCATGTTACTGCAGTGATGTCAGAGTGTGGGTGGAGCTGAGCTCTGATTCTGCTTTTTAGTTTCACATTGAGAAAAGCTTGGGTGTGTCTGTCTTTTTGGTTTCGTTTTTCAGTGTGTTGCAGCAGAAGTCAGAAAAAGCAGCTGTTGATCTATCTCTGCCATGAAGGACTAACTCTTCATAATTTGGTGAATTCAGAATTATAAATGTTTTCAGTGTTGAATGTAAACCCTGATGTGCTTCTGTTTAAATGTTCGTTAAGTCTTCTGGGTGTTAAAAGAACAGCTTACAGATTACTTAGTGTTGTATTCTTTGGGGGGGGTGTATTTGATTTACTGGTTGCTAAGATGTTCACTGTTTGTTTTAGAAAGGTTAACTTGAGTTCATGCAATAAACATTGTTTTGTTTTTAAAAATACTGGTCCATTTCTGCTGTACCATACCAGTAGAGTGAGCCGTGTGCTCCCCATACCACAAATCTAGTTGTGGGTCAGGTGAACTCCATGCTACATTTTGGGATTCTCTAAACCCTGACCCATAACAGTGGTCAGGCTTCTGGAGCATAATCTGGTGAGCACCACACTGCTGCTGATGTACATCAGGTGGAGGCAGGAACACCCAGGCGAGACAGCAGTCGGAGGTCTTCTGGATCCCAGGTCCCAGCCTGATGCTGAACCTCTGGTACAGGGTTACCAAAGCTGATGGAGACGTTAGTGTGCAGTCAGGACATTCAGAGGGAGATGTCAGCGACACTCCCGCAGGTCCCTAGCCGATTGGAGGAGTCTCAGAAGTTGCGGAAGCTGAAGATGTCACCGGCAATGCATGGCCCCGAGGCCAACACTGCTAGGGTGGCGACCGCAGTGGAGAGCCTGGTGAACGACGTCGACACCATTAGTGAAGGTGTCCAAGGCGTCACACAGTCATTACAGCCATGGCTGAGGGCCTCGACAGAATGTCCGCCTCGCTGGGGAATGACCTCGATGAGGCGCTGCACGACATGGCCCGCTCTCAGATGGGAATGGCTGAGGCACTGCGGAGCTTGTCCCAGTCGCAGGTGGGCATTGCTGAGGTCCTGCAGAGCATGCCCCAGTCATTGAAGAGCATCGACACGATGGTGTGGACATCGAGGAGTCACCAGGGCTGGCAGAGCCAAATGATGCAGGGGCAGTCGGGGATCGAACCAACTGCCCCTCTGTCCCAACGTGAACCCCAGGGACCTATGGGCACTGACCGGGAGGGCGGGGCATTGGGTGCAAACCCGGACAAGTCCCATGGGGCGGCGACAGTGGATACCAGCTCCCCCTAGTTCCAGCCCTCTGATGAGGACGCGTCTCACAGCCAGCACATGGGACATGGCGGCTGAGCTGTGCATGTGCTGCCGACAAGTGAGACGGGGCCCTCCGGCCCCAGAGCCCCCAAAGGACGCTTGCTCGGGGAATCGAAAGCCATGGTGTGTGGTAAGCAGGTGTCTGCCTCCACCTCTGATGTGCATCCTGGGGAAACACGAAGATGTATTGGTAGAGCTAGGAACGGCAAGCACATTGAGGATCACTGAGGTCACCGGGGGAGAGCCGGCATCATTGGGAGAGGAGGGAATTGTAAAATACATTAAACACCTTTGAGCACAACCAGTATGATGCCTCTGTCATTTTCATCCGCAATGCGGGCTGACCTTCAGACCCTGCCCCATCCCTCCAGGCATTTCCTGCTATCTCCCCGGGCACATCGTGTGCAGGTGATGAGTGTGAGCGAGCACTCAGCAGACAGGCAGGGGTCAGACTATGGCATAGATTGAGGAGCTCAAGGCGCTCAGTCTCAGCAGGTTATCATTACCCCTCTTGCCCTCGACATGACCCGCTTACGGTGCTAACACAATCCCATCACCGTGGAGTGATACGACACATACCCTGGGAGGGTGAGGAATGGGAGTGGAGTGACGTACCTGGCAATGTCCTCAGTGAATCCGGCGAGTATGAGAGCCTCCCTGGCCCTCCCGATTTGCCCTACCCTTGCCGCTGTCACCTCTCCGGCAGCCTCCTGCTGGCTCACCGGTTCCTCCCTGGGCTGGTCCTCCATCTCATCTCGTCTTCGTCCTCCTCCTCGGAGATGGCCAAATGTTCATCATCACCAACCTCCATCTCGCCGCCCGTTGCTGTGCGAAGTCATGGAGGACACAGCAGACCACCACAAAGCGGATGACTCTCCAGGGGGTGTACTGCAGGGCACCACTGGAACCGTCGAGGCATTGGAACCACATCTTGAGGAGTCTGCTGCAGCTTTCAATCTCAGTCCGGGTGGCCTCATGGGCCTCATTGTCCTGGTTCTCTGCTTCGGTCTCCAGCCTCCATGCTAGCGTCATTCAGCAGGTCCTCAGCAGGTACCCCTTATCCCCCAAGAGCCAGTTGCCCATCCTGGGGTGGTCCTCAAAGAGGCCCCGGGGATGACCGACTGCCTCAGGATGTAGCCAGAAACTGGACTTGTTGCCCAATAACTCCATACAAGCCACCTAACATTCCACCACAGCTAACTCTATCAAGGTATCTTTCGATTCCGTTTTCCCTCTGGCGTTCCCTTAAATGCACCAATTCTATTTACCTCAATTACTCCAGATAGTGGCAGGTTCCACATTCTTACCACTCCCTGGGTAGAGAGATTCCTCCCGAATTCTTTCTTAGATTTATTATCGGCCATTTTATATCCCTACGATCCTTTATATTGGAGACCCCATTAGCGGAAACATTTCTATTTTAGCCCCGAAAAACTTTTATAATTTTAAGTCTCTCCTCTGCCTTCTCTTTATGAGAGATTACTGTGGGCAGCATGGTAGCATAGTGGTTATCACAGTTGCTTCACAGCTCCAGGATCCCAGGTTCGATTCCCGGCTGGGTCACTGCCTGTGCGGAGTCTGCATGTTCTCCGGGTGTTCCGGTTTCCTCCCACAGTCCAAAGATGTGCGGGTTAGGTGGATTGACCTTGCTAAATTGCTCTTAGAGTCCAAAAAATATTAAGTGGGGGTTACTGGGTTATGGGGATAGGGTAGATATGTGGGCTACAGTAGGGTGCTCTTTGTAAGGGCTGGTGCAGACTCGATGGGCCTAATGGTCTCCTTCTGCACTGGCATTGTAAATTCTATGGTTCTATGATTAAGCATGCTCTTTTTGTACAATGAATACATGTCACAACAGCAATCCCTGTAACCCAGTAACCCCACCTAATCTTTTTGGACACTAAGGGCAATTTAGCATGGCCAATCCACCTAACCCGCATATCTTTGGACTGTGGGAGGAAACCTGAGTACGGGGAGAAGGTGCTGATTCCACACAGACAGTGACCCAAGCCGGGAATCGAACCTGGGACCCTGGAGCTGTGAAGCAACGGTGCTAACCACTGTGCTACCGTGCTGCCCTAGAATAAATTTACTCTTGAAACTGGTCATATCCCAATAAAATCAATAGTTCTGGTGTTTAGATTTTGTATTAAAATTTGGGAGAATGTAAAACTGGGAACAAATCAAGTTTACTCATATGTTTGAATCCTGTAGGTATTTATTGAAGGAAGAAAGCTACAAATGTATTTATACATTTGTTGTTGAGGTTTTTGATTTTTAGTAAGTACCAACTCTTTGTTTTAGAACTTGGTATTTACTGCAGTTTGGGGAGAAAAGATTTACTACATATTCCTGAAAATAACTATAGAAGCGAGAATGAAAGACTCAGGGGTTGTAATCTCCGTTTCTGAGACTAAGGGCTGGATTCTCCGATTTTAAGGCTATGTCCGGAGTGTGTGTCAAGTCGTACGGCCAACAAGTCGGTGGTGCCCCCGAAACAATGCTCTGCCCGGTGGGGGGCTAGCAGCCACGCCACGTAAAGCCCCCGGCTTTACCTGCAGATACGGATGGAGAATTGCCGGGTCCGTGGCCGTGTATGCACACGGTGGCACCATATGTCATGGCGCCAGCCGCGTGCAGATCTGGCCTACCAGATAATGTCCCCCTGTAACCCACCTCACCACCCCCAGCAGACCCCGCGAAGCCCCCCCGGCTAGCGGAACGGCTTCTCTCCCGACTGTGGCAGCGCTGGACACAGTCCGTAGCCGCCACGCGAGGTCTCTGAAAATTGTGAGCACACGCGCCCCACGCCGTCGGGAAGTCGGCCCATCGGGGGCGGAGCATCATGGAGGGGGCTTCAGGTGATGTCCTGTAACTGTCCCAACGGCATGTGGCCCACTCAGCGATGACGCCGTTTTTGAGGGGGCGCAGCATCCGAAAAATGTTGCAGCCCCTGATTGCAGTGATTCTTGGTTCAATCACCGAACGCGATTTCAGCGTCGGCAGTCAGGAAATCCAGCCCCAAGTGTTGACACCGGGGCAGAATTTGTGAACATTCTCAACAGCAAAACTGCCGCCGAACCTGGATTGACTCAGTGACTGTGAAAGGGCTAGCATCGTCGGTACGTGGAACACAATCGATTCCAATGAAAAACAGTGAAGGATTCGCCTGGTCCATGATTGACACTTGGGAGGCTGACAAGCTGTAGCCGCAAATACACATTACAATCCCACACACACTTGTCCCAGCCAACAATATGGCACTGGTTGTGCTGGAGCTCGCCCATACAGCTGATGGGTCGGCTGGGGCCAGAGGGCACCTGGGGGGTGGCCTGGGGAGACACCTATACCACCCATGGCCCTAAGTTTGCAGTGGGCTGTTAGTGGCGTGCGCAGCTACAGGTCAGGCCCGCTAATGACATGCAAACGGTGTTCCAGACCGCATTGTCGCCGCTGTCGAGGTGACGGAGGTTTAAGATTTGGCATCAAATTGGTGCCCACCACGATTTTGGTGTGGAACCTATACTCCGCCCAATCGTGTTTCGCGATTTCGGCACCAGCTGATGGAGAATCCCGTCCCAGGAGAATAAAAATCATGCATTTCATTAACTATTTTACAAACAAATTCACTTATGGCATGACTTTTGAGTCTCCTGATTCAGCATGATTCAGCATAGAAGGTGGGCAATCAACCTACCATGTCAGCTCGGGTTCTTTGAATAAGCTATACAACTTGTTGGATAGCACAATTGCTTCACAGCTCCAGGGTCCCAGGTTCGATACCAGTTTGGGTCACTGTCTGTGCGGAGTCTGCACATCCTCCCCGTGTGTGCGTGGGTTTCCTCCGGGTGCTCCGGTTTCCTCCCACAGTCCAAAGATGTGCAGGTTAGGTGGATTGGCCATGATAAATTGCCCTTAGTGTCCAAAATTGCCCTTAGTGTTGGGTGGGGTTAGTGGGGTTTATGGGGATAGGGTGGAGGTGTTGACCTTGGGTATGGTGCTCTTTCCAAGAGCCGGTGCAGACTCGATGGGCCGAATGGCCTCCTTCTGCACTGTAAATTCTATGATAATCTATGATTATTCCACACCCTTTCCCTTAAGCTCAGCAATATTGTTCCCGTCAAGCATTTTTCCAACTCCCTTTAAAAGTTACGATTAAATCTGCTTTGACTACCCTTTGAGGCAGTGCATTCCAAATTGTGACAACTTGCTGTGAAAAAATATTCTCATTTTACCTCCGGTTCTTTTACCAATTATCTTAAATCTGTGTCTCCTGCGACTGACCTTGCTGTCTCTGGAAACAGTTTCTCCTGATTTACTCTATCAAAACCTTTCATGATAATTTTGATAGGCACATGCCTCAAAACAACATTTCCTTCCTTAAACCGCTGATACATCAGATTAAAATGCAAAAATTTCAGGATATGAGTATTTGAATTAATATTTTGTTAACTACATGCTTAACGGCTGGGTGATTCAGTAACTTGTACTCAATAACTGTCCTTTTTAATAATATTTATCACACACCCTGAAGAAGATTCCATTATTATCTGGACGAATGCATGAATGATTCACTTAATTAATTTTAAATTGTCATGGCTGAATTAAATTGTGGTACATTTTTCAGCTGTTAGGAGCAAAACAAGAACATTTATTGCTGTTTTATTTTAAATATTTGCTGCATACGAATTGGAGTGTCGAGTCATGTGATACATATATTTGGATTGCTGTGTGCATTATTAAAACAACTTGAAAACTCCTATGTGAAAATCTTTGTCCACCCATTACCCCAGTTATGTATTGATATCCGTGGAAGAGGCAACCCCTTTGGATGTCCAAAAGTAATTCCTCAAAATGGCGTTTGTTGCTTCGTTGGGATTAACAAGGTGCCCTTTCCTAAAATCTACCCCTCAACCAACAGCTAAAACAGGTGATTTGGTCATTTATTTCATGGTTGTTGTTGGAGCTGGCTCTGTGCAAATTGGCTGTCACATTTACAACAGTGACTGCACTTCAGAGAGCACTTCACTGGCAGCAAAACATTTTGGGACTTGGATTGGTGAAAGTCACTATAGAAATGCAATTTTGTTCCTTTTAAGCCTATCAAACCTATCTTGAAGCCTTTCTGCGCAGCTGATAGCAGGCAATACAACTTAAAACTGAATGTGCTCAAGGAGATTGACTAATATGTGATAAAGGAATGTTTATGTCTCAATCGTCCTTGCCTAATGGTTAGATTTTTCAATAGACGAGATTAATCAACCCCTTAGAGTACTGCTTTGTGGAAAGGTCTCTCTGCATCTCAGATGAAAGGGTGCCTTAATTGGCTTGTCTCCTTGTGGCGTCAAAGTGAAAACATATTTTTAAGGTGTTATTCATTGATTGATAAGTTTCCTACCTGTTTTCTGAATATGATAGTGATAAAGTGCAAGTGAGACATGCATTTTGCACCCTTTCCTGTGACATTGTAATGCAGGAATCAAGACTAATATGGTATAGGGTTTGAGGGTGGTGATTATTACACTCAGATACACTGATGAATTTCAGCCCCCAATTTAAAGATATATGTGGTGTATCTTGCCTAATGTTATTATTTAGAATTATACAACAAAAACATACAGCAATTTGGGAAGCAGTTCAGTTCTTTCCTTAAAGAAAATCAGCAAAACCAGTTGGTTTCTTTCTATTGTCTACCATCCCAAAATTTAAAAAAAAACTGAACTTATAGCTCTCAGTCCAATATGGTGGGATCTGAACTCAGTTCTCATAACCATTCTCATAACATAATCATTATGTTACTGTATGATGGCTGTGGTGATATGCATCACTGTAGGTACACAAGGGGTTAATGTAGATACACGAGGACTGAGTAAACACTAGAGGGAGCACCAGAGACATCATGACACACAGACATTCAACCAATAGGTCAGTAAGATAGGACACGACCAATGGGCAGTCAAGCCACACCCAGAGGTGACACTACCACAAGGGGGCTACTCATATAAAAGGACAGGGCACACACGCTCTTTCTCTATCCACAGGCGACACAGGGGCAGATCGGAAGCATCACTACCACACGTGGATTAAAGCAGACTGGCTAGTTAGATTGAGTTATTATCGCAAGATTAGCAGGAGAGTCAAACTCAAGTAGGAGAATTGTTAACTGTCCAATAAACGTGTTAAACCTATCTCCAAGTCTGAACCTTCCTTTGTCAGAGTGTCCATCAAGGAAGCAGCTTATGCTACATGAAGAAGCATAACACAACATGGTACCAGTTAGTGCTTGTTAAATCTACATAGTTCAACTCAAAATCCGTGACTAGCAGCAACAGCACCCAGGCAAGGTGTTCGAGATTCCGGTTCCACAGCAGCTCAGGTACCATGGCAATCTCAGTGCAAACTGGCGTGCGTTCAGGTAGAGATTCGAGATCTACATGGTAGCGTCCGACCTAGATGGCGTGGCGGATGCAGAGAAAATAAAGCTTCTGCTCACCATTGCGGGTGAAACTGCAGCAGAAATCTTCAAGACCTTCAAGTACTCCAAAGGGCAAGACAAGAGAGACTTCCAGACAGTCCTGGAAAAGTTTCAAACATACTGTGAGGAAAACACAAGAGAGAATGGTAAAAGAGGCGCCAATACTCACCACGAGGCGAAGGTAGGCTTGCAAATGCAGAAAACGGCAGTTTTGATTGGCAGCCATCTTGAGAAAGGAACTGCACATGCGCAGTTCCACAGAATACGAGAACCGGCCAAATAGTTGCGCAAAGAACAGGAAGGTCCGTTTGCACATGCGCAGTTGTGAAAACGGCGCAAAGTAAAGGAACAGCGATCTGCGCATGCGCGATCCATTTCTACGCTCTACGTCACCAGCGTCATGCCGTCAGATGCCCCAGACCATGCCCACTTAAAGGGGAAATGCCCGAAAATAAGAAAAAAAAATTTAATCCGTAAAACACAATTCTTTCACCTGGAACGACAGCACAATGCCTGAACTTCGACCAGTAGCTGAAAGTAACCGCTGAAGAACCCACAACAAGCAGTTAGCACCGCCCTAAGAGATGATTTAGTTCTTGAAGATTACGATTCAGACGTTGATTTCTTCTTTGGACATCGCGAGCACAATGACAGCTCCAACACAAAAAGTGATGATCTGGTTGTGGTGATCCCCCCTCCCTTTTTGCCAATCTAACTGCGGATTGCAAGCCCGTTGCCACTAGGAGCAGATGGTACAGCACCCAGGACAAGACTTTCATCAGGTCTGAAGTCCAACGACTGCTTAAGGAGGGTATTATCGAGGTCAGCAACAGCCCCTTGAGAGCCCAAGTGGTAATGGTTAAAACTGGGGAGAAACACAGGATGGTCGTGGACTACAGCCAGACAATCAATCGGTACACGCCGCTCGACGCGTATCCCATCCCATGCATATCTGATATGGTCAATCAGATTGCGCAGTACCGGGTCTTCTCAACAATTGACCTGAAATCCGCCTACCACCAGCTCCCCATCCAGAAGTCGGACCAGCCATACACTGCCTTCGAGGCGGACGGTCGCCTCTACCACTTCCTTAGGGTCCCTTTGGGTGTCACAAATGGGGTCTCGGTCTTCCAAAGAGAGATGGACCGAATGGTCGACCAGTGCGGTTTGCGGGACACCTTTCCGTACTTAGATAATGTCACCATCTGCGGCCATGACCAGCAGGACCACGATGCCAACCTCGATAAATTCCTCCGCACTGCCACTCTTCTCAACCTGACCTACAACAAAGAGAAGTGCGTGTTCAGCACGACCCGGTGAGCCATTCTCGGCTATATCGTCCAAAACGGACTTCTTGGACCCGACCCCGACCGCATGCATCCCCTCATGGAACTTCCCCTCCCCCACTGCCCCAAGACCCTCAAACGTTGCCTGGGGTTCTTTTCCTACTACGCTCAGTGGGTCCCAAACTATGCAGACAAGGCCCGATCACTCATCCAGTCCACCCGATTCCCCCTCGCGGCTGAGGCACAAAACACTTTCGGCCGCATCAGAGCAGACATTGCCAAGGCCTGGATGCGCGCAGTGGACGAGTCACTGCCTTTCCAAGTAGAAAGCGACACTTCAGACATCGCCCTTGCCGCCACTCTAAACCAGGCAGGCAGACCCTTGGCATTCTTTTCCCGCACCCTTCATGCCTCTGTAATTCGACACTCATCCATCGAAAAGGAGGCCCAAGCTATCGCTGAAGCTGTGTGGCATTGGAGGCATTACCTGGCCGGTAAGAGATTCACTCTCCTTATGGACCAACGGTCGGTAGCCTTCATGTTCAATAACACACAGCGGGGCAAGATCAAAAACGATAAAATCTTGCGGTGGAGAATCGAGCTCTCCACCTATAATTACGATATCTTGTATCGCCCCGGTAAACTCAGTGAGCCCCCAGACGCCCTCTCCCGAGGTACATGTGCCAGCGCACAAGTGGACAAACTCCGGACCCTACACGACAGCCGTTGTCACCCAGGGGTCACTCGATTGTACCATCTGGTCAAAGTTCGCAATCTGCCCTATTCCGTCGAGGAAGTAAGGACAGTCACCAGGGACTGCCAGGTCCGTGCGGAGTGCAAGCCGCACTTCTACCGGCCGTACCGTGCGCGCCTGGTGAAGGTTTCCCACCCCTTTGAACGCCTCAGCGTGGATTTCAAAGGGCCCCTCCCCTCCACCGACCGTAACACGTACATTCTCAGTGTGGTCGATGAGTACTCCAGATTCCCCTTCGCCATCCCATGCCCCGATATGACGTCTGCCACCATCATCAAGCCCCTCAGCACCATCTTCGCCCTGTTCAGTTTCCCCGCCTACATCCACAGTGACAGTTAATCCTCATTCATGAGCGATGAGCTGCTTCAGGTCCTGCTCAACAGGGGTATAGCCTCCAGCAGGACGACCAGCTATAACCCCCGGGGAAAAGGGCAAGTAGAACGGGAGAATGGGATGGTTTGGAGGGCCGTCCAGCTGGCCCTACGGTCCAGGAACCTCCCAGCCTCTCGCTGGTAGGAGGTCCCCCCTGATGCTCTACCATCCATCCGGTCGCTATTGTGCACCGCCACTAATAATACACCCATGAACGTGTTTTTACCTTCCCCAGGAAGTCCATATCTGGGGTGTCGCTCTCTACTTGGCTCGCTGCTCCAGGACCGGTCCTTCTCCGTAGGCACGTTCAACTCCACAAGGCGGACACCTTGGTGGACAGGGTTCACCTGCTCCACGCCAACCCTCAATATGCCTACGATGAGTTCCCCGGCGACCGCCAAGATACTGTCTCACTCAGGGACCTGGCACCGCCAGGTTCCACCCCCAACACCCCCCCCCCCACCAATGCGCCCCCCCCACCTCCCACCGCGCCGCCAATATTGACCCCACCAGACCACTCCCCTCCCCTTTTCCGCACAAGAGGACGAAGAGGACTTCTGCACGGTCCTGGAGGTCCCCGATGACTGGCCAGCATCAGCACCGCCATCGCTGCCACCTCCACCACCGCCAGCACCGACTTCGCCGCCACCGTTACGCCGCTCCCAACGAAGCATCAAAGCTCCGGACCGGCTGAACCTTTGACGGACTCCGGACCGTCAACATGGACTTTTCTTTCCCTACCACTGTACATAATTGCACTAATTGTACATAGTTTCATGTCACCCCCGCGGATTAACTTTTAACAGGGGGTGAATGTGGTGATCCACTGTAAGGTAGGACCTGCACTACAGGTTCGCCGGTAGCTCCTGCCGGCTGGCTCCGCCCAGGGAGAACTGTATAAGTATGCATGACCTCTAGTGCCCTGCCATTTCGCCAGCTGCAGCAGGAGGCCACGCATCTGACTGTAATAAAGCCACAGTTGTACCCAACTTTAGTCTTTGTGCAATTGATCATGCATCACTGGTCCTTGAAGAATACGAGTAGTGATGGGCAAGCTAATGGGGCTAAAGGTAGACAAGTCCCCTGGCCCTAATGGAATGCATCCCAGAGTGCGAAAAGAGATGGCTTGGGAAATTGCAAATGCACTAGCGATAATTTACCAAAATTCACTAGACTCTGGGGTGGTCCCAGCAGATTGGAAATTAGCAAACGTGACACCACTGTTTAAAAAAGTAGGTAGGCAGAAAGCGGGTAATTATAGGCCAGTGAGCTTAACTTCGGTAGTAGGGAAGATGCTGGAATCTATCATCAAGGAAGAAATAGTGAGGCATCTGGATGGAAATTGTCCCATTGGGCAGATGCAGCATGGGTTCATAAAGGGCAGGTCATGCCTAACTAATTTAGTGGAATTTTTTGAGGACATTACCAGTGCGGTAGATAATGGGGAGCCAATGGATGTGGTATATCTGGATTTCCAGAAAGCCTTTGACAAGGTGCCACACAAAAGATTGCTGCATAAGATAAAGATGCATGGCATTAAGGGGAAAGTAGTATCATGGATAGAGGATTGGTTAATTAATAGAAAGCAAAGAGTGGGGATTAATGCGTGTTTCTCTGGTTGGCAATCAGTAGCTAATGGTGTCCCTCAGGGATCAGTGTTGGGCCCACAATTGTTCACAATTTACATAAATGATTTGGAGTTGGGGACCAAGGGCAATGTGTCCAAGTTTGCAGACAACACTAAGATGAGTGGTAAAGCAAAAAGTGCAGAGGATACTGGAAGTCTGCAGAGGGATTTGGATAGGCTAAGTGAACGGGCTAGGGTCTGGCAGATGGAACACAATGTTGACAAATGTGAGGTTATTCCTTTTGGTAGGGCGTAACAGCAAAAGGGATTATTATTTAAATGATAAAATATTAAAACATGCTGCTGTGCAGAGAGACCTGGGTGTGCTAATGTATGAGTCGCAGAAAGTTGGTTTACAGGTGCAACAGGAGATTAAGAAGGCAAATGGAATTTTGTCCTTCATTGCTAGAGGGATGGAGTTTAAGACTAGGGAGGTTATGCTGCAATTGTATAAGGTGTTAGTGAGGCCACACCCGGAGTATTGTGTTCAGTTTTGGTCTCCTTACCTGAGAAAGGACGTACTGGCACTGGAGGGTGTGCAGTGGAGATTCACTAGGTTAATCCCAGAGCTGAAGGGATTGGATTACGAGGAGAGGTTGAGTAGACTGGAACTGTACTCGTTGGAATTTAGAAGGATGAGGGGGGATCTTATAGAAACATATAAAATTATGAAGGGAATAGATAGGATAGATGCGGGCAGGTTGTTTCCACTGGCGGGTGAAAGCAGAACTAGGGGGCATAGCCTCAAAATAAGGGGAAATAGATTTAGGCCTGAGTTTAGAAGGAACTTCTTCACCCAAAGGGTTGTGAATCTATGGAATTCCTTGCCCAGTGAAGCAGTAGAGGCTCCTTCATTAAATGTTTTTAAGATAAAGATAGATAGTTTTTTGAAGAATAAAGGGATTAAGGGTTATGGTGTTCGGGCCGGAAAGTGGAGCTGAGTCCACAAAAGACCAGCCATGATCTCATTGAATGGTGGAGCAGGCTCGAGGGGCCAGATGGCCTACTCCTGCTCCTAGTTCTTATGTTCTTATGTTCTTATGATTTCATCATTGGACGTCGCGACCTCAGTACCAAATCCGAACCGCAACGAGATGTGTTGTACAGTGAAGAATCCGACACAGACATGGACGAGTTCTTCGGATTTAAGGATCCTCAGCCCAGCACAGACGACATCCTAACCCAGAAGTGCAGGATTCTGCTGCGGCCTGACGCCAAGAGACAGAGAGAGGTACAAGCTCACAGAGACAGAGAGAGGCACAAGCCCACAGAGAACGGCCTGACGCCAAGAGACAGAGAGAGGTACAAGCCCACAGAGAGCGGTCCGACTCCACACAGAGAGTGGTCCATGCACCACGAAGAGTCCCCGACTCCACACAGAGAGTGGTCCACACACCACGAAGAGTCCCCGACTCCACACAGAGGGTGGTCCACGCACCACGAAGAGTCCCCGAACTCCACATGAAAGGAGGTCCACACACCACGAAGACTCCGCACAGAAACTGATGACAGACTCCACAGCGAGACCACTGCACGTCTCCACACAGAGAACACAGGAAGACTCCACAGCGAGACCACTGCATGACTCCGTTGAGAGCGCACAGATCGACTCCACAGCGAGACCAATGCATGATTCCACACAGGGAACGCTGCAAGACTCCAGAGAGAGAGTGACACAAGCCTCCATGGCGAGCTCGGTGACACTCTCCACAATGGAAGGAGTGCAATACTCCAGAGTACAGTCCTTGCATGAACAAGACCATGAAGCTCTGGCAAACTCATCTGAGCAACCAGCAGCAGACGATGCAAGTCTGCCACGCCCAAGTGTACAGCAGGAAGACTATGTCAGTCTACCACGCTCATGTGAACAACAGAAAGACGATGACAGTCTACCCAGATTATTTGAACCACCAGAAGAAGACTCTCACAGTCTACCCAGCTCATCTAACCGACAAGAAGACGTTGAAGGTCTACCCACTGTATGTGCGACAAGTGACGAAGGCTTCACAATTCCCATACAAGATGTGCGACATCTCAGCGAGACTGACAGACCTCAGCTAGTATGTACAGAGGCACTCGACAATCAAAGTGAGGTTACTAGTGACTCCAGTGACACCACATTAATTCAAACCTCATCCACTCGAGCCTCTCCACAATAAAATGCATTCCTGAACGTTTTGACTCCGGACGGGGAGCATCAAGACACCTCAGATGATTCAAGTGAACCTGAAATGACTCCGGAAGGGGTGTGTCAAGAAACCAAAGCTGATTCAAGTGAACCAGAAAGGGCTCCAGACGGGGAGCATTGACAAGCCAAAGATGATTCAAGTGAACCGAACATGACTCCAGACGGGGAGCGTCGAGGAATCAGAGACGGCACGCTCAGTGAAACAGCAGATGCCACAAAGGACACTGACACAAGTAACTTTGTGAAGGACTCGAATTCTCCACTCGGTGTGGTCATTGAGCGCAACAAACACAACAATAAAACCTACGAAAACAACAACAAAGCCAACAACAAGAACCATACCAAAGGCACCAACGTCAACAACAAACATAACAAAACCAACAACACTGGAATAATGGCTGGTACGACATGGTACAACTCTGCAAATGCAGGATAATGTAACGGCACAGCTCCTAACACTGGCAAGGGTACAGCCATACCATGGCATGACAGCAAATCTCACCGTTCCAGGTTTGCTCCACTGCAAACCAGCAAACCAGCTTTCAAGGCAGCTGAGTTTGCTCCACTACGAACAAGCAAACCAGCTTTCAAGGCAGCTGACATACTGCATCAATATCGCTATCACAAGAAACAGTCCAGGTTGGACAACACCGGTGACATACTGCATCACTACCACAAGTATAAAAAAAAAGAGTCCAAATCAGACAACAAAGTGCTTTGACCATTTGCACACCTCCTGATGACTTCTTGGTTCCTTAGGCACAGGGACACTGACGGCGTTCACAAGGACATGCCACCATCAACATCACCACTTCACTAACAAAACAAGAAAGCCACTCAACCGTATTAATTCATGAACTTTGGACTCATACATATTATTTGGTATTGTGTAATCATCACTGTCATCACGGTTTGTACATGTCATCACTTATCTACCTATTTTGTTCCATTTTCTTTAACCATGTACAAAATATATGTAACACGAAAAAAGGGGGATGTGGTGATATGCATCACTGTAGGTACACAAGGGGTTAATGTAGATACACTAGGACTGTGTAAACACTAGAGATAGCACCAGAGACATCATGGCACACAGACATTCAACCAATAGGTCAGTAAGATAGGACACGACCAATGGGCAGTCAAGACACACCCAGAGGTGACACTACCACAAGGGAGCTACCCATATAAAAGGACAGGGCACACATGCTCTTTCTCTTTCCACAGGCGACACAGGGGCAGATCGGAAGCATCACCACCACACGTGGATTAGAGCAGACTGTCTAGTTAGATTGAGTTACTATAGCAAGATTAGCAGGAGAGTCAAACTCAAGTAGGAGAATTGTTAACTGTTCAATAAATGTGTTAAACCTATCTCCAAGTCTGATGTACACTCTTTGTCAGAGTGTACATCAAGGAAGCAGCTTATGCTACATGAAGAAGTATAACACAACAATGGCAACATCTGATTCAACTTTAATGCTATTCATATTTGAATACCCTGTTGAGATACAGGGCCAGGATGCTCATTGGAAGAATCGCACTTGGCTGAATTTCTGGAGGGCAGATACAACCTGTGAGAATATGTCTTCTGTAAGAGGAAGATAAGCCGTTAGATGCTTTGCTAACTGCTGGGGCAGCTAAAGGAGGCCCAGAACCCAGCAATCAATTAGGCACACAGACAAGATCTTAAAACAAACGAGATCAAGACAGAGGTGTCAACAATGAGAAAAACAGGAGCCGTGATTATTTCCTGGCCTAAACCTTCGCACTCTCAGCTGCCCTCAGTAACCACCTTTCTGAATTTTGCTTCCTGCCTTTTATATCTTTTCAGGTTGAGAATCATTACTGATTAAAGGCAATCAAGGTCAAAGATTCCTTCAAGCTATTATCGTTCTGAAATTTTATCCAACTTCTTAAAGGTTTATTTATTCTTTCATGGGATGTGGTCATCAGTGGCAAAGCCAGCATTTGTTGCCCATTCCATTTCTAAATGACCTTCCTTGAACTGAGTGGCTTTCAAGGCCATTTCAGAGGGCAGTGAAGACTCAACCGTGTTGCTGTGGGTCTGGAGTCACATGTAGGCCAGACCAAACCAGGTAAGGATGGCAAATTCTGTTCCCTCAAGGGGATGAATGAACTGGATGGGTTTATATAACAATTGATGACCGATACTGAGATGCGATTTATAATTGAATTTAAATTCCACCAGCTGCCATGGTGGGATGTGAATCCTTGTCCCCAGAGCATTAGCCTGAGCCTCTGGATGACTACTCCAGTGACATTAGCACTAAGCCATCATCTCCCTTTGCACCCCCGCATCCCCCTTCCCTTCCTCACAGAGTGTCAAAAGTCTTTCATGTTTTGTCCCTCACTGTATCATGATGACATAGGAGCAGAATTAGGCCACTCGGCCCATCGAGTCTGCTCTGCCATTCAGTCATGGCTGATATGTTTCTCATCCCCATTCTCCTGCCTTCTCCCCATAACCCCTGATCCCCTTATTAATCAAGAAGCTATTTATCTGCCTTAAAGACACTCAGGTGATTTGGCCTCCACAGTCTTCTGCAGCAAAGTGTTCCACAGATCCACCACCCTCTGGCTGAAGAAATTCCTCCTCATCTCTGTTTTAAAGAATCGTCCCTTTAGTCTGAGATGGTGTCCTCTAGTTCAGTTTTTCCTACAAGTGGAAACATCTTCTCCACGTCCACTCTATCCAGGCCTCACAGTATCTTGTACATTTCAATAAGATCCCCTCTCATCTTTCTAAACTCCAACGAGTACAGACCCAAAGTCCTCAACCGTTCCTCATACGACAAGTTCTTCATTCCAAGGATCATTCTTGTGAACCTCCTCTGGACCCTTTCTAACAAGCCAAGAAAAGAGAGAGAAGGGGCGGGATTTTCCGATTTGGAGGCTATGCCCGGAGGATCCGTGGCGTTTTACGTGGGAAAAATCCTCCGACCGGTGAGGGTGCTAGCAGCCTCGTCCGGCCTTCACAAAATAAACGGCCGGAGAATTGCCGGGTCCGTGGCCGCGCATTGGCATGGCGACAACCTACAGCGGTCGTGGCGTACAACATGACACCGGCCCTGCGCGGACTCGACCTGCCAGATAGTGCATCCCTGGCCACCCCCCACCAGTCCCGCCAGCCCTCGCGGAAGCTCCCCCTCCGGCCAGCAGCATGACCTCCGCCCGACTGTGGCGGCGCTGTACACAGTCAAAAGCCGCCATGTTGGGTTCCCACGCGGCTGGGACTATGAGTGAACCGTGCAGTCGTGAACTCGGGGGAGGGCCTCAGGTTGCGTCCTCGTGTCGGGAAACGGAGAATCTCACCCAAAGTTTCCAGAATTAGTCACAGTTCTTTGACAGGGAGGATCAAATGAAGGGGATTACAGGTATTTAAAATAAGAAAATATTGGGGTGGTTTAAAGTTGCCATTGAATTTGATATGCTTGTGATGCTGAAAATTAATTAGTTTAATTGTTAGTCAAGCAAAATACATTGAAATTATAAATTGTTGTAAAAGATAAATATAGGAAGAGAATGTATTGAAAACTAATGGTGATAAATCAGAAAGGTGAAGGCATCAAGCAGAACTTCCTGGTGAATAATGTAACAGGCGGTTTTATAATTTGTCATGCTCATAAGGCATTGTTTATCCAAATTTTATTATTAATTTGTTTATCTTTTATCAGCTGAAAATCTCATTAGCTGAGGATACAAACCAATGGGGAGCACTTATAAATTGTCCCAGTTGTGATTTGACCTTGGGAAGCTAGAACACCGAATTGTATTAAGTAAACAAAGCCCAGCTAGGTTTTACCACCATTACTGTTTCCACTAAAGTACATAGCGGTGCACCAAATCACACTTGTTTGTGATGTAGGGATATACCTGTTTCTTCTGTGGAGGCAGAGAGATCTGGGGGAGGGAGGCTGGAAACAAGTTGGGCAAAAATAAATCTAAACTGGGCCAGTGAAGATTTATTTAGAGATGGTCGATGCTGATTTTCATTCTGGGATGAGGACACCCCGGGAACAGGACGACTTCCATTTCCCCGACCCTGCACCGCATGAGAAATAGACATGTAATGTGGGGGTGGATTCTCCGCCACCCACCGCTAATAGCGGGGTTCCCGATCCGGCGAAGAATCGAGCATCGGGCCCAATGCCAATCCCATTCCGATGCCCATGCCCCCCGCTGGTGGCGGCAGCGAGCTACACGTTCCCGTCAATGGATGCAAATGGCTCATTTGCATCTGATTAACAGGCTGGAAGACTGATTCTCCATGCCCCCGTGATGCTCCAGGCCCCTCGGCCGGGATTCACGTGGGCATGGATTAGTGCAGGTATTTTCAAGCATTGCCCTGATGTGGTGGACCCCACATCAGGGCACAATGTGTCGAGGAGATAGGTGTGTAATGCAGATGCCTCCCCAAGTCAATCAGAGTGCCCCCCTGCCCTCCCACAATACAAATATCCCCCATAAGCTTCCCCATCAGACCCCCAGCAGAACCCACCCCCTCCATCAGACCCCCAATAGAGGCCCTCATCAGACTATCCCTAGCTCCCCCATCCGACAGCCCCAACCAACCCACTATCAGACACCCTGCCTGAAAGCTGAAGGGCAGTCCGGGCAGTTGGTTGAAAAATCACTGCTGCTTCAGGCAGAAGTGTTCAAAGCAGCAGTTGTTACACGTGTCAGAGCCTTCCTCAAAAGCCCAGTCTACTTAAAATCCCTTGACAGTCTAGGAAATGCAGATCTTCCATTCAATTTCAAACAGCAATACATTGCATTCGCCAGTGATTGTCAGTTCAATTACTCCAGAGACAGCTGCTTGGTGGTTGGCCTTTTCCTTTATGTTTGAATGCATCTCCAATACCCTGCTAACCACAATGTTTATAAACACTCTTACTATTCTTGATAGCCCCTCACCACATCAGATTCACCTGAGGAAGGAGCAGCGCTCTGAAAGCTAGTGACATCGAAACAAACCTGTTGGACTTTAACCTGGTGTTGTAAGACTTCGTACTGTGCTCACCCCAGTCCAACGCCGGCATCTCCACATCACCACATCAAAGGCAGTTGAGTGCTTCCTGCTGTGAAAAAGAGGAAGTCAAGCAGGTAAGGAAGTATACTGGGCTTTCAAGGAAGCTTCTGACACTCGTAACAGCTGTTGCTTTGAACATTTCTGTCTGAGGCAGGTATTAGAAAAGGGTAAGTGAAAATGCAGTGATATGTCAATCAGTTTTCAGTCAGGGGTCTTTGATGGGGGAGGGGGGAGAGGTGGCTGATGGCGGTCTCTGATGTGGGGTGTCTAATGGGGGAGTCTGATGGGGTTGGTCACCCTCATACATATGTGCTGTGGGGGGGGGGGGGGTGATCGCAATTCCTGTGGTTTCGGGGGGGGGGGGGAGATCCTCCTATTTGTCAGCAGCAGGGTGAGGGGAGGGCCAGCTGCCAGACCTCGATATCAAGTCACCCACTCAAAGTGAAGGCCCGACACCGGGATTCTGACAGAATCCCGTGAGCTCCCCATCACGCAAAATCTGCATGGAGAAAGGGAGCTCCTGGGCGCCTCTCCTGGAACCAACGGAGACCAGGAGCAATTCTACTCCAGCAGGAGCATTTAGTCTCCATAATGGAAAATCCAGCCTGTGATAATGGAAGAAAAGTCCACAAACTGGTTGGAGGTTGAGGCTGCCATCCAGTCAGTGGTGTGGGGAAGGGTTACACAGAGCGAACCCGATTTAAAGGGCAGACATCATGATGCTGGCCAATTTATACATAGGTGGAGAGCAGCAGGCAGCAACAGGCCAGGCAGCTGTACCAGGGTAGTGCTACATTTTTCTGATTACTCCATTGAGGTGCTTTTGGATAATGTGGCAGAAAGGAGAAGCATTCTTTTTCTTGAGAACTAAGGCATGGCTTGGTTTGGCTTTCCATTGCTGTGAGGAAGATATGGGTTCAGCTGGAAGTACTTAAATTAGCCTCTTAAGTCCAGAAAGCTTAATGCAATGCAACATTCACATGAGAGGCCTTAACTTCTGCACCCATCAGTAATCACAAGTGCTGCACATTCTGAGGGAAGGTAGTACTCCTGAACATTGGAGAAATATGCATCAAGGAGCTTTGCTGAGCATTGACTAAGTGCTATTGTGGAGGCGATTATCATCATTTAAGCCATACAATTTTAATTCCATACAATTAACGGGAGCCATACCACATCCAATGTCCTCCCCAGCAAGTGGTCACGCTGCTGCCTGAAAAACGTGAACCTGGCGTGGGGAGCCAAGGAGGTGAGCGGCCATCTTTGCTCACAGGCAATGAGCTCGGGGGCACTGCGCATGCTCCCCCTGTGCTCGGGGTTGGGGTTTGCGGGGTTGAGGGGGGGGGGGGGGGAAACGGGGGATTCAGCCCGGTTGGGTTGGGCCGCCATGGGGGTGCTGGGGACAATATTCTGCAGCTGGGGGGATGGGAGTCGGATGTGCGCAGACCCGTCATTCCAACCTCTGGACCGTGTGTTCCTGTTCTGGCGACATTCCTAGCCCCTGCCTGTCTGCCCCAGCAACCACTCATAACTCCTACTGACCGTGGAAGCCTCTGGCCTTGCAGTTGAAGGCTATTGCTAATAGGGAATTGGCAATCATGGTTAGCACTTCACACATCCCAAGTGGATCCCCATGGGTGGGCAGGCCATGCAGCATGTGGGACTCATTGCCCAGCATCCCATTCATACCTTGATACATGGACACAACACTTGAACAATGTGGGAGACAGCACCAGATATGCAGCGGCCAACCTTCGAATACCCAGGGGATGGGCCCCACACTGGGGCACAGGTCTGCGGCCGGGTGTACGTGGGCAGGGTTTGTCGGGTGGGTGGGGTTGGCCATGCCTTGGGTGATGGGGCAGGGGATTGGTGGTCAGCCCGCTTCGCGGAATAAAGAGCCAGGGGCACCACACTGGTTGTGGTGAGGGTATTTTAATGTCCCTCGTACAAGTGCACACCAGTGCCCCACTATCACGATGGTGCCACACCACTATCACCAGCCTCCCTCCATCGCCCCCACCAAACCCCCTCCCCCCATGCACACTCCACTCCTTACCCCCACCCCACTCTCGCATCCCCCCCCCCTCTCCGGACCCCAGTGATGCTCGATTTGCTTGGCCTTCCTTGCTGTACCACTATGTCGAGATGTATCCCCAGGAAACAGATCAGAGATGGTGGGGCACCCAGCTGCTTACCACGTCCCGTGGCCTTCGATGCCCCTAGAGGGTGTCCTCTGGGGCTCTGGAGCCAGAGGGTCCTGCTGCACTTGTCGGTGGCACATTCACAACCGTGCCGCCCTGTTCCAGGTGCTGGCTGCAAGATGCAGTCTCATCAGAGGGGTGAAACTTGGGGGAGCTTGTGGCCACCATCGCCAGTCCATACGGTGGGTCTCGGTTGCCACCCAGCATCCCCTCCTCCGGGTCAGTGCTCATAGGGCCCTGGGGTTCTCCTCGGGATGGCGGGGCAGCTGTATTGAACCCCGGCTCCCCCTGAACCATCTGGCTCTGCCAGCCCTGACGTCTCCCCACCATGGTGTTGATGCCCTCGGTGATGCTCCTCAGTGATTGGGCCATGCTCTGCAGTGACTCGGCAATGGCCACCTGCGACTGGGACAAGCTATGCAGCGCCTTGACCATTCTCATCTGAGAGCGGGACATGTCCCGCAGTGCCTCATCAAGGTTGGCCTGGTACTAAATCACGTCCCCCAGCGAGTCAAACAGTCTACCGAGGCCCTCAGCCATGGCCGTCACCGACTGCATGATGCCTTGGACACCTTCACCCATGCTGCCGCCACTCTCCACTGCGGTCGCCACCCTAGCAGTGTTGGCCTCGGTGCCAGGCATTTCCTGCGACAACTCCTGCGCCTCTGGAACTCCTACAATCGGCTCTGGACTTGCTGGAGTGTCACTGACATCTCCCTCTGGGCGTCCTGGCTGCACCCGTAACATCTCCATCAGCTCTGGGTAAACCTGTTCCAGAGGCTCAGAGGAAGGGGGTCAGCCCGAAAGGGCCAGCGCCATCGGCGGGGGAATGAACACTGGTCAATGGGAGGGATGGGTCAGTCTGTATGGAAATAACAATTCCCGTGACAGTCTATGAGGGTGTGACCCGGTGGATCCTCACTGCTGCGGCGTACGATGGCCTCCGCATTGGTGACCACTCTGTCCTCGGCCACCCCCGTAACCTCACGGTTAGGATTCCTATGTCCGGCACCCTTCTGCCAGTTTGGGCCCTCTCCCAAGGACTGTAAGAGGGCTTCTGCAGAGACACTGAGAGGGCATTGTTAGCCCATTGTGCGGTTCACATTGGTTGGGGGTGGTGGTGGTGTGAAGGAACGGTTGGGGTGATGGGAAGGGTTGGGTGAAGGGAGGGGGGTGAAGGGTGGGTTGGGGGGCCCAAATGGATGGTTGGTAGGAGGCCTGTTGCGATGGGGGGCAACGGACTTTGGGGGAGGTGTTGCTGTCAACTCACCCATGCTGCCCAGCGTGGGTCGTTGACCATCTTGCAGCACTGGACGTCAGTCCTCCTGGACACGCTGCCCGAGCTGACAGCCGCTGCCACTTCATTGTGGCTCACCTTCCGAGACCCTCGGGGGAACAGGACATCCCTCCTGACCTCGACCGCATCCAGGACCCTCCCCAGGTCTGCGTCTCTAAACCTTGGGGGCGGTCATCTCAGCGCCATGGCTGCGAGCTGAGTGGGGCTGGCTGTGCAAGTGCTGTTTAAGTGCTGCTCGACCTCGTTAGTGTGGGGCTGGTGAGTGCGGTCCCAGCAATTGGTTGGCGAGCCTTCATTTGTGGCGTGAGGCCCGTGGAGCCTCACGCCACAAATTAATGTGGACCAATTAATGTTGAATTGCGTTGCTGGCCTCGCAGGGCTGAGTGCCGGGAAGCTTGTAGCACTTCCTGCTCACTACCACACTTAGTTATCTTTCCGGAGAATTGCGCCCACAGTGAAGGAACTATTTAAAAAGGATACTTGAAGATTCATCTTGATGGTACTGCGATAAGAGATCCTATTGAAATTGGGCGGAGCTTTGGACTTTATATCCATTGCGGGGGCTGGAATTTTCAGCCCCCCTGTTTCAGGTTTCCCCACAGTGGGGCTAGAGAGCCATTGAAATCTCTATGCACATCAGTGAAGATTCTGCCGGCATGTTCGGACTGGAGAATTCCAGCCTATGGGCGGGATTCTCCGTTGCCTGATGCCGAAGTCAAATTCGGCGACCGGGTGGAGACTGAATCGGAGCCGGCGCCGTTTTGTGGATGTTGTGCCCCCTCCAAATCGGCATCAACGAGGAGCGTTGAGACGACGTCAGCGCGTTGTTTTGAGGCCCTCCCCCGATGCTCCGCCCCCGATGGGCCGAGTTCCCGATCGCGCGGGTCATGCGTGGTCTGAGATTTCGTAAAGCCAGCCTGGCGGCTGCGGACTGTGTCTCGCGCCGCCACAGTCGGGTGGGAGCCATGCTCCTGGCAGGGGGAGGTGGCGAGCGGGTGTCCAGGGGGACACTATTTGGCCGGCCGGGTCCGCGCGCGGCCACGCCATGTACTCTTACGCTGTTACAACCTTGCCATAGGTGTATTGTAAGGACCTTCAGGCTGATAATCAGCCAGTTTGGACATGTTATGAACGCACCATCTGTGGCCACCAAGTCCAGAAGTGGGACATGAAATCAGAGATTCTGGCTCAGAGGTAAGAACATCACAACACCTTCCCCAGGATCTATCAGACTTGGAAAATGCTTCATGCTGGGCGGCACTGTGGTGCAGTGGTTAGCACTGCTCCTCATGGCACCGAGGACCCGGATTCGATCCTGGTCCTGGGTCACTGTCCATGTGGGGTTTGCATATTCTTTCAGTGTTTGCGTGTGTCTGACCCCCAAAACCCAAAAGGAGCTTGTTAATTAGTTAATTGGATTAGGCCAGTTTTCAGAGGCGAGAGTCACAGTATGAAGGTGAGTCAGCTGCAGTGCAGACTTTGTTTGCACTGAGTGCTGAATTTGGGTGCATTTGAGTTCTATAGTGAGAGTTTGGTGACTGAGGGATAATAAGGGTTCATTTTTATCTAAAGTCCAGTCTTCCTTTTATTTAGTTAATTAACTTAAAAGTTGCTGTTTGGTTTAGAAGAACGTGAATTTTCAATCAGCTTTAAATAAAGGTTCTACTTGTAGCTACTAGTAGCTGGAGCTTGTTAATTAGTTAATTGGATTAGGCCAGTTTTCAGAGGCCAGGTTCACAGTATAAAGGTGAGCCAGCTACAGTGCAGACTTTGTTTGCACTGAGTGCTGAATTTGGGTGCATTTGGGTGCTATAGTGAGAGTTTGGTGACTGAGGGAGTGCTGAATTTGGGTGCATTTGGATGTTATAGTGAGGGTTTGGTGACTGAGGGAGTTAGGTGAGGAGGGAGTAAGGTGCTCCTTTCATTTCTTACATTTCCTCAAAGAGCGTGAAGGGAGCCGGGAGTTTACAGAGAGTGCAGCTGACTGGGAGCAGAGTCGGAGGGCGGATTTCTAGTGGTCCACAGGGCAGCTATATTCTGTAAGGTAAGAGGGGATGGAGGCTAGGGCAGTTGCATGCTCCTCCTGTAGGATGTGGGTGGTGAGGGATACCACCGGTGTCTTCGCTGACTATACCTGCGTGAAGTGCACCTAACTCCAGCTCCTCAGAGACCGTGTTAGGGAACTGGAGCTGGATGAACTTCGGATCATCCGGGAGGCAGAGGGAGTAATAGAGAAGAGTTACATGAAGGTAGCACCACCCAAGGTACAGGACAAGAGTAGCTGGTTTACAGTCAGGGGAGAAAAACAAACAGGTAGACAGTGCAGGGACCCCTCGTGGCTGTTCCCCTTCAAAACAAGTATGGGGGGGATGACCTACCAGGGGAAGACCCTAGCGGCCAGGTCTCTGGCACTGAGTCTGGCTCTGTGGCTCAGAAGGGAAGGGGGAGAATAGAAAAGCAATAGTGATAGGAGACTCAGTGGTTTGGGGAATAGATAGGAGATTCTGTGGTCACGAGCGAGACTCCCGGAAGGTATGTTGCCTCCCGGGTGCCAGGGCCAGGGATGTCTCGGATCGAGTCTATAGGATTCTTAAGGGGGAGGGGGAGCAACCAGAAGTCGTGGTGCACATTGGTACCAATGACATAGCTATGAAAAGGGATGAGGATCTAAAAAGTGATTTTAGGGTGTTAGGTTGGAAGCTAAAGAGCAGGACAAGCAGAATAGTGATCTCAGGATTGCAACCGGTGCCACGTGCAAGTGAGGCAAGGAACAGAGAGATGAGTGCAGCTGAACACGTGGCTACAGGGCTGGTGCAGGAGGGAAGGCTTCAGTTATGTGGATCATTGGGATATTTTCTGGGGAAGGTGGGACCTGAAAATGATGGACGGATTGCACCTAAACTGGAAGGGCACCAATATCCTGGGTGGGAGGTTTGCTAGAGCCCTTAGGGAAGGTTTAAACTAGTTTGGCAGGGGGATGGGAGCCAGAGCAGTGGATCAGAGGATAGGGTAGCTGTTGAACAGGCATAAATAGTATGCAGCAAGTCTGTGAGGAAGGATAGACAGTTGATAGGACAAAGTGGTACTCAGTGGAATGGGTTGAAGGAGTGTCACGAATAAGGGAGATGAACTTAGAGCATGGATCAGTACTTGGAACTATGATGTTGTGGCCGTTACGGAGGCATGGATTTCACAGGGGCAGGAATGGTTGTTAGATGTTCCGGGGTTTAGATGTTTTCAGAAGAATAGGGAGGGAGATAAAAGAGGAGGGGGAGTGGCACAGTTAATTAGGGAGTGCATCACAGCTGCAGAAAAGGAGATAGTTGAGAACTGTTTGTCTACTGAGTCAGTATGGGTGGAAGTCAGAAACAAGAAAGGAGCAGTCACTTTATTGGGAGTTTTCTATAACCCCCCAATAGCAGCAGAGAGATAGAGGAACAGATTGGGTGGCAAATCTTGGAAAAGTGCAGAAGTAACAGAGTTGTTGCCATGGGTGACTCCAATTTCCCTAATATTGACTGGAACCTCCTTAGTGCAAATGGTTTGGATGGAGCAGATTTTGTCAGGTGTGTACAAGAAGGATTCCTGACTCAATACGTAGATAGGCCGACTAGGGGGGAGGCCATATTAGACTTGGTGTTCGGCAACGAACCAGGCCAGGTGTCAGATGTCTCAGTGGGAGATCATTTCGGTGACAGTGACCACAACTCCTTGACCTTTATCATAGTCATGGAGAGGGATAGGAACACACAGTATGGGAAAGTATTTAATTGGGGGAGGGGAAATTATACTGCTATTAGACAGGAGCTGAGGAGCATAAAGTGGGAACAATTGTTCTTGTGGAAATGCACAACAGTAATGTGGGGATTGTTTAAGGAGCACTTGCTGCGAGTGCTGAATAGTTTTGTCCCACTGAGATGAGGCAGAATTGGCAAGATGGAGGAGCCTTGGATGACAAGAGAAGTGGAGCTTCTAGTCAAGAGGAAGAAGGAAGCTTACGTAAGGTTGAGGAAGCAAGGATCTGACTCGGCTCTAGTGGGTTACAAGGTAGCCAGGAAGGAACTCAAAAATGGACTGAGGAGAGCTAGAAGGGGGCATGAAAAAGCCCTGGCGGGAAGGATTAGGGAAAACCCCAAGGCGTTCTACACTTATGTGAGAAATAAGAGGATGATCAGAGTGAGAGTAGGGCCGATCAGGGATAGTGGAGGGAACTTGTGCCTAGAGTCTGAGGAGATGGGGGAGGCCCTAAATGAATACTTTGCTTCAGTATTCATTAGAGAGAGGGACCTTGTTGCCTATGAGAACAGTGTGAACCAGGTTAATAGACTCGAACAGGTTGATATTAAGAAGGAGGATGTGCTGGAAATTTTGAAAAGCATCAGATAGATAAGTCCCCTGGGCCTGACGGGATATACCAAAGGTTATTACGGGAAGTGAGGGAGGAGATTGCTGCATCTTTGGCAATGATCTTTGCGTCCTCACTCTCCACTGGAGTAGTACCGGATGATTGGAGGGAGGCAAATGTTGTTCCCCTATTCAAGAAAGGGAATAATGAAATCCCTGGGAATTACAGACCCAGAAGTCTTACATCTGTGGTGAGCAAAATATTGGAAAGGATTCTGAGAGACAGGATTTATGATTACTTAGAAAAACATAGTTTGATTAAAAATAGTCAGCATGGCTTTGTGAGGGGCAGATCATGCCTCACAAGCCTCGTTGAATTCTTTGAGGATGTGACGAGACACATTGATGGAGGTCGGGCAGTGGATGTGGTGTATATGGATTTCAGTAAAGCATTTGATAAGGTTCCCCATGGTAGGCTCACTCAGAAATTTAGGGGGCATGGGATACAGGGAAATGTCTGTCTGGATACAGAATTGGCTGGCCGAAAAAAGACAGCGAGTGGTAGTGGATGGAAAGTGAAGTGTTGGGTACTCTGATACACAGACGAACCAACACGGTTGCGAATGGTACAACACAGTTTTATTTCAAGTAACTATTAACATATTAAACTCTGGTATTCAGCACATGGTGAACCTCTGAGTGGCTGGCAATGAGGTCTGTGCCCTGAGCCCTCTCCTGCTCGAGTGCCCAGGAAGTGTCGTGTTCCTTGCTTTGTACTGTGTATGCTCTTGTCCGTGATTGGCTGTCGTGTTTTGTGTGTTGATTGGTCCGTTGATCTGTCCAGCATTATGTGTGTATGTATGTGCTGTGATGTTCATCTGAATATCATGACGTCCCCCCTCTTTTGACAAGATTATGTGCCTACGTGTTTGTAAATAGAGATGTGTACTGAGTGTAGCTAAATGTGTGTGTGGGCAATATTTACAGCATGTACATGGGGCTTAACTATATACAAGGGGCGATGTCGGGTGTGACATAACAACGAGGTTGTACCATAAACAAAGAACGGGGAAATGTTGAACGATAAAACAAATTCCTGTAACGATAAGAACATAAACATATTAACAAAGTGGTTGCATGAGTTCAATGTATAAACAGTCTCATAAGTCCAGTCTAGTAGGTGGGCGACGAATTCGGGTTGACCGTCAGGGTGGCACACCATTCATCACCCGGATTGATCGTGTTAACTTGGTTCCCATCAATGACCGCAACACGGAAGGCATCTCGGTCATCTGAGTCACTGGTCTGGATGTCGTCTGGGCAAGATTCGCAATGGTGAGGCTGAATGGTCCGCACGTGCCTGCGAGGTTGTCGGAATTGTGGAAGATTGACAGGTTGAGCTGCTCGACAGTAAGCAGCGTAGTGGCCCACCTTGCCACAGCGTAGGCATTGTCGGGGTCTTGCGGGACATTGCTGCTTTAAATGTGCAGCTCCACAGTTGCCGCACGTCGTGACGTCATGACGTTCGTTGCGCCACTGCGCGTGCGCAGTTCAGTCTTGCGTCGGGTGCGCCTGCGCATCACGTCCCTCAGTGTTGCCGTAGGTTTTGGCGCGCACAAGCGCGGGAGGCCCCGAAAAGCGCGCAAAATGGCCGACGTCGTCCGGTCCGCGGGCCGGGAGGAACTCGATCACCTGGACCCGTTCGGCCTCGTGGGGCACCTGGCTCGCCGATCCGGCCGCGCAGGACCCCCGCTGTGCCGATTCGGTCGCCTGAAATTGTGCATAGCGGCTAGTCGCGTTCTCGTGCAGGACACAGGCTTCGATTGCGGAGGCTAAGGTGAGGCCTTTTATTTTAAAAAGCTGCTGGCGTAGGGTGCCCAAGGTGACCCCAAAAATGATCTGGTCCTGAATCATGGAGTCTGAGGTGGTGTCGTAACCGCAGGACTGTGCGAGGATGCGGAGATAGGTAAGGAATGATTGTAAGAGCTCATCCTTACCTTGCAGGCGCTGCTGGAAGACATATCTCTTGAAGCTTTCGTTGGCCTCGACGTTGAAGTGTTGGTCGAGCTTGAGAAGGACCGTCTTGTATTTGGATTTGTCCTCGCCTTCCGCGAACACCAGGGAGTTGTAGGCATGGATGGCGTGCTGCCCTGCGGTGGTGAGGAGGATGGCGATCATTCTGGTGTCCGAGGCGCTCCCTCTTTCGTTGGCTTCCAGAAAGAGCTGGAAGCGCTGCTTGAACAACTTCCAATTTACGTCAAGGTTCCCAGCAACTTGCAGCGGCTGCGGTGTATTGACGGTGTCCATGGCGCAGGATGGCAGATTTGTGGGTAGGTGTCAAATCACTCCTGGTATCATGAAGTGTTGGGTACTCTGATACACAGACGAACCAACACGGTTGCCAATGGTACAACGCAGTTTTATTTCAATGAACTATGAACATATTAAACTCTGGTATTCAGCACATGGTGAACCTCTGAGTGGCTGGCAATGAGGTCTGTGCCCTGAGCCCTCTCCTGCTCGAGTGCCCAGGAAGTGTTGTGTTCCCTGCTTTGTACTGTGTATGCCCTTGTCCGTGATTGGCTGTCGTGTTTTGTGTGTTGATTGGTCCGTTGATCTGTCCATCATTCTGTGTGTATGTATGTGCTGTGATGTTCATCTGAATATCATGACAGAAAGTATTCCGCCTGGAGGTCAGTGACCAGTGGTGTCCCGCAAGGATCTGTTCTGGGACCTCTGCTCTTTGTGGTTTTTATAAATGACTTGGATAAGGAAGTGGCAGGGTGGGTTAGTAAGTTTGCCGATGACACGAAGGTTGGTGGAGTTGTAGATAGTGTTGAGGGTTGTTGCAGGTTACAACAGGACATTGACAGGATGCAGAGCTGGGCTGAGAAGTGGCACATGGATTTCAACCTTAATAAATGTGAAGTGATTCATTTTGGAAGGTCGAATTTGAATGCTGAATACAGGGTTAAAGGCAGGATTCTTGGAAGTGTGAAGGAACAGAGCGATCTTGGGGTCCACGTACACAAATCCCTCAAAGTTGCCACCCAGGTTGATAGGGTTGTTAAGAAGGCGTATGGTGTGTTGGCTTTCATTAACAGGGGGATCGAGTTTAAGAGCCGCGAGGTTTTGCTGCAGCTTTATAAAACCCTAGTTAGACCACACTTGGAATATTGTGTCCAGTTCTGGTCGCCTCATTATAGGAAGGATGTGGATGCTTTGGGGAGGGTACAGAGGAGATTTATCAGGATGCTGCCTGGACTGGAGGGCATGTCTTATGAAGAAAGGTTGAGGGAGCTAGGGCTTTTCTCACTGGAGCGAAGAAGGAAGAGAGGAGACTAGAAACGCTTTCGATTTTAGTTTTAGCTGAATTCATTTGCAATTGAAGGTAAGAGGCTGGATTCTCCGTTTCTGCGGCTAAGTGCCTGCTTGAATGGAGAATCCACGGAAGGTTTACGTGAAAAGAAAATCAGTGCCGACCCCTCACTGATTCTGGGACTGGTGAGGGGCTAGCAGCGTCGCCGGGTTAAATTCCCGGCTCCCGTGCCGAAAACGGGCGGATTATGGCTGGATCCCTGGCCGCGCATGCGCATGGCTGACGACCTGCAGCGGTCGCACCGTACAACATGACGCCTGCCATGCATGGACCCGACCCACCATCCGTGACCCCACAGGCCACCTCCCACCCGTCACCCCAGACCTCTTGGAAGCCCCCCCGGCCAGCGGAACGGATCCCAGCCGAGTGTGGCGGTGCTGAACACGGTCTGCAGCCGCCACACCGGGTTCCTGACCGCTGAGACCACATGTGTCCCGCGCCGTCGTCATCTCGGCCCATCGGGGGTGGAGCACCGCGCGAGGGCCAACCACGATGCGCCAACGTTGTTGCAACAGCGCACAGTGCGCAAGGCGATGTCGCCATTTTTGAGGGCATAGCATGGCTGATCGGCATCAAGCCGGCGCCGGCCTTGATCTGGGTGTGGGTGTCGATTCTCCGCCCGATCGCCGATTAAAGATATCCGCGCCGAGCAATGGAGAATCCCACCCACTATGTCTAAAAAAAATAAACTGTTACGATCTTTTGAGTCAGTGTTCCATTCTGGGATCCTCCTGTCCAGTTATAACATTAGCTGGGATCATAACAACATGACCAAACAATCTTCCAGCAAAAGGAATTGAGGGTAATTTGATTCAACAACAACAACCTGTATTTATATAGCCCCACTACACAGTAAAGCAGTTCAAGGCACTTCATACGAGTGTTATCAAGCAAAGTTTGACACCGAACCACATAGGGAGTGTGGTGGTATGTATTAGGGGTCATGTGGGACTGTGAAGCCGTGATGCTATTGGCTGACAGATCTCGGGTCCTGGTTGGCTGCCGACTCCTGGCTCCGCCCTGAAGGCGGAGTATAAGAACCCGAGCTTCTCCCCGCAGCTTCATTCTGTTGCTGAGCTGCTGGGGACAAGTCTCGCTTAATAAAGCCTGAATCGACTTCATTGCTTCTCGTCTCTCTCGTAAGTCATTGTGCGCTACAATTTATTAAGCGAGCTTAAAAGACTATGGAGCTCCGGATCGCCCCGGAATGCCTGCGGATCAGCCCCCACGCTGCAAACTCGGCAGCAGTATTTAAACACTGGCAAGCATGCTTTGAAGGCTACCTCCGAACGGCCCCCGGCCGGATCACAGAAGACCAGAAAATGCAGGTCCTGCATTCGAGGGTTAGCCCGGAAATTTACCTTCTCATAGAAGACGCAGAGGATTTCCCGACGGCGCTCGCATTGCTGAAGGGCATCTACGTTCGGCCCGTTAACCAGGTTTACGCACGCCACCAACTCGCGACGAGACGGCAAAGTCCCGGAGAATCGCTAGAAGAATTCTACGCCGCGCTGCTAATTTTGGGGTTGGGCTGCAGCTGCCCACCGGTGAACGCGATCGAACACACGGGCATGCTAATTTGCGATGCATTTGTGGCAGGTATGAACTCTCCCCAAATCCGCCAAAGACTTTTAGAAAGAGAGTCGCTAGGACTCTCAGAGGCACGGGCCCTTGCAGCTTCCCTAGATGTGGCCTCGCAAAACGCCCGCACCTACGGCCCCGACCGCGCGGCAGCCCCTTGGGCTCCGTGGACCCCCGTCGCGACAACCACCCCCCCCTCGCAAGATTGCGCGGTTAAAGTGCCAGACCATCCCGGGGGGGCCCGCTGCTATTTCTGCGGACAAGCGAAACACCCCCGGCAGCGCTGCCCGGCCCGCGCAGCTGTTTGTAAAAGCTGCGGCAAGAAGGGCCATTACGCGGCAGTGTGCCGGTCCCGGGGGGTCGCCGCAATCCCCGGAGAAGAACGAGCCCAGCACATCCCAAATGCTCCCCAACACCCCCAGTGGACCATGTGCGACCCGCGGGTGCTGCCATTTTGGGTCCCGGGCACCACGAGGGGAGGATGGGCGCCGCCATCTTGTGACCCCCCAGCCACGTGCGATTCATGGGTGCGGCCATTTTGTCCACCCCCGACCACGTGCGATCCATGGGGGCGGCCATTTTGTCCACCCCCGGCCGCGTGCGATTCATGGACGCCACCATCTTGGTTGACAACAAAGGACCCCAGCATCGACGGCTCCACGGGGTCCGAAGAAGACGCCGCGACACTACTACTACGACTGGCTTCGGTGACACTGGATCAATCGCGGGCCCGGACGCTCCAGACGACGACAACAACGGTGCTGGTCAACGGATACGAGACGTCATGCCTGATCGATTCCGGGAGCACTGAAAGTTTTATTCACCCAGACACGGTAAGACGCTGTTTTCTGACCATCCATCCAAGCACGCAAAAGATTTCCCTAGCTGCAGGATCCCACTCCGTAGAGATCAAAGGGTTCTGCATCGCGAACCTAACGGTGCAAGGGAGGGAGTTTAAGAACTACAGGCTCTACGTCCTTCCCCAACTCTGCGCGCCCACATTACTGGGATTAGATTTCCAGTGTAACCTGCAGAGCCTAACATTCCAATTCGGCGGCCCAATACCCCCACTCACTATCTGCGGCCTCGCAACTCTCAAGGTTGAACCGCCGTCCTTGTTTGCAAACCTCACCCCGGATTGCAAACCCGTCGCCACTAGGAGCAGACGGTACAGCGCCCAGGACCGGATATTTATTCGGTCTGAAGTCCAGCGGTTGCTGAAGGAAGGCATAATCCAGGCCAGCAATAGTCCCTGGAGAGCCCAGGTGGTAGTAGTAAAGACCGGGGAGAAGCAAAGGATGGTCGTAGACTATAGTCAGACCATCAACAGGTACACGCAGCTAGATGCGTACCCTCTCCCCCGCATATCCGACATGGTCAATCGGATTGCCCAGTATAAGGTCTTCTCCACCGTGGACCTCAAGTCCGCCTACCACCAGCTCCCCATCCGCCTAGGTGACCGCAAGTACACAGCCTTCGAGGCAGACGGGCGTCTATACCACTTCCTAAGGGTCCCATTTGGTGTCACAAACGGGGTCTCGGTCTTCCAATGGGAGATGGACCGAATGGTTGACCAGCACGGGTTGCAGGCCACGTTCCCGTATCTCGACAACGTAACCATCTGCGGCCACGATCAGCAGGACCACGACGCCAACCTCCAAAAGTTCCTCCAGACCGCTAACGCCCTGAACCTCACATACAACGAGGAAAAGTGCGTTTTTAGCACAAACCGGTTGGCCATCCTGGGATACGTAGTGCACAATGGGATAATAGGCCCCGACCCCGAACGCATGCGTCCCCTTATGGAATTTCCCCTCCCCCACTGCTCCAAAGCCCTGAAACGTTGCCTGGGTTTCTTTTCATATTACGCCCAGTGGGTCCCCCAGTATGCAGACAAGGCCCGCCCGCTAATACAGTCCACTACCTTCCCCCTGTCGACAGAGGCTCGCCAGGCCTTCAGCCGCATCAAAGCGGATATCGCAAAGGCCACGATGCGCGCCATCGACGAGTCCCTCCCCTTCCAGGTCGAGAGCGACGCGTCCGACGTAGCTCTGGCGGCCACCCTTAACCAAACGGGCAGACCCGTGGCCTTTTTCTCCCGGACCCTCCACGCCTCAGAAATCCGCCACTCCTCAGTGGAAAAGGAAGCCCAAGCCATAGTGGAAGCTGTGCGACATTGGAGGCATTACCTGGCCGGCAGGAGATTCACTCTCCTCACCGACCAACGGTCGGTAGCCTTCATGTTCGATAATGCACAGCGGGGCAAAATTAAAACTGACAAGATCTTAAGGTGGAGGATCGAGCTCTCCACCTTCAACTATGAGATCTTGTACCGTCGCGGAAAGCTGAACGAGCCGTCCGATGCCCTATCCCGCGGCACATGTGCCAACGCACAAATAGACCGCCTCCAAGCCCTCCACGAGGACCTCTGCCACCCGGGGGTCACTCGATTCTACCATTTCGTAAAGTACCGCAACCTCCCCTACTCTGTGGAGGAGGTCCGTACAGTCACCAGGAACTGCCACATCTGCGCAGAGTGCAAACCGCACTTTTTCAGGCCGGATGGAGCGCACCTGATCAAGGCTTCCCGCCCCTTTGAACGCCTCAGTTTGGATTTCAAAGGGCCCCTCCCCTCCACTGACCGCAACGCATACTTCCTGAACGTGGTGAACGAGTACTCTCGTTTCCCCTTCGCCATCCCCTGCCCCGACATGACAGCGGCCACAGTCATTAAAGCCATATTCACACTGTTCGGTTGCCCCGCGTATATCCATAGCGACAGAGGGTCCTCCTTCATGAGTGACGAGCTGCGCCAGTTCCTGCTCAGCAAGGGCATAGCCTTGAGCAGGACGACCAGCTACAACCCCCGGGGGAACTGGCAAGTAGAGAGGGAGAACGGCACGGTCTGGAAGACCGTCCTACTGGCCCTACGGTCCAGGGATCTCCCAGTTTCCCGGTGGCAGGAGGTCCTCCCGGACGCTCTCCACTCCATCCGGTCGCTGCTGTGTACCACCACTAACCAAACGCCTCATGAGCGCCTCCTTGTCTTCCCCAGGATGTCCTCCTCCGGAACGTCGCTGCCGACCTGGCTGGCGGCCCCAGGACCCATCTTGCTCCGGAAACATGTGCGGGCGCACAAATCGGACCCGTTGGTCGAGAGGGTTCACCTTCTCCACGCGAACCCGCAGTACGCCTACGTGGCATACCCCGACGGCCGACAGGACACGGTCTCCCTGCGGGACCTGGTGCCCGCCGGCAACACACACACCCCCCCCCGACACCGATCATCCCCTCCCTACCACCGGCGCACCCCGCGACCGCCCCCTTCCCGAGGGGATCGGTCCTCCTCCCGTGCCCGCCCAGGAGTAAAACAGGAACAAACACCGAAACACTCCCGGAGACGACAACGCCTGAACAAGCACCTGCACCACCACTGGGGCTGAGGCGATCAACGAGGAAGACCAGACCGCCCGCTCGACTCGTGGAATCCGCGTGACAGCAAGAATGTTGTTGTAACAAAAAATTTTTTTTTGCTAATATTGTAAATAGTTTTCACAAACTTATACATAGCCCAGTGTAGGGCTAAAACTGTAGTAACAGGTCTGAAATTTTCCTTCCAGGACCAGCCTTCTAAACCCTTACCACTATGCGAACCACCACCCCGCCGGGTTCCTTTTTAACAATGGGTGAATGTGGTGGTATGTATTAGGGGTCATGTGGGACTGTGAAGCCGTGATGCTATTGGCTGACAGATCCCGGGTCCTGGTTGGCTGCCGACTCCTGGCTCCGCCCTGAAGGCGGAGTATAAGAACCCGAGCTTCTCCCCGCAGCTTTGTTCTGTTGCTGAGCTGCTGGGGACAAGTCTCGCTTAATAAAGCCTGAATCGACTTCATCTCTTCTCGTCTCTCTCGTAAGTCATTGTGCGCTACAGGGAGCTATAAGGGGAGACAATGGTGTGGTGGTAATGTAGTAAGCCAGAGGCCCTGCAGCCTAATGTTCTGGGGACTGGGTTAAAATCCTACCAGAGTAGCAATTTTAGAAATCAGTTAACAAAATCTGAAATTGAAAGCTAGTTTTAGTAGTGGCAACAATGAAATTATTGTTGATGGTTTAAAATTAACTGGTTCACTAATGTTCTTCAGGGAAGGAAGTCTGCCATCCTTACTTAGGTCTGGCCTACATGTGGCTCCAGATCCACCAAAATGCGGTTGACTCCGAACTGCACCTGAAGTGGTCTAGCAAGCCATTCAATTCAAGGGCAATTAGGGATGGACAACAAATGCTGGCCCAACCAGTGTTGCCCACATCCCAATAAAATAAATAAGAGGTGTGACCGCAAACTTGCACAGAAAGGCGAGTCTAAAAGAACATCAGGAAGGGAGAGAGAGAGAGGTGGAAAGCGGAGATTGGGTTGCCTCAGCTGAGGAGCTCGGCAGCTGAAGATGCAACCACTAATGGTGGCGTGAAGGATATCGGGATGTTGAAGAATTGCTCTCCAGAATTGGTGAAGCGCAGAGATCTCAGGAGGGTTGTAGGATTGGGGAAGGCTACAGAGATTGGGTGTGGTGAGACCATGGAGGTATTTAAGAACATTTCACTCCTTCAGGAGAAATATGGGGGTGTGGAGGGGGGGGGTTCCTCTCTACGCGATGGGTGGCAAAGTTGTAAAGGTGAGTCACACAAGAAACTTTCTCTCCTGCTTGGGAATATGACTGAAGGCGACTGCGACACAACTGCTGCTGAAGCTGGGACAGAGGAGGTAAGAGAAAGTAATGGCAATGTATATTCTGCAGTTTTGTCTGCTTGTCTTTTTGGATCTGTGCATTTATAAAGAGCTACCTCTTGGGAGAGCAAATGGATGGGGTGGAGCCCTAATGGAGCAATGTGGACAATGGAAGAAGTTCGTTTGATGGTGAATAGCTTCTACTGGCAAGCAGCATAGTTATAAATCATCTGCTCTCTCAACCCCATGGCTCGCAATATTTAAACCTCTTACTAATTCCAAGTAAAACACCCCCCGGGCATCTGTCATTTTAGCTCAGCGTCTTCAAGAAATTTTCATTTCAAACACACAGGGGAAAGCACCATGTTGACGCCTGCACGCAGACAGCAACAAGGCGCTTGTCTAATTCAGAGGGCTGTCACTTGAAGTCGGCAGAGCAGCAATACTTCTTTCTGGCCTGTCAAACACGATTACAGTTTCAAAGACAGGCCAAAGCAGAGGGTCAGTTAAATGCCAGATTGATTCAATTCCTTTTGAACGAGGAAACTGTTTCTGTTGGAATGGGAGCTGCGTCTAAAAGAGAGTGCCTGGAATTTTCTTCACTTCAAAAATATTCTGGGTTCTGATCCCCCTCCAGGGCAACATGGGAGGCGGACAATCAACAGGCTGACTCTACGCTCATCGTCCAATCAGGGATGGTGGGTGGGCAGCAAACTCAGGAAGGCAAATCAGAGTGGCCAAAGGGAAGGGCTGCCTGCAGCCCCACTGAAAATGGTGTGTGCTGCTCAGGTGTGCAGGAGAGGGTGGCACAAGACTGGTCGATGCAAAAGCTGGAAGTGGCGAGCACATTCTGATACCCACCGACCATAAGCCACGTACAGGAAGAAACACTTCGAATTGAAAACATTCCCCAGCGAGTGTGCTGCAAAGTACCATTTGGTTGCGATAAATTACCTTAGCTCAGCATATGCTTTCATGGGACTCTGGCCTCCTGCTTTGGTATTGCCTCCTGTGAGGAGATGAGGTGGAGGCACAGTAGGGCTCCCGTGAGACGTATGGAAAGTATAACTGAGTGTTAAAATAGGGGCTAACTGAGGACACGATTTAACCACTGTGTTGCACCCGGCGCGGATCTGGGCACTCTGGTTCAATAGCATGAAAGGCCAAAATGGAGATTCGCACCAGGCATGAATCAGTTTGCTATTTAACCGGCCCGTTCCTGATGACGAGTTCCGGGTCACGGCCAGATATGCCGAGCATATCATTGACCCTCATTTGCATTAATTTCCATCTCATTAGCGAGATTGATGTCAAATGCAACGGCCTCGCCGGGAATTAGTCGGCTTCCCAGCGGGAAATCACAGGGGCTTCGTTTAGTCCTCTTTTTTTTTTAAACGTGAAACTGGTGTAATGGCTGCTGAGGAGAACTGAGGAGGTGAGTAGCCATTTCCATTTTCCTGCATGCAGCTCAGGAGCACTGTTGCTGTTGCCCCAGTGCTCCCGGTGGGGGAACGAGGGGGACCCTACAGGGAGCTTGGGCTTTGTCAGGGAGGGTCTGAAGCATTCCAGATTGGGGTTGCCCCTTGGCCGGGGAGGGGGGTGGATGAGGGGCTTTTTGTCTGTGAGGCCTTAAAGCTATCTTTAAATATTGTGACTACCCACAACAAGAGCAACTACAGCTGCTGCCTCTCTGTCCCATGAAACCCTACCAGGACTGAGCCATGCTTTTGGTTCTATGCTGAAGGTCACTTCGACTTCCTTTGACTATGTTCCGCCTCTTCCCGGGGGGGAAGGGGGGGGAGTTGTTTTTGCACCATCGACAGTGTATTAGTCTTTTGCAAGGCGACTGTGTGCTTGTCTGCTGCGACTCCTCTCGCTTCTACGAGAGAGAGGAGAGCTGACTCAGTAGCTGTGGTCTTGTATTCTTTTTGTTTTTTGTCTCGATTGTGTCTTTGGTTTGCAGCTGGTGTCCTTGTTAAATTCCTGCTTGTTTTGTGTTTTCTTTCGGTGCACACTACTGGTGCTGGTGAGGGGTGGGATGTTCTCCCGCCTTATTCCACTGAACCAGTGTTGGTGTCCTTTTCCGGTGGATTGAGTCGCTTCTTAGCACCCTCTAGCCGATGTAGGTCTGATGCTTGGGCCGGGGAGGTGGGGAGCAGTGTGACAATGGGGGCATGCACTGACTCAGCAACTGGTGACGTTGTTCATTTGTTCTTTGTTTTGGTTTTTGTCCTTAGTGTGCGGCTGGTGTTTTCATTGTCTTCCTGCCTGGTTTGTGTTCTCCTTCAGTGGTAGCAGTGTATTTGGATTTGTTTATAATGTGCCGGATCTGTTCTGGGATGAACTGTGCTCCTGTTGGGCGCGGTGGAATGGTTTACTCACTCTCCTCTGCCATGCTGATTGGAGCAGCCTTTTCAGGTGGGCTGGGCTGGGCTGGTGCGCCTTTCCCACAGATGTGGGTGGGGTGAGTGTGTCCTGGGTGCCAAGTGATTGGTGTCCTCATTGTATTGTCTTTTGTATTTTGATACTGTCAATAAACTAAAATATTTGCAGGTTGTGTTTGCTGCTTCCTCCTGCTGGTGGCTGCAGATGCCTGGAGGCTGCTGTTGCTGTTTCCTTCCTTTTCTGTAGCCGGGAAGAAGGACATTTTTTTTCCGAAGATACCTATATCCTGGAACACCAGGCTCAGGTGGATGTTTGGGTCCAAAAGGCAATCCGGTTTGAAGCAAGAAGACGCTGCAGGACCTGGTGCGCGACATTGTTCCAAATGGGCCACCAGATAACACCATTGAAGAAATGCTTTCACAGATTGCTGATGCTTTTGTTGCTGGTGTGGTGAGTGCTGCATGTAACTGGCACATCACCACGGGTTAAACATGCTGGAAGTCAAGGATATTCAACTGCACCTTGAGCGCCGGTGGAATACATGGATGCCAGGATTTGGTTCTGGTGTGATTGGGCTGTGTAGGGGCCTGCACAGCTGTGACTCCTGGGTGGAGAATGGCACTGATACATGGAACAAGTCACACATTGATGTTCAGATCATTTCTACAACAAAGTTCTGGACGTGATAACACATTCTCAGACTTATCCTCTGTTTCTGTTGAGGAACCTGCGAGGGGCGATACTGCGTGTTTGGAGTTTTGTGTGAAAATGAGCTGATATAGCTTTGTATTACCAATATGGAATGGTGATATTTCCTTGTTGTTGAATGGTCTGTGTTGATTTTTGGTCTGTGTTAATTTTTGATATTGTTACACAGTTGACTTTCAAATCAATGTTACTGTTGACCATTTAATAAACAAAATATTCTCAAGTGGATTTTCGGGGGTACACGTGCCATGTCTCAGGCGATGATTATTGCGTCGCATTTCAATCAAACTTTGAAGCCTGAACAGTTTGCGTGAACTCCAGAAGCATCAGCACCATAGAGGCAGCAGCAAACAATCAGATACTCGAGCTGGGCTTCAGCACTGGGGATATCCCCATGACCAAAGGGGATATAGGTATCTTCGGAAAAAAAGGGGGATCAGGGGAGACACCGGAGCACGGTCTCCCTAATGTTCCCGGCAGGGGTCTGGGGGCCCTTCCTGTGGTCGCGGATGAGTGTGTAGAGTGAGGTTCTCCAGCACAACTGGCTCGGTGGATGGCAGTCTGAGAGAAGCAAGGGTGGGGAGGCTTGTGGGATTCGAGGGTCCCTGGGTGGAAGCCCAAACTGATTGTCGGTCTCTCTCCTTCTCCAATTCCTTCGAGATATACAAAATATGGCTGATTATGTGGGTCCCGCAGAGACTGCCCCCACAGTGCTAGTGGCAGCCCAAGTGGCCAGACTCTGGATAAGGTGGCAGCAGCGGCGACACAGGCTGGAGGCCGCACACCATGTGCAGGGACTTGGCACCCACAGAGGAGGAGAACATCCCCTCCCGGTGGCCGTGAAGGTCACTGCAGCCCTGAACATCTATGCAGCCGGTTCATTCCAGGGCTTGAGTGGGGACATGTGCGGCATTTCCCAAGCTACAGCGCAGAAGTGTATCTGTGAGGTCATGGAAGGCCTTTATGCTCGAGCATCAAATTATATCAACTTTGAGCTGGATCAGGCTCACCAAGATGCCTGGTCTGCAATATTCTTTGGCATCTCCGGGATGCTCCAGGTCCAGGGGCAATAGATGGCATGCATGTTGCCTTGTGCGCACAGAGGGGCACCCTGGAGTGCCCTTCATTAACAGGAAGGGGTTCCGCTCCCTGAATATTCAACTCGAGTGCCACCACCACCTTCAGATCATGTGCGTGTGAGTACGCTTCCCAGCTACATTCTGGAACATTTGGAGATACCCGGCATCTTCGTGGACCACACCAGGATGACGGGTTAGAATCATAGAATTTACAGTGCAGAAGGAGGCCATTCAGTCCATCGAGTCTGCACCGGCCCTTGGAAAGAGCACCCCACCTAAGCCCAAACCTCCATACCATCCCAGTAACCCCACCTAACCTTGTTGTGGACACGACTGGCAATTTAGCATAGCCAATCCACCTGGCCTGCACATCTTTGGACTGTGGGACTAAACCGGAGACTCGGAGGAAATCCATGCAGACACGGGGAGAACATGCAGACTCTGCACAGACAGTGACCCAGGCCGGGAATCGAACCTGGGACCCTGGAGATGTAAAGCGACAGTGCTAACCACTGTGCTCCGTGCCACCCTTAGCTCTTGGGGCATATGGGGAACCCGCTGAGGTCCTGACTGATGATGCCAGTGTGGAGGCCCAGTATAACGAGGCCCATGTTGCCACACGTGCAGTCAGTAAGCGGTTCATCAGACTGCTCAAAATGTCTTTCCGATCAAGACTTCCGGTGGTGGCCATGGTTTGAGTGGTTGCACATTTAGTGGCTCCCGCTTGTGGTGGAATTTGTGGTCCTTTTTCCCAGCTAACGGGTGGATGTTCTGATTAAAAAAGGTGCAGGAGGGGTGGTAGGGGAGATTGTCCCACCGGTGAATGGATTTGTGGACCAGAAGTGACCAAAAAAGAAGGGAACAGTTGGTGATAGCTGGAGTGGTGCCTGCGACACACGAGAAAATGGCGGAGGGTCAAGGACCAGCCCTACCCACTCAGTGGTCGACGGAGCAGCTGGTGGGCTTCCTTAATGAGAAATTCACCCAGCAGACAAAGGAGAATTTGAAGGGCCTGTCTAGGGTGGTGGACCCGATAAAGGTAGGCATCGACCGCTTGGAGATAAGGCTGGCGGCCCAGAGCCAGGCGATCCAGAAGGTGGGGGACAGTGGAGGAGCACGAGGAGCAGCTTGCCTCGATGGCAGCGGAGATAGGGATGATGCGAGATCAACAGCGGCGGCTGCAGGAGAACGTGGAGGACCTGGAGAATCGGTCTCGCAAACAACATCTGAGGATGGTGGGACTGCCAGAGGGCAGCGAGGGTGCAGATGCCGGCGGGTATGTGGCTCGATGTTTGAGAGGCTGCTGGGAGAGAGGTAATTTGAACGACCCCTGGAAGTGGACCGGGCGCACAGGGCGCTGATGAGGAAGCCGCAGGGGAACGAGCTACCGAGGGCGAAGGTGGTGCACCTGCACCGGTTCCTGGACAAGGAATGGATCCTGAGGTTGGCCAGGCAGACGAGGCACTGTACCTGGGAGGGTAACGAGCTGCGTGTGTACCAGAACCCTGGGTGCGGAGCTGGCTAAGAGGAGAGCCGGCTTCAATAAAGTGAAGGCAGCCCCCTTTAAGAAGGGAGTGAAGTTTGGCATGTTGTACGCAGCGCAATGTGGGTGACCTATAAGGGTCGGGAGACGTACTTCGGGACGCCTGAGGTGGTGATGGATTTTGTCAGGGGCAATGAACTGGCAGGAGAAGGAGGTCACCGATCTTTGGAGGAGATGTTCCCTTTCTGTTCCTTTTGGGGTTTGTTTCGTTTATTTTGTATTGTGTTGGGGGCCATTGCTCTGTGTTTGTTCTTGGTGGAGGATGGTGGGTTGATCTTTTCTTTGCGTTTGTGGTGTGTTGTTAAGTTTGCACCGGGAGAATGTTCGAGCGGGGAGGGAGTGGAATCAGCGGAGTAGGATGCTAGGCGCCATGGGCAGGGACAACCAGGCTAGCTGGGTGGGCTAGTTCACAAAAGCGCAGTGGGGGGGGGGGGGGGAGCAGGTGGTAAGTGTGTTGATGGGGGTTGTGGTTGTTATTTTGTGGTGGGGGAACTCCTGGCAGGGGAGAGGTTTTTTTTAAAGGTGGTATAAGGAGGGTCGGTGACGGTGGGTGCCCGAGGGCGGGCCTGAGGGGATGCGAGACGCGGGCTGGAGGCTGGCCCAGGAGGGGCTATAGTTGATCGGCAGGGGGTGCACCGTCAGGCGAGGGTTGAATGGTCCGGTCAAGAGGGCCCGCGTGATCGCACATTTAAAAAGTCTGAAAGCAGATGTAGTTCTGTTCCATGATTCACATCTGAAGGTGGTGGATCAAACTAGGTTGAGGGAAGGGTGGGTAGGGCAGGTATTCCATTCATGATTAGATTGTAAAACGAGAGGGGTGGTGATCCTGATTAATAAATGGGTGGCGTCGAAGTGAGGAGTTTAGTGGTGGGCTCTGGGGGAGATATGTGATGGTGAGTGGGAAATTGGAGGGCATGCCGGTGGTGCTGGTGAACATTTATGTTCTGAACTGGGATGACGTGGAGTTTATGAGGCGGGTGTTGGGGAAGATCTCGGGTCTGGATTAACATCGGTTGATAATGGGGGGTGGGGGGGCGGGGGTTTAGACCCAAGGTTGGACCGGTCGTGTTCTAGGTCAGGTAGGGTATCGGGGTATCAGCGGTAGCGAAGGAGCTGAGGGGGGTTTATGGAGCACATGGGGGTGGGGTAGACCCATGGAGGTTTGGAAGGCCGAGGGCGAAGGAATTTCCGTTTTTCCCGCATGTCCACGGGGTGTACTCCCGAATTGAACTATTTGTCTTAGATAGGATGTCGTTGGCGGGGGTGGTCAATGTAGAGTATTCAGCGATAGTGGTGTTAGATCATGCTCCGCATTGGGTGGACATGCGAGGAAATAAGGGTGGGAGCCAACTCCCACAATGGAGGCTAGATGTGGGGCTTTTTTCGGATAAAGAGGTGTGTGAGCGGGTGAGGGGGGCCATTTGGGGGTATGTGGAGCTAAGTGACACAGGGAAGATTTCGGCGGCCAAGTTGTGGGAAGCATTGAAGGTAGTGGTGAGAAGGGAGTTTATCTCAATACGGGCACACAGGGAGAAGGCGGAGCGGGTGGAGATGGACAGGCTAGTTGAGGAGATTCTTCAGGTGGACAGGAGGTACACGGAGGTCCCAGAGGCGGGGCTGTGGAAGGAGCAGCAGAAGCTGCAGATGGAGTGCGGGTTGTTATCCACGGAAAAGGCGGTTGGGCAGCTGAGGCGGGCGAGAGGGGTGGCTTATGAATATGGTGAGAAGGCGAGCAGGATGCTGGCACATCAGTTGAGGCAGTGAGGGAGATCGGGAAAGTGAAGGACAGGGAGGGGGAAAACACGGTTTTGAACCCAGTGGGGGTGAATGGGGTGTTTAGGAATTATATGGGGAGTTGGGTAAGGTGGGGGAAGGTTGGTGGGGAATTGGAAATTGTTTATGCAAGCCATGTTGGCTGGGTTTGTTGTTTCTTTGGTGTGTGGGTGCTTATTTTGTTAAAATTTATAATATAAATGTCGTAATAAAAAATATATATTTTTTAATGCAGTTCCGATGCCTGGACCACTTTGGTGGTGCATTGCAGTACACTTCCCAGAGGGTCTAGAGTTTTGTGGGGTCTTCTGTGCCATCACAACCTGGCCAGCTGGGGGGCAACATGCTGGAGTTGGAGGAGGACATGCGGTCTTGTTTGAGAAGGAGGAGCTGGGCCAGAAGGGCCTGGAGGACGGGCAAAGCGGGGGAGCAGCGGGAGGGGCCGGACGATGGATGACAAGCGGCAGCAAGGATCCGGATGTACGGAGGCCCTCATCCTCGCCTGATTGTCATAGGACGAGGCTTTGTCCATCAGCTCTGCCCTTACACCCCAAAAAAATTGTTGTTGCAATGGCATTGGGGCGTCATCGGCCGGCCGCCCCGCGATGCTCTGCCCCCGATGGGCCGAGTTCCTTACGGCACGCTACACATGTGGTCTCAGCTTATTGAGAACCCGGCGTAGCGGCCACGGCCTGTGTCCAGCGCAGTGACACTCGGCTGGGATCCATGCCGCTGGCCGGGGTGGGGCTTCCACGAAAGCCGGGGGGGACTGGTGAGGGGTGGCCAGGGGGTGACCAGTGGATGGACTGTGGGGTCGCGGATGGCCTTGTTGTACGGCGCAACCGCTGCAGGTCATCAGCCGCGCGCATGTGCGACCAGGGACCCGGCCATTCTCAGGCTGTTTTCGGCGCGGGAGCTGGGAGTTTCACCCGGCGTAGCTGGTAGCTCCTCACCGGTCCCAGAATCGGTGAGGGTCGGCGCCGATCTTTTCTTCGTAAACCACCCGCAGATTCTCCGTTCGAACCGGCACTTCACCACTGAAACGGAGAATCCAGCTCCAGCCCCACTAGGGGCTTTTCACAGTAACTTCATTTGAAGCCTACTTGTGACAATAAGCGATTTTCATTTCATTCATTTCATTTCATTCATGTGTTTTTGTTATGTTCTTGAGCTCAACCTTGCTGTAACTTACTCTTAAGTTCTTGTAATGGCACCATGCGACAAGTACAATATATGGAATCTTTGAGCCCGTTGAAAGGTGGGACCAACCATCCAACCCCATAACCAATGAGATTTAAGGATTGAGTAAAGAACAAACGGAAAGTAGAAGAAAATTGGGTGAATTACAATTGAATCAGATACAGGAAGAGAAACAAAGGGCTGAATATTATGTGCCCCTGGCGGGTGAGTTTCCCACCCCGGGGTGGGGGGAGCACATAAAATGAGGTGGGCACCCATCCCTCCAACTTCCTGCCCACCTCCGAGCTTACCTTCATAATACAGGAGGCAGGCGGGTGCCGAAATCAGCAGCTCACCCGCCATGTTTAAAGGAACAATTAAGGGTCAAGTTGGCTTGTTATCAAGCATATTGACCCAAAAAATGTTTAGCATGGGCAGCAGGGCAGGAGTGGGAAGGTTTATTTTATAAACTGAAATGTTTGAAGATGGGGAAGAAGGTGGGGGTGGGTCACTTTTCAGGAGCTGCCATTTGCCAATAGCAATGCAGTCTTCTTTAGACTGAACCCCACTTTATTCCCACCTGCTCCCTCCTTTAAAACTGCCCTTCCCCTTCCTCCCACTGCCCTTCCCCCTAACTTTCCTGGCTCGGGACCCTGGACTTGCCTCTTCTGGAGATCCAAGGTCTTGGGATGCTGGCTTCACTAGCAGTGTCGGCAGCCGCCACTTGCGTCTTCCTTTTTAAAAATTAATTTTACGGGATGAGGGCATGCCGGCTCGGGCAGCATTTATTGCCCATCCCCAGTTGCCCTTGAGAAGGTGGAGGCAAGCTGCCTTCTTGAATCGCTGCAATCCATGAGGTGTAGGTACACCCAAAGTGTTGTTAGAAAGGGAACTCCAGGATTTTGACCCAGCAACAGTGAAAGAACAGCGATATATTTCAGGCATAAACAGTGGCTCACTTTCTCTCTCTCCTGCAAAGTTGTTCCAGTGTGACGCTTCTGTCAGGATGGTGGGTGACTTGTGGGGGGGGGGGGGGGTTATAAAATGCTGCATAAGGAGACTTGGTGAATTCCTGCAGTGAATCTTGTGGATTATACAATGGCTGCCATTGTTCGTTGAGTTTCTTGAGTGTTGTTGGAGTTGCACTTATCCATCACACTCCTGATTTGTCCGTTATAGATTGTGGACAGGCTTTGGGGGAAGTCTCTGATCTGCTCTTAGAGCTACAGTATAAATATGGCTAATCCTGGCACTGCCGGGACTGATGTGGGGGGGAGGGTGGGAAACCCACTCAGGACCCCAATGAGGGGTCGAAGTCACACCCAGCGTTGGTTAATGATCCTGAACACATGTTTTGGTTGCAGGGTGGGCTGTCATGGAACTGAGTGGTCTCCAGGGGCGTGTTTCATCTACATCCCCCTCCCCCCCCCCCGCACCCTACCGCCCATATTATTCTGGCCAAAAAGGGAAAGAAACATATTCATGTATATGCTTTCTGTGACGCTGGCTAGTTCAACCTTTATTGCCCATCTCTAATTCACCTTGTGAAGAATGATTGGATTAAGGGAGCGAAAAAAGAGATGGAAAGGAAAAATGCAAAAGGAATTGAATTTGTTTTCAAAGCACCAGAAGAAGAGTTTACAACATGCAGAATACTTTAAACTGTTCCATTTCTGGGTCAGAGAGCTTGATTGACATTGCACTCACAATGATCACATCACTGCTGAGTGCGAATGACCTGTGATGAGTTTACTGAGCAATTAATGTGCTGACCAAGCAAATTCTTACAAATACGAGGGAGGCATGAAACTATAAGTGTAAGTGGGGTCTTTTAATCCATACTGTGGTGGTGGCCTCAGCTACCACTCTTGGACGCGTGCGTCTCTCCGGCAGGTGGTGGAAACGGCAGAAGCGTCACACTGGAACAACCTTGCAGGAGAGAAAGTGAGCCACTGCTTATGCCTGACCAGTGAACCCACCTGAATGAGCATTTTTGTGGCGCCCGAACCCCCTACAGTTCTAGACTCCGGAATTATGCTCCAGCTCTGTTATTCACCAGAATGAAAAAAGAGAGGGATGAGTGGGTGACACAAACGGCCAAATTTTACGCAGGAAGGAATGGAATTAACCAGACCTGACAACATGCACACATAACCAGTTACTATGTTATGGAAGGAAGAGACTGTAACGACACAATGGATATTTTTAGGTTTACACAATTTTACACAATTCCCAATCACCCTTCCTCAACACGTGGCTAATTGGGAATTTCTGGGGACTGGAGAATATACTCACCACTCCTGAGTTTTGAGTAATTTTAGTGTCTTTTCAGTTGCTGGAGCCGATAAGGTTGCGGCTCAGTCAAAGTTGGTTGGTTCTGGTCGTTGATGTCTTCCGTCAGTCCTCGGGTTTGTTGTTTGAGTTGCTGGGTACGCCTGAGAAGAGTTCCTAGCTGTAGTCATGAAGAAGTGAACTGAACTGTGCTCTGGCGTCCATACATTTATATCCCATTCTGGCTGGTGCTTTTTGCGCCTAAAAGTCGAGTGTACCTTGTCTTAATTTAATTTTAAAAGCTACAGTCTTTGAAATTATGGTGGGCTTCTCCCAACAGTCGGTTGAATTGATGAGAGTGCTTGGAGCTGATGGGGTGCAAAATGGATGGGCATTAGGAGGTGTTGATCGCACATCTAAGCCCAAACCTGTTGGATTTTGCAGACAACCTGGAGTCTATAATGTGTACTGTCCATAGATGTTGTTGTGAGTAGCATGGTTCATTGGTTTTGAGCCAGGACTAGCAGGGCCCATTTCTGCATAAGTAGCAGACTCGTTTTGCCCATGACTCATTGTCCCTTGTCAGCTCAAGCAACTACCAGATGGATTTGATAAGGCTGTGCATCTCTTCATCTGTCGATATCTCTTCAGTGATACCACTAGCTAAAGCGATGAATGGTTTATTAACATTAGCTGTGGGTCAACTATATACAAACCAACAGATGAATAACAGTATGATCATGCATAAGCAAGTTGGTGATAATTCACCAACTGACCATTTGGAGTCTCACTAGTATATAAGTGAATGTTAGAGTCAGGTGACCTCAGACTGGCTGGAGAGCAGGAAGAGAAATGTTGCTTGTGCATGATCATCTGTTGTTTTGTATATAGTTGACCCACAGTTAATGTTAATAAATCATTATTCGCTTTAGCTACAAGTGTTCTTGTAATATAAATCAGGCCATCTGACAAAACATCACATGGTACCAGGGTTGAATGGTATTAAACACCGTGTATCAGCCTGCCACGAGGTCCACAGGGATTTGAAGATTTTGCCGACTGTCAGAATTAACAACATGGAGTCATTGAAGCCACCAATGAGTCTCCGATTTCATGGTAATGTGGACAGCAACTGGCGGGTGTTTATACAACAATTTAATCTGATTCTTACTGCAGTACATTTAGGAGATCAATCAGATTCTCATAAGGTAGCAGTGCTCCTAACAGCGGCAGGGCCCAAAGCAAGTGCTGTGTTTAAAATGCTAAAATTTGCAAACAATAAGGGCAGCACAGTGGCGCAGTGGTTAGCACTGCTGCTTAACGACGCCGAGGTCCCAGTTCGATCCAGATCTGGGTCACTGTCCGCATGAAGTTTGCACATTCTCCCAGTGTTTTCATGGGTTTCACGCCCCACAACCCAAAGATGTGCAGGGTAGGTGGATTGCCCCTTAATTGGAAAAAATTAATTGGGTACTCTAAATTTATTTCTTTGAATTTGCAAACGATGAAGATAATAAGAATTTTAACCAAGTAAATTTTAACCAAGTAATTTGAAGATTTGATGCACATTGCACCCCCAGAAAGAATGACATTTTGCACCCCCAGAAAGAATGACATTTATGAATGTTATGTGTTTAGATCACGTTTGTCCATAGATCATTTCATCGCTGATTTAAAGTTAAAAGCTAAAACCTGTAATTTTTCTCTGGTGGAATCTTCCATGATTCGGGAACAGATTGTGTTTGGTGTAAATGAAAATAAGCTGAGAGAACGGTTGCTGAAGGAATCGGAGCTGTCTTTGGAATAAACAATAAAGATTTATCAGGCTCACGAGCAGCACAGCATTCTAAAATGTTTCCCAGAAATGGCGGTGTCTTCTTGGAGGAAAACATTCCGGTTGCCGCCCTTTTTCCAAAAAGGTCGGAAACTGCCAAAAAAAGGTGGTTAGGTTTCTGCAGCTCCTCGCACAACAACAAACAAGTTAAAGATCAGGACAAAGTGTTTCTGTGTAAAAAATGTGGTCAAAGGCACAAATTAAGGCAGTGCCAGCGTTTGACAAGTTTGGTTCCGTTACGAAGAAATAAATCACCTTGATCAGAATTGTTATTCTAAGTTCGACAGATCGAAGATCAGTCAGCACAGTGGAAGAAACAGTCTCCAGTGATGAAACATCAGTGATTGTTGGAGTAAAAGCAGAAAAGAATAATTTTTTGGAGACATCAAAAAATTCTCCAGCACTTAATAAAATGCAAACTGATGCTCCATTTAAAATAAATGTGGTTGATGAGGACAAATGGCTGCTACCACTTGAAGTGAATGGTACAGTGGTAGAACTGAAGTTAGACACTGGTTTCAAAGCCAATTTAATCAGCATGACCGATTTTAAAAAATTTTAAAATTCAGCCGATTAGAAGAAATCACAAAATATTTGAGAGATTATAATGGTTCAAGCATTAAATGTTATGGTGCTTGTGACCGGAGTGGTGAAGAACACAGTTTATTCCGTCCCATTCTCGTATTTTATCCAAGGGCTTAGATTCATTATTAGGTGATCAGTCCTGTGAAGATCTAGTGCAGTTGGTACATAGCATCCATAAAGGATTGGATCAACACTCTGATGATTCTGAGAATATTATCAGCAAATTCAGCGATGTATTCACAGATTTTGGTACACTACCGTTCACCTACAAGATACAACTCAAAGAGGATGCAAAACCTGTGGCACAGGCACCAAGAAGAGTACCTGTACCTCTTTGGGATTGCCTCAAAAAAGGAGCTAGACAAAATAACAAATTAAATATAGTCAGAAAGATTGAAGAACCTGCCGATTGGGTAAACTCCATGGTTTGTGTAAAGAAAAAGAATGGCGATGTTTGCATATGTATGAATCCTAACGAGAATGTCAAAAGAGAACATTATCAAATACCAAAGCATGAGGAAATTACATCTGAGATGGCTGGTGCACAATTCCTTACAAAACGTGGATGCATTTCAAGGTTTCTGGCAACTAAAGCTAGAGAAACAAAGTACAAAATACGGCACTTTTAATACGCCATTTGGATGGTACTGCTTTCTGAGAAGCCATTTGGCATAATTTCGGCATCAGAAATCTTTCACCGTGCCATGGAGCCATAATTGAAGACATTGAAGGTGTACATGTGTGCGTGGATGATATTATCATTTGGGGCTCAACCATCGTTTGGGGCTCAACCTAGAAGAGCACAATACGAGGTTGCTTAAAGTTCTATCAAGTGTCAGGAGAAATGGGCTGAAGCTCAACAGCAAAAGTGTCAATTTGGAGTAACTGAGGTCACATTCCGAGGTGACAAGTTCTCATTGCATGGCATTGAACCTGACGAGGACAAAACCAAGCAATTCTCAAAAAGCCAAAACAATACAACAAGAAAGCCATCTTAAGGGTGATAGGTATAATCAATTTTATAGGGAAATTCATTCCAAACCTGTCAGGAATACAACACATCTATGTGATCTCCTGCACAAGACAATGGATTTTACTTGGACTGAGCAACATGAGCAAGAACGGAAGAAGCTCAAGATTTCACTAACCACCACGCCAGTTCTCACATTTTCTGACCCGTCTAAGCAGATTAAAGTGTCAACAGATGTGTCCAAAGATGCAGTTCTTCTGCAACTCGAGCATGACGATTGGAAACCAGTTGCATATGCTTCGCGATCCATGACGACAACAGATCAGAGGTACGCTCAAATCAACAAAGAATGCCTGGGTTTATTGCAGGCTTGGAGAAATTCCACGACTACATCTTTGGCTTCCAACTTTCACAGTTGAGACAGATCATCGTCCTTTGGTTATCATCAAAAAAAATGTCAACCAGATGTCTCCGCGCATTCAGGGATTGGTGATGAAGTTACAACGCTTCAATCTCATCTACACACCAGGCAAATATTTGTTCTTAGCAGATGCAATGTCGATACAAAATATTAGTAGTGAAATTGCTGAAGGTGTAGATCTGCATATCAATCTTATTTCCACACTACTACCAGTATCCGATATGAAACTGTGAGATCCAAGAAGAGACAAGGAAGGATCAAATGCTTCAAGAGGTGATGAGGAACATCAACTCACACTGGCCCAGAGGTCAATGGATGGAGTTCTACAGTATCAGATCTGAACTCAGTATCATTAATGGAGTGGTACTTCATTTGAACACTATGGTTATACCGCAATCTCTTCGCAAGGATGCACTAAAGAGGATACATGAAGGACATCTTGTGATTGAAAAATGTAAGCTGAGAGCTCATGACTGTTTACTGACCAGGTATAAACTAGACTATTGACAGGATGGTCAGTTGTTGTGACATATTGGGCAGCACGGTAGCATTGTGGACAGCACAATTGCTTCACAGCTCCAGGGTCCCAGGTTCGATTCCGGCTTGGGTCACTGTCTGTGCGGAGTCTGCACATCCTCCCTGTGTGTGCATGGGTTTCCTCCGGGTGCTCCGGTTTCCTCCCACAGTCCAAAGATGTGCAGGTTAGGTGGATTGGCCATGATAAATTGCCCTTCGTGTTCAAAATTGCCCTTAGTGTTGGGTGGGGTTACTGGGTTATGGGGAGAGGGTGGAGGTGTTGACCTTGGACAGGGTGCACTTTGCAAGAGCCGGTGCAGACTTGATGGGCCGAATGGCCTCCTTCTGCACTGTAAATTCTATGATAATCTATGGTATGCCTTGTTCTAGCTGTAAAGAGTGGCAACACTTTGCAGTCACGTATGATTTCAATCACGTCGTGTCAAGTCTGTTGTACCCACAAGCCAATGGAAAAGCTGATAAAAGCGTACATATTGTGAAGCAATTGTTGAAGAAGGCAATGGACAGCCAATCTGATCCATTTATCGCACTATTGAGTTACAGAGCGTCACCATTGTTACATGGTAGATCACCAGCAGAGTTACTCATGAACAGAAGGTTGCGTACCACACCTCTGTACTTGGAAAAGAAGGAGGAGAATTCAGTGGTACTGCAGGAAATGCAAAACATTAAAACAAAACATAATCAGTTCTATGACAGAGTGTCTCGAACTTTACCACCTCTGAGTAGTGATGACATTGTGAGAATCGAAGATTCAGGCAATTGGTCGAGAAAAGCCATTGTACTTGAAGAAGTAGCACCTCGTTCCTACAATGTACAGACAGGGAGAGTTGGTTTTAAGAAGAGATCATTGCGCACTCTTGAAAACCAGAGAAGACTTTCACAACAACGTGATGGATGACAAATCTACGTCAGAATCACCACGAGCTGCAGTGTCGGATAGTTCAACAGTTCCTGAGCATGAGAATGTCATGGAGAACATTGAATCTACAAGTTCTGAGCAGCAAGGTCAAACTTTGAGAAGATCAACCAGAGTAAGACGAAAACCTGATTGACTCAATTTGTAGATTTGGACTATTTAAACATACAATACTTGCTATTCTTGTATACATATATTTGTTGAACCAGTCTTAAAATTTTAAAACAAAAAAAATGAGTACTGTTAGACTCACAGGCTCATGATATCACATGTAAACATATTGATGATGATGTATTAATTTATTCCTTCAAAGGAAAGGGGATGTGGTGATATCATGGTTGTGTTGTAATTCACCGACTGACCACTAGGAGTCTCACTAATATATAATTGAATTTTAGAGTCAGGTGACCTCTCAGACTGACTGGAGGAAGCTGGAGAGAGGTTGCTTGTGCATGATCTTACTGTTATTCATCTGTTGTTTTGGGTATAGGTTACCCACAGTTAATGTTAATAAATTGTTCATAGTTTTAGCTACAAGTTGTCATGATATGCAGGCATGCAGATAATGATATACAGACAGGCAGCTAATGAACACAGAGAACGGGACATGACCAATGGGCAGGCAGGACACTCAGGGGTGGTATCTCACTATAAAAGGCCCGAAGCACTCACACTCCGCCTCTTTCCACTGATGAACAGCTACAGAGTGAGTCAGGGTGTATGTGCAGTATCACACCTCCAGCACCGTGGCTAAGAGCTAGTCTGGTTCAGTCAGACAGACTAACCACACTTAGGTTAGCAGAGAGTCGAACTCATAGAGAACTGTGCTAACTGTGCTACTGGTTCAATAAATCAGATTGAACTAACTGCAAGGTCTGTAGTGTCTTTTGGTTAAAGCTGCATCCAGTTGCAGCCTGTGTTACCCAGAGTACATAACACATCATGCTACCAGGAGACTGCTTAATCTAGGTGGTTTACCTCAGTCCATTCCGTGATGACCAGCGAATGTATCCCGGCACCATGGCGAAGATTCAGGCTCCTCACCAGCTCAGGACCTCCGGCAATCTCAGTGCCAACTGGCGGACATTCACGCAAACGTTTCTGCTGTATATCGAAGCTTTAGACCTCGAGGGCGCGTCTGATACAAGGAAGATCGCGCCTCTCCTCTCAACAGCGGGTGATCAAGCTGTCGAACGCTTCAACTCTTTTCACTTCACCAAAGGCCGGGACAAGACAAAGTTTCAGACCATCCTGGGCAAGTTTGACAGTCATTGTGAAGTGGACACCAATGAAATCTTTGAGCGCTACATGTTCCAACAGCGCCTACAAGGTAAAGATTAATCTTTCAACTCCTTCTTAACTAAGCTCCGCCTGCTAGAGCTGTCCTGCAACTTTGGTGATATTGCTGACTCCATGATCAGAGACCAAATCGTTTTTGGAGTTCACTCTGATCCTCAGAGAGAGCAGCTACTGAAAATTTCATAGAATTTACAGTGCAGAAGGAGGCCATTCGGCCCATCAAGTCTGCACCGGCTCTTGGAAAGAGCACCCTACCCAAGGTCAACACCTCCACCCTATCCCCATAACCCAGTAACCCCACCCAACATTAAGGGCAATTTTGGACACTAAGGGCAATTTATCATGGCCAATCCACCTAACCTGCACATCTTTGGACTGTGGGAGGAAACCGGAGTACTCGGAGGAAACCCACGCACACACGGGGAGGATGTGCAGACTCCGCACAGACAGTGACCCAAGCCGGAATCGAACCTGGGACCCTGGAGCTGTGAAGCAATTGTGCTATCCACAATGCTACCGTGCTGCCTTGAAAATCAAGCATATGACCCTGCCAGTCGCGATTGAAACATGCACAGTGCATGACCATGCCAAAAATCGCTATGCCCAGTACAATTTGGCTGAAAATGAGAAACTTGCCTCCCACGAGGCAGAGTGTGTGCAGGCCATCTCCCGGATGCAGCGCCTCAGCATTGTTGAAAGCGGCCATTTTGTGCGCTTTTCCTGGGGCCCCACGCGATGCGAATGGGATAATGAAGCGGCCGATACCCGACTGCGCATGTGCGACGATACACTGCAAGAGGCAGGCGATGTTTAAACTGCGGGAAGCCTGGACACTATGCAGCCTTGTACAGGTCTGCACCACCAGTCAGGGGCCAATGCTCCCAATTCTGATGACGGCACGTTCAGAGTGTGCAACAACGATGACAGGATTCTGATCCTGGCAGCACAACGGATCCAGCGGAAGAATGCCTGGACTACGCCTACTGTGTGGGCATCATTACCAAATGTGAATATGCCACATCCAACAAGTTAATCCATCCTCGCTGTGGATTCGGAGGACGAATGGCATGCAGTGATGCAGGTCAACCACTGCTCCATCCAGTTTAAGCTGGACACAGATGCTTCTGCCAACCTCCTCTCACAGGCAGATTTCAAACTAATCAAGAAGCCCCCCAAGGTCCTTCCCGCAGCCTGCCGGCTCCTGGACTACAACGGAAATGCCATCACGGCACTGGGATCCTGCCATCTACTCGTCTCCAACCGGAGCACCCATGCATGGTTACATTTTGAAATTGTCAAGCCAGACAGAGCATCCCTACTTGGCGTGAATGCGTGCAAGCAGCTGAACCTCGTGCAGCGGGTTTACACAACGACATCCTCCAATGTGGATCTTCAGGCCGGCATTGTCGACATCCTCGCTCAGTATCCGGATGTGTTCAATGGAATGGGCACGCAGACATATCGATACAAGATTCTGCTACGACGTGATGCCAAGCCAGTGGTCCACGCACCACGCCAGGTCCCGGCTCTGCTGAGGGAGCGCCTGAAGGCACAGCTCAAGGATCTTCAGCAACAGGGCACCATTTCCAAGGTAACCGAACCGACTGATTGGGTCAGTTCGATGGTATGTGTTAGAAAGCCTTTGGGAGACCTGCGCATCTGCATTGATCCCAAGGATCTCAATAAGAATATAATGCGTGAACACTACCCCATCCCGAAGCGGGAGGAACTCACCAGTGAGATGGCACACGCACATTTTTTCACCAAGTTAGATGCGTCACATGGATTTTGGCAAATCCAGCTGGATGAGTCCAGCAGAAGGCTCTGCAACTTCAACACACCATTTGGCAGGTACTGCTATAATCGCATGCCGTTTGGCATTGTCTCGGCATCGGAGATCTTCGGAGATCTTCCATCGCATCATGGAGCAGATGATGGAGGGCATTGAAGGGGTTCGTGTGTACGTGGACTGTCATAATATACACCAGTATATAATGGTGCAGATACACACACTGATGGACACACAGCAAGACCAATCAACACACACAACACCGCAGCCAATTAACAATTAGAGCACACGCACAAGAAAGACAGGGGGCATCAGAGTTCCCGCTCATTCGAGCTGCAGCCTCCTAGTAGGACAGAGCTTACAGCTTGCAGCACACATCTTCACCATGTGCTGAGTGCATAAACTGGTTAGGACAAGGCAAAGGTCTTTAGTTCAATCTAATATCGTGTTGACCCACAGTGAAAGTATGTTCAACAGTTTCTGATTTAATAAAATAGTGTTTCACTATTTTAAGTATTGGTGGCCTGTATGTGTTCCACGGATCCAGCGCACCCAACACATCATGGACGATGTCATCATATGGTCCACGACCCCTGAAGAGCATGTTTCCCTTCTCCAGCAGGTATTCCACCGTCTCCATGCCAATGGCCTGAAGCTGAACAGGTCCAAATGTTGCGTTGGCATGTCGACACTCAAGTTCCTAGGTGACCAGAACTCTCAGCAGGGCGTGCGCCCGGACACAGACAAGGTCAAGGCCATCAAAGCCATGAAGGTCCCTGAAGACAAGAAGGCGGTGTTGCGCTTCCTGGGCATGGTCAATTTTCTGGACAAGTTCATCCCAAACCTGGCCTCACACACCATGGCCCTATGAAACATGGTGAAAAAGTCCACTGCCTTTGAGTGGAAGGCAGCACATCAGACAGAGTGGTTGGAGCTGATAGCCAAGCTCACCACTGCACCCGTCTTGGCATTTTCCGACCCAGACAGGCATCAGTGCAGTGCTTCTTCAACACGATGACACGTCATCCTGGGCATCTGTAGCCTACGCATCGAGGGCCATGAAGCCCACTGAAACAAGCTGCGCAAATAGAGAAGGAATGCCTGGGTCTTCTCACTGGCATTCTCAAGTTTCACGACTATATCTACGGCCTGCCGACATTCACTGTCGAGACGGATCATAGGCCTCTGGTCCACATCATCCACAAGGATCTGAACGACATGACGCCTCGGTTGCAGCGCATCCTCCTTAAACTCAGAAGGTACGACTTAGGCTTAGTGTGCACGCCTGGCAAGGAGCTCATCATCGCTGATGCTTGTCCCGCTCCATCACATTGCCTAGTGAACCGCTGGAAATCATCCAGCAGATTGAATCACAGGTGCAGCTGTGTGCTAGCACCCTCCTGGCGTCTGATGAGAAGGTGGTTCGTATCCACGAGGAGACAGCCAAAGACCCCCTCTTGCAGCATGCCATGCACCACCTCGCCAATGGCTGGCAGAAAGGGCAGTGCCCTCAATTTTACAATGTAAAGGACGACCTGACGGTGATTGATGGTATCCTCCTCAAGCTGGACCGGATTGTCATTCCACTCAGTCTCCAGAGCTTGGTGCTCCGCCAAATCCATGAGGGACACCTGGGCATCGAGAAGTGCAGACGCAGAGCCAGGCAGGCTGTCTACTGGCCCGGTATTAGCCAGGACATATCGAACATGGTCTTCAACTGTGCGACCTGTCAACGCTTCCAGCCAGCGCAGAGCAAGGAGACGCTCCAGCAGCATGAAATCGAGACCTCCCCGTGGTCCAAGGTTGGCATCGACCTCTTTCATGCGAATGGTCGTGACTACGTGTTGATCATTGACTATTTCTCCAATTACCCTGAAGTCGTGAAGCTCTCAGACCTCATATCTCGGACCGTCATCCAGGCCTGTAAGGGGTCGTTCTCCAGGCATGGTATCCCACTCACTGTCATGAGTGACAATGGCCCGTGCTTCAACAGCCACGAGTGGTCTATGTTTGCCAAGTCATACCATTCAAACATGTCACTTCCAGCCCACACTATCCGCAGTCCAATGGGAAGGTTGAACAAGGGGTGCACATTGTGAAACAGCTCATCTGCAAGGCCGCGGATTCTGCTTCTGACATCTACCTCGCGCTGCTTGCGTACAGGGCGACCCCACTGTCCACTGGCATGTCGCCGGCTTAACTCCAGATGAACAGGGACCTGCGGACGACACTTCCAGCCATACACTTGCCCAACCTGGATCACCTCCCGGTGCTGCAGAAGGTGCAGCAGCTCCGAAACCAGCCAAAGCAGGGCTATGATGCTCATACCACCGATTTGCCCTTGTTATCCCCAGCAGACACTGTCAGGATCAAGATGCCGGATGGTGGCTGGTCTGCTCCAGTTGTCGTTGTTCGACAGGCTGCGCCACGCTCGTATGTTGTGCGTCTGGTTGATGATCCTGTTGTGTGATGAAACAGACGGGCACTGCGCAAAGTTGCCTGCCCGCAACCGCATTCTTCTCCGTTTCGGTCCGTTGTTTTGCCACCTCCTGATACCTCGAACTGTGAGGCCACTAGTCAGGCTTCCATTCCGCCTGTCAAGGCGCCGTCGACCCCACCACCACGTCTCCAGCGGTCGACAAGGATCAGACGCAAGCCCCAGAGTCTGGACTTATGAACATTTGTTTTGTTTGCTATGTTCTGTTTTCTCACATTAGACAGCTGTCTTCACATGTAAATACGTTCACATATGCCACCGCTTGTAAATATGTTAATATATGCCACCACATGTAAGTACGTTCCAATGTGCCAACAAAAGATTTTTTAAAAGGGGAGATGTCATGATATGCAGACATGGAAATAATGATATACAGACAGGCAGCTAATGAACGCTGAGAACAGGACATGACCAATGAGCAGGCAGGACACTCAGGGGTGGTTCTCACTATAAAAGGCACGGGGCACTCACATTCCGCCTCTTTCCACAGATAGAGTTTCACAGAGTTTCATAGAATTTACAGTGCAGGAGGCCATTCGGCCCATCAAGTCTGCACCGGCTCTTGGAAAGAGCACCCTACCCAAGGTCCACACCTCCACCCTATCCCCATAACCCAGTAACCTCACCCAACACTAAGGGAAATTTTGGACATTATGGGCAATTTATCATGGCCAATCCACCTAACCTGCACATCTTTGGACTGTGGGAGGAAACCGGAGCACCCGGAGGAAACCCACGCAGACACGGGGAGAATGTGCAGACTCCACACAGACAGTGACCCAAACCGGGAATCGAACCTGGGACCCTGGAGCTGTGAAGCAATTGTGCTATCCACAATGCTACCGTGCTGCCCTAATGAACATTTACAGAGTGAGTCAGGGCGTATGTACAGTATCACACCTCCAGCACGTGGCTAAGAGCTAGTCTGGTTCAGTCAGACAGAGTAACCACACTTAGGTTAGCAGAGAGTCGAACTGATAGAGAACTGTGCTAACTGTGCTACTGGTTCAATAAATCAGATCAAACTAACTGCAAGGTCTGGAGTGTCTTTTGGTTAAAGCTGCATCCAGTTGCAGCCTGTGTTATCCTAGAGTACATAATACATTACAAGTGTTCTTGTAATATAAATCAGACCATCCAACAAGAACATTGCAGACTCATTTGAAAAATGAAATGAAAATCGCTTATTGTCACAAGTAGGCTTCAATGAAGTTACTGTGAAAAGCCCCTAGTAGCCACATTCCGGCGCCTGTTCGGGGAGGCTGTTACAGGAATTGAACCGTGCTGCTGGCCTGCCTTGGTCTGCTTTCAAAGCCAGCGATTTAGCCCTGTGCTAAACAGCCCCTTAGTAGCCCCTATTTGCAGCCATTGTCAGTCCATGTGTTTTGAAACACACAATTTTAAGTTTTTCTGTATTTCAGCCAGTTTTGTCCATATTCCACATTTTGTATTAATGCCTACATCTTACAAAAGTGAAGGGTATAGCAACATAAATTGACGCAAATCACAGCAAACACTTTATCCCCTGAATATAGTGGACGATTTATGCACTAATAACAGTGTGCTCCATGTGGTAGTATGTATTGGGGGTCATGTGGGACTGGAAGCCCTAATGTCATTGGCTGACAGATCCCGGGTCCTGGTTGGCCGTTGACCTCATACTCCGCCCTGAAGGCGAAGTATAAGAAGCCGGTGCCTTCCCCCGCAGGCCAGTTTACTATCGGGCTGCTGGGGAACAGACACGCTTAATAAAGCCTCATCGACTTCACTCTATTCGTCTCACGGAGTCTTTGTGCGCCACAATTTATTAAGCGTGCCTAAAAAGGACTATGGAGCTCAGGATCATTCCAGAATGCCTGAGGATCAGCCCCCACGCAGTGAATGCGGCAGCAGCCTTCAAACACTGGCAGACTTGCTTTGAGGCCTACATCACATCGACCACAGGCCAAGTCTCAGACGAACAAAAACTGCAGGTCCTGCACTCGAGGGTGAGCACGGAGATTTTCACCCTCATTGAAGACACCCGCGATTTCCAGACGGCGTTCACAGCACTGAGAAGTCTCTACGTTCGCCCAGTTAACCAAATCTACGCTCGCTACCAGCTCGCGACAAGACGGCAAGCTCCCGGAGAATCGATGGACGAGTTCTACGCCGCGCTGCTGATTTTGGGAAGAGCCTGCAGCTGCCCGTCGGTGAATGCAAACGAACATACGGACATGTTAATGCGCGATGCTTTTGTTGCAGGTATGCAATCCTCCCAAATCCGCCAAAGACTTCTAGAAAAAGAGTCGCTAGGACTCTCAGAGGCACGGGCCTTGGCAGCCTCGCTGGACGTAGCCGCGCGTAATACCCGTGCCTACGGCCCCGACCGCGCGGCAGGCCATTGGGCCCCGTACGTACCCGCCGCGGCAAACCCCCTACCCCCCCCCCCCCCGGACACCCCACAGGCTTGCGCAGTCCAAACGCCGAGTCGCACCGGGGGCGCCCGCTGTTAATTCTGCGGCCAGGCGAAGCACCCCCGACAACGCTATCCGGCCCGCGCAGCCATCTGCAAAAGCTGCGGGAAAAAGGGCCACTATGCGGTGGTGTGCCGATCCCGCGAGGTCGCCGCCGTCCCGGGAGCACAGGGAGCCCTACAGGCAGCCTATGCCTCCCAACCCCTCCAGCACGCCACGTGCGACCCGCAGGCGCCGCCATTTTGGGTCCCGACCACCGCGGCCCCGGGAGAACTGGGAGCCCTGCACGCCGCCTACGCTCCCCAACCCCCCTCCCCGCAGTCCATGTACGACCCGCCACCAGCGCTCCCGATTTGGGTGCCGGCCAACACTCTCCACGGAGAGGAGGGGGTTTTTCGCATCCCGAACGCCACCCTCACCCCCGTACCGCGCCCCACGCCTGACCCGCCGGCGCCACCTACCTTGACCCCGACCACCGCTGTCCCCGGCGAGGGAGCTCCGCACGGTGCCAGCGCTCGCGGCCCCACGACTGACCCGCCGACCTGGGCCCTCACCCCCGTCCCGCGCCCCACGCCTGACCCGCCGGCGCCGCTGACCTGGGCCCTCACCCCTGTCCCGCGCCCCACGCCTGACCCGCCGACCTGGGCCCTCACCCCCGTCCCGCGCCCCACGCCTGACCCGCCGGCGCCGCCGACCTGGGCCCTCACCCCCGTCCCGCGCCCCACGCCTGACCCGCGGGCGCAACTTACCTGGACCCCGATCACCGCCGTCCCCGGCGAGGGAGCTCCTTACGGTCCCAGCGCTCGCAGTACTGACCCGCCGGCCTGGGCCCCGACCACCGCTGTCCCCGGCGAGGGAGCTCCGCGCGGTCCTAGCGCCCCCGGCCCGGGCGCTCGCAATGCAGGAACTCCGCGCGGTCCTAGCGCCCCCCAGACCCCCCAGCACTCAATGTGCGACCCGCAGACGCCGCGATTTTGGGTCCCGATCACCACGAGGGGAGGAGGGGCCCCGCCATCTTGGACCGCCCCCGACCTGTACGACGCATGGGGGCGGCCATTTTGTCCACCCCCGATGCCATCTTGTGACCCCTCAGCCACGGGCGATGTATGGGGGTGGCCATTTTGTCCATCCCCGACGCCATCTTGGACGGCAACTACGGACCCCACCCCACTACTACAACCACGGCTCGCTTCGGTTACACTCGATCAGGCTCGGCCCCGGACTCTCCAGACGACGACGACAACGGTCCTAATTAACGGCCACGAGACGCCATGCCTAGTCGACTCCGGGAGCACGGAAAGTTTTATACATCCCGACACGGTAAGACGCTGTTCCTTAACTACCTTCCCCAGCGCACAAAAGATTTGCCTAGCTGCAGGATCCCACTCCGTACAGATCCAGGGATTCTGCATAGTTACCCTAACGGTACAGGGGAGGGAATTCAAAAACTACAAACTTAACGTCCTTCCCCAACTCTGTGCCCCCACCTTGCTGGGCTTAGATTTTCAATGTAACCTACAGAGCCTTACGTTTAAATTCGGCGGCCCCATACCCCCACTCACTATCTGCGGCCTCGCCACCCTCAAGGTGCAACCCCCGTCCTTGTTTGCGAACCTCACCCCGGATTGCAAACCCGTCGCCACTAGGAGCAGACGGTACAGCGCCCAGGACCGGACCTTCATTCGCTCCGAAGTCCAGCGGCTACTAAAGGAGGGCATAATCCAGGCCAGCACTAGTCCCTGGAGAGCGCAGGTGGTAGTAGTGAAGACAGGGGAGAAACAAAGGATGGTCATTGACTATAGCCAGACCATCAACAGGTACACACAACTAGACGCGTACCCTCTCCCCCGCATATCCGACATGGTCAATCGGATTGCCCAGTATAAAGTCTTCTCCACCGTGGACCTCAAGTCCGCCTACCATCAGCTCCCCATCCGCCCAAGTGACCGCAAGTACACAGCCTTCGAGGCAGACGGGCGGTTATACCATTTCCTACGGGTCCCTTTTGGCGTCACAAACGGCGTCTCGGTCTTCCAACGGGAAATGGACCGAATGGTTGATCAACATGGGTTACGGGCCACGTTCCCGTACCTCGACAATGTAACCATCTGCGGCCACGATCAGCAGGACCACGACGCCAACCTCCAAAAATTCCTCCAGACTGCCAAAGCCTTGAACCTCACGTACAACGAGGACAAGTGCGTTTTTAGCACCGACCGGCTAGCCATTCTGGGCTACATAGTACGCAATGGGATAATAGGCCCCGACCCCGAACGTATGCGCGCACTCATGAAATTTCCCCTCCCGCACTGCCCAAAAGCCCTGAAACGCTGCCTGGGGTTCTTTTCATACTATGCCCAGTGGGTCCCCCAGTACGCAGACAAGGCCCGCCCCCTAATACAGACCACGACTTTCCCGCTGTCGACAGAGGCTTGCCAGGCTTTCAGCCGCATCAAAGCGGACATCGCAAAGGCCACGATGCGCGCCGTCGACGAGTCCCTCGCCTTCCAGGTCGAGAGCGACGCCTCTGACGTAGCTCTAGCGGCTACCCTTAACCAAGCGGGCAGACCCGTGGCCTTCTTCTCCCGAACCCTCCACGCCTCAGAAATCTGCCACTCCTCAGTGGAAAAGGAAGCCCAAGCCATAGTGGAAGCTGTGCGACATTGGAGGCATTACCTAGCCGGCAGGAGATTCACTCTCCTCACTGACCAACGGTCGGTAGCCTTCATGTTCGATAATGCACAGCGGGGCAAGATCAAGAACGACAAGATCTTGCGGTGGAGGATCGAACTCTCCACCTTCAACTATGAGATCTTGTACCGGCCCGGAAAGCTGAACGAGCCGTCTGATGCCCTATCCCGCGGGACATGTGCCAACGCACAAATTGACCGCCTCCAAGCCCTCCACGAGGACCTCTGCCACCCGGGGGTCACTCGGTTTTACCACTTCATCAAGTCCCGCAATCTCCCATACTCCTTAGAGGTCCGTACAGTCACAAGGGACTGCCACATCTGCGCAGAATGCAAACCGCATTTTTTCAGGCCAGATGGAGCGCACCTGATTAAGGCTTCCCGTCCCTTTGAACGCCTCAGTCTCGATTTCAAAGGGCCCCTCCCCTCCACCGACCGCAACGCGTATTTCCTTAATGTAGTGGACGAATACTCCCGCTTCCCTTTTGCCATTCCCTGCTCGGACATGACCGCGGCCACAGTCATTAAAGCCCTGAACAGCATCTTCACGCTGTTCGGTTACCCCGCATACGTCCACAGCGACAGGGGGTCCTCTTTCATGAGTGACGAGCTGCGCCAGTTCCTGCTCAGCAAGGGCATAGCTTCAAGCAGGACGACCAGCTACAACCCCCGGGGGAACGGGCAAGTAGAAAGGGAGAACGGCACAGTCTGGAAGGCCGTCCTACTGGCCCTACGGTCCAGGGATCTCCCAGTTTCACGGTGGCAGGAGGTCCTCCCGGACACTCTCCATTCCATCCGGTCGTTATTATGTACGAGCACTAATCAAACGCCTCACGAGCGTCTCCTTGTCTCCCCTAGGAGGTCCTCCTCTGGAACGTCGCTGCCGACCTGGCTGGCGGCCCCAGGACCCATCCTGCTCCGAAAGCACATGCGGGCACATAAGGCGGACCCGTTGGTCGAAAGGGTTCACCTCCTCCACGCAAACCCCCAGTACGCCTACGTGGAGTACCCAGACGGCCGACAGGACACGGTCTCCCTGCGGGATCTGGCGCCCGCCGGCACCACGCACACCCCCCCGGCACCATCAACCCAACCGTCCCCCTTCCTGCCACCGCCGCACCCCGCGACCGCCCCCTTCCCAGGAGGATCAGTCCCCCTCCCCTTTGCACCGACAGCTGAAACCGTGCGGCTCCCGGAGGCGACAACGCTGGTACAAGCACCACCACCACCGCCGGGGCCGAGGCGATCGACACGGATGACCAGACCGCCCGACCGACTCGTGGCGTCGATGTAAAATAAAGATGGACTGTCCAATGAACATTTTGTTTTTCCTATATCCTCTGTAAATAGTTGTAACAGGACGATACTGTCCAATACTGTACTACCATGTAACTGTTCTATCCTCCCAGGACCAGTACTGTAAACCCTTACCACCGTACGAAGCATCACTCCGCCGGGTTCATTTTTGACAAGGGGTGAATGTGGTAGTATGTATTGGGGGTCATGTGGGACTGGAAGCCCTAATGTCATTGGCTGACAGATCCCGGGTCCTGGTTGGCCGTTGACCTCATACTCCGCCCTGAAGGCGAAGTATAAGAAGCCGGTGCCTTCCCCCGCAGGCCAGTTTACTATCGGGCTGCTGGGGAACAGACACGCTTAATAAAGCCTCATCGACTTCACTCTATTCGTCTCACGGAGTCTTTGTGCGCCACACTCCATTAATAGGTTGCTGCTTTTCCAGCAAGATCCAATTTGATATGTGAATGCTTGTGACTCAGAAGTTAACAGTGATCCATAGCTGACATTCCGTAATAGGTTTATGGAGTGCCAAGGACATCCTCCTCCACCCTTCCTCGCAACCCCCACAATGGAGTTGTCAGATACACGATGCCTTGACATCATGATAACACAGAAGCAGCAGTACAAATGAGCCCTAACTCTCCCCTGATGGAATCTGATAACATTTTGAATATGCTCTGCAAGTCTACTCAGTAAATTACTTTTGTTTTCTTTAGTATAATTACTTAATTGATCTGTGCACTTATCAAAGCCCATAATCCAAGTTGGGACTCTAATGATGTACGAAAGGAATGCATCACTGTTGGAGGTGCCAGCTTTTAGATGAGGCAAGTGTCATAATATGCACCCATGCACATCATGAGGTAAAAGCAGGCAGTGACAGACACCCAGGTGAGCCAATCAACATACAGAACAGAACACGACCAATCACCAGACAGAACACCAGAGGGGGGTTTCCAACTATGAAATACACAAGGCATCAGCACTCTGCCTCTTTCCACTGGTGACAACTGTAGTGACAGTCAGGGAGTACAAATCATTCAACACGTGGATCAGAGCTAGCCTGGTTTCTAGATCGTTAATGTTAGTTTACTTAGAGTAGTAGAGAGTCAACCCACAGGCAGGTGTGTGCTTCGTTACTGAAGTTCAATAAATCTTATTGAACTAACACCTATGTTTGGTGTATGCGTGATCATTTCACTGCATCGTGTTGCAGTCCGTGTTACCCCAGGGTGAATAACACAACATAATACCAGGTGTGGCTACTGCTTCTAAGTAATTTACCTTCGAAAATTCACTGACGACCAGCAACTGCCTTCCAGCGGCATGGAAAAGATCCAGGCACCTCCACAGCTCTGGATCTCCAGGAACCTTGGCGCCAACTGGTGGGCCTTCAAGCACAAATTCAGTCTGTACCTTGAGGCCTCGGGCCTCGAAGCTGCGTCCGATGCCCGAAACATCGCGCTGCCACTGTCGACTGCGGGGGACCAGGCCATCCAAATCTTCAATTCGCTCACTTTTGCTGACGGTGAGGCCAAGACCAAGTTCCAGACCGTCTCAGCCAAATTCGACAGTCACTGTGAGGTCGAGACAAACGAAAGCTTCGAGCGTTATGTCTTCCAGCAGCGCCTTCAGGGTAAGGATGGGCCTTTCCAGTCTTTTCTCACTCAGCTTCTCATTCTAGCGCAATCCTGCAACTATGGTGACATCGCTGACTCCCTCATCAGGGATCAGATCGTGTTTGGCGTCCACTCCGACGCCCTGCGGGAGCAGCTCCTAAAAATAAAAAATACAACCCTGCCAGTGGCCATTGAGATGTGCGAAGTCCACAAACAGGCGAAGTCGGCAGAGCAGGAGCAACTTGCCTCCCACGAGGCTGAGAGTGTACAGGCCTTCACCCGAATTCGGCGCCTGAGCATCGAAGAAGGCGGCCATTTTGCACGCTTTTCCCGGGGTCCCACGCATGCGCACCACGGTCGGGAGAACAAAGCGGCCGAAGACTACACTGCGCAGGTGCGAGCAGCGGCTGACCGCACTGCGCATGTGCGATGACGCACCGAGTGTCACGACGTCGATGTGATGACGTGCCCTGACTGCGGCACCGCCCATTTAAAGCGGCAATGGCCTGCAAGAGGCTGGTGATTTCTCAACTGCAAGAAGCTTGGCCATTATGTGGCTTTGTGCAGGTCTGCACCTCCGACAGGGGGCCAGCGATACCAGTTCCAACGCAGACGCGTGCGAAGTGTGGAGCAAAGGCTGCTGGATTTGCAACCTGATCCCGTCACGGATCCAGAGCACGACTGACTGGATGGAATCCCCATATCAAGTGGGTATCATCACCATGCATGACAAGGCCTCCCCACATTCACCAACACACACACCCATCCTCAATGTGGATTATGCGGACGAGTGGCGTGCCACAGTACAGGTCAACAATTGTAGCATCCGGTTCAAGCTGGGCATTGGTGCTTCGGCCAACCTAATATCCAAAGCAGATCTTGCTCGTATTCAAAGGCAGCCAACCATTCTTCCGCCGGCCTGCCAGCTGCTTGACTATAATGGCAATGCCACCACTGTGTTAGGGTCCTGTCACCTGCATGTATCCAACAAGGCCATCAAGGCCACTTTGCGGTTTGAGATCGTCAAGCCCGGCTTCTCTGCTTTGTGCCCATGCATGCAAGCTACTCCATCTCGTCCAGCGTGTACATGGCATGTCCTCTGCCAACACCACTCTTCAGGCCGACATTGAGGAGCTACTATTGCAATACCCAGATGTGTTCAGTGGGATGGGTAGCTGCCCTACCGCCATAAAATTCTGCTCAGGCCTGATGCCATGCCTGTCCTCCATGCGCCATGTCAGGTGGCGGCGCCCCTCAAAGACCGTCTAAAGGCACAGCTGCAGGAGCTCCAAGATCAGGGAATAATATCCAAGGTGACGGAACCAACTAACTGGGTCAGCTCGATGGTCTGTGTCAAGCAGCCCTCTGGAGAACTGCGCATTTGTATTGATCCCAAGGATCTGAACCGCAACATTATGAGTGAACACTACCCGATCCCGAAGTGGGAGGAGCTGACGAGTGAGATGGCGCATGCCAAATTCTTTACAAAGCTGGATGCATCGCAGGGCTTCTGGCAGACACAACTGGACGAGTCCAGCAGGAAGCTCTGCACGTTTAATACACCCTTTGGAAGATATTGCTACAATGCCGTTTGGTATTGTTTCTGCCTCCAAAATATTTCATGGAATAATGGAACAAATGCTAGAGGGCATTGACAGTGTGCGGGCTTATGCTGACAACGTCATCATCTGGTCCACGACCCCGGAGGAACATATTTCTCGTCTGCAACAAGTCTTCAGCCGCATACATGCCAATGGCCTGAAGTTAAATAAAACCAAATGCTCCTTTGGCATGGCGTCAATTAAATTTCTGGGTGTTCAGATCTCCCAGCAGGGCGTGCAACCAGACTCGGACAAAGTCAAGGCAATCAACACAATGAAGACCCCAGAGGACAAGAAGGTGGTCCTTCGCTTCCTGGGGATGGTAAATTTTTGGGGGAAGTCCATTCCCAACCTTGCGTCACACACCACGGCCCTCAGGCACCTGGTGAAGTAGTCCACCACTTTCCAGTGGCTACCTGCACATCAAGCAGAGTGGCTTGAGTTGAAAGCGAAGCTAACCACCGCTCTTGTTCTAGCTTTTTTTGACCCAGCGAGAGAGACTAAAATCTCCACAGCCGCCAAGTGCAACTGTGTGCCAGCCCCCTCCCAACATCCGACGAACGCCTCGGCATCATTCGAGAAGAGGCCGCCAAGGACCCTCTTCTGCAGTGGGTCATACATCACCTCACGAATGGCTGGCAGAAAGGGCAATGCCCCCAATACTTTAATGTAAAGGATGACCTAACTGTTGTCGAGGGGATCCTCCTGAAATTGGATTGCATCGTCATTCCGCGCAGCCTCCGGAGCTTGATGCTCACGCAGATACACAAGGGACACCTCGGTATTGAGAAGTGCAGGCGCAGGGCCTGGCAGCCTGTCTATTAGCCCGGCATCAATGACGATATATCAAACATCGTCCTCAATTGCGCGACCTGCCAGTGCTTCCAGCCTGCTCAGCCCAAAGAAATGCTCCAGCAGCATGAGATCGTGACCTCTCCACGGTCTAAGGTTGGCGTTGACCTTTTTCATGCCAACGGGCATGACTACGTCCTGATAATTGATTACTTCTCCAGTTACCCCGAGGTAGTGAAACTGTCTGACCTAACATCCAGGACTGTCATAAAGGCCTGCAAGGAGGCATTTGCCAGGCATGGAATCCCGCTCACGGTTATGAGCGACAAGGGTCACTGTTTCTATAGTCAAGAATGGTCCAACTTCGCAAAGCAATACCACTTCCAGCACATCACCTTGAGCCCGCATTCCCCACAATCTAATGGGAAGGTCGAAAAAGGGGTCCACATCGTGAAGCAGATGCTCTGTAAGGCTGCGGACTCAGCTTCGGACTTCAATCTCGCTCTTCTGGCGTACAGGGCAACTCCTTTGTCAACCGGTATGTCTCCGGCACAGCTCCTTATGAATCATAACCTGTGGACGATTGTTCCGGCCATTCATGTACCTGACCTGGATCACCTTCCAGTGCTGCAAAAGATGCAGCAGATCAGAACCCGGCAAAAGCTAACATATGATGCTCATGCTACTGATCTGCCCGTGCTCTCTCCGAAGGACGCTGTTCGCATCAAGTTGCCCGGTGGAGACTGGTCAGCTCCAGCTGTTGTTGTTCGATAGGCTACTCCCAGGTCGTCCATGGTTCGCTTGGCTATTGGATCTATTGTCAGGTGCAATAGAAGGGCACTACGCAAACTTGTCTGCCCACCACCGGATCTCACGTTCCCAGATGTAATTCTGCCTTATCCGGACACCTCGCTCCACGAGGCCACCAATCTGGCTGCATGCCAACCTGTCAAGACACCATCATCCCCGCCTCCACCTCTCAGGCGGTCCACAAGAATCCGACGACAGCCCCAATGACTGGACTTATAAATAGTTCCTTTGTATATATACTGTTGTGTTTCTGCACGCTAAACACCTTACATGTACATATCCATTCACTCACCAATTGCTGTATATAGTTACTTTTGTAAATATGTTGTATTATACTCTAAGCAGCCGACAAATTTGAAAAAAAGAGGAATGTCATGAAATGCACCCATGCACATCATGAGGTAGAAGCAGGCAGTGACAGACACCTAGGTGAACCAATCAACATACAGATCAGAACATGACCAATCACCAGACAGAACACCAGAGGGGGGCTTCCAACTATAAAACACACGAGGCATCAGCACGCCGCCTCTTTCCACTGGTGACAACTGTAGTGACAGTCAGTGTGTACAAATCATTCAACACCTTCTACACGTGGATCAGAGCTAGCCTGGTCTAGATAGTTAGAGTTAGTTTACTTAGAGTAGTAGAGAGTCAACCCACAGGCAGCTGTGTGCTTCGTTACTGAAGTTTAATAAATCTTATTGAACCAACACCTACGTTTGGTGTATGCTTGATCATTTAACTGCATCGTGTTGCAGTCTGTGTTACCCCAGGGTGAATAACACGACAGCAAGGTCTCCACCTACCCTCGCAAGTAGATGTGGAAGATCCCGTGTCCTAACTTTACAGGGGAGTAGACCGATGCTACTAATTCCCACAGAGCTGCCTGCTCAATCATTCCTTGCAATGAAGAGGAAACTGCCATTACTGATATAATGAAATACTCACCAGTCAGCAGTCTGTCATTTTTACAGATGGTTTAACCGGTTTTCTCCAATTTTTCAGCCTGTGTTGCAGAAATGTTAACTCAAAGCAAACATTTTCTGCATGAAAAATAAAATGAAGGGTGGAGAAGTTTGTGTGACATACACTGGAGACTTCCAGTCCTAAACAAAGGGATTAATTGATGAAAGGCAAAGGCAGTTAGGTAACGGGCACAGACCATTATACAATACGTCTTTACATTTGGGTTCCCTGGTCCATCCTGCCCGGAGTCCTGCTCCCAGGGCCCTGCTCAACCTTCGCACTGGCTGGGATTCACATGCTCGGGTGCAATTGGCCCTGAACTAGTCACATGGTCCATGGAGCCCACCCCCTTAAAGGGGCCACGCTACCACAATGTTCAAACAAGGGATTGGAAGGAATCCAACTTTGCCTTCCTCTTATTCTCAATGTTCCTCTCGGAATCTTTGAGCTGAGAATGAATTTGTTTTCCTATTGAAATTTACCATTGGCAGAGCAGGCTCGAGGGGCCTACTCCTGCTCCTATTTCTTACGTGTTGTCAGTACTAAACAATGGAGCAAAACATAGAATTTAAATTTTATTTTGCTTATTTTGTGATCTAATTGTGTGACAAGTCCTGAAACATGATTTGATAGGGAGCTAATGGAGCTGAGGTATTGAACCGCTCTGATCGAATTGAATGGTATATCTATATATCTATATATGTATAGATATATTTATACATCCGGACACAAACACACACATGCCATAGAATTAGTGACCTTATCCTAATAAAACACTAATGGTATTTAATTACCTCCCCAGTGTGGGTTTGGAGGCAATGAGGATATTTAATTAGGTGGGATGGTGACAGGAATGGCCCTTTTAAACTCCCGCCTCCACCCAGATTAAGTTTGTCATGGGAATCCTTGACAATCCTTACTGTCCTACCACCAAATGAGGCCCTTAAGAAGCAATCAATGGCCAGTTAAGAGCCTCTTACCGCTACCATTGCTAGTAACCCAGAGGTGGGTATAATGTTCTTGTCGGATGGCCTGATTTATTTCACAAGAACACTTGTAGCTAAAGCTATAAATTATTCATTAACATTAACTGTGGGTCAACTATATACAAAACAACAGATGAAAAATAGTATGAACATGCACAAGCAACCTCTCTCTTTCCTGCTCTCCAGTCAGTCTGAGGTCACCTGACTCTAACACACACTTATATACGAGTGAGACTCCTAGTGGTCAGTCGGTGAATTACAACACAACCATGGTATCACTACAGCGGGTAGGTCAGTTGCCACACAAGGAGCATGGCATGGGCTGCTTGTAGTTTCCTGGAGAGATCCCTCATTCAGAGAAACTCAGTACCCGATCAAGGGATACAATGTGGTGAAGAGGGTGCATGCAGAGAGCCACCCCATATCTTTGCTGCTGATCCTCATCTTCACCACCGCCCTCATGACTCACCTCCCACCTGACAAAACCACTCCCACTTACCTCTGGCCTGGGTCGCTGCACAAGCCTGGGCCTCTGGCAGGTGTGGTTCTGGCAGAAGCCATTGCCTCATTGGTGGTACTGATGAACAAAAGCGTTTCAGCCTCTGATTGACCAGTGTAGTATTAGGGTGCTCAGAACTGAAAGGGTTGATATGTGGCACTGAAAAAACAGTACCGCCCACATGATAATGTAAGAAAGAGTCACGTGGCTAAGAGTCGAGAAGAAGAAATCCTATAGTTTAGACCTTTGTTTTTCAAACTTTTTTTCCGGGGACCCATTTTTACCAACCGACCAACCTTCAGGACCCATGCCGACCGACCTTCGCAACCCACGCCGGCCGACCTTCGCGACTCACGCGGGCCAACGTTCGCCACCCACATTAATCCCCAATCAACATGACTGAAAGAGATGCTTTGGTCATTGTTTGTGGGAGCCTGTGTGCACATATTGACTGCTGCGTTTCCTACCTGACAGCAGTGACTACACTTCAGAAGTAATTACTCGGTTGTAAAGCATTTTGGGAACAAACAGAGGTCATGAAAGGTATTACATAAACGCAAGGTGCTCTATAAATGCAAATTGAAACAGTCCCAGGATGAGCTTGCAGTGCCGGGAAAAACCACTCGAAATCTATCAGGACTCCCTGCCGGGGCTGCACTTAATCCCGTTTCCTGCACTGGGGAGCTCCACTCACCAGAACTCCTCAGTGCAGGAAGACATCGGGGAGGGGGGAGTTGCGGGGGGAGGGGGGGGGGCGGTAGTTGGCGTGACCCCGCTTTTCAGCCAGCGGGAGCCAGAGCTGCACCTCATCAACGACAGAGGCAGGAAGAGACCCTTCATTCGCGCTCAAGCAGCTCAAGTGAGCTCTTGCAAAGTAGCTTGGTATGGGAAAATTTCAGGTATGCCCCCCGCCCCCACAAATGTGCATCCTTTCCGCCTCTCTATATCACTATATGGGCCACCTTGCCTCCCAGCCTATCTCCAGCTGCCTGATAAAATCCAACGTAATGTGTTTGCATCCCACAATCAATTAAAATTTCGTCTTGTCACTTCAATAAGCTTACAGGAAAAAAATACCCAACAAGCAGTTACAAGGCATAAACACCCACAATGCATATCAAAGTGTTTTGTTATTAGAATACATGTTCGGAATGTGGTTCTGCGCATGTGCACCGATGAGTGGGCACACATGCGCAGTGTGCCTGCATCTGTTTATGGTCGCCACCATCATTTTGAAGGCTGCTCGCGGCCGGCATTACTAAAAGCCGGCTGTTGCGTGCAAATTTGCGCAATCGAGAGCGCCGCAATTGATGAGTCCGCGACCATCCCATCACTCGTCGGCGACCCTCCCGCAGGTCGCGACCACGACTTTGAAAGTGTCTGATTGAGACTGAGTAACATCTGTAATCTTGTACATCTATGTTTAGTTATGTTCATCAAATAAACCAATTATTATTCAGACTTATCTATGTCTCTGCAACTGTTCCTTAAACAATCATAAGCAACAGCCAGCTGCTCTTGCAGATGGGACTTCCTGGCCCCAGGGTCCTGATCCCATGGAAGGCTCATAAGTGGCCTGTTAATTGCTTAATTGGCTCACAATTTGACAGGCCTTCCCCAAAGGAGGTGATGCAGGTCTCTCACTGGCTCACAGCCAACAACCAAAATCTTCACTATCTCTATAAAATTCCTGATGCAACATCAATGATGAGAGTCGGAAGAGTAAACTGTGGCTTTAATCAGCTAAAAGACACCTGCTGGCAGCCGTCCCAGAATGAGGGCAGGGCTGGAGGTTAGCTACCTTTATACTTGAGCTCGAGGGGCGGAGCCAGCAGGGGCAAACCCAGACATGTAACAAACAGTAAGAACAGTAAATATCATAAGTAAGAACAGTATGTACAGTATAATACAGTGGTTCACCACATTCACCCCCTGTTAAAAAAGAGTCCGACGGGGGTGAAGTGGACGGGTTGAATTAGAGATCGAGTCTGTCGGGGGCTTTGACCTTTCGCTGTGATCGCCTCAGTCCCGGCTGTGGTGAGGACACTGGTGTGGAATGAAGTGTTGAGGCCTGCGTATCCAGGAGCGTGTCATCTTCCGGATAAGTAGCAATGGAGAGAGACGGTGTAGAGTCGTGAGTAGCAACGGAGGGAGACAGTGTAGAGTCGGGGGTAGTGGTTATGGTCGCTGGGGAACTTGCGGGTGCCAAGTCCCGAAGGGAGACTGTGTCCTCCCCCCTGTCATGGTGTGTCACGTAGGCATATTGGGGGTTAGCATGGAGGAGAAGGAACTGTTCGACCAGTGGATCCGATTTGTGACTCCTCGCATGCTTCCGGAGGAGGACGGGCCCTGGAACCATCAGCCAGGACGGGAGCGAGACCCCTGAGGTGGACTTCCTGGAGAAGACAACCATCCTCTCATGAGGGGTCACATTGGTGGCGGTCCACAAGAGTGACCTGATGGAGTGGAGCACATCGGGAAGGACCTCCTGCCAGTGGGAGATAGGGAGACCTGTAGACCGTAGGGCAAGAAGGACGGCCTTCCAGACCGCCGCGTTCTCCTTCTCCACCTGTCCATTTCCCTGGTGGTTGTAGCTGGTAGTCCTGCTTGAGGTGATGCCCTTGTTAAGCAGGAACTGACACAGCTCATCATTCATGAAGGAAGAACCCCGATCGCTATGGATGTAAGTGGGGAAACCGATCAAGGTGAAGAGGCCGTGCAAGGCCTTGATGACTGTGGCAGAGGACTTGTCAGGGCACGGGATGGCGAAAGGGAAACGTGAGTACTCATCAATGATGTTGAGAAATTACACGTTATGGTCAGTGGAGGGGAGGGGTCCTTTGAAATCGATGTTGAGGCGCTCAAAGGGGCGGGAGGCCTTTACCAGGTGTGTTCTATCCGGCCGCTAGAAGTGCGGTTTGCACTCCGCGCAGACCTGGCAGTCCCCGGTCATGGTCCTGACCTCCTCGATGGAGTAAGGCAGGTTGCGGGCCTTGATAAAATGGAAAAAACGGGTGACCCCCGGGTGACAGGTCATTGTGGAGGGCCCGAAGTCGGTCTACTTGTGCGCTGGCACATGTACCGTGGGATAGGGCATCTGGGGGCTCATTGAGCTTCACAGGTCGATACAAGATATCATAATTATAGGTGGAGAGTTCGATCCTCCCCCTTAGGATCTTGTCATTTTTGATCTTGCCCCGCTGCGTATTGTTAAACATGAAGGCAACCGACCGTTGGTCAGTGAGGAGAGTGAATCGCCTGCCGGCCAGGTAATGCCACAGCTTCCACAATGGCCTGGGCTTCCTTTTCGACGGAGGAGTATTGAATTTCGTAGCCCTGGAGGGTACGGGAGAAGAAAGCCATGGGCCGGCCCGCCTGGTTGAGGGTAGCGGCCAGGGCAAAGTCAGACGCATCGCTCTTCACTTGGAACGGGATGGACTAGTTTACTGCGTGCATCGTGGCTTTGGCAATATCTGTTTTGATGCGGTTGAAGGCCAGGCGAGCTTCAGCCGTCAGGGGAAAAATGGTGGATTTAATGAGTGGACGGGCCTTGTCTGCATAATTGGGGACCCACTGGGCATAATAGGAAAAGAATCCCAGGCATCTCTTCTGGGTCTTGGGGCAGTGGGGGAGTGGAAGTTCCAGGTGGGGGCGCATGCAGTCGGGATCGGGCCCTAGCACTTTGTTTTCCACAACGTAGCCAAGGATGGCTAGGCGGGTTGTGCGGAAAACGCATTTCTCCTTATTGTATGTTAGGTTAAGGAGCTTGGCGGTGTGGAGGAAATGTTGGAGGTTAGTGTCATGGTCCTGCTGGTCATGGCCGCAGATGGTGACATTATCCAGATATGGGAACGTGGCCCGCAGCCCGTACTGGTCAACCATTCGGTCCATCTCTCGTTGGAAGACCGAGACTCCATTGGTGACGCCGAAGGGGTCACCTGAGGAAGTGGTAGAGGCAGCCATCTGCCTCGAAGGCAGTGTATTGGCGGTCCTCCGGGCAGATAGGGAGCTGGTGGTGCACGGACCTCAAGTCAATAGTGGAGAAGATTCGATACTGCGCAATCTGATTGATTATGTCAGATATGTGGGGGAGAGGGTACGCATCGAGCTGCGTGTACCGGTTGATGGTCTGACTGTAGTCGATGACCATCCGGTGCTTCTCCCCAGTTTTGACGACCACCACTTGGGCTCTCCGGGGGCTTAATACTGGCCTCTATGATCCCTTCCCGCAGGAGTCGCTGGACCTCCGACCTGATAAAGGCCTTGTCACGAGCACTGTATCGTCTGCTCCTAGTGGCAATGGGCTTACAGTCCGGGGTGAGGTTAGCAAAGAGCGGGGGTAGGCGACCTTAAGGATCGATAGGCTACAGACGGTGAGAGGGGGCAGGGGTCCATCAAACTCCAAGGTAAGACTTTTGAGGTGGCATTGGAAATCTAGACCTAGTAGTAGGGCAGCGCAGATTTGGGGCAGGACGCAGAGCTTGAAATTTTTGTACTCAAAGACCCGTACTGTAAGGGTTGTGACACAGTACCCACAGACTTCCACGGAATGTGATTCGTAAGCCAGGGAGATTTTCTGGGTCACGGGTAAAATTGGGAGGGGGCAGCGCCGTACCGTACCTGGGTGAATGAAACTCTCCGTGCTCCCGGAGTCGAAGAGGCAGGTCGTCTCATGGCCGTTGATCCGGACGGCCATCATGGATTTAGTGAGGTCATGAGGTCGAGATTGGTCAAGGGTGATGGAGGCGAGCTTCGGAAGGTGGGTGCGCTGATCGAGGGTAGCGGAGGCCAGTGTACGATCTGGTGAGCAGGTGTTCCGATGGCGGCGGGGTGATTCCAAGATGGCGGTCCCCACGGGTCGCACGTGGCGGGTAGCGTTGAAGATGGCGGCCCCCGTGGGTCGCACGTGGCGGGTGGCATCCAAAATGGCGTCCAAGATGGCGGCCGGCACGGGTCGCACGTGACGGGTGACCGTGGAAAATGGGGGCGGTCCCCATGGGCTACACGCAGTGCTGCTGGGTTTAGAAACAGGTCGGATTTGGTAGACTTTAGAGAAGTGGCCCTTCTTTCCGCACCCGTTGCAGATCGCACTCCTCGCTGGGCAGCGTTGTCTGGGGTGCTTACCCTTGCCACAGAAGTAACATTTCGGGCCTCCGGAGTTGGCGGGTCGCTGCACGGCACATACTGCCCCTTCAACAGCGTTATCGCATCCTCGAACGAGGTAGCGTCTCTGATAAGAAGGAAATCTTGCGGGCTCACCCGGTCTCAGTGACGGCGGCGGCGGAGGAATCAATGTAAGATTCGAAGCAGCTTAGCCAGTGTTCAAACGTGGCAGTGGCATCGGCTGCATGGGGGTCCAGCTCCAGGCGATCAGGCTTGAGTGATGGATCCATCTTAAAATTTTAGCTGATTAAATTGATCTACCATCAATGACGACAGATGAGAGTCGGAAGTGTAAACTGTGGCTTTAATCAGGTAAAAGACACCTGCTGGCAGCCGGTCCCAGAATGAGGGCAGGGCTGGAGGTTAGCTACCTTTATACTTGATCCCGAGGGGCAGAGCCAGCAGGGACAAACCAGACATGTAACAAACAGTAAGAACAGTAAGTACCATAAGTAAGAACAGTATGTACAATATAATACAGTGGTTCACCACAATTCCCCCCTTTCTTATTTCATTTTATGCTTACTGACAAAATCAAAGTGGAGTTAAAGCAGGAGTGGGCACAACAAAAAAGCTTACTGGTCTATTGTGCCCTTAATGTAGAGAGATGTCCCGGGGTGCTTCATGAGAAACAAAATTTTGACCCTGAGCCACATAAGGAGGTATTAGGAAAGGTGATCAAAAGCTTGGTCATAATGGAGAGATTTAAAGGAGAAGAGGCAGGGAGATTTTCTCGAGTTCTAGAGTCTAGCTCCTTGGTACCTTAAGGCTCAGCCACCAATGGTGGAGTAATGAAAAATGGAGAAGAACAAGAGGCCAGAATTGGAGGAGCACAGAGATCTCGGTGGGATGTAGGCCTGGAGGTAGTTACAGAGATCAAGGGACGACACCACAGATGGATTTGAAAACAAGAACGAGAATTATAAAATCGAGGCACTGGGGATGGTACGGGATCTAATGTAGGCCAATGAGCACAGGAATAAGGGGTAAGCAGATCTTGGTGTATATCAGGATATGGGCAGTAGAGTACAAATTGAATTATCAGCATAGCTCCCCTACCTCGCCAGAGGGTGGCGCTCCTTATTGCAACCTAATAGGAGCTCTTCCTTTGGAAAAGGCAATAGAATTGTTTCTTTAAATTAGCTTAAAGATTCACAATAGCCATATGTAGACAAAGGAAGGTTGCATCAGAGATTCATTTCAAGGTTGCAAATGACTTTTCTGCATTGTCAGAAAGCTTGACAACATCTCTGTCTGGACTCAGACATCAAGGCTAACCAATCAGATTTGGATGCATTGAAGGGCAGACCACCATCCCTGGTGCCCCAGCATCTGACAACCTTTTCAGGAGAGACGAACCAACACGGTTGCGAATGGTACAACGCAGTTTTATTTCAAACATCTATTTACACTGGTAAACTGTTTACTGAGGTTCAATCATGACCCTTGATTCTGTGGACCTATTCCTAATTCTATCTTGTAGTGGCACTCAGCACATGGTGGATGTCTGAGTGACTGGCAATGAGGTCTGTGCCCTGAGCCGTCTCCTGCTCGAGTGCCCAGGAAGTGCTGTGTTCCCTGTTTTGTACTGTGTATGCTCTTGCCTGTGATTGGCTGTCATGTTGTGTGTGTTGATTGGTCCGTTGATCTGTCCATCAGTAATGTATGTATGTATGTGCTATGATGTTTACCTGAATATCATGGCACCGCCCACCCCGATCCCACAGCCCAGGCCACCTCGCACCAGTCCCCCCAGCTCTAGCAGAAGCCCCCTGGCCAGTGGCAAGGATCCCGGATGGGTGTGGCGGCGCTGGACACAGTCCGCAGCCAGTACACTGGGTTCCTGACCGTTGGGACCACACATGGCCCGCGCCGCCAGGAACTCGGCCCATTGGGGGCGGAGCATTGTGGGTGGGCCGGCCGGTGATGCGCAAAAGGCCTTACGACTGTGCGCGGCGCGCGGCCCAATGTTGCCGGTTTGGAGGTGGCGGAGCATGACGGACAGCGTCAAACCGGCGCCGGCCCCAGTTCCGGTGTCGGAATCCATTTTCCGCCCGATCGCCAATTGCGATTTTGCCTTTAGGCCACGGAGAATCTAGCCCATCATGTCTGCACCAGCTCTCCAAACAAGCATCATGTCTTAGCGCCATTCCCCCACCTTTTTTGTGTACCCCGGCACATTATTTCCATTCAAGTAATCAACAAATGCTCTCTAATGCTTCGATTGAAGCTGCCTCCACCACACTTCCAACAGGGCATTCCAGGCCCGAACCACTCTTGTGAAAAAGTGTTTTATCACATCACACTGGATTAAAAACATTCTCCTCATCTTGCCTCTGCTCCTTTTGCTGATTACCTTAAATTTGTCATCTCTGGTTACCGACCCTCCCATCAGTAGAACCAATTTCTCTTTTTCCATTCTAAAGCCCTGAAGACTATGAACACTTTTATCAAATCCCCCCTTAACCTTCTCTGCCCTAAGGAGAACAATCTCAGCTTCTTTGTCCTTTCAACTAATAGGAGTCTGAAATCCCTGGTATCATTCTAATAAATCACCTCTGCCCTTTCACCAAGACCTTAATATCCTAGTTAAAGTATGGTGCTCAGAATTGGACACAATAGTTCAGCTAATCTTTAATAGAGGTATAGCATAATTTCCTTGGTTTTTAATCCTGCCTCTCTTAGTAAAGTCAAGAATATAGGCACTCCTTTCATAGTCTTACTGATTTGTCCTCACACCTTCAAAGATTATGGACTGATTCTCCAAGTGAAACGAGGCCGGTGAATAGCGGGAGAGACTGAAAAATGAGAACCGCGTCAGGCGCCAAACAATTTGCGATGCAACCGGCCTGCTCCCATAGGTGAAAATGGGATCTCACCTTAGTGTGGCGGGAAACAAATTATCGCCACTTAAGCCCAATTTCCATACAGTTAACGGGAGCACCCCATATCCAACGGCCTCCTGTCATTCGGCGGCCTCCCCAGCAAGTGGCCACACTGGCGTCGATTCATAATCATTTTGGAAAACGTGAAGCTGCCGAAGGTTTTCTGCGGGAAGCGGAGAAGGTGAGGAGCCATCTTTACTCACAGGCAAAGAGCCCGGGGACACTGGGTTTGCCACCCCAGTTCTCGGCGCGGTGTGGGGGACCATCGGCTGGAGGGGGCAACAGAACGCGGTGATGTGTTAGGCAGGTAGGTTCGATGTGGACTGCGCTCGATGCAGGGAAGCTAGAAACAGACGTCTAACACAGGAGAAGATCCAACATTGTTTTATTCAACGATAGAACTGATATACATATTCAGCTGTGGGTCGACATTATACTGAACTGACTGGAGACCTTGTATAGCCTGACCAGACTTACTGGCTACCGCATGGTGTTTGCACTTGCTAGCTCGTGGACTCTGACTGTCTCAGTGGCTGGGTCCCGAGAGAGCGGGAAACCTAGTGCCCTCTGGCTTTATAGTGGTGGTGTCCTGTCTGGTGATTGGCTGCACTGTGCTGTGTGCTTACTGGTCATCCTGTGTGTCAATCACTGCCTGTCTGCATCTCATTATATACATGAGTGGATATTATGACACGCGGCACCACCATGCCAATCCCTGTATCATCTGTACCTATTCTGGGGGCTACCCTTGTCCCTGCCCGTCTGCCCCACCGATCAGCCATAACCCCCACAGACTGCTGAGGCTTCTGGCCATGTGCTGAAGGCTATTGCTAATAGGGAATTGGCAATTGTGGTTAATGTTGTGTTAGGTGTTCTAATTCACAAACAAGCCAACAATGCTGGAAGTGGTGTAACGCTATTTTATTAACTGTTCAACTATGCTAACATACTGTAAACGTGGGTATAAGCAATACCAGCTTAACTGTGGACCCTTTCCTATCACTAGCTATGGTGAGGCACTCAGCACATGGTGAATGTCTGTGATGCAGGCTGTGAGCTCTGTGCTCTGAGCTGGCTGCTGCTAGAATGAGCGGGAACTCTGCAGTCCCCTGCCTTTATAGTGCTTGTGCTCTCACTGGTGATTGGCTGCGGTGTTATGTATGCTGGTTGGTCCTACTGCATGTCCATCAGTGTGTGTATGTGATTGCACCATAATGTACTGATGTATATTATGACAGTTCAGTGAGAACTTCACACATTCCAAGTGGATTCCCGTGGGTAGGCGGGCCATGTAGCATGTGGGAGTTACTGCCGAGCATTCTAATCAAGCTGTGATGACTGGACACTGTGCCTGAACACTGCGGGAGGCAACAGCACACACACAGCAGCCAACATCCGAACACCCAGGGGATGGGACAGAGTTCCAGGGACATGTCTACGGCCGGAGAGTGGGTGAATGCCAGGGGAAGGTGGGGTGTCTGGAGTGATGGGCCAAGGGTTCAGAAGACGGCCATCTTTCCGGAAGAAACTGACACAGGCATCATACTGGTTGTGCAGAAGAGTGTTTAATGTGTGTAACAATTCCCTACTCTCCCGATGGTGCCACTCCCCCCCCCACCCCCTCACCTTCAACCTACACCCCCACCCCCTTCCCCCTCCCTCGTTGTCCTCAGTGATTTTCGATGTGCTTAGCTTTCACATCTCTACCGCACATTGGAGGTGTGTCCCCAGGATGCACCTCAGAGGTGGAGGCAGCCAGCTGCTTATCACGTCCCGTCGCCTTCAATGCCCCTGGTGGGCATTGAAGGGGGGTTCAGCGATGATACCTCCTAAAACTGAATAGCTAGCATGCCACTAGAGTAGTTTTACATAAATTACTTTATTAAGGATTGAGATGAATTATAGAACTAAGTAATCATTATTAACCATTAAACATTGTATTTTTAGCACATAGCAGTAATAAGTAATCAAATGGGATTTAGGATAGCTAACCTGTCCGGAAGGACATCACTTCTGATTTCTTGTCTTTGTGAAACAATGCAGAATGCGGGTTTTGCTGTCCTGCTTTTCACAGACAATGAATGCACAGCAAATTACTAGTAAGCATGGCTGTCAGGATGAGGATCAATCATGCGCTGCTTGCAATTTTATTAGGTGAAGTTTAAACATTGCTTGCAATTCTATTGGATAAGTTTAATTGTAGCAGCCTCAGGGATTGGATTGCCTCCAACTGGGATGGGCTATTGATTTTTGAACGTTGTATAAGTACTGTGTTCTGGTCTTTGTTCAGCAGAACAGATCTTGGCAGATATCCAGTCTGTTCTCCGTGTACACATAACAAGCTTGATTAAATAACCATCTTGTCCAGGTTGTCGATGTGTTTTTTTCTCAGAGTTGAGCCACAGGGAATAACCCCACGTGGAAGCTGACTCAATACACAGACCTTGAAACTGCTCCTACAGGCGTCCTCTTAGGGCTTCAGGGCCAGAGGGCCCTGGCTCACTTGTTGGCAGCATATGCACAGCTGTGCCGCCATGTTCCAGGTGCTAGCTGTGAGACACGGCCCATCAGAGGGGTGGAACTCGGGGTGCTGGTGGCCAGCTTGGCACTCCATGGGATGGGTCCGGTTTGGCAACCAGCACCGCTTCCTCCCAGTCAGTGGCCATAGGGCCCTGGGGTTCACCGTGAGGTGGAGAGGCAGTTGGTTTGAGCCCGGCTGTCCCTGCATCATCTGTCTCCCCATGGTCTGCACCATCGCGTTGATGCCCTCGGCGATGCTCCTCAGTGACTGGGATGTGCTCTACAGTGCCTCGGCAATGCCCACCTGTGACTGGGACAAGCTCCGCAGCACCTCGGCAATGCCCATCTGAGAGTGGGACATGTCCCGCAGAACCTCATGAAGGTCAGCCTGGTACTGGGCCACATTCCCCAGTGAGGCGGACATTCTGGCGAGACCCTCAGCCAGGGTCGTCACCGATTGTGCGACACCTTGGACACTTTCACTAATGGTGTCGATGTCGTGCACCAGGCTGTCCACTGTAGTCACCCGCTAGCAGTCTTGGTCTCGGTGCCACGCATTGCCAGCGACATCTCCTGCACCCGCAGTCTCTGGGACTCCTCCAATCGGCCATGGATCTGCTGGAGTGTCACTGAAATCTCCCTCTGAATGTCCTGACCACCCCCTATCGTCTCTATCAGCTCCAGGATGACCTCTTCCACAGGCTCAGCATCAGGCTGGGATCCAGCTGGGTCCTGAGATCCAGCCAAACTCCGACTGCTGTCTCGCCTGGGGGTTCCTGCCCCCACCTCATGTGCATCAGTAGCAGTGTGGTGCTCACCAGGTTATGCCCCAGAAGCCTGATCACAAACATTTCCCACCAAGTTGCATGTATCCGTGCTGGTAGAGGGTGGGGATGACAGCTGTGACGCCTCGATCGTGTGTTCCTTGGAGCTCCCCTCCAAGGTGGTATCCGGTGAGGCTGGAGAGCGTGCTACTCGGAATGGGCTGGCGTCGTCGGCTGGAGGACCAATGGGAGAATAGACATGTGGTCAGTTAGAGGGATAGGTCAGTCAGTAAGGCAATAACAACTCACATTGTCCGCCAGTCTCCGCATGGGTGACTGCTGTGACCCCGGCCACCCCAGTAACCTCCAGGGCCCGTTCCTCAACGGAGGTGAAGATTCTTAAGCCTGACACCCCACCACCTGTCTGGGCCCTCTCCCGGCAATCGTGGGAGAGGTTTTCCTGAGGAGACACAGGGAGGGCATCGTTAGCCACATGCATGGTTCACAGTGGTGGGGGCGGTGTGAAGGAAGAGTTGGGTGGCGGTCTGAAGGGGGAGGGGGAATGGAGGGAGGGTTGGGGGAGTTGAAGGGAGACCAGGGTGGAAGCAGGAATGAGGGTCGCATGGAGGTTTGAGGGGGTGGATGCTTGCTTGAGGGTGAGGGAGAGTGGGGGGGGGGGGGTTGGTGTCGACTCACTCATGCTCCTCGGTGTAGGTCATTGACCATTTTCCGGCACAGGAGGCCAGTCCTCCTGGTCACACTCCCAGCGCTGACAGCCGCCGCCACCTCATCCCTAGCAGCGCTGGCTGCCCTGTGGCGGACTCTCCGGGACTCTTGGGGGAACATGACATCTCTCCTTTCCGCCACAGCATCCAGGAGCCTCCCCAGATCTGCATCCCCGAATCTCGGGGCCGGTTTCCTGGGAGACATTGTTGAGAGCTGGCTGGGGCTGGCTGAGCAAGTGCTGCTTAGGTGCTGCTCGACCTTGTTACCGGGAGGCTGGCGAGCACGGTGCCGATGAGCTGGCTGGCGAACATTCATTTGTGGCGAGAAGATTGCGAGGTCTCGTTAAGTGGACTAATTGATGTTGAATCACGTTGCCAGCCTCGTTGGGCCGAGCGCCCCGAAGCTTGCAACCACACTTAGAAATCTTTTTGCATAACCGTGCCCTATATATGCGTGTTTGGAGAAAACAAATGCAGAAACTATATATCAAATTGATCAATGGTCAGGGTGGTAGTAGATAATAGTGTTAACTTCATACTGGACGATGACAGCACTAAAGGGAGTGAAATGTCCATAGTGCTTGAGTGTGTTGTTGACTCTTACAGACTGATGTGTGACAACTATTGTGCACCCTAGATCTTATATAACCACCTTCCTGGAAGTGTGGGGGCTTACCTATCAATTCACCTGATGTTGTAGACCCTTCTGTCTCATGTATCTGTGTTAAGTAATGGGTTAAGAGACATTCCAATTAGTTGTCTCATTTATGTTAAGTATCCAATAATTGACACTGATATGTTAAGAGGTTTCAGGTGGCCTTTGTGTCGGTTGATGCGAAGATATAGTTTTGTGCAGAGTCTGTTAAAGTGAAATAAAGGTGTTTGTAAAAGTAGCAGTACCTTTGACTCTTTATACAACAGCAGCTAAACGTCTAACAATCTGAACTCTGCAGACATGGTATTGTACTATCAAAACCCTTCATGCTGTCTCTAACTTTAGCATTCCACTGTCACCCCTCAGTGGCCGATAGTCAATGGCATGTTGCAGTGCTCCGCCCAAGATCCAAGGCAGGAGTGCAACCGAGTGCGATAAAAGCCAAAATGCACCAGTATCAAGACGGAGAGAATCCTGCGCTGGCCAAGACAGACGAAAAACTGTAACTGGGAAGGTCACCGGATCAGAATCTACCCGGACATTGGGGCTGACTTGGCCAAGCGCCGGACAGAGTTCAACAGGATGAGACCAGTCCTGTACAAGAACGGCGTGAAATTTGGGATGCTGTACCAGGCCAAACTTTGGGTCACATTCCAGGGCAGTTAGCACTTCTTCACAACCCCTGCAGATGCGGACAAATTTGCCATGGAGAACGGGCTGAAGAAATGGCAGCAGGGACAGCAGTGAACAGAGAACCCGAAGAGACGATTAATTTATTTGACCAATGTTATGGGCGAGGCGTTTTCAGAACCCCAAAATGTATCATGGAATTCAACCAACCTCCCCCTTTAATGTATTTGTTGCTTTTCCGAGCACACGGCTTGTTCCCTAGGTGTGGGATTACAATGATGGACCCGTGGGTTTTTAAACACAACACAATGTTTATTCCATGAACTCAACTTAACCTCTTAAATAAGCATTGGATCTCTTAACACCCCTTACTTCAAAGATAACCCCGAAAATTTTACAACTCTAAATAATCCTTCAGTTATTCCTTACAACATCCAAGAGAGACTTAACACCTTTAAACAGAAACACATCAGGTTAAAGGCTTTACTATTATGAGTTTAAATCACCCAAATGATCCAGAGATAGTCTTTCATGGCCGAGATCACAGCAGGTTTCCAGCTCACTGCAAAGACAGACACACACAAGCCCTTTTCAAACTTAAACTGAACTGCAAAATGGCTGATCTGAGCTCAGCTCCACCCTCTCTCTGACATCACTGTTTTCTTAAAGGTACATTGCTTAAACATCCATTTATTAAAGGTACTCTCACATGACACCTCCCCCAAAGAAAAAAAAAACCATCAACTTCAAGATGGTTTCATTTTTCACTTTTGCACCATCCACTAAGAAATGCGCATAGTAAAAATACTTTTTAGTTTCACCCAAAAAAACGACACACGCAAACAGGCATAATAATAAAGTCCATCTTTCCGGTTCTTCTTCCTCCAACCGAAATCCTTCTCGATTGACAGTCTCTTTGAACAAAGTCTCTCCACGATCCATCCATTCCTCTACTCCTCTGCATTTCTCTTTAGAATCAGATACTTTAGTTCAACCTGACCACAGAGTCCCTTGCAATTCTCCAATACAGGAACATTGGTGATCACAGCTTTCAGGCAGTCAAACGCCTGTCGAAAGTCCGCTGTCCATTGAAATTTTTAACGTTTCTTTAGCAAGTCCATCAATGGAGTAATCACGCCACAAAACTTTTGCACAAAGGTTCGATCAAATCCACTCATGCTAAGAAATCGCATCATTTCCCTTCATCTTGAGGGTATCGGAAACTCCGTAAGGAAAGTGATTCGGGCTTCTCCAAATTCACTTTCGGCTAGGTTCAGCACCAAACCCGTCTCCTGAAGTCGATCGAAGAACTCCATACGATGTTTTAAATGTTCTTTCCACGTCTGGAAGTTGAAAATAAAAGCAGATTGTCCCACTTTCTCAATGCAATCCTCCAAACGTGGGATAGAATAAGAGTCCGTTCTTGTAACTGCATTCACCTTTCGATAGTCCACACACAACCATTGGGTACCATCTGGTTTCGATACCATCACTATAGGTGAGCTCCATTGGCTGCAACCCACTTCAATTATGCCATTTGTAAGCATACTCTTAATCTCTTTGTTAACCTGTGCCAATTTTAAAGGGTTAAGTCTATATGGATGTTGTTTGATTGGAACAGCATTTCCCACATCTACATCATGTATAGCCATTTTAGTACTTCCCAATTTATCTCTACAAACTTGCCCATGTGATATCAATAACTCTTTCAGGTCAGTTCGTTTTTCCTCTGGAAGGTAACTTAACAATTCATCCCAATTTTTAAGAACATCCTCATTTTCCAATTTAATTTGAGGTATGTCAAATTCACAGTCATCTGGATTTGGTTCGTCACTTTGAGTTAGAATCATGAAAACCTCCTTTTTCTCTCCTTCCCTTTCAAAGTACCTTTTAAGCATAGTCACATGACACACTCGGTGAGTCTTCCTTCTATCTAGTGTTTTTGCCACATAATTCACCTCACTTAATTTCCTTTCAATCTGATAAGGTCCACAAAACCTAGCTTTTAAAGGCTCCCCTACCACTGGTAACATTCAAATTTTATCCCCACTGGCAAAACTACGAACTTTGGATTTCGTGTCCGCTACCCGTTTCATCACATTTTGTGCAACTTTCAAATGTTGTCTAGCCAGTTCACCTGCTCTATTTAATCGTTCCCTAAAATTTGACATGTAATCCAATCGTGTAATTTCCGATTTCTCACCCACCAATTTTTCCTTAATCAATTTAAGTGGTCCTCTTACCTCATGACCAAAAATTAGTTCAAAAGGACTAAATTTGGTAGACTCATTCAGTGCATCATAATTGCAAACAACACGAATGTGGTTCCTTTATCCTAATCCTCTGGATAATCTTGACAATGCACCTTCAACATTGTCTTTAATGTCTGATGCCACCTTTCTAACACTCCCTGCGATTCTGGATGGTACGCAGTTGATTTAAATTGTTTTATCCCTAAGCTATCCATAACTTCTTTGAATAACTTTGAAGTAAAATTCGATCCTTGATCCGATTGAATTTCTGTGGGTAGTCCACATCTAGTAAAGAATTTAAGTAACTTCTCCACAATCCTTTTAGATGTAATATTACGTACTGGAATGGCCTCTGGAAACCTGGTAGACACATCCATTATAGTCAAAAGATATTGATTCCCACTTTTTGTTTCAGGAAGCGGCCCTACACAATCAATTAAGACCCTCGTAAAAGGTTCCTCAAATGCTGGAATGGATATTAAGGGTGCTGGTTTTACCACTGCTTGAGGTTTCCCTATCACTTGACATGTGTGATATGATTGACAAAATTTAACTACATCCTTATGTAGTCCAGGCCAATAAAAATGTTTCTGGATTTTAGCTTGAGTTTTCCTTATTCCCAAATGACCTCCCACTTGTACCTCATGTGCAACTCGCTACACCTCCTTTCTATACCCTACCGGCAATACTACTTGATGAACTTCTGCCCACTTTTCACCCGCCTGCATATGTACAGGTCTCCATTTTCTCATCAAGACATCACGTTTACGGCAATAACACTCTGGTATACTCTCAAATTCCTCTTCCGTATATGCTTTCCGATATATCCGTTTTATTTCTATATCTTTCAGTTGTAACTCCGCCAATTTTCCTAAACTAAAAATATCCGCCTCATCCTCCACCAGTTCTTGTTCTTTTTCAACCATCTGATCAAAAATCGTTTCTGATAATTGCACTTCAACTTCATCTTCACTCTTTGATTTATCCTCTTGTCTTAACCTGTGACTGTATGACCCTGTTACTCCACAATCCGGAAAACTCCCAGGATATTCATCCTTCAACACTTCAGTTGACTGATTTTCCACTGGCTTATCAACCACAGTAGGCATCACTCCCACCTGCAATCCAGCTATATCATTACCCAAGATAAACTGTATTCCTGGACAAGATAGTTTATCTATTACACCTACTACCACTTCACCACTCTTCACTGGACTTTCCACCCTTACCTTATATAATGGAACACTACTCCTCTCACCCTGAATTCCACATATCACCACCTTTTCTGGCAACATTCTTCCCAAGCTACATAATTCCTCATCTCTTACTATTAAAGATTGACTAGCCCCTGTATCTCTTAAAATTGTGACTTCTTTACCTGCTCCTCCTGATACACATGAATAAACTTTACCCACACAAGTAAATTCTTTAAAGACATCTGGTACCTTCTTAACAATTACTTCTTGAACAGGCTGTACAATCATTTGCACCTCCTTCGCTTCCCTTGGGCTGTCCTTTACCACTCTAATAAATCCCACTGTCTTATCCTGTTTTACCACATCAGCCTTCCCAGTGCTTTTCTTCACCCACCAACACTGTGACTTTACATGGCCTAGTTTATTACAGTGAAAACATTTGAAACTTTTCATTTCTTTTCCACCCTCCTGGATTTCTTTTTTAATCTGAGGTACACTCTCTTTATTGTCTCCCATCAGATCACCTTTACCTTTACCACTTGAGTATTTCTCATGTCCCCAGTTTCTATCCCTCACCGGCTGAAACTGATGTTGGAAACCAATCTTCGATTTATGAACTAATTCATAATCATCTGCCATTTCTGCTGCTAATCACGCAGTTTTAACCCTCTGTTCTTCCACATGAGTTCTCACTACATCAGGAATTGAATTTTTAAACTCCTCTAAAAGTATAATTTCTCTGAGAGCTTCATACGTTTGGTCCATTTTCAAAGCCCTTATCCACCTATCAAAATTACTCTGTTTGAGCCTTTCAAACTCCATGTATGTTTGACCAAATTCTTTCCTTAAATTTCTAAACCTTTGTCTGTAAGCTTCTGGCACTAGCTCATATGCACATAAGATGGATTTCTTCACCTCCTCATACGTTCCAGATACCTCCTCCGGTAGTGATGCAAACACTTCACTAGCTCTACCTCCCAGCTTTGTTTGAATCAGTAATACCCACATGTCCTGTGGTCATTTCATTTGTTTAGCTACCTTCTCAAATGAAATGAAAAAGGCTTCCACTTCCTTCTCGTCAAACCTTGGCAATGCTTGGACATATTTAAATATTTAAAAATGTCCTCCAAGCCTTCGACTATGACTCTCTTTCTCACTATCCTCATCACTATCATCCAACTGTATGTTTCCCTTTACGTCTGCCAACTTTAACTGATTGTCATGTTTCATGGCCATTTTCTGAAGTTCAAAATCCCTCTCTTTATCTTTTTCCCTGATCTGAATCTCCCTTTCTTCTTCTTTTTGTTCTGCTCGGGCTATTCTTTCTTTTCTCCTTTCTTCTCTCTCCTTTTCTTTTTCCTCTCTCTCTCTTTCTTTTTCCACTCTCTCTCTTTTGTATTCAAGCTGCTTTAACTCTTTCTCATGTTCCATTTGTTCAATTTGCAACTGAATTTTTTGCCATTTCCAATGAGTCAAACTCTATCTCAGGCAACTTTAAATGTTTAGCCACCACTATAATTACCTCATCTTTTCTCATTTTGTCAGGTAATGTTAACTGCAATGTTTTTGCCAAATCTAACAGTCTGCTTTCCGTCTCTGTCCGTAAGGTACTACGTGTGACATTCTCCACCGCCAAAAACTTCTGAGCCTCTGAAAGAGCCATTGTCCACAACGCACTCCCCACTTAAACTAAAATACCACACCTGAAAAGCAACAATCCTTCACTGTCTTTAAGTTCACAAAAGCCAATCCAATAGATAGACTTTTATCCCCCTCGTGCCCCCAATTGTTATGGGCGAGGTGTTTTTAGAACCCCAAAATATATCATGGAGTTCAACCAACCTCCCCCTTTCATGTATTTGTTGCTTTTCCGAGCACACGGCTTGTTCCCTAGATGTGGGATTACAATGATGGACACGTGGGTTTTTAAACACAACACAATGTTTATTCCATGAACTCAACTTAACCTCTTAAATAAACATTGGATCTCTTAACACCCCTTACTTCAAAGATAACCCCGAAAATTTTACAACTCTAACTAATCCTTCAGTTATTCCTTTCAACATCCAAGAGAGACTTAACACCTTTAAACAGAAACACATCAGGTTAAAGGCTTTACAATTATGAGTTTGAAGCACCCAAATGATCCAGAGATAGTCTTTCATGGCAGAGATCACAGCAGGTTTCCAGCTCACTGCAAAGACAGACACACAGAAGCCCTTTTCAAACTTAAACTAAACTGCAAAATGGATGATCTGAGCTCAGCTCCACTCACTCTCTGACATCACTGTTTTCTTAAAGGTACATTGCTTAAACATCCATTTCATAAAGGTACTCTCACATGACACCAACTTGAAGGTCACTTTGCACGGGACTGCATTGTCTCTTTTTGAGGACGGGAGTTGGAGCAGGAGAAGGAAAAGGTGAGGGCAACAGAGCGAAGGAAAGGGCGAGGAGAATGGCAGGTAGGGAGAACAGATAGCAAGCGACGGGTGGATACATAACTGACCCCGGGAAAGCTAGCAGCGGGCTGCATGAACAAGAGAGGGGTCGCGGAGTATCTCCTGCAAGGGAGAGAGCACCTGGCAAAGCGGGGTGGGGGAGGTGGGGTTGGGAGGCATCAGTAATGGCGAGACAATCAGGGGAAGAAACAGGGTGGAAGGGAACATTGCGAGGGTAACAACAACAGGATGGGGTGGGGGGGGGAAGAGGAGGGGGGGGGAGTAGGAAAAACCATAGGGGAAACATTGGGATAAGGATAGTAAGGGCATTAGGCTGGCTACAACAGGTCGCACGTGGTGACTTGGAATACAAAGGCACCGCAAGCAGCCACTTTGGAGGGTCCCTGAACAAAGGGGAACATCGGAGTTTAGGGGCACACCCACGTGGAGTATACATAGTTGGCGGCCATGTTGGGTGGCTCCTGAACAAAGGGAAACCTCAGAACGCAGTGGCTCAGCCTCATGGGGAGAACCGTGACTGTGGCCATTTTGGATGGCCCCCTAACAAATGGAAACTACAAAGTTCACAAGGTAAGTATAGTTGATCCCACAGGAAGGGGCGGGGACGACAAAAAAAAACCATCAGGATAGTCACCTGGAACATCAGGGGACTTAATGGTCCAGTGAAAAGATCCAGAGTCTTCACCCACCTGAAAAGCTGACATAGTCTTCCTGCAAGAAACGCACCTGAGGGAGAAGGACCGACTACGGGTAAGGAAGGGTTGGGTGGGACAGATGTACCATTCCTGGTACAGGACGAGGGCCAGGGGATAGCCATACTGCTAAATAAGAGGGTGATGTTTACCGTGACAAAGGCATTTACGGACCCAGGGTCACAGCCTCACCAAAGACCTATACAACTATATGACCTCCCTGTTTTTGTAATCCATGCCTCAATTGATAAAGGCAAGAGGCCCACATGCCTTTTTCACCACCCTTTTAACCTGCCTTTCTGACTTCAGAGACTTATGGACAAACTCGCCAAGGTTCCTTTTTCCCTCAGAACTTCTCAGTGTCATGTGATATGTATTTCTCCAGTCTCAGCTTGTGCTTAGGAGAAAAAACAGCAAATCTATCCATCATCACACTGAGGATCACATTTAAATGCAGTCATCGCAATATTGAAGTCCTTGTATTGTCTATTTATTCATTAATTTGCTCATTTCTAATGTAGTGGTTTTCCTTTGCATTCTGCCCATGAAAATCTGAAGCATTTTGAATCTTAGGTTTTAAAAGGATCCTCTTCTTCTTAAATCTCTGTGTGGAGCTACAAAGGAGATCCTCAACGTCATCAGTTTTCTGAGTTTTGTGTACTTGTTGTCTTACAAACTCCATTGGCTTAGAATGTCATGACTGTTTTTAAAAATACATTTAGAGTACCCAATTCATTTTTTCCAATTAAGGGGCAATTTAGTGTGGCCAATCCACCTACCCCGCACATCTTTGGATTGTGGGGGCGAAACCCAGGCAAACACGGGGAGAATGTGCAAACTCCACACGGACAGTGACCCAGAGCCGGGATCGAACCTGGGACCTCGGTGCCATGAGGCAGCAGTGCTAACCCACTGCGCCACCGTGCTGCCCTTTCAAGTCCGTTTTCAAATGAATACTTCAATAAAATCCAATAGGGGAAACATTGGGATAAGGATAGTAAGGGCATTAGGCTGGCTACAACAGGTCGCACGTGGTGACTTGGAATACAAAGGCACCGCAAGCAGCCACTTTGGAGGGTCCCTGAACAAAGGGGAACATCGGAGTTTAGGGGCACACCCACGTGGAGTATACATAGTTGGCGGCCATGTTGGGTGGCTCCTGAACAAAGGGAAACCTCAGAACGCAGTGGCTCAGCCTCATGGGGAGAACCGTGACTGTGGCCATTTTGGATGGCCCCCTAACAAATGGAAACTACAAAGTTCACAAGGTAAGTATAGTTGATCCCACAGGAAGGGGCGGGGACGACAAAAAAAAACCATCAGGATAGTCACCTGGAACATCAGGGGACTTAATGGTCCAGTGAAAAGATCCAGAGTCTTCACCCACCTGAAAAGCTGACATAGTCTTCCTGCAAGAAACGCACCTGAGGGAGAAGGACCGACTACGGAAAGTAAAAGAGGAAAATATTGCAGATGCTGGAAGTACAAAACTGAAAATCTCTGGAGAGAGAAACAAAGTTAACGTTTTGAATCTGGTATGACTTTTCATCAGAACTGGAGAAAGGTAGAAATATAATGGGGTTTTTTGCTGTTGAAAAGGGTGGGAAGGGCAGATGGAGAAAAATGGAAGGTCGTGGACAGGTTGTAGGTCAGGAAAGATTAAATGACAAAGATGTCATGGAACACAAGACAAAGGGAGTGGCAAATGATAGTACAAAGTCTAAAGCAGGTGTTAATAGCAGAATAAAGGTCTGCACTGTACAAGAGCAAACCAGCAGAATGTGCTAATTGCAGAAGAAAGGTCAGTGCAGTCTAAAAGCAAAATATGAGAACAAAAATCAGACTGGCACTTGGGGGAGGGGGGGAGAGGGGGGGGGGGGATAACCTAAGGATCCAATATGGCAAGTGGTGTACACTTACTCATCCTGAGCTGTGATTTTCCCACATCCAAGTCAAGCACGCAGTGTTAAAAATAACCCTTCAGGTGCGAGTTGCAAGAATGGAATAAGAGTGGAAACTGATACAGCTGGATCATGTATACTGCAAGGTCAAAAATGTTTGATTCCAGAACTGAGAGGGTTTGAACAATTTAGGGTTCTTCCCTTCAGAAAAGAGGAGACTGAAGTGTGTCCTGATAAAGATCTGTACTATAACGAGGGTATTTGATAACAGAAGACATAAAGGAAATGTTTCCACTAATAGGGACTGATATGATATTGCTTTAAGAGGGAATATGCTAATGAGTAAGTCACCAGGATGCAAACGATGTGACCACCAGGCATTGTCCAAAGCAGCATTTAGTTTAGTTAGCAGTATGTGCTGTGAAGGACGTGCAGCTGTACTTTCCTATCATAATAATAATCTTTATTGTCACAAGTAGGCTTACATTAACACTGCAATGAAGTTACTGTGAAAAGCCCTTGGTTGCCACATTCTGGTGCCTGTTCGGGTGCACAGAGGGAGAATTCAGAATTCCAAATTACCTAACAACACATCTTTCGGGACTTGTGGGAGGAAACCGGAACACCTGGAGGAAATCCGTGCACACATGGGGAGAACGTGCAGACTCCACACAGTGACCCAAGCCGGGAATCGAACCTGGGATCCTGCAGCTATGAAGCAACTATGTTACCCACTGTGCTCCCGTGCTGCCCTACAATAGCTGTTGAATCTTTAAACTCTTCAGTCCGCCAGCCATGTGTTTCTCGGCTGCACGCTGCTCATTGGCGGCGGGATTCTATCTTTCCGCCACTTGGCAACCACCCCATTGTAACAATCCCATGCCGCTGTGAAGCCCGCTGGCGCGAGTGTGCTGCCAGCTGGAAAATTGCATTACAACGACCAGAGAATTCTGGCCTAAATCTGTCTGCTGAGAAATTCTGTATCTTCAAATAATCTCCAAACCTGCATTTAGTTTACCAGTCCTGTGTGAGATTGGTAAGTTTGTATCAAGCAAACATAGATATAAAACCGGGATGCCCAAAATGAGGGACCATTAATAGAGGATAATCACTGATAGATCTAACTGGCAATTAGGAGAAAGTTCTTTGCCCAAAGAGTTATTAGAGTGTGGAACTCACTACCACAAGGAATACATGAATACATTCAAGGGAGATCTAGATAAGCACAAAAGGGAGAAAGGAATAGAAGGTTCTGCTGATGGGAGAAGATGAAATGGTGCAGGAGGAGATTCACATGGAACATGAACACTGGCATGGACCAGTTTACTCAAATGGTCTGATTCTGTGCTGTACATTTTTTGTAATTCTGTGTAAAATTGTAGTATGGGGCAACGATAAGACATTTATCAAATGGATGTGGAGTACCTGGAAATAGGATATGTTCATCAGTGACCATTTCTTTATAGTGTATGGGAGGTAACTTAAAAACTAGACGTAGTAGCAGTTGGATCTTTGAACTAAAACCTGCAGAAGATGTTGAAGAGAACCCAGGTGAAGGTCTGGGACAAGCTTTTGAAGTAATGATACAGACAGAAGTGATGAATATTAAAGCTGGATGACATGATATGCAGAATCGCAGAATTGTTACGGTGCAGAAGGAGGCCATTTGGGCCATTATGTTTGTACTGGCCCTCCAAGCAAGCATCATGGCTCTCCTGCCCTTTCCCGTACCCCTTGCACGTTATTTCTATTCAAATAATCATCCAAAACCTCTTGAATGCCTCGATTGAACCTGCCTCCACCACACATCCAGGCAGTGCATTCCAGACCCAAACCACTCGCTGTGTGAAAAAGTTTGTTCTCACATCACAACTGCTTCTTTTGCAAATCACTTTAAATTTGTGTCCTCTCATTCTCCATCCTTTTATCAGCAGGAACAGTTTCGTCCTATCTCCTCTGATCCACTCCCTCATAATTTTGAAAACCTCCATCTAATCTCTTCTTATCTCCAAGGAATATAATCCAAACCTTTCCAATCTGTCCTCATAACTGAGGTTTTTCATCCCTGGAACCATTCTTGTAAACCTCTTCTGTACACACTCCAATGTGTTCACATACTTCCTGGTGGTGTCGAGAACTGTCACAGTACTTTGGCTGAGGTCTAACTAGTATCTTATATAGGTTCAGCATAACCTCCTGGCTCTTGTGCTCTATGCCCCTATTATTAAAACCCAGGATAATGTATGCTTTATGAACTGCTCTGTCCACCTGTTCTGGTACCTTCAATGATCTATGCACATACACACCGGGCGCGATTCTCCACTCCCACGCCGAAGTGGCCGCGTCGTCGTGAACGCCGTCGAGGTTCACGACGGCGCAGAAGGGCCCCGATCCCGACCGATTCAGGGCCCGAAAAAGGGCTAGGATCGGGGCCACGGGAACCTCGGGGGGGCGTTCCGCGAAGGCCGCGCCATCACCGTGCGACGCCCGAATGACCACCGCTGCGTCATAAATTGCACGAACCGCGCACAGAGGACCCGGAGGAGACCTGAGGAGATGGCACGGGGGGGGGGAAGTGGGGTTGGGGAGGGTTGGGGGGGGGGCGTTGGGAGTGTTGGGGGGGACTGGGGCATCAGGGGTGATGTTGGGGGGGTCAGGGGGTTTGGGGGCGTTGGGAGTGTTTGGGGGGACTGGGGCATCAGGGGCGATATTGGGGGGGTCAGGGGGTTTGGGGGGGGTGTCACGGTGCCTAACTATCTACTCGACCCACATGAGTCCGGGACCCCCCTGGAGCGAACAAATTGCGTGCTGTCTCCTGAACCAGCAACAATGTTGTCAATATCTGCATGCCCTGATGATACCCGCCTAATGGTGATGCTTTATCCAACCCCCCCCCCCCCCCACCCCCCCCAACCCCCCCAGGACAAGACAGCGCATAACCAGCGGGAGCGCATGAGAACCGGAGGGGGTTCTCCGGTCCTGCACCCCCTAACCATTCACGAGCAGAGGGCCCTGGACCTCGCTGGGGGATCCGCCACCCGGGAGGTTGCGCCATGCCAGGTCGGAGACGCAGAAGCAAGTGAGAGAACCCTGCATGTCCTCTCCACCCCCAACCCGTCATCGCCCCCCTCACACTCTGGCCACTGCACCCTCGATCCCCTCCCCCCTCACACTCCGGCCACTGCACCCCAGATCCCATCCCCCCTCACACTCTGGCCACTGCACCCCATATCCCATCCCCCCTCACACTCCGGCCACTGCACCCCAGACCCCATCCCCCCTCACACTCTGGCCACTGCACCCCAGATCCCATCCCCCCTCACACTCCGGCCACTGCACCCCAGACCCCATCCCCCCTCACACTCTGGCCACTGCACCCCAGATCCCCTCCCCCCTCACACTCCGGCCACTGCACCCCAGACCCCATCACCCCTCACACTCTGGCCACTGCACCCCAGATCCCATCCCCCCTCACACTCTGGCCACTGCACCCCATATCCCATCCCCCCTCACACTGTGCACCCACCACCACCATACACCCGGGCCACCATGTCTAACGAACCCCGAATCTTTTATGTTCCCCAGGGCCATCCGCCGAACCTTCAGGGACGTCTCGCCCAGGAAGCAGCGCAATGCCACCCACCGCAACGGCACCCAGGGACGCATGCCAGAGGTTGACAGTTGGTCGGACAGGAGGGCAGACCTCACAGTCTGGGACACAGGACCGGGACGCTGAGACCTCCGGGACAGACATTAGTCAGGGGCACAGGGTGGACAGTCATGCCGAAGCCCACATCACGGCCACACACCCGCTGGATCGAACTGGAGGTCTAGACGACATGGCCCGCATGGAGTTTGCGCCGGGCCATGAGGGGGACCAGTCCACACCAGACGTCCTGACGGATGATGACCTCGAGCTTGCGGCACTGCTGTCTCCCACACCGTTCACCATCACAGAGACACTCACCTCGGTTGGGCATATAAGTGATGAGGCTCCCAGGTCACGGTCTGGTGCGCACCCCACAGCCAAGCCGGTACAGCAGGTGGAGTTTGGAGCAGCCGAGGGGCTGGACGGTCGGAGGGCAGTCCAGGCCCAGCAACCAGCTGCCACCCAGACAGTTTCCGGGTTCCTGGATGTAATTGACCCACCCGGACAACCGATGCGTATGGACACCCAGGGACTGAGTAACGGGATGAGGGCCATCTTCCAGGACCTGCACACGCAGCTGGAGGAGTCTATCCGCGTCCAGGAGCAGGGAGTGGTGCCGCTCATCGCAGCCACCCAGGCCGACACCGCACGGGTGGCGTCCGCGGTGGAGGCAATGGGTGAAGGGGTTTTGGCCATGGGTCAGGTTCTGCAAGGCATTGGGCTTCACGTACACGCGTCATCCATGGCCCAGGAGCGGGCTGCCCTCTCACAGGCAGCCATCTCAGAGCCAACATGACATTGCCACCGCTCTCCGGGCCCTGGCTGAGTCTCACCATGCCATGGCCCGGTCCCAGCAAGCAATGGCACAGTCCCAGCAGTCAGTCACGGAGAGCATAGACCGCCTGGCGCACGTGATGGATGGCGTCGCGCACTCACAGGTCGAGATCGCACAGACCTTGGCAGGAATGTGGCACTCCCTGGGCCTCATCTCGGCGAACATTCGGACCGTGGTCGATACCGCTGCAGGCCTCCAGGACTGGCAGCGCCAGGTGTCGGGGGTGCGACGGGGCATGTCTCTGAGCGCATCTCCGTCCCACAGTGAGGCCCGGTGGCCACCAGGCTCCCCGAGGGAGGAGGAGGTTCTGGGGCCCGCCCCGGTAGCTCCACCAAGGGACGTCCCGGTACACTCGGCCTCCCCCCGTTCCGTCCCTGGCGCATCTGGTGGGGAGCGGGCAGGTCAGGGTGGCACCACGCCATCCAGCACGCCCGCAGAGCAGCCTGGCCCATCGAAGCCGGGCCACCCCAGGAAACGTGTGCCGAAGGGGAGCCATGTCGAAGGGCGTGATTCACAGCAGTCCACCTCCACTCCTGCTGTACCATCTGGGAACACACTTAAACGTAGTGGTAGGGCCCGTGAGGCAAGGTCGTTAGGCACATAAGAAGTTGGCACGGGTGCAGGGCACAGTTTAGTTGTAGGGGGTAGGGCACCTATGTTCACCACACGAATAAACGCACTGTTAAATTTGACTTGTAAGACTGTGTGCTATGTCCGGTGCCAGGGGGCTCGTGAGGGTGCCCGATTGGCGTCGTGGTATACGAGCCGTTCAAGGTCTGTTCCGGATGTGGTGACCCTTTCCCCCCCCCCCTCCCGCCCCCCCCATAATCGGACACCGTTGTCCTCGGTACACCGACGCCAGCCACCCCACACGGGCATGTGGTGAAATATCCGTCAGGAAGGCTGTGACCACCGGAGTGCATGGTTCAGCTATAGCCATGAGTCAGACCTTGGCTGGCGAATCTGAGCTCACAGCTCATCGCAGAGCGGGCTGTCATCATTCAACATGGCACTGATCACACCCGCTTACCCAATCATCAATGTTGTGCAATCCCGTAGTGCCGCAGTGGTAAGGTGATGTGGAATTGTTGCCGTGAACGCGGTGCGGGGGTGCGGGGGGGGGGGGGGGGGGGGGGGGGAGGGGGGGTAAGTGGTGGGTGCTGTGTGGTGCCCGTGTACAGGAGTGACGGTGCAAGTGGCAGCGAATCCCACCCCCATGGTGCGTGAACCGTGCGGCCACCAACGCGTCGCGTGCCCGCTGTCCCCGGCGGTGCCGTCGCGCAGCCTCCTGAGCAGCCGGGCAGTGTCTGCGTCCTGCGCCCCTCCCCCCACCCTGATGCACCCCATCATCCTCATCCTCCGCATCCTCCTCTTTCCCATCCCCCTCGTTTGCGTTGGCTCTGGTGCCGTCAGGTCCTCTCACCAGTGTGCCACTCCGCGGCCATCCCCTCTGCTGCACCGGCGACCGCTGCATCTGCAGCCACTGTGGGCCGTCCGACTCTACGCTGCCGGATGGCAAACTCCAGAACTGCGGCTCCAACCACGGCAGTAAACATTGCTGTCTGGTTGGCATACATGGTGACCTGCAGGAGGGTGGTCGGGGGCAGAGAAACGACATGTTACACGGAGGTTCTTCCACACCTTGTCAGCAGGGCTGCAGGGGATCGCTGTGTGTCCCGGTGGCCTGGTCGCGCTGCAGACACGCAGCCAGCCTAACACCTGGTCACTGTCTGCGCCCAATGGTCACTTCACATCGTACTGCTCACCAGTGTGCCACTCGCCTGTGCCCATCAGCCACACGCACCCTGCGGCTGTGTCCTCGTCACCGTCCTGCCATATCAGGGCGGCTGACATGTGGCATCCGCGGATGGACGATACCATCCACACTCTCCCTCACCCCCCTCACACCTTCACACTCTCCCTCATCCCCCCCTCCCACCTGCACACTCTCCCTCACCCCCCTCACACCTTCACACTCTCCCTCACCCCCCTCCCACCTTCACACTCTCCCTCACCCCCCTCCCACCTGCACACTCTCCCGCCCCCCCTTCCACCTGCACACTCTCCCTCACCCCCCCTCCCACCTGCACACTCTCCCTCACCCCCCCTCCCACCTGCACGCCGCTCCCTCATCCCCCCTCCCACCTGCACACTCTCCCTCATCCCCCCTCCCACCAGCACACTCTCCCTCACCCCCCCACCTGCACACTCTCCCTCATCCCCCCTCCCACCTGCACACTCTCACTCACCCCCCTCCCACCAGCACACTCTCCCGCCGCCCCTCCCACCTGCACACTCTCCCTCACCCCCCCACCTGCACACTCTCCCGCCGCCCCCTCCCACCTGCACACTCTCACTCACCCCCCTCCCACCTGCACTCTCCCGCACCCCCCTTCCACCTGCACACTCTCCCACACCCCCCTCCCACCTGCACACTCTCCCTCACCCCCCTCCCACCAGCACACTCTCCCGCACCCCCCTTCCACCTGCACACTCTCCCACACCCCCCTCCCACCTGCACACTCTCCCTCACCCCCCTCCCACCAGCACACTCTCCCACACCCCCCTCCCACCTGCACACTCTCCCTCACCCCCCTCCCACCAGCACACTCTCCCGCACCCCCCTCCCACCTGCACACTCTCCCTCACCCCCCTCCCACCTGCACACTCTCCCTCACCCCCCTCCCACCTGCACACTCTCCCGCACCCCCCCCACCTGCACACTCTCCCGCCCCCCTCCCACCTGCACACTCTCCCGCCCCCCCCACCTGCACACTCTCCCGCACCCCCCCTTCCACCTGCACACTCTCCCTCACCCCCCCTCCCACCTGCACACTCTCCCGCCCCCTCCCACCTGCACACTCTCCCGCCCCCCCCCCCACCTGCACAATCTCCCGCCGCCCCCTCCCACCTGCACACTCTCACTCACCCCCCTCCCACCTGCACACTCTCCCGCCCAGGCGATTCTCCCAACCGGCGTGGGAGTGGAGAATCGCGCCCACCATGTCTCTCTGTTGCATCCAATTAAGAATTGTACACCTCATTTTATATTGTCTGTCCATGGGGAGATTCTCTGACCCCCCGCCGGGTCGGAGAATCGCCGGGGGCTGGCGTGAATCCCGCCCCCGCCGGTTGCCGAAGTCTCCGGCACCGGATATTCGGCGGGGGCGGGAATCGCGCCGCGCCGGTAGGCGGGCCCCCCCGCTCGATTCTCCGGCCCGGATGGGCCGAAATCCCGCCGCTAAAATGCCTGTCCCGCCGGCGTAAATTAAACCACCTACCTTCCGGCGGGACAAGGCGGCGCGGACGGGTTCTGGGGTCCTGGGGGCGGCGCGGGGCGATCTGGCCCCGGGGGGTGCCCCCACGGTGGCCTGGCCCGCGATCGGGGCCCACCGATCCACGGGCGGGCCTGTGCTGTGGGGCACTCTTTCCCTTCCGCCTCTGCCACGGTCTCCACCATGGCGGAGGCAGAAGAGACTCCCTCCACTGCGCACGCACGGGAATGCCGTCAGCGGCCGCTGACGCCCCCCGCGCATGCGCCGCCCGGAGATGTCATTTCCGCGCCAGCTGGCGGGGCACCAAAGGCCTTTTCCGCTAGCTGGCGGGGCGGAAATTCGTCCGGCGCCGGCCTAGCCCCTCAAGGTTGGGGCTCGGACCCCAAAGATGCGGAGCATTCCGCACCTTTGGGGCGGCGCGATGCCCGTCTGATTTGCGCCGTTTTCGGCGCCAGTCGGCGGACATCGCGCCGTTTCCGGAGAATTTTGCCCCTGTTTTCTGCTTGACACTGGATTTTCCGCTGCCTGCCACCAGTAGCGGAGTTCCCAAACTGTGGACTCTCACATTTCCATGGCACCCCCAACACTGGATGGCCCATTTGCAATCTACTAATGTGTGGACCACCATATTCTCTGGGCCCTTGTGATTTTCCAGTCCTCTATGACGGAAATCACATGGGTGAGAATCGGTGCAGATCTTGACAAATGTCGCCCTGACGCAGTGGATCTCGCGGTGGGCAAAGGGGGTAAATCTTTTTGGGAGTTGCCCCCAATGTCCATCGGAGGCGCATCCTCCTCTCCACAATGTGAGAGCTGACTATCCCACCTCCAACAGAACCCCCTCTTCCCACTGGGTGGTGGGAGGACCAAAATGTTTGCGGGGGAGACCCAGCCACCGGACCTCGCTGTGAAACTAACGGCAAGCAAACTAGCCCACGTCAAAGAGAGTTAAGTGCTTTCCATTAGTTTCATAGCTGATCACTTAAAAATCACTCAAGCATGAAGGGAGATGAATGAAACAATGCAGGCAGCTGGGTGTGTGTGGAAGCTGTCAATCACAGCCTAGTAAAAGCAATAACACAAAGAGATGAATGAATGGCTTGCGGATCAAAGATCAGAGGGGGTTAAAACCTTTCTGACTGGTTATCTCTTTCCAGGGATTGACAGGTTTTGCTTCCTCTGTCTGAGCCAGCAGGTGTAGTGAACAGGTGAGGTTTTTCACTGCCTCTGTCGGACTGCTCTCTAGCTTCCATACAGTGATCTCTCTTTTGGGGAGCTTCCAGACTGGGGTCTCCCTTATGGGGAGTATTTGATGGGGGTCTTTTAATTAGGGAGTTTCTGGTGGGAGAGGGTGGGGGTTTGGGTCATCTCCAAACTGTGAGAGGGAGGGTGACCCAGAAAATCCCAGAGGGGGAGCTGAATTGCGTTGCGGAGGGGCCCAGCCAGAACTCGCTATTAGGCCACCCGCCCAAAATGGCTAAGGATTGGGAATCGCTTCCTGATTTTCACTCCCAGTGTGAGTGCAAATCAGGTGCAATTCAGCCCCGAAGGCTGATCACAGTCTCCCAAATGGAGAAATCTGGCCCTCACGTCAACACAAAGTGCCTTGAAAATAATATTAGACTGAGACTTCGAGCTTCGTTTCAGGAATTTATTAACACGATATCGTGGAGAAGCTACAATGGTTAATGACCATTCATCAGCACTCTGAGTTACCGCAGAAAAAGAGCATGGGCAGGATTCTCCGATATCGGTGCGATGTCCGCCGACCGGTGCCAAAACCAGCGCGAATCAGTCCGGCATCGCGCCGCCCCAAAGGTGTGGAGGTCTCCACATCTTGAGGAGCCGAGCCCTCACCTTGAGGGGCTAGGCCCGCGCCAGATTGATTTCCGCCCCGCCAGCTGGCGGGAAAGGCCTCTGGTGCCCCGCCAGCTGGCGTGGAAATGACTTTGCCGGGCGGCGCATGCGCGGGAGCGTCAGCGGCCGCTTACGGCATCCCTGCGCATGTGCAGTGGAGGGGGACTCTTCCGCCTCCGCCATGGTGGAGACCATGGTGAAGACGGAAGGAAAAGAGTGCCCACACGGCACAGGCCCGCCCGTGGATCTGTGGGCCCCGATCGCGGGCTAGGGCACCGTGGGGGCACCCCCCGGGGCCAGATCGCCCTGTGCCCCCCCCAGGACCCCGGAGCCCACCCGTGCCGTGTCCCACCGTCCCAAAGGTGGTTCAATCCACGCTGGCTGGCGTGGGTTGACAGCGGCGGGACTTCGGCCCATCGCGGACCGGAGAATCGCCGGGGCATTCCCGCCGACCGGGGCGGCGCGATTCCCGCCCCCGCAGAATCTCCGGTGGCGGAGAATTCGAGACACGGCGGGGGCGGGATTCACGCCAGCCCCCGGCGATTCTCCGACCTGGTGGGGGGTCGGAGAATCGTGCTTCTGATCTTCATACCGAAATAAACAGCTTTCCGTGCGAAGCGATCTCTGGTCTGGCCATGTTTATATTAAATAACCTTGCGAGTGCTCTTAGCCCATTATCTCTGAACTAACAACATCCTGCAGCATGTTCTTGGTCAAACAACTCGTCAGCACAATAGGCTTAATCTAAAAGTTGATTTACCAGTACTTTGACCGTTACCCATCATTCTAAAATATGGCTAAAAACATTGTTAAAATGTAGTCAAGCAATCCCAGCATGCTTTAGCAGGTGTAGTTTTTATAATAGCAACTAATATATTAATATATTCTCTAAGCGGTTCAAAGCAATTAATAATTCCTCTCATTACTTTCCTTCTACACAAAGAAAACAATTTCCAGATTCGGTACCAGCTCTGGGATTGTTGGGAGGAACAGTCTAGAGGGAGTTTTATTTTGGATTCAGCCCATGCTGTACCAGCCTGGGAATGTTTGAAGGAACATTGCAGAGGGAACTTTGCTTTGTTCCTAACCTGTTTATAAATGAATTGGGGGTGTCTGTGGCAATATAGACGGAGCTGTATTCTGTGATCTACCTACTTTGAGTGCTTGATGGGCTCTGTGGAGACTACGTTGCCCTGTGACCAATCTGTGCTGTACCTGCCCTGGAATAATCTTTGGTCTCTGACACAAGATGTAAAAAAATGGGAAATCTATCCAATTTCACAGCCCTGCCAACCCTCAATTTGACAAATAAATTATACATATTCCAGTTAATTTATTATGTGATTCCCTTTCTAAATTAAAAAATCTGACTTGCAGATGAACGATGGTATGTTTCATTGCAATCAATTTGAATATCTTTGGTACTTTAATTGCTATTCAGTGAAGCAGATTTTTCATTATCTATGATTCAAAAAGTTATTACATGCACCAACTTAACTTTTCAAATAGTCTCAGTGCATGACCTTTGAAATGAGCATTATAGCTTGAAAAAGCCATGACCTTTTCAACAAATCTACACATGGTCTTTATAAATGTTTCAATGGCAAGCTGTGACAAACAAGATATCTAAAAACCACCCAAGTTATTGTGAACTTATGAACTGCATGGGTTGGGCATATTTTGGCTCAGTGGTAGTTACAGTGAGACCTGAGGATTATTAGCCTCCTCCTCAATCTGTGAGCCTCATCGTGTACTCAACAACTTCACAGCATGCCTCTTGGATTAGAATTTAGAAAATACCCAAAGAACTGGAAATTAAATCTTTCAAAAGGGATTTTAAAAAGATCCTTCAATGTATACAATGTCCTTGATGGGCAGTTGCTTTTTGGTTGTTCTCTGAGAGAGGATCTCAACCCAGTTAGGGCTCAGACTTATAGGGCGGCACGGTGGCGCAGTGGTTAGCACTGCTGCCTCACAGTGCCAAGGACCCGGGTTCAATCCCGGCCCCAGGTCACTGTCCGTGTTTGCACATTCTACCCGTGTCTGTGTGGGTCTCACCCCCACAAACTAAAGATGTGCACAGTAGGTGGATTGGCCACACTAAATTGCCCCTTTAAATAAAAAATTACACAAAGGGTTTCAGAACTATAACCTGAACAGGAACAGAAATGAATCTACTTTCTTGTTTTGGTTGAATTACCTTAAAACCCCAACTGCACAGACACTGAATCTGTCAGCTTTGCCTCAGTGGTTGGTAATCTCGCCAAGTTTTACTCCATAGCTAGCATTGCTAAAAAGAAAACACAATGGCTGGAATTCTCTAGCCAATCGCCTGGTGGGTTTTCCCATGTTGCCATTGGCCTCTGATGGGATCTTCTGCTTCCTCCAAAGTTGTATGCTATTTTGTACAGCTCGCCCGTCCCTCTGCCAGTGAACCCATGGCGCATGTTGACTTCGATGGGACTAGTCGATCCCGCATGTTTCCCGGCCGGGTGGCATTCGCTGGCAGCGGGATTCTATCTTTTTCTTTGTTCATGGGGCATGGGCCTCGCAGACTGTGCCTGCATTTAGTGCCCAACCCTAATTGCCCTTGAGGGAGCAGGGAAGAGTCAACCACATTGCTGTGGGTCTGGAGTCACGCGTAGGTCAGACCAGGTAAAGATGGCAGATTTCCTTCCCTAAAGGACATTAGTGAACCAGATGGGTTTTTACGACAATTGACAGTGGTTTCATGGTCACCATTAGACTTTGAATTCCAGATTTTTTTTTATTGAATTCAAATTTCACCACCTGCAGTGGTGGGATTTGAACCTGGATCCCCAGAGCATTACTCTGGGTCTCTGGTTTACTAGTCCAGTGACAATACCGCCATGCCACTGCCTTCCCGCCGTTTGTCAATGGGATTTTCTATTGAAACTGCCTCACACCGCCTGGAAACCCTCGGGCAGGGGTGCGCTGCCGGCGGGAAAAGTAAATTGCAACGAGCAGAGAATTCCGTCCATTGTACTCAGTTTAGTAAGATGATGTGGTTAATGAGAGGAGCCTGGGGTTGAAGCAGTCAGGTGTTGTTCAGTTTCTAGTTTTTGCCTGGGAGGTGAGCTGTGGTAGTTTTCTGAAGGAATACAGCCAGAGATTCCACATTAATCTGACTGGAGGTCTGGTCTCTTTTTTCAAAGCAGCCCTAAAAGATATCTTTCTCAAAGTGGAGTATCCTGGACATCTTTGTACAGCAAGTATTCCTGAGTGCTAAATGTATTTGAAAGTGGATTGGAACCTGAAATGGTTTTCTTGTTTGTTTGGAAATAAATATATCAGTTAAGAGTTATTATGTCACTTCTGTGATTTTCTTGTATGCTGTTCAAGTTATGTTAATCCTGTGTTAACAATAAAGTTTGTTTTAATATACCATATCAATATTTTGCGTGAAAACACTTCTGGAGCTAAGTATCCTATCCTTAGAGTCCTACAAATGTCATAAAGTATTGGGGTTTCTGTCCCATATCCGTGTTGGGGTCTGATCCAGGATCATAATACTTGTCCATGGGATTTTTCATTGAAGCCTCAAGAGTGGACCAGGCGCGATGGCAACTCGGGGGCGTGTCAGATGCCATTAGAGCCCCTTGGATTGTCAGCGAAAGGGAGGGCGAGTACCCTGGCACACCCCCGGCACCCAGACAACCTGGCAGTGCCAACCTGTCATTGGGGCAGTAGCAATGGGTGGTATGGTAGCACTATGATTAACACTGTTGCTTCACAGTGTCAGGGTCCCAGATTCGGTGCCCGCTTGGATCACTGCCTGTGTGGAGTCTGCACGTTCTCACTGTGTCTGCGTGGGTTTCCTCGAGGTACTCTGGTTTCCTCCCATAAGTCCCGAAAGACGTGCTGATTAGGTGAATTGGACATTCTGAATTCTCCCTCCGTAAACCTGAACAGGCACCTGAGTGTGGCTACGAAGGGATGTTCACAGCAACTTCATTGCAGTGTTAATGTAAGCCTACTTATGACACTAATAAAGATTATTAATATAATATGTTACCATGGCAGTGTTATGGGGCGGGATTCTCTGTGAACCGGCGCGGTGACCCGAACTCGACGGCAAAAACGGCGTGAATCACTGCGGCGTCGGGCCCCCCGAAACATCTCAAATTCTCCGGCCCTGAATGGCGCATGCGTCCGCGACGGGTGACGCCATCGCAAATGGCACTGCACAAAAGACGCCCCCCCCCCAGAGACCGGGCAAAATGGCCGCCCACCGTGCAGCGCCAAGTGAAACCCCCCACTGCCTGCCCCCCTTTCCCCCTTCCCCAGCCCCCATATCCCCCTTCCCATATATCACCCATACCCCATATCCCCCTTCCCCATATCCCCCCTTCCCCATATCCCCCTTCCCTATATCCCCCTTCCCCCATATCCCCCTTCCCCCATATCCCTTCATCCCCCATATCCCCCTTCCCCCATATCCACTCTTCCCCCCTATCCACCCTTCCCCCATATCCACCATCCCCATATACTCCCTTCCCCATAACCCGCTTCCCCCATATCCCCCTCCCCCATAAAACCACTTCCCCCATATCCCTCCTTCCCCATATCCTCTTCCTCCATATCCCCCATATGCCCCCTTCCCCATATCACCCCTTCCCCATATCCCCCTTCCCCCATATCCCCCTTTCCCCATATTTCCCCTCCCCCATATCCCCCTTCCCCCATATCCCCCTTCCTCATATCCCCCTGGCCCCATATCTCCCCATATCCCCCCTACCACCATATCCCATATCCCCCATATTCCCCAACCCCCATAAACCCCTTCCCTATATCCCCCCTTCCACCATATCCCCCTTCCCCATATCCCCCCTTCCCCCATATCCCCCCTTCCCCCATATCCTCCCATCCCCATAACCCCCTTCCCCCATATACCCCCTCCACCATATCCCCCATATCCCTGTTCCCCCATATCCCCCTTCCCCCATATCCCCTTCCCCATATTACCCCATATCCCCTTCCCCGATATCGCACCTTCCCACATATCCCCCATATCCCCCTTCCCCCTTATCCCCACTTTCCACATATACCCCTTCCCCATATCCTCCCATATCCCCCTTCCCCCATATCCCCCCTTCCACCATATCCCCACCTTCCTCCATATCCCGCTTCACAATATCCCCCCTTCCCCATATCCCCTCTGCCGCAAAACCCCTTCCCCATATCCCATTTCCCCATATCCGCCATCCGTCAAATCCCCCTTCCCCATATCCCTCTTCCCCCATATCCCCCTTTCCCCATATCCCCCCTTCCCCCATATTCTCCTTCCCCATATCCCCCTTCCCCGATATTCCTCTTCCCCATATCCACCCTTCCAATACTCCCTTCCCCATAATCCCCCTTCCCCCATATACCCCTTCCCCCATAAAACCCCTTCCCCCTAATCCCTCCTTCCCCATATCCCCCTTTCCCCATATACCCCTACGCCCATATCCCCCCATATCCTCTTCCCTCATATCCCCCTTCCCCATATTACCCTTCCCCATATTGCCCATTCCCCCATATCCCCTTCCCCGATATCCCACCTTCCCCCATATCCCCCTTCCCCCATATCCCCTTCCCCGATATCCCACCTTCCCCCATATCCCCCTTCCCCATATACCCCTGCCACCATATACCCCCTTCCCACATATACCCCTTCCCCACATCCCCCTTCCACCATATCCCCCTTCCCAGATATCCCACTTCCCCCATATCCTCCCATATCCACCTTTCCCCCATATCCCTCCTTCCCCCATATCCACCCTTCCCCCATATCCACCATCTCATATACTCCCTTCCCCATAACCCGCTTCCCCCATATCCCCCTCCCCATAAAACCACTTCCCCCATATCCCTCCTTCCCCATATCCCCCTTCCCCCATATCCCCCTTCCCCCATATCCCCTTCGCCGATATCCCACCTTCCCCATATCCCCCTTCCCCATATACCCCTGCCACCATATACCCCCTTCCCACATATCCCCTTCCCCACATCCCCCTTCCACCATATCCCCCTTCCCAGATATCCCACTTCCCCCATATCCTCCCATATCCACCTTTCCCCCATATCCCTCCTTCCCCCATATCCACCCTTCCCCCATATCCACCATCCCATATACTCCCTTCCCCATAACCCGCTTCCCCCATATCCCCCTCCCCATAAAACCACTTCCCCCATATCCCTCCTTCCCCATATCCTCTTCCTCCATATCCCCCATATGCCCCCTTCCCCCATATCACCCCTTCCCCATATCCCCCTTCCCCCATATCCCCCTTTCCCCATATTTCCCCTCCCCCATATCCCCCTTCCCCATATCCCCCTTCCTCATATCCCCCTTGCCCCATATCTCCCCATATCCCCCCTACCACCATATCCCATATCCCCCATATTCCCCAACCCCCATAAACCCCTTCCCCATATCCCCCCTTCCACCATATCCCCCTTCCCCATATCCCCCCTTCCCCATATCCCCCCTTCCCCCATATCCTCCCATCCCCATAACCCCCTTCCCCCATATCCCCCCTCCACCATATCCCCCATATCCCTGTTCCCCCATATCCCCCTTCTCCATATCCCCTTTCCCATATTCCCCCATATCCCCTTCCCCGATATCGCACCTTCCCACATATCCCCCATATCCCCCTTCCCCCTTATCCCCACTTTCCACATATACCCCTTCCCCATATCCTCCCATATCCCCCTTCCCCCATATCCCCCTTCCACCATATCCCCACCTTCCTCCATATCCCGCTTCACAATATCCCCCCTTCCCCATATCCCCTCTGCCCCAAAACCCCTTCCCCATATCCCATTTCCCCATATCCGCCATCCGTCAAATCCCCCTTCCCCATATCCCTCTTCCCCCATATCCCCCTTTCCCCATATCCCCCCTTCCCCCATATTCTCCTTCCCCATATCCCCCTTCCCCGATATTCCTCTTCCCCATATCCACCCTTCCCCATATCTATCCTTCCCCCATATCCACCTTTCCCAATACTCCCTTCCCCATAATCCCCCTTCCCCCATATACCCCTTCCCCCATAAAACCCCTTCCCCCAAATCCCTCCTTCCCCATATCCCCCTTTTCCCATATATCCCTACGCCCATATCCCCCCATATCCTCTTCCCTCATATCCCCTTCCCCATATTACCCTTCCCCATATTGCCCCTTCCCCCATATCCCCTTCCCCGATATCCCACCTTCCCCCTTATCCCCCTTCCCCCACAGCCCCTTCCCCGATATCCCACCTTCCCCCATATCCCCCTTCCCCATATACCCCTGCCACCATATACCCCCTTCCCACATATCCCCTTCCCCACATCCCCCTTCCACCATATCCCCCTTCCAAGATATCCCACTTCCCCCATATCCTCCCATATCCACCTTTCCCCCATATCCCTCCTTCCCCCATATCCACCTTCCCCCATAACCCCCCTTCCCCATATCCTGCCTTCCCCCATATCCAACCTTCCCCCATATCCATTTCCCCATATCCCCCTTCCTCCATATCCCCCCTTCCTCCATATCCCATTTCACAATATCCCCCCTTCCCCCATATCCCCTCTTCCCCATATTCCCCTTCCCCTATATCCCCCATATGGGGGAAGGGGGATATGGGGGAAGGCGATATGGGGATGGGGGATATGGGGAAGATGGGATATGGGGAAGGGGGGATATGGAGGGATATGGGGGAAGGTGGATTATGGGGGAAGGGGGATATGGGATATGGGGGATATGGGGGAAGGGGGGATATGGGGGAGGGGGGATATGGGGGGATCTGGGGGAATGGGGCATATGGGGGAAGGGAGATATGTGGGAAAGGGGAATGGTGGGCTATGGGGGAAGGGGAATATGGGGGAAGGGGGATATGGGGGGATATGGGGGAAGGGAGGATATGGGGGAATGGGGTTATGGGGAAGGGGATATGGGGGAAAGGGAGAAGAGGGATATGGGGAAGGGGATATGGGGATATGGGGAAAGGGGATATGGGGAAGGGGATATGGGGAAGGGGGATTTGGGGAAGGGGATATGGGAGAAAGGGATATGGGGAAAGGGAGAAGGGGGATATTGGGGAAGGAGGGATGTAGGGGGATATGGGGGAAGAGGGATATGGGGGAAGGGGATATGGGGGAAGGGGGATATGGGGGATGGGGGATTTGGGGGAAGGGGATATGGGGAAGGGGATATGAGGGAAGGGGAATATGGGGAATATGGCGGGATATGGGGCAAGGGGGGATATGGGGGCAGGGGGGACATGGGGGAAGGGGGATATTGGGGATGGGGGATATGGGGAAGGGGGCATAGGGGAAGGGGACTTGGGGGAATGGGAAATATGGGTGGATATTGGGTCAGGGGGATATGGGGGAAGGGGTGATATGGGGGAAGGGGATATGGGGGAAGGGGATATGGGGGTATATGGGGGAAGGGGGTATATGGGGATATGGGGAAAGGGGGTATGTGGGGGAAGGGGGATATGGGGGATGTTGGGATATGGGGAAGGGGGATATGGGGGAAGGGGAATATGGGGGCATGGGGATATGGGGGTACATGCAAATTGGGAAGGGGAATTGCGGGAAGGGGGATATGGGGAGATATGGGGGAAGCAGGGATATGGGGAAGGGGGTATATGGGGAAGGGGGATATGGGGGAAGTTGGGATATGGAGGAAGGGGATATGGGGGAAGGGGGATATGGGGGAAGGGGTTACATGGAAATTGGGGAAGGGGGATATGCAGGAAGGGGGGATATGGGGAGATATGGGGGAAGTGGGGATATGGGGATGGCGGATATGTGGCAGGGGGATAGGGGGAATGGGGACATGTGGGAATGGGGGATATGGGGGGATAATGGGGAAGGGAGATATGGGGAAGGGGATATGGGGTTAGGGGGATATGGGGGAAGGGGGATATGGGGAAGGGGGATATGGGGGGATATGGGGAAGGGGGTATATGGGGAAGGCAGGATGTGAGGGATTGTGGGATATGGGGGAAGGGGGATATGGGGAAGGGGGATATGGGGGAAGGGGATATGGGGAAGGGGATATGGGGGTATATGGGGGAAGGGGGTATATGGGGATATGGGGAAAGGGGGTATGTGGGGGAAGGGGGATATGGGGGATGTTGGGATATGGGGAAGGGGGATATGGGGGAAGGGGAATATGGGGGCATGGGGATATGGGGGTACATGCAAATTGGGAAGGGGAAATGCGGGAAGGGGGATATGGGGAGATATGGGGGAAGCAGGGATATGGGGAAGGGGGTATATGGGGAAGGGGGATATGGGGGAAGTTGGGATATGGAGGAAGGGGATATGGGGGAAGGGGGATATGGGGGAAGGGGGATACATGGAAATTGGGGAAGGGGGATATGCAGGAGGGGGGATATGGGGAGATATGGGGGAAGTGGGGATATGGGGATGTCGGATATGTGGCAGGGGGATAGGGGGAAAGGGGACATGTGGGAATGGGGGATATGGGGGGATAATGGGGAAGGGAGATATGGGGAAGGGGATATGGGGTTAGGGGGATATGGGGAAAGGGGGATATGGGGGAAGGGGGATATGGGGGGATATGGGGAAGGGGGTATATGGGGAAGGCAGGATGTGGGGGATTGTGGGATATGGGGGAAGGGGGATATGGGGAAGGGGATATGGGGGAAGGGGATATGGGGGAAGGGGATATGGGGGTATATGGGGGAAGGGGGTATATGGGGATATGGGGAAAGGGGGTATGTGGGGGAAGGGGGATATGGGGGATGTTAGGATATGGGGAAGGGGGATATGGGGGAAGGGGAATATGGGGGCATGGGGATATGGGGGTACATGCAAATTGGGAAGGGGAAATGCGGGAAGGGGGATATGGGGAGATATGGGGGAAGCAGGAATATGGGGAAGGGGGTATATGGGGAAGGGGGATATGGGGGAAGTTGGGATATGGAGGAAGGTGATATGGGGGAAGGGGGATATGGGGGAAGGGGGATACATGGAAATTGGGGAAGGGGGATATGCAGGAAGGGGGGATATGGGGAGATATGGGGAAGTGGGGATATGGGGATGGCGGATATGTGGCAGGGGGATAGGGGGAAAGGGGACATGTGGGAATGGGGGATATGGGGGGATAATGGGGAAGGGAGATATGGGGAAGGGGATATGGGGTTAGGGGGATATGGGGGAAGGGGGATATGGGGGAAGGGGGATGGGGAAGGGGGTATATGGGGAAGGCAGGATGTGGGGGATTGTGGGATATGGGGGAAGGGGGATATGGGGAAGGGGAATATGGGGGAACGGGGTTATGGGGGAAGGGGGATATGCGGGATGGGGGTTATGGGAGATATGGGGAAGGGGGATATGGGGGAAGGGGGGATATGGGGAAGGGGGGACAGACCCGGCCCATCAGGAGAACGCCATCCCCAGGACGTTCCAGGGCAGTCACTGCACACAAGATGCCCTCCCGGAGACCCGGCAAATTGATTGCCCGCCGCACAGTGCCAAGTGAGATCCCCCACTGTCTGCCCCCCTTTCCCCTTCCCCCATCCTCCCTTCCCCCATATCCCCCTTTCCGCTGTATCCACCCTTCCCCTATATCCCCCTTTCCCCATATCCCCCTTCCTCCATATCCCCCATTCTCCTATCTGGAGGATATGGGAGAAGGGGGATTTGGGGGATGGGAGGCTATCGGGGAAGGGGGAATATGGGGGAAGGGGGGATATGGGCGAAGGGGGGATATGGGGGTAGGGGGATACGGGGAAGGAGGATATGGGGAAGATGGGATATGGGGAAGGGGGATAGGGGGAAGGGGGATATGGGGGAAGGGGGTATAGGGGGATATGGGGGAAGGGGGTATAGGGGGAAGTGGGATATGGGTGAAGTGGATATGAGGGGTATGGGGGAAGGGGGAAGGGGGGATATGTGGGAAGGGGATGTGGGGGAAGGGGGGATATGGGGAGGGGGAAATGGGGGGTTATGGGGAGAGGGGATATGGGGAAGGAAATATGGGGGAAGGGGGATATGTGGGAGGGGGATATGGGGAAGGGGATATGGGTGAAGGGGATATGGGTAAGTGGGATATAGGGGAAGGGCGGATATGGGGGAACGGGGATATGGGGGAAAGGTGATATGAGGGAAGGGGTGATATGGAGGGATATTTGGGAAGAGGGATAAGGAGGAAGGGGGGATATGGGGGAGGGGGGATGGACCCGGCCCATCAGGCGGACGCCACCCCCAGGACATTCTAGGGTGGCCACGATCCAGGGACAGACCCGGAGCACCAAGCGGACGCCGCCCACATGTAGTGGGAGTGCGGCGGCAACGGCGGGCCACACCCAGCGACGAGCAGGGCAGCCACAGCAACAGGCCCCCATTGCAGCCGACACAGGACACTGACGCACAGGACACTGACGCACGGGACACCGACACACAGGACACCGACACACAGGACACCGAAACTCAGGTCTGTAACGCACAGGACACCGAAACACAGGACACCAAAACTCAGGACTCTAACACACAGGACACTGACGCACAGGACATCGAAACACAGGACACCGAAACTCACGACTCTAACACACAGGACACCGAAACACAGGACATCGAAACTCAGGAACCTAACACACAGGACACTGATGCACAGGACACCGAAACACAGGACCCTAACACACAGGACACCAAAACACAGGACACCAAAACACAGGACCCTAACACACTGGACCCTAACACACAGGACACCAAAACACAGGACCCTAACACACAGGACCCTAACACATAGGACACCGAAACACAGGACCCTAACACACAGGACCCTAACACACAGGACACCAAAACACAGGACCCTAACACACAGTACCCTAACACACAGGACATTGACGCACAGGATACCGACACACAGGACCCTAACACACAGGACCCTAACACACAGGACCCCGACGCCCAGGACACTGACGCACACGACACCCACACACAGGGAACGGATGGACAGGAATCACCACTCCAGGGGACCCCAGACTTCGGGTCTGATGAGGAGCACGCCATTACGTCACTGCTATCTCCTCCACCCTCCACCATCGCAGAGACACTCACCTCGGTTGGGCACTTTAGCGATGAGGCATCTGGGACACTAACTGGTGCGCACAACACAGCTGTCCCAGTACAGCAGGTGGAGATAGGAGCAGCTGAGGGACCGGGCGGTCGGAGGGCATCCCGGCGCAGGCAACCATCTGCCGCCCAGACGGGTCCCGGGTTCCTGGAGTTACCACACCCACCCATAGACCCGATGCAGGCACGGACCAAGGGACGACCGAAGGGGGTGATGGCCGGCTTGCGGCAGCTGCAGATGAAGGTGGAGGAGTCCACCCATGTGCAGGAGCAGGTAGTGGTGCCGGTCATGCGTGCCACCCAGGCTGACACCGCACGGGTGGCGTCCGCAGTGGAGACAATGGGTGCGACGGTGTCAGACATGGATCACAGTGTGCAAGGTGTGGGGCTTTCGTTTGCCCTCTCACAGGTAGCCATGAACCAGAGCCAGCAGCAGATCGCAGAGGCGCTCAACGCCGTGGCCCAGTGTCAGCAGGCAATGGCCCTGTCTCTGCAGGCAGTGGGCCAGTCTCAGCAGGCCATCGCTGAGGGCATCGGCGCCATTTCCCAGGTGCTGGCCGGTGTCACCCAGACACAGACAGGGATGGCCAACTCCATGAGCTCCATGGCTGCAAACTTGCAGACCCTTGTTGGTACCAGGGCGGGCCTCCAGGACTGGCAGAGCCAGGTGTCGGGGGAGCGTCGGGTGCTCGGTCCGTTCGCATCCCCGACCCATGTAGAGGCCCGGGGGCCATCGGGCACCCCGAGGGAGAGGTGGTGCTGGGGCCCGTTCCGGATCCCCCTGTAGGGGAGGTCCCAGAACACCGCGACACCTCAGACTCCCCCCACTTTCCGTCCCAGCTGCATCTGATGAGCAATGGGCAGGACAGTCTGGCAGCTCGCCATCCCAGTCACCCAAGTCGCAGCCTGGCCCATCCAGGCCGGGCCGCCCCAGGAAACGGCCGCCAACGGGGTCCCTAGTCACAGGGCAGGAATCACAGGAGCCCACCTCCAGTTCTGCTGTACTGTCTGGGCAACCACCTAGATGTAGTCATAGGGCCCGTAAGGCCAGAAAGTTAGACACTAAGTAAGTTGGCACGGGTGCAGGGCACAGATCAGTTAATGGGGTTAGGGCACGTGTATGAAATGTTTGTTATTAAAATCATTTTCACACCTACTGTTTAGCACAGGGCTAAATTGCAGGCTTTGAAAGCAGACCAAGGCAGGCCAGCAGCCCGGTTCAATTCCCGTAACAGCCTCCCCGAACAGGCACCGGAATGTGGCGACTAGGGGCTTTTCACAGTAACTTCATTTGAAGCCTACTTGTGACAATAAGCGATTTTCATTTCATTTCATTCAGAAGCTGCCTTTGTGCTCTGTCCGATGCGTGCGGGGGTGTGGTGTGAGGTGAGTGCCAGTGGGTGTGTGAGGGGTGATAGAATGTCAGCCTCAGGTGAGTGCCCCCCTCCCCCCGAGTCGCCCTCGCCACCCCCCCCGGACAGACGACGGGACCGTGTGCTGCAGTGTCAAGGCTGCATGCAGGGACGGTCCGGGTGGAGGGTGGTACTGTGGCCATGGGTCAGACATTGTCCAACAATGTAGAGTCCAGAGCTCATCGCAGAGTGGGTTGTCATCATCCTGCATGGCTTGCAATAGACACGCTTCCACCAGCGACCGTGTGACCCGGCCCGTTGTGCCGCAGGTGGATGTGCAATGGAGGGGTGGTGTGCATGCGGGTGGGGTGAGGGTGGTTGGTGTTGGGTGGGTGGGGTGAGGGTGGTTGGTAGTGGGTGGGTGGGTGGGGTGAGGGTGGTAGGCTGGTGCTGTAGTGTGCGGTCTGTGCCCATACATGACGATTCCCACACCCCCCCTAGTCCATGAACCGCGTGACTATCAGCCTGTCCCGTGCCCGCTGGCCCAGCCGGTAACGGTGGGCAGCCTCCAGTCCATGTCCAGCCCGCCTGTCCTGACCATTGCCCCCATCCTCCTCATCTGGGGAGGTCTGCGCCTCAACTTGCTGCTCCTCCCCTTCCCCCTCCTCTGCCTGCAGCACATCGCCCCTCTGCTGGGCTATGTTGTGCAGGACACAGCAGACCACAACGATACGGCCGACCCTATCTGACGGGTACTGGAGGGCCCCTCCAGAGCGGTCCAGGCACCTGAAACGCATCTTCAGCAGCCCAAAGCACCTCTCTATCACACTCCTGGTCGCTGCATGGGCATCGTTGTAGCGGTTCTCGGCGTCAGTCTGTGGCCTCCCTATAGGCGTCATCAGCCACGACCGCAATGGGTAACCCCTGTCGCCTAGCAACCAGCCCCTCAGCCGCGCGGGGGGGTGTCCCTCGAACAGGGTGGGGATGAAGGATTGCGCCAATACGAATGAGTTATGTACTCTGCCCGGGTACCGGGTGCAGATGTGCAGGATCATCATGCGGTGGTCGCAGATCACCTGAACGTTCATGGAACAGGTCCCCTTCCTATTCGTGAACACGGCCCTGTTATCTGCAGGTGGCCGCACGATGACGTGCATCCCATCAATCGCCCCCTGGACCATGGGCATCCTAGCCGCCACAGCGAAGCCCGCTGCCCGGGCATCCTGGCTGGCCCGGTGCACAGGGAACTGGATGTAGTGGTTCGCAATGGCATATAGATGCCTGTGAGATGCCAGACAGGTCCCCATTCGGCGCCTGGAATGACCCCCATGGCATAGAAGTTCAGGGCTTCCGCATCCTTGATGGCCACGGGGAGAGGGTGTTGTCCCCCCGTGCCACGCGGTGCCCAGTGTGCCATCAGGTGGTAGGTGTGTGCCACGGATTCCCGGCTCATCTGGAGTCCCCTCTTGCATGCCCGGTCCGTGAGGTCCTGGTACGACGAGCGGATCAGGTACACACGGGGCCTCATCGGGCGTCTCCGTCGTCGTGGCACCACCACCACCTCCTCCTCCTCATCCTGTTGTGCGGGCGGCCCTCCAGCCTGGGCGGCTGCCACCTGCCTCCCTGTGGCACACTCCTCTGCGGCAGCCTCCACCACCTCCCTGGCACACCCCTGCTCCAGCTCCCCCAGGGCAACATGTTGAAGTGCGGCTCTCACCACGGCGGCCAACATCGCTGGGTGATGACCAAACATAACGGCCTGCAGGGTGTAGGGGGTGGGGGTGGGGGGGGATAGATGACATGTCACCATTGCCCATTACCAACCCCCCCCCCCCGCAGCCAGGTATTAAGGCCTGCATGGTCGCGACTGTTGCCAGCTGGCACATGGCCAGGTGGACCCCCCCCCCTCCACGGCACGCAAACCCCCCAAACCCCCTCCCCCCTCCTCCCCGACATGCACACTCCCCACCCCCCCTCTCCTGCCAGACACGCACCCGCTCCATAATGTACCTGCTCCAACCCCCCCCTCCCCTCCCCTCAGCCCCTCCCCCAGCCCCTCCCTCCCACCCCAGCCCCTCCCTCCCCCCACTCCTCCCCCTCTCTCCCCCTTCCCCCTCCCACCCCTGCAGCCCCTCCCTCCCCCCCAGCCCCTCCCCAAGCCCCTCCCCAATGGGAACGCACACTCCAACAGCTCCTGCGACCCCCCCCACCACTTGAGGCCGTGCCGTCATTTCTCCGACGGCCGCCCCACGCCGACCCCTACCTCCACGCTGGCCGGCGTCAACCATCACGACTGGTTGGCACCGTTAAATAGTTGGTTTTATTTACGCCGGCATGACCCGTGGTCACGCCGGCGGGACTTCGGCCCATCCGGCCCGGAGAATTGGGGTGGCCCTGGGGCCCATTGAAATGCGCCGGTCCTCGACATTCTCTGAGGTGCGCGGCGCGATTCACGACAATGGGATTTTGGGGGGCCGGAGAATATCGTGGAGAGGCTGGGCAGGATTTATGCCACCCCCGGCGATTTTCCGACCCGCCGGGGGGTCGGAGAATCCCGTTCATGGTTCCTGGGTGCCAGGTTCGTACTACCCAGATACCAGGCTTGCACTGCCATGGTGACCGGGTGTCTGGTTGGAACTGACCAGGTCCGGGGCCTGAGAGAAGCCATCCCATGAAAGGGGGGATGGGGAGATATGAAAGCACTGTAGGAAGGTTGGGGCTGGTGAAGTGATGGTTCTGAAAGGAAGGGTCCTGAAATGAGGGAGGTATGGGGGACCCTCAAAGATCGGGGCAAGCTTTCAAAATGGTGTCCCGATCTCCGAGGATCCGGTCTTGCTGGCGGGTTCAGCTCCCCAGTGCCGGAAACATTTCAAAGTGTGGCCTAGAAACTCCCCAAGGGCATAAAAATGGCTTATTGCCGTTGAATAGTGGTTGTTGTGTTTGGTCCTTTATACCTTGTGAATGAATCTGCCAAACACATTGACTTGTCCAACCAGAATCTTTCATTGAGTATTGTGTGGTAAGAAAGCAATCTGACACAGAGTAGGTTATCATGGAGTCAGCTAATTACTCCTCTGGAACTTGCACCTAGCACTGACCATTCACATGTATAACTTATTACCCTCCAAATCTTCTGAAGGTGGCTGGATGTGTCTCCCCTTATATTGGAGTCACAGGTCACATGACCTTGGTCCAGAGACCACATGGTGCATCTGTACTGCCACCTGCTGGTTAGAGGTCACACATCTATGATATAGCCCATGGGCATATCATGACAGCGATCTCCATCTCGACATTGCAGCCATCACAAAACATCCCGCCAAACGCGTCCAAAATGACACTTTGAAATTTTTCAGTTAATTAATGCTATTAATTCATTCATATTTAATATTAATTAATTAATGGGGCAAAAAGCGTTAAAATACAAGGACAGGGAATTGCACAGACTGAACCTGTATTCCTTTGAGCACAGAAGATTGAGGTGTAATGTACTTGAGGTGTTAAACCTGATTAAAGGCATCGGCAGGATACACAATCTATTTCCTCTGAGAGGAAGTCATTATCTTAAAACTAAAGCTCGGCCATTCAGTGATGCTGACGGGAAACACTCCTTCACACCGAACGGAGTGGAGTCTGGGGTTGGGGACTGCCTCGACGTGAGTGCATTTATCATTGGATGGTAACACCCGAAAGTTTGTTTGTCATATTTTGAGATGGCTATTTTTGTGAATTTGTATTTTTCAGGCACCCAATGTTGGCATGGAGGATGCCGAAATCTGACAGAAGCTAAGGAAGGGCAACTAACTGTAGTCCGTTTCAACAAAATTCCTCATTCCTCAGCGGGCGGGCTGTGCCGCTGCGGCACTCTATTCCTCCGCGCCGGCCAGTGTAACTGTCCGCGATGGCCGGCGCAGTGATGAACCCCCCCTGCGCATGTGCTGGAATGATGCCAGCACACGTTGGTGCTCCCGCGCATGTGCCAACTTGGTTTGCATGGCGCAAACCACTCCGGTGCCGGCCTATCCCCTCAAGGTGCGGAGGATTCCGCACCTTTGGGGCGGCCCGACGCCGGAGTGGTTCCCGCCACTTCTTCGCGCCGGAGTTGCCCGCCCCGCCGGTTTCCGAAGAATCCCGCCCTATATGTGCGATCTACCCATATGGGGACAGAGTCCTGTAGTGCAATTAGCCGGGTGTTTCCCGACGCTCGGAGGAGCACTGAAAAACACCCCGCTATCTAATGCCCATTCGGGTAATTTGGGGGTCTGAGTGGGGAATGTGTGGTCGAGGCTGCACGTAGCCCCGTTCCCTGCGCTGAGGAGCTCTGCTCGCCGGAACACCTCAGTGCAGGGAGAGAACGGGAAGCCATTTGTAAACGGCACCCTGATCTCGCGAGGCTCCGCGAGACCCCTGAACACCCCCCAAGGGCCATCAGCTGTAGGTCCTGCAGGAGAATGGATATGTGGTTAGTGGGAGGGATGGGTCAGTCTGTATGGCATTAACAACTCAAGTTGGACGGTTCATCGAGTTAGGGGCCAGTGGATCCTCACCTCTGCACCATGCGCCGACCTCCACGTTGGTGACCGTTCTGTCCTCAGCCACCCCTGTAACCTCCAGGAACTGCTCCTCATAGGGGTAAGGACCCTGATGTCTGGTACCCCGTAGCCCGTCTGGGTCTTCTCCCGTAAGTTTGGGCTGACCTCTCCTGTGGGGACACAGAGGGTGCATTGTTAGCCGCAAGCATGGTTACTCGTGGTGGGGGTGCTTGGGGGTTGTGTGAGGGGGCCAGGAGGAGATGGGCTGTATGAGGGAGGGATGGGGTTGTATGGGGGGGGGGTGGAGTATGTGGGGGGGGGGGTTTGGGGGTCCGGCGTGAGCTCACCCGAGCAGCCCAGTGGAGGTTGTTGACCTTCTTGCAGCACTGGGTGCCGGTCCTGCTGGTCACACTCCCCGAGCTGATGGTCGCTGCCACTTCCTCAAGATGGCGGTGGCTTCCTGTGGCTGACCCTCCTGGGTCCTCGGGGGAACAGCGCATCCTGTCTGGCCTGCACCGCGTCCAACAGTCGTCTCAGGCCGGCGTCACCAAAACATGGGCTGGTCTCCATGGCAGCATGGCTGCGAGCAGATGGGGTTGGCTGTGCAGGAGCGGTTTAAGTGCTACTGTCACTTGTTGGCGGGGTGTGATTTAATGGAAACGTTTCTAAGTGTGGTAGCTCCCACAAAGAGAGAGAGAGATTAGGTAAAGCTGTTGCCCATCAAAGATGAACAGTTTGTGGTTTGAAAACCCACCAGAAAACCTCTTCGCTGCAGTGTTCTTAAAGGAGGATTCTAAATCAACAGCAAGGTTTCCAAGGGAAAAGAGAATGACCCAGCTATGGCTGCAGAGTGACTGCTCCAATGAGAAATCCCAGTACCAGCAGCGACTGTTGAAAGTGGCCCCTCAGCTGTAAACGCACATCTGGACAATGTGAATGTACAATTTCTGACTTTCCTTTTCACTTGGCCAAGTTTTAAACTCTGATACTTTGTAAAATATTGGGCGGGATTCTCCGTTGCCCAAAGCCAATATCGTAATTGGCGATAGGGCGGAGAATCCCTTCCGATGTCCAAATCGGGAGCGCCGCCGGTTTGACGGCGGTTTTCTATTCTCCGCCCCCCCTCCAAAATGGCGTCATCGCGTTGCACGGCGCACACCGTAGGAACAGTGTTGGTGCGTAATCGGAAGGCCCTCTCCCAAGAGTCGGGAGTTTTACCCGGCATGGCTACTAGCCCCTCACTGGTCCCAGAATCGGCGAGGGCTCGCCGTCGGTTTTGGCGTCGTAAAACACCACTGTTTCCACGCTGGCGCCGGCACTTACCCGCAAAATCGGAGAATCCAGCTTATTATCGCTGTTTATTAATATTGTGGGGGGTGGATGTGTGGGAGGGGGTGTGGGCAGAAGGTTGAGATTCTGTGCGTTTTTTTTGCATTCATGGGAAGTTTGGGATATTTATACATTTTAAATATTTTTGTTAATCTCTGGATCTTTACCTGAATTAGTTTTAACCTTCAAACTACTTCTTAACTTAAGGAACCTGGCTGGTTTATTTATTGCAACAAGCTAGATGCAGTTGAGTCAATATATTGATTTGGCAATATCACCTCCTTTTTAAATTCAAATTATGTTACAGCTAACTCAGGAGTGGGGCAGAGAGAGGAGTCTGTTCATACACAATTCTGGTGGGGTTTTATTTTTTATGAACCATTTCTTGGCATGCTTAAAGTTATTGGTGAGGCAGATGCTAACAGGGAGTTTGAGAGCTAGCGATGGAGTTGACCTTCACCAGTACGCCTTGAAACAGCTGTGCTCTTGGTAACAAGTACAGCAATTTCACTATAGGGAGAGGCCACTTTCCCAGTTGTGGATGTTCTGAATTTTGTGCGTATCGCAATTCAGCTTTTTGCAAGCCTGCATAGAACCCCCAGCTATTTGGGAAGATTCTAATGGCGAAAAAAACAATTGCATATGTATTCTAGCTCAGGGTAATTTGACCTGCTACATAAAAAAGATGCTTCCCGTTTTACCATGAGTCCAGGCTACAATGCAGAATCCTTCAACAAATGACCATGGGCTAAAAATAAGGCAGGTTCAAGCCAGACTGGAATTAAACACAGGGACCTTCTAGGTTTAGATGTCTCAGTACCACAACCGGATTTTGCACAGTTTCCTCAGACAGGTTTAGGAGCTCGACCTACACAGACATTAGTAATGTTTAGCTATGGCGTACAGCCATAGGATCATTGAAATTTTAGTTTCCACCTCTAACTGTTTGATCCAGACACTGAGATTTCATTGAGTAATTTAGCTACACACCCCAGGGGGACGGTATGTCATGATCAGCGGGGCCCTGGATGGGGCACCGGTAGTACTGGTTAACGTGTACACACCCAACTGGGACTACACGAGCTTCATCAAAAATGCCATGGCAGAAATTCCCGACACAGCGTCGCACCGACTAATCATGGGGGTGGGGGGACTTCAGCTGTGTACAGGATCCGATGACTGACAGATCAAGATCCAAAACGGGGAAAACCTCAAGCACGGCAAGGGAACTCGGTCACTTTATGGAACAAATGGGAGCGGTGGACCCCTGGAGGTTCACCCACCCAGCGGAGAAGGAGTTCTCTTTCTTCTCCCCACTGCACAATGTATACACCAGAATTGACTTCTTTGTGATGGGGAAAACGGTGCTTCCAGGGATAGACAAAGTGGAATACTCCGCAATTGTGATATCTGACCATGCTCCACACTACATGGACGTGAGGCTGGAGAAGGGCAGGGCCCGAAGCCCCACATGGTGGTTGGACATTGCCTTACTAGCAGACAAGGCCTTCAATGAAAAGATATCGCAGGCCATAGCAGAGTACATGGAGAACAACCAAAACGGGGAGGTTTCACCCTTCATGTTCTGGGAAGCGCTAAAGGCCACAGTAAGAGGGGAAATTATCGCTTTCAAAGCTCGAAGAAATATAGAGGAAATATGCTAGGCAGCAGCTGGTCAACTCCATATTGGAGGTGGACCGTAAATACTCCGAGGCCCCGACCGTAGAGCTCCTGGCGGAGAGGAAAGAGCTACAAAGGAATTTTGATCTGTTCTCCACCAGGAAAGCAGTGCACTAACTCCGCCAGGCACAGGGGACCCTATACGAACACGGAGACAAAGCCAGCCGCCTGCTGGCACACCAGCTGAGAAAGCAGGCAGCCACCAGAGAAATTGCACAAATCCGGGATACCAGAGGCACATTAGAAACAGAACCAGAAAAGATCAACAAAACCTTCAAGGCCTTCTACCAAGGGCTGTACACCTCAGAGCCCCCAATGGGTGAGTCCGGGATGAAACGGTTCCTTGATGGACTGGACATTCCAGTCGTGGGGGAGGGCAGAAAACGGGGCCTGGAAGCACCACTAGCACTGGGAGAGATCATGGACAGCATTAGCTCCATGCAGGCAGGGAAGGCGTCGGGACCGGATGGGTTCCCGGCGGACTTCTACAAATAATTTGCGGCAGCACTGGCCCCGCACCTGCGGGAGATGTTCGCAGACCCGCTAGCGAAGGGCACACTGCCACCCACGCTAGCACAGGCCTCAATCTCGCTGATACCTAAGAAAGATAAAGACCCAACGGAATGTGGGTCATACAGACCCATCTGACTGCTGAACGCAGATGCCAAAATACTGGCCAAAATCCTAGCCAAACGATTAGAAGACTGTGTACCAGAGGTGGTTGCAGAGGACCAGACGGGCTTTGTCAAAGGTAGACAGCTAACCTCGAACATCAGGTGCCTGCTGAACGTGATAATGACCCCATCCGGGGAGAGAACACCTGAGGTGATTGTCTCCCTCGACGCAGAAAAGGCCTTCGACAGAGTCAAATGGAAATACCTCATAGAGGTACTGGAGCAGTTCGGGCTTGGAACAGGGTTCACCTCCTGGGTAAAAGTCCAATACCACGCTCTCATGGCGAGCGTACGGACCAACAATACCAACTCCCGATACTTCCAGCTGCACAGGGGCACCAGACAAGGATGCCCACTGTCCCCGCTGCTGTTCGCTCCAGCTAGCAAACCATTAGCAATTGCTCACAGAGCAGAAAAATGCTGGAGGGGGATCCGAAGGGGAGGCAGAGAGCACAGAGTCTCACTCTACGCAGATGACCTGCTCCTCTACATTTCGGATCCACAGAGCAGCATGGACGGAATCATCGCGCTCCTGAAACAGTTTGGCGCCTTCTCGGGCTACAAACTCAACATGAGCAAAAGCGAGATCTTCCCGGTACACCCACAAGTAGGTGGGGCAGCCCTAACGGAACTGCCGCTTAAACAAGCCCGACACAAATTCCGCTACCTGGGGATCCAAATAGCCCATAACTGGAAAGAGATCCATAAATGGAACCTCACCAGTCTGACAGAGGAAGTAAAAAAAGGACCTGCAAAGATCGAACACACTCCCACTCTCCCTCGCGGGGAGAGTCCAGACGATCAAAATGAACGTACTGCCCAGGTACCTCTTCCTATTCAGATCCATCCCGATCTACATCCCCAAGGCCTTTTTCAAAGCACTAGACAAACTAATCATGGCGTTCGTATGGAGTGGGGGGTGGGGATGGGGGGGTGGGGGGGGGGGGGGAGTGGGGGGGGGGGGGGGGGAAGAATGCTAGGATCCCAAAGAAGGTCCTACAAAAATCTGGAGGGAGGGCTAGCCCTCCCAAACCTACAATTCTACCACTGGGCGACGACAGCCGAGCGAATAAGGGGATGGATCAATGAGCCGGAAACCGAGTGGGTGCACGGGCAAGAGGCCTCCTACAGGGGGACCTCCCTCCGGGCCCTCGCCATGGCGGTACTCCCATCCCCACCCAAAAAACACTCCAGCAGCTCGGTAGTGTCCTGGAACCAACTACGGCAGCAGTTTGGCCTAACCAAAATGTCGGACAAAGCTCCCATCTGCAACAACAACCATAGGTTCACACCAACGCTGACTGACGCCACCTTTAAAAAGTGGGACAGGACGGAGGACACTGACAGTCAGGGGCCTATACACGGACGGCAGGATCGCAACACTGGACGAACAGACAGAGAAATTCCAGCTAGCCTGGGGGAAGGAGCTAAGGTACCTGCAACTCAAAAACTTCCTACGAAAGGAGACAAGGACGTACCCACAACCGCCATGACAGGCATTACTGGAAGAGTTACTGGACGCAAGCATCCTAGATAAAGGGAACTGTAGTGACATGTATGAGCGACTGGTAGAAAGGGCCGACACCGTACTGGGCACAACAAGAAAGAAATGGGAGAAAAGAAAGGCGAACAACAGGAGAAGGCGAGGGGGTGATGGGGGCAGAAATGGGAGGGGAGGTGGGGGGGAAGAGGGAGGAGACAGGGAACAATAGAGGGGAACCAGTGAGGTCGGGGGGGAGGCAAGGGAATGACAGCCGGAAGGAGGGCACGGGAAATGATAACAAACTTGGCATCTACAGGAGCAGAGAACAACAAAATCCGGGCAAAAGACGGGATGATCGACTGAAGCTGATGTGACGACAACGGCAGCGAAATCCGTCCGGGAGAAGCAAGCGACAACACCAACACCAGATCCATTCGCGTATTGCCCTCTGTAATTGTTCTGTAATTGTTTCCCCGGCGCCCAAATGTATATGTACCCCCCCAGTTTCACCCCCCACAAACAGATGCCTACTTTTGTGCTAAAAACAATACTGCCAATTGGACAGAGCTGCTGTTGAGCTAGTGCATAACACCCTACCAGTTATTTTATTCTAACTTTTTTTTGTTGCTTGCTTTGTTTTTTGTGCGTGTTCCCTTCTCTTCTATATAAATAATGTATATTTTATTCTGTGCACATAACAGTAAATATACTTTGTTCAAAAACCCAATAAATAACATTTATTTTAAAAAAATTTAGCTACACACTTTTGTCAGTGCTAACTTCTTAATTCCCACTCTTAAATAAACAGAGACTACGACACAGAGATCATGCACTGGGTTTTTTCTTCACTGGGCATGCAATGTTTATTGGTTGAGGCACTGATCTCAATTTCCTTTGCCTGAAGACCAAGCAGCACTTGAATAATTGAGAGAAATATTTCTCAACTCCCACTGCCTCCTGTTTCTCTCTGCTTCCGAATGCATTATATTTATTTTATTCCTCACAGATAGATGGTAGGCTGACTGTAACCTACCGGGATTGAAACCCAAGGCCCTTCTGCCTCTGAATGGGTCATTTAACCAGCTGGACCACTAGCATAGGACGACCGTTGACCTTGAGCATGAGAAGTAGAGCTAATAATGTCTATAAATATTACATTGAGACAGCTGGGTTTCAGCTGAGCTGACCCAGATTTACTACATTTGCTGTAAGATTACCTTTGGATGTTGAACTCTGTCTAATGAATCCCTCATGTAATAAGTGAAGAGTTCTTATTGAACTCTAGAAGTGAGAGAGAGAATCAGTGCCAAGGACCATTATCATTTCCAGGTCCCGCATCATCCTGACCTGGATAAGTGTTGTTGTTGCTTTGTCGTCGATTTGGACACTATCCAGAGATTCTCCACCAAACAGTTTTTTGGGCAACACGGAAAGACTTGCATTTATACAGCACCTTTGAAATTCTCTGGATGTCTCAAAGCGTTTTATAGTCAATGAAGTAGCTTTGTGATGTAGTCGCTGCCGTGTTGTTGGAAATGTGGCAGCCATTTCATGCACAGCACACCACCACCTACAACAAGGTCATAAAAACCCCAGAATATTTGGGGTTTCTTGATGATTAACAGATAAATATTGGCTATAAATCTAGGATATCCCCTCTTCTCTAGCAATAAGGGCAGTAGGATCTTTTACATCTGCCTGGCAGGATAGGTGGCACCATGGTTTACATCTCACCTGAAAGACGACACCTCTACCAGTGCAGCACTTCCTCAGTACTACGCTGGAACATCACATGATGGACTGAGGTTGGGGAATGAATAGTCTTATAATTTTTAACTAATTCATTATTATAATAGGGTTTAAAGGCATCCATTGACTTTCATAGGAATCAAGGAAACGTTGATAACTATTATTACAAATAATCACCGAGTGTACAATGATAACTGTTACTAATAATAGTCACATGTGCACAATGATAAGAATGAATAAAATTGCAATGATAACTCTTACTAATAATAACCACATGTACTCAGGGTGACACTTATGGTGCCAGAGAATTCAGCATATCATAGGTTCCAAGGGGATGAGTCCACGCCTTGTTGAACTCTGATGTATCTTCTTATACTTTTGTGTCATACCAGGTAGATTATAATCCATATATTTCACAACATTGCCTCACCCAAATGACTTAACTCACATCCTGATTTTTCTAACATCTGGCCAAGTTTAACCCATGCCTTTAACTCGGCGTCCACCGTCGTCAGATGGTCGCAGAACGTTAGCATACAGTCTAACTTCACATTGTAAGAGGTCAAAATGGGATCAAAAGGGGAGGCAGTGGCGTACTGGCATTGTCACCGGAGTAGTAATCCAGAGACCCAGAATAATGCTCTGGGGACCCTGGTTCGAATCGTGCTATGGTAATTTGTGAAATTTGAATTCAATAAAAAAATCTGGAATTATAAAGTCTAATGATGATCATGAAACCATTGTCGATTGTGGTAAAAATCCATCTGATTCACTAATGTCCTTCAGGGAAGGAAATCTGTCATCATTATCTGGTCTGGCCTGGCTTACATGTGACTCCAGGTCCACAGAAATGTGGTTGACCCTTAAATGCTTTCTGGCTTGGGCAATAATGCTGGTCCAGCCAGCGAAGCCTACACCCCATGAACAACAAACAAAAGGTAGAGCCACAGTAGGTCTCGTTCAAGATGGCAGCAACCAAGATGGCTTGGTCTGATCTTCCATTTTGGAAATGGAGATCATTACCACTAATGCACAGGTGGCTGCAAAATGTCTGGTTTACAGCCTGCAGCTTATGTCAAGGCACTTCATTTTGCTGACACAGTTGCAACAAAAACTTGCATTTATATAATGCCTTTCACAGAGGAAAACATCCCAAGGTGTTTCACAGGGGTTTCGCTACACCAAACCACATAAGGAGACATTCAGGCCAGGGACCAAAACATTTGGTCAAAAAAGTAAGTTTTAAGGAGGAAAGTATTCGGTCTTGGACAGATGAAGGCATGGCCACCAATGGTGGAGCAATGAAAATTATTTGGATGCACGAGAGGGAAGGACGGGAGGAATGCAGAGACCTTGGAGGATGGTGGACCTGGAGGAGGCTCCAGAGATGGAGAGCAATAAAGCCATGGAGAGATTCAAAAGAAAATGTGAACATTTTAAAATAAATCAAAGAGTTGTCAGACCAGGAGCCCATGTGGTGATGGATGAACGAGGCTTGCAGTGAATTAGGATATTGGCAGCAGAACTTGGGGTGACCTCAAGTTTATAGAAGGCTGAAGGTGGGAAGAACAAGCGCAGCAATACCATGGAATATCATTACATCCAAGTTTCAGCCCCAACTCTCTGTAGGACTCATACCATTGTATGATTTAGGGTTTGAGAGTCACAGATCACCCAAAATAATTGTTTGCGAATTCATAAGTGATTTTAAAGTATTTTATTGAGTTTAGATATGATACATAATCTAATTTGGCATAAAAGACCAGCAACATAACAGGTAAGAATGGATTATTGGTCCCAGGTCGGACAATGAAGTAGGGGTTCCTGATCTCCTTGGCTGATGGTGCCAATCTCCTCAGAACTGTTTCTTGGTCCCAGATCAGAACAATGTATGAATGAAGCTGATCTCCGTGACTGGCAGTTTCTTCTGTTTTCTGCAGTCTTCCAGAGCTATCCAAAGTTTTAGGCTAAAGCCAGCATGGATCACTTTGAAAAGCTATCTTCTGTCCAAGGTCTTCTTGGGCAGCACGGTAGCACAGCGGTTAGCACAGTTGCTTCACAGCTCCAGGGTCCCAGGTTCAATACCCGGCTTGGGTCACTGTCTGTGCTGAGTATGCACGTTCTCCCCGTGTCTGCGTGGGTTTCCTCCGGGTGCTCTGGTTTCCTCCCACAGTCCAAAGATGTGCAGGTTAGGTGGATTGGCCATGCTAAATTGCCCTTAGTGTCCAAAAAAAGGTTAGATGAGGTTATTGGGTTACGGGGATAGGGTGGAGGTGTGGGCTTAATTAGGGTGCTCTTTCCAAGGGCCGGTGCAGACTCGATAGGCCGAATGGCCTCCTTCTGCACTGTAAATTCTATGGTTCTATGGTAACTGATGTATTAGGCTAGAGACAGCCTCGAAAGGCTTTCTTCCCTCCAAAATAATGAGCGAGATTCTCTGGCCTCCACCTGGCGTAACCGTGGAATTTCCACCCTATGCCACCTGGAAATCCACGGTGGGGGGTGCTCCATCGGCGAGAAGATCCCGGAGGTATGGACAGCAAGAAGATCTCGCCTGACGAGATTCCATATATGTACTATATTTCTGGGAGGCCGATGCCAATTATTTATTCAATTGTCCATTGATAGTGGCAGCTATTTAAAGTAATTAATCCCTCCTATTTCCGTCTGAAGCCCATGAAGTCACCTTGAGTCTCATCACTTGCTAGGACAGCTTGTTTAACCTTCCAACGGTTGCTTTATGTATGGGTCATGAAGTCAGCTCCCATCCTGCTATCAGGTTTGACAATGTTTTATTTCAGTGCTTGCTCAACAGACATGTCCTTGCAGAGTTGTCCTGTGTTTGTCAAACCTGGAAGCTGCGACGGGAGCTTACTTTATAATCGAGAGAGAGAGAGCTATTCCTATTCATTAAATTTCTTGGGAATTTTAGCAAGTTATTATGCAGTGATTTCTTACAGCTTTCTGACTGGGACATGAAGTGCTGTTCCTTAGTACTGCGAGAGTAATTCCCTGGACACTGAGGTTGTAGTACAATTGAAGATTAGGAGGGATTTGGGGCCTGAAAGTATCGGAGGTGGATCAGTCAGTTGCTGTATAAATCACCCGATTTCTGTAGAACTGATACTTTTCATAACTGCTGCTGTTTATATCAACCAACGCCTTTCGCGAGGTCTGATGAACAACGACAACCACTGCGGAACTGCATGTGAGCTACAAAACCGCAGTGCCATTGTCGTCCTGCTGATGGCAGTGCTGGGTTTTCCAAAAAATCTCTCAGCCAAATGAAAATACAAAGGGGTACTTTCCACTTTGGGTGCAATCGGGCGGCTGAACCCAACCTGCTTGAAATTATGCAGGTCAGATCCATTTACATTACTGCTAAAATTTATTTGCAAGACCACAAATGTGAAATCTACCAAGAATCAGCAAAATGGGGCAGCACAATATCATTCCTTGATATTCTAACCTGGCTCTAAACGGGCCAATAAGCAAAAAAATGAAGATTTTAAGCAAGAGTCTCTCCTCCTTCATCTGGAAGTAAGTTAAAATCACTGAAAATTACTTTTTAACGGCCCCGACTGAACCACTGAATAATTTCACTCCACTGATCAGTTTCTTGGTAAATTAAATATCTTTAATGTTTAAAAACGTTGAAAACATGCCTACTATCTGCTGAAAAAACAAACAAACTTGGATTTAAGAGCATCATTGAATGACTGCAAAATGGCTGAAATTGGTGGAAAGTGCAGGCTCATTATTTCAATCAGGCAGAGTGGTTCGTATCAAAAATAGAAAAGGCTGGAAAATCTCAGCACGTCTGACACTATCTGTGGAGAAAGAACAGAGCTAACGTTTTGAGGCAGATGCCTCTTTGTCAGAGCTCGTTTTGTGGTTAGTATTGTGGGCAGGGCCAGTTTGATGGCTGCGGCCGTTTTCCACGGTGATAAAATTAGCGTTAAAATTTACATCCTTCAACCTATTCCGCCACTTTGACCAGTTCCAGGTGGGTTAAAAGAATTTGAACCATTCAATAGTTCCAAAGGCGTACACTAGTCAGCTTCCTAATAAGTTAAATACTTTTCATAAGGAAAAGTTTTTTAAAAGTCTCTACTAGGTCACGCGCACTGAAGAAAATAAAAGCAATTCCAAGAGGAGCAAAATCTCAAATCTTTGAGGTACCCCCCTCCCCCAATCCGATTCTGGGGAACCCGGACGTTGTGGCCCTATTGTTTAAAAATTTCCAGAATGTTTACACTAGTTCAGCTGATTTTGCATGGATTGGACTGTAATTTCGGAGCAAAACTATCGAAAATATCAGCCGAAGATCTTTAAGGTTCTTGAATCGTAAGGAGTTTGTTTGTCTGGTTATAATTTTCTGATTAGTTCCATTGGTGGGGAGCATTGTTATGGCACCAGTACATGGTGGGTCAGAAATCGTGAGCAGAGAACTTGTGATTGTCTGATCTAAACTGGTGAAAGTCACATAGTCCCAGAGGATTATCGGCCGTTCTCTCCGGGGAGGGAGAGAGAGAGAGAGAGCTGACTGGTGGTGATTTAACCCGAGGGCCACCACATCTCAGACGTGGAACAAGGTTGAGAAGGCAGGGCCTTCATTGATAACTTCAGCCGGTACGGGAATTGAACCCACACTGTCAGCTTCACTCCACATCACAAATCAGCCGTACAGCCAACTGAGCTAACCGACCTCCCTTTGGGCTAATGCCTGTTGAGCAACTCCCATTGCCAATGAGAACATCCCTCGTCCCTCTGCAAATCCGGTAAACATTTTCTAAATGAGAAGGAAACGTGCGTACTTTGCAGTTGGAAAACTGCAACAGGTCTGTCATCGTCACAAAATAATTGCAAGTTAATATTTTGAGTGAAAACACTTTGACAGATCTTTCGATCCTCCCCCTCCATCTGTCTTTCTTCAGATGCTGACAAACCTGTTCTGCTATTGCCGTAAGTTTTTATTTGTGTTTAGTCTCCTCTATCATGTTCCCGTTTTAACTTTTCAAATTGCTGGTCTTCAAGTGGAACATTTTAGCCAATGAGGACTATGGAGTAAATATTCTGCTCTGCTAATTTTTTTATCCTTTCATAGTATGTTGGTGTAGCCGGTGGTGGAGCGAAATGTAGTTGCAGGAGCTCTAAGAAAATGTGTTGGCCATATCATTTCTAAATCTTTGATCATTTGAGTCCCCAAGTGTCAGTAAAGCTATGCTTTTTAAGTGGTCGGCACTTTATTTTGAATCATGCAGAATTTTGCATCATTAGTTTTTAGTTTTATGATGCAACAATTTAAATATTTAATTCAAACTTATTAATTACAAAAATATTAACTTACTACCGACTGGGGGATGGTGTATGGAGGGATCATTGCTTTTTTGGTTTATAGTTATAACCTAGAACTGGGTATAGAGGGCACAATTTCAAAATTTGAAGGTGATGCAAGGCCTGGTAGTATTGTGAACTGTGAGGAGGGCAGTGATAGACTTCAAGAGGTTCTCGACAGGCTGGTGGAATGGGCAGACATGTGGCAGATGAAACTCAATGTGGAGAAGTGTGAAGTGATACATTTTGGTCAGAAGAAGAGGAGAGGTTGCATAAAACGAAGAGTACAATTTGAAAGTAAATGAAGAAGCAGAGGGACCTGGGGTATATGTGCATAAATCATTGAAGGCAGCAGACAGATTGAGAAAGCAGTCAACAAATTATACTGAATCCTGTGTTTCTTAAAGAGGGGCACAGGGTACAATAGCAAGTAAGCTATGAATATAATAACTAGGTGCAGGAGTAGGTCATCTGGCCCCTCGAGCCTGCTCCACCATTCAATGAGATCATGGCTGATCTTTTGTGGACTCAGCTCCACTTTCCGGCCCGAACACCATAACCCTTAATCCCTTTATTCTTAAAAAAACTATCTATCTTTATCTCAAAAACATTTAATGAAGGAGCCTCTACTGCTTCACTGGGCAAGGAATTCCAGGGATTCACAACCCTTTGGGTGAAGAAGTTCCTCCTAAACTCAGTCCTAAATCTACTTCCCCTTATTTTGAGGCTATGCCCCCTAGTTCTGCTTTCACCCGCCAGTGGAAACAACCTGCCCGCATCTATCCTATCTATTCCCTGCATAATTTTATATGTTTCTATGCGATCCCCCCTCATCCGTCTAAATTCCAATGAGTACAGTCCTAGTCTACTCAACCTCTCCTCGTAATCCAACCCCTTCAGCTCTGGGATTAACCTAATGAATCTCCTCTGCGCACCCTCCAGTGCCAGTACGTCCTTTCTCAAGTAAGGAGACCAAAACTGAACACAAGACTCCAGGTGTGGCCTCACTAACACCTTATACAATTGCAGCATAACCTCCCTAGTCTTAAACTCCATCCCTCTAGCAATGAAGGACAAAATTCCATTTGCCTTCTTAATCACCTATTGCACCTGTAAACCAACTTTTTGCGACTCTAAAGGACCAATATTTACCTTAGCCACTCTTTTTTGTTTTATATATTTGTAGAAACCTTTACTATCTGTTTTTATATTCTGAGCAAGTTTACTCTCATAATCTATCTTACTCTTTATAGCTTTTTTAGCAGCTTTCTGTTGCCCCCTAAAGATTTCCCAGTCCTATAGTCTGCCACTAATCTTTGCTACTTTGTATGCTTTTTCCTTCAATTTGATACTCTCCCTTATTTCCTTAGATATCCACGGTCGATTTTCCCTCTTTCTACCGTCCTTCCTTTTTGTTGGTATAAACCTTTGCTGAGCACTGTGAAAAATCGCTTGGAAGGTTCTCCACTGTTCCTCAACGGTTTCACCATAAAGTCTTTGCTCCAGTCTACCTTAGCTAGTTCTTCTCTCATCCCATTGTAATCTCCTTTGTTTAAGCACAAAACACTTGATTTTACCTTCTCACCCTCCATCTGTATTTTAAATTCCACCATATTGTGATCACTCCTTCCGAGAAGATCCCTAACTATGAGATCCTGAATCAATCCTGTCTCATTACACAGGACCAGACCTAGGACCGCTTGTTCCCTCGTAGGTTCTATTACATACTGTTCTAGGAAACTATCGCGGATACATTCTATAAGCTCCTCCTCAAGGCTGCCTTGACCGACCTGGTTAAACCAATCGACATGTAGATTAAAATCCCCCATGATAACTGCTGTACCATTTCTACATGCATCAGTTATTTCTTTGTTTATTGCCGGCCCCACCAGAATGTTACTATTTGGTGGCCTATAGACTACTCCTATCAGTTACTTTTTTGCCTTACTATTCCTGATTTCCACCCAAATGGATTCAACCTTATCCTCCATAGCACCGATGTCATCCCTTACTGTTGCCCGGATGTCATCCTTAAATAACAGAGCTACACCACCTCCCTTACCATCCACTCTGTCCTTCTGAATAGTTTGATACCCTTGGATATTTAACTCCCAGTCGTGACCATCCTTTAACCATGTTTCAGTAATGGCCACTAAATCATAGTCATCAACTCATTTACCTTATTCCGAATATTACGAGCATTCAGGTAAAGTACACTTATGTTTGCTTTTTTACCTCTGTTCTGAATCTTAACACCTCGATCAGTAACCTCTCCTCAGTTATATTTCCTCTTAACCTTTCTCCTAATTTTCCTTGTCGTTGAACCCATATGTTCATGTAACAACCTGCCGCGTCACTTACCATTAATGTTTTCCCTTCCCGTTTTATTCCTTTTAGTATTCCTGGTCCTATTCACTGAGCTCCCCTCAGTCACTGTACCTTGTACAGTTGCCCTTTTTGATTTTTGACTATGGCTTCTCTGCTTTACACTTTCCGCCTTACATCCTTTTGTTTCTGTCCCTGTGTTACTACCTTCCAACTTCCTGCATCGATTCCTATCCCCCTGCCACATTAGTTTAAACTCTCCCCAACAGCTCTAGCAAACATTGGTTCCACTCCTGCCCAGGTGCAGACCGTCCGGTTTGTACTGGTCCCACCTCCCCCAGAACCGGTTCCAATGCCCCAGGAATTTGAATCCCTCCCTCTTGCTCCATCTCTCGAGCCACGCATTCATCCTATCTATCCTGACATTCCTACTCTGACTAGCTCGTGGCACTGGCAGCAATCCTGAGATTCCTACCTTTGAGGTCCTACTTTTTAGTTTAACTCCTAACTCCCTGAATTCAGCTTGTAGGACCTCGTCCTGTTTTTTTTACCTATATCGTTGGTGCCTATGTGCACCACGACAGCTGGCTGTTCACCCTCCCCCCCCCAGAATGTCCTGCAGCCGCTCCAAGACATCCTTGACCCTTGCACCAGGGAGGCAACATACCAACCTGGAGTCTCGATTGCGTCCGCAGAACCGCCTGTCTATTCCCCTTACAATTGAGTCCCCTATCACTATAGCCCTGCCATTCTTCTTCCTGCCCTGCTGCACAGTAGAGCCAGCCACGGTGCCATGAACCTGGCTGCTGCTGCCTTCCCCTGGTGAGCCATCTCCCTCAACAGTATCCAAAGCGGTATATCTGTTTTGCAGGGAGATGACCACAGAGGACACCTGCACTGCCTTCCTACTCTTGCTCTGTCTTTTGGTCACCCATTTTCTATCTCCCTCAGTACTTTTCACCTGCGGTGTGACCAACTTGCTAAACGTGCTATCCATGACGTCCTCAGCATCGCTGATGCTCCAAAGTGAGTCCATCCGCAGCTCCAGAGCCGTCAAGCGGTCTAACAGGAGCTGCAACTGGACACACTTCTTGCACTTGAAGGAGCCAGGGACAGTGGACATGTCCCTGAGCTCCCACGTCGCACACGAGTTGCATGACACGGGTCTGAGATCTCCTGCCATGTCTTAAACCTTCGGTTAACTTCAACAATTACAATTTCCCCCCCCCAAAAATAATAAATAAATAAATAAACAACGAAGAAAAAAAATAAATATACACCAATGGAAACAAAAAGAAAACAGAAACACTACTTACCAGTCACTTACCAGGGATAAAAAGCACTTCCTCCCCACCCAGCTTCGAATTCCCACCTAGATTCAAATTCCCAAACTCAATCTTGGTTCTGTCTCACTCTGGCTGTGTCTTCTCTGGCTCACTGGGAGAACTCACTGGGAGTGAGTTTACAAGTTGCTCTTTTTAATCTTCATAAAACACTGGTTCAGCCTCAACGGAAAGGATGTGATGATTTTAGAAAGTATGTAGGAAAGATTTATGAGAATGGTTTATGAGAATAGGGCCGGCATGGTGACACAGTGGTTAGCACTGCTGCCACACAGGTCAGGGACCCGGGTTGAACTCCAGCCCCAGGTGATTGTTTGCGTGAAGTTTGCACGTTCTCCCTGTGTCGGCGTAGGTTTGCTCCGGGCGCGCTGGTTTCCTCCCAAAGTCCAAAGATGTTCAGGTTAGATAGGGTTATAGGCTTTGGGGATAGAGCAAGAGAGTGGGCTTAGGTAGGGTGCTCTTTCAGAGGGTCGGCGCAGATTCAATCAGCCGAATTGCCTCCTTCTGCACTGCAGAACTTCTATAGTTCTATGGTTCAGAGGATGAGACTTCAGTTAAGTGGTTAGATTGGTGAAGCTGGGACTGTTTCCCCTTGGAGAAGAGAAGGTTTGAGAGGAGGTTTGTTAGACATGTTCAGAATCATGAGGGGCCTGGGGGACGTACATGGGACAGAACTATTCCCATTGGCAGAATATTACAAACCCTAATGTGAATAACAAAAGAACCAGAGGCGACACAGGAAAGACATTATCCAACAAGTGTCTTGGATTTGGGATTCACTGCCTGAGTGAGTTGTGGAGACAGATTCAATTGCAGTTTTCAAAAGGGAACTGAATAATTATCTGAAGTAAAAAGATTTTACAGGGATAGATTGAAAATGTGGAGGAGTGAATGGGACTATCTGAGTTGTAATGGGCGCGATTCTCCGAACCCCTACCAGGTCAGAGAATCGCCGGGGGCTGGAGTGAATCCCGCCCCTGCCGTGTCCCGAATTCTCCACCACCAGAGATTTGGCGGGGGCGGGAATCGCGCCACGCTGGTCGACGGGAATCGTGGCGGTCGGCGGGCCCACCCCCGGCGATTCTCCAGCCCGCGATGGGCCGAAGTCCCGCCGCTGTCAACTCTCTCCAGCCGGCGTGGATTAAACCACCTTGTGAACGGCGGGACAAGGCGGCGCGGGTGGGCACCGGGGTCCTGGGGGGGGGGCCCTTAAATGTGCGCAGACTTCCGCACCTTTGGGGCGGCCCGATGCCGGAGTGATCCGCGCCGCTTTGGGCGCCGGGTAGCGGACATCGCGCCAGTTTGCGGAGAATCCCGCCCAATATGCTGAATGGTCTCCTTCGGTACTGTAACCATTCTATGATTCTGGTATGGATTCATTAAAGGGACTTGATAAACAAATGGGAAAGAAAGAAGTTGAAGGTTACCCTTATATTGAGATCAAGAATGTTTGGAGGAGGTTTATGTGGAACAGAAGAACCAACATAGACAGGGTAGGCCAAAGGGTCTGTTTCTGTGCTGTAAATTCCCTTTAAAGCTGCCTGCAGGGAATACAGCTGCGTGTTTCTCAATCGCGCGCCGTTCCCTGCTGGCGGCATTCTATGTTCCCGTCTCTTGTCAATGGGATTTCCGTTTATGTCCTTTTTTTGGACCTTGGGGAGATTCTCACTGAAATCTCCCAAACTTTAAATGTTTTCTGGAGTGTTGAGCTGAAGAACCTGGTCCTCAGAGATCAGGGCCCGATTTTAAAAGGGTCTCAAAGTTAAGTTGAAGGCCCCCCTCCCACCCCTCCACCCCCCATGGACAACGCGATCCCCATAGACATGGACAACATCATCAACTTTTGACCCAGGGGGGGCAACCTCCCCCTCCCCACCCATCGCTAAATGTCTAGGCCATCCCACCCTACACCACGCAGGTGAGTATGAGGTTGACCCACTCCTCCTCCCATCCATCCTCGCCGGCATCACGCTCCACCCTCCCCAAGCCAGTGATGTTCCGCTACAGGGTCGCTGAGCGCCCCACCCCTTTCAGGCCACGCCCTCTTTAAGGACCTCCCCCACCTTTCAGGTGCCCCCATTTTCAAGTCCCACCTTTTCAGAATCCCCCCACCACCCATTCCAGGATCCCTTCAGGTCCCCCTCAGGCCCTCCTTCATTCCTCCCCCTCCCCGCTTTTGTGGCCATGATTTCTCTCAGGTACCACCAAGGTGCAAGGTTGGAACTGCCAGGGTGCCAGCGTGCCAGGTTTGACACTGTCAGGTTTGATGCTGGGGGAACATTGCACTGCCCTGTCCCTGAATACCCGTGTGTTCCAATGGCCTCTGAGTCCCCTGGCATGGCCAACATGCCTGGTTTCCATTTTTAGAAACCATTAGTGATTCCCGCCTCATGTTGTGTCAACAGTGGCAGAGAAGTGCGACCTACATAGGTCCATTCCCCTGACCTATCCTCATAACCTTGTGCATGATCAAGGCCAATCAACCTAACCTGCACATCTTTGGACTGTGGGAGGAAACTGGAACACCCGGAGGAAACCCACACAGATACGTGCAGGCTCCGAACAGACCCAAGGCCGGAATCGAACCCAGCTCCGTGGTGCTGTGAGGCAGCAGTGCTGATTGCTGCGCCGCTTCGAGACTGGAGGTTTGCCAGCGTGGAGACAGAGGTTTATTAGCAAGGAGAGTGAGGGGGCACAGCTTAGAGAGTGGAGGATGTGTCAGCATGGAGAGTGATGGGGAGGGGGCGAGGCATCATCATGAAGAGTGTGGGGTGCTGGAGTTGGTGTTTGGAGAGATGAACATTCAAACAAGCCAAGTTTGGACCAGATCAGTTGGATGTTGTTCTGATGATACATCTACCCATCATGTTTTACCTTTCCACTTTCAGGTGGCAATGTATCTGTTGTGGATCTCCATATATCTGTTTTTATTTCAGATTTATATGGTTTAAATCTTGAGCCAGACAGTTTGAACATAGAACATAGAACATACCGTGCAGAAGAAGGCTATTTATTGGGCCCATCGAGTCTGCAGCGACCCACTTCAGCCCTCACTTCCACCCTATCCCCGTAACCCAATAAGCTCTTCTAACCCTTTTGGTCACTAAGGCCAATTTATCATGGCCAATCCACCCAACCTGCACATCTTTGGACTGTGGGAGGAAACCAGAGCACCCGGAGGATAACCCAAGCAGACACGGGGAGAACGTGCAGACTCCGCACAGACAGTGACCCAGCAGGGAATCGAACATGGGACCCTGGCGCTGTGAAGCCACAGTGCTATCCACTTGTGCTACCGTGCTGCCCAAATGTGTTTGATTTTGAATGATGTGTTTGAATGACAGATACCCAGATACCCAGAATGCTGATAGACCTGACCCAAGAGGGGACGAAATCTGGATAATTCCGCATTGAAATAGAATTGCTAGCATGAGAACCCAAGGTGCAGAGTTAATTCCTCATCTGTTCCATTGAATAGGAAGGAATTGGACTAAATTAACTCAAACTAGGTCACTCAAATCTCAAGTATCTGAGTTATTGTTCCAGTTTGCCGTGGTTAATTTATTTTTAAAAACCTATCCATGGAGAGATTCCTGACTTGCCACTGTGTCGGCTATCTCAAATCAGTGAGGAAAATAGGTCAGGCATTCTAACAAATCAATAGTTTGCTTTTTATATACATTCTGACATGACTCTCGCTGGGACTTTCCTCCCCTGCCATGGTGGGACCAGCCGCAGGGGATGTAAGAGGTCAGCCCAAAGTCTGGAAGGTCCCGTCAATAGGCGGGTCCGGAAGACCTCTGGCTCACTGGATGGGAGGGGCCTAAACCCCATGAATCTGTTGATCAGAGAAAAGAACCTATAAAACAGACAGGCCAAACAGAAAAGGTCAGTATGTTCGTCAAACTCTTCCCACACTCTCCCAAGCCTCAAAAAACTCCCATATTTGAACTACCGCCCCTGCAGTTATGTTAACGTAAATAAAGTGAGCGATTCTCCCAAATGGGAACAAAATCCTCTCGCGAGCGCGTTTAGACACATGGGGCTGGATTCTCCTCACCCCGACGCCGAAATTGCGTTCGGCGACGGGGCGGAGAATCCAGTTTCACGCATGAAATCGGGTCTGGCGCCGGTCCTGCGATTCTCCACCCCCCGAAAAGCGGCGTACTCACCGAGCATCCACCACCTGAAGCCAATGCTTGAGGCTCACCCCGCTATTCGCCGCCCCGAACGGCCAAATTCCTGACGACGTATTTCTAATGTGGTCCTGCCTTTCGGGATACTCGCGAGGCGGCCGCCGCAGTCGGGGGCGGGCCGATCGGAGGCCGGGGGGTGGGGGCCTCATTCGGGACTGGGCTTTTATTGTGCGGGTGGTCTGGGTCGGGCGAGCAGCAGATCGGGGGCACTATTTCCGCGGTCCAGGTCCACTGGAGGCTGCCACCGTAGGCATGCGCGGCCTCTGATCCGGAAGTGCGGGGGTCTGTATCGGCAGTTGGAGCTGCCCCCTACAAGGCTGTGAATCTGTGACCTTTTTACACCGGTTTTCCTGGCGTAAAAGACCACAGTTTTCACGACCACGTGGGGACATAGTCCTGAAAACGGAGAATCCAGTCCGTGTTTCCTGGTGCTCGCAGTGTCAAGAAACACAACGCTATTCAACGTGACTCGTATTGAATAAGGGGCCTGAACGGGGAATGCATGGCCAAGGCCTCACATAGCCCCGTTTTGTACAATGGGGAGCTCCACTCGCCAGAGCTCCTCAGTACAGCAATAAATGATGTCCCCATCTCCAAGGCCCCCAAATCAATCCCCAAACACACTATGAGAGGGTCCCTGGCTGCCCCCCCCCCCCCTCAACACCAACACCAGGCATCCCCAGCCCAATCGCATGCACAAAACGAATGCCAGCTTGGCACCGCAAACCTGGCAGTGCTCATGTCGCCTGGCAGTGCCATCTGGGCAGTGCCAGGCTGGCAGCCAGGTGGCACCGGAAGTGCCAGGCCACCACCCTACTCATAGGGCATGAAGCTGGCAGCCTCCAATCCCCTATGAGTCCCCCACACGTGCCAGTCTGTCTGGTCCCCGTTTGTGGGGACCAGCGCTGAATGGCGCTCATCCAAGGTCTCTGAGCCAAAGGGGTTGAATTCCAAAGCTTTCGGTACCTCGGGAATCTGCACATTAGAGCGAGGCCAGATGTCTCGCTCTAATATGCAAATTTTTCCAAACAGTTGCCATTGTGGGCAGGATTCACATCACATCATCTCATGAGGCGTTACAAGCCAGTTAGATCCCGGGAGCGGGCTGTCCCGGCTTTCAACAGCCACACTGCGCTGCAGCGAGCTCCTTTTCTGGAGCAGCATGGCTTTTGGGTCGCGCCCATAGTTGCCATAGTCCCAGATGACCATAGGCTGATTTCCTCTTTGAGGGGGAAAGCTGGCTGGTGGTAGTTTAACCTGAGAGTCATTACACCTCAGGTGAGAAGTAAGGCACCTTCATGAATAACCTCAGCTGGTACAGGAATTGAACTGGCGCTGAGGGCCTCACGCTGCATCATGAACCAGCTGTCCAGTCAACTGAGCTAAACTGACTCTGTAATCTCTTGAGAGAAGTAATTAAAAAAACAGAGGAAAAACCCCAGAGCCAGTAAGGGGAGAGAAATACTCCAGGGAAATTATTTTTCAACCCCCTCAGATGAATGGGGCCAGTCTTGGACATTATATGAACCAAGTGTTGTCAGAAAGAGGTATGTGCCCTTTTTCCCAGTGGATGAGAGACATTTTACCTTCAACATTCTGCACACAATTGAGCGCCAATGAAAGCTTCTATTAATGAAAATTGGGATGGTGTTTTCCCATTGGATGATGATCACTCTACCAATGTGCCACAGCCTCTCAAACTCGCATCCAATTGCTGTACCTTTCTGCTGCCCTCAGTGTTTTGCCTGTTTCTTCCATCTCCAGTTCCTGTTCAGAGCCCATCTCTCCCCATTGAAGCTTCTCATGGACATTCTTTCATGTCATAAGTGATGTCCCTGCGATGAGTGGCTTGTGAATGAAATAGTAGCACTGAAGCATGCATATATGACTGAATCAAATAAAGAATGTGTGAGCATTTTGAAAAGGTCAGCACACCTCACTTTGCTGCGCACCTGCTACAGTATAGCTCCAGCAGCCTGGAGCTGAATAAAGCCAAGTTTTTGTATGTTTGGAGAGCTGGTGCCGGCACAGTGGCCCAATGGCCTCCTTCTGCGCCATAACAATTCTATGGTTCGGCCCAAGTGATCCCCGAGACACTTTTGTTGGTGGCAGGTGGTGGCTGCTCTGTTAGGTCCCCATCACCAAGATTATCTACTTTTCCTTCCATAATATCACCTGTCTCTACTCCTGCCTCAGCTCATCTGCTACTGTAACTCTTGTCATTCCTTTGTTACCTGTATATGGCTATTACAACACCACACTGGCGGCTTTGCACCTTTCATCCTCCGCAAGTTGCTCCTTAAAATCAACACCTTTTGACCAAGACGTTAGAAACCTGCCCATATGTGGTTTATGTTATGGGCCAGGAGTTTGCAGTTTCATCCCCCAGTCACTGTGTGGGTTCTGAGGCAGGCAGCAGTGTACAATTGCATGGATGGGATTCCCTTTGGGATCTCCCTTCCCACCCATGCCCGGATGTGATTTTACAGTGAGGCAGACAGGGCTTTGGACGGGAAGTCCACCCTTGCCCCAATTTAGTGGGTTTTTTCCCACTCATTCTCATTTTTTAGGCTGGTGGGTGCTTGGAGACTGAGGGTGGGAAACAGGAAAAGTTCTCAACCTTGATCTCAAACGAGAAGACCCCTTCAGACTAGTGGCACCCTTCCGTAAAGGACCAGACAGCCCTGACCAAATCCACCCACCCCTCCAACCCTGGCTTACCCCCCGACATCAAGCTTGCCCGCCTCATCACCCCCCCCCCCCCCCCAATAGCATCCCCTACCTACGCTTCCCTCCCCAGGATGCCTGATATTTAACATAAGTGCAGTCCCAGAGCTCAGATTTGGATTAGATTTGGGTTTATTGTCACATGTACCGAGGTACAGGGAAACGCATTGTTCTGCGTACAGTCCAGACAGATCATTCCAAACATAAAAAACATAGGACATACGACGGATACACAATGTAAATACTTAGACATAGGGTGAAGCATACGGAATGTAGTACTACTCAATTAAGAAGATGCATGGAGAGATCAGTCCAGTCCGTAAGAGGGTCATTTAGGAGTCTGACAACAGTGGGCAAGAAGCTGTTTTTGAATGAAATGAAAAAATGAAAATCGCTTATTGTCACAAGTGGGCTTCAAATGAAGTTACTGTGAAAAGCCCCGAGTCGCCACATTCCAGCGCCTGTTCGGGGAGGCTGGTACGGGAATTGAACCATGCTGCTGGCCTGCCTTGGTCTGCTTTAAAAGCCAGCGATTTATTCCTGTGCTGAATCTGTTAGTGTGTGTTCTCAGACATTTGTATCTCCTGCCTGATGGAAGAGGTTGGAAGAGAGAATAACCTGGGTGGGAGGGGTCTTTGATTATGCTGTCCACTTTCCCAAGGCAGCAGGGGGTGTAGACCGAGTCAATGGATGGGAGGCAGGTTCGCGTAATGGACTGGGCTGTGTTCACGACTCTCTGTAATTTCGTACGGTCTTGGGCCGAGCAGTTGCTATGCTCGGCTGTGATGCCGCCTGATAGGATGTTTTTTTATGGTGCATCTGTAAAATTTGGTTAGAGTCATTGTGGACATGCTGGCTGTTGTGCTTTCTTGGTTGTAGCGTCGACGAGAGTGGACCAGGTCAGATTGTTGGTGATGTATACACCTGGGAATTTGAAGCTGTCAACCATCTCCACCTCGGCGTCATTGATGCAGACAGGAGTGTGTACGATACTCGGCTTCCTGAAGTCAGTTACCAGCTCCTCAGGTTTGCTAACGTTGAGGGAGAGATAGTTGCCGTTATACCACGCCACTAGGTTCTCAATTTCCCTCCTGTATTCTGACTCATAATTGTTCGTGATCTGACCCACTATGGTCTTGTCATTCAAAAACCTGTAGTTGGAGCTGGAGCCAAATTTTTGCCACACAGTCATGTGTGGACCGGGAGTATAGTAGGGGGCTAAGTACGCAGCCTTGCGGGGCCACGGTATTGAGGACTATCATGGAGGAGTAGTTGTTTATCCTTACTGATTGTGGTTTATGGGTCAGAGGTTTATGGAAGTTGAGGATCCAGTTGCAGATTGAGGAGCCAAGTCTGAGGTTTTGGGGCTTTGATATAAGTTTGGCTGGGATTATGGTGTTGAAGGCGGAACTGTAATCAATGAATCGGAGTCTGATGTAGGAGTCCTTGTTTGTCAAAATGCTCCAGGGATGAGTGTAGGGCCAGGGAGATGGCGTCTGCTGTGGATTGATTGAGGCGGTATGCAAATTGCAGTGGATCAAGGCATTCTGGGGGTATGGAGTTGATGTGTCCCTTGACCAACTTCTCGAAGCACTTCATAATGATAGATGTCAAGGCTAGCAGACAGTAGTCATTGAGGCATGTTGCCTGGTTCTTCTTTGGCACTGGTATGATGGTGGTCTTCTTGAAGCAGGGGGGAACCTCAGAATGGAGTAGGGAGTAGGATGCCTGCTGCTAATCAGAGCCTAATTGAGCATGAATTGCTAGAGGACCTGTCAGAGTCAGTGGGGATGCGTTCCTGCTGACTCTCAGGATGAGGGAGGGGCACCAAGCACTGACCATCCTGTAAATTCAGACTCAGATTTCAAAGGAACCCAGTAACGTTAATGATAAATTTGATCTCCCAGTTATTCACTGAAAGAATTACGCCACAGGTTTTCACATGTTAAACAAAAAGCTTTTACTGTACAAGAGTTTGAAAAACAAGTACTACTACTTAATACTGTATTCTGTGAATACTTATTCTTTAAGCTAAATGTTCAACTGTTAATTCTACACAAGATTTCCCCATATTTTACAGATCTTAAGGATTCCTTCAAGAGAGTAAACCAAATTTGTCACAGCTCTCAAGAATTCCCCTCAGTGTTCTTACTATTCTCCAAGATGATATTTCTTGGGGCTCTTTCACTAAAATAAATAAATAACCTTTATTGTCACAAGTTGACTTACATTAACACTGCAATGAAGTTACTGTACTAGAATCCAGCTAGGCAGTCCTCTAACTCTCTTTAAGCACCTCATGATTGTGGCACCCCAGCTCAAGCATGGGCCTCACCACTTTCTTGCTCAGTGACTCCAAAATCAGACTATTCCCTTAGTTTCTGAAAGCTCTTAGCATCACACCTACTACCCTTAATAGATTTCTCTTTCTGATAGTCTCAAAACTGCTTCCAGGTTTCAACTGGCTGTTGCTGTGAAAAAGCGTGAAGATAAAACCCCAAACCCAGAAAACTACCTCCCTGCAGTCTAACCCCATGGCATCATGGTGCTCCGGGATGTCCCAGACAGTGATTCAGCACTCGATTCTATTAAATGGGAACAAAGTCCCATGGCGAGTGCGTTAGCCGTGTGTTTCCCAGTGCTCTCAAAGCCGAGAAACACATGGCTATACAACACGACTCACGTTGTTTAAGGGGCCTCAGCGAGGAACAGGTGGCCGAGACTGCACATAGCCCCATTTTGTACACTGGGGAGCCCGCCCAGATCATGCTCTGTGCCTCTGGATTACTAGTCCGGTGACAATGCCACTGTGCCACTACCTCCCCTGATACAACTAACCATTAATGTAATTGGGGAACAGGAACTAGTTGTTTGTGAAGTAACAAAATTGTTTTGCTGTTTTATGACTGAGACCCTTTGAGTCTTGTGCCAAAGCCTGGAAAGCTATCTTTTTTTTTTCAATTTACATTATCCAATTCATTTTTTTCCAATTAAGGGGCAATTTAGCGTGGCCATTTAACCTGTGCACATCTTTTGGGTTGTGGGGGCGAAACCCACGCAAACACGGGGAGAATGTGCAAACTCCACACGGACAGTGACCCAGAGCTGGGATAGAACCTGGGATCTCGGCACCGTGAGGCAGCAGCACTAACCACTGCGCCACCGTGCTGCCCCTCGGAAAGCTATCTCAAACAACAGCCTAGCATGGCCATATTTACAGAATCATACCTTACAGATAACCTCCGAGACACCACCTTCAACAACCCTGTGGACATCCCAGTCACACCAGCAGGACAGACCCAACAGTGGTGGCAGCACAGTTGTATACAGTCGGGAGGGAGTTACCCTGGCATTCTTCAGTATCGGCTTCAGACCCATTGACACCATCCAGGATAAAATAGCCCGCTTGATTGGCATCCATCCATGAACATTCACTCCCTCCACACTGGGGAAAAGTGGCAGCAGTGTATACGATCTACAAGACGCACTGCATGAACTCACCAATGCTCCTGAGACAGCACCTTGTGAACCAATGATAACTACCATCTAGGAGGACAAGGGCACCAGATACATGGGAACACTACTGCCTGGAAGTTCCCCTCCAAGTCACTCACCATCGTGACTTGGAAATGTAGCACTGTTCCTACACTGTTGCTGGGCCAAACTCCTGGAATTCTCTCCTTAACAGCTGCACCTACACCTCAGGGGTCACAACGGTCTGAGAAGGCAGCTTATCACCACATAATCAAGGGAAAATAGGGATGACCAATAAATGCTGGCATAGTTAGCAGAGCTCACATCCTTTGAATGAATAATTTTTATAAATCCACTCTCCACTTTGCTTGGCTAGAGAGCAGGGCAGAACCTGCAGCATAATTCAAATCAACAGGCCATGCATCACTCGAAGGACACACTGGTCTTTAACCCATATTTTGGTTCAATGATGGGGATGTTTTGTTTGTCTGGATATAAACCAATTTATCCCATGCAGCCTTCAACATTTTCATATTCTCTGGTTGGATGCAAATGACTCATACTGTAGTTAAAATCTTAGACTGCAGGCACGAGGGGCTCAGCCAGACAGGTTTATTACAAATCTGTAAGACTGATAGATTTCTCAGTGTGGTTTATTAAAATGGAAATCATCATTATCAGTTAAGCATTTTAATCTTAATTTGCTTTGATGATTAGAAATGAGCAGTTTAAGAAGAATTCCCTACATTGTCATTATGTCCACAGAAAATAGATTTGTTTCCACATACTAATGAGATAGCTGGTGTGACAAACATTTGTATGTGTATTTATTTGTAATCAACGCACATTTTAATTTTGGTGATTCAGAAAGTGCTTTGCTTCTCCGCTTGAGTAAAATCAATGGTCCCAATATTTAGAGGTAGAAGTGGAGGGCAGACTCTTATTCCAGTTGTGAGATAGAAAAGGACCTCCTGAATGGTGAAGAAGGAATCTAATGGTTAAGGGGAGATATAGGGGTTGCTTTATTATTCATTAATTTATTTACTAACGCAAGGGATGTGAGCTTTGCTGGCTAAACCAACATAGCAGCACAGATGGTTAGTACTGTTGCTTCACAGGCCAGGGTCCCGGGTTTGATTCCCTGCTTGGGTCACTGTCTGTGTGGAGTCTGCGCATTCTCCCCGTGTCTGTGTGGGTTTCCTCCGGATGCTCCGGTTTCCTCCCACAGTCCCAAGACGTGCTGTTAGGTGAATTGGACATTCTGAATTCTCCCTCTGTGTGCCTGAACAGGTGCCGGAGAGTGGCGACTAGGGGCTTTTCGCAGTAACTTCATTGCAGTGTTACTGTAAGCCTACTGGTGACAATAAAGATTATTTATTTAAAATTTATTGCACCACCTTAATTGCCTTTGAGAATGTGCTGGTGAGCTGCTTTCTTGACGTGGGAGCTTTAGTTTAGTTTTGTGGAGTTAAGTAAGATTATTTTGGTTTTGCAGAAATCTAGGGTAAAGGCGGCACAGTGGGTGGCACTGTTGCTTCACAGCTCCAGGGTCCCAGGTTCGATTCCCGGCTTGGGTCACTGTCTGTGTGGAGTCTGCACGTTCTTCCTGTGTCTGCACGGGTTTCCTCCGGGTGCTCGGGTTTCCTTCCACACGTCCCGAAAGGCATGCTTTTAGGTGAACTGGACATTCTGAATTCTCCCTCTGTGTACCCGAACAGACGTCGGAATGTGGCAACGAGGGGCTTTTCACAGTAACTTCATTGCAGTGTTAATGTAAGCCTACTTGTGACAATAAAGATTATTATTATTACATACAGCAAGTTGTCCACATACGAAGATACCCTATGTGCTCCCCCCCCCCACCCCCCCGCCACACGATCCCGTTCCACGCCTACGAACTCCTCAACGTGATGGCCAACGGCTCAATCGCAAGCATCAATAACGGGGGGGGACATAGGACATCCCTGCCTGGTCCCACGGTGCAGAGCAAAATATCCCAAATTCATGTTATTTGTGTGGATGCTCGCCCTCAGCTCCCTGTACAGCAGCCTTACCCAATCTACAAATAGTGGTCCAGCCCAAATTGTCCGTGTGGAGTTTGTACTTTCTCCCAGTGTCTGCATGGGTCTCACCCCCACAACCCAAAGATGTGCAGGGTAGGTGGATTGGCCACACTAAAATTGCCACATAATTGGGGAAAAAATTAATTTAAAAAATGTTTGGAATTGAAAACATGGGGAGCACGGTAGCAGTCGGTAGCACTGTTGCTTCACAGCTCCAAGGTCCCAGGTTTGATTCCCTACTTGGGTCACTGTCTGTGCGGAGTCTGCACATTCTTTCTGTGTCTGCGTGGGTTTCCTCCGGGTGCTCCGGTTTCCTCCCACATGTCCCGAAAGACGTGCTGTTAGGTGAATTGGACATTCTGAATTCTCCCTCCGTGTACCCGAACAGGGGCCAGAATGTGGCGACTAGGAGCTTTTTACAGTAACTTCACTGCAGTGTTAATGTAAGCCTACTTGTGACAATAAAAGATTAAAAAAACAATGTGTTGTTGTGCTGTAAGAGAGATGTAGGGTTTTATGGGTAAATGTCCACGTTTCTATTGGCCAATGGAAGCCTCACACATTGGTCACGTTAGGAAGAAAGTACTGGGAGCAAAGGCCTTCGGCTCCTGATATGAACAACTGCCAATTTTGGGCCCCCACTATTAGTGTCAATGCAGAACATTATCTGGTGCTGTGAGGCATCTGTGCTAACCACTGTGCCACCGTGCCACCCCCTCATTGGCTGGAAAACCTTTTGGGAGATCCTGAGGTCTCGAAAAACCCTGCAAGTCAAAATTATTATTTTTTATCTCTACATTGAGTCGTACAGCCTCAGGAGAGTCAGTTTAATTTTCCACTGGGGATGTGAGGTCTCAGAGTTGGTGCGACTCACTTTTAATAATTTGAATTAATAATGCTCACTGTGACCTTACTTAGCATATAAAAGGGATTAATGGTCTAGTTAAAGAAATTAAGAATGATGATAACTGCCAATTTGGCGAGAGGTTATTACATTGTATTTTACACTCCACCCTCAACGGCACACAGCATCGCCAGGATTCCCTCTGGAGTGGAGCCATTGTAATACCTTGCAATAAATCTCTGTCTTTTCTTAAGTACTGCATCACAATGGCCTAGGAGGCATAATTGTGGGAAATGACATAGGCATCGGCACCTTAAGCTCATTAACATTTACACCTCATTTATACTTGGCAGCTTTTTATACTGAAAGTGTCTTTGATTTTCTTTCTCTCTCAATTAGCCAAGAGATCCCGAATGAGCAGAAGACATTTTAAGTTGACCAGCCTTGCTCCAATTACGATTGTTTGTCAGTAGGATGAAGGTGCGTAGTCCCTCTGAAAGATCTTGAAAGACATGTAATTACACTTTTTGCCCAACTTCATAGAACTCAATTTCCGAATTAAATGCTTGACATAATCCTTGAATGTTCAGATAAGACAGATCTAAATTTGGATCTGTGTTTGGGTTAATTTATGTTTAGTTCCAATCAATATGACATGTATTACAAATGATGTACAGCCCAGAGACAGGTCCTTCAGCCCAACTGTTCAATGCCAATGTTTATTCTCCATCCAAACTTCCCCCAACTCTTCTTCATTGAACCCTATCAACACCCTTCTAATCTTTCTTCCTTATGTGCATATAAAGCCCGCCCATGAATGTATCTGTTCTATTCATTTTGCTACTCCTGTCGAAGTGATCTCCACATTCTAACAACTCTCTGGGGGAAGGAGTTTGACCTGAAGTCCCTGTTAGATTTATTTGTGACTATTTAATATTTATGGCCACTGATTTTGGTTTTGTTGGCAAATGGAAACATCTCCATGTCCATCCTGTTGAACCGTCCATTAATCTTGAAAACCTTTGGCAGGTCATCCCTTCAGTCAGAGAGCAAAGAGGTAGTCCCATTTAATTTTTCGGTACGTCTGTTGTAGAAAATCGGTCAAAATCTCCACTCCTGAGACAACGGGCTCGATCTTCGGCCTCCTTACGTTTGCGCTCAAGCATAACGAGGCCGGTGAATATCAGGAAAGGCCAGAAATGGGAACCCCGCCAGGCGCTATGCAACCGGCCCACTCCCATAGGCGAATTCAGAATCCCACCGTAGCGTGGCGTGAAACCAATTATTACCACTTAAGGCCCATTTCCATACAATTAACGACAGCCACCCAACATCCAATGGCCTCCGTCATGCCCCGACTTCCCCAGCAAGTGGTCACGTTGGCGCCAATTGGCACTCCTTTTTACAAAGGTGGCCCTAACGCAAGGGCCTCTGTGGCGAGCCGAGGAGGGGAGTAGCAACCTTTGCTCACAGGCAAAGAGACTGGGGTGCTGGCCTTGCCACCGCAGGGCCCGGTAGGGGGGGGAGGACACCTTGGGCTGGGATGGACGCCATGGGAGGATGGGGGTTGTGGTGATGTGCATCAATGTAAATGCATGTAGGCTAGCTAGACACTAGAAGGAGCACCAAAGACATCACACACACACACTCAGCCAATAGATCAAGTAGATAGGACACGACCAATAGACATTCACGATACACAAGGAGGTGACACAACCACAGGGGGACTTACACCAACCCATATATAAAGGACACCACACACATGATCTGCCTCTTTCCAGTGGAGACAGTCAGTGAGTACAGACACAGGGTTGATTCAATATTACACCCACCACGTGGATTGCAGCAGCTGGTTAGTCAGTCTGGGTAGCTATAGTAGGTTTAGCAGTAGTGTTGAACCCAAGTAATAGAAGTGTAAATAGTTTAATAAACGTGTTGAAGTTACCTCCACGTCTGAACCTTCCTTTGTCAAGTGCACCACAAGGAAGCTGCTTATGTTACACCTACAACACAACAAATCAGGGGTGGGGCGCTTGGTGGCAACTGAGGGGGGGATACACTCGCGGAACCACCATGCCAACCCTTGGATCCCAGGCACATGCCGGGGGCAATCCCTGACCCTGCCCACCTGCCCCACCAATCATTCATAACCCACACCAATTGCTGAGGCCTCTGGCTGCGTGACTGAAGGCTATTGCTAATAGGGAATTGGCAATCGTGGTTAAGTGAGCATTGACACATGTGGATTCCCGTGGGTCGGCCGGCCATGTAGCATGTGGGAGTCATTGCCTAGCATCCTAATCACTCCCTGATGCCTGGACACTGTATGCGGGTCTGCACCATGCAAGCAGCAGCCAACATCCAAACACCCAGGGGATGGGGCACAGCTCCCGGGACACAACCACAGCAGCAGAGTGGGTTGGTGTCACGGGGAGGGGGTCGCCTGGAGAGACAGGCAAACGGTCCGGGGGTCATCCTGCATCACTGAGGAAAGTGACAGTGGCATCATAATGTTCGTGCTAAGAGTTGTTTAATGTGCTGTATAATATCCCATTCCCGATTCCCGATAGTGCCGCCCCCAACCTTCCCCGTCCACAACCCCACCCCCTCCCCATCCCCTACCTAAGCCCTCCCCCTACCTCGGTGCTCAACATGCTTCAACCTCCTAGCTCTATCACTACGTCTTGGTGTTTCCCCAGGATGCACATCTGAGGTGGGTGCAGCCAGCTGCTTACCTCGTCCCGTGGCTTTAGATGCTCTGGGACACTCTGTGCCAGAGGTTCAGCATCAGGCTTGGACCCAGTTGATTCCTGGGATCTAGCAGCCCTCCGAGTGCTGTCTCGCCTGGGGGTTCCTGCCTCCACCTGATGTACATCATCAGCAGTGTGGTGCTCACCCGATTGTGCCCCAGGAGCCTGACCACTAACATTTCCCACTGAGGTTTGTATATCTGCGCTGGTGGAGGGTGGGGATGACAGCTGTGCTGCGACCACAGTTGCATCCTCGGAGCTCTCATCCCAGGTGTTCTCCCCGGAGTCAGGAGAGGGGGCCGTCCAGGATGGGCTGGCGCCCTCAACTGCTGGATCTGCGGGAGAATGCACATGTGGTCAGTGGGAGGGATGGGTCAGTCAGTAAGGCAATGACAACTCACGCTTGACAGGTCCTCCGCATGGGTGATCGCCCTTTCCTCGGCCACCCCAGTCACCCCCAGGGCCCGCTCCACGAAGGAGGTGAGGATTCCCAAGTCTGACACCCCACCCCCAGTCTGGGCCCTCTCCCGCCGATTATGGAAGAGCTTTTCCTGAGGAGACACAGAGAGGGCATCGTTAGCCACATGTGTGGTTCACAGTTGTGGGGAGGGGGTGTGAAGGGAGGGTTGCGGTGGGGGGTGGGTTGGATGGATGGGTGGAGGGAGTGCGGAAGGGTAAGGGGTTGGAGGGAGGTTTGAAGGGATAGGCGGAGGGAGTGCTGAAGGGGGAGGGTTGGGGGTCGCCTGGGGGGGATGCTCCCTTGGAGGGTGGGACGTGGTTGTCTACTCACTCTGGCTGCCCGGTGTAGGCCGTTGACCTTCTTCTGACACTGGAGGCCAGTCCTCCTGATCACACTGCCTGAGCTGACTGCTGTCACCTCCTCATCCCAGGCAGCACTGTCTACCTTGTGGCTCACTCTCTGGGACCTTCGGGAGAACAGGACATCCCTTCTCGTCTCCACCGCTTCTAGGAGCCTCCCCAGGTCAGCATCCCCGAATCTTGGAGCTGGTCTCCTCGGTGCCATTGTTGCGATCTGGCTGGGGTTGGCTGAGCAGGTGCAGCCTAAGTGCTGATTGAATTTGTTAGCGGGGGCACTGGCGAGCGTGGCCCCGACGAATTAGCTGGCGAGCCAGCATTTGGGGCGGGAAGCCCGGGAGGCTTGTTAAGTGGACCAATTAACATTAAATCGTGTTCCCGGCCTTCCCGGGCTGAGCGCCGGGAAACACACGGTAATTCCCGCTTGCTCCGGCACTTGGAAATTTTTCCGGAAGATCGCGTCTACGTGTTGATGCCGGGGCAAGATTCGTGGACTTACACAACAGCAAAACTGGCGATGCACCTGGACTGAATCAGCGACTGTTAAGGGGCTAGAACCAGCGCCACGTGGATCACGATCGATTCTAAGAGAAACGATGCGGGATTCGTCAGGTTCGTGATAGTCGCTAAGAAGGTTCATTTGATGCAGCTGCACATACACACTTCACTCCCTACACACGCCATCCCAGCCAAAACAATGGCAGCAAGACGCACGGCCCCACGCTTTACGGACACCACGCTCGAGGCCCTCCTGGACGCCTTGGCGGAGAGGCAGGCCACCCTGTACCCTGGCCCGGGAAGGAGGATGCCACCACCGCCATTCACCATGGCTAGTGCAGGTGGCAGGGGAAGTGAGTGCCTGAGCAACATCATCTGGACAAGCCTGCAATGCAGGAAGAAACTGCACGAGTTCCTCAGGTCGGCCAGGGTGAGTAGGCAGCACTTGGAGGGTTGGAGGGTGGGACGTTGTTGTCTACTCACTCTGGCTGCCTAGTGTAGGTCTTTGACCATCTTCCAGCACTGGAGGCCAGTCCTCCTGGTGACACTACCCGGGCTGACTGCTGCCACCTCATCCCAGGCAGCACTGGCTGCCTTGTGGCTCACCCTCCAGGACCCTCGGGGAAACCGGACAGCCCTTGGGGGGGTTAGGGATGCCCCTGGCTCCAACCCCAGTTCCACAAGTCCGTAACCCGCCTGCACCCCCGGAGGGCGGCCAAACCCCCACCCTGCGCCACATGCCGGTACCCATATTGGCCACCATGGTTGGGTGCCCTGGCCACTGAAACCACCAGCTACCCACCCACTGGGCTGCATGAGTCGGACTGTCTAATTCTATGCATTTTCTGTATCCCCCCAACCACCCAGGAGAAGGCCACCCATAACCGCTGGGAGCAGGAGGAAACTGAAAGGGGCCCGCCACACCTACAGCCCTTCACCAAGGCAGCGCAGAGGGCCCTGGACATGGTTGGTGGGCCTGAGGAAAGGGAACTCGCTCGGGTGGAGATCGACCGTGGGCAAGAAGGTGAGACCCCGCTTAGTTGCGGTTACACGTGACATGTGTGTCAATCCCCAACCACCCCCCCTCACACCACCCTCACCCCCCCCACCATCCTCACCCCCACATCACCCTCACTGACACACTGCCCTCACCCCCACCCTCGCCCCACCCTCACCCCCACACCACCCTCATCCCCCCCCCCTCACCCCCCCCCCCTCCCCCCCACCTACACACCACCCTCCCTCCCCAACAACATCTGACTCCTGCCCACCGTAACACTTCCCACTGTCCACCTTGGTGATCCCTGCATACAAGCTGGCCATTCCATCACACGGTGCCATCGGATCCCTGAGGTGGTGGAGGGTGGGGATGGTGTGGTGCGGGGGGAGGGTGGTGTGGAGGTGGGGTGGGGTGGAGGCAGCCATATGACCGGTGTCACTCTGCGCAATCACATGCCATGGAGCGTGGTCAGTGAGGTGTGCAGCAAGATGGCTGCCTTGCAGGCCGTGGCAATGGTGGCCCGTGTCTGAACTCCTCAGTCCCATGGGGGGGGTCACATCAACCACATGGTCCATCACCGGTCACACCCTTCATCCCCCGCAGCCCTCTAACCGGGCCTGGCAGACTCTTCCCCCCCCCCCCAGCCAGCCTTGCCAGCGACAGAACCAGCAGCCCATGTTCGTGCTTCTGCATGTCCTACCTCCTCTCACTTCCTTATGAGCTACGGCACCTGTTTGCCGATTTACAAAACCAGAAGTGAAACTGCCCAACGGTAATTCCTCCTGGCGGAGGCGGAGCATAGCGGAGGCCCCAGAGAATACCGGGTCAGGGCCGCTAATGATATGCCAACGGCGTTTACAGTACGTGTGGAGTAGAACGCATTGATTCTGCTATTGAGGCATTGCAACATGGCATTCTGTCTGGCGACCGGCGCTTTCCATGATTTCTCCTCACGCGCGATTCTCTGCCACATCGCTTTTCCTGATTCCCGCTTCAGCCAACGGAGAATCCCGCCCAAGATGTCGTTTAGTTAAGACGGAGAATGAGGAGAACTTTATTCTCTCAGAATGTAAGTTACTGGAACTCTCTTCCTCAAAAGATATTGGAAACCGGGTCGGAGAATCGGTGGGGGCTGGCGTGAATCCCGCCCCTGCTGTGCCCCGCATTCTCCGCCACCAGAGATTTGGCGGGAGCGGGAGTCGCGCCACGCCGGTCGGCGGGGGCGGGAATCGCCGAAGTTCCGCCGCTGTCAACCCTCTCCCGCCGGCGTGGATTAAACCACCTTTTGAAAGGCGGGACAAGTCGGCGCGGGTAGGCTCCGGGGTCCTGGGGGGGGGCGCAGCACGATCTGACCCCGTGGGGGGCCCACCGATCCGTGGGCGGGCCTGTGCAGTAGCGGCACTCTTTTTATTCCGCCTTCGCCATGGTCTTCACTATGGCGGAGGTGGAAGAGACCCCCCTCCCCTGCGCATGCGCGGGGATGACGTCAGCAGCCGCTGACGCTCCCGCGCTTGCGGCGCCCGGTGAAGACCTTTCGGCACCGGCTGGCGTGGTGCCAAAGGCCTTTCCCGCCAGCCGGCGGAGCGGAAACCACTCCGGCGTGGGGCTAGTCCCTCAAGGTGAGGGCTTGGCCCCTAAAGGTGCAGAGACATCCGCACCTTTGGGGCGGCCCGTCGCCAGAGTGGTTCCCGCCATTCCATTACACCGGAACCCCCCGCCCCACCGGGTAGGGGAGAATCCCGCCCAGAATCTCTGAATAATTTAAGGCAGAGTTTGATACATTTCTGATTAAAAGGGTGTTATTGGGGTAGGCAGGAATGTGCGGTTGAGGTTACAATAAGGTTCGCTGTGATATTATTGAATGGTGGAGCAGGCTCGAGGGTTTGAGTGGTCTACTCCTGTTCCTAATACATCTGCACATGTGTCCACATGTTTGTATTTCACAGTGTTCATAAACGTTCTGTGATTCAGCAAATTAAATTGAATTTTTGCATAAACCTTTCAAGGTATTTTTGATTCCTGTTCTGATGGGTTGAGATGTTTGTCTTGCGTTTTAAAACTGGGGTAAATGAGATACTCCACTGACCAAAAGTAAGCTCCCAAAACATCTTTTTGGGGCTCGTTTTTTTTAATAGGTGAAACTCCAGAACATGTTTTGCCCAATTACCAAGCCCAGTTTTCTCCTTTCCAACCTCAACACATTGGTTTATATAATAAAACTCTTCAAGTAATTCATTATGTTTAGAAAGCGCTCCATAGAAATGTCAATAGATTTGTAAAACTGGAAACAATACTGACCGGATTTTGCGGTCTGTGGCTAAGGAAATTCACTCGCTGTTCTTTGCACTTAGGGCTGCCCACACACTTTTTATGGGCTTCTGACTGGCAACTTCTGGCACTTAGAGATCATTTTTAGTGTGGTGCTCTCTACTGAAGATTTGTGGTATGTGTGAACAGGGTAAGCAACATTGTGTGTTATTAAATGGAGATGATGGGGGATATTGCCAGTTGGCTGGATGGCCAGCAGGAGCGCCATGTTGGCTCCCTTAAGGAAAGGCCCGTCATATTAACTGGACAGTGGTGGGTCTGCCCTGAGATCAAGGACTGATGAGTACTACGTGTAAATCAGAAGAAAAGGTGGTGACTGCGGTGTAGGATTGTCACTGGGCCCTTGGTAATAGGAGGGTTAGAGTGTTAGGGAGTTTGCAGGTTGGACGTCCTGGGGGAGGGGGATCGATAGAAAGGGCGGGAGGATTTATCTCAGTGGCCTCCTCTTCCTAACGCTGGGTTCCTTGATCAGGCACTGCATGAGGGAACCCATCCCTGGGGGCCTTGAAGCAACCTCAGGTGGATTTGTGTGTCATGCTCCCTGCAAAGCCAGACCCTCCCACTGCAGGGTTAATACCAGTGGCAGCGGGATGAGAACCTTAACTGGGCATTATTTGCCCACTTAAGGACATTATTTAGCGGAAGAGCAAGATGGTTGTCCATGGTCCTTTCTGCCATGGATTCAACCAGAGTCTCCACCTGCCACTCTTCCACCTGATGCCCGCTGCCACCAAACTTGACTTTGGAGAGGGCATTAAGTTCAGGTCTTGGTCGGAATTCACCAGCCATTGGGATTCTCTTTTCTCGCTGGCAGCACACTCCGGCCCTTGGGTTTCCTAGTGGCATGGAGTGGCTTCAATAGAGAATCCCGCTGCTAGCAAACAGTGCACTGTCGAGAAACACGTGGCTGAGGGGCCAGGGAATCCAGCCCCATATTTTCTCCTTAACCAAATGCATTGAAGAATCCTTATTGAGGATTTTTAAGATTTAAAGAAAGCGGTGAACAAAATGTTTAGTTAAAATGTCTAACGATAATGAAATTCGGAAGACTCACCAGGGGAAGGCAGCAGTAGCCAGGTTCATGGCACAGTGGCTGGCTCTGCTGTACAGAAGGGCGGGAAAAAGAGTGGAAGGGCTATAGTCATAGGGGATTCAATTGTAAGGGGAGTAGATAGGCGGTTCTGTGGTCGAAAACGAGACTCCCGAACGGTATATTGCCTCCCATGTGCACGGGTCAGGGATGTCTCAGATCGGCTGCAGAACTTTCTGAAGGGGGAGGATGAACAGCCAGTTGGCGTGGTGCATATAGGCACCAATGATATAGGTAAAAAACGGGATGAGGTCCTACAAGCAGAATTTAGGGAGTTAGGAGCCAAGTTAAAAAGTCGGACCTCAGAGGTAGTAATCTCAGGATTGCTACCAGTGCCACCTGGCAGTCAGAGTAGAAATGAAAGAATAGGCAGGATGAATGCGTGGCATGAGAGATGGTGCAGGAGGGAGGGGTTCAGATTTTTGGGACATTGGGACAGGTTCTGGGGGAGGTGGAACTACTACAAATTGGACGGTCTACACCTGGGCCGAACTGGAACCAATGTCCTTGGGGGTGCTTTTGCTAACGCTGTTGGGGAGGGTTTAAACTAATGTGGCAGGGGGATGGGAACCAAATGAGTAGGTTAGTGGACAGTAAGGAGGTAGTAACTAAAGCCTGTAAGGAACTAGATCATGAAGTCAGCGTGACTAAGGGGAAGAGTAGGCAGGGTGCAGATGATGAACGCAAAGGGACTGGTGGTCTGAGGTGCATTTGTTTTAATGCAAGAAGTGTAGTAGGTAAGGCAAATGAACTTAGGGCTTGGATTAGTACCTGAGAGTATGATGTTATTGCTATTACTGAGACTTGGTTGAGGGAAGGGCATGATTGGCAACTAAATATCCCAGGATATCGATGCTTCAGGTGGTATAGAGAGGGAGGTAAAAGGGGTGGAGGAGTTACATTACTGGTCAGAGAGGATATCACAGCTGTGCTGAAGGAGGGCACTATGGAGGACTCGAGCAGTGAGGCGATATGGGCAGAGTTCAGAAATAGGAAGGGTGCGGTAACAATGTTGTGGCTGTACTACAGACCTCCCAACAGCGAGCGTGAGATAGAGGTACAAATATGTAAACAGATTATGGAAAGATGTAGGAGCAACAGGGTAGTGGTGATAGGAGATTTTAATTTTCCCAACATTGACTGGGATATACTTAGTATCAGAGGTCTAGATGGAGCAGAAGTTGTAAAAAGCATCCAGGATGGTTTTCTAGAGCAGTATGTAAATAGTCCAACTCGGGAAGGGGCCATACTGGACCTGGTGTTGGGGAATGAGCCCGGCCAGGTGGTTGAAGTTTCAGTCAGGGATTACTTTGGGAATAGTGATCACAATTCCTTAATGTGGAGATGCCGGCGTTGGACTGGGGTGAGCACAGTACAAAGTCTTACAACACCAGGTTAAAGTCCAACAGGTTTGTTTCGATGTCACTAGCTTTCGGAGCGCTGCTCCTTCCTCAGGTGAGGAAGGAGCAGCGCTCCGAAAGCTAGTGACATCGAAACAAACCTGTTGGACTTTAACCTGGTGTTGTAAGACTTCGTACAATTCCTTAAGTTTTAGAATACTCATGGACAAAGACGAGAGTGGTCCGAAAGGAAGAGTGCTTAATTGGGGGAAGGCCAAGTATACCAAAATTCGGCAGGAGCTGGGGAATGTGGATTGGGAGCAGCTGTTAGAAGGTAAATCCACATTTGATATGTGGGAGGCTTTTAAAGAGAGGTTGATTAGAGTGCAGGACTGACTTGTCCCTGTGAAAATGAGGGATAGAAATGGCAAGATTAGGGAACCATGGATGACAGGTGAAATTGTGAGACCAGCTAAGAGGAAAAAGGAAGCATACATAAGGTCTAGGCGACTGAAGACAGACGAAGCTTTGGAAGAATATTGGGAATGTAGGACCAATCTGAAACAAGGAATCAAGAGGGCTAAAAGGAGTCATGAAATATCTTTAGCAAACAGGGTTAAGGAAAATCTCAAAACCTTTTATTCATATATAAGGAGCAAGAGGGTAACTAGAGAAAGGGGTGGCCCACTCAAGGACAAAGGAGGAAAGTTATGCGTGGAGTCAGAGAAAATGGGTGAGAGTCTTAAGGAGTACTTTGCATCGGTATTCACCGAGGAGAGGGACATGACACTGTTGAGGTTAGGGATAGATGTTTGAGTACTCTAGGTCAAGTCAGCATAAGGAGGGAGGATGTGTTGGGTATTCTAAAAGGCATGAAGGTGGACATATCCCCAGGTCCGGTTGGGATCTATCCCAGGTTACTGAGGGAAGTGAGAGAGGAAATAGCTGGGGCCTTAACAGATATCTTTGCAGCATCCTTGAACATGGGTGAGGTACTGGAGGACTGGAGAATTGCTAATGTTGGCCCCTTTGTTTAAGAAAGGTAGCAGGGATAATCCAGGTAATTATAGACCGGTGAGCCTGACGTCAGTGGTCGGGAAGCTGCTGGAGATGATACTGAGGGATAGGATCTATTCCCATTTGGAAGAAAATGGGCTTATCAGTGATAGGCAACATGGTTTTGTGCAGGGAAGGTCATGTCTTACCAACTTAATAGAATTCTTTGAGGAAGTGACAAAGTTGATTGGTGAGGGAAGGGATGTAGATGTCATATACATGGACTTCAGTAAGGCATTTGATAAGGTTCCCCATGGTAGGCTGATGGAGAAAGTGAAGTCTCATGGGGTCCAGGGTGTACTAGCTAGATGGATAAAGAACTGGCTGGGCAACAGGAGACAGAGGGTAGTAGTGGAAGTGAGTTTCTCAAAGTGGAGAACTGAGACCAGTGGTGTTCCACAGGGATCTGTGCTGGGACCACTGTTGTTTGTGATATACATAAATGATCCGGAGGAAGGTATAGGTGGTCTGATTAGCAAGTTTGCAGATGACACTAAGATTGGTGGAGTAGCAGATAGTGAAGGGGACTGTCAAAGAATACAGCAAAATATAGATAGATTGGAGAGTTGGGCAGAGAAATGGCAAATGGATTTCAATCCGGGCACATGCGAGGTGATGCATTTTGGAAGATCCAATTCAAGAGCGGACTATACGGTCAATGGAAGAGTCCTGGGGAAAATTGATGTACAGAGAGATCTGGGTGTTCAGGTCCATTGTACCCTGAAGGTGGTTGCGCAGGTCGATAGAGTGGTCAGAAGGCATACGGCATGCTTTCCTTCATCGGACGGGGTATTGAGTACAAGAGTCGGCAGGTCATGTTACAGTTGTATAAGACCTTGGTTCGGCCACATTTGGAATACTGCGTACAGTTCTGGTCGCCACATTCCCAAAAGGATGTGGATGCTTTGGAGAAGGTGCAAAGGAGGTTCACCAGGATGTTGCCTGGTATGGAGGGTGCTAGCTATGAAGAAAGGTTGAGTAGATTAGGATTATTTTCATTAGAAAGATAGAGGTTGAGGGGGGACCTCATTGAGGTCTACAGAATCATGAGAGGTATAGACAGGGTGGATAGCAAGAAGCTTTTTCCCAGAGTGGGGGACTCAATTACTAGGGGTCACGAGTTCAAGGTGAGAGGGGAAAAGTTTAAGGGAGATATGAGTGGAAAGTTCTTTATGCAGAGTGTGGTGGGTGCCTGGAACGCATTGCTGGCGGAGGTGGTAGAGGCGGGCATGATAGCACCATTTAAGATGTATCTAGACAGATACATGAATGGACAGGGAGCAGAGGGATACAAATCCTTAGAAAATAGGTGACAGTTTTAGATAGAGGATCTAGATCGGCGCAGGCTTGGAGGGCCGAAGGGCCTGTTCCTGTGCTGTAATTTTTCTTTGTTCTTTGAATGTAACTCCACGTTTGTAAAATCAAATCTTGTTTTTAATTTAAAAGTGCCCAATTATTCTTTTCTTCCAATTAAGGGGCAATTTGGCGTGGCCAATCCATCTACCCTGCACATCTTTGGGTTGTGGGGGTGAAACCCAAGCAGACACGGGGAGAATGTGCAAACTCCACACAGACAGTGACCCAGATCAAACCCGGGTCCTTGGCGCCGTGAGGCAGCAGTGCTAACCACCTGCGCCACCATGCCACCCTTGTAAAATCAAATCTTGAGGGGCAGAGAGATTGTTTCGCTTAATAAAGACTTAGCAAAATGTAAACATTCATTTACACCTGAATGCACCAATGCTAACCTTTTCTAGCATGTTTATTTGGAAATTAATAGATTACTTCAACTATTCCCATCATATGTTTTATTGCTGACTCTTTCAGGAGGTACCAGTATGGTGAAGTTAATGACCACCCAATTGTTCTTAGCACTGGGATGAACTCATCTAAATAGATTTTTAATTTCCATCACAAAATCTAAATATCTATTAACAATGAAGCAGAATGCAACTCCCAAAATCTGATAGGCTAATTTGTATGATAGTGTTATTGTTATGTGACGGGACTGCTAATGCAGTGAGTTCAAATCTCATTATGAAGCTTGCAAATTTAAATTTGTTATTTTTTAAATGCAGTAATTAAATAGCTGGGGCGGCATGTGGCGCAGTGGTTAGCACTGCTGCCTCACATTTGTGTCTGTGTGTGTCCCTCAACGTATACGCCCTTGGTGACAGATTAGCAACCTGTTCCTGGAATAATTATCCCCAGAAACAGACTATGCACCGTCAGAGTGTGTGGAAAGGCTGCGAGAGAGAATTAAAAAGCTGGTCAACAGTAAAAAGTTATTATAAAGCATCAGATTATCATAACAACCTAACCTTTAGGGAAATAAACTTGTTGTCCTTATGTAACCTGAACTTATCTGTGACTCCAGTCCCACACCAATCTTTTTTTTTAAAAAAAAATTTTATTCAAAAAAATATACTTTATTCATAAAATTTATCATAAGCATTACAGAGCATTTCAAATTGTCTTGACTGTACATTTCCGTCAGAGCCACACATTGCCTTGACTTTCTTCCATTCAATTTTGATATTATTATACACATATCACTCTTTACATTACAATTCCTTCTTAAATATTTACATTGTCATGTTTGTTTTATACATTGGAGTGTTGGTGGCCCAGACCGAGGGGGGTTTACACTGTTACCCGCCCCTCGGTGTACATTTGCTGGTAAGACCTTACACAGTGGTCTTTCCCAATTGCGCCTTGGCGGCAGCTTCCCCAAGCTTGAGTGCATCCCTCAGCACGTAGTCCTGGACCTTGGAATGTGCCAGTCTGCAACACTCGGTCGAGGACAATTCTTTGCACTGGAAGATCAGCAAGTTTCGGGCAGACCAAAGAGCGTCTTTTACCGAGTTGATGACCTTCCAGCAGCAGTTGATATTTGTCTCGGTGTGTGTCCCTGGAAACAGTCCGTAGGGCACAGAGTCCTGTGTCACAGATCTGTTCGGGATAAACCTTGACAAATACCACTGCATCTCTCTCCAGGCCTTCTTTGCAAAGGCACATTCCACAAGGAGGTGTGTGACCGTCTCATTTCCCCCACAGCCACTCCGAGGGCAGCGTGCATTGGCGCAGAGCCTTCGGGTGTGCATGAAGAATCTGACAGGGAGGGCTCTTCTCACCACCAGCCAAGCTAGGTCTTGGTGCTTGTTTGAAAGTTCTGGTGATGAGGCGTTCTGCCAGATGACTCTGGCAGTCTGCTCAGGGGACCAGCCAACGTCCTCCACGGTCTCCTTTTCCCTGAGGGCCTCGAGGACATTACGTGCTGACCACTGCTTCATTGCCTTGTGGTCAAAGGTGTTTTTCTTCAAAAACTTTTCCACGAAGGACAGGTGGTACGGTACGGTCCAACTATTTGGAGCGTTCCGCGGCAATGAGGCCAGGCCCAACCTTCGTAACACCGGGGACAGGTAGAACCTCAGTATGTAGTGACACTTGGTGTTTGCATACTGGGGGTCCACGCACAGCTTGATGCAGCTGGACACAAAGGTGGTCAACAGGACGAGGGAGGCGTTGGGTACATTCTGTCCTCCCTTCTCCAGAGGTTTGTACATGGTGCCCCTTCGGACATGGTCCATCTTGGATCTCCAGATGAATTTGAAGATGGCTCGGGTGACTGCTGCGGCGTAGGGTCGGGTTATGGGCCAGACCTTCGCCACGTGCAGTAGCACCGAGAGTACCTCACACCTGATGACCAGGGTTCAGTCCCACACCAATCTGGTTGACTCTGAAGTAGTTTATCAAGCCAATTCCATTGTAATAAGGATGAGCAAAAACCTTAGCCTAGCCACCAGTATTGCACATTGAGAATGTTATTAATTAAATTATTAATAAACTATGTTAGCAGAGCTAAAAAATGATGAATGAAAACTATGTAAATTTTTGAAATTGATGTGCTGTTGTTCAAAAGCAATTTCTATGAAAGCAAACCTGCCTGCAGTAAGTCATTTTAAGTGGTGTGAAGGGATTGGTTGTTTTCCCAACTTAATTTTCAATGTTTATTTTTCCGTGAGGGGAAATTTTTAAAAAGGCGCTAATTGCTACTGCACCCAAACAATACAAAGTGAGATCTAGGAGCAAACAAATATGAGGCAGAAGACATTGGATTACCACAGGGTAGTTAGTTGACAAATGCTGATTTTCTCTTGATATCATTCAAGTGACATGTGTCACTCACTCATGTACATTCCTCCAATACGCTGTCCTAACTCAACGTTATTACAATTGTGCAACTACTCCTTATGACTTTTCCATGCCTGCTTGTGAACAAGCACTGGAATGTGACGACTAGGGGCTTTTCACAGTAACTTCATTGAAGCCTACTTGTGACAATAAGCGATTATTATTATTATTATTATGCTCTGTAATCACAAAGCTGAAAAAGGAAATCTTGTTTATTAAGGGTGTCCATCTCTCCGAGGAGAGTCCAGGCTGAAAGCTATTCCAAAATCTGCCCTAAAAACTCTGCTCATATTTTGACAGCTTTGACGAACTCCATAACAGCATGTGAGGTAATCCACAACATCTAAAACAATCAATAACATCTTAAATTAAACTACCGACAACATTCTTTTAAAAAAAAACAATTCACCCCATCTCCCAATCTTAACAGATCCTTCAAAAAACTCCTGGATTTGGATCTTTGCTGAAAAGTAATCAAATTCTTCCTTGGGTCATGTGTGTACTAAGTTTTGTTAGAATCACTCCATTAGGTTTTGAGTAATATTGTTTACAAACAGACTGACAAACAGGGCAAAAACATGACAAGGAAGTAAATATTGTGAAGTTACTGACGAGCATTCTAATCAAGTCCATGTATCCAAATCTTTGAAAAGTCTTTTGGTGCTATACAGCTTTAGTATTGCTGAGAAAAGACGTGTTGAAGCTTTTTGACTTGCACTCATCAGGATGCATCGCAAAAATATCAATATAAGGGAAAAACAACTATTTATACTGTATGAGAAGAGAATGCTGATTGGTTGGCAAATTGCTTCTGATTGATAGAATTGTTGCCTGGAGAATGCACCAGTTGACGATAACTGACAGTTAACTGCCAAGTGTTATTTGAAATTTAAATCAGGCAGCTTAATCCTGATTTCTTTTTTAAATTTAGTGTATCCAATTCATTTTTTCCAATTAAGGGGCAATTTAGCGTGGCCAATCCACCTAGCGTGCCCATCTTTGGGTTGTGGGGGCAAAACCCACGCAAACACTGGGAGAATGTGCAAACTCCACACAGACAGTGACCCAGAGCCGGGGTCGTACCTGGGACTTCGCGCCGTGAGGCAACAGGGATAACCTACTGCGCCACCGTGCTGCCCTGCTTAATCCTGATTGATCAAGGCATTGCCCTGAGGAATGAATCAGCAAATGGCTGTACCTTATTTTGTGTGGCTGAAAGAGGTGCAATGTGTGTACATGTTCTTTCTGTCTGCAAAGAACAGGGCTATGTGCATGTATCGTCCAGTACACACAAATGCATCACACTGCAAGCCCAACTGACAATCTTAAATTGTCACACATAAATCCTTAGCACACTGAGGATTACTTAGCAAATGTTGTCCAATCATGGAATCACTCCTAATGTTGTACACTGCGTTTTGAGTTTTACAAGCTCAGGCTGGTGAATAGCTGCTGGTACATGCTGTTTGACATGTTCCTCCAGTCTTTGGGACATACAGTCCATATACCTAGCATCACACTGGCACTGAAATTCATATACCACCTAACTCCATAACAATATACCACTTAAGGAAGCCAGAAATATTTGAACAGCAGAATGAAATCATGATTATCTAGACCCACCCCATTGCATGAATCAGTATTCATTGGACTTACGAACACAGCAACACCTGCAACTGAGTTTTAATGACATGCATATCTCCAAATAGATGGTGTTGCCATGGAATCCCCTCTCAGACCAGCTCTTGCAAATGTCTTTTTTGGGTTCTATGAGAAATATGTCTTTGATGGGATGACATTTAACCTCCTACCCCTTGTGCATTTCTGACATGTGGATGATATCTTTGCTATAATTAAATCCACAGCTGCAAGTAATAATTTCCTTACATATCTTAATCCGCTCCAAGCGGTGCGCAAATTCACCATTCAGATGGTGCAGTCAAATGAACCCCCCTTCTTTGACACACAAATTGAGAAAATTGCGAGGGGGGTTTTCTACCACGGTCTACTGCAAGTCTACATTGACTGGTCAGTGTAAGCTTTGGGAATCTTACAGTTACAGATGCTTAAGATTCATCTTATTGGCAAACTTGCAAATAGGGACTGAGCCATTTGCTCACCTTGCAAGCTAGATGCTGAAATAAGATGCATCAAAGGCATCCTGCAGGGTAATGGCTACCAGATCAGATATTTTTGTACTGTATAACACGCAAACTCTTGTTGCTACTGCGCAGTAGCAGCATGAATAATAATAATAATAATAATCGCTTATTGTCACAAGTAGGCTTCAATGAAGTTACTGTGAAAAGCCCCTGGTCGCCACATTCCGGCGCCTGTTCGGGAGGCTGGTACGGGAATTGAACCCGCGCTGCTGACATTGTTCTGCATTATAAGCCAGTTGTTTAGCCCACTGTGCAAAACTAGCCCATGAAACAGTTAGTTTCACTTGTTGCTTACATTTTTGAGATACCTTGCCCTTCTGCTGTAATCCAAGGGAGACTGGGCATTTTTCACGCCCATGAATTACAAATCGTGGACTTTTCATAGAATTATAGAATATACAGTGCAGGAGGAGGCCATTCAGCCCATTGAATCTGCACCGGCCCTTGGAAGGAGCACCCTACTCAAGCACTCGCCTTCACCTTATCCTGTAACCTAGTAACCTTACCTAACCTTTTTGGACACTAAGGGATAATTTAGCATGGCCAATCCACCTAACCTGCACATGTTTGGACTGTGGGAGGAAATCGGAGCAGCTGGAGGAAACCCACGCAGACACTGGGAGAAAGTGCAAACTCCACACAGACAGTCACCTGAGGCCGGAATTGAACCTGGGACGCTGGAGCTCTGAGGCAGCAATGCTAACCACTGTGCCACCATGCCACCTTTAGGACATGACCTCCTATGCACAAAGCCATGCTGACTACTCCTAATAAAAGTCTTTCCAAATACCTGTATATCTTATCCCTCGGAATCCTCTCCAGTAACTTACCCACCACAGATATTAGGCTTACCGATCTGTAATTCATGGCTGTGAAAAATGCCCAGTCTCCCTTGGATTACAGCGGAAGGCAATAGGTGAAGCTAACTGTTTCATGCTGCTATTGCGCAGTAGCAAATGAGTGGTATTCAGCACTACCAGGATGATGCTGTCAAGTCAAAAAAACATTCTGCCCATCATACAAATGAGTAATGTGGTATATGAATTTCAGTGCCACTGTGATGATAGGTATATAGGCCGTATGTGACAAAGACTGATTCATTATTCCAAACAGCACGTCCAAGTTGCTATTCACAATGGGCAAGGCATAAACCATACACTACCAGCCTATGCTTTCAAAACTCAAACTGCAGTGTCCAACATTAGATGTGACTCTGCAATTGGACAACATTTGCTAAATACTCCTCAGTGTGCTAAGAATTAAGCTGACAGTCAATTCAAGACTGCCAGTTGGGCTTGCAGTGTAATGAATTTGTGTGCATGGGAAGCTACATATATTAATAAACAGAGCCCTGTTCTTTGCAGACAGAAAGAACATATACACATATTGCAGCAGTTACAGCTAAACAAAATAAGGGACAGCCATTTTCTGACTCCTTCCTCAGGGCAATACCTTGATTTTTCAGGGTCAAACTGACTGGTTTAAATTTCAAACAATGCTAGGCAGTTAACTGTCAGTTACCATCGACTGGTGCATTCTCCGTACCAATCAGAATCCACTTATCCACTAGCCATCCAACCAGCACGCTCTTCTCACATAGTATAAATTGTTGTTTCCCCCTGATATTGATATTCTTGCAAAGTGTCCTGCTGAGTCAAATACAAAAAGCTTTGACATATTTCTTTTTTTCAGTAAAACCCTCTGGATCAATTTAGCTTCGTTCTCGGCACCTAAATCAGAAGGTACATAGATACATAGAAGAAAGGAGCAGGAGGCGGCCTTTTGGCCCTTTGAGCTTGCTCCGCCATTTATAATGATCATGGTTGATCATCCAACTCAAAATAACCACTCCACTTGAGCCTTGCTCTAAGGATTGGAATTTGTGGTTTGGAATGTCCAGCTGGAGTCTTGGATGGGAGTAATGATATGTGCTTTCAAAGAACCCAGTATGTTAGCTGAACTGAGAAAATTAAGAATTCGTTTTTCTACAATGTCTACTTTGAATCACAGATGTGTCAGAAATGCCTGACTCAATCATTCGAGAGAAGCAGGTTAAAACAAGTAACTGCACACACACTTTACAGCTTCAATATTCTTTCTTGGGATGTGTGAATCGGTCTACGATATTAAAATAGATTATGGAAAATGCCATTCTCCATTTCTGGATATTATTTAATTTATTTAATCTTCTGGGAGATTGTTCTGTGCAAAATTCATGTTCCTTTTGTTAATGATTTTTTCCTTCAAATCCAGCCATTCTTACTACTGCTTTTTGCATTTTGATTTATCTCCCTCTGCTCAATCAAATGAAATTCCAGAATACTCCATCCTCACATCTCCATTGTTCAGTCTGACCTTTGTCTCTTCATTCAGGTACAGATGACCCGCACAAAGTTCTAAATACCATTATTTTTAAAACTGCCTTGGAAACCAAAGTGGCTGACTTCTATCAATTTAGCTTTGCTCTTTGCACCTAAATCAGAAGGTACATAGATACATAGAAAAAAGGAGCAGGAGGAGGCCTTTTGGCCCTTTGAGCCTGCTCCGCCATTTATAATGATCATGGCTGATCATCCAACTCAATAGCCTAATCCTGCTTTTGCCCCAAGTGCTATACCTAGCTGCCTCTTGAATATAGTCCATGTTTTAAAAAAAATTTAGAGTGCCCAATTAATTTTTTCCAATTAAGGGGCAATTTTAGCGTGGTCAATCCACCTAGCCTGCACATCTTTGGATTGTGGGGGCGAAATCCACGCAAACACTGGGAGAATGTGCAAACTCCACACGGACAGTGACCCAGAGCCAGGATCGCACCTGGGACCTCGGCGCCATGAGGCAGTAGGGCTAACCCACTGCGCCACCGTGCTGCCCATAATATATTCAATGATTTAGCATCAACTACTTCCTGTGGTAATTAATTCTACAGGAACACCACTCTTTGGGTGAAAGAAGTTCTCCTCATTTCTGTCTGAAATCGTTTATCCTGAATCCTCAGACTGTGACCCCTGGGGCGAAATTCTCCGTTATCGGCGGGAAGTCCGCCGATCGGTGTAAAAAATGGCGCAAATCCGACTTGCGTCACGTCGGAAAAATGGGTCGAATGTCTCCGGGCCGAAATGGGCTAGCAGCGACGTAACGGGATCCGCGCTTGCGCAGTGGTTCACGCCGTGCAGCGTCATACGCGCCGCACGGCGTGACGGCTCATAAGGCCGCGCTGCTCCCCCCCACCCGGCCGGAACACCCGACCACAACACCCGACTGGATGGCTGGCCGCCGCTCAGCCCCGAGGTTCGAGTCACGGGATGTGGAGGCGCTCCTGGATGCGATGGAGCAGAGGAGGGACGCCCTGTATCCCGGGCACGGCCGCAGAGTTGCCCCACGCCACAGCCGGCGTCTGTGGAGGGAAGTGGCAGAGGCCGTCACCGCTGCGGCCCTGACACCACGGACAGGCACCCAGTGCCACAAGAAGGTGAACAACCTCGTCAGAGCAGGCAGGGTGAGCCTCCCCCAAATCCCCCCTCCCCCATATCCCCCCTCCCCATATCCCACCCTCCCCCATATCCCCCCTCCCCCATATCCCCCCTCCCCATTTCCCCCCTCCCCCATATCCCCCATATCCCCCCTCCCCCATATCCCCCCTCCCCATATCCCCCATATTCCCCCCTCCCCCATATCCCCCTCCCCATATCCCCCCTCCCCCATATCCCCCCTCCCCCATATCCCCCCTCCCCCATATCCCCCCTCCCCCATATCCCCCCTCCCCCATATCCCCCCTCCCCCATATCCCTCCTCCCCCATATCCCCCATAATCCCCCCTCCCCCATATCCCCCATAATCCCCCCTCCCCCATATCCCCCCTCCCCCATATCCCCCTTCCCCATATCCCCCCTCCCCCATATCCCCCCTCCCCCATATCCCCCCTCCCCATATCCCCCATAATCCCCCCTCCCCATATCCCCCATATACCCCCCTCCCCCATATCCCCCATAATCCCCCCTCCCCCATATTCCCCCTCCCCATATCCCCCATATTCCCCCCTCCCCCATATCCCCCTCCCCATATCCCCCCTCCCCCATATCCCCCCTCCCCCATATCCCCCCTCCCCCATATCCCCCCTCCCCCATATCCCCCCTCCCCCATATCCCCCCTCCCCCATATCCCTCCTCCCCCATATCCCCCATAATCCCCCCTCCCCCATATCCCCCATAATCCCCCCTCCCCCATATCCCCCCTCCCCCATATCCCCCTTCCCCATATCCCCCCTCCCCCATATCCCCCCTCCCCCATATCTCCCCTCCCCATATCCCCCATAATCCCCCCTCCCCATATCCCCCATATACCCCCCTCCCCCATATCCCCCATAATCCCCCCTCCCCCATATCCCCCCTCCCCCATATCCCCTCCCCCATATCCCCCCATCCCCCATATCCCACCCTCCCCATATCCCCCCTCCCCCATATCCCCCATATCCCCCCTCCCCCATATCCCCCCCTCCCCCATATCCCCCCCTCCCCCATATCCCCCATATCCCCAAGTGAATCCAGCCCTAACCTTAACCTCTGCAATGCACGCGCAACCGATGGCGTGCATTCATATACCTGCCTAACAGTGTTGCCTTTTACCCCTGCCACCCCCCCCCCCCCCACAGGATAAGCGCGCACACAACAATAGGGAGCATGTGAGGACTGAAGGAGGCCCCGCTGATGAGAGGCCACTGACCGAACACGAGGAAAGGGCCCTGGAACTGGCTGGCAGACCTGACGACCGGGAGGTTGCTGATGCAGAGGTCGGGGGCGTAGTAGCAAGTGAGCCACCGACAGCCCGTCCCCACATCCCCCCTCCCCTATATCCCCCTCCCCCGTATCACCTGATCACTGCCTGATGTCTAACCAATGCATGCTTCATTGTGTATCGCAGGACCAAACGTCCAGGCACCCATCCCCGCAGATGCAGACCGCCCGCAGGATGCCCCTCGGAGGCCACGGGAGACGGAGAGACCCGGACCCTCCAGCATGCGACGCCCGCAGGATGCCCCTTGCACACCACGGGAGACGGAGAGACCCGCACCCTCCAGCATGCGACGCCCGCAGGATGCCCCTCGCACACCACGGGAGACGGAGAGATCCGCACCCTCCAGCATGCGACGCCCGCAGGATGCCCCTCGCACACCACGGGAGACGGAGAGACCTGGAGCAACAGGGAGACGACATCCCCGTCACGTGCGGGAGCGACCACCCAGCGACGAGGGGGGCAGCCACAGGCCCCCGTCACATCCGAGCCAGGACACCACTACCCAGGACACCACTACCCAGGACACCCCTACCCGGGACACCACTACCCGGGACAGCACTGCCCGGGACACACCTACCCGGGACACCACTACCCGGGACACCACTACCTGGGACAGCACTGCCCAGGACACCCCTACCCGGGACACCACTACCCAGGAAGACGAAATACCGGACAGTGACTCAGAGTGGATGGGTGGAGACGAACCCCCACCCCAAAGTGCCATGGACTCAGAGTGGGACGAAGAGCACGACACAACGCCACTGCTGTCACCAACACCCTCCACCATCGCAGAAACACTCACCTCGGTTGGGCACTTTAGTGATGAGGCGTCTGGTACACTCACTGGTGCGCACAACACAGCCGTCCCGGTACAGCAGGTGGAGGTAGGAGCAGCAGAGGGGCCGGGCGGTCGGAGGGCAGCCCAGCCCAAGCGAACATCTGCCGCCCAGATGGATCCCGGGTTCCTGGAGTTACCACACCCACACATAGATCCGATGCAACCACCGACCCGGAGACGAGCGAAGAGGGTGACGGGCGGCTTGCGGCGGCTGCAGTCGCAGGTGGAGGAGTCCACCAACGTCCAGGAGCTGGGAGTGGTGCCGGTCATGCGTGCCACCCAAGCTGACACCGCACGGGTGGCGTCCCGTGATGGTGTCAGACATGGGGAACGGTTTGCGAGGCCTGGGGCTTTCCGTGCAGGCGGCGTCTGTGGCCCAGGAAATGGCTGCCCTCTCACAGGAGGCCATGAGCCAGTGCCAGCGCCAGATGGCAGAGGCGCTCAACGCCATAGCCCAGTCTCTGCAGGCCATGGCCCAGTCTCAGCAGGCCATGGCCCAGTCTCAGCAGGCCATGGCCCAGTCTCAGCAGGCCATGGCCCAGTCTCAGCAGGCCATCGCTGAGGGCATCGGCGCCAGTGGCCATGTGCGAGCCGGCGTCGCACTGTCACAGACAGGGTTTGCCAACCCCCTGGGCTCCATGGCTGCAAACCTGCAGACCCCTGTCGATACCAGCACCGGCCTCCAGGACTGGCAGCGCCAGATGTCGGGGGGGCGTCGGATGGCCAGTCCGTTCGCATCCCCCACCCATGTAGAGGCCTGGGGGCCATCGGGCACCCCGAGGGAGGAGGAGGTGGTGTGGTCCGTCCCGGCTCCCCCTGTAGGGGAGGTCCCGGTACACCGCGACACCTCGGAATCCCCCCCTTCCGTCCCAGGTGCATCGGGTGGGCAACGGGCAGGACAGTCTGGCAGCTCACTAGCCCAGTCGCCCGGGCCGCAGCCTGGCCCATCTAGGCCAGTACGCCCCAGGAAACGGCCGCCAATGGGATCCAGTGTCAGAGGGCAGGAATCACAGGAGTCCACCTCCAGTTCTGCTGTACCGTCTGGGGAACCACGTAGACGTAGTCAAAGGGCCCCTAAGGCCAAACAATTAGACACTGAGTAAGTTGGCACGGGTGAAGGGCACAGATGAGTTTTAGGGGCTAGGGCACGTGCATGAACTCGTTTGGTTATTAAAGTCAATGTTACACCTACAGAAGCTGCCTTTGTGCTCTGTCCAAAGTGTGCGGGGGTGTCATGTACGTTGAGCGCAAGTGTGTGTGTGAGGGGTGGTCTTACCTCAGCCCCAGGTGAGTCTGCCCCCTTCCCCCTGGGCCGCCATCAACATCCCCCGGGCAGAGGACGGGACCGTGCGCTGCAGTGTCACAGCCGCATGCAGGGATGGTCCGGGTGGATGGTGGTACTGTGGCCATGGGTCAGACATAGTCCAACGATGTAGAGCCAGGAGCCCACCGCAGGGCGGGTTGTCATCATCCTCCATGGCCTGCAATAGACACGCGTCCACCCGCAACTGTGTGAGCCCGGCCCGTTGTGCCGCAGGTGGATCGGCAATGGGGGTGGTGGTGTGCATGCGGGTGGGGTGGGTGGGGTTGGGGAGGGGGGCGAGGGTGCTGGGTGGGTGGGGGGTGTGGGTGGTCGGCTGTTGCCATGGTGTGCGGTCTGTGGCCATACTACCCGATTCCCACGCCCATCTAGTCAGTGAAGCGGGCGGCTATCAGTCTGTCCCGTGCCCGCTGGGCCAGCCGGTAACGGTGGACAGCCACCCGCCTGTGTCTACCCCGTCTGCCCTGATCATTACCCCCATCCCCCTCATCTGGGAGGACTGCGCCTCTTCCTGCTGCTCCTCCACTCCGCCCTCCTCTGCCTGTGGCACATCGCCCCTCTGCTGGGCTATGTTGTGCAGGACGCAGCACACCACACTGATGCAGCCGACCCTATCTGACCGATACTGGAGGGCGCCCCCAGAGAGGCCCAGGCACCTGAAACGCATCTTCAGCACGCCAAAGCACCTCTCTATCACTCCCCTTGTCGCTACATGAGCATCATTGTAGCGGTTCTCCGCCTCATTGCGTGGCCTCCGTATAGGCGTCATCAGCCACGATCGCAATGGGTAGCCCCTGTCGCCCAGCAACAGGCCCTCAGCCGGGGATGGCGTCCCTCGTACATGCCGGGGATGGATGACCGCGACAACACGTATGAGTCGTGTACACTGCCCGGGTAACGGGCGCAGACGTGCAGGATCATCATGCGGTGGTCGCAGACCACCTGGATGTTCATCGAATAGGTCCCCTTCCTATTGGTGAACACGGCCCTGTTATCTGCAGGTGGCCGCACGGCGACGTGCATCCCATCGATCGCGCCCTGGACCATGGGGAACCCAGCCACGGCAGAGAAGCCCACGGCCCGGGCATCTTGGCTGGCCCGGTCCACGGGGAAGCGGATGTAGCAGTGCGCCATGGCATATAGGGCATCTGTCACTGCCCCGATGCACCGATGCACCGATGTCTGCGATATGCCGGACAGGTCCCCACTCGGTGCCTGGAATGACCCCGTTGCATAAAAGTTCAGGGCCACCGTAACCTTGACGGACACGGGGAGAGGGTGTCCCCCGCCAGTGCCACGCGGTGACAGGTGTGCCAGCAGGTGGCATATGTGTGCCATGGTTTCCCGCCTCATCCGGAGTCTCCTCCTGCATTCCCTGTCCGTGAGGTCCTGGTATGACTGCCGGGGCCGGTACACACGGGGCGCCCTCGAGTGCCTCCGTTGCCGTGGGGCCGCGACGTCCTCCTCCCCCTCCTCGTCCTGTCGGTCAGGTGTCCCTCCAGCCTGGGCGGCTGCCGCCTGTCCCTCTGCGGCAGCCTGCGCCGCCTCTCTGGCACGCTCCTCCTCCTCCTCCTCCTCATCCAGGGCAACATAGGCATGAGCGGCTGCCGCCACGGCGGCCAACATCGCTGGATGATCGGAAAACATGATGGCCTGGTGGGGGGGAGGGGAACGACGACATGTCATCATTGCCCATATCCCCTCCTCCCCCCAGCCAGGTGGCATGGACCGCATGGGTCCAACTGTTGGAGGCTGGCACCTGGCCAGGTGGACCAACACACTTGCCCTCGCATCCCCCTCCCCGGCACGGACCCCCCACCATCCCACTCCCCGGCACGGACCCCCCCCCCCCCCAACCTCCACCCCGGCACGGACACCCCCACCATCCTCCACCCCGGCACAGACCCCCCATCCCCCTCCCCGGCACGGACCCCCTCACCCATCCCCCTCCCCGGCACGGACCCCCCCCAACCTCCACCCCGGCACGGACACCCCATCCCCCTTCCCGGCACGGACCCCCCACCCCCAACCTCCACCCCGGCACGGACCCCCCCCCAACCTCCACCCCGGCACGGACCCCCCATTCCCCTCCACGGCACGGACCCCCCCCCATCCCCGTCCCCGGCACGGACCCCCCCCATCCCCCTCCCCGGCACGGACCCCCCCCCCAACCTCCACCCCGGCACGGACCCTCCATCCCCTTCCCGGCACGGACCCCCCCCAACCTCCACCCCGGCACGGACCCCCCCCCTCAACCTCCACCCCGGCACGGACACCCCATCCCCCTCCCCGGCACGGAACCCCCCATCCCCCTCCCGGCACGGTCCCCTCCGAACCTCCACCACGGCACGGACCCCCCATCCCCCTCCCCGACACGGACCCCCCACCCCCAACCTCCACCCCGGCACAGACCCCCCCCCAACCTCCACCGCCGCACGGACCCCCCATCCCCCTCCCCGGCACGGACCCCCCCCATCCCCCTCCCCGGCACGGACCCCCCCCATCCCCCTCCCCGGCACGGACCCCCCCCAACCTCCACCCCGGCACGGACCCCCCATCCCCCTCCCCAGCACGGACCCCTCCCCCAAACTCCACCCCGGCACGGACCCCCCCCAACCTCCCCCCGGCAGAGACACCCCCCAACCTCCACCCCGGCACGGACCCCCCCCCAACCTCCACCCCGGCACGGACCACCCATCCCCCTCCCCGGCACGGACCCCCCCCCCATCCCCCTCCCCGGCACGGACCCCCCCATCCCCCTCCCCGGCACGGAACCCCCCCAACCTCCACCCCGGCACGGACCCCCCATCCCCCTCCCCGGCACGGACCCCCCACCCCCAACCTCCACCCCGGCATGGACCCCCCCCCAACCTCCACCCCGGCACGGACCCCCCATCCCCCTCCCCGGCACGCCCCCCCCCCCATCCCCCTCCCCGGCACGGACCCCCCCCATCCCCCTCTCCGGCACGGACCCCCCCCCAACCTCCACCCTTGCACGGACCCCCCATCCCCCTCCCCGGCACGGACCCCCCCCCCCCAACCTCCACCCCGGCACGGACCCCCCCCAACCTCCACCCCGGCACGGACCCCCCCCAACCTCCACCCCGGCACGGACCCCCCATCCTCCTCCCCGGCACGGACCCCCCCCCAACCTCCACCCCGGCACGGAACCCCCATCCCCCTCCCCGGCATGGACCATGGACCCCCCCCAACCTCCACCCCGGCACGGACCGCCCCCCCACCTCCACCCGGCATGGACCCCCCATCCCCTCCCCGGCACGGACCCCCCCCCAACCTCCACCCCGGCACGGACCCCCCATCCCCCTCCCCGGCACGGACCCCCCCCAACCTCCACCCCGGCACGGACCACCTCCCGGCACTCCCCCGGAGCCCAGCCTACTGTAACCACCCCCCCCCCCCCGCCGCACGCTCACACACACAACCCTAGACACACCTCTCCTCACGCATTCAGACTGCGGCCACGCCATCGCCTGCCCAGAGCCAACCCCCCAGGCCGTCACTCACCTCCACGCTGGTCGGCGTGAACCTGGAGCACAGGGTCACGCCGATGAAAAGGAGGTTTAATTTACGTCGACGTGAACGGTCATCACGTCGACGGGACTTCGGCCCATCCGGAAGGGAGAATATCGGCAGGCCGAAAATCGGCTGCCTTGCGCAGACCCGTGACATTCTCCGCGGCAGCGGCGACATTAATGCCCCGCCGACTTTTCTCCCTTCGGAGACTTCGGCAGCCGGCGGGGGCGGGATTCACGGCGGCCAACGGCCATTCTCCGACCCTCTGGGGGGTCGGAGAATGACGCCCCTGGTTCTGGACGCACCCACCATCGGGAACATCCTCCCTCATCTCCGCTGTCTAGTCCTGTTAGAATTTTATAAGTCTCTATGAGATCCCCCTCATTCTTCTGAACTCCAGCGAGAACAATCCCAACCTAGTCAATCTCTCCTCATATGATAATCTCGTCATCCCTGGAATCAGTCTGGTAAACTTTTGCTGCACTCCCTTGAGAGCAAGAACAAGGTGATGAGTTCAAAGCCCCACATCAGGACTCGAGTAAATAAGGTAGGTTGATATACCAAAGCTACATTAAGGGAGTGCTACATTGCCAGATGTGCCAAATTTTAGATTAATTCCCTTTTAAGGGCCATCTCCTGATAAAAGTTAATTTCTCGATGAACAATCAAAAGTAGATTATCTAGTTACTCAATTATTTGTTATTAATGGGCCGCTTTTGGCAATGGTTTTGACGTAAACCCACATTACTAAACTCCAGGAGTAGATTCATTTGCTCTGGAGTTCTTTGGAAGGTCTGAGGAATAGAGAACTGCTATATAAATACAAGTTCCTTTTATTTTCTATGTCCGAAAATGAAATTATCATTGTCTCGCAAAACCACGGGACAATGATCTGAAGCAATTGGCAAGTTTGTCAGGAAAATGGAAAAAGTGGTGTTGGAATTGTTCTTCATGTTGAGGCTTGTGCTATTGTCTTGAAAGGGTAAGAGCTATTTCAGGCAATCCTCTGCTATGAATGTGATCAACCATTTCATAAGGGCCTTATCAGAGGGAAAACAGGAGTTGCAATGATTAACAGTTTGTGAACTTGGCTCTTCTAGTTGAAATCCTTAAGCTGTTGTCTGTCATTTTGATTTATGCAATTACCTTCAGCTGGGCTGTAGGTACAACTCGAGGCAACAATTCTTCCCAACAGTGGGTGATTGGAACACACACAGAAATGCCATATCTCATGTGCATTACAATTGCAGAAATCCAAGTCTAATCACCCTCATTTTGCTCAGTTTGATGGAATAGGCCACCTCTGCACACTGTTAGGACTTCAAGAACGCTGGATTTTTTTCCTGTTTGTTTTTACTGAGTGAATGATCAGGGCCCAGAGTGCAGGCACCAGCAAGATCAACAGGATCGGAGAGAACATGAGTAAAACAAGATGTCGTGGTCCAGTGACATCAGCTTGACTTTTAAATGTTTGTAGACCGTGTCACAAAAATGGCTCTTTAGTTTTGAAGTGATTTTTGAAAAACTTTCAACTGACAGGAAAGTTGGTATTTTAAAAATTAGATAACAAACTTTGTTGCAAAACAAGATCACCTTCCAAGGTGAATGTCAGAAAAGAAAACAAAAAGCTCATCTGAAAGAGAATGTGAAGAGAAACATTTCAAAGCAAATCTACAGGCATCAAAACTCAACACGCTAAGTAAGGAAGAGATTTAGAATAAAAGTGTTGAATTTTAATCAACAGAAAGACAATGAGGACTGCAGACCAGCGAGGTACACCCAACAGACACTCAAACTCCCCTGTGGAGGACAAAATAACCCCACCTCCTGTTGGTTTCCACTCTCTTGAAATGTGTCAAAGATTTTGGAGATGAAAGATCAAAATGTGGTTACTTGTTCTACAACAATGACTGCAAGACATGTTAATCAAATTCATTTTTGGGATTATACAGGCAGGAGGTTTTTAAGAACTGGTTCTGCCAAGTCAGTCACAAAGAGAAGTCATTGAAGTCATCTGGAAAAACTGCTGAAGGGGGCAGCAAGGAATCTCTCTCTCTTTCTAGTTAAGAAAAGCCCTGGGCGTATTCTCCGATAATGGGGCTAAGTGTTGACGCTGTCGTAAACGCCGGTGCGTTTTACGACGGCATCATCTGGCCACTAGGAGCAGCGATCCTGCACCACACAGAGGGCCAGCACGGCACTGGAGCTCTTCACGCAGCTCCAGATGCCGATACGGGCAGCAGCATGGGCAGTGTGGGTCCGCGCATGCACACCACGGCCGGCGTGGGTCCACGCATGCGTGTGGGTTACCGTCTCTGCGCCGGCCCCCAGGCAACATGGCGGAGCCCTACAGGGGCCCGGCGCGGAGGAACATAGGACCCCCCTGGAATTAGCCCGCCTGCCGATCTGTAGCACCTGATTGTGGGCCTGGCCACCGTGGAGGCCCCTTCCGGAGTCGGATTCCGCCTCCCCCACCAGGACGGCCCCCGCAGCCAGAACTCCGAGGTCCCGCCAGGTAGGATCATACACGAACGACGCCAGCGGGACTCGGCTGGGGGGGGGGGCTGCGTTGAGCGCCAACGCCATTGGTGCCGATTCTCCAGTCGCCGGAGAATCGGCGGCCCGGTGTCGGAGCGGCGTCGCGCGATTCGCGCGCCCCTCCAGGCGATTCTCCGACCTGGCACGGGATCGGAGAATCCCGCCCTCTATCTCTACAGAACACAAATCCAACCAAAGTGTCTGTTGAAAGAATCTCAGGAGAAACCCATTGATTTCTGGGAGAGGGATCACAGAATTAAAAGGAAGGACATTGTCTCCAGCAAAGTGCCATTATCTGGACTTCAAATGCACTCCAAGGTTTAAAGGGAACTGGCTAACTGGGCAGCACGGTAGCATTGTGGTTAGCACAATTGCTTCACAGCTCCAGGGTCCCAGGTTCGATTCCGGCTTGGGTCACTGTCTGTGCGGAGTCTGCACATCCTCCCCGTGTGTGCGTGGGTTTCCTCCGGGTGCTCCGGTTTCTTCCCACAATCCAAAGATGTGCAGGTTAGGTGGATTGGGCATGCTAAATTGCCCTTAGTGTCCAAAATTGCCCTGAATGTTGGGTGGGGTTACTGGGTTATGGGGGTAGGGTGAAGGTGTGGGCTTGGGTAGGGTGCCCTTTCCAAGGGCTGGTGCAGACTTGATGGGCCGAATGGCCTCCTTCTGCACTGTAAATTCTATGATTCTATGATTCAAATGGCCATTGTATTCTCTTTTAATTGTTATTTGGACTCTAACTTTACTTGCTTCTGATACTTGTGTATGCGTGTCGTTGCGTCTTTTATTATTTTTCCTTGGCTTTAGGAGCAAATAAACTTTCTCTTTCTTTGACTCAAGGTTTTATTGGCTCCTTATTAAAAAGTAAGTACATTTGGATTGGTAAAGGATCTACAGGAAAATAAAACCTTTGTTGCTACCAATGTAGGAGGCTGAATAAAGTTGGTCTCTCCTCACCAAGTCATAACCACCATCAGAGGACATGTAGACTGGGGTAAGTACGGAGTTTCAGTTTTGAGAGAAAAGAACAAGTTAGGTTAGGAGTGTTGACTTCAACACAGCGAGGGATAATTGGAGGAAGATGGCACATCTGAATTTTGCAGCGACTGGGCACTTCAGCATTATTATTCTTGCTTTGATGTTGCTGTTCTTCAATAATGTTAAGGGATCGTTGATGTCTACCTGAGTGGCGCTGCTTTAATGCCACATCACAATGTCAAACTGAAGCCTTCAATAAAGAGTAAAATCTGATAGGATGTAAAGCGTGTACTGTCTGAACGCATTCACATTTTCAAAGTGTGGGTTAGGTTCAAATTAGGGTTTATGTCTCCATTTTGCAAATTGTCATATTTTTGATTCTTACCATAAATAATAATTTAAATATAAATGTATTTAAAAAGGACAAAATGGAAGATTTTGCAATAGGATCTGGTTTACCACTTTTCTCCCTTGTCCAATCATCTCCTAGCCTCTAACCTCACTTCGCAGCAGAGACGTGAGCACAGAAACTAGGCTTACATTCTACATACTGCTGTACTAGTGCTAAAGAGCTAAGGGGCGGAATTCTCCTCCCCCACGCCGGGTGGGAGAATCGCCCGGGTGCCGCGTGAGTCCCATCACACCGTCCCGACGCCCACACGCGATTCTACCCCCCCCCAAACTGGCGCAGCGCGAATCACGGCTGGCCGCTGGGAGAATTGCTGCTTGCCGTTGGTAATGGGCAAGCGCCGATTCTCCAGCCCGGATGGGCTGAGCAGTCTGCCCAACACGACAGGTTCCCGCCGGCGCCATCCACACCTGGTCGCTGCCAGCGGGAACAGCGCAGGAATGCTGGGGGGGTGGCCTGTAGGGGGGGGCGAGGGGGGTTCCTGCACTGGGGGGGGGGGGGGGCTCAAAATGGGTCTGGCCCGAGATCGGTGCTCACCGATCGGCGGGCCGGTCTCTCTGAAGGAGAACCTCCTGTCCTCCGCTGCCCCGCAGGATCGATCTGCCATCTTCTTGCAGGGCAGCCGCGGGGAGGACGGCAACCGCTCATGCGCGGGCGACGTCATTTACGCGGTGCCGGTCGCATAATTTACAGGGCGCTGCTTTTACGCGGCGCTGCTTTTACGCAGCGCCAAGGCCCGGCGCGCGTAAATGACGCGGCGCTGCTCCTAGCCCCCCGGGGGCGGGAGAATATGGGGCTGGGAACGGCCTCCGACGCCGGAATGAAACACTCCGGTTTTCGCCCGGGCATCGGGACTTAGTCTCCCGATGGGAGAATTGCGCCCATGGAGTTTGAAATCGCAGGAAAGAAAGCATGGAATCAAGTTTTCACAAACTGCATTCAGGACGACTCTGTTATTGATAAGTCTAGAACTAATTTGCTATGAAATCTTGTGCTTTAAACCTGATCAAAATAAACTGCAGGTGGAAACAGATAACTTGTTAATTGCACCTGATTCCTGTAATCATTCATGGTCGTATACCTGAACAAACACAAGAGCCGATCTCACATTTAGCACTGAACTGATTGAACTTGCTCTTTCTCAAAACGTCATAAGGTTAGCGACATTTACGGCACAGTGGCACAGTGGTTAACACTGCTGCCTACGGCACTGGGTTCGATCCCAGCCCTCGGTCACTGCCCATTTGGAGTTTGCACATTCTCCCCCGCAACCAAAAGATGTGCAGGTTAGGTGGATTGGCCACGCTAAATTGCCCCTGAATTCGAAAAAATAATTGGGTCCTCTGAATTTATGAAAAAGAAAAAAAAAGGTCAACAACGTTTAGGCTGGAATTTTAAGTGGAGGAGGTGGCCTCACCCCCTGGCTGAAAGGTCGTGGACAAGCTCGCCTCTGCTTGGCTAGGTTACCCTGCCGCCATTTTATGGTCACCAAGTCATTAATTGATTAGAAGCAGGACTTCGTATCCATGTAAGTCCTGCCTCCGAGAGCTGCCAACCAATTAAATGGCCAGCAGCTCTCCAGTCACAGAAGCACCACTGGGAGCGGTGGCCACTGCTGAGACTGCAGGTGGGCACTGAAGAAGCGATGGCAGGTACCCAGACTTCAAATTAATTTGGGGTTTCGATGGAGCGAAGATGGCAGGCTCCCGGACATTGAGTGGGGGCATTGACGCTGGTTTATCAGTGCAAGGCATTAGGAAGAGGAACACAGTGGCTAACTAACCTGTAGGTATAGCCTCTCTCCTTTGGGCATAGGATGCTTCAAAACATGGCATTAAAATTTTGAGACCTTGAGGAGCCATCAGTTAGCGAGATTAAATGTTTTATTTTATCCCATCCTTAAAGTTACAAAGCTAATGCGCAGAGAGGACAGGGCAAACCCTTAATTCTCATTGCTTGCTCCAGAAACCAATTCAAATTCAATTGAAGCCAATTCATGGTCATCACAAGAGAGACATACAAGATCCAAGCTGACAAGAAAGGATTGACCTTGGGTTTGATCTGACGCTTGATCTTAGCCAAATGGACAGGAAGCGAATCAGTAAGCTAGTCAATGGTCTCAATTGGCCCAAGGGCTAGCAGACCACTCTAATATCTCCCCTGCCTCAGACAATATCCAGGTTGAGGTTGCTAGACGATGGGCATGTTGCCACCACCATGGTACCCAATTTTACAATCATTCCTCCCTTTATGACATAGGGGGCTGGATTCTCTGATCCCCGATGCTGAATTCGCGTTCGGCGATGGGACGGAGAATCCCCGATGACAACATCGATGCTCTACCCCCTGAAAAGCGCGTACTCACATGCTGTATTCACGGCCTCAGGCTATTGCTTGAGACGCGTCCCGTGATGTTCCATCCCCGGCCGTACGGGTTACCAAAGGCATGGGACATGTATGGTCTCATCCGTCGGGAACTCAGTGTGGTGGCTGCGGACTCAGTCCAGTGTCGCCACATTCGGGGGAGGGCCGATCCGCGGGCAGGGGGGGCATCATTCGGGGCTGGGGGCACTGTGGGGGGGGGGTCCATGGCGCACGAGCCAGCCGAAGGGGGGGACTATTTTAGCGGGCTGGGTCCGCGGGCTGCGTCCGCCATGAAGCATGCACGGCCATGGGCCCAGCAATGCTCCGGGTTATATCAACAGCGAGAGCCTGGCTGCTAGCAGCCCCCAGAACAGGGAATCAGTGGCTAGTGTAAAACACCACCGTTTTCATGCTGGCGTGGGGACATAGTCTCCAAAACGGAGAATCCAGCCCAGGATTCGAACATGCCAGCATTGAATATCTAGAAAATATTTTGGGCTGGATTCTCCTTTTCTGAGACGAGGGATGGGTTCCTCCATCCTGCCGCATCAGAGTTCTGGTGTAGCACACCGTCGGGATTCTCCATTTCGCCGGCTGGTCAATGGGGTTTCCCATTGTGGGGCAGTCCCACGCCGTCGGGAACCCCCCCCCCCCGGGCTGCCGGCAAATTGGAGAATCCCGACGGCGGAGAATTCAGCCCTAAGTATTGATGCCGACGCAGGATTCATGGACTTTCTTGACAGCAAAACTGACACCGAACCTGGATCGATTCAGCAAATGTGGAAGAGCTAGCACCAGCGCCACGTAGAACACAAACGATTCCAATGAAAAGCAGTGCGGGATTCGTCGGGTCGTGTTTGACACTCGAGAGGCTGACAAGCTGCAGCCGCAAATACACATTACAATCCCCCCACACACTGATCCCAGCCAACAAGATAGCACTGTTGTGCTGGAGCGCACCCATACAAGTGATGGGTCGGCGGGGGCCAGAGTACACGGAGAGGGGGAGGTCTGGGGGGGGGGCCACCTATATGACCTGTGGCCCTCAGTTCTCAGTGGGCAGTCAGCGGTATGCGCAACTACATGGCTGCCTTGCTGCCTGCGACAGTGGTGTTCCGTGACGTCCACCTTGTCGTGTTGGGTGTTCCGATGCACAAATGATCCAACACGTTTGTAGATGGTACAACTCTGTTTTATTGTCTTAAACAATAACAACTAATAACTTCTGGCTGTGGTTCGTACTTCACCAGCTAACCTGTGGACCCAGCCCTAGCACTATCTTAGTGAGGCACTCAGCACATGGTGTATGTCTGAGTGGCACGCTGTGAGCTCTGTGCTCTGAGCTACCTCCTGGTAGAATGAGCGGGAACTGTGGTGTTCCCTGTTTTATAGTGCGTGTGCTCTCACTGGTGATTGGCTGTGATGTTGTGTGTGTGCTGGTTGGTCCATCTACCTGTCCATCAGTGTGTGTGTGATTGCACCATGATATGCTGATGTGGATATCATGACACACCTCGACCCAACAGCCCATCTCCTGGCCACCCCCCGTTACTCCTCCCGGTCTAACAGAAGCCATCCGGCTAGCTGGCACAACTGTCAGCAAACTTTGCCGATTTTGGACACTTTCTGTACCCGTCTCTGTCGCTCAGCAGCTACGGCGCCTGTTTCACGATTTTTTCATGATTTTAAAAAGTGATCCGCTCCGCTGGGAACTCAGCCCATCGGGGCCTATCGTGCGGAAGTGTGTGAACCTCAACCAATGGGGATAAAGTGCGGGACCCTGGAACCGGGATCCTGATGAGTGGATCCTGGAGCCAGAGAACGAATCACGCTTAGTGATTCTGTGCTTGTGCATAGTTTACCTTGACTTGTTCCCAATAAGCCCTTATTCCATTTACTGGTAGTCTACCTCATATTGCCTTGAGCCAAAACATTGGTGATGAGTGTAAACAGAATCAATCGCAAGTCCGTAGCAGTTCAGAATTTGAGGGGGAAGCAAGTAGCCTCCAAAATGAACAGAGAAGTTGAAAAGCCTTGATAGCATCATAAAACAATGCGTAAAAAATGCCCTTGATGGGGAGATAGACCCATTCGACCAGGGGGCCGAAGACTGGAGCCAGTATACTGAGCGACTCCATTACCTCTTTACAGCAAATGAAATAGCAGGGGAGGGTAAAAAGAAGGTCATCCTATTAAACCTTTGTGGACCACCAACCTACAACCTTATAAGGAATTTGATGTCCCAGAGGCTCCTGACACAAAGTCATTTGACCAGTTGGCGACACTGGTCAGAGAGCATTTCGACCTCAGTCCCTCGATGGTACTACAGTGATACATGTTTAATTTGGCTGTCAGGGATCTAGGAGAGATGATCTACACCTTTATTTCCAGATTCCGCCAAATGGTCAGGTAGTGTGAGTTCTGCACAGCGCTCAGTGACATGTTGTGCAATCATTTAGTTTGCGGTATTGACAACAGATTGGGGAGATTGTCCTGGACACAGTGGACCCTGGAGCCAGAGTGAAGACCTGTATAATGACGCTGTGCCTGTATATAGTTTGCCTTGACATATTAGCAATAAACGCTTGTTCGGTTATACTGGAAATCTCCCTAGTATTGCCGTGAGCCACTACAATTATGTTTGGATAATTAGTTCTGCTTACATAGTCACAGGGAAGACAGTATTTGTTGTAAGTCTCGAGAGCAGAGTGAAAATGGTTCTGAGTATCACAAATTTACATCTGTTCTCTTTGTTAAAGAAAGGGGACGGGATTCTCTGATCCTGAGGCTAAGTGTTGACGCCGTCGTAAATGCCGTCGCGTTTCTCGACGGCATCAACATGCCCTCAGGAGCAGCGATTCTGACCCCTACAGGGGGCCAGCATGGCACTGAAGCGACCCACACCGCTCCAGCTGCCGATGTCAAATGGGCGCCGCAGGTCAGCGCCTGCATGCATCCGGAGGCGGCCTGGTGGGGCGGAAGGGTTCCAACCCCGGGTGGGGCCTCTGCTGCGGCCTGGCCCGCGATCGGGGCCTACCGATCGGCGGGCCGGCCTCCAGCTGCAGATGCCGGTGTCAAATGTGCGCCGCGGGTCTGCGCATGCATGTATCCGGGGGCAGCCTGGTGCCGGCGCCAATGCACGCATGTGCAGTGGCTCTCTTCTCCGCACCGGCCCCGACGTAACATGTCATAGGGCTACAGGGGCCGGTGTGGAGCAAAAGAGGCCCCCAGCCCGAGAGGCCGGCCCGCAGATCGGTAGGCCCCGATCGCGGGCCAGGCCATAGTGGAGGACCCCCACAGGGTCGGTCCCCCCTCCTCCCCACCAGGCCGCCGCTGGGTAAGAACACACTTGGACGGCGCCGACGGGACTCGGATTTTTTTTGCCGCCGCTCGGCTCATCCCGGGCGGAGAATTGACGGGGTGGCCGCGTAGAGCGGCCACCGACCAGCGCCAATAACGCCGATTCTCCGCTCTCCGGAGAATCGGCAGACCTGCGTCAGGGCGTTGCGCCTGGCCTGGCAATTCTCTGGCCCGTCGTGGGCTGAGAGGATTCCGCCCAGGGTTTTGTGATGGCCTAATTCATGTTTTTATGCTGGTTCAGGTAAATGCTCAGATACTTGGAGGAAGGAAGTTACAGCCAAAGAAGTACTCTTGAAGTGTTATAAGGTAGGAAAGCCAATAGACATCCTTACTGGCAATTACAAAATCCCACAACAATGAATCAGACTACAGGAGGGAGATAAATCACTTGGTTGCATGGTGTACCGAAAACAACCTCTCTCTAAATGTCAGAAAGACCAAGGAACTGATCATCGACTTCAGGAAGCGTAGCACGACATGCACTCCCATCTGCATCAATGGCTCCGAAGTGGAGATGGTTGATAGCTTTAAGTTCCCGGGGGTCACCATCACCAACAGTCTGTCCTGGTCCACTCACATTGATACAACAGTCAAGAAAGCACAACAACGTCTCTACTTCCTACAGAAGCTAAAGAAATTTGGCATGTCTGCATCGATTCTCACAAATTTCTTCCGATGTGCGACAGAGAGCATCCTATCCGGCTGCATCACAGACTGGTATGGCAACTGCTCGGTTCAAGATCGCAAGAGGCTGTAGAGTGTGGTGAACTCAGCCCAATGTATCACACACGTTTGCCACCCCCACATTGATTCTGTATACACCTCCTGCTGCCTCAGGAAGGCAGACAGCATAATCAGAGACCCCGCCCACCCAGGCGTTGCCTTCTTCCAGACCCTTCCATCAGGCAGAATGTACAGAAGTCTGAAGACACGCACATCCAGACATAGGAACAGCTTCTTCCCCACAGCTACAAGACTCCTCAACGACTCTCCCTCGGACTGATCTATTCCCTGTAAGAAAACTATTCACAACGCTCTAAGCTTCTCTTGCTCATGTATTTGCTTTGTTTGGCCCCTTGTTCCGCACTGTAACCAATCACTGTTTGTCGATGTATCATTTGTCAATGCTCTCTGTTGATTATTCTTTTTGTCTACTATGTACGTACTGTGTACATTCCCTTGGCCGCAGAAAAATACTTTTCACTGTATTCATGTGACAATAAATCAAATCAAAATCAAATCAAATAGCATGAACACGTGTTCAGAAATACAGGGCAGAATTTTATTAATCTCTGTGTGGTAAGCTGGAAGGTTGGGGATGTAAAATAACTGGGAGCTCCATAGCGATGCTCCCTGACACAGCCCTGCATCAGGACATTTTCAGAGTGGTGCGCTGTGAGGCTGCAGACCAGTTGGCCACTCTAAGGAGGCAGACAGAATTTGAGTATTGAAAGGCCCGACAGTAAGGACCATTTACAGAGCCGCCAGCAGTTTGCTGACAGCAACACAGCCTCTTGTCGCGTGGGGAGGCCACCAACTTAATAGAGGTGGCCCACCTGGAGCAGCACGAAGGTGGGAAAAGGGGGGCAGCATGCAGGAAAATCAGTCACTGAGGTCCCAACGATTTACACAATGGATTTTCCCACTGTCATGATATTCAAACACACACATCATGATAGACACACCAACAGACAAATCAGAACACACAACACCACAACCAATGACAGAAAGATATAAAAGCACAGACACGACCCCCGGTGGTCAGTATTAGCTGCAGAGGAGAACCAGGACACATCTGTTACCAAACACACTCAGGGAGACAGCACGTGCAGAGTATCCAGAACGAACTGTATTATAAGAGTTATAATAAAATAGAGTTGTACCACATACAACTGTGTTGGCTCATCTGTGCACCAGAGCACCCAACACCACATGGTACAGGAGTGGATCGATACCTGCCGGCATACCTCAGTGTACACAGACAACCAGCAGTGCCCAGGCAAAATGATAGAGCTCCCGGTTCCGCAGCCGCTCCAGTGCTACGGCGATCTCCGCGAAAACTGGCGGCGATTTCGGCAAATGTTCGAATTGTTCCTGGTGGCAGCTGAACTCCAAGACCTGGATGATAGCGAAAAAATTGAATTTCTCCTCACCATCGCCGGTGCAAGGGCAAGAGAAATATTCACAAGGTTCAGGTTCTTCAGGAGGCAGCAAAGGTACGATTACCAGGCAGTCCTGGACAAATTCTCCAAGTACTGTGAAGAAAACGCAATCCAATCGGCAAATAAAGGTAAGAAAAGCTGCAGTACTCACCTCGTGGCTGGGATCCCGGAGCCCGAATTCCCAGAGGCCAAAATCCCGGGCCTGAGAGAGGGCTGGGTCGAGGTCGGCGGCCATCTTGCTAAAGGTATCACGCTAGCACAGTTGCGCGAGCAGTGCGCAGAACCGGAAGTTTCGTTTGCGCATGCGCGAGATGCTGCGCATGCGCAGTCCAGAAAACGGCCATCGGTAAAGGAACAGCGATCTGAGCATGCGCAGTCGCTTCCTACGTGCTACATACCGAGCGTCAGGATGTCAGAGGCCCCAGACTGCACCAATTTAAAAGGGAAATGTCCCAAATCCAATTTAAAAGGGAAACGGCCCAAATCAAAAAAACAAAAATCTGTTAAAGCTGTAAAACAACCTTCCCTCACCTGGAATGACAGCACAGTGCCGCAAATTGACCCAGGAGATGAATTTGACCTCCGAAGAACCCTCCGACAAGCAGTTACCTACGCACAAGCCGATGATTCCGACCTTGAATACTTCGATGACGATCTTTACAGTGTTTCCGGACCTCGCGAGCCCAATGATAGCTCCGTGGTCCTATATGACTATGACTCGGACGAACCTTTCGTGTTGCACATTGGCGGCCCCCACATTGAATCCGACGCAGATGCGGATTCATTTTTCGGATTTGAGGATCTTCAATCCAGCAGATATGACGTTCCAACTTATCAGTACCGGATGATGCTGCAGCCTGACATTAACAGACAGGGAGCGGTGCAAGCACACGGAGAGTGCCCTGCTGCCACACAGAGCGTGGTCCACGTCCCGCTCAACGTTCCCGACTCTATGAAAGAAGACATGCAGGACTCCAGAGTGCAGTCCTCGCATGAACCAGAAGTGACTCCAGTGTCACAAGCTTCCACAGCAAGCTCGTGGACAGACTCCACAATTGCAGAAATGCAAGACTCCAGAGCGCAGTCCTTGCACGGACAAGAAGTGACTCCAGTGTCACAAGCCTCCACAGAGAGCTCGTGGACAGCCTCCACGATAGAGGCAACGCAAGACTCCAGAGCGCAGTCCTTGCACGAACAAGAAGTGACTCCAGTGTCACAAGCCTCCACAGAGAGCTCGTGGACAGCCTCCACGATAGAAGCAACGCAAGACTCCAGAGCGCAGTCCTTGCACGAACAAGAAGTGACTCCAGTGTCACAAGCCTCCACAGAGAGCTCGTGGACAGCCTCCACGATAGAAGCAACGCAAGACTCCAGAGCGCAGTCCTTGCACGAACAAGAAGTGACTCCAGTGTCACAAGCCTCCACAGAGAGCTCGTGGACGGACTCCACGATGGAAGGAACGCAAGACTCCAGAGCGCAGTCCTTGCAGGAACAAGACCATGAGGGTCTAGCAACCTCTCCTGACCAACCAGCGGCAGACGATGCAAGTCTGCCATGCTCACGTGAACAGCAAGAAGGCTATAACAGCCTACCATGCTCCACTACACAGCAGCATGAACATGACGGTCTCTCATGCTACAATGAAGGGCACAGCGCTGAAGACTGTTCAAGCCCAACTGAAGACAAGCCAAAGGAATCGCCTCGTCCAAGCCCGAAGAAAAAAGGTTTATGCGCTGACCTTCAGGATCATTATAGCCGAACAGAGATTAATAATGCTGCACGGCCACAGAAGGATGCTGAGGATTTGCTAACGAAATTAATTGAATGTTTAACTTGCAAGGAGCAGACTGAGAATTGCCAGTGTTTTAGTACGGATCGAAAAAATGGACAAGACATTGATCCTCAGGTAATGGAAATAACACAACCTGAATCATATCTACAGCAGGGACAAATGTCTCCCTTCAACACAACACCGCAAAATCCCAACTTCGGAGACCAGCAGTTAGTCAGTAATGACTCTTCAAACCTTGAGGGGAACATTAATTGCATTGAACCTATACACGCTCCACTGATTATTGAGCAGAACATTGGAGCAAGAATCCTGAGGACACCGACATCGAGTAGCCAGATAACGAATTTAAAACCCACAGCAGTTTCAAGTGAACCAAGTGTGCTTTCCACTAATGGTGAAGACGCAGATAAGGTCGACCCGATTATCCATTGTACCACACTAACCCCAGTGATTAAGCAGTTATGTATGGGGAGTATAATGTGGGCAATTGAGAACAGTAAAAGAGAGACTGTGACCATGCCAGTCCCAGCAAAATCAGACCCAGAGACCATGAAGGCATGTACATTAGACAAAGATACATATGAGGCACCTGAGAAGAAAAGTGAAACGGAATGTTCTTTGGAAAATAGTACAATGTCGATAGAAACATTGGATCCTATATTCGAGACCATACCTATGGGAGAATTTGGGGGTAATAAACCAGGGGCGAAATTCTCCGTTATCGGCGGAAACTCCGCCGATCGGCGCAAAAAACGGCGCAAATCCCACTTGCGTCACGTCATAAAAATGGGCCGATAGTCTGCGGCCCGAAATGGGCTAGCAGCGACGTAACGGGATCCACGCTTGCGCAGTGGTTCACGCCGTGCAGCGTCATACGCGCTGCACGGCGTGACGGCTCATAAGGCCGCGCAGCTCCCCCCCACCCGACCGGAACAGCCGACCGCAACACCCGACTTGATGGCTGGCCGTCGCTCAGCCCCGAGGTTCGAGTCACGCGATGTGGAGGCGCTCCTGGATGCGGTGGAGCAGAGGAGGGACGCCCTGTATCCCGGGCACGGCCGCAGAGTTGCCCCACGCCACAGCCGGCGTCTGTGGAGGGAGGTGGCAGAGGCCGTCACTGCTGTGGCCCTAACACCACGGACAGGCACCCAGTGCCACAAGAAGGTGAACGACCTCGTCAGAGCAGGCAGGGTGAGCGTCCCCCATATCCCCTCTCCCCCAAATCCCCCCCTCCCCCATATACCCCCTCTCCCATATCCCCTCCTCCCCCATATCCCCCATATCCCCCCTCCCCCATATCCCCCCCTCCCCCATATCCCCCCCTCCCCCATATCCCCCCTCCCCCATATCCCCCATATCCCCCCTCCCCCATATCCCCCATATCCCCCCTCCCCCATATCCCCCATATTCCCCCCTCCCCCATATCCCCCCTCCCCCATATCCCCCATATCCCCCCTCCCCATATTCCCCATATCCCCCCTCCCCCATATCCCCCTCCCACATATCCCCCCTCCCCATATCCCCCATATCCCCCCTCCCCATATCCCCCATATCCCCCCTCCCCATATCCCCCATATTCCCCCCTCCCCCATATCCCCCCTCCCCATATCCCCCCTCCCCCATATCCCCCATATTCCCCCCTCCCCCATATCCCCCCTCCCCTATATCCCCCTCTCCCGTATCACCTGATCACTGCCTGATGTCTAACCATGCATGCTTCATTGTGTATCGCAGGACCAAACGTCCAGGCACCCATCCCCGCAGATGCAGACCGCCCGCAGGATGCCCCTCGGAGACCACGGGAGACGGAGAGACCCGCACCCTCCAGCATGCGACGCCTGCAGGATGCCCCTCTGAGACCACGGGAGACGGAGAGACTCGAACCCTCCAGCATGCGACGCCCGCAGGATGCCCCTCGGAGACCACGGGAGACGGAGAGACCCGAACCCTCCAGCATGCGACGCCCGCAGGATGCCCCTCGGAGACCACGGGAGACGGAGAGACCCGAACCCTCCAGCATGCGACGCCCGCAGGATGCCCCTCGGAGACCACGGGAGACGGAGAGACCCGAACCCTCCAGCATGCGACGCCCGCAGGATGCCCCTCGGAGACCACGGGAGACGGAGAGACCCGAACCCTCCAGCATGCGACGCCCGCAGGATGCCCCTCGGAGACCACGGGAGACGGAGAGACCTGGAGCAACAGGGAGACGACACCCCCGTCACGTGCGGGAGCGACCACCCAGCGATGAGGGGGGCAGCCACAGGCCCCCGTCACATCCGAGCCAGGACACCACTACCCAGGACACCACTATCCAGGACACCCCTACCCGGGACACCACTACCCAGGACACCCCTACCCGGGACACCACTACCCGGGACAGCACTACCCGGGACAGCACTACCCGGGACAGCACTACCCGGGACAGCACTACCCAGGACACCCCTACCCGGGAAGACGAAATACCGGACAGTGACTCAGAGTGGATGGGTGGAGACGAACCCCCACCCCAAAGTGCCATGGACTCAGAGTGGGACGAAGAGCACGACACAACGCCACTGCTGTCACCAACACCCTCCACCATCGCAGAAACACTCACCACGGTTGGGCACTTTAGTGATGAGGCGTCTGGTACACTCACTGGTGCGCACAACACAGCCGTCCCGGTACAGCAGGTGGAGGTAGGAGCAGCAGAGGGACCGGGCGGTCGGAGGGCAGCCCAGGCCAAGCGAACATCTGCCGCCCAGATGGATCCCGGGTTCCTGCAGTTACCACACCCACACATAGATCCGATGCAACCACCGACACGGAGACGAGCGAATAGGGTGACGGGTGGCTTGCGGCGGCTGCGGTCGCAGGTGGAGGAGTCCACCCGCGTCCAGGAGCTGGGAGTGGTCCCGGTCATGCGTGCCACCCAGGCTGACACCGCGCGGGTGGCGTCCGCGGTGGAGGCAATGGGTGCGACGGTGTCAGACATGGGGAACGGTTTGCGAGGCCTGGGGCCTTCCGTGCAGGCGGCGTCTGTGGCCCAGGAAATGGCTGCCCTCTCACAGGAGGCCATGAGCCAGTGCCAGCGCCAGATGGCAGAGGCGCTCAACGCCATAGCCCAGTCTCAGCAGGCCATGGCCCAGTCTCAGCAGGCCATAGCCCAGTCTCTGCAGGCCATGGCCCAGTCTCTGCAGGCCATGGCCCAGTCTCAGCAGGCCATCGCTGAGGGCATCGGCGCCAGTGGCCATGTGCGAGCTGGCGTCGCACTGTCGCAGACAGGGTTCGACAACCCCCTGGGCTCCATGGCTGCAAACCTGCAGACCCCTGTCGATACCAGCACGGGCCTCCAGGACTGGCAGCGCCAGATGTCGGGGGCGCGTCGGATGGCCAGTCCGTTCGCATCCCCCACCCATGTAGAGGCCTGGGGGCCATCGGGCACCCCGAGGGAGGAGGAGGTGGTGTGGTCCGTCCCGGCTCCCTCTGTAGGGGAGGTCCCGGTACACCGCGACACCTCGGACTCCCCCCCTTCCGTCCCAGGTGCATCGGGTGGGCAACGGGCAGGACAGGCTGGCAGCTCGCCATCCCAGTCACCCGGGCCGCAGCCTGGCCCATCTAGGCCAGGACGCCCCAGGAAACGGCCGCCAAAGGGATCCAGTGTCAGAGGGCAGGAATCACAGGAGTCCACCTCCAGTTCTGCTGTACCGTCTGGGGAACCACGTAGACGTAGTCAAAGGGCCCGTAAGGCCAAACAATTAGACACTGAGTAAGTTGGCACGGGTGCAGGGCACAGATGAGTTTTAGGCGCTAGGGCACGTGCATGAACTCCTTTGGTTATTAAAGTCAATGTTACACCTACCGAAGCTGCCTTTGTGCTCTGTCCAAAGTGTGCGGGGTGTCATGTACGTTGAGCGCAAGTGTGTGTGTGAGGGGTGGTCTTACCTCAGCCCCAGGTGAGTCTGCCCCCTTCCCCCTGGGCCGCCATCAACATCCCCCGGGCAGAGGACGGGACCGTGCGCTGCAGTGTCACAGCCGCATGCAGGGATGGTCCGGGTGGATGGTGGTACTGTGGCCATGGGTCAGACATAGTCCAACGATGTAGAGCCAGGAGCTCATCGGAGGCGGGTTGTCATCATTCTCCATGGCCTGCGATAGACACGCGTCCACCCGCAACTGGGTGAGCCCGGCCCGTTGTGCCGCCGGTGGATCGGCAATTGGGAGTGGGGGGGTGGTGTGCATGCGGGTGGGGTGTGTGGGGTTGGGGAGGGGGGTGAGGGTGCTGGGTGGGTGGATGGGTGGGGGGTGTGGGTGGTCGGCTGTTGTCATGGTGTGCGGTCTGTGGCCATACTACCCGATTCCCACGCCCATCTAGTCAGTGAAGCGGGCGTCTATCAGTCTGTCCCGTGCCCGCTGGGCCAGCCGGTAACGGTGGACAGCCACCCGTCTGTGTCTACCCCGTCTGCCCTGACCATTGCCCCCATCCCCCTCATCTAGGGAGGACTGGGCCTCTTCCTGCTGCTCCTCCACTCCGCCCTCCTCTGCCTGCGGCACATCGCCCCTCTGCTGGGCTATGTTGTGCAGGACGCAGCACACCACAATGATGCGGCCGACCCTATCTGACCGATACTGGAGGGCGCCCCCAGAGAGGTCCAGGCACCTGAAACGCATCTTCAGCACGCCAAAGCACCTCTCGATCACTCCCCTTGTCGCTACATGGGCACCATTGTAGCGGTTCTCCGCCTCATTGCGTGGCCTCCGTATAGGCGTCATCAGCCACGATCGCAATGGGTAGCCCCTGTCGCCCAGCAACCAGCCCCTCAGCCGGGGATGGCGTCCCTCGTACATGCCGGGGATGGATGACCGCGACAACACGAATGAGTCGTGTACACTGCCTGGGTGACGGGCGCAGACGTGCAGGATCATCATGCGGTGGTCGCAGACCACCTGTACGTTCATCGAATAGGTCCCCTTCCTATTAGTGAACACGGCCCTGTTATCTGCAGGTGGCCGCACGGCGACGTGCATCCCATCGATCGCGCCCTGGATCGGTGCCTGGAATGACCCCGTTGCATAAAAGTTCAGGGCCACCGTAACCTTGACGGACACGGGGAGAGGGTGTCCCCCGCCAGTGCCACGCGGTGACAGGTGTGCCAGCAGGTGGCAGATGTGTGCCACGGTTTCCCGGCTCATCCGGAGTCTCCTCCTGCATTCCCGGTCCGTGAGGTCCTGGTATGACTGCCGGGGCCGGTACACACGGAGCGCCCTCGGGTGCCTCCGTTGCCGTGGGGCCGCGACGTCCTCCTCCCCCTCCTCGTCCTGTCGGTCAGGTGTCCCTCCAGCCTGGGCGGCTGCCACCTGCCCCTCTGCGGCAGCCTGCGCCGCCTCTCTGGCACGCTCCTCCTCCTCCTCCTCATCCAGGGCAACATAGACATGAGCGGCTGCCACCACGGCGGCCAACATCGCTGGATGGTCTGAAAATATGACGGCCTGGTGGGGGGGAGGGGAACGACGACATGTCATCATTGCCCATATCCCCTCCTCCCCCCAGCCAGGTGGCATGGACCGCATGGGTCCAACTGTTGGAGGCTGGCACCTGGCCAGGTGGACCAACTCATTTGCCCTCCCATCACCCACCCCGGCACGGACCCCCCCCCCCAACCTCCACCCCGGCACGGCCCCCCTCCCCAACCCCCAACCTCCACCCCAGCACGGACCCCCCCCCAACCTCCACCCCAGCACGGACCCCCCCCAACCTCCACCCCGACACGGACCCCCTCCCCAACCCCCAACCTCCACCCCGGCACGGACCCCCTCCCCAACCCCCAACCTCCACCCCAGCACGGACCTCCCCCCAACCTCCACCCCGGCACGGACCCCCTACACAACCCCCAACCTCCACCCCGGCACGGACCCCCCCCCCCAACCTCCACCCCAGCATGGACCCCCCCCCAACCTCCACCCCGGCACGGAACCCCTCCCCAACCTCCACCCCGGCATGGACCCCCTCCCCAACCTCCACCCCGGCACGGACCCCCCCCCAAGCTCCACCCCAGCACGGACCCCCCCCCCAACCTCCACCCCGGCACGGACCCCCTCCCCAACCCCCAACCTCCACCCCGGCACGGACCCCCTCCCCAACCCCCAACCTCCACTCCAGCACGGACCCCCCCGCAACCTCCACCCCGGCACGGACCCCCTCCACAACCCCCAACCTCCACCCCGGCACGGACCCCCTCCCCAAACTCCACCCCGGCACGGACCCCCTCCCCAACCTCCACCCCGGCACGGACCCCCTCCCCAACCTCCACCCCGGCACGGACCCCCCCCCAACCTCCACCCCAGCACGGACCCCCCCCCCAACCTCCACCCCGGCACGGACCCCCTCCCCAACCCCCAACCTCCACCCCGGCACGGACCCCCTCCCCAACCCCCAACCTCCACCCCAGCACGGACCCCCCCCCAACCTCCACCCCGGCACGGACCCCCTCCACAACCCCCAACCTCCACCCCGGCACGGACCCCCCCCCAACCTCCACCCCGGCACGGACCCCCTCCCCAACCTCCACCCCGGCACGGACCCCCCCCAACCTCCACCCCAGCACGGACCCCCCCCCCCCAACCTCCACCCCGGCACGGACCCCCTCCCCAACCCCCAACCTCCACCCCAGCACGGACCCCCCCCCAACCTCCACCCCGGCACGGACCCCCTCCACAACCCCCAACCTCCACCCCGGCACGGACCCCCTCCACAACCCCCAACCTCCACCCCGGCACGGACCCCCTCCCGGCACTCCCCCGGAGCCCAGCCTACTCTAACCACCCCCCCACCCCCCCCCGCCGCACACACACACAAGCCGAGACACACCTCTCCTCAGGCAATCAGTCTGCGGCCACGCCATTTCTTGCCCAGAGCCAACCCCCCAGGCCGTCACTCACCTCCTCGCTGGTCGGCGTGAGCCTGGAGCACCGGGTCACGCCGATGAAAAGGAGGTTTGATTCACGTCGACGTGAACGGTCATCACGTCGACGGGACTTCGGCCCATCCGGAAGGGAGAATATCGGCAGGCCGAAAATTGGCTGCCTTGCGCAGACCCGTGACATTCTCCGCGGCAGCGGCGCCATTAACGCCCCGCCGACTTTTCTCCCTTCGGAGACTTCGGCGGGGGCGGGGGCGGGATTCACGGCGGCCAACGGCCATTCTCCGACCCGGCGGGGGGTCGGAGAATGACGCCCCTGGTTCTGCAATGTCTGGGGGAAGATTTAAAATTTCAAAGAAGAAAAGCCCAAATGAAGGACAACGGCAAGACAATGACAGTCCACCGACATGGTGTGCACCACCAGATGAAAACTCTGACAATTTACCCAACCCTAATGAACAACAAGCTGCTAATGAGGATCTATCCACGGGATGTGAGACGAGTGACGACAGCATCCCACTTCCCATGCAAAAGGTGCAAGGTGACAGACCTCGCCTAGTGCGTACCGAGGCACTCGACGATCACGGTGGGACCACTGACGACTGCGGTGGCAGCGCACCGCTTCCACCCTCGATGGCTCGACCCTCTCCACTGGTTGGTGCATTCCTGCATGTTCCGACTCCAGAAGTGCAGCTTCAGGGAATCTCGGCTGCCTCCAGTGAACCTGTTGGGACTCCGGACGGGGGGCATCGACGGAAGGCAGACCGGACTCCAGATGGGGAGCAGCCAAGCGCCGACTCTGATTCGCGCACGCCAGACCTTGCTCCGGACGGGCGGTGTCGCGGCCTCGGTGATGGCACGCTCAGGGTGACGGCGGATGCCACGGCGACAGGGAATGGATCGCGTGGCAGTCCCACTTGGTCGGCAGTGGCAACCAGCACCGGCGGTCCAAGATCGACACACCAATTCGCGCCATCGCCAGACGTTGATGCGAGCAACAATTCTCTCTCCAAGGCGACATGCTTCGACGTTTCTCTGCGGAGTCGCCCTTCCGGCACAGCAGGTGGCCGGAACCAGCGTACACGGTCTCGGCCAACTTACACATCTGGCACAGTCATCGCCTTGCATGATATTAGTGATGGTGCTACTTCGATGGCGACGACCCATCGGCTACAAGATGCCGTCCACCACAAACATAAAAAGAAAAAGACTCCACCTTGTTCCTGGCATGCAGGGCGGATGGATTGGTGCGTAGGCGCAATCAGCGAGCTTTGCGCCGCCTTCCACGCTCGCAACTGAACCGTACGCACACGCCGGATCCTCCACTGGTTCCCAAGGATGACTTCGTGGAGATGCCACGGATCATGCCCCTTCCATCGCCACCAGAACCAAATCTCCACAGCTGAACCGGCTTGAGGACCAGCCCATTCTTGAGGCGGTCACCCATTAGACTGGACTTATAACGCTGTTCATACGTTCAAAAAGTCAAACACTTCTGTATTATAACCTGTTGTTGTTTATTGTTCCAGATATCGTCTGACCAGACCAATGTTCAAGTTTTTTTTTTTTTCCTCTCGCATCCAAGTTTTGTTATGGTACAACCTTGTTAGTGTGACGCACCCGACATCGCCCCATGTAAATAGTTACGTCATATACACACGCTGTACATAACACACACACACTCTTCGATGCACTCACGACACAATTATATTTATAACCACGTAGGCACATATCTTTGTAAAAAGGGGGATGTCATGATATTCAAACACACACATCATGATAGACACACCAACAGACAAATCAGAACACACAACACCACAACCAATGACAGAAAGATATAAAAGCACAGACACGACCCCCGGTGGTCAGTATTAGCTGCAGAGGAGAACCAGGACACATCTTTTTGCCAAACACACTCAGGGAGACAGCACGTGCAGAGTATCCAGAACGAACTGTATTATAAGAGTTATAATAAAATAGAGTTGTACCACATACAACTATGTTGGCTCATCTGTGCACCAGAGCACCCAACACCACACCCACCTGCCTTTTTGCCCACCCGAATCTATCACATTAAAACATTTTATTTCACCAAACTCCTCAGTCCTCCTGTCTGCCTTCCCGTTAGCCCTGAGAAAGCTGCTGGCCCTCTGCTTGGGCTAGCAGCATCAGGAGCCTGCCTGGTGTCACTGATAGACTTTGAAGAAGAATCATACGGTCTCTAAACTTTAACTCCGTTTCTCCCACTGCAGATGCTGCCTGATCTGCTCCGTTTTTTTCAGGCGTTTTCTGTCTCTATTATTCTTAAATAGATGACGGGCCTGCATGTGGCCATTTTGGAGGCAGCCTATGGTAAAAAGTCCAGCTGTTGGTAAGTGCATGTGTGGGAACTGCTTTTTGCCATGACATTTGGGCCCTGAAGTCTGTGATACACTTCTGCCCATTGTTTTTCTTTCAATGATTTTTGATCCATTACTATAAAACTTTCTGCTTTGATTTGCATACTTTCCCCAAGGTAAATCAGGGGCGAGATTCTCCGACCCCCCCGCCGGGTCGGAGAATCGCCGGGGGCTGGCGTGAATCCCGCCCCCGCCGGTTGCCGAATTCTCCGGCACCGGATATTCGGCGGGGGCGGGAATCGCGCTGCGCCGGTTGGCGGGCTCCCCCCCGCGATTCTCCGGCCCGGATGGGCCGAAGTCCCGCTGCTAGAATGCTTGTCCCGCCGGCGTAGATTAAACTATCTACCTTACCGGTGGGACAAGGCGGTGCGGGCGGGCTCCGTGGTCCTGGGGGGGCGCGGGGCGATCTGGCCCCGAGGGGTGCCCCCCGGGGCCCACCGATCCGCGGGCGGGCCTGTGCCGTGGGGGCACTCTTTTCCTTCCGCCTTCGCCACGGTCTCCACCATGGCGGAGGTGGAGAGACTACCTCCACAGCGCATGCGTGGGGATGCCGTGAGCGGCCGCTAACGCTCCCGCGCATGCGCCGCCCGGAGATGTCATTTTCGCGCCAGCTGGCAGGGCACCAACGGCCTTTTCCGCCAGCTGGCGGGGCGGAAATTAGTCCGGCGTGGGCCTAGCCCCTTAAGGTTGGGGCTCGGCCCCCCAAGATGCGGAGGATCCGTACCTTTGGGGCGACTGATTTGAGCCGTTTTGGGCGCCGGTCGGCGGACATCGCGCCGATACCGGAGAATTTCGCCCCAGATTTCTCTAATTGGTTGCCAGAATTAATTAACTTTTTTAGTACAAGGACCTGTGAGAGAATTAATTAAGGTATCACTGCAAAATCAATTCAATGCTTATTTCTCGGTAATGGTTCGATGGAACAAAAACATCGGATTGCACTCCAGAGTACCAACTGCTGCGATGGCCCACTACTGTTGAGGAGGTTGATTGGGGCTTCTTGTGAAGCAGCGACAATGGATTTCTGTGTGTCTGAGTGACTCATTTCTATGATTGTAATGCCACTGGTGATCAAAAACGAAACTGGATTTTTTTTTTCAATTGTAATTTGAATTTCTGCTCTTGGAGCTGAAATCAGGAAATAATCTAATCAAGGAAATAAAATCTATATGACACTGGATGAGTTTAGAGAAGGAACCAAAAAAACATTTTCTGCTTGGAAGGTGAGTCCAAATCGGGGCAAATTGCGTCAAGGCAGTTTGAGAATCTTATTATTTTTAAACAAAAAGCTGGTATCGATTAAAGTAACCCTTCAGTGAAGCTGTGGGAACTTTGTAAATACCCAACCAGTTCACTAATTAATGAATCTCCTGTGCTAGCTGAATCTTATCGACACCCGGTCAAGCAGCACCTCATATTTAAAAATTCTCGGGACGGCACGGTGGAGCAGTGGGTAGCCCTGCTGCCACAAGGCGCTGAGGACCTGGGTTCGATCTCGCCTCCGGGTCACTGTCCGTGTGGAGTTTGCACATTTGTGGTCTCACCCCCACAACCCAAAGATGTGCAGGGTAAGTGGATTGGCCACGCAAAATTCCCCTTAATAGGAAAAAGTATATTTTAAAATTCTCATTCTTGTTTTCAAACCCTCCATGGCGCGATCGCTCCTTATCTCTGGAATCTCCTTCACCCCTACACCCCCCCATTCATTTCTCCATATCTGCTAATTCTTGCCTCTTCAACATTGACGATTTTAATCACTCCATCATTGCTCCAAGCACTGAAATTCCCTGCCTATATCTTTCTGCTTCTGCCTCCCTTTTTTCCTGTAAGGTGCTCCTTATAACCTGCCTCTATAAGTAAACTTTTGGTCATCTGTCCTAATATTTCCTTAAATGATCCCGTGTCAACTTTTATTGCAAAGTGCTTCTGCAAGACCCTTTGTGATGATTTGTTGTTTTAAGGTGCTGTATCTATGCAAGAGGCAAGGAAACCTGTTGTCCTCACCTGCTTAGGCTGATTTGTGACTCCTGTCCCATGCCGGTGTGGTTGATTTTCAACTGCCTGATGATATGACCCAGCAAGCCACTTTGTTATATTCAAAACTTCTCACAGCTCAAGATGAAGGTCCACCATTATCTTCTCCGGGCAACCGGGTTAGGCAATAAATAGCAGCCTCACCAATGACGCTCACATCCTGAGAAAGAATAATAAACAAAAACAACTAAAACCTTAAAGGATCACCTGTATCATGATTGAACTTATAGGATACCTGACTTTTGTGCAAGCTGGTCTCCACCATAGACTGAAACAAGTCCACCTCTTACTTGAATGATTACAACAAATCAGCATAGAATCATAGAATCCCTACAGTGCAAAAGGAGGCCATTCGGCCCATTGAGTCTGCACCGACCCTCCGAAAGAGCACCCTACCTAGGTGCAATTCCCCACCCTATCCCTGCAACCCCACCCAACCTTTGGGCGCCAAGGGGCAATTTAGCATGGCTAATCCACATCACCTGCTCATCTTTGGATTGTGGGAGAAAATGCCTCGCAGATTCGGGAAGAATGTGCAAACTCTACACAGTCACCAAAGGTCGGAATCAAACCCGAGTCTCTGGCGCTGTCAGGCACCACTGCTAACTACTGTGCCACCATGCCGCCTATCCTTTGCATGAGCAAGCAACCTTTTCTCGAGGTCTCTTATTTTCTGGATCTGTCTAACATGCAATAACTTTCAATTGTGACCCTGTCCCTGGTCTCGCTAAACTATTCCGTTGAACAAATTAGTCCAGAATCTAGTCCCCTCATTGTTTGATAAATCTCAATCAAACCAACCCATGGTCTACTAAAACTCAGAGTGAGACCTAGACAACAGAGTCAAGGTAGAAAACTGAGCAAATTTTACCTCCTATGCCCACAACCATGCTCTCCCCTGTACAGGGCAAGAGGACTATGGGGAATTGTAATGCAGGGTGTGGAGATTAAGGCTCGCCTTAAAACATCTTTAACCTCTTTAACCAAGCTTTTGATCATCTGTCCTGATATCGTCTTGTCAAATTTTGTTTCACTTTGGGATGTTTTATTATGTCAAAGGCATAATATAAATTCTGAGAACTAAAGTATCTACACCTTGTTCCCATATTATAATGGGGCATTAATAGGACACTGAATCCGAATTACAAGGGCCAATAGTAGCAGCACAAGTTCTCCCTGCTCCCAATTTACTGTAGCACTAAACTCACAAACGTAGGTAAAAAGCTGAAACTTAGTGCATCCGATGACTGCAGAAAATGCAGCTCAACTTCTACCTTGGTATTTTGTTCTGATACATTTTTCAGCAGAAATGTATCTAGTGTAGACACTGAATAACGAGCATGAGTGGAGTTATTTGGATCCCTCGGCAACAGCAGTACAACTTAGATTATAGATTTTACTGGGGGAATGATCATGGGCACTGCAGCCAGGTTCTGTTTTGAAGATTAATTACGTGAACTTTAAAGATTATACCATCCATATTTCACTTATATCGCCAGTCATTCACTATAGCTCCCAAGCTGAAGGCATTTTTTGTTGCTAATAAAAGATACTAGTTGATGAATATTCATCTACCAAGGGTAGATTAACACACAGTGTGCAGTTACATTTAATGACCAAGTGAAACTCTGAGATTTATTGGGGGTGCTGTTTAATGTACTGTCAGTAAAAATGGAGTTCTATTTGTCCTTTTCCTTGAACCGCTGCCGTCCTTATAGTAATGGTTCACCTGCAGTGGTGTCAGTCTCCTTTGGCCCTAAGCACTGGAATTCCCTCGCCAAGCCTCTTTTAAAATTTTTTTTATTATTGTCACAAGTAGGCTTACATTAACACTGCAATGAAGTTACTGTGAAAAGCCCCTAGTCGCCACATTCCGGCGCCTGTTTGAACATAAGAACATAAGAACTAGGAGCAGGAGTAGGCCATCTGGCCCCTCGAGCCTGCTCCACCATTCAATGAGATCATGGCTGATCTTTTGTGGACTCAGCTCCACTTTCCGGCCCGAACTCCATAACCCTTAATCCCTTTATTCTTCAAAAAACTATCTATCTTTATCTTAAAAACATTTAATGAAGGAGCCTCTACTGCTTCACTGGGCAAGGAATTCCATATATTCACAACCCTTTGGGTGAAGAAGTTCCTCCTAAACTCAGTCCTAAATCTACTTCCCCATATTTTGAGGCTATGCCCCCTAGTTCTGCTTTAACCCGCCAGTGGAAACAACCTGCCCGCATCTATCCTATCTATTCCCTTCATAATCTTATATGTTTCTATAAGATCCCCCCTCATCCTTCTAAATTCCAACGAGTACAGTTCCAGTCTACTCAACCTCTCCTCGTAATCCAACCCCTTCAGCTCTGGGATTAACCTAGTGAATCTCCTCTGCACACCCTCCAGTGCCAGTACGTCCTTTCTCAAGTAAGGAGATCAAAACTGAACACAATACTCCAGGTGTGGCCTCACTAACACCTTATACAATTGCAGCAGAACCTCCCTAGTCTTAAACTCCATCCCTCTAGCAATGAAGGACAAAATTCCATTTGCCTTCTTAATCACCTGTTGCACCTGAAAACCAACTTTTTGCGACTCATGCACTAGCACACCCAGGTCTCTCTGCACAGCAGCATGTTTTAATATTTTATCATTTAAATAATAATCCCTTTTGCTGTTATTCCTACCAAAATGGATAACCTCACATTTGTCAACATTGTATTCCATCTGCCAGACCCTAGCCCATTCACTTAGCCGATCCAAATCCCTCTGCAGACTTCCAGTATCCTCTGCACTTTTTGTTTTACCACTTCTCTTAGTGTCGTCTGCAAACTTGGACACATTGCCCTTGGAACCCAAGTCCAAATCATCTATGTAAATTGTGAACAGTTGTGGGCCCTACCCTGAGGGACACCACTAGCTACTGATTGCCAACCAGAGAAACACCCATTAATCCCCACTCTGCTTTCTATTAATTAACCAATCCTCTATCCATGCTACTACTTTCCCCTTAATGCCATGCATCTTTATCTTATGCAACAACCTTTTGTGTGGCACCTTGTCAAAGGCTTTCTGGAAATCCAGCTATACCACATCCATTGGCTCCCCGTTATCTACCGCACTGTTAATGTCCTCAAATTCCACTAAATTAGTTAGGCACGACCTGCCCTTTATGAACCCATGCTGCGTCTGTCCAATGGGACAATTTCCATCCAGATGCCTCGCTATTTCTTCCTTGATGATAGATTCCAGCATCTTCCCTACTACCGAAGTTAAGCTCACTGGCCTATAATTACCCGCTTTCTGCCTACCTCCTTTTTTAAACAGTGGTGTCACGTTTGCTAATTTCCAATCCGCCGGGACCACCCCAGAGTCTAGTGAATTTTGGTAAATTATCACTAGTGCATTTGCAATTTCCCTAGCCATCTCTTTTAGCACTCTGGGATGCATTCCATCAGGTCCAGGAGACTTGTCTACCTTTAGCCCCATTAGCTTGCCCATCACTACCTCCTTGGTGATAACAATCCTCTCAAGGTCCTCACCTGTCAAAGCCTCATTTCCATCAGTCACTGGCATGTTATTTGTGTCTTCCACTGTGAAGACCGACCCAAAAAACCTGTTCAGTTCCTCAGCCATTTCCTCATCTCCCATTATTAAATCTCCCTTCTCATCCTCTAAAGGACCAATATTTACCTTAGCCACTCTTTTTTGTTTTATGTATTTGTAGAAACTTTTACTATCTGTTTTTATATTCTGAGCAAGTTTACTCTCATAATCTATCTTACTCTTCTTTATAGCTTTTTTAGTAGCTTTCTGTTGCCCCCTAAAGGTTTCCCAGTCCTCTAGTCTCCCACTGATCTTTGCTACTTTGTATGTTTTTTCCTTCAATTTGATATTCTCCCTTATTTCCTGAGATATCCACGGTCGATTTTCCCTCTTTTTACCGTCCTTCCTTTTTGTTGGTATAGACCTTTGCTGAGCACTGTGAAACACAGTGGGAACACAGAGGGAGAATTCAGAATGTCCAATTCAGCTAACAGCACGCCTTTCAGGATTCGTGGGAGGAAACTGGAGCACCGGGAGGAAACCCATGCAGACACGGGGAGAACGTGCAGACTCCGCACAGACAGTGACCCAAGCTGGGAATTGAACCTGGGACCCTGGTGCTGTGAAGCAACTTTGTTAACCACTGTGCTACTATGCCGCTCATTTTCTACCTCTTTCTGCTCATTTCACACCTCTTTAACCTGGGGTTACCCCATCTCTGGATCTGTAATGATTTAATCATCTGCTAATGCTCGCATTCCAAGCATTGTCTGGCATCTTTGAATCTGGCTATATATATGTTTCTGGAACATACCTCGTCATTCACCTGAGGAAGGGGCAGCGCTCCGAAAGCTAGTGTTTGAAACAAACCTGTTGGACTTTAACCTGGTGTTGCAAGACTTCTTACTGTGCTCATTTAAGACACTGTTTAAAATCTACCTCTTTGACCAAATTTTTCATCACCTGTCTTAATATCTTATTCTTTTGTCACTTGATGTCAAATTTTGTGTAATTGATAGCCATAGTAAGTGGGATAAATTCAGAATTTGGTGGTGGTTGGCGGAGAACCTCTGTCCTCCTTATGTTGGTGGTAATTATTATGTGTAACTTTCTAGTTTTCCAGTAAATACAACTGTGCTAGTTTATTCAATGTGGGCTCACTAACCTGGTAAAGAGCATAGACGGGAACTTAACGAGTTGTATGAACTAGGAGTTAATCAGGTTGGAGATCAGGCTGCAGTCAATGTTGGTGCAGTTAAGCAAAGCAGGCACAAGTCCTCTCAACAGAACACTGCAAAACACACTAAAGCTGTCAGTAACAATAGAATTTTGAATGCATGTCCACATCTTCTCAATCCTCAGTGTTTAAACATTTGGAGATAATTAGCTGCTGTGACAAGTGGATCTGTGACAGGGATTAACTGCCCTTGTGAAGCTGTGTAGATGACCTTTTTCAATACATATCAAGGGAAATGAGGTATTTTGAGATTAAGTTCAATTGAATGCGAAAGTGATGGGTGAAAAAAAAGGCTTCAATGGGAAGCTGTCACTTAAAGATGATAGAAGGTAAAGGTCACAAGTCTCATGAGTGTTCAGCAGAACAACACGGTTGTTCTTTCACATGATCACGAGAGATCAGGGCTCGAATGTGTGAGAGGAATAGCAAATATCCCTGAGGAAGAAGATTTGCATCAAATTTAATGAAGTTGGGGAAGGTCATCGCCAGATGGTGAGTGACAATCACAAGGCAAATGCTGCTTAGTACACTGTGGTCCGCCACATTTATACATAATTTAAAGCCTTCAGCTGTCACCAGCCTTCAGGGCAAAGTACAAATAACTGAAGAACAGACAAAAAGCAACATGAAATCTTTGTTTAGAAATCAACTATAAATAAAGGATTCTGGACTTTTGTAAGTAGAGACAGAGGAACTTTAACCTAAGTTAGACTGATTGGGTCAGGTGAGAGGGCGATTCCCAACCCAAAGCTGCCACCAAATGTCTTTAACTGAGACTGGAAGCTGGGTGGCCGACCAATCCATTCCAAGGAAGCGGGTAGGCACTTTAAGTATGATCATGAGGCTGTGTGCCTCATTGTCATTTAGCTTTTCAACATTAACCAAAGTCGACCGGGGCTGGAGTTTAATGCCCGTCCCAATGGCAAATTTGGTGGTGGGGGCAGGGGGTGTGTTTAATCAGGCGGGATGATGGTTGGTGGGGACCCAGCTACCACCCTGCCTCCACCCCGTTTAAGTCAATGGCTGGAAGGCTGTGGAATATTTTCCTGCTCCAGCACCGATTGAAGCCTTTCGGTGGGCATCTAATGCCTACTTGAGGGCCTCATCCTGCTGCCGCTGAGTGGGGACTTGCCATGTGGGTAGCATGACTGGCAAGACCTCTTGGTGTCACTTGTAGGCTCAGGTTGGAGGGGTGGGGAGGGAGGTTGGGTGTTGAGGGCAGGATACCAGAGACCTTGGGCGGGATTCTCCATCCCCCTGGTGCAGTGCACCACCGGGATTCTCCGTCTCGCCAGCCAATGGGGTTTCCAATTGTGGGCAGCCCCATGCCGTCGGGAAACACCCGTGCTGCCGGCAAAATGGAGAATCCCGACAGCGGAGTATCCAGCCCATTGTTCAAGGCACTCAGTGTCTGATTGAGGGACCCAGCAGAGGGAAGTGTGTCCGGCTGGGACCCAATCCCCTGCCCTTGCTGCCTGCTCCCTCTTTGGTGATCTTCATCTGACCTTACCCTTCACCACATCACTACCTGTGCTCTGGAATCCAGTGATGATCCTGGGCTTTGGGTGAGGGGTTGCACCAGCAGCAACCACTACCTCCCCTGTGGCACTGCTGCTCAATAGAGTTGCCAACTTCTGATTGGTTGGATGCTCTCAGTGGGCATGACATTTTTCCCTGGGGTCCTTGGTCCCGAGGAAGGCCTGTCACTGCCCAGTTAAGTTCCCAAGTGGCACTTAATACAGCAGGCCTTCCATCAAAGTGACAACATAAGATCCAATCAGCTCTTCAGCTGACTGGCAAGAGCCCTATTGCCTCCATTAAATCCAGTCCTGGGTTTCTCAAACACTGGCAAGCCCAGCAGTTAGATCCAGGTGAGGTTCTTGGCAGATTGAGGAGGTGAGGCTCTTCTGGATCCAGCACGTATGCCTGAGAAACCTCCATGCTAGGATACATATCCAAACCGAACAGTCGCCACAAAGACTCGGATCGTAATCCCACCAAAAACGACGAGGCCTTGGAAAAAGTTCTGTGGAGATTTTACTTGAACTATTTCAGGCCTGGGGGAGTTTTGGATATATGGAGGCACTAAAGATCCAGGGATTATTCTCCTTAGAGCAAAAGGTTCAGAGCAAACTTAATAGATGTATGCTAAATGATAAAGGGTTTTAATGGTATAAATAATGTCAAAACATATTCCATTGGCAGCAGGTTTGTAACTAGAAAACTCAGATTTAATTGGCAAAATGAGCTGAGAAAAGTTGAGGACAAGTTGGACGGGGTTTTCCAGCCCCTCTCTGCAGATTTTCCGACGGCAACTGCGGAGGTGACTCACCATTGGCGGGATCTTCCGGTCCCACTGATGTCTACGCCGTTTGGTGTGGCTCGTCCGTCCAACTGTGGAGGAACCCACCACAGGGGGTCACCTTCGCTGGGACTGGAAGATCTCGCCAGTGGGAAGTGAAGGAAGATCCCACCCATCCTTTTTGCAGAGCAAGGAACGATCGGGAATGTACTGCCTGAAAAACGGATTCAATATTAGCTGTCAAAAGGAATTTGATAAATGCTTGAAATGGAAATGAGATTAGTGGCCTCTCAGGAAAATACTGAGTGGTGGGTTGATTTGGATAGCTCTCTCAGCCGCAGTGGGCCTAAAACCCTCTATTTCTTCTGTATGATCCTATGATTTTATATCTGGGCAGGAAGGGCAAGCTTTTTTTCTCCCCTTAGCTAATGTAGAGCATCGATTCCTGCAATGACATTTGTTGTACCTTCGTGTAGTAGAATTGACCACATTTATTGACTATAGTCATCTGAGATTTTCCCAGGTGGCAGCTTCAGACTGGTGGAATGGGGATGGACTCCAATCTCTCAGAGTCAGTTTCTTTCCAACACAGGCAATGCCACACATGATGGTCAACTAATAAACAAGAGTCAAATTGGAAAATATGCTGGATTTCTGGTGGAAAAATCTCAAAGACATTTTCTATAATGGTTTCTGTAAATCCAAGCAGGGGAAGGTCTGGTGGCACATTAGGTAGCATCCTTGCCTCTGAGCCGTAGGCTCGGAATTTCAGTGGCAACCTAGGATTTGATGGCCAAGGGAGGTGCATTCATGCAAGTCTCAACGCATGCCAGGTAGCAGGCAACCAGAGTGGGATTCCTGGTCAGCCATGTGATGGAAAGAAATTGGAGTCTCTACCATCACGATCCATAGCTCCAGGCTACAGTATGCCTGTAAAAGTGTATGTTGCCACAGCAACTTGGACTCTCTGAGTGCACTGTAACACATACACACTCACCAGAGCATTTCCATTGAAAGTCACCTTGAAAGGAAATATTAATATTTTCTTTAATAAACTAAAGGAACACATTTACCATTATTGCCAATGATTCCCAATATGAGCCCTACATCATTGGATGTTTTTTGCCATGGACGTACCTCCATTAGAGTACGGGTAGCCACTCTCCAAACTCATTTGACGTAAGGCTCTTGAAGCTGGAACTGAAGTACCCTCCTGCCAAATATCTCAACTAGTTTAACAAGAGTGGGCCACCAGTAGGCAAAAAACACCAGTTTTCATTTAATAAACTGGGCTTTGTTTTAACTTTAGTCATGACTAGCATGTGATAATGATGGATTGCCAGAGGTCGAACAGGCATTTGTGGCCGACTCTCGATTGAATCATAGAATTTACAGTGCAGAAGGAGGCCATTTAGCCCATCGAGTCTGCCCCGGCCCTTACAAAGAGGAACCTACTGAAGCCCTCGTATCTACCTTATCCCCATAACCCAGTAATCCCCACTTAACATTTTTTGGACACTAAGGGCAATTTAGCATGGCCACTCCACCGAGCCCGCACATCTTTGGACTGTGGGAGGAAATGAGAGCACCCGGAGGAAACCCACGCAGACATGGGGAGAACGTGCAGACTCCGCACAGACAGTGACCCAGCCTGGGAATCAAACCTGTGAAACAACTGTGCTAACCACAATGGTACTGTGCTGCCCCAATGTTGTTATAACCTGCCCCGATCCTATTGTCTGGGGACAATTGATTATCCCACGATCCTTGAGGGATCTGAGCTCCCCAATGAGGGAGGTGGGGCAATTAGCAGTGCAGCTGTATAAATAGAGCTGGCCAGGGTGGTACCAGCTAGAGAGCGAACCAGTAGTGAACATTGGTACTTTGTACATATTGTTGTAAATAAAGTTACTTTCTGTTTGACTCTACAAACTTGTGCTGGATTCTTCGTTGCCCTCACAAAAAGCGTGGTGGCTTGTGCCAAGCTGATTGTGTAGGAGTAACAATATAAAAAGAGAAACAAAATGTCTAAAGAAAGCAATGAATTAAACTGCGTGCAATCAGAAAACCTCTGCTGCAACTATTTTCTATATCCACATATTCACAAGAATGGTTCTAGGGATGAGGAGCCTAATTCATAAAGTAAAGATAGATGGGAAAAGTAGGGATAATTTTCCTTGGAGAAGGGAAGGCTGAAAAGAGCTTTGATAGAGGTGTTCAAAATCATGAGGGTATCTGGTCAGAGTAGACACCCAACCAAAGGAGATATTTGGAGAACTAAATGCTTGGTTAATAAGGTTGGCTTAAAGGATGATTTTAATGTAGGAGCGGGAAGTGGAGAGAGTGAGCAATGGAATTATATAGTTTGCGGTCTAGACAAATTAAAGCACAGCAACCAACAGTGGGGAGAGGGAGTGGGGTTGTGTAAGAGGCCAGTGTAGGAGGAGCACAGAACTCAGGGATTTCCAGGGCTAAAGGAGGATACGGAGAAATGGAGGCGATGAGGACGTGCAAGGATGTGAATGCTCAGTAAATCCGGAAGTCTGAGCAGGTTTAATCAACAAAAGAACAAAGCGCCTTCTGGGTTCAGACTCAGCATTGCGCGAGAAATGGGTGCCTGATCGAAGAAGACCAAGGAATTGTTCTTGGGCCACATCTTCACACCTGAGGTAAGCTGCTGCTGCTGGCTGCACCTTCAATGGCCTCATCAATAACAATCCTCAGGTAAATCCTGAGTTGAAGGCATTAGTATAAGTCTTCCAGAAACTTGCATTCATATGACGACTGCTGAAGTATCCTGAGCAGTGAGAAGCCTCCAATGTTCTCAGTTTGTCACAAGCTTCAAAAGGTTTTCTATTTTTATTATGATTCTGTTCAGCTTTTCCCTTTCTGTGTACGTAGGTCAGGGTTTAGGTAAATTGCTGGAATTGATGAAGGATTTAAAAAATATATAAATTGTTTTGCTCAATTAATTAATATTTAGTGGATCAATGGTAATTGTATGAATTAATCATATCTGGACTTAAGTAACTGTGCCCTGGAAAGGCCATTTCCCTTTTATCATCCATTAATAGACATAATCCATTACTCAATTGGTCAAAAGCAATGAGGTAGAGCAATTGTTATCAGTTTTCAATCGTTATAGCTAAGTTACTAAATCAAGACTGGTATCACTTGAATACAGTTTGGTTTTAGTTCCACTGAAAGCACGTCTCTTTTCTGCTTCTGATTGAGTGGAAGGATAAGAAAATAACCCTGACGAGACCCACGGGGACAGCTCAATTTATCTCACTGTGGGATTGGTGGAATACAAGTTCCCCCGCTAGTGGGTGGAGGCCTGCCCCGCTGGGGTCCATAAATTCACTCGACAAAAGCCACCCTGGACTGGGACTGGCATGATCGGCAGTTGCAGTTGGGGGGCGGAATTCTCCGTTCCCCGACGGCGATTTCGTAATCGGCGATCGGACAGAGAATCCCTTTTTACAATGGAATCGGGGGCGGCACTTGTTCTCGTACGCTCCACCCCCTCCAAAATGGTGTCATCGAGGAGCACGGTGCATGCCATTGGGACGGCCTCAGGACGTTACCTAAAGGCCACCCCCCGTGCTTCGCCCCCAATGGGCCGAGTTCCCGACCACAAGGTTGACTCATGGTCTCAGCGGTCGGGACCACGGCGTGGCGGCTGCGGACTGTATCCAGCGCCGCCAACAGTTGATGGAAGCCATGCTGCTAGTGGGGGGGGAGGGGGGGGGGGGCGGCTTCAGCGAGGGCTGGGGGAACTGCTGGGGGTGGTGTCCAGGGGAGCTTTTTCTGGCAGGTTGTGTCCACGCATGTCCGGCGCCATGTTTTATGCCACGACCGCTGCAGGTTGTCGCCGTGTGCATGCACGGTCATGGACCCGGCAATTCTCCAGGCGTTTATATCGGGAATGCCGTGCGTTTTATGTGGCACGGCTGCTAGTTCTTCACCGGTCGGAGGATCGTGCCCCGGGGCCAGGTCGCTTTTTCACATAAAACGCCACGGATCCTCTGGCAATAGCCTCAAAATCAATAGCCCGGGACCTTTGAGCTGTAAGCCACTTTGCAGCCTTTACTTTATGTTGACTTATTAAATACTGCTTAATTTCCCTTCTAGAACCTCCTGATCTTTTATACCGGTGATGAGGAAAACAGTGGTTGTGATTCTGGATGGGCCAGAATCTGCGTGGGCCTGTCTGCGTGGGCCTCACCCCCACAACCCAAAGATGTGCAGGATAGGTGGATTGGCCCCCTAATTGGAAAAATTAGAAAAAAAACCTGGAGGAGATCCTCCAATGATTCTGCGATGTGGCGGTCCGCCCGAAAAGGGGCAAGTGAGTCTTCCAGCCAACAAACGTCATGTACCTTGGATATCATGTTGATAAGGACGGGTTGCACTCGGTGGAGGAAAAGGCCTGGGCCGTGAGGGGAGCCCCGACACCTGAGAACATAACAGAGCTGAGGACATTTTTAGGGCTCCTCAATTATGATGGGAAGTTCATGCTGAACCTTGCCACCTTGTTGGCACCGTTGCACGTGCTATCAAAGGAGAAGCAGAAATGGACATGGAAAGTTCCGCAAGTGGAAACATTCATCAGAGTGAAGCAGCAGTTGTTGCCATCCAATCTGTTGACGCACTATGATCCGTTGAAGCCACTCATTGTCACATGTGATGGCTCTCCATATAGCATTGCGGCAGTGTTATCCCACGGGAGGGATGATGGGATGGATTGGTTAATAGCTTATGCGTCCAGAATCCTGTCTGATGTAGAGTGCTGCTACGTGCAAATCGAGAAAGAAAGAATAGCCATGATATACACAGTAAAGTAACTTCACCAGTACATCTACCGGCATCATTTCATGGTGCTCATGGACTGTCAGCCCTTGCTTGGCTTCTTTAAGTAAGACAAGGTGATACAACCAATAGCTTCAGCCAGAAGCCAATGATTGACACTGCCAGTGCCTCTTACGAGTACACCTTTGAACATCATCCAGGGACACAGATCACACATGTGGATGCCCTCAGCTGACTCCCAGTGCCTGTAAGCCATGCCGCACCCCCCCATCCCCGTTAGTAGCGGACAAAGTCATATTGGCATTGAAATTCATACACACCTTACCCATGACGGGCGCACAAATCCTCACGTGGACCCAAAGGGACCCTCTGTTGGAGAAATTGTGCCATGTCGTCCTACATGGCAGGTTACAAGGGAAGCCCCAGAGGAGCTGTGGGCCTACCTTGAAAAACAGCAGGAGCTTAGTGTGGAGGACAGAATCCACCTGCATGGTCACCTTGCAGCCAGGCCAGTGCACGATCTTACATGATTTTCATAGTCATCCTGAGGTGGTGAAAGGAACTATATAAATGCCAGTCTTTCTTCCTTTAACATCCCTCATATCCTTCACCATGCCATTGGCATTCAGCAGACAGAATGTAATGCCCTCCTCCAGCGAGTTGGCTGGTGGGCTTCAGACTCAGGCCTCCAGCATTAGAAAGTTGGGAGGGGCTGCTGGGGGCCTTTGTTGTCCCCAATCCCCACTACACAAAAGCTACTGCCTCCTCCGCATGTAATGATATGTATAGTCCAAGTATAGTAAACGGTTAACAAGATGATGTTCATGTATATCAACACTAGGTGGCATCACTGAGTGATCTTAGAAAAGGCTGCATCTCTAGGTATGTTGGGAGAAGCTGACGGAGATTTTGATGTAGAAGGATAGTGGGCGGTTGAGTAAGAATGTAGTTTATATATTAGAGAGATTATTAATTACAGTATCACAGATTCAGTACTATTATTTTGTAATCTGTTACTCAGTGGAGTGTGCGAACCAAATCAAGTTAAGTAGTGTAAAATAAATTAGTTTTGATTTAAATATCTAGTTTTATGTTCTTTGTCAACACTACATCTTTGGCTACCTTGGAGAACAAGACAAGGAATAGAACACCGTGCACTGCCATTCAATAGAGCTGCTGGCCTTTGATTAGTCCTTGTGGGTCCTTGATCCTGGGGAAGGTCTGCCGCTGCCCCGTTAAATGCCTGCGTGGAACCTAATATGGTGGGCCTTCCTAATCAAGGCGATGTATGGAACGTTTGAAGTAAGAAAAGGGGGAAAAGAGGTGGGATAGGGTGGTGGAGCTGCTAGTGGCCAGACCTCCTAGATGATATATCAGAAGGTTCCCCGTGTGTGTGCGGCAGCCCTGGGTCACACATTGGGGGACCTGCCCTACCAGCTCTAGCCTGGATCGTCCGGACACCATCCTCATCCTCGTCAGATGAGGCCTGCTGTTCTTCTTCCTCTTCCAGCATTTTGCCCCTCTACGTCTCTATATTATGGAGCATGCAGCAGGCCATTGTGATATTCAAGACCCTCAGGGGATTATATTGGAGCGTCCCACCAGAGTGGTCCAGGCACCAGAAGTGCATCCTGAGGATGCTGATGCACCACTCAATGATGCCCCTGCTTACAACATGAGCGTCATTATAAAGTTTCCCCTCCTCTGTCTGAGGCATTGTCAGCCATGATTTCAGTGGGTAAGCCTAGTCACCCAATAGTCAACGCCTCACCCAAGGGAGCGCCTTGAAGGCACCGGGAACCGCCAAGCACACCACCATGCACACTACCTGGATACTGGGCGCAGACATGCATGATGTACAGCCGATGGCCGCACACATATTACACATTCATGGAGTGGAAGCCCTTCCTGTCAATGAAGGGCACCCCTTGTTGACTCGGTGCTCGGAGGGTGACATGTGTGCCATCGATCACACCTGGACCTGAGGCATACCAGCAATGGTGGCAAATCCTGCTGCCTGTGCATCCTGCTGGTCCTGGTCCAGGTTAAATGTATGTAGAATCCCGGCTGCATTGGGCATCCAAAACAGAACGGTTGCACCTGTGCGCAGACATTTGTGATATTCCACACAGGTCCCCGCTTGAGCCCTGGAATGAGCCAGAGGCATAAAAGTTCAGAGCGGCCGTCACCTTGACGGCCACCGGGAACAGGTATCCCCTTCCCAACCCCCATGGTACCAGATGCACCACCATCAGGCTCAAGTGACGCTCAGTCTCCCTGGTGAGCCAGTGTTGGCGTCGGCACATGTAGTCCGGCAGCTCCGCGAAGGACAGGCGCGGTTGGTATACAAGTGACCTGATGGGTTACCTCCTTCGCACCTCCTCCTCGGCCTGTTAGACGGCCAGCAGTTGAGCCTCACTGGCTTGGCCCTGCTCTTCTGGAGCAGGCACCTCTTGCGCAGGTTCCTCCCTGGGTTAGCCGTGGTGCTGTATCCTCCATGCATCCACAACGGCAGCAGTGACCAGGTAAATAGGGGGCATGAGGATTCTCTTTACTATTCAATGCCACCCTGAGTTGTACTACTACGCCACCCTCAATACATCCCCCCTACCCCCTTCCACCGGCCCCTTCAAGATGATGCCATCCACACTGCAACCCTGTCCCCATCACTGATCGGCATCTGGCCTGTAATGTAAGGAGCCTCTTTCCTCACCATCTGCCCCTGCTGAAAGGGGTACCAGTAGTTGCGGCAACCCATGTGGCCCCTGTCCTGTTCCTCTCAATGGAACTATGGGTCGCCTCACTGGATGGGCTGTGTGCTCTCGTTCCAGCAGGGTGGCAACTGGTTGTGTGGTGGAGACGGTCAACTTGTGCTGTCCGTCACCTCCATGTTAAGATGCTGGTGTGTGTGCAGGTCCTACAGAAGTGAGCGAGGGATGTGTATGTTTGCTGGGACGTTATTTGGAGCCTGGGTTTAACACACAGTTTGTGACAGACAGGTTGGATATGCAGGATTTGGAGACATCTCGTGACCCTCAGTAGTGTCACTGGTGAGGCTTCTACTCTGAGAAGGGCTGTGTGGCAAGGAGGGTTCCAATGGCATAGAATCACAGAATTTACAGTGCAGAAGAAGGCCATTTGGCCCATCGAGTCTGAACCGGCCCTTGGAAAGAGCACCCCACTTAAACCCACCCCATCCCAGTAACCCCTCCTAACCTTTTTGGACACTCAGGGCGATTTAGCATGGCCAATCCACCTAACCTGCACATCTTTGGACTGAGGGAGGAAACCGGAGCACCCAGAGGAAACTGCTGCCCCATGGTGGATGCGTCCTTTGTTTTGGGTGAGCTCTGTTAATCCCCTTCTTCCTCTGCTGTGGGGCTGTGCTTCTGAGAAGTGCGCTGAGGAACGCCAACTCCTGGTGGGCCGGTGATTAGCATGCCCACCCCTTCGATGATACCGGAGCACCCGGAGGAAACCCACGCACACACGGGGAGAATGTGCAGACTCCGCAGAGACAGTCACCCAAGCTGGGAATTGAACCTGGGATCCTGGAGCTGTGAAGCAACTGTGCTAACCACTATGCTACTGGGCTGCCCACAAATTGATGCAAATTGCGGATATGCATGATGTCACCAGCACGGGGTGTGAACCTCAATGTCACCACCAGCAGGGGCCTTGAGCTTTGCAACAAAATCTGCACTGGGCGTCAAAATCCTGCTTTTTTGCTCCACAAAACATTCTCCACGCGATTGCCAATCTCGCTGCTGACATCGGGCAGTGGAGAATCCAGCCCACTGCCTCCAAAGACAGGAGGGTCAATAAGAAGAGGACGATTGAGGGCAATTGCCAAAAGAGCCAGAGGAGAGATGAGGATTTTTTTTTTTACACAGCCTGGCTGCAGAATCCATGTTTTAGTTTTGATTTTAAGAAGTTGGATAGTCGGCTCCTTGATCTTCATCGGCATGCAGCCCCTCCCAAGTTGGCAGCTTTCTGATTCTCCCTCCAGATTTGAGACCCTGCCCTCTGTCCTAAATTGAATTGCAAGTCAGTACCCAGGCCAATTAATCGAATGTCCTTGGAAATGCGAGGCGACTCTTTGCGAACTCTCCCCAACAGATCCACTTTTTACTTATGTATTTTCTTTTCTTCCCTTTTCTTCCCATGTACTTAATGATCTGTTGAGCTGCTCGCAGAAAAATACTTTTCACTGTACCTCTGTACACGTGACAATAAACAAATCCAATCCAATCCAATTAAGGTCTCCCACCCCCCACCCCTCGCATGTTTGGGACCCGGAAACATCACTAGAGGGCATCAGAGACGGGTATAAAGGGTCCAACCCAAGGTAGGATCCGCCTCTTTCAGAAGCACAGGGCTAGTGAGCAGCAGCAGCAGCAGACAGAGACAGCTCAGCATAGGCAGCTTACCTTAGCTTCACTGGTCATACAACTTGGCTGTATTATATCTAGTTAAGCTCTGGAAACAGAACAAACCTACTGAATAAAGTATTTGTGTTAACTGGAAGTCTACAATCTTTATTCAGACTTAGAGAATAACATACCTGTGACCTTTTAACCGACCCATTCAGTCCCCGGACGTTCCACATTGCCAACCTTACCGGAGACTTGCACCTCCAATCCCCTCTACCGTCCGTCAACTTCCCTACTTAACTCCCGCCCCCTTAATTCCACCCTATACCTAGCCAATCCCAGATGGCCCCTTTCTCCGTCCTTGACCATGTCATCTCTCACCCCCTGCCATGTCGCAGAACCCTCCCCTCCCCGTTCCCCCTTCCCCTGGTCTTTTTCTCCTGGTCGTTCATTTGTTAGGTTACTGCTATCCGATGTAGCAACGGTATGCAATTCCATCAATTTACTGGATTCATCTACCATTTGTAGCGTGCTATTTAGATTTTCAACCTTGTTACTAACAGAATAATCAGCAAATCCGAATATCTCTGCCATATCTGTGTAATATTCTTCAATGTAGGATTTATCTTCTTTAGTTTTAAATTTGTAAACATTTTCTTCTTGTTGCATGCTGCAAACATTTTATTCCATGGTGCTGCAAAAGTCTTTAGCTGTTTGTTCAAATTCAGACAATGTTCTGACTTGGGTGGTTTAAACAACCCTCTGTTTTGTGTCTTTAAAACTTGTTTTTTCAATTTTGGGCAGTTTTTCTTGAAATGGGCATGCCCACAATGTTCTGATGTCATGCGCAAACATGCATTGCGCATGCGCAAATCGATCCTTGGCTGGAGTGTGCTCTTTTTTCAAGTGCGGATGCACAGAACGGTATTCTTCTGCATCACGTTGTTTTTCAATGTGCGCGTGTGCGAACTGGTACTGCACCTGCGCAGAATAGTCAAATTCTGAATTGTGGTGGCAGCACGGTGGTGCAGTGGGTTAGCCCTGTTGCCTCATACTGCCCAGGTCCCAGCTTCGATCCCGGCTCTGGGTCACTGTCCGTGTGGAGTTTGTACATTCTCCCCCACAACCCAAAGATGTGCAGGGTAGGTGGATTGGCCATGCTAAGTTGCCCCTTAATTGGAAAAAATGAATTGGGTACGCTAACTTTATATTTAAAAAAAATTCTGAATCGTGCTTTTTTTCCTTTAACTGCGCATGTCTAAAATGTACGACTTCTGAAGCGTGCATTTTTTTCGTGTGCGCTTGTGCAGATTGGTCTTTTTCAACGCGATGAAGTTTTAACTGCGCCATAGCTTTCATGCAGGCAAAATTTTTTAAACTTTGATTCAGCGTTTCGGCACTTTTATTTTTAGATTCTTTCCTCGCATGGGACATTTTAATCGAATCTTGATGCGTATTTTTTTTTGCTTTTGCAGTCTTTTGCTGAGCTTTTCATTTCCTTTAATGATGATTAAATTTTTATATGACCAGTTCAAAGTTATTTTTTTCAACTTTATTCTCAAACTGGAATGAGTTATACTCTTCTATAGCTTGTTGTCCAGCCATTAGTAATTTAATAGAATTTACAGTGCAGAAGGAGGCCATTCGGCCCATCGAGTCTGCACCGGCTCTTGGAAAGAGCACCCTACCCAAGGTCAACACCGCCACCCGATCCCCATAACCCAATAACCCCACCCAACACTAAGGGCAATTTTGGACACTAAGGGAAATTTATCATGGCTAATCCACCTAACCTGCACATCTTTGGACTGTGGGAGGAAACCGGAGCACCCGGAGGAAACCCACGCACACACGGGGAGGATGTGCAGACTCCGCACAGACAGTGACCCAAGCCGGAATCGAACCTGGGACCCTGGAGCTGTGAAGCAATTGTGCTATCCACAAGGCTACCGTGCTGCCCATAATAGTAAAGCAGTTTTTCACTTATCACTGGCAATTTCTAGGTTGGATGAAGAGAGATACAGTTCAAACACTTGTTTGAATATTTTCCAGTTTACATCTACATTACCCGATATGCTGAATGCCTTTGGAAACCGCAGACCTTCCATGACTCTTCAGTTGGGTATTTCTTTCTGTGATGTTTCTGGTTGTTGCTGGAGTCTTATTGTTGCTTCTGGCGTCAGGTTGAGATTTTTCTTTGCATGTTTTTTTCTCAAATGGAGATTCTTTCTTTCTCCCTAAACCTGACTAAACTACTCTCGGTCCACTCGTGGTACCATGTAGTAAATTTAAAGCTGTCCACTCCTTGTACCATGTTGTATTCTCTATTCTGCTTTACCTGGATGCACAGTGTTGAATAAAGAACACAAAGCTTTGTTAACGAACAAAACCATAAATTTATTACACGATTAACTAAAATTCATTCACATTCCTAAAGTAGAAGGTTATTATATTAAACTATGCTATCTCTAACTTACAGAACTCTCAAGTATACAACTGCTCTCTATGTCTGACACTCTTCCAGCTCTCTCCTAACTCTTAACTCCTAACCATCTAATCATTTTCTATTCTGATCCCAGAATCCCCTGGTCACATGATATTTATATGGCTGATCTGTGGTTCCCTCTGTGGTAAAAAGCATTATCATTAACTTGTTAACCCTTTACATCCTAGTCAATACACATCTCATTACACCACCCACTGCACATCTTAGGGTTGTGGGGGTGAGACCCATGCAGGCTTGAGAAGAATGGGCAGCACAGTGACACAGTGGTTAGTACTGCTGCTTATGGCGCTGAGGACCTGGGTTTGAATCCCGGCCCTGGGTCACTGTTTGTGTGGGTTTCATCCCCACAACCCAAAAGATGTGCAGGGTAGGTGGGCTGGCCACACTAAATTGTTCTTAATTGGAATAAAAATAAAAGACACGGGAAGAATGCGCAAACTCCACAAGAACAGTGATTCGGGCCCGAACCCGGGACCTCAGCGCCATGAGACAGCAGTGCCAACCATTGCACCACCATGCTGTCGTGCTCAGGCGTTTATATAAAGAAGAGTCAGCCTGCTATATGGTGGTTGTGTACCAAAGCATCCTCGTCTCTGTCTTCTTCACAACGAGACTTGAGCATTTCCTGAAACCAACTACCAATCCTGTGCCAATTTCTCTATCGAACCTGTCCTGGCCTGCTTTCCACTTTAAGGCCCCACCCTTACTTTCTACAGGTAAAATTTCTGGCCATTTTATTCCATTGTACCTGCAGCAGTGAAGAGGTAAGAGTAGAAATCGGACATTCAATCCATCGAGTCTGGTCTGCCATTCAGTGAGATCATGGGCGGGATTCTCCAGTCGCCGACGGCAAAATCGCGTTCGGCGATCGGCCGGAGAATCCACGTTCACGACCAAACAGGGCATGGCGCCACTTTCGCGATGTTCTGCCCCCTCCAAGTGGGGTCCTCGGAGAGGATGCCGCACGCCATACCGATGGCTTCAGGACATTGCCTGAGACTCGCCTCCCGATGCTCCGCCCCCGACTGGCTGAGTTCCCGACAGCGTGGGTCTCTCATGGTCTCACCCGTCGGGAACTCGGCATGGCGGCTGCGGACTCAGTCCAGCGCCACCACAGATGGGGTAGGGCCGATCAGCAGGCAGGGCAGACTTTATCAGGGCTGGGGGCACTGTTGGGGGGTGGTCTGGGGTGCCCAAGTCGATAAAGGGGGGACACTATTTTGCAGGCCGGATCCACGGGCGGCCAGCGCCATGTTGCACGGTGCGGCCACGACCAAGGACCCAGCAATTCTCTGGGCCGGCATGCTAGCCCCCAGCTACATGGAGTATTGGAGGCCGATTTGTGCTGCATTTCCGGGCGTAAAACACCATCGTTCCCACGCTGGCGTGAGGGCATAGCCTCACAATCAGAGAATCCAGCCCCATAACTGACCTGCCATGAGTATCCTCAACTTTTACTTCCTCCCCTTATCCCCCAAACCTTTGTTTCCCTTACTGATTAAAAGCTCCTTCTGAACTACCTCATTTCTTTTTTTCTGATTGACTTTAAATTGCTGCTGTTCTCAATTTTATATTTTGATGAGCTCTCTGAAGATTTAAAAACATGTTCTACTATTTCAGATTGCATTAATTGTTGTGTTGGCAGCTGAATAAGCACAGTCAATTTTCAAATCTCTCTGGATGGTGTTTTACCTCTTAATATTCAAAAAAATCTTTATTGCTTGGATGAGGATTATATTTCAGGACAACCAAATGACACTGGGAATCAGAATTCCCCTTCTGTTGAGATGATTAAAGACAGAGAACCAAAACATTCTGAATATCTAAAGTAGATGTTATTCTACGGAACCTTAACTCAGGGTTTTGTCAAAGTGCGGGTCATGACCCACAGTGGGTCACGGGTGGGTGTCAGGTGGGTCGCAGAGTGATCAGTCACAGCATTCCCACGGCATTCCCGGTCACCACGGAAGTGCCAAATGGATGCGACCAGCTTTTAAATTGAGAATGCCGGCCGCGACCGGCTTTTAAATGGAATGATGCAGTCTTCCAGAAGAAGTGGCGGCAGAGGACAGGTCACGCAACCAGCACATACACTGACAATACCCTCTGTGCATCTGTGCTTTTATTGTGGGCGATATCACAGAGGAGAGATTCCTCCATTTTCTAGCTGCGAGCTCACAAGGCAAAGAACTGTGAAGAACTGAAATGGCTTGTTTTGTTATAAGGAAGAGTGGGCCAGAGACACAAACAGGCCAGGAACTCACAACTGAATCTACTGGAGAGAGATGGTCAGGAGAGTTCACAGAGAGTATTAGTGTTAGCTCTCTTGAGAGCTCCAGGGCCTTGAGTGGACATCCAACAAAAAAGCAAAGAAATTGGGAACAAAGCAGTATAAAGATGATTTATTGAGGTATGGCTTTGTTAAATTGTGCCAATGTGAAAAATTAAATGAAAATCGCTTATCATCACAAGTAGGCTTCAATGAAGTTACTGTGAAAAGAAAGAAGAAAGAAAGAAAATTGCTTATTGTCACAAGCAGGCTTCAAATGAAGTTACTGTGAAAAGCCCCTAGTCGCCATGTTCCAGCGCCTGTTCGGGGAGGCTGGTACTGTGCTGCTGGCCTGCCTTGATCTGCTTTGAAAGCCAGCTCTTTAGCCCTGTGCTAAACCAGCCCCTTGTACTGTAAATCAAGATGCAAAGCCTATGTGTGTTATATGCGGTGAAGTACTGGCAGGGGCTGGTTTAGCACAGGGTTAATTAGCTGGCTTTTAAAGCAGACCATTGCAGGCCAGCAGCGCGAGTTCAATTCCTGTACCAGCCTCCCCGAACAGACGCCGGAATGTGGCGACTAGGGGCTTTTCACAGTAACTTCATTTGAAGCCTACTTGTGACAATAAGCGATTTTCATTTCGGTTTTTTTCAAATAAGAGTTTAAAACCTTCAAAATATCAAAGCCATTTGAAGAATAGGATTAGTGCGTTCGAGGACAAGCCTTTTGATTTCTTTCAAAGGGTGCAGCGAGAACTTAAATCATCAGTTGACGTCCTGAGCAGAAGTATAATATTGAGTGATAAAGCAAGTGAGATTGTGAGGACCAAGCAAGCTCACCTGTCGAGTTACAGGTAAGCAAAAATGGTGTGTCGCTGAGATCAGCTGACATGGGTCGCGAAGGTTGGCCGCCATGGGTCGCGAAGCTCGGCTAGTTGGTAAAAGTGGGTGCGGGAAAAAAAGTTTGAAAAACACTGCCTTAACTAAAGTAGACTAAATAGCACTGAACTAATCTAAATTAAACTTGCCGCGGTCAATTTTACCCACTTTGTCTAATGTTAAGCTGACACTAATGGCCTCACAGTGTGGTCAGCTCCATTCCTGGCCCATTAACAATGTGGTCAGAGGAGTTGGAGTGGCTCAGTGGGTAAGCTCTCCTATCTCTATGCCGGAAGGCCCACTCCCGGACTTGTTACCTTCAAAAGAACGTAGGGAAGTCTGCGTGTATTAATGCAGATCCCAAGCCCAGATAAATGGTCAGTGGCAGGATGTCTGGCTTTTAAACTACCCATCAAATAAATCATGGTTGATGTGAAGGACAATCAACTCGCATTGTGGCAATGCCATGTAATGTGGAAAAGCTGAATAATGTGATCAGTGCCATTTTGAAAGATGCTTAATGCTGGATATCCCAAATTCCTAAGTGTTTCAGGAAATAGACCCTTTTTAATATGGAAACCTAGCTCCTTTGATATAAACAGGATCTTGATCAGCATTGTAGGTCAGAACTTGTTACAGCCTGCCACACACTAGGTCCGTTCAGTCTGGTTGGTGCTGGGATCAGGACTAACTGAACAATTATTTTTGTGGTCTATTCAAAATATCAAAGCCGTATTATGGGGGTGAGCTTGCGGGTGGGTGGGAATGTGATGAGGTGGACACCTACCTTATTACGCACGCCAATCCATGAGAAACACACCTGGTAGGGGGATGCTAAATGCAGCCCTATGAGGGAGAAGCGAATGAGGGTTATGCCAATAGCATTAAATGAGGAAAAACGGCGGGGGCGGACTTCTCCGTTGCCTGACGCCGAAATCATGTTCAGTGATCAGGCGGAGAATGAACTCCAACGCCGAAATCGGGGATGGCACTGGTTTCACGCCGGTCAGCCATGCTCCAACCCCTCCTAAATGGCGTCATCGTGACACGCGCAGTCGCAATGCCATTGGCGCCTCATCAGCCGGCCCACTCGCGATGCTCCGCCCCTGATGAACCGAGTTCCTGATGGCGGGGGAAAGGCGTGGTTACACAAACCGTGAACTCGGCCTGGCGGCTGTGTCCAGCACCACCACACTTGGCCGGGATCCATGCAGCTGGCCGGGCAGACTTCTGCGGGGACTGGGGGGAATTGGTGTGGGGGGGGGGGGGGGTCAGCGGGTGGGCTGTGGCATCGCGGGTGGTGGGCTGGGTCCGTGCACGGCCAGTGCCATGTTGTATGGTGTGACCGCTACAGGTCTTCAGCTATGCACATGCGCAGCCCGGGACCCAGCCATTCTCCGGCCATTTTCGGCGCGAGAGTCAGGTGTTTCAGTTGGCGCCGGTGCTAGATCCCTCACTGGTACCGGAATTGGTGAGGGGTTCATGCCAATATTTTTCCCGTAAACCTCCCGCGGATTCTCTGTTCGAGCCGGCACTTAGCCTCAGGAACGGAAAATCCAGCCTGGGGAGTTTTGAATGGAGCATAAATGTGGAAATGAACTGGTTGGACCAAATGACCTGTTTCTATGCCATATACTTAATAATCCAATGGACTTTCTGGTGCAGTGAGGTAACAAGGACCTCCACTTGTACCGTCACATCACAGTACAAGGGTGTGCTTAAGACAGAACGGTTTGCCTCCATATAGAACCTTTTGAAAAGTCAGAATGTCCCAAAGTGTTCTAAAGCCAATGAAATATTTCTGTAATGTGGTTATTGTTGTAATATAGGAAATACTGAAGTCAATATGGTCGCTGTACAGCAGCATGTCATGTCCGAATTGTGTGCTTGAGTCTTGGGAATGGATTTGGATCCATGGCCTTCTAATTTAGAGCTGAGAGTACTACCCACTGAACCTTGGCTCACATGATTGAAAGGTATAACTAAATTAGACTTTAGGTATCATCAATAAACCACTGGAGCTTAATATTTATGGTTTATAAAATCAACTATAAATCACGTTTTGCCTAATTCAATCTAATCTACACAGTAAGACTGGTACCAATTACATCTATTTCTGCCTGGGAAAACAAAGCTACTGATTGAGATCTGTGAACCAGATTCTTGGCTTTACACCGAAAGGAGTCGGCAACAAAAACTGAGAGATAATCCTTCAAAGCTGAAAGGACACCTTGAAGTGTCAAATGAAACAGTTAGTTTGATCTGTTCAAAAACTGAGATGAGTCAGCAGCCTCCTGGAGAGATCAATGTTAATATGCAATCTTTCAAACTGCTATGTTATGTATGTGAGGTTGATCGAGAGACCTGTAGCCATTAAGAGAGTGTTTCTCACAGTGCCGTGTTGTACAAAACATGTTTTTACATTTGTTGAGTTCTTGTGTTCAAATCTCTCCATGGTCTAGCCACACCTTTTCTCCATGACCTTCTTCAGCTCTGTGCTCCTCCAACTCTGGCTTCTTGCTCATTTCCCACATTCATTTTTGCACCACATTTAATGGCCTTCAGGTGGGATGTTTTAGTATGTTAAAGGTGTTATATAAATGCAAGCTGTCATTGTCCTTGGGATGAGTCACTAAGTCAAGTCCATTCAGGTGGTTATAAAAATGTCCCACTTTAAAAGGGTCAGTGTCCATCCCTAACCAACACCACCAGAAATGAAATGAAATGAAAATCGCTTATTGTCACAAGTAGGCTTCAAATGAAGTTACTGTGAAAAGCCCCTAGTCGCCACATTCCGGCACCTGTTCAGGGAGGCTGGTACGGGAATTGAACCATGCTGCTAGCCTGCCTTGGTTTGCTTTCAAAGCCAGTGATTTAGCCCTGTGCTAAACAGCAACAGATTAACTGGCCGTTCCTCCTGGGGCTGTCTTTGGGATCCTGCTGTGCCAACACTGGCTGCCTCCAACACAATATTGACTGCAAATAAGAGTATTTTAATGATTGAAAAACAATTTTGGGAACTGTATTAATGCAATTTTTGTTGTTCCTTTCTGATCTGTGAGAGTCAGTTGCTATTTTGTTTGAAAGGAAATGAGCAACAGCAGAGGATGGAATTTGCACTATTAAGGGAACAAATCCCACATCATTCATACTGATCCATGAGAAGAAGTTAATGGACAGTTAATGAGCTCTCCTGAGTCAATGCATTTAGTACCTGATGCTCACAAAGATCCATTAAACAGACTGAAACACAGATAGCTGTAAATTGTTCTAGGTGGAGAGGCTTGTACCTCACTGGTAACTGGTGACCATAATTCTGTAGGAAGCTCATGAATAAATATTTTTCACTTTATTAATTTCTTGTTACGGAAAAAGTACTGTCTGTGGGCTTATATTGACTGGAGCTTGACTGAACGTGATTGAAAACTTCTTGCTGTTATATCAGCATTACGATCTTCAGTCTGTGCTGCACCTAATTTATTTTTAGATTTAGATATTCTGACCCCAGCAGCATTGGAGGCAGTGGGTGAATCTCTCCACCAACACCCTTTCAAACCCCACATAAAATCTGTGGCCCAGATTTTTGCAAAGTCGTGGAGACGCCACTGACTTTCAAAATGAAAGATGGGATGTGGAGATGGAAGTTCCGCCCCCATTTCTGACAGATTCCAGATAGAGGAAGAGGGGGGCCAGGACATGATTCACACATGAGATACACCCAAACAGGGTGATTTGAACACTGTGCCAAATTAAAAACAGGCCCAGTTTGGCTGCTGCAAGAGACTTAACCATAATGTGGGAGTCATGAATTCATGGAGCAAGTGCACCACAAGGAGGCCGCTTATGCTACACCTAGAGCATAACAAATCATGGAGTAGATATAGAAGTTCTTGAAGGGCAGATAAGGGGTGGGATTCTCCGGCCTCCCAGCCACGTGTTTCTCAGCAGCACGAGGCAGTGTGCCGTTCGCTGGTGGCGGGATTCCCTGTCACCGCTGCTGTCAGTGGGATTTTCAATTGATGCCACCCATTGTGCCAGGAAACCCGTGAGCGAGGGTGTACTGCCGGCGGACCAGAGAATTCCCATCGCCAGCGAGCGGATGGAGAATTCCAGCCAAGGTCTGTATAATTTCCATGATCAGAACGTATTTAAGTCTCCCCACTCTTTAAACTTTAAAAAAGACTTGGCTGAAGTTGTCAGTGAGAATTAAAAATGAAACAGTTAGCTCAAGACTATGGTATAGCATTTGTATGTCGTTTCAAAAGTTAGTTGACATTTCCTTAAGGTATTTTCATGAATGTTTGGCTGAGTTTCAAAAGCTACAATCATCTCAGCAGGGGTTCTGAGTACACAGTTTTATTGACAGCTTAAAGAAGCCACTAAAGGTTTTTTTGTGAAGGCCACGAAGAATCCAGCATGAGTTTGTAGAATCGAAAAGAAATAACTTTATTTACAATTACATATATACAGCAGCAGTAGTACTCCCTTACTGCTCACTCCTCTCTCTCTGCTGGTTCCAGACTGGCCAGCTCTATTTATGCAGGTGTCTGCTAATGATTTCTCTGCCCCACCCCCCTCATTGGGGAAGCTCATCACTAAGGATTGTGGGATTGCCATTAGACCCCAGCCAGTAGTAAAGGGGCAGGTTATGACAGGTGTATTTGCCCTTAATGTAGTATGAACAGATGGATGTTTGTTTTTTTCAAAAGATTAGCTGCTTAGGATTTAAAGCTTTGTTGACTGTCAAGAATGGAAGCTTTTTTTTAATATAGTGAAGACTAAATTAGATTTTTAGAACTTTATTTTATTTAATCTCAACATGGCTCCTGATATCTGGCCATGATGGATACTAAGTGAGCTGGCATGGAGAGTATAAGGAGTCAGGTGGGGTAGGTGGAGCATGGGTTGGCATGGAGGGTATAGGGGGCCATGGGGGAGTGATGGCATTAGTTGACATGGGTTGGCATGCAGGATATCAGTGACCATGTGGAGCAGTTGGGGAAAGAGGGAATGGCCCCATGTGGACAATGTTGCCTCAGAAGCTCATCTGTAGTTGGAGAAATAAGGGGCAAAATTCTCCCCCAACGGCGCGATGTCCGCCAACTGGCGCCCAAATCGGCGCCAATCAGATGGGCATCGCGCCGCCCCAAAGGTGCGGAATGGGCATCTTTGGGGGCCGAGCCCCAACATTGAGGGGCTAGGCCGACGCCGGAGGGATTTCCGCCCCGCCAGCTGGCGGAAATGACGTTTGTTGCCCCGCAAGCTGGCGCGGAAATGCGGCGCATGCGCGGGAGCGTCAGCGGCCGCTGACAGTTTCCCGGCGCATGCGCGGGAGCATCAGCGGCCGCTGACAGTTTCCCGCGCATGCGCAGTGGGGAGAGTCACTTCCGCCTCCGCCGTGGTGGAGGCCGTGGCGGAGGCGGAAGGGAAAGAGTGCCCCCACGGCACAGGCCCGCCCTCGGTTTGGTGGGCCCCGATCGCGGGCCAGGCCACCGTGGGGGCAGCCCCCAGGGTCAGATCGCCCAGCGCCCCCCCCAGGACCCCGGAGCCCACCCACGCCACCTGGTCCTGCCGGTAAATACCAGGTTTAATTTACGCCGGCGGGACAGGCAATTTCTGGGCGGGACTTTGGCCCATCCGGGCCGGAGAATTGAGCGGGGGGTCCCGCCAACCGGCGCGGCCCGATTCCCGCCCCCGCCCAATCTCCGGTACCGGAGACTTCGGCGGGGGCGGGATTCACGGCGGCCAACGGCCATTCTCCGACCCGGCGGGGGGCCGGAGAATGACGCCCAAGGTATTGGAAGGAATTGTGTTGGACTGCTGGCCAGTATGGACAATAATTCCAAATAATAATTACTCTTCAATTCTTTTGAAAAGATTTTCTTGGGATATGGGTGCCACTGGCAAGGATGCTTTTAGTACATTTTTGGATAGGTGGCACGGTGGTGCAGGGGATAGCACTGCTGCCTCAAGGCGCCAAGGACTCGGGTTCAATTCCGGCCCCGGGTCACTGTCCGTGTGGAGTTTGCACAATCTCCCTGTGTCTGTGTAGGTCTCACTCCCGCAACAGAAAGATGTTCAGGGTAGGTGGATTCATCATGCTAATTTGCCCCTAATTGGGGAAAAAAATGAATTGGGTACTTAAATTTTTTTTTAAAGTATCTTTTTGAGAGGGCTAGAGGACATAAATTGCCCAATTACCAACTTGTCCCAGGGAATCAAGTCAGGCCTTTTAATCAGCTTTCCTCCTGGCTGCCTACACTCTACTTCTATTGGTGGCACCTGCAACAACTCCATCTTGCACCTGAATCCCTGCCCTGGATTGAAGGTTGTGCCATTTGAAGGCCTTTTTACCTGGTGGCTCCTTGACCTAGCTGCCGCATGAGTGTAAAATCGGTGCTTTGCACCCAAGTTGCATCTTGGTGAATTTGTTTTTTAAAAAGCATTTTTTCAATTAAGGGGCAATTTAGCGTGGCCAATCCACCTACCCTGCACCTCTTTTGGGTTGTGGGGGTGAAACCCACACCTACACGGGGAGAATGTGCAAACTCCAAAAGGACGTGACCCGGGGCTGGGATGGAACCCGGGTCCTCGGCACCATGAGGCAGCATTGCTAACCACTGCGCCACCGTGCTGCACACCTTGATGAATAATTCTCGTTTGCCTATTTATGGCTGACTCCAGGTGAAATTCACGTCGTTATTTTTGGAGCATACCTTTATAAAGCACTGTTTCCGTTGGATGCAAACCAGCTTCTAAAGTCTAACTTTTCAGCCAATTCGGGGTTGAGCGTTTGACCTGCCTGCATCATGAAAAATTACAATCGCTTATTGTCACAAGTAGGTTCAAATGAAGTTACTGTGAAAAGCCCCTAGTCACCATATTCTGGCACCTGTTCGGGGAGACTGGTACGGGAATTGAACCGTGCTGCTGGCCTGCCTTGGCAGCAATTTAGCCCTGCGCTAAACCAGCCATGAAAGTTGAATTTATACTTACCGAACCAAGAAGAAACTTGTGAAAAAGATGTATCAATGATAGTTCCCCATAGTTTTCAAGCACATAGACTGACCTGGTTTTGATCAGGTCAGGAGCCACATTATTTATAAGTGCCAGAAATTAAGCCCAAACTGTTTATTGAACAGTTTGCCTCGACTAAGTTGTCTCATTTTTCTTGCAGTATTTTCATTTATATCTTTAGTCCACTAGAATGAGAGTGATGAATGAAACAAAGTGCTTTCAAAAAAATCCCCTTTTATGCTTTTTTTGAAACAAATAATGTACTAGCTTCCCACACGTGTCATAGACAGGCAAGACAGCTCAACATGGAAAGGCTCTGGATATTGCATTTCCCTGTTTGAAACTTAGAATCATAGAATCATAGAAGTTTACAGCATGGAAACAGGCCCTTCGGCCCAACCAGTCCATGCCGCCCAGTTTTTACCATTGAGCTAGTCCCAGTTGCCCGCACTTGGCCCATAACCCTCTATACCCATCTTACCCATGTAACTATCTAAATGCTTTTTGAAAGACACAATTGTACCCGCCTCTACTACTCCCTCTGGCAGCCCATTCCAGACACTCACTACCCTCTGAGTGAAGAAATTGCCCCTCTGGGCCCTTCTGAATCTCTCCCCTCTCACCTTAAACCTATGCCCTCTAGTTTTAGACTCCCCTACCTTTGGGAAAAGATGTTGACTATCTACCTTATCTATGCCCCTCATTATTTTATAGACCTCTATAAGATCACCCCTAAGCCTCCTACGCTCCAGGGAAAAAAGTCCCAGTCTATCCAGCCTCTCCTTATAACTCAAACCATCAAGTCCCGGCAACATCCTAGTAAATCTTTTCTGCACTCTTTCTAGTTTAATAATATCCTTTCTATAATAGGGTGACCAGAACTGCACACAGTATTCCAAGTGTGGCCGTACCAATGTCTTGTACAACTTCAACAAGACGTCCCAACTCCTATATTCAATGTTCTGACCAATGAAACCAAGCATGCCGAATGCCTTCTTCACCACCCTGTCCACCTGCGACTCCACCTTCAAGGAGCTATGAACCTGTACTCCTAGATCTCTTTGTTCTATAACTCTCCCCAACGCCATACCATTAACTGAGTAGGTCCTGGCCTGATTCGATCTGCCAAAATGCATCACCTCACATTTATCTAAATTAAACTCCATCTGCCATTCGTCGGCCCACTGGCCTAATTCATCAAGATCCCGTTGCAATCCTAGATAACCTTCTTCACTATCCACTGTGCCACCAATCTTGGTGTCATCTGCAAACTTACTAACCATGCCTCCTAAATTCTCATCCAAATCATTAATATAAATCACAAATAACAGTGGACCCAGCACCGATCCCTGAGGCACACCACTGGCCACAGGCCTCCAGTTTGAAAAACAACCCTCTACAACCACCCTCTGCCTTCTGTCGTCCAGCCAATTTTGAATCCAATTGGCAACCTCACCCTGGATCCCGTGAGCTTTAACCTTCTGCAACAACCTACCATGCGGTACCTTGTCAAAGGCTTTGCTAAAGTCCATGTAGACAACGTCTACTGCACTGCCCTCATCTACCTTCTTGGTCACTCCCTCAAAAAACTCAATCAAATTTGTGAGACATGATTTTCCACGCACAAAGCCATGCTGACTGCCCCGAATCAGTCCTTGCCTCTCTAAATGCTTGTAGATCCTGTCTCTCAGAATACCTTCTAGCAACTTACCTACTACAGACGTTAGGCTCACCGGTCTGTAGTTCCCAGGCTTTTCCCTGCTGCCCTTCTTAAACAAGGGCACAACATTCGCCACTCTCCAATCTTCAGGCACCTCACCTGTGGCTGCCGATTATTCAAATATCTCGGTTAGGGGACCCGCAATTTCCTCCCTAGCCTCCCACAACATCCTGCTATACATTTCATCAGGTCCCAGGGATTTATCTACCTTGATGCGCTTTAAGACTTCCAGCACCTCCTCCTCTGTAATATGCACACTTCTCAAGACATCACTATTTATTTCCCTTCGTTTCCTAACATCCATGCCTTTCTCCACCGTGAATACCGATGAGAAATATTCATTCAGGATCTCACCCAACTCTTGTGGCTCTGCACATAGATGCCCTTGTTGATCCTTAAGAGGCCCTACTCTGTCCCTAGTTACTCTTTTCCCCTTTATGTATCTGTAGAATCTCTTTGGATTCTCCCTTGCATTATTTGCCAAAGCAATTTCATGTCCCCTTTTTGCCCTCCTGATTTCCCTCTTAACTCTATTTCGACAATCTCTATACTCTTCAAGGGATCTACTTGATCCCAGTTGCTTATGTACGTCATATGCCTCCTTCTTCTTTTTGACCAGAGTCTCAATATCTCGAGTCATCCAGGGTTCCCTACTTCTACCAGCCTTGCCCTTCACTCTAAAGGGAATGTGCTTACCCTGCACCCTGGTTAACACATTTTTAAAAGCCTCCCATTTACCAGCCGTCCCTTTGTCTGCCAATAGTCTCCCCCAATCTACCTCTGCAAGTTCCTGTCTGATACCATCAAAATTGGCCTTGCCCCAATTAAGAATTTTAACTCTTGGGCCAGACCTATCATTCTCCATAGCTATCTTAAAACTAATGGAATTATGGTCACTTGTCCCAAAGTGATCCCTCACTAGCACTTCTGTCACTTGCCCTTCCTTATTTCCCAAGACGAGGTCAAGTTTTGCCCCCTCTCTAGTCGGTCCATCCACATACTGAATGAGAAATTCCTCCTGAATACACTCAACAAATTTCCCTCCATCCAAGCCCCTAATGCTATGGCTGTCCCAGTCAATGTTGGGAAAGTTAAAGTCCCCTACTGCTACCACCCTATTATTCTTGCAGCTATCTGTAATCTCCTTACATATTTGCTCCTCAATTTCCCGCTGACTATTTGGGGGCCTGTAGTACAGTCCTACCAAGGTGATCTCTCCCTTCTTATTTTTCAGTTCCACCCATATAGACTCAATGGGCGAACCCTCGGATATATCCCCTCTAAGTACTGCTGTGATGTTCTCCCTAATCAAAAACGCCACTCCCCCTCCTCTCTTACCTCCTGTTCTATCCTTTCTATAGCATCTGTACCCCGGAACATTGAGCTGCCAGTCCTGCCCCTCCCTTAGCCATGTTTCAGTCATAGCTATAATATCCCAGTCCCATGTGCCCGTCCATGCCCTGAGTTCATCCGCTTTGCCCGTCAGGCCCCTTGCATTGAAATAAATGCAGTTTAATGTAGACCTTCCTTGCTCTCTGCCCTGCTTTCTCTGATCATGCTTTACACACTCTCCCTTCCTGCCTTTTGTTTCTGTCCCCACTGACTTCCTACATTTATCCTTTACTTCCTACAACTTATTTTCAATTGGTGGACTGAAGACTAATTAAAAGGAAAACTAAGAAAAGGATGGCTTTGCTGCATACTGCTCAGTAACTAGAATAAGTGGGAATTATAAAGTTCAGCAAATCTGAAGAAGTCAATTACAGGTCAGCTGAGCCAACACACAATCTAAGCCTCATACTTGGACTCTCTTTACTCCTGGGGAGGATCTTTCATGGAATCATTCCGAAGGCATCTCTCAATAATCTGTCTTCAAACAGAGGTCTGTTATACATTTAGGCCTCAAGATAATAGTCTGTTATTACACTCTTGACAACATTTCTATTTTTCTTTTCCCTCCTCTCCCTTAATAATTAGCGCATTAACAATAAATCCACACTTGCTTCCAGCTCCGGCATAGCCACAGAGACTCTTTGTCATTGTCATGTTCTTTCAAGGAGCCTGACTAATTTACATCACTTCTTCCTTGGGAAAAGCAATTCTAGCCGTGACTCATCTTCATCCATTTAGATGTGAATATCTTGTTTCTGTTACCTCTGTAATGTATCCACTGTCGGTCCTTCAATCAACTACTTGTAAGTGCCAAGGTGTATCCTAATTGTCAGCTTCCAGCAAATTTCACTCAAAGCTTCAGAATTTTCAGTCCATTGGGTATCTACATTTCTCGATGCCAATTATCTGGGAGATGCACACTGATAAGGACATTTGTTTAAATAACCAGCAAATACTACAAATGCTCGGCAGGTCAGGAAACATTGGTGGAAAGGAAAATAGGGGCATCACGGTGGCTCAGTGGTCAGCACTGCAGTCTCACGGCGCTGAGGTCCCAGGTTCGATCCCGGCTCTGGGTCACTGTCCGTGTGGAGTTTGCACATTCTCCCCGTGTTTGCGTGGGTTTCGACCCCACAACACAAAGATGTGCAAGGTAGGTGGAACTGAACATGCTAAATTGCCCCTTATTTGGAAAAAATGAATTGGCTACTCTAAATTTATAAAAAGAAAAAGAAATGGAAAGGAAAACAGAGTTTATGGGCTGAATTCAATGGCCGGGGCAGTGAGCTTGACTACAGGCCGGAGAGCCAGTGGCAGTCGTGACGTGGCCTTTCCCAGCAGCCTGGATACGAGCTAAATGCAATCAGACATTTACCAGCCAGCCATCAGTGTTCCCGGGCCCTAAAGGATGGATTTCCCGTCTCCAAGAGCAAACAGTCAATCAGCAGACGTTAGCTCTTCAGTCCCAGCTGCACCACCAGGAGTGATGGTATTATAGGAATCCAGGAGGAGGAACAGCTATGGAACCCAGGTAACTGGCTGCAAATCGTGCTGAAAGATCTTGGGGGGGATTCTCCGGTCATCTAGTCACATTTTCTGCGCAGCGCGCTCCCACCTGCAGCAGGATTCTCTGTTCCCATTGTCGGCCAATGGGGTTTCCCATTGTGGCCACCCGACGCCGTCGGAAAATCCGCAGGCGTGGGTACGCTGCCGGCGGCCTGGAGGATCCCACCGACGGTGAATTTGGCTGCTTTTATCTTGAGAGGCAGAGGTAGCCAAGGATTATTGTCTCATCTAAAAGATAGCATCAGCAGTACAATGGGAATGTCAGACTAGATCCGTGTAAGTCTGTCAAGTGTGCTCAAACCCATGGCCATTTGGTGCAAAATTGAGAGTGCTACCAACTGACTCACAGTGACACATTTATCATGCCAAATTGGTAGTTTCCCTTTTGTGAGGAAGCCAATCTCTTGTCCAAGACGGATGAGAGTTGCTGCCTTGACGGACGACGTAATTGGGCTGTGAGCCAACGTTCTGCAGAAATGTCAACCAATCAATTTAGAAAATAAAGGATGTGCCAAGCTATTTACAACTACAATATGGACAGCTGCTTTCTGCCACCTGTACCAATGCCGTGTAATTGGTGCAGATTGAAAAGCTAATAGAGAACTGTCGAGGACTTCACACCAGCTGTGAAATCTAAATTCCGTATGTAACCATTTCTCGAAATCCATTGGTGACGGTTCAATCAGGCATTGGCAACTGTTAGACCAATCCCACTTAAGATTCATCAGCAGTCTCCAGTGACAATTGTCAGGCATCTCAGTTCAGCTATGTGCCTGTCATGATTTCGCCAGAGCTATGATGTAAGATGCGTTGGTAGGGCATATTCCTGGAGATTTCATGACATGATTTCCTCCCTGGTGCTGGTATCCAATGACCCTCAGCCAGTCAAATAGCCATTTTTCCCTTCTTTTCGAAAACAAAATATAATCAACGGATGGGATTCCTCCCCCTCAGCATCATGTTTTACGGTGAGAGAGGTGGCCAGCTCCGGGCTGGCAGTGGGATCTTCTGGTCCAGCTCCTGCCAATAGGGTTTCCCATTGCTTTCACACCCTGCCGTTGGGGAACCCATGATGAGGGGTTGCCAACAGTGGAACTGAATGATACCGCTGGCGGGAACGACCAGGAAATCCCACCCGACATTTTGTTCCCAATGCCTCTATGATTCCTTTCCTTAGGGTTCCCTGTACTAGTGTCCAGGAGATTAATCTTCAATTCCTGGAGACTTCAGGCTAATCCTGGAGTTATTGGAGGTGTCAGCTGTGGTTCAGTGGGCAGGATTTGGATTTCTGTTCCACTCCCAGAGCTTCAATCAAGGCTGACACGCACGGGGAATGCTGCATTGTCAGCGGTACTATCTTTCAGATGAAAAGTTAAACCAAGATCTTGTCTGCTCTCTCGGGTGGTTGTGAAATATTCAAAGGCAATACTTGATGAAGAAAAGTGGGATATTCTATCTAGGTGAGCATTCACCTCTCAGCAAGCTATTAAAATAGATTATTTGTTCATTGATCTGATTGTGGTTTTGCATGCATAATAATAGGTACCCATTACAAGCATTTCACAAACTGTAAAGCTCTCTGGAATGTCCTGCGATCAAGTAAGATTGTTTATCAATGCGAGGTCTTTATTTTTTAAAAATCCACTTGAGTAATTGGGGAGAGGGGCAGCACGGTGGTGCAATGGTTAGCACTCTGCCTCAGGTCCCAGCTTTGATCCCGGCCCCGGAACACTGTCCGAGTGAAGTTTGCACATTCTCCCCCTGTTTGCGTGGGTTTCGCCCCCACAACAATAAAAGATGTGCAGGGGAGGTGGATTGGCCACACTAAATTGGCACTTAATTGGAAAAAATGAATTGGGTGCTCTAAATTTAAAAACAAAAGAGCAATTAGGGATGAACAACAAATGCTGGCCTTGTCAGTGATGCTCACGTTTGGTGAAAGGATATTTAAAAATTCACTTCTTTCCTATTTACAATCAGAATACTCAAAATACCAACCTTGCTCAGCTAGTCACATGGGTTCAAACCTCAACAAGGATTATGACACAGGATCCCAGAAAACGTATTCAAGATTTGCACTGTTGGAAATAGTGCCTATCAGGTTAGGAGTTAAATAGAGATTAGGTGTCTTTTATTACACTTCTGTATCATCTTTTATTACATTTCTTCGTGTGTTTTGATATACTAAGGAGTGTAATATGTGTTGCTCAAACCTTGTTGCTGATGAGGTCTTCTGGATCTCGATGAAGAGGACTCAAACTCGTCCAGTAGTAACAAAAGGTTTATTGAGTAACTATAACAATAATTGCGTGAGTTCTTTACATTAACATTGATACTAGTGATAAGGTTAACAAGATTTATCTACAGTAACTATGCGTAACTACACTAACCATCTGAGCTAATCTGATACTCCTGTCCTGATCACAGTACATCCAAAAGAGAGAGAGAGAGCCACAATGCGGTTGCTTTTATACCCCTGTTGGTCCGGCCCTCTAGTGATCATCTGGTGCTACTGATTATACATTAACCCTTTATGTACATGCACATAGAGATCACTACATCCCCCTTTTTTTCTTGTGTTACATATTTTCTGTATGTTTTAAAGAAAATTGAACAAAAAAATGGATGCAGTTTGCAAATGCGTTACATAAAATCAATGAGTTAATCAGTCAAATGTTAATACATTTAGTCCCTTAGGTTTAATTTTTTCTGTTTGCTTGTGGTTCAGACCCAACAAGTCATCAAATGGTTGAATCACTTTGTTGTCTAATTTTGACTTTTTTTTTCGATGCTTGTGGTAGCGATTCTGTGTTACATCTTTGTTGTCTGACCTGGACTTTTTCCTGTGCTTGCGGTATTGATTCAGTATGTCATCCGCCTTGAAAGCTGGTTTGCTTGTTTGTTGTGGGGTAGATATGAATTTGCGAGATTCGTTGTCATGCCATATTATGTTTGTGCTCTTGTCATTGTTTTGGATTGTGCTGTTACATTGTCCTTCATGTGCCGAGTTGTACCATGTTGTGCAGGTTGTTGTTTCATTGTTGTTGTTTTTGTTGTTTTATTTGTTGTTTGTGTTGTTGTTCTGGTGGTTTTTGTTGTTGTTCTTGTTGCACTCAATGACTCTTCCGTGTGGATGATTTGAGTCATTCTCAAAGTTATCGGTATCAGTGTCCTTTGCGGTATCTGATGTTTCATTGAGCTTTTTGAATTGAGGTTTGTGAGAATGATCTGATGTTGCATTGATCTTGGTGATAGCAGTCATTTCTGGTTGATTTGATTCCTCTTTGCTTCCTTGGTGCTCCTTTTCTGGAGTCATTTCTGGTTGATCTGCTTCATCTGTGATCTCTTGGTGCTCCTCTTCTGGAGTCATTTCAGGTTCATTTGACTGGGGTGAGCACTGTAAGAAGTCTTACAACACCAGGTTAAAGTCCAACAGGTTTGTTTCGATGTCACTAGCTTTCGGAGCACTGCTCCTTCCTCAGGTGAAGGAAGGAGCAGCGCTCCGAAAGCTAGTGACATCGAAACAAACCTGTTGGTCTTTAACCTGGTGTTGTAAGACTTCTTACTGTGCTCAAATAAGGTGGATAGACTTTCATGGTCTTCTTCGTGCACGGTTGGCGCTCTGGAGTCTTTAATTGCTTCCATTCTGGAGTCTGTCAATGAGCTCTGTGTGGAGGCTTGGTGTGGAGTCTTTCATCGCTCTCTGTGTGGAGTCGTGCAGTGTTTGCTCTGTGGAGTCGATCTGTTCTCTCTCAACGGAGTCAGTCAGTACTCGCTGTGGGCATCGTTTTCTTCTTGGGTATTTGACAGGTTGCTGTCATCCAATGTATCGACGATCTGCCATTGCATCATGGTATTGGATTCATCTACCATGAGTAGAGTCGTGTTGAGCTTTTCAACCGTGTCGTTGATGCATTTATGAGCATACCCGAACTACTCGGCCATGTCTGAGTAGTATTCTTCAATATACAAATCATTTCTTTTTATTTCGGATTTGTTATTATCCTCTTCATGTTCAATGAACAAATCATCTTCTTTGGTTTCGGATTTGTCATTGTGCTCTTCACTTTGGGTGGCGCAAACTGCTTGTTCCAGGGTGCTGCGGAGCTTATTTTCAACTGCTGGTTGAAGTTCAGGCATTGTTCTGTCTCCCAAGGTAAAAAAATTGGGTTTTGTAGCTTTAAAATTCTTATTTTTAATTTTCAGGCAGTGTTGCTTTAAGTGGGCATGGTCAGAGTCTTCTGACGTCATGACGCTCGTGATGTAAAGCGCAGGAATCAATTGCGCATGTGCAATTCGATTTTCCTTTGCTGTTTTGCCAGTTTGCATCTTTTAGGGAAGTGTGCATGTGCGGACTGGTCAGACTGCACACGCGCAAGATGGCTGCCGCGCAGAACATCCATCTTCTTAAGTTTCAACACTGCCTCTGCCTCGTGGTGAGTATTCGCGCCATTTTTTCGAATTTTGTTTTCTCGATACTGATTCCTTGTTTGTAAAGACTCAAAGTATTGATTTTGTTTTTGTTCATAAGCAAGGCATTTTTGTATAGCGATTTCTAGAGTTAGATACTTTTTTTGTGAAGTTTCCTCCCTCAAATTTTTATCAGATAGTCTATAAATTAATTGATCCATTATCATTCAGTCTCTGAAATCAGCATAATTACAGCCTTGTGTTAGTACCTTGTGATCTGTAATAAAATTAGTGATTGACTCTCCGTTTCTCTGGCACCTATTACGAAAGTTAAATCCTTCCAGGAACTCATTAGACTGCCTTTTACAGTGTTCTTCATATTTTGCGATAATCACTTTAAATTTAGTTTTGTCCTCACCTTCCAAGAAATTAAAGGAGTCATAGATCTCTATAGCTTCATGTCCTGCTATTGCTAGTAGCAGTGCTCTTTTCCTTTTTTCAGAGGCCGTGTTTAAATCGTTAGCTGCCATATATATTTGGAATTGTTGTATAAACATTTTCCAGTTATTGCTTAAGTTACCGTTAGTTTTCACCTGCCATGAGCCTTGAACGTGGCCCATCGAATCGTTTAGTCATCGAGGATCCATCTGCTGCGAAGTCTTCCACAGTCGAGCAGTCGGTACTTTGTTTTCTTTCTTTTTGACTAACCTAATCTAACGAGTTCTTTTAAAGCCAACAGTCCTGGTTACCATCTTTTATTACACTCCTGTATCAATTTTCATTACACTGCTTTGTGTGTTTTGATGTACTATGGAGTGTAATATGTGTTACTCAAACCTTGGTTACTGATGAGGTCTTCTGAATCTCGATGAAGAAGACTCAAACTCGTCCAGTAGTAACAAAAGGTTTATTGAGTAACTATAACAATAATTGCGTGACTTCTTTACTTTAACATTGATACTAGTGGTAATGTTAACAAGATTTAGTTACAGTAACTATGTGTAACTATGCTAACCATCAGAGCTAATCTGATACTCCTGTCCTGATCACAGTACATCCAAAAAAGAGAGAGAGAGGCACAATGCGGTTGCTTTTATACCCCTGTTGGTCCCGCCCTCTAGTGATCATCTGGTGCTACTGATTACACATTAACCCCTTATGTACATGCACATAGAGATCACTACAAGGTGTATAAAATGGGTCATTACTAAGGATGCTTCCGAGTTCCTGGTTTTCATTGCTTCTCAGCCCACATTACCACCATAGCAAATCGTTTGTGGGATCTTGCTGTGTGCAAATTGGCTGCTATCCTTGCCTGCTTCCAAATCGTCTCAGCTTGTCCTGTTGTTGCAGAGATGCAACTTAAACAGGTCTGAACACTGACCATGCTCCAAAAGTAATCTATTGCCTGGATATATCCTGAGTATGTGATAATTTGCTGTATAAATGCAGATTCCTCCTTTAGTAGCCCTGAAAAGTACATCCCCCCACCCACCCCGCGCTTTCTTCATTTTTTTAACAAAATAAAACTGGGTGGGAGGGCACCTGGGTGGTGACCATGATGCTATTTATACTTTTTGGTTTGTTTTTTATCGCTGAACAATTGTATCAGTATCATCATTTGTCGCTCCTTCTTCCCGGTCTTTCATTCTCTTTTTGCCTTGCTGTGTTTGTGGTGGCCATTGTCCTCCCCTGCTCTCTCCCCCCAGTTTGTGTACCCTTCTCCTTTCTCCCTTCTGGCCCCCCTCTATTGTCCCCTCCCCCCATTCCTCTCTGCTACCCCTCTTCTTTCTTGCTGGGTTTTGGCTACCCCTTCTTGTTCCCCCTGGGTCCTCCCTCATTCCCCTCTCTTCTCTCATGTCTTGGCTACTTTTTCCTTGCTCCGGGCTACTTATTTGTTGGCCACAAACAGGTCCCGGAACATTCGGATGAATGGCTCCCATGTTTTGAGGAAGCCATCTTCCAACCCAGGGGTGACAAATTTGATTTTCTCCATTTGGAGAAATTCCGATAGGTCGGACGGCCAATCTGCAGCTTTGGGTGGTGCTGCTGACCGCCAGCCACGCAGGATTCTATGGCATAGGCCCTCCTCCCCATGAACAGATCTGGCTGGTCTGATGCCCTGAACACTTTCGGGCATGGCTCCACCCTCATCCACACCACTTTGGACATAGCCTCGAAGAAGGCTGTCCAGTACCCATGCATCTGGGGCAAGCCCAGAACATGTGGATGTGGCTGTCCGGGCCTCGTTGGCACTGTTCTCATCTGTCCTCCACCTCCGGGAAGAACCTACTCATTCGGGTTCTGGTCAAGTGGGCTCTTTGTACCACTTCTTTTTGTATTAGATTGAGTCGCGTGCATGTGGAGGTGGAGTTGACCCTTTGTAGTGCTTCGCTCCAGAGTCCCCACCCTATTTCAACCCCTATTTCCTCCTCATCGTGTCCAGTACAGTGTTGGCCCTCTTTATCAGTTGTTCATACATGTCACTACAGTTCCCTATGCCTAAAATGTTTACAACCAATAGTTCTTCTAATAGTGTCTGTTACGGCGGTCGCGGATATGTCCATGTTTTCTTCTGTCGTAAGTTTTTAAGCTGCAGGTACCTGAGCTCGTTGCCCTTTGCTGGCTGGAATCTCTCCGTCAGTGTTCTTTTTAAAAATAAATTTGGAGTATCCAATTCATTTTTTCCAATTAAGGGGCAATTTAGCGTGGTCAATCCACTTACCTTGCACATCTTTGGGTTGTCGGGATGAGGCCCACACAAACACGGGGAGAATGTGCAAACTCCAGGGCTGGGATCGAACCTGGGACCTCGGAGATGTGAGGCAGCAGTGCTAACCACTGTGCCACCGTGCTGCTCCTCGTCCAATGTTGTGATCCTACCATCAGTGTATAGGTCCCTGACTGTCAATTTCCCCCCTGTCCTGTCTCCACCTTTTAAAGATGGCGCCAGTGAGTGCTGGCGTGAATCTGTGGTTATTGTCAGACATTTCGGTCAGGCCGAATTGCTGCCGTAGTTGGTTCCAGGTCTGGAGTTAGCTATCACCACTGGGCTGCTGGAGTGTTTCTTGGGTGGGGATGGGAGTGCCGCCGTGGCGAGGGCCCGGAGAGAGGTTCCCATGCAGGAGGCCTCTGCCGCAAGCACCCACTTCTGGCTCCTTTATCCATCCCATCACTCTTTCTGCTGTTGCTGTCCAGTGGTTTGGGTGGGCTAGCCCCTTCCTGGAGTTTGTTTTCTGTAGGACCTTCTTTGTGATCCGAGCATTCTACCTTCCCCCCCCCCCCCCTCCCCCACCCCCGCCTCAGACGAACACCATGATTAGTTTCTCCAGTGAATTGAAAAAAGCCTTGGGGATATAAATCAGGATGGATCTAAGTAGGAAAAGGTACCTGGGCAGTACGTTCATTTTGATTGTCTGTACTCTCCACGCCAGGGAGACTGGGCCTGTGTTCCATCTTTGCAGGTCCTTTTTGACTTCCTGTGTCAGATTGGTCAGGTTCCATTTGTGGATCCCCGCCCAGTCATGAGCGATTTGGATCCCCAGGTAGCGGAATTTTTGTCATGTTTGTTTAAACGGTAGCCCCACCATTGCTGCCCCTCCCCCTTGTGGTTTTACCGGGACTTTTGCTCATGTTGAGTTTGTAGCCCGCGAAGGCGCCAAACTTTCAGGAGCACGATGGTTCCTTCCATGCTGCTTGTGGGTCCGAGATGTAGAACAGCAGGTCATTTGCATAGAGCGAGACTCTGTGCTCTCCGCCTCCACTTTGGATGCCCCTCCAGCTCTTTGCTGTCATGAGATTGATCGCTAGTGGTTCAATCGCTAAGGCGAACAGCAGCAGGGACAACGGGCATCCCTACCTGGTGCCCCTGTGCAGCTTGAAGTACTGGGAGCTGGTGGTGTTAGTTCGAACGCTCGCCATGGGAGCATTGTACAGGAGCTTCGCGAGGGGTAAATCCTGGTCTGAGCCCGATCCGCTCCAGTACCTCTATGAGGTACTTCCACTCAACTGTGTCAAAGGTCTTTTCTGCGTCCAGGGAGATTATCACCTCAGATGTTCTCTCCCTGGATGGGGTCATGAACATGTTCACTAGGTGCCTGTTGTTCGATGTTAGCTGTCTACCTTTGACAAAGCCCATTTGATCCTCTGCGACCACCTCTGGTACGCAGTTCTTCAGCCTTTTGGCTAGGATCGTGGCCAATATTTTGGCGTCTACGTTTAGTAGGCACATGGGTCTGTATGAATTGTACTCCGTTGGGTCTTTGTCTTTCTTAGGTATGAGCGAGATTGAGGCTTGTGCCAGCATAGGTGTGAGTGTGCCCCTCGTCAGCGAATCTGTGAACATCTCCCGCAAGTGCTGGGCCAGTACTGTCATGAATTTTGTGTAGAAGTCCGCCGGGAACCCGTTCAGTCCTGGAGCCTTGCCTGCCTGCCTGGTGCTAATACTCTCCATGTTCTAGCAGTGTTTCCAGGCCCCGTTTCCTATCCTCCTCCACGGCTGGCATATCCAGTCCATCGAGGGGCTGTTTCATCCCCGAGTCCCCTGCTGGGGGCTTCGAGGTGTACAGTCCCTGGTAAAAGGCCTCGAAGGTTTTGATGACCTTATTTCAGTCTGTTTCCCATGTGCCTCTGCTGTCTCTAATTTACATGATCTCTTGTGGCAGCCTGCTTTCTTAGCTGGTGCGCCAACAGGCGGCTGGCTTTGTCCCTGTGTTTGTATAGGGTCCCCCGTGCCTGGCGGAGTTGGTGCACTGCTTTCCTCATGGGTAGCAGGTCAAAGTCCATTTGTAGCTTTTTCCTCTCCGCCAGGAGCTCTACGGTTGGGGCCTCAGAGTATTTCTGGTCTACCTCCCGCATGGAGTCCACCAGCTGTCGACCAGCTGTTGACTAGCCACTCTCTCCTCCTGTCCCCCGGGGTTTCCCTTTGTTAGGGGGCCGTCCAAGATGGCCACAGTCACTGTTCTCCCCACACGGTCGGGCCTGCGCACTCCAGGATTTCCCTTTGTCCAGGGGGCACCCAACATGGCCGCCAACTGTGCGTCCACCATGTGGGTAGGCCCCTGTACTCTGGGATCTCCCTTCGCCCAGAGAGCTAAGTGGTTGCTTGCAGTACTTCTTTGTTACAGGCCCTTGTTTGGATTGGATTGGATTGGATCTGTTTATTGTCATGTGTACCGAGGTGCAGTGAAAAGTATTTTTCTGCGAGCAGCTCAACAGATCATTAAGTACATGAAAAGAAAAGGAAATAACGATTGTAAGTTAAGTAAAAAGTGGATCTGTTAGAGAGAGCTCGCAGAGAGTCGCCTCGCTCCGGCGCCATCCTGTGCATCTAGTTTGCGGCCCTTTGTAGCCATATCGTCGCTTTTGCTCCACTCCTGTCTTTTTCACTCTCTCTATGTCCTCACCCCTTCCTAGCCACCCCCCTTGCCTTCCATTTTCCCCCTTCTCGTACCCCCTTTTGACCCCTTTCCCCCCAGCTAGATAGATAGATAGATAGAATTTACAGAGCAGAAGGAGGCCATTCGGCCCATCGAGTCTGCACCGGCTCTTGGAAAGAGCACCCTACCCAAGGTCAACACCGCCACCCTATCCCCATAACCCAGCAACCCCACCCAACACTAAGGGCAATTTCGGACAGTAAGGGCAATTTATCATGGCCAATCCACCTAACCCGCACATCTTTGGACTGTGGGAGGAAACCGGAGCACCCGGAGGAAACCCACGCACACACGGGGAGGATGTGCAGACTCCGCACAGACAGTGACCCAAGCCAGAATCGAACCTGGGACCCTGGAGCTGTGAAGCAATTGTGCTATCCACAAGGCTACCGGGGAGCATAGGGGGAGCTCTTCTCCCCCTATGCTCCCCTATTCCCTCTGCTTGTTTCCCCCCTCCCCCGCCAGGTGCTGACCCCCCTGTTGGGGATGCGTGGCAGCCTCTATCTGCTGCATGCTCCCAACTAACATCTTTATTGATTCCCAGCCAATACACTGATTGCCGGGTACATCTTTTACATTTCTCTTTCCCTTGCTGACCTTCAAGTATCTTTTCTAGAATACTTCTTCGTAGGCAGGACGGTCTGACAATTCTGTCACCTTTCAACAGGAATCCATTGACAACAGTCAGGTCATCCTTGACACTTCTTAAACTGTTGCAGCTGCCATTAGGCCATCCTTCTCCCAGAAGTATTGTCCTTTTTCAGTCTCGTCCCGAATTAAGCTTAATTGTGAATCAGACACTGGATACATGTCTGCGATAAATGTGACTTGTGCTTCCACATTTAGTGTAACTTCTGAAACGTTCTCATCATTGTAACCCATAGCTCTCGACAATGCATCTGCTACAACTAGTTCTTTGGCAGGAGTATAGACTGACGTAAAATCGTATCTACGCAGCTTCATCATCATCCTATGGAGTCTCGGCGACATCTCATTGAGATCTTTCTTTATTATGTTGACCAAAGGACGGTGATACATTTCCACAGTGAAATGCGGCAGGCCAAAGACATAATAATGGAACTTGCTTATGCCCGTTAGCAGACCTAAGCATTCTTTCTCTATTTGTGCATATCTCTGTTCCATTGGAGTCATGGCAGGTGATGCATACGCAACTGGTATCCATCGATCATTTACTGCTTTCTATAACAAGACTGCTCCAATCCCATTCTGACTGGCATCAGTTGAGATCTTGGTTTCCTTGGTGGAATCAAAAAATGCTAAGATCGGCGCTGCAGTTAAAGACGACTTCATGGGCGGGATTCTCTGATGCTGAGGCTAAGTGTTGACACCGTCGGAAACGCAGTCGGTTCACGCTGCTCCAGCTGCTGGTCCGGCCGTGGAATGGGCGCCGGGAGATGCCACATGCGCAGAGGGTCCGGCGCGAACCCGGACATGCGCAGTCCCACCAGCGCGGTTTCCGCGCATGCACGGTGTCTCCCTTGTCCGCGCCGGCCCCGACGCAACATGGGGCAGGAGTACAGGCGCCGGCGTGGAAGGAAGGAGGCTGGGAGACAATGAGGCCGATCAGTGGGTGCCGATCGCGGGCCAGGCCACATCGGAGGCTCACCCGCGGGGTTGGGCCCCCTCCCCCCTCCCCCCTCCCCCCCTCCCCCCCTCCCCCCCCACTCCCCCCCCACAGGCCGCCCCCGAATCCTTCAACGCCGAGGTCCCGCCGGTTCAGAGCAGGTTAGAATGGTGCTGGCGGGACTCGTTTTTTTTTTTACGGCCACTCGGCCCACCCGGGTTGACGCTCTGCAGAGAATCGTGTCCCAGCATCGTAGCGCGATTCACACAGCACGCCGGCGATTCTCCGACCCGGCGCGGGGTTGGAGAATCCCGCCTCATATCTTTCCATTCAGCTTCATGCTGAGATGTCCACAGAAAGTCAAACTTCTTTTTGATAAGGTTTCTTAAAGCTGTTGTTCTGCTGGACAGATTGGGAATAAACTTGTCTCTGGAATTTACTACACCCAGCATCCGTAGAATTGCCTTCTTATCTTTCGGCATTGGCATCTGACCAATGGCATGAATCTTCGCTTGATCCGGCTGCACACCTTCTTTTGAGATGACATCGCCGAGTGACTTCCATTTCTGGATGCCAAATTGGCATTTTTCTCTGTTCAACTTTAAACCATACGAATTAACTTTAGTCAAGAATTTCATAAGTCTTTCACAGTGTTCTTCAGGAGTGTTGGACCATGTGATCACATCATCCACATAGACTCAAACACCTGGTATTCCTTCAATTATTGTCTCCATCGCACAGTGGAAGGTTTCTGAAGCTGATATTATGCCAAAAGGTAACCTGTTAAAACAGTATCGGCCAAAGGCAGTGTCAAATGTACACAATTTTCTGCTTTTACTATCTAGTCGTAGTTGCCAGAATCCTTTGGAGGCATCCAGTTTCGTGAAGGACTTGGCATGAGCCATTTGTGCTGTGATTTCTTCTCTTTTAGGTATTGGGCAGTGTTCTCTTTTGGCATTGTTATTTAAATCTTTCAGATCTATATATATTCGTCAGTCCCCATTTGGTTTGCGCACACATACCGTACAGCTTATTCAGTCTGTCAGCTCAGTCACCTTCAATATGGTATCCAGCCCCCGATTTTTGTCCTCCCCCACAACTGGCATGTCCAGTCCATCGATGAACTGTTTCATCCCCAAGTCCCCTGCTGGGGGCTTGAAGGTGTACAGCCCCCGGTAGAAGGTCTCAAATGCCTTGTTGACCTTTTCTGGCTCCATGACTAGTTTGTCTCTGTTGTCGCTAATCTGAGCTATTTCGCTTGTGGCTGTCTGTTTTCTCAGCTGGTGAGCCAGCAGGCGGCTGGCCTTGTCTCTATGTTCGTACAGGGTTCCCCATGCCTGGTGGAGTTGTTGTACTGCTTTCCTTGTGGAGAGCAGGTCAACGTCCAGTTATAGCTTTTTCCCCTCTGCCATGAACTCCACGGTTGTGGCCTACGTATTGCTGGTCTATCTTCAGTATGGAGTTGACTAGCTGTTGCCTAAACACCCTCTCTTCCCTATCTCTTTGTGCTTTATTAGCAATAATTTCACCCCTGATCACAGCCTTCAGCACCTCCCAGAGTATAATAATAATATATATGTGTCAGGGGTTAGGTTAGAAATTGGTGTTGCTAGGGGGGGGGGGAAGTGGGGAGTTACTCTGCTGACGAGGAAGGGACTTAGGTTTTGGGACAGAGTGGAGGTCGGGGGTGGGGGCTGCCAAGAGGCGGGCCGATGGAGGCACAGTGCATGGGCTGGGGGCGGGCCCAGGAAAGGAGATGGCTGATTGGCAGAGGGGGAGGGGGGGGGGGGGGGGCGCGGTGCCCCCCAACCAGGCTGAACACCTGCAATGTCAGAGGGCTGAATGGGCCGGTCAAGAGGGCACGTGTGTTTGTGCATCTGAGGGCTCTGAAGGTGGACATGGCGATGTTGCAGGAGATACACCTGAAAGTGGAGGATCAAGTCAGGCTAAGGAAGGGTTGGGCCAGTCAGGTCTTTCATTCGGGGCTGGACACGAAGACTAGCGGGGTGGCGATTTTAATCAATAAGCGGGTGCAATTTCAGGTGAGCAGTATATCTCGGACGGGGGGGGGGTCTGTTATGTCATGGTGAGCGGCAAGCTGGAGGGGAGGAAGGTAGTCTTGGTTAACGTGTACGCGCCAAACTGGGACGATGTAGAATTCATAAAGAGGGTACTGGGGAAGATACATGACCTGGACTCGCACAAGTTCGTGATGGGAGGGGATTTTAATACGGTCATCGACCCTGGTCTGGACCGGTCGTGTTCGAAACGGGGAGGGTGCCAACAATGGCAAAGGAACTGATAGGGTTCATGGAGCAGATGTGGGGGGGTCGACCCATGGAGGTTTAGGCAGCCGACGGGGAGGGAGTTTTCTTTTTATTCGCATGTGCATAAGGTTTACTCCCGGATTGATTTTTTCATTCTGAGCAGGGATTTGCTGGCGGGGGTGGTGGACACGGGGTACTCGGCCATCGCTATTTCGGATCATGCCCCACATTGGGTGGAACTGCAGGTTAGTGCGGAGAGCTCCCAGCGCCAGCAATGGAGACTGGAGGTGGGCTTGTTGGCGGCCGAGGCGGTGTGTGAGAGGGTGAGGAAGTGCATCCAGAACTACCTGCAGGTCAATTACACGGGGGAAGTCTCAGCAGCGGTGGTCTGGGAGGCGCTGAAAGCAGTGGTGAGAGGGGAGCTGATTTTGATCCGGGCTCATAGGGACAGGGTTGATAGGGCAGAGACGGACCGACTGGTTGAGGAGATCCTACAGATAGATAGGAGGTATGCGGCGACCCCAGGGGTGGAGCTGTTAAAGGAACGTCGGAGGCTGCAGGCTGAGTTTGGGGTGTTGTCCACAGGCAAGGCAGTGGAGCAGCTTAGAAAGGCGAGGGGGGTGTTTTATGAATATGGGGAGAAGGCCAGCAGAATGCTGGCACAGCAGCTTAGGAAGAGGGAGGCGGCCAGGGAAATAGAGAGGGTGGTTGATGGGGATGGGAATTTGGTAGGGGACTCGGCTTGGCTAAACAAGGCGTTCAGGGAATTTTACAGCAGACTCTATCGCTCGGAACCCCCCACGGGGCCCGAGGGGATGAGGCGCTTTTTGGACGGACTGACCTTCCCAAGGGTGGGCAGGGAGCTGGTGGATGGGCTGGGGGCCTCGATCAGGGCCGAAGGAATAGCTGAGGGCTTGAAGGCAATGCAGTCGGGTAAGGCCCTGGGGCCGGACGGGTATCCGGTGGAATTCTACAAGAAATTCTCGTGGATATTAGGGCTGTTGTTGGTCAAGGTTTTCAATGAGGCGAGGGATAGAGGGGTGCTGCCCCCGACGATGTCACAGGCCACTATTTCATTAATATTGAAGCAGGACAAGAACCCGGAGCTATGCGGGTCATACAGGCCGATCTCCCTGCTCAATGTGGATGCCAAGTTGCTGGCCAAAGTTTTGGCCTCCAGGATTGAAGATTGTGTGCCGGATGTGATTATGGAGGAACAAACCGGGTTTGTCAAGGGCAGGCAGTTGGTGGCCAATATAAGAAGGCTGCTCAACATGATTATGATGCCCCTGGAGAGTAGGGAGGTTGAGGTGGTTGTGGCAATGGATGCGGAAAAGGCATTCGACCGGGTGGAGTGGGACTATTTATGGGAGGTGCTGGGACGATTTGGGTTCGGTAGGGGCTTTATAAACTGGGTTAGGCTGTTGTACCAGGTCCCAGAGGCTAGTGTAAGGATGAATAGGATGACCTCGAACTATTTTAGACTGCACCGGGGGACAAGACAGGGATGTCCCCTCTCCCCACTGCTGTTTGCGTTAGCTATAGAGCCGCTGGCAATTGCTCTGAGTGCTTCAAGGGGCTGGAAGGGGCTGGTTCGGGGAGGGTGTGGAACATAGGGTCTCGCTGTATGCGGACGACCTGCTCTTATATGTAGCAGATCCAGGGGCAAGGATGGGTGAGATCATGGCGATTTTGGGGGAATTTGGCCGTTTTTCGGGATATAAACTGAACATGACAAAGAGCGAGATGTTTGTAGTCCAGGCAAGAGGTCAGGAGGGTCGGCTGGGGGAGCTACCATTTAGGTTAGTGGGGGACAGTTTTAGGTACCTAGGGATACAAGTGGCGCGCGACTGGGGCCGGTTATACAAGCTGAACTTGTCCCGGTTGGTCGAGCAGATGAGGGACGAGTTTCGGAAATGGGATGCGCTACCGCTGTCGCTGGCTCGGAGGGTGCAGGCGGTTGAGATGACGGTCCTACCGAGATTTTTATTTGTATTCCAATGCTTCCGAATTTTCATCCCGCGGTCCTTTTTTGAGAGGATTAATAAAATTATTTTGGGCTTTGTCTGGGCGGGTAAGTCCCGACGGGTGAAGAAGGCGATGCTCGAGAGGAATCGGGGGGGAGGGGGGGCTTGCCCTGCCAAACTTCAGTAATCACTACTGGGCGGCCAATATTGCTATGATAAGGAAGTGGGTGGTGGGGGCGGGGTCGGTCTGGGCGCAGGTCAAGGCAGCTTCATGGAGGGGCACCAGCTTGGGGGCGTTGATAACGGCACCTCTGCCGTTCCCGCCGGTGAGATATTCCACCAGTCCCATGGTGGTGGCGGCCTTGAGGATCTGGGGTCAGTGGAGGAGGTACGTTGGAGCAGTAGGAGCATCGGTTTGGTCCCCAATATGTGACAACCATTGGTTTGCTCCAGGGAGCCTGGATGGGGGGGTTTCAAGTATGGCGAAGGGCGGGAATTGAGAGGATGGGGGACCTGTTCCTGGAAGGGAGCTTCCCTAGCTTGAGGGTGCTGGAGGAGAAGTTTGGGTTGGCAAGAGGGAACAACTGCAGGTGCAGGACTTTCTGCGCAGGCAGGTATCATCCTTCCCAGTCCTGCCACTAAGGGGGATCCAGGATATGGTAGTGTCGAGGGGATGCGTGGGGGAGGGGAGTGTCTCGGACATCTACAAAGAATTAATGGGGGCGGAGGAGAAACAGACTGAGGAGCTGAAGCATAAGTGGGAGGAGGAGCTTGGGGGAGAGAGGAAGGACGGCTTATGGGCGGACGCGTTGAGCAGAGTCAACGCGACCACGACATGCGCAAGGCTCAGCTTGATCCAATTCAAGGTGGTCCACCGGGCCCATATGACAGTGGCCCGGATGAGTAGATTCTTTGGGGTGGAGGACAGGTGTGTAAAATGTGCGGGAGGCCCAGCGAACCATGCCCACATGTTCTGGGCGTGTCCAAAACTTCGGGGATATTGGCAGAGGTTTGCGGACATTTTGTCCAGAGTATTGAAAACAAGGGTGGCAATGAGTCCAGAGGTGGCGGTTTTTGGGGTGTCGGAAGATCTGGGAGTCCAGGAGGAGAAAGAGGCAGATGGTCTGGCCTTTGCCTCCCTGGTAGCCCGGAGACGGATATTATTAGCTTGGAGGGGCACAAAGCCCCTGAAGTCGGAGGCCTGGTTAACCGACATGGCGAGCTTTCTCGGCCTGGAGAAGATTAAGTTCGCCTTGAGAGGGACAGTGTTAGGGTTCGCCCGGAGGTGGCAACCATTCATCGACTTCTTTGCGGATAATTAATCGGCAGCGGGGGGGAGGGGGGGGCTAGGGTAGCATAGAATAGGGGGTTAAATAGGCGGGTCTTGGAGGGACACGTGTCGGTGTTTGCACTATGTGAATGAAATGAAAATTGCTTATTGTCACAAGTAGGCTTCAAATGAAGTTACTGTGAAAAGCCCCTAGTCGCCACATTCCAGCGCCTGTTCGGGGAGGCTGTTACGGGAATTGAACCATGCTGCTGGCTTGCCTTGGTCTGCTTTCAAAGCCAGCGATTTAGCCCTGTGCTAAACATTGTTCTTTGTACACTGTTTTTATACTGTTGTTGTTTGTAATACCAAAAAAACCTCCCTAAAATTGTTTGTTAAAAAAAATATATAATATAATAATCTTTATTGTCACAAGTAAGCTTACATTAACACTCCAATGAAGTTACTGTGAAAAGCTCCTGGTCGCCACATTCCAGCGCCTGTTCGGGTACACAGAGGGAGAATTCAGAATGTCCAATTCGCCTAACAGTACGTCTTTTGGATGTGTGGGAGGAAACCGGAGCACCCTGAGGAAACCCACGCAGACACAGGGAGAATGTGCAGACTCTACACATACAGTGACCCAGGCCGGGAATCGAACATGGAGGTTGAGACTTCCCCATTCCGGTTATTAGTAATACACTGGCCTATGACATTTTCTTGCAGGGAGCCTTGTCGGCCAGGAGATCCGTGTCCATCCTCCATGGTGGGCGTTGGGCTCTGCCCGTCTCCAACCTCACATCCATATAGTGTGGAGCGTGGTCGGAGATTGTGGAATATTACATTCTTACTAGCCCTGGAAGCACCAATTTCCCCACTACAAAGAAGTTGATCCATGTATATATGTTGTCTACCTGGGAGAAGGTGAACTCCTTCTCCTTTGGGTGGATGAACCACCAAGGGTCCACTGCCCCCATCTGCTCCATGAATATGCCGAGTTCTTTTGCCATGTTAAAGATCTTCCCTGTTTTGGGATTCAACCTGTCTTCCCGTGGGTCCTGTACGCAGTTAAAGCCCCCCTCCCCATGATAAGTCGATGTGTGTCGACCTCGGGGATTTCTGCCATGGTCCTCTTTATAAACTCTGTGTCGTGCCAATTGGGCGCGTTCATGTTGACCCGGAATATATGTGGCCCATCCAGTACACCACGTTCTCCTCAACCTTTCCTGCGCTCTGCTACCTTCGCTCTTTCCTTCATTTATTTCTCCTCCCGTCCCCAGAATGAGGCATTGCAGTCCTGCACAAATTGTTCATTGAGTTGATTATTGATTTAGTGAATAAATAAAGTCTCTTCGGATGATCTTTTCATCGTTGTCCCTACTGCCGTTACTCCAACCGGTTCTCCAGGACAAAGTTGTCTGTGTCCACAGGGGCCGTGAAGTAGTGCTCCCTGACTTGGAATGCGACCCAGAGTTTGGCTGGGTACAGCATCCCAAATTTCACGCCGTTCTTGTACAGGGCTGCCTTCGTCCTGTTGAACTCTGTCCGGCGCTTGGCCAAGTCAGCTCCAATATCTTGGAGATCCGGATCCGGTGACCTTCCCAGTTACAGTTCTTTGTTTGCCTTGCCAAGTGCAGGACTCTTTCCCGGTGTTAGTACCGGTGCATTTTAGTGATTATCACCCTCGGTTGTTCCCCGGCTTTGAGTTTTGGACAAAGCAACTGGTGGACTCTGTCTATTTCTGGTGGGTTGGGGAAGCTATCCCTTCCCCCAGATTGCCCAGCATTTGGGCCTCATAGTCTGTGGGGTTCCTTCCTTCGATCCCCTCCGGCTGCCTACAATCCGTAGGTTTTGGCGCCTTGATCGGTTTTCCTGATCCTCAATCTTTCCATTCAGATTTCCCTGCGCTGCGAACAACATTGATATTTCCTTTTCCAGGGCGACGATCCTATCACTCTTTATGGTGCTTTCCTTGGGCTTCCAATCACCTTTCCGCTTTGTCTCGGGTTGCCCAAGGCTTCCACGACCACCACCCTGACCACAGCCTGGATATCGGTTTTAGTCTCCTCTCTATATTCTCTCAGTTCCCTTGAGAGAAACATCCTCCAGCCACCCTCTGGCGAGGGTGTCCTTCTCTCTCTCTCTCTCTCTCTCTCTCTCTCTCTCTCGAGGCCTGGGTTTTGTCACCTCGTGCGTCTGCCGGCTGAGCCATTTGCTTCTCCTGAACCGTTTCTACACGGTCTCTGGTGTGGCTGTTATTCGGCATCTCCTTTCACATTGATGTTGGCTGAGGTGCAGGGATATTTTCACCCTTGTATTAGTGGGCTATTTTGGGTGAAAGAGCCTATTTTCAGGTTCATTGGAGGAGAGCCACCTGATGGGCGACTACTCAGCACATCCCCATCACCAAAAGTGGCAGCAGTTGTTCTGACTGTGTATTTACTTCAGAGGATTTGCTGCAACCATCTTTGTTTCTGCATCCATCCAATAGAATATGTCCAAATGGGAGTCAGTCACCTGGATTTGTCGCCATCAGTGTCCCATTGCACAGACAGCCTGACATCTGCTGCATGAGGGAACAACAGATTTCCAATGACTCTACTCAGTTCCCAGAAGAATTATATTTTCACCATGTAACCCTGTCCAGATATTTACATGGGATTTGTTACTGAGGCTTTATTGGGCATTAGCAAAGTTAAAAAAAAAATTTAGAACGCCCAATTAATTTTTTCCAATTAAGGGGCAATTTAGCGTGGCCAATCCACCTACCCTGCACATCTTTGGGTTGTGGGGGCGAAACCCACGCAAACACGGGGAGAATGTGCAAACTCCACACGGACAGTGACCCAGAGCCGGGATCGAACCTGGGACCTCGGCTGCGTGAGGCAGTAGTACTATCCACTGAGCCACCGTGCTGCCCGGCATCAGCAAAGTTTGAAATCCTGTCAGAATGTGTCTTTCATCAGATGCTGGAAATTGGGCTTCTTCCCCCATTCCTTGACCAGGTCTGGGAATCTGGTGTTCCTTCCAATCCATTACAGGATGCTGGGAATGAGACTTCCAGTTTGATAGAGGCAGACTGACATCTCTTTTCTCATCCTGCAGTCCCTGAAATGCTACATCTTAAATTTGTTCACATTACATCGCCCAAGAAGTCCCATTTAAACCAGACGTAAGGAGTTCTAGTGTGGTTTTGCTAATGAACTGGGGCAATCTTCTTCCATTCTCTCAGCAAAAAACAAAGCAACCAACAACAGAATTCCCTCAGGAAGGTTGCAGTCCCACAGTAAACACCAGACAGCAATCCCATATGTGCCGCCTCTGCACAATTGAAGATATCAGTCTCACTCAGGAGCAGATGATCAAGTGCACATGTTCCTATCAGCACTCCTGGGCTACCTTCTCCAACAGCCATCAAACCTCACTCTTCAGGTGCAAAGGGACTGTAAGGATTCTTGTGTACAATCTGACATACACGTCTATATCTAGATGACAAAATTTGATAACCAATGCATGATCAAGGGTAATTAAATTCTGTCCAATCTGATAACTGTGTTACGACTGGTGCCCAGAATAGGTCCCTTGATTTGTTAACTTACCGAACGGGATTCCAATTATGTTGTGTTCCTGTGTAAGGAGGAATTCCTTCTTTATTCAACCCCCCTCAGTTGGTGCAAAAAGGTTAATTTAAAAGGGATTCCTTCCGCCGTGGATACATTTCCCTAGTCCAAACATATTTACTTTTTTAGAAGGGGAGAATGTGCAAACTCCACACAGACAGTGACCAGAGCCAGGGTCAAACCTGGGACCTCAGCGCTGTGAGGCGGCAATGCTAACCACTGAACCACCGTGCTGCCCTCGGAAGGAGCCAATTTAACCATGCTTTATTCAGTCAAAGAAAGAGTAAGTTTATTAATTCCAAAAACCTGAGAAAATAATAAAAACGCAACACCGACATTTATACACTGATCAGAAATGAGGGCCGGAATTCTCCCCTACCCGGCGGGGCGGGGGGTCCCAGTGGGATGAAGTGGAGGGAACCACTCCAGCGTTGGGCCGCCCCAAAGGTGCGGATTTCTCCTTGAGGGGCTAGGCCCGCGCCGGAGTGGCTAGCGTGCCACCGGCCGGCGGGAAAGGCCTTTGGAACCACGCCAGCTGGGGCCGAAGGGACTGCGCCGGGCAGCGGAAGTCCGCGCATGCGCGGGACCGTCAGCGGCTGCTGACGTCATCCCCGCACATGCGCAGGGGGGGTGTCACTTCCGCATCGGCCTTCGCGGAGGCTGTGGCTGAGGCGGAAGGAAAAGAGTGCCCCCACGGCACAGGCCCACCTGCGGATCGGTGGGCCCCGATCACGGGCCAGGCCACCGTGGGGGCACCCCATGGGGCCAGATAGCCCCGCGGCCCCCCAGGACCCCGGAGCCCACCCGCACAGCCAGTCCTGCCGGGAAGATAGGTGGTTTGATTCACGCTGGTGGGACTGGCATGACAGCAGCGGGACCAGCGTGGCGCGATTCCCGCCCCCGCCGAATTTCCGGTGCCGGAGAATTCGGCGGCCGGCAGGGGCGGGATTCCTGCCCGAGAAGTTAAAAGTCCAGATTAAAAAAAATATATATACAGATCAGTCTTTGGCTTGAACATGAATGTAGATGGCAGTACGTCATGGCCGTTAAGTTGGGTGATTCCAGTCGAGCTGAATTTGGCAAATTATCAGTTATTTTGAGGACACTGGATTCTGCAGGGCAACTGAAAAGCTGTCCTATTTCCTTTCAATGGTGCTTTCTGCTGAGCCTTGTTTCTGGCAACAGAGAGAGAGAGAGAGAGATCTTTTGCCTGCAAGCTGCAGGGGTGACTGATTCTTGTTTCTATGTCACACGCATACACACACAGTGGCACCCCAGCACAGATCAAATCTGCAGCTGACCTTTTAACCCATTTCTCCGTGTATTCCTGGAAGGCAGCAAACAAACATTGGGCACAATCCTCGTGGTGTGGTTTTTGGTGGCGGGGCACCCCCCATTGGTCTTCTGATCCCGTCACTGTCATCTGGGTTTCTCGTTCAGTGCATCCCCTGCTGCCCGGAAACCGGCGGTGGGGTTTGTCATCAGCAGAGCCAGAGGATCCTCTGGCACGAACGGCTGGAAAATCCCAGCCCTTTGTTTTCGCCCCAGAATCAATCTTTTTTTCAATCAGACCATTTTCACAATCTGAGATATAAATCAACAGGAGATGGGTTTGGGATATCTGCTAAAATGTGACAATCAGTCGCCATTGTCTCCACAATCACAGGGGGATTAAAGGTCAGCCTATTGAATTTATCCTGCCTCCCTTTCAGATGCTTCTTTGAAGAAGCCCCTGACACCTTTCAGGTGGAACAGTTTAGGTTCTCTCTCGAGTCATTAGTCAAATATGATCCACACAGGAATTTTCCAGAAGGTGATCACTTTACATTCTCAGCCATCTTTTGCACTGTGCCTTTGCTTGTATTTCTTTTTAAAAAACATCGCCCTGAAAAATGTTCAATGTACCTGTAAGTAATTCAGGATTATAATGCACCATTTTGATGCCTGACACACAGAAAGTAACGTGACAGTCTGATGACACATTTTAATGGGGACCCTATACCTTCTTCTTGAGCAGTCCCTCAGGCTGGAGGATAACTTGCTTCTACTCCATGGAGGTGAGGTCAGTAGTGGTTGAGTAATCCAATCTTGGATCCGCAGACTCTGCCATAGGTTTGGCAGGTGGTGTTTGGTGAGGTGGACGGCTGACGCATTCTGGATTCTGTGCTCTCTTTCCGCTGTTTACCATTTGCCTCCATGTGCTACACCTTGTGAGGCTCAAGGCGATTGGCACCTTCGCAGATGCTTCGTCTCCAGTTTGTGCGTTCTAAGGCAAGCAAATCCCACGTGTTGGTGGGGATGTTGCATTTATTTAGGGAGGCTTTGAGAGTGTCCTTGTAGCATTTCCTCTGCCCTCCTAGTGATCACTTGCGTTGCGGAGCTCGGGGTAGGGCACTTGTTTTGGGAGTCATGTGTCGGGCATGCGGACAGTGTGGCCCACTCATCGCAGCTGATCGAGCAGGACCAGTGTCTCAATACTGGGGATAATCACCTGGAAGAGGACGCTCACATTGGTAGACCTATCCTGCCAGTGGATTTGCAGGATTTTGCGGAGGCAGTGTTGGTGATATCTCTCCAGGGATTTGAGGTGTCTGCTGTGCATTGTCCATGTTTCTGATGCATACGAGAGGGCAGGGACCAAGGCTGCTCTGTGGACCATGAGCTTGGTACTGGATTTGAACACTCTGTCCGAAGACTGCACTGGCACATTGGAGTCCATGCTGGATTTCATTGTTGTTGTCTGCTCGCGCCGAGAGGAGGCTCCCGAGGTATGGGAAACGATCCATTTTGTCCAGTGGCTCACTTGGATCTTTTAAAAATAAATTTAGAGTACCCAATTTTTTTTTCCCAATTAAGGGACAATTTCGCGTGGCCAATCTACCTTCCTTGCACATCTTTTGGATTTGTGGGGGTGAGACCCACGCAGACAGGAGGAGAATGTGCAAACTCCACACAGTCAGTGACCCAGAGCCGGGATCAAACCCGCGTCCTCGGCGCAGTGAGGAAGCAGTTCTAACCACTGTGCTACCCGTGCTCACCGTGGATCTTGATGGCTGGAGGGCAGTTTTGTGTGGCAGGAGCGGGCTGGTAGCGAACATTTGTTTTCCTTATGTTTAATCTGAGGCCCATTCTCTCATAGGCCTCAGTGAATGTGTCGATGATGGTTTGTAGCTCGGCCTCTGAGTGTGCGCACACACAGGCATCATCAGTGCACTGCAGGCTGATGACAGAGGTTGAGGTGGTCATGGTTCTGGCCTGGAGGCGTAGGAGGTGGAACAGTTTCCCCCTTCTCCGGTAAGCTAGCTCCACTTCAGCGGGGAGCTTCAGTGTGAAAGGGTGGAGTGTTGCTGCAAGGGAAATGGAGAAGGGCGATGATGCAGCCCTGTTTGATCCTAATGTGCACACGTATTGGTGGTTCCGTTGGTGAGCATCATGACTTGCATGTCATCATCGGGCAGGCGGAGAATGGTGACAAATTTCTGCGGCAGCCAAAATTGAGGAGGATGTTCTACAATCCCTCAAGGTTGACAGTGTCAAAGGCCTTTGCGAAACTGAAGAAGGCCATGTAGTCTGAAACTGGCACACAAGAATGGGGCATACTGGACTACTGAAGTTGGCTGTCAAGATCGGGTGCCAGATGATTTACAGTTGGATTTCCCAGTTGTGCACTGGTTATTCAGCTTAGCTACTGTTGCAGCCTTCAAACTGTTTCAAATTTCTTTCTTTCTCGGCAGCCTGAAATCGGTGATGGGAAATAGTGCATAATCATCAGGAATCGCTTTTTAACTACTGCAAACAGCTGCTTGAACTGCCTAAAATTGTCGGCCCACTTAATGCATTGTAAATCACCCTCTTGTAAGTGATGCATGTGGAAACAATACACAGTTGGCTTTTTTTGTCCAATATAAGTGACTGAACAGGATAAACGGGAGCCTCTGTAAGTGGTGGGTACTGTGTATATCTTAACATACAGGCAATGTCTTTTCTGTAGTATAAATAATGCTTTATTAGCCAAAATATCTGTTCAGCACTGGAATTCACTCAGGAAAACGCCATCTTTAATTTAAAAACATTAGTTGCCTTCATTAGAGAACCCAGCAGGGTTTCATCACAGTCAAAATAATTCAATCCGGTTTTGCATATCCCCCAGTCTTTTGCTCAACTGGGCAGTTTTTATTGTAATTCTCATGTTTACAAAGAGTTGTTATTTCCCTGCAGGCATATGTCTGACTTAAATCCCTTCCTGATAAGAACCATAATGGACAAATCCAATGTTTTACATAATTTAAATTCTTTTCATGCATGTCATGAGGCCTCTGAGGCCCTCTCCATTGTTCTGTATGTTTCCTACTGTATTATTTATAGGTCTCTGTGGCCTGGTGTGGCAATAAGCCTGCACGACTTGTCCACGCAGCTTGAAACAACCTTAAGTCCCAGTAGTTCTCGGATGTTTAGAAAATTAGATTTGTGTTTTCCAGCAGGTTTTACCGAATTGTGTCCAGAGAATCAAGACCCATTAAGGTTTGTTTGTGGTGTCATTTGGTTTCATTTATGCAATCTCTAATTCTGGAAATGGAGCATTAACGAATGAGGAGCTGATGAAGCCTTTTAAAGCAGTGGTCTAGATTCTCTGCTGCCCTCTGCTGGTAGCGGGGTCCCCGATGTGGCTGAGAATCGAAAAAACGGGATGGACACTAGGCACGGAGACCCCCCACTCCGACCCCCCCCCCCCCCCCCCTGTTGGCGGGGGGATCGAGGTTCATGCCCACGAGGATGTAAATTTTTTCATCCATTTAGCGGGCCCGGCACTCTATTCTCCAGCCTTCCGTGATTCTCCAGTCCCCTGTGTCATGTTCAGTAGACTGGCCGATGTGAATGATGCACTACAGAACATCGAGTTTACATGATTTATTATGAAACAACTGCGTGGTAAAGATAACTGGAATAAATAAATAACAAACTATTAACACTAACTATTATAGAGCTACTACAAAATACGCCTATCCACCAACACGACATACACCCAACTGCCTCGAGGCACAGAGCCGCATGGTGGACTTACACAGCCACCTACTGGTCGGAGGTTGTGTATAATATTATATATAAAATTGCTTTCTGCATATCATCGCACCCTGAACCAGGAACCACTTGGGTGGGGATTTCTACAGGTCTCACCAAACGTGGGCCTGACATGGTAGATCTCGACTTGGGCCAAGGGGGTAACTTCCGGAGTTACCCCCAAAGTCCATCGAAGTGCCACCCTCCCTCTCACAATGCACTACCTACACACCCCTCCCCTACCAGACCGTACCTCAATGCCATCCCCTAAAGACCCCAGAATTGGCGAACAATCGGGAGACCACCTTAGAGATCCCCCTAATAGGGAGACTCCCTAACTAGTGGGACCCCCTAACTAAAGTAACCCCACCCAGGAACCTGTAACTAAAGGGACCCCTCCACAGACCGCCTCCACTGCCGCTACAGATGCCTCCCGCCAGAAAAAACCCCATGTCTGGATGGTAGAGAACAGTCCAGTCAAAGGCTGTGAAAAATATCACAGCTGTAACACTTATCTGGGAGCACCACATGTCCATTCCTTGAAGCTGTAGCCTGTGTTTAAACCCCTCATATCCATTAGCTGCAAGCCATTCATTAATTTCTAGTAGTGGGCTATGATTGACAGCTTCCACAAGACAGCTGCAGCCCTGATTCATTCATCTCCCTTCATGGATGAGTGACTCTAAGTACTGTAACCCCAATGTTTGCAATTATCAACCACATCAAAGAGCAGTAAGGTCATTGTGATCACATGCTTGAGTGATTGTAATGCAATAAGTGATTGTAATGCCCTTACCTCTCTTTGATTCAATTCATCTGTTTGGTCTCATGCTCACATTTCTATCCTTGACCTGGTAAAATTGTCCAGTGAACTGGAGCAACAGCACCTCAGATTACCATTATGCACTTTACAGCCTTCCGGCCTTAACACTGAGTTCAACAACTTCAGACCATGAACTCTGTTCTCCATTTTGGTCTTTTGTTTCTTCTTTCTTTTTCCCCCAACCCCTTCCTTTCATAATGTCAGCCTGTCACTCGTTCTTACGTTTTGCTTTCACCGACCACTGACAGTTGTTCTGCTATTAACACATTCCATCATCTGACCTTTAGGCCACTATTAGCACGTTCCTTTGTTTTTAACACTATTATTAACACTTGTGTCAATTACATCTGTGTCAAATCTGTCTGGGTTCCCACCTATCCCTGAATAATAATAATAATCTTTATTAGTGTCACAAGTAGGCTTACATTAACACTGCAATGAAGCTACTGTGAAAAGCCCCTAGTCGCCACATTCCGGCGCCTGTTCGGGTACACTGAGGGAGAATTCAGAATGTCCAATAGCACGTCTTTTGGGACTTGTGGTAGGAAACCGGAGCACCCTGAGGAACCCCACGCAAACACGGGGTGAATGTGCAGACTCCGCACAGACAGTGACCCAAGCCGGGAATTGATCCTGGGACCCTGTCGCTGTGAAACAACAGTGCTAACCACTGTGCTACCATGCCACCCTGACCTTCGATTCTGCAACCACAGGCCGCATTGGATTGTGCAGAAAATCCCACCCCAAAACTATGAGTTTGTATGTTGATCGTCATCAGAGGTTACAATCAAATTTCCATCCTGTCATTTTAATTTCTTTTGTTAATCTCCAGCCTACCAAAATTCCAATTTCCGTTGTGAGGGGCTAAAATGTGTATTTTTTAAAAAGTGTAAGAAAAAACAGACAAAGGTAGTTAAACTGGCTGAATTAATGACTGCCTGTGACCCCGAATAAAAGAAGCTACCTGACAGTAATGGGGAAACTTGCACATCGTTATCCCTGGAGTATCACTAATGGTGAGGAAGTGGTGCAGTGGTATTATCGCTAGACCAATAATCCAGATAGCCAGAGTCAGCTTCTGGGGACCTGGGTTTGAATCCCACCATGCCAGATGGTGAAGTTTGAATTCAATAAAAATCTGGGGCAAAATTCTCCGGTATCGGCGCGATGTTCGCCGATCGGCGTCAAAAACGGCGCAAATCAGTCGGGCATCGCGCCGCCCCATAGGTGCGGAATCCTCCGCATCTTGGGTGGCCGAGCCCTAACCTTGAGGGGCTAGGCCCGCGCCGGCATCTCCACCTCAAATTTTGAGTGTGTGAAAATAAACAAGCCCCTTGAATTCATCCTATCTCGCGTTTGCTGTGGGGTTATTAATAGAAAATTGAAAAGCACTCAAACTGAAATTTGCCACTGCTTATAAAAACAGAAACAAATCAAAACACTTCTCTGTTATGGAATACAATGTTGACAAATGTGAGGTTATCCATTTTGGTAGGAATAACAGCAAAAGGGATTATTATTTTAATGATAAAATATTAAAACATGCTGCTGTGCAGAGAGACCTGGGTGTGCTAGTGCATGAGTCACAAAAAGTTGGTTTTCAGGTGCAACAGGTGATTAAGAAGGCAAATGGAATTTTGTCCTTCATTGCTAGAGGGATGGAGTTTAAGACTAGGGAGGTTCTGCTGCAATTGTATAAGGTGTTAGTGAGGCCACATCTGGAGTATTGTGTTCAGTTTTGATCTCCTTACTTGAGAAAGGACGTACTGGCACTGGAGGGTGTGCAGTTAACTAGGTTAATCCCAGAGCTGAAGGGGTTGGATTACGAGGAGAGGTTGAGTAGACTGGGACTGTACTTATTGGAATTTAGACGGATGAGAGGGGATCTTATCGAAACATATAAGATTATGAAGGGAATAGATAGGATAGATGCGGGCAGGTTGTTTCCACTGGTGGGTGAAAGCAGAACTTCTTCACCCAAAGGGTTGTGAATATATGGAATTCCTTGCCCAGTGAAGCAGTAGAGGCTCCTTCATTAAATGTTTTTAAGATAAAGATAGATAGTTTTTTGAAGAATAAAGGGATTAAGGGTTATGGTGTTCGGGCCGGAAAGTGGAGCTGAGTCCACAAAAGATCAGCCATGATCTCATTGAATGGTGGAGCAGGATCGAGGGACCAGATGGCCTACTCCTGCTCCTAGTTCTTATGTTCTTATGTTATGTTTATGGAAGGGTGGTGGGAGAAAAATCAATGCTGCTTAAATTAACCCCCTCTTGTTTGCTAGAATTTGAGAGCTCAAATCTGGAACAACCCATTTGAATTTGACCAGAGTCCAAGTAAGATACAAGCCAAAACTGAGAGGAGAAATTAGTGATGTGTAAATTAACCCCATCCTCTCCGAAACACCATGAAAATCATCAACAAATTGTGAAGTGAGGGCAGCACGGTGGGGCAGTGGTTAGGGCTGCTGCCTCACGGCGCAGAGGTCCCAGGTTCAATCCCGGCTCTGGGTCCCTGTCTGTGTGGAGTTTGCACATTCTCCCCGTGTTTGCGTGGGTTTCGGCCCCACAACCCAAAAGATGTGCAGGTTAGGTGGATTGGCCACGCTAAATTGCCCCTTAATTGGAAAAAATTAATTGGGTACTCTAAATTTACAAAAAAAAAACAAATTGTGAAGTTATAAAAATGGCATTTTAATTGGGAGGACTGCATTCAGTTCAGAGCCGGGATTCTCCGAAATGGCGGCTAAGTGTTGACGCCGGCGTAAACACTGGAGCGGTTCATGCCGGAGTCAACGTGCCGCACAGCGATTCTGCGGCCCAGAAGGGGCTGGCACGGGCGTCACGGAAAGCGTGGGGGCGCGGCCCCAGACCGGCATCAGAGATGCACGCCGCATAATTGACGCAACGCACTCAAATAGTCGCGTCCCCCACACACAGCTGACGCTTCAAGATGGCCGCCAGCCACGCAGCGCCCCGGTTCAGGGACCGCGACATCGAAAAACACTCCTGGACGCCGTCGAGCAGAGGAGGGGGGACCTGTATCCCGGAACCGGCCGCAGGGTCACAGCCAACATCGGCTGGCGTATGAGGGGGGAGGTGGGCAATGCCGTCAGCGCCATCAGGGTGATACCCAGGACAGGCGAGCAGCATCGCAAGAAGATGAATGGCCTACTTAGGGCAGCATGGGTGAGTACTCAGCACTGTGCCCATGGCACCAACCTCCCTACCCCCCATACATGTGACACCACACCCCCTGCCCAGGGGGATGGTGCAACCCCAGCCGTGATCCACATGGCTGCATCCACGCATGCCAGCCGCATTGGCTGGATGCCCTGTGCACCTATGCCAACATAGACCCAACTGCTGGGCTGCAAGTGTTGGACTGCCAAACACTGCTGATGTTTGTGTGCCCCCCTCACATGATAGGAGCACCCACAACCACCGAGAGCGGGAGAAAACCGGAGGGGGTGCACCTGAATTGCATCCCCTCACTGTGCATGAACAGTGGTCACTGGACGTAGCTGGCGGATCGGAGGACTGGGAGGTTGCCCATGCCGAGATCGGGGGCACGCCACCAAGTGAGAACCCCATGCCTGGCCCCACCCCTCACCCCACCTCTCACCCCTCACCCCACCCCTCACCCCATCCCTCACCTCCGTCTGCCTGTCTAACCATGCATGCTATATTGTGTCTTGCAGGACCAACCGGCGAACGACCCGGTCCACCGGGCGGACCCTGCCCCCAGCCAGTGCCAGGGCAGCCACCCCCGCAGGGATCGACCCAGCCCATCAGACGTACCCCGCCCCCGGCCAGAGCCAGGGCGGCCACCCACCAGGGATCAAACTGGCCCACCAGGCGTATACCTCCCCCCCAGCCGGTGCCAGGGCGGCCAACTCCAGGGACTCAAGCAGTGATGGGGAGGGCAGCCGTAACAACAGCCCTCCGGCCCAGTCGAGCCACAACACCACGACCCAGGGGACGAGCAAAGAGGAGACAGACAGACATGACACCACAACACAGGGGACCAGCACACAGGGGACAAACAGACATGACACAACAACACGGGGACCCCGGACTTCGGGTCCAATGAGTACACTGACTTTCCGTCATTGCTATCTCCTACACCTTCCACCATTGCAGAGATTATCACCTCGGTTGGGCTCTTTAGCGATGAGGCTTCTGGTGAGCAACACACATCTGCTCTCGTACAGCAGGTGGAGGTAGGAGCAGCCGTTTGGAGGGCAGACCGGCCCCAGCAACCAGTTGCCGTCCAGACGAGTCCCGGGTTCCTGGAATTTCCACACCCACCCAGTGACCCGATGCATTCAGAGACCCAGGAACGAGAGAAGGGGATGACGGCCGGCTTCCAGCATCTGCAGACGCAGGTGAAGGACTGCATCTACGTGCAGGAGCAGGGAGTGGTGCCGGTCATGAGTGGCACCCAGGCCGACACCGCACAAGTGGCGTCCGTGATGGAGGCAATGGGGGCGACGGTGTCGGACATGGGTCGGAGTATGCAAGGCCTGGGGCTTTTTATGCACGCGGCTTCCATGGCCCAGGTCAGGGCTATCCTCTCACAGGCAGCCATGAGCCAGAGCCAGCTGCAGATCACAGCGGCGCTCAGCAACGTGACCCAGTCCCAGCAGGCCATGGCGCAATCCCAGCAGGCCATGTTGTAGTACCAGAAGGCCATCGCTGAGAGCATCGGCGCAATTGCCCAGATGCTGGCCAGCGTCGCACAGACCCAGACAGGGATGGCCAACTCCCTGAGCTCCATGGCTGCAAACTTGCAGACCCTGGTCGATACCAGAGTGGGCCTTCAGGACTGGCAGCGCCAGGTGCCAGGGGTGCCTCGGGTGTTGGCTCAGCTCGTACCCCGGTCCCATGGAGAAGCCCGGGTGCATCGGGCACCCTGAGGGAGGAGGAGATGCTGGGGCCCGTTCCGGGTCTCCCTGCAGGGGAAGTCCCGGAACAACGCGGCACCTCGGACTCCCCCCTACCGTCCCTGATGCATCTGGTGGGCAGCGGGCAGAACAGGGTGGCAGCACACCATCCCAGTCACCCGAGGTGCAGCCTGGCCCATCCAGGCCGGGCCGCCCCAGGAAACAACCGCCAAAGGGGACCCTAGTCACAGGGCAGGAGTCACAGCAGTCCGCCTCCACTTCTGCTTTATCGTCTGGGGAACCACCTAGAGGTAATCATAGGGCCCGTAAGGCCAGAAAGGTAGACACTCAGTAAGTTGGCACGGTGCAGGGCACACATTAGTTATAGGGGCTAGGGCACACGTACAGATGTTCTCTCATTAAACACACTGTTACACCTATGAAAGCTGCCTCTGAGCTCTGTCCAATGCATGCGGGGTTGGGGCGGGAACTGAGTACCAGTGTGGGTGAGGGGTGATGGAAAGTTGAGGTCCGGTGAGTGTGACGTGCCCCGCCCCCCCCCCCCCCCCGGACTTCATGCAGGGCAATGGTCCCCACAATGGCGGCCAACAGCGCTGGAAGATGCCCAAACATTATGATCTGCAGGGGGTGGAGGTAGACAAAGTTTCAGCATTGCGCATACCCCCCTCCACAACCAGGTGCTATGGGCTACATGGTCGCCCCGATTGGCAGCTCTTGCCACAGCCACGCATGCCCCCACCCACCCCCGCCCCCTTGCTGCCCCGATTCCTGTCACCCGTCTCTCCTGCCAGGGCCACCGTCTGATGGCACTGCCCTCAACAGGGCTGCTGTGGCCACGGCCCTGGATCTACCAGCTGGAGAGTGCCGCCGGCTGGTTGAGGGGGCCCCATTGGGTGTCCGGCAAACATCCGAAAGGCCGGGACATTTGGCCTGAGCCAGCGGTTGGGGTGGGTGCCCACCTGCGTGGCTGCCATAATGCCCCCACCCACCCCGCCCTTCGGTGCCCCGACCTAAAGGCACATCCCGATTATGGGTTCATGGACCACAATAACAAAAGAAATCTGAACAAAAGAAATAAACAGGAAGGATTCTTTCATTTAAACAAGTCAAAACTGAGATCAAAAGATGTTTGTTAGGTGAACAGATGACACTGAGGTACAGATTGTAGTGATGTGCATCACTGTGTATACACAAGGGGTTAATGTAAATACACTACAACTAAGTAACCACTAGAGGGAACACCAGAGATGTCATGACATGCAGACGTACAACCAATGGGTCATTAGAACAGGACACAACCAATGGGTAATCAGGACACCCAGAGGTGGCATTACCACAAGGGGGCACTACACGCCCCAAAATAAAAGGACAGGGCACACAGGCTCTGCCTCTTTCCACAGAGAGACATCTAGAGAGTTAGACAGGGTTGATCAGCAGCATCATACCCCAGCACGTGTCTTAGAGCAAGCTGGTACAGTTAGACTGAGTTACTATAGCTAGATTAGCAGAGAGTCGAACTCATTTAAGAACTGTGTTAATAGGTCAGTAAACACGTTGAACTCATTTCAAAGTCTGGAGCATCCTTTAGTTAAGACTGCATCAAGTAGCAGCCTGTGTTACAAGAAGTAAAGTAACACGACATGATACCAGGAGTGACTGTTCAATCTATTTAGTTCAACTCAGCAAGATCCGTGACAATTAGCTACTGAATACAGGGACAATGGACAAGATTCAGGCTCCTCATCAGCTCAGGACCACCAGCAATCTTAGTGCCAACTGGCGATCATTCAAGCAGAAATTTCAACTATACATGGAAGCATCCGACCTCAATGGCACGACCGATGCTCGGAAGATAGCTCTTCTACTCACCATTGCGGATGACCATGCGATAGAGATCTTCAACTTCTTTAAATACTCCGACGGGCAGGACAGAACGAAATTCCAGACCATCCTGGACAAATTCGACAGCCACTGTGAGGTAGACACAAAAGAAATCGGTAAAACTGGCACGAATACTCACCACGAGGCAGAGGTAGGGTTGCAACAGAAGCAGACGGCAGTTTTGATTGGCAGCCATTTGCACATATCCAGCCAGACCAGTTCGCATATGTGCATTTCCCCAGAAGACGCAAACCGGCAAAACGGTGCTTTGTGCATGCGCGAGAAGCCGTGCATGCGCAGTTGCGAAAAGAGCGCACAGTAAAGGAACCTCGGGGTGCGCATGTGCAATGGATTCCTACGAATGGCGTCACGAGCGTCATGATGTCAGCGGCCCCGGACCGCGCCCACTTAAAGGATAAATGTCCGAAAATTAAAAAGAAGAGTTTTAAAGCCACAAAACACAATTCTTTAACCTCGAAAGATGGAATAATGCCTGAACTTCTACCCGCAGCACCCTGGAACAAGCAGTTAGCACCACCCAAAGAGATGATTTGTACATTGAAGAATACTATTCAGAAGATGATTTCATCATTGGACATAGCAAGCACAATAACAAATCCGAACCACTAAGAAATTATTTGTATATTGAAGAATACTACTCAGATATGGATGACTTCTTTGGATTTGAGGATCATTGCATCAGCAACACGACTCTACTCATGGTAGATGAATCCAATACCATGATGCCATGGCAGATCATCGATACATTGGATGACAGCAACCTGTCAAATACCCAAGAAGAAGACGATGCCCACAGAGAGCGGCCTGACACCAAACCAGTGGTCCACACACCACGAAGAGTGGTCCACGCACCACGAAGAGTCCCCGACTCCACACAGAGAGTGGTCCATGCACCACGAAGAGTCCCCGACTCCACATAGAAAGCGACGACAGACTCCACAGCGAGACCACTGCACGACTCCGTTGAGAGTGCACAGATCGACTCCACAGCGAGACCACTGCACGACTCCACACAGGGAACGATGCAAGACTCCACAGAGAGAGCGATACACGCCTCCACAGAGAGCTCGTGACAGACTCCACAATGGAAGCAACTCAAGACTCCATAACGCAGTCCATGCATGAACAAGACCATGAAGGTCTATCCATCTTATCTGAGCAACCAGCAGCAGACTATGCAGGTCTACCAAGCTCACGTAAACAACAAAAAGACTATGACAGTCTACCCAGCTTATTTGAGCCACCAGAAAAAGACTATGGGAGTCTACCCAGCTCATTTTACCAACAAGAAGACACTGAAGGTCTACCCACTGTCTGTGAGACAAGAGACGAAGGCATCACAATTCCCATACAAGGTGTGCAACATCACGGCGAGACTGACAGATCTCAGCTCGTATGTACAGAGGAACTCAACAATCAAAGTGAAACTACTCGTGAGTCCAGTGAGACCACGTCAATTAAAACCTCATCCACTCGAGCCTCTCCACAAGAAAATGAAATCTTGAAGATTTTGACTCCAGACGAGGAGCATCAAGGAATCAAAGAGGAATCACATCAACCACAAAGGAGTGATGTCACCAAGGTCAATGCCACATCAGGTCATTCTCACAATCCTCAAGAAGACACGCTCAATGAAGCATCAGATACCACAAAGGACACTGACACAAGTAACTTTGAGAATGACTCAAATTATCCACACAGAACAATCATTGAGCGCAACAAGCACAACAACAAAACCTACAAGAACAACACCAAAAACAACGACAAGAAGCATAACAAAGGCAACAACAGCAACAACAAACACAACAAAAGCAACAACAATAAAACAACGACTTGTGCGACATGGTACAACTCTGCACATGAAGGACAATGTGACAGCACAGCTCAAGACAATGGCAAGAGTGCAGACATACCATGGCATAACACCGAATCTCACCGATTTACGTTTGCTCCACTACAAACAAGCAAGCCAGCTTTCAGAAAAGATGACATACAGAATTGCTACCACAAGCATAGAAAAAAAAAGAGTCCAAATCAGACAACGAAGTGAATCAACCATTTGAACACCTCATGATCCCAGGAACACTGACGGCATTCACAAGAAAATGACAGCATCAACATCACCTCTTCAACAACAAAACAAGCAAGCCAGTCGACTGTACCAATTCCTAAAGTTTGGGCTGATAAATGTTAATTGGTATTGTATACTCATCAATATCATCACAACTTGTACATGTCATCATTTATCTATCTGTTTTGTACAATTTTCTTCAACAAAGTGCAGAAAATATGTAACACGAAAAAAGGGGGGATGTAGTGATATGCATCACTGTATATACACAAGGAGTTAATGTAAATACACTACAACTAAGTAACCACTAGAGGGAACACCAGAGATCTCATGACATGCAGCCATATAAACAATGGGTCATTAGAACTGGACACAACCAATGGGTAATCAGGACATCCAGAGGTGGCATTACCACAAGGGGGCACTACATGACCCATATAAAAGGACAGGGCACACAGGCTCTGCCTCTTTCCACAGAGAAACATCTAGAGAGTTAGACAGGGTTGATCAGCAGCATCATAACCCAGCACGTAGCTTAGAGCAAGCTGGGAGAGTTAGACTGAATTACTACAGCTAGATGAGCAGAGAGTCAAACTCATTTAAGAACTGCGTTAATAGTACAATAAACGCGTTGAACTCATTTCAAAGTCTGGAGCATCCTTTAGTTAAGACTACATCAAGTAGCAGCCTGTGTTACACGAAGTAACGTAACACGACACAGATCAGCCTTGATTTAGTTGAGTGGTGGTGCAGGTTTGATGGCTGGCTTGAGGGGCTGCTCCAGTTCAAAAGAACATCGAACTGTACAGCATAGTACAGGCCCTTCGGCCCACGATGTTGTGCCTAATTAGTCTGAAATTAAGATCAAATCAACCTACTCCCAATCATTCTAGTGCACTCCATATGCCTATCCAATAACCGCTTGAAAGTTCCTAAAGTGTCCAACTCCACTACCATAGCTGGGGGTGTGTTCCACACCCCAAACACTCTCTGAGTAAAGGCCCTACATCTGACATCCCTCCTATATCTTCCACGATGAACCTTATAGTTATGCCCCCTTGTAACAGCTACATCCACCCGAGGAAAAAGTCGCTGAACGTCCACTCTATCTATCCCTCTCATCATCTTATATACCTCAATTAAGTCCCTTCTCATCCTCCTTCGCTCCAATGAGAAAAGCCCTAGCTCCCTCAACCTTTCCTCATAAGACCTACCCTCCAATCCAGGCAGCATCCTGGTAAATCTCCTTTGCACCCTTTCCAATGCTTCCACATCCTTCCTATAATGAGGTGACCAGAACGGCACACAACACTCCAAATGTGGTCTAACCAAGGTATTGTACAGTTGCAGCATAACCCCGCGGCTCTTAGACTCAATCCCCCTGTTAATAAATGCTAACACACTATAGGCTTTCTTCACAGCTCTATCCACTTGGGTGGCAACTTTCAGAGATCTATGGGCATAAACTCCGAGATCTCTCTGTTCCTCCACATTCTCCAGAACCCTACCGTTAACCCTGTAATCCACATTCAAATGTGTCCTACCAAAATGAATCACCTCACACTTATCAGGGTTAAACTCCACCTGCCACTTTTCAGTTCCTTTATTCCAAAATTAGCAAAGGTCCCAGGACCCACTTTTGCCAAATGGTGGGTGGATCTCTGGGACTCCTGTCGGTCAACCTTCGAGTCTCACCTTATTCTGAATGCTTTGTGCATTACGATACAAAGCCTTTAGGCTTGCCTTTTTGCCATTTTTAATCACCCTAACCTTTCTTTGCACCGTGGCCCTATTTCCTATGGGAACTCCCTCCCGTAAACAACTATCAAAGCTGGGGCAAACAGGACATTTCCAAGCTGAAACTGATAGCTTTTGTTCAGTAAGTGTTTTAAGGATTATAAACAATGGTGAGTAGATGGAGTTAAAATACAGACCAGACATAATCTCATTAAATGGCAGAGGAGACAATAGGAAGAATTGTTTATTTCTGTTCCTCCATTCCAATCTTTCCAATCTTGGACTGAACAGGTTTTCAAATTCTCACATAATCTGTAAATGTTGCCTGTTAAAGTTAATTCTTCCACCCGCTCTTCAGAAATCAAAATGGAACGGAAACGAGGTGTCATCCTTTTGTTGAGACCTGTATTCTTTCACTAATGACAATCTGTGGTCCTGAACGAGAAGTCCACACAAAACTCAGCTCCCAGTAAACCCTGAGAATAACTAAAATATCTTATCCAAACTGCAATTCCCAGATAAATATCAGCCAGAGCTTGAGGATAACCTCACTGTCTTCAGCACAGTACTATAGGATCACCATTAACAGAATGAGAGGGTGGACATGTGATTGGATTGAAACCCTCAATCCTGTCACAATTACATTTCAAATAAAGCTGTCGGCTGTCGTGTTGGGTGTTCCGATACACAAACGAACCAACACGGTTGTAGATGGTACAACTCTGTTTTATTATTCTGCACAATAATAACTATTAACTTCTGGCTGTGGTTCGTACTTCACCAGTTAACCTGTAAACGCAGCCCTAGCACTATCTTAGTGAGGCACTCAGCACATGGTGTATGTCTGAGTGGTACGCTGTGAGCTCTGTGCTCTGAGCTATCTCCTGGTGGAATGAGCGGGAACTGTGGTGTTCCCTGTTTTATAGTGCATGTGCTCTCATTGGTGATTGGCTGCGATGTTGTGTGTGTGTTGGTTGGTCCAACTATCTGTCCATCAGTGTGTGTGTGTGATTGCACCATGATATGTTAATATGGATATCATGACATCCCCCCTTTTCACAAGGATATGTGCCTACATGGTAATAAATATTGGTGTGTACTGAGTGCGGCTGAGTATGTGTGTGCAATATTTACAACATGTACATGAGGCTAAACTATATACATAGGAAGGTGTCAGGTGCAACAGAGCAACGAGGTTGTACCAATAACAAAACAAGTGCAATCATCAAATATCGAAAGAGAACTCCTGGAACGACAAGAAAGAAACACGTTAACAGTATTGCAAAACAATTCAGTGAGTCCAATGTGCAAACAGGCTCATACGTCCAGTCTATTAGGTGGGCGACGAATTCGGGTTGACCGCCTCAAGGGTGGGTCAGGATCCACCGGCTGAGGAATGGGCCTGGCCACGGGCGAGAGAGGAATAGGCAGAGTGGGAGGAAGCTCAATGAAGTCGACAGCAGGGACAACAGGAGGGCGTGGCACCGGTGCATGATCACGTAGCGAGCGCGGAAGCAGCCGAAGGGCCCGCCGATTACGCCGGCGAATGGAGCCATCAGGCATGCGAACCAGGAACGAGTGGGGAGCCACGTGGCGGAGAACCTCGGTAGTTGCCGACCAGCCACCCTCCGGTAGGTGTATGCGGACGTTGTCTCCAGGCGCCAGGGCAGGAATATCAGTTGCCCGAGGGTCATGTGCCACCTTCTGCTGAGCACGCTGCTGTCGCATCCTTTGCAGAACTGGAGCATGGTCGGGTTTAGGAACATGAATGGACAGCACAGTGGTCCTGAGGGTGTGACCCATCAACAGCTGGGCTGGCGAGAGGCCTGTGGACAGTGGGGCCGAGCGATAGGGCTAAACAGAAGTCAGATCTGGCATCAGCAGCCTTCCAGAGGAGCCGCTTCACGATATGGACGACCTTTTCCACCTTGCCATTCGACTGGGGATGCAAAGGGCTGGACATCATGTGTGTGAAGCCGTATGAAGCGGCAAAAGAAGACCATTCTTGACTCGCAAAACAGGGCCCATTGTCAGACATGACGGTGAGCAGAATTCCATGGCGAGCGAAGGTTTCTTTGCATGCTCTGATGACAGCTGATGATGTCAAGTCGTGCAGGCGTATGACCTCCGGATAATTAGAAAAATAGTCAATTATAATGACGTAGTCCCTGCCGAGCGCATGAAAGAGGTCCACACGAACCTTTGCCCAGGGGAACGTGACCAACTCATGGGGCTGAAGTGTCTCAGGGGGTTGCGCCGGCTGAAACCTTTGGCAGGTGGTCAGTTGAGCACCATGTTGGCAATGTCGTCGCTGATGCCCGGCCAGTACACAGCTTCTCGGGCCCTCCGCCTGCACTTTTCAACTCCGAGATGGCCTTCGTGCAATTGTTCGAGGACAAGCCTGTGCATGCTGTGTGGGGTCACAATCCGGTCCAACTTTAGGAGGACACCATCAATGACGGCCAAGTCGTCCCGGACATTGTAGAATTGTGGGCACTGCCCCTTGAGCCACCCTTCCGTCATGTGGCGCATCACACGTTGTCGAAGGGGGTCAGCCGCAGTCTCACGCGAATGTGGGCCAGATGTGCAGATTGTAGCCGGCAGATTGGCCGAAGTGAAGGCTACATGTGCGTCGACCTGACAAATGAACCCCTCCGATTCGGGTGGTGTGTTCACTGCTCTGGACAAGGCATCCGCGATGATGAGGTCCTCTCCCGGGGTGTAGGCATGTTGGAAGTCGTACTTCCGGAGCTTGAACAGAATGCGCTGGAGGCGAGGGGTCATCTCGTTGAGGTCCTTCTGAATGATGCCGACCAGGGGACAATGGTCGGTCTCCACAGTGAACTGCGGAAGACCATACACAGAGTCGTGGAATTTGTCGATGCCGGTCAACAAACCCAGGTACTCCTTTTCAATCTGCGCATAGCGCTGTTCTGTGGCCCGCGAGGCATAGACGACCGGGGCCCATGATGCAGTGTTGTCCCGTTGCAGGAGTACAGCCCCAATGCCAGACTGGCTGGCATCAGTCGAGATCTTTGTGTCCCGAGTAGTGTCGAAGAACGCCAATACTGGGGCGGCGGTGAGCTTGATCTTGAGCTCTTCCCATTCCTTCTGGTGTGCGGGCAGCCTCTGGAATTCCGTTGTCTTCTTGACCAGGTGGCGAAGAGCCGTTGTGTGCGAGGCAAGGTTGGGAATATACATCCCCAGGAAGTTGACCATCCCGAGGAAGCATAACACTGCCTTCTTGTCTGCCGGCTGCGGCATGGCTGCGATAGCTGCCATTTTGTCGGCATCCGGCCGCACCCCTGACCGGGATATGTGGTTCCCCAGAAACTTTAGTTCAGTTTGGCCAAAAGAGCACTTGGCTCGGTTGAGGCGCAGACCCTGATCTCGTATCCGTGCAAAGACACGCTGGAGACGACTGATGTGCTCCTGTGGTGTGGTGGACCAGATGATGACGTTGTCAACATAGACTCGTACCCCTTCGATGCCCTCCATCATCTGTTCCATGATGCAATGAAACACCTCGGATGCCGAGATGATGCCAAACGGCATCCGATTGTAGCAGTATCTGCCAAAGGGAGTGTTGAAAGTGCACAGCTTCCTGCTGGACTGATCCAGTTGAATCTGCCAAAAACCCTTTAAGGCATCAAGCTTAGTGAAAATTTTAGCCCGGGCCATTTCGCTCGTGATTTCTTCCCGTTTGGGTATGGGGTAGTGTTCCCTCATGATGTTATTGTTCAGGTCTTTCGGGACGATGCAGATCTGGAGCTCGCCGGAGGGCTTTTTTACATACACCATGGAGCTGACACATGGCGTTGGTTCCGTCACCCGGGAAAGCATTCCTTGGTCCTGCATGTCCTGCAGCTGCTGCTTGAGGCGGTCCTTGAGTGGTGCTGGGACTCTACGAGGTGTGTGAATGACCGGGGTGGCGTCCGGTTTGAGCCGTATTTTGTACGTGTAGGGTAGCGTGCCCATGCCCTCGAAAACCTCCTGGTTGTGGGCGAGGAGCGAGTGGAGCTGCGCCCTAAAATCTGCATCCGGGAAATCGGACGTGCCTTCTGGAGACAAAGTGTGTACCCGCTGAACGAAGTGGAGGATCTTGCACGCCTGTGCGCCTAGCAGAGAGTCCTTCGAGGATCCAACTGTCTCAAAAGACAGTGTGGCTGTATGTGAATTGTGTGCAACCTCGAGCTGGCAGGACCCCGTGGCCGGGATAATGTTTCCGTTATAATCAACCAGCTGACAGTGGGATGGCCGAATCGGTGGTTTGACCTTCAAGGTGTGGAAGGCTGATGAAGCAATGAGATTGGCGGAGGCACCAGTGTCTAAGCGGTAATGTGATTGGTGATCGGTTGACCGTTAGTGTGGCACACCATTCATCGCCCGGGTTAATGCTGTGCACTGACATCTGCTGGTGGGTCCGACTTGGGGACATCCGGTTCTTGTTTATTACCGCAATGCGGAAGGGTTCCCGGTCGTCGGTATCACCGGTCTGCACGTCGTCAGGGTATGACTCGGTGTATGGGGGCTGAATGGCCTGCACGTCCCTGCGAGGCTGGCGGAATTGCGGAGAGTTGGCAGGTTGAGCTGCTCGACAGCAGGCAGCGTAGTGGCCCATCCTGCCACAGCGGAGGCATTGTCGCGCTTTGGCGGACATTGCCGCTTTAAGTGTGCGGATCCACAGTTGCCGCACGTCGTGACATCATGGCGTTCGTTGTGCCACCGCGCATGCGCGGTGTGGTCCTGCGTAGAGCGTGTCTGGGCATCCCATCCCTCTGCGTCGACGTCCCCTCTTTTGGCGCATACAAGCGTGGGAGGCCTCGGAAAGTACGCAAAATGGCCGCCCTCGTCCGAGCCGCGGGCCGGGAGGAACTCGATCGACTGGACCTGCTCGGCCTCGTAGGACCCCTGCCGTGCCGATTCGGCCGCCTGGAATTTGGAGTACCGGCTGGTCACTTTATCGTGGAGGACGCAGGTCTCGATGGTGGTGGCTAGGGTGAGGCACTTTATTTTGAGGAGCTGCTGGCGTAGGGTGTCCGAGGTGACCCCAAAAACTATCTGATCCCAAATCATGGAGTCAGAGGTGGCCTCATAGCCGCAGGACTGTGCGAGGATACGGAGGTGTGTCAAATAAGATTGAAAAGGCTCATCCTTACCCTGCAGGCGCTGCTGGAAGAGGTACCTCTCGAAGCTCTCATTAACTTTCATGCTGAAGTGTTCCTCAAATTTTAGAAGGACCGTCTTGTACTTCGTCTTGTCCTCGCCTTCCGCGAATGCCAGGGAGTTGTAGATGTGGATGGCGTGTTGCCCCACCATGGAGAGGAGGAGGCAATCTTCCTGGTGTCCGATGCATTCTCCCTGTCTGTGGCTTCTAGGAAGAGTTGGAAGCGCTGTTTAAACAGCCTCCAGTTGACGCCAAGATTTCCAGCGATCCGGAGCGGCTGCGGCGGCCTGATGGTTTCCATGGCACAGGATGGCAGGTTTCTGAAGAGGTGCAGGTAGGTCTCACAGTCGCTGGCGCGTTTCCAGTCCTGGTATCATGTCGTGTTGGGTGTTCCGATACACAAACGAACCAACACGGTTGTAGATGGTACAACTCTGTTTTATTATTCTGCACAATAATAACTATTAACTTCTGGCTGTGGTTCGTACTTCACCAGCTAACCTGTGGACCCGGCCCTAGCACTATCTTAGTGCGGCACTCAGCACATGGTGTATGTCTGAGTGGCACGCTGTGAGCTCTGTACTCTGAGCTATCTCCTGGTAGAATGAGCGGGAACTGTGATGTTCCCTGTTTTATAGTGTGTGCTCTCACTGGTGATTAGCTGCGATGTGTGTGTGTTGGTTGGTCCAACTACCTGTCCATCAGTATGCGTGTGTGATTGCACCATGATATGTTAATATGGATATCATGACATCGGCTGCATGAAAACACAACTGTTAGAATTCTTGCTTGACCACGAGGAAAGCTAGAAAGGTATTTACAAAACAAAATCCTTCAACCAAAACATTGTCTTACATTCTCTGTTGAGGCCTGAAAGGGATAGCACCATGATCTTATGACAGGAGACAAGAAGGACCCAGAAGGGCAGCACAGTAGCACAGTGGTTAGCACTATAGCTTCACAGCACCAGGGTTCCAGTTTCAATTCCCGCTTGGGTCACTGTCTGTGCGGAGTTTGTACGTTCTCCCCGTGTCTGCGTGGGTTTCCTCCGGGTGCTCTGGTTTCCTCCCACAGTCCAAAGATGTGCAAGTTAGGTGGATTGGCCATGCTAAATTGCCCTTAGGTTAAATGGAGTTGAAGGGTTATGGGGATAGGGTGGAGGTGTGGCCTTAAGCAGGGTGCTCTTTCCAAGAGCTGGTGCAGATTCGATGGGCTGAATGGCCTCCTTCTGCATTGTAAATTCTGTGATATTCTATGAAATCCAGCTCTGAGATTGGACACACAAACACTGCGACCCTTAAATCTGCGACCATTCTGACAAATGCCCACCTGCAGGTCACACCCACACTCTGAAAAACCTTGCTTTAAAGGACAGAATAATATTAAGCATTTGTAGGTGGACAATAGTGGCAGTTTGGCATCCTAGAGTTTTACAGCATCGGCAGAGTTCATATTGAATGTACATATTATAGTGGAAGGGTCTGTTAGATACAGAATTAAAGAGGGACAGAGTACAGTACCACCCACAAAATGATGGGTGAAGGCACATGACCTAGAACTAGGATCAGTGTGGTGTTAGCCAGAGACGTGTTAAGACCGAGGATGGAGTTAGCTCCTTACCTGTCTGCTTGACTGTATATGGTTGCAAGTAGTTAATAAAAACATACAGAAGGCTGCATTGACTACTTTAACAGGCATGCTCTGCAACCAACACACTCTCAACACATATTACTTGCCGTTAGACTCAGTTTACTTTTAAATCCAGTTATATGATGGCAGTTCACATTAGTTATTTTAAAATGCATGAAATGAGACGTACGTGCATCATAAAATTAAAAGTCTTGCACATATATAATACGGGCAGCACGGTGGCACAATGGGTTAGCACTGCTGTTTCACAGCGCCAGGAACCGGGTTCAATGCCGACCACGGGTGTCTGTTGTGTGGAGTTGGAACTTTCTCCCCATGTCTGCGTGGGTTTCCTCCGGGTGCTCCGGTTTCCTCCCACAATCCAAAGATGGGCAGGTTAGGTGGATTGGCCATGCTAAATTGCCCATTAGTGTCCAGGGATGTGCAGGTGAGGTAGGGTAATGGATATAGGGCGGGGGAATGGGCTTGTGTAGGGTGCTCATTCAGAGAGTCGGTGGAGACTTGTTGGGGCGGAATGGCCTCTTTCTGCATTGTAGGGATTCTATGATTCCATGGTAAACTGCCTTTCAAGGCCTCAGGATGTTCCAAAGTGCTTTACAGCCAATGAAGTACTGTCTTGTAGGATATGCGGCAGCCAATTTGTGCACAGCAACATCCCACAAGTAATAAGATGATAATAAGCAGATAGTTTAGTGATGTTGGTTGAGTGATAAAAATCGACCAAGGCACCAAGAAGGTCTCCCTTGCTCTTTTTCACAAATGCCATGGAATCCTTTGTGTCCACCTGAGGGCAGACCGTTTAATCATCTCACCTGAAAGATAATACCATTTGATATAGTGCAGCACTCGCTCCGTACTCCTGTATGAGTGTCAGCTGGGTTATGTGCTCTGGAATGGGGCCTGAACCCACGCCATTCCAGCTGAGAGACAAGACTGATAACAACTGAATTCCTGTTGACAGCTTTGAACTCCTCGTGAATTCTATGTGAGAAAATAACAAATAAGAACAGGAGTAGGCCATTTGATATCTCGAACCTGATCTGTCATTCAATAAGATCTTGTCTGATCAATCTGTGACCTTAACTGAGTTTTTTTGATAGCACTCGCATATTTGCAGATCAAATATCCGTCTAATTCAGCCTTGAGTATATTCAATGACTCAGCCTCCACTACTGTCTGGGATAGAGAATTTCAAAGATTATCAACCCTCAGAGAAGAAATTCCTCACCTCAGTCTTCAATGGAAAACCCTAATTTTGAAACTGTGCCCCCTAGTTGTAGGTTCCCCCACAAGGGGAAACACTCTTTCAGCATCAACCATGTTGTGATGAATGTGAGGTACCCTCAATAATGACGCTTAGAGATTAAACTGTAAAGAAGGCTTTATTAGACTAATAACTATGCTAGAGCTAGAGACGAGAGCAGACTGTTACACAGACCATGAGCCAGCCCTTTATGTATGGCTCCCAGATGGGCGGAGCCAGAGGCGGAGTCCCCAGGGTTCCAAGCCTGGTCTTAAAGGGGACATCACCTTACATGATGATAAGGCAGTAACCGTTCATCACATTCATCCCCTGTTTAAAAAATAGTCTGGCGGGGGTGAAGTGCCATCATAGGTCCATCCGTCTCGGTGGCCGGATCGTCCTCCTCGACCTCCTCAATTCGGGCAGTGGTGCGGCGGGCACGGACGTCCCGGTTGAGGGCACATCCGGGAGCACAGCGGTCGGAGCTTCGGTCCGGGTCGGGGCAGGCGAAGTAGGCAGGGCCGGGGGTAGTGGTTCCGGCGCCGGCGGGGTGTGTAAAGGGGGGGGCACAGGATAGGGACTCACCAATGGGTGGTAGGGCCGGAAGGGGGTGTGTTGTAGGGGGTGACGGGTCCTGCAGGGGAGCGGCCCGGGAAGGGGCGTCTGTGGTGGAGGATCCAGCGGGTGCCAGATCCCGGAGGGAAACCGTATCTTGCCTTCCGTCGGAGTACTCCACGTAGGCGTAACTGGGGTTGGCGTGGAGCAGTCGGACCTTTTCAACTAGGGGGTCCGTTTTATGGCTCCTCGCGTGCCTCCGGAGAAGAACAGGTCCCGGAGCCATCAGCCAAGGTGGAAGCGAGACCCCGGAGGTAGACTTCCTGGGGAAGAGAAACAATCGGTTGTGTGGGGTCTCATTCGTGGCCGTGCAGAGGAGTGACCTAATGGAGTGTAGGGCATCGGGTAGGACCTCCTGCCAGCGGGTGGTTGGGAGATTTCTCGACCGCAGGGGCAGAAGGACAGCCTTCCACACTGTCACGTTCTTCCTCTCCACCTGCCCGTTTCCCCGCGGGTTATAACTGGTCGTTCTGCTCGAGGCGATGCCTTTGCTGAGCAGATACTGACGCAGTTCATCGCTCATGAACGATGTACCCCGGTCGCTTTGGATATAAGCGGGGAAACCGAACAGAGTGAAGATGCTGTGCAGTGCCTTAATCACGGTGGCTGAGGTCATGTTGGGGCAGGGAATGGCGAATGGGAAGCGGGAGAACTCGTCGATAACGATGAGGAAATAGGCATTATGATTGGTGGACGGGAGGGGCCCCTTGAAGTCCACGCTCAGTCGCTCAAAGGGCCCGAGGCCTTCACGAGCCGAACCTTGTCTGGCCGATAGAAGTGCGGTTTGCACTCCGCACAGACCTGGCAGGCCCTGACCATGGCCTTGACCTCCTTGGTTGAGTAAGGTAGGTTGCGGGACTTGATGAAATGGACGAGCAGGGTAACCCCCGGGTGGCAGAGGTCATTGTGGATGGCTTGCAGGCGGTCCTCCTGCATGTTGGCGCGTGTGCCGTGGGACAGGGCATCTGGGGGCTCGTTGAGCTCCCCTGGACGATACCTGATATCGTACGAGTAGGTGGAGAGTTCGATCCTCCACCTCAAAATTTTATCGTTTTTTATTTTGCCCCGTTGCGTGTTATCGAAGATATAGGCGACCGACCGTTGGTCGGTGACGAGGGTAAACCTCCTACCGGCTAGGTCGTGTCTCCAGCGCCGTACAGCCTCCACAATGGCTTGTGCCTCCTTTTCGACTGCAGTGTCGAACCTCGGAGGTGGTGAGGGTTCGGGAGAAGAACGCTACTGGTCTGCCTCCTTGATTGAGGGTAGCAGCCAGGGCGATGTCTGATGCATCGCTCTCTACCTGGAAAGGGATGGTTTCGTCCACCGCGTGCATGGCGGCCTTGATGATGTCGGCCTTGATGTGGTTGAAGGCCAATTGAGCCTCAGCCGAGAGGGGAAAAGTGGTGGTCTTTAGGAGTGGGCGGGCCTAGAAATCGAACTCTCGGGCCCACAGGCCCCACAACGCGGCTGCGCGCCGGCTGGACACGCCCACTTCTGACGCATCATCGGCCTCGTGCGAGTCATGGGGGCGGCCATCTTGGCGGTGGCCATCTTCAAAATCCGACACGTGCGACCGATGGTGGCGGCCATTTTGTGACTCCCGGCGGCCATTTTGTGAGTCCGACTCAACCGACGACTCTGACTACCCGCAGCTGGGAGCGATCACTCTCGATCAATCACGGCCGAAGCACATGCGGAACTCAATGATGCAGGTCCAAATCAACGGTCGCAACACCCCCTGCCTATTTGACTCCGGGAGCATGGAGAGCTTTATTCACCCAGACATGGTAAGACGCTGCTCCTTGCGCACCTATCCCGCCTCCCAAACTATCGCCCTCGCATCTGGGTCTCATTCGGTCCAAATCACGGGTTATTGTGTCGCTAACCTCGCTATTCAAGGCGCCAAATACCCCCGTTTTAAACTTTATATCCTCCCTCACCTCTGCGCCCCCCTGCTGCTCGGTCTGGACTTTCAGTGCAGCCACCGAAGCCTGACACTGAAGTTGGGCGGACCCCTGCCCCCACTCACGGTATGTAGCCTGGCAACACTTAAAGTTGCACCACCCCCCCCTCTTCGCGAACCTCATTCCCGACTGTAAGCCCGTCGCCATAAGGAGTCGGCGTTACAGTGACCAAGATATGACTTTCATCAAGTCAGAGGTTCAGCGACTACTAAAAGAAGGGGTCATAGAGGCTAGCAACAGCCCTTGGAGAGCAGAAGTATTGGTAGTCCGGTCTGGGGAAAAGCAACGAACGGTAGTGGACTATAGTCAGACCATAAACCGTTTTACGCAACTCGATACGTACCCACTTCCCAGCATTGCAGAAATGATGAACCAAATCGCCCAGTATCAGGTATTCCCCATGGTCGATCTAAAATCCACCTATTATCAGCTCCCTATCCGCCCGGAGTACCGCCCCTACATGGCCTTCGAAGCAGCCGGTCGGATTTTCACTTCCTCAGGGTCCCTTTCGGCGTCACAAACGGAGTCTCCGTTTTTCAAAGGGCGATGGATCAAATGGTGGACCAGTACGGCTTAGGTGCTACATACCCGCACTTGGACAACGTCACCATCTGCGGCCATGACCAGCAGGACCACAACGCAAACCTGAGGAAGTTCCTCCAGACATCAATCTGACATACAACAAAGAGAAATGCGTGTTCCACACAACCCGACTAGCCATCCTCGGCTACGTCATGGAAACGGGGTCCTAGGCCCAGACCCCGACCACATGCGCCCCCTTAAGGAACTTCCGCTCCCCCATAACCGCAAGACACTCAAACGGTGCTTGGGGGCTCTTTTCCTATTACGCCCAGTGAGTCCCCAGATATGCGGACAAAGCCCGGCCACTCATTAAAAACATGTTTTTTCCCCTGACGGTTGAGGCTCAGTCGACCTTCAGTCGTATCAAGGCCAATATCATCAAGGCCGCCATGCACGTGGTGGACAAAACCATCGCCTTCCAAATAGAAAGCGATGCATCAAACGTCACCCTGGCTGCTACCCTCAACCAGGCGGGAAGACCAGTAGCGTTTTCTCCCGAACCCTCACCGCCTCGGAATTTCGGCACGCTGCAGTCGAGAAGGAGGCACAAGCCATAGTGGAGGCCGTGCGGCACTGGCGGCACTACATAGCTGGTAGGAGGTTCGCCCTTGTCACCGACCAATGGTTGGTCGCCTTTATGTTCGATAACGCACAACGGGGCAAAATAAAGAATGATAAAATTCTGGGGTGGAGGATAGAACTCTCCACCTATACGTACGATATTATATATCGTCCGGGGATGCTCAACGAGTCCTCAGATGCCCTGTCCCGCGGCACGTGCGCCAATGCGCAGAAAGACCGCCTGAGGTCCACGATGACCTCTGTCACCCAGGGGTCACCCGGCTTGCTTACTTCATCAAGTCCCAAAACCTACCTTACTCCACCGAGGAGGTGAAGGCCATGACCAAGGCTTACCAGATCTGTGCGGAGTGCAAACCGCACTTCTACCGACCAGACAAGGCTCGCCTGGTAAAGGCCTCTGGGCCCTTTGAGCGACTAAACGTGGACTTCAAAGGGCCCCTCCCGTCCACCAACCGCAACGTTTATTTCCTCACTGTCATCGATGAATTCTCCCGCTTCCCATTCGCTGTCCCCTGCCCCGATATGACCTCAGCCTCCGTAATCAAGGCACTGCACAGCATCTTCACCCTGTTTAGTTTCCCCGCTTATATCCAAAGCGACCGGGGTACATCGTGCACGAGCGATGAGCTGAGTCGATATCTGCTCAACAAGGGCATCGCCTTGAGCAGAACGACCAGCGGGGAAATGGGCACGTGGAGAGGGAGAACGCGACAGTTTGGAAGGCTGTCCTTCTAGCCCTACGGTCAAGAAGTCTCACAACCGCCCGCTACCCTACACTCCATTAGGTCGCTCCTCTGTACGGCCACGAACGAGGCCCCTCACAACCGTTTATTTGTCTTCCCAGGAATTCCACCTCTGGGGTCTCGCTTTCACGTTGGCTGACGACTCCGGGACCAGTTCTACTCCGGGGGCACGTGAGGAGCCATAAGACAGACCCACTAGTCGAGAGGGCAAACCCTCAATACGCCTACGTCAAGCACCTCGACGGCAGGCAAGACACCATTTCCCTGCGAGACCTGGCACCTGCTGGCTCTCCCACCAACTCCCCCCCTTTTATTGATGCTCCCCTCCCCGCACCGGCTGCTGACTCCGACAGCGCCCCCCCCCCCCCCCCATAGCGCCCCCTTACCCCAGCCGGCGCCGGCACCAATCACCCTAGTCACCCTGGATACCCCCCTGCTCCAACACGGGCAACGGCTCAGACAACCGGGCTCCCGGATATACCCCCACCGAGGACGACCGTATCCGCTGCACCAACGCCGGAGCTGAGAAGGTCGACACGGGCAATCAGACCACCCAAAAGACTAGACATGTAATTCCACTTCACCCCCGACGGACTATGCGTTTTTTTAAACAGGGGATAATGTGATGAATGATAACTGTATAACTGTACCTTTAATGTGATGATCCTTTTAAGGCCAGGTTTGGAACGCTGTGGGACTCCGCCCCCCCAGGGAACTGTATATAAGGTAATGTTCAGTGGGCAGCTGTCTGGTTCTCTGCTAATTAAAGCCTTTGAATTATCAATCTTGTCTCTCGAGTCGTAATTGAGGGTATCTCACATGTCAAGCTCCCTCTTGTATGTTTCAATATGATCACCTCTCATTCTTCTGAATCAATGGTGGGAAACCTGGGCTCAGGAGCCACATGTGGTCCACCTGGGGTGCTGAGTGTAGCCCACAAGATGTTTTGCTGAATGTTGCCAGCACGCAGGGTTGCCACATTCCACTTGTTTCACCTGCATAGTTCTTTTCCTACCAGTATGACTAAAGTGCATATGAAGCAAGGGAAAGTGAAGTGAGGTGTGTGTTAATTGCTCACAGCATTCACTGTGAGAGACGTATGTTCCCTCTGCACCCAATCAAAGCATAAATATATATTTTGATTTTACCATTTGAAGTTGATGACAGTTCTATGAATGTATAAATGATGAAGCATTTTCTATAACTCGTTCTGAAATATTCAGCATGTATTAAATGTATTTAATCTTATTCATGATGTTGGTGAACAAGCTTGATTTCAATCCTGCGGCTCAGTGAGAGGTTGCCCATCACTGTTCTAAACTCTTCCTCAAATAAGGAGGCCAAAGCTGAGCACAGTACTCGAGGTGGAGTCTCACCAATGCCCTCATTTCCCCATATCAACAGGAAAGTAGTATTGGCGTTTTAAGCACAGAGCTCAATGAATTTGCCATTTTTTGACTGCTCCTCTCCCTCCCCACCTTTATCGGCACTGTTTCCAAACGGATTGTTCTCTTACTTACTCTGTGAGTGCTGGGTTGTGTAATAACCCCAGCCATCCTGCAATGCTCAGCAAAAGATTTTAATCCATCACTAACCCCGCTGATTTTCTACATTGTTTACACTTGCAAGAACCAATCGATTACTTATTTTTTCTTTCTTCCAGGGCACTCGTTCTCATAGGTAAACAATATTTAAGGAAGCAAGCTCATTTTTGTTCTTTTTGGTGCCTCCAACGACAACTTTAAGAAAGGAATTAACATCTTTCAAAAACTTAAAACCAGAAAGGTTTTCTATTTCATTGTGCAGCAGAATTGTCATATCGAGTGTGAAGTACATAACATTTGCCCCGGATATTGAGCTGAAGGCACCAGCTCCAATGTCATGCAAGGAATGTTCCCTTAAAAGGCATCAAAATGGGTACAGCTGCCTATCATTTTAACTAGTAATTGAAGCTTGTGCGTTAAAATCTAGTCGTAGCATGCTGTGACGTAAATTCAACAAGTCTAGTCATTTGTGTGCCAATAATAATTTTTTGAAAAATTAATTCTCCGGATATAGGGCGCTATTCCCACCCCCACCCCCCCCCACGGCGGATGGGAGAATCGCCGGGGCACCGCGCGAATCGCGCCATGCCACCCCGACCCCCGCACACGATTCTCCCACCACCCGGAAACCAGTGGTGCACGATTCGCACCGGGCCGCTCGGAGAACCGGCGAGTGGCGATTCTCCGGCCCGGATGGGCCGAGCGGCCGCTACAACACGACAGGTTCCCGCCGGCGCCGTCCACCCCTGGTCGCTGCCGGCGGAAACTCTGCGGGAACGCTGGGGGGGGGGGGGTGCGGCCTGTGGGGGAGGGAGGGGGGCTCCTTCACCGGGGTGGTCTCCGATGGGGTCTGGCCCGCGATCGGGGCCCACCGATCGGCGGGCCGGCCTCTCCTCCCCCGGGGCTACCTCCTTCCGCGCGCGGCCCCAGAACACCGGCACCATGTTGGTGAGGGGCCGGTATGCGTTAGACGTTCCCCACGCTTGTGCAGGATTGGGCTGCCCCAACTGCGCATGCACGGGTTGGCGCGGCACCCATTTGGCGCCACGTAAGGACGCTGGAGCGGCATGAACCACTCCAGCGCTGTGCTGGCCCCCTTTGGGGGCCAGAATAGGTTGTGCCTGGGCCCTGTTCACGCCGTCGTGAAACGCGACGGCGTTCACGACGGCGCAAACACTTGGCCTCCATATCGGAGAATCGCCCCCACAGGCAATTACAGCAAAAAATGACATGGTGGGCTGCCTCCCCAAACTTTCACTTTGTATGGTGAAGCTCCTTCCATGGTGCTGTTTAATAGGGAATTATAGGAAAGTTGGAATTCCATGGTAACTATGAAAGATGCTGGATTGTTACAGGAACGGTGCTCACTAAACTCCTATCTGGTCTAACCTACATATGACTTCAGTCCCACCATATTGGGCTGACCTTTGATATGGTCAATAAATATTATGCAATGCCAAGTTTTAAAAATCTAGTTATTTTACAATTTATAATATAAGCATAGGTTTGGTTTTCAGGTTGGTGGTGGTTAGTATCTGCTACGACTCAATGGTAGTTCTCCTACCTCTGAGTCAGAAGGCTTTGGGTCCAAGTCACATTCCAGTCTTGGAAACAAAGATCAAGTTTGACTCTTCAGTTTAGTATCGAGGGAATGTTGCAGTGTCGGAGGTGCTGTCTTTGGATGAGACGTTAAACTGAGGCCTCATCGTCCCTCTGAAGAAGACATCGGGGATAATCCCTCTGATCTTCTTTGAAGTAATGCCATGCGATACAGGCAATGTGCCTGAATGACTACCATCTTGTGGCATTGACAGCTATCATTATGAAGTGCTTCAAGAGGTTGATCATGTGACACATCAACTCCATACTCCCAGAATGCCTTGATCCACTGCAACTCACATACCGCCACAACCAGTCTGCAGCAGACGCCATACACCCATCCCTGTAGAATCTCGACAACAATGATTCCTGTTCATTGACTACAGCTCAACCTTTAACACCATAATCCCAGCCAAGCTCATATTCAGACTCCAAAACCTAGGACTTGGCTCCTCTTTCTGAAACTGGATCCTCGGTTTCCTGACCCATAGACCACAATCAGTAAGGATAAACAATGACACCTACTCCTCAACACCAGGGCCCTGCAAGGCTGCGTACTTAGCCCCCTGCTACACTCTTAATACACACACGACTGTGTGGCAAAATCTGGCTCCAACTCCATCTATAAGGTTGCTGATGACACGACCATATGACCACAAGACATAGGAGCAGACCAAAGTGGGTCAGATCTCAAACATTGATGAATTAGAGTACAGGAGGGAGATGGAGAACCTAGTGGCATGGTGCAATGACAACTAACTCTTCCTCAATGTCAGCAAAACTGAGGAGCTGGTCATTGACTTCAGGAAGCAAAATGTCATACAAACTCCTGTCTGCATCAATGGCGCCGAGGTGGAGATGGTTGACAGCTTCAAATTTCTCGGTGTACACATCACTAACAATCTGTCCTGGTCCACCCATGTTGACGCTACAAACAAGAAAGCACAACAACACCTATACTTCCTCAAGAAACTAAGGAAATTTGGCATGTCCACGTTGACTCTTACCAACTTTTACACATGCACCATAGAAAGCATCCTATCTGGCTGCGTTACAACCTGGTATGGCAACTGGTCGGCCCAAGACCATAAGAAACTACAGAGAGTCGTGAACACCGCCCAGTCTATCATGCGGACCTGCCTCCCATTGACTCTGTCTATATCTCCCGTTGCCTTGGGAAAACAGGCAGCATAATCAAAGACTCCTCCCGTCCAGGGTATTCTCTCTTCCAACCTCTTCCATCAAGTAGGAGATGTAAAAGTCTGAGAACATTCACTAACAGATTCAAAAACAGCTTATTCTCCGCTGCTACCAGACTGCTGAATGACCCTGTTATGGACTGAACCGATCCATCCATGCATCTTCTCTATTGTGTAGCACTACACTCCATTTGCTTCATCCGATATCTATGTCAATGTATTTACATTGTGTATCTGTTGTATGTCCTATGTTTTTCATGTGTGGTACGATCTGACTGGACTGTAAGCAGAACAATACTTTTCACTGTACTTTGGAACACAGGACAATAAATCTAATCTTTACATTCATCTACAAAGACAGGTGGGATCTCCATTTAACACTTCATCTGCAAGACAGTATGTCTGATAGTGCTGCACTGTGTGAATGTCTAGATATTCACTTCCTTAGATTAGGAGTCAAAAAGACAACATTCAGGCCTAGAGGTGAGAAAATGCAACCCATTGAACCTCGGCTGCCACTTGAGAAAAAGATGTGTCCAGTTACAGAGGTAAATTGCTATTTAGTTGTTTTTATACTTGAATGGGTAAAGATTAATTCCTGGAGATTGCTTAATTATTTCAGCAGATCAGAGAGGGTTTTCACAGAATGTCTGCTGAAGTGAGCATGTTTCCAGTGGAGTGAACAATTTGTGGAGCTGCATCATTGACTAGACGAGGCATCCTCAGTGTGTCTGGTGGTCTACTATCACACTTCATTGGACTATAGCTGAACTCCACTTTGCTGAGCTTGGCACAATGATGATAAGTAGATTGTCATCTGTATTCTCATCTGTATGTAAATAATAATATATGTATAACTGTTGTTGATCCAGCATCTGACCAACAGGTGCTGTGAGTATGCAGACACATGGGCACACCATGTGTTCCAGGAGAACCTGTTGGTAAGGAGTTTGTAACAGTCAGTCACATATTAGTGTAGCTCTGCAGTATCTTAGTGTAAGGTAGCGTTAGACCATTATTTCCAACTGTATTAATCTTAGACATTTTAGTAATTTATTAGTGTAGTATTAGTAATAAATAAATTTGTTTATTAAAAAAATCTAATGTTCTTTGTTCACATTACAGTATCAAGATTCAACATCAGCCCAATCAAAGAGCATTACATGGTACTTAGAAGTGGATGTTGAAAGAGACCAGTGAGGGAAAGTTAGGTACGACACAAGAGAACAATCAGAGACTCGGAGAAAATCGTCTGTCAAACAAAATACTCCCAGGATCGTTGAAGCGAAATGGAAGCATTGAAGACTCCCATTCATACATTCAGGCTCTTTGTCTCCAAGAAGATTCAGACGGTAGAAAAATTGCGCTCCTAATGGCAGTAGCCGGCCCCCAAGCAATTGATTTGTACAATACCTTTCAATTTGTTTTGGATAAAGACAAGAAGAGCTACTTAAAGATAATCGAGCAATTCGATAACTATTGCTATCCTCAAAAAAACAAAATATTCGAGCACTATATGTCCAGGATAAGACTGCAAAGAATCGGGCAAAACCTTTGACTGTTTTGTCATGGATCTTCATCTCAAAGCACAATCCTGCAATTTTGCAGGCCTCCATGATTCATTGATGAAAACCAAATCGTATACGGTTTACAATGTAATAAATTATGCCAGCGATTGCTGAGGGAAAGCAATTTAAAATTAGCAGATTCCATTAAAATCTGCAAGGCCAGTGAGACAACACAAAAGCAGATCACTGGGATCCAGACCCGAGAAAGTGGCGGGAAAAAATAGGGCGCGACCGGTGTCATCTTTGCTGTGTCGCGGCAAAATTAGAAACGTGGTCTGAGCGGCGGCCATTTTAAAAACATTTCGGAACAGGCTGTTGTATCTGTCCAATTCAGACACTTTAACCAGCTCCTTAATTAAAGTTTACCCAGATGTCTTTACTTATGAGGAGAACAAAGTACGGACACGGATATAATGCAACACACTTTATTAAATATAGTTAACCCGTGCAGATTTTAATGGCATCTGCTAGTTTTAAATTGCTTTCCCTCAGCAATCGCTCGCATAATTTATTACATAGTAAACCGTATACAGACAAGAAACACCCAGGATCCGACTATACTACCCGTAAAGGTGGTTTGGTAAGTTGTAGATCCGATCCCTGAGTCCCTCTTTGCAAAGGTGATTCTCGCTGGCTGTTTCTTGGTTGCTTGCGTCCTTCTGGTCTGGTCAGGGTCACCTCACACACATCTTTGCTTTGAGTCTTTGCTTTGAGTCTTCTGCGAGTCTTCTGCTAGTCTTCCGTTAGTCTTCTGTTAGTCTTCTGCTGGTCTTCTGCTTCTTCTGCTCCGAGATGCCTACTTTTATCCCCCTCCACTCACTTTTCCAGAAACTTCTCTGGCTTCCGGCCAATGAGGTCTCGGGAGGGGGGGGGGGTCGCAGCAGCCAATGGGATAACTGTATGACAGGCCACCTGAACCCACTCCAGGTGTCCTATCGCTGGTGGTGTGGGCTGCACATGACCTGTGCCATATTACGGGCAGCACGGTAGCCTTGTGGATAGCACAATTGCTTCACGGGTCCCAGGTTCGATTCCAGCTTGGGTCACTGTCTGTGCGGAGTCTGCACATCCTCCCCGTGTGTGCGTGGGTTTCCTCCGGGTGCTCCGGTTTCCTCCCACAGTCCAAAGATGTGCAGGCAACATGAAATTAATGATGAACCAATTGGCCTTGAAGGTTCTGTCTTTGTGAACATAATTCATGGAAATGCTGGACGACAAGAGCACTAAAAATTCAGATGGTGAAAACAGCGGATGAATGGATGACACCGCTCAAAATAAACGAGACCATTGTGAAAGTAAAGTTAGACACCGGAGCTCACGCAAACTTAATTAATAAACCGATTTGATGAAGTTGAAAATAAAACAGAATATCCAAAAGACAGATTGGGTCCTGAGCGAGTACAATGGGAAAAATATTTTGATTCTAGGTGCTTGTAACCTACAGGTGGAAGTTAAGAGGAAGAAACATTTCATCAAGTTCATAATAATTCAATCATCATGAACATCGTTATTGGGCGCAAACGCCTGCGAGCAGTTACAACTGGTGAAGTGTGTCTACAGCATGGTACAACAACCACACCAACAACAACAATCAATTGGAATGTTGCCACTCCAATACAAAATCCAGCTCAAGGATGATGCACGCCCAGTAATCCCCCTCCGAGAAGAGTGCCTGTGCCACTTCGAGAACGCCCCAAGACTGAGCTTGGTAAGATGCAGAGGTTAGGCATCATAGAGAAAGTGGAAGAGCCAAGCGACTGGGTTGTCTCGATGGTGTGTGTGAAGAAGCAGAATGGAGAGTTGAGCATTTGCATAGATCTCAAGGATCTGAACAAAAATATTAAATGGGAACACGACCGGATCCCCAAAAGAGAGGAGATTACCTGTGAGATGAAAAATGCCAGTGTTTAGCAAATTTAATGCTTCCAGGGGATTCTGGCAGCTGAGTTTGGACAAGGACAACACACGTTTATGCAACTTTCATACACCGTTCGGGCGGTACTGTTCTTTAAGAATGCCGTTTGGCATCATCTCTGCATCTGAGATTTTCCACAGAGCGACGGAACAGATTGTGGAAAACTTCCTGAAGTTCGCGTTTATGTCGATGACATAGTCATCTGGGCATCAAATGGCAGAGCACAATGAAAGACTATGACAAGTCATGCACAGGATTGAGCAGTACAGGGTCAAGTTCAACAAAGACAACTGTCAGTTCGGGATCAAAGAGATCACCTTTTTAGGAGACAAATTATCAGCACAAGGGGTACAGCTGGATCCTGAGAAGCTAAAAGCCATTGTCAGCATGCCTTGTCCGCATGACAAGAAAGTAGTACGACATATGCTTGGAATGGTGAATTTTGTGGGAAAATGAATCCCCAACTTAGCCTCAAAAACAGTGCACCACAGGAATTTAATAAGGAAGGCTATTCCTTTTGAATGGACTGACAGTCATGAGACAGAGTGGTCTAACATGAAAATGCATTGACCACCACTCCAGTTTTGGCATTCTTTGACCCAGCAAAGAACACAAAGATATCGACTGATGCCAGCCAGAATGGGCTAGAAGCAGTTTTGCTACAAGAAAATGCTGACAAGACATGACAACCGGTAGCATACGCATCCAGGGCAATGACAGAAACCGAGAAACGGTATGCCCAAATCGAGAAAGAATGTCTCGGACTAGTGGTGGGAATTGAAAAATTCCACAATTACGTTTATGGCCTGCCAATGCTCACTGTGGAGACTGATCATAGACCTCTAGTGTCCATTATTCGAAAGAACCCAAGTAAGGTGTCACCTCGAATCCAGAGGGTAATCATGAAACAACAGAGGCATGACTTTGACCTAGTGTATTTTCCGGGCAAATATATATATTTTTAAAAGATTTAGTGTACCCAATTAATGTTTTCTAATTAAGGGGCAATTTAGCGTGGCCAATCCATCTAACCTGCACATCTTCTTTTTTTTTGGGTTGTGGGGGCGAAACGCACGCAAACACGGGGAGAATGTGCAAACGCCACACGGACAGTGACCCAGAGCCGGATCGATCCTGGGACCTCGGCGCCGTGAGGCAGCAATGCTAACCACTGTGCCACTGTGCTGCCCTTTTCCGGACAAATATATAGTGATTGCAGATGCCCTTTCCAAAGCAACTGACAATAAGGAGCGGACAGATTATTACTCTGAAATATTACAGGGACAGGTCGATCTGGTGATGGAAACCCTGCCTGTATCGGACAACAAGTCCAAATTGATAAAGGCTGAGACAGGGAAAGACGAAACCTTGCAGAAGGTAGTCTAGCATATGGGTCAGGGATGGCCTACAAACTCATGCTCCAAGTTCTGGAACGTCAGGCGCGAACTGAGCTACATCAATGGCTTTGTGCTCAGGAAAAAGAGAATAGTTATTCCACAGTCACAGACAAGGCAGCACGGTAGCATTGTGGATAGCACAATTGCTTCACAGCTCCAGGGTCCCAGGTTCGATTCCGGCTTGGGTCACTGTCTGTGCAGAGTCTGCACATCCTCCCCGTGTGTGCGTGGGTTTCCTCCGGGTGCTCCGGTTTCCTCCCACAGTCCAAAGGTGTGCAGGTTAGGTGGATTGGCCATGATAAATTTCCCTTAGTGTCCAAAATTGCCCTTAGTGTTGGGTGGGGTTACTGGGTTATGGGGCTAGGGTGGAGGTGTTGACCTTGGGTAGGGTGCTCTTTCCAAGAGCCGGTGCAGACTCGATGGGCTGAATGGCCTCCTTCTGCACTGTCGATTCTATGATCTAGGATTACGGCACCTGATCCTTGTGCAGATTCACGAAGGACACTTGGGGATTGAGAAATGCAAGAGGCAGGCCGGAGAATAGGTTTATTGACCAGGGATCAATCAGGACATTCAACGAACAATGGAACACTGTGAAACATGCCAAAGATATCAGAATCATCAATGCAAGCAACCCATGACTTAAAGTGAATGAGTCAAATTACCGTAGATGAAGTTTGGGATTGATCATTTTTACCTGGCTGGCACTGAATACACGCTGCTAATTGATTACTAATGCAACTACCCAGAGGTAATGGAACTATCGGATTCCTGCAGTGTCAGTGTGATCCCATGTGCAAAGACGTTTTTGCAAATCATGGCATACCGCAAATTGTCATGAGTGACAACAGTCCCTGCTTTGACAGTTGGGAGTGGCAGGACTTTGCTAGGAGATATGATTTCAAGCACATGACCTCCAGTCCGCACTACCCTCAATCCAATGGGCAAGCAGAAAAAGGGGTCCACATCGTTAAGACTCTGCTCAAGAAGGCCATTGCTTCACACAGTAATCCGTATCTAGCCCCGTTGGCGTACCATACCACACCACTGAGTATGAATTAGCACCAGCTCAACTGCTAATGGGTAGAAAGCCACAGACAGCACTGCCCAGGATTCCTGAAAGAATCCATAATAGGCCCATAATAGGCTTAGATAGATAGAGTGGACAGAGGGAAGTTGTTTCCATTAGCAGGGGAGACTAGGACCCGGGGGCACAGCCTTAGAATAAAAGGGAGTCACTTTAGAACAGAGATGAGGAGAAATTTCTTCAGCCAGAGAGTGGTGGGTCTGTGGAATTCATTGCCACAGAGGGAGGTGGGGGCCGGGACGTTGAGTGTCTTTAAGACAGAAGTTGATAAATTCTTGATTTCTCGAGGAATTAAGGGCTATGGAGAGAGAGCGGGTAAATGGAGTTGAAATCAGCCCTGATTGAATGGTGGAGTGGACTCAATGGGCCGAATGGCCTTACTTCCGCTCCTATGTCTTATGGTCTTATGGTCTTATAATGCAAACAAATCGCTGCTCAAAAGCAGAAACAAACACACTACTACAACCGCTTCAGCAGAATGTTGGACGGTTTGGGACCAGATGATACCGTCAGGGTTGAGACACCACAAGGATGGTCCAGGACTGCCAAAGTCATAACACAGGCAGGACTCAACTCCTTTGCCATTCTCATGGATCAAGGGTCAATATTGCTAAAGCTCAATGCAAATCAACTGTTTACTCCAATCGAGACTGGATGATGGGGTTGCTCCTCCTTGCACGCCTAAGACTACGCACATGGCTGTAGAAATGCCGAACATTGAAGCAACCAATGAGCAAATTAGCTCACCGGAAAATAACCAGAATACCTCGTCTTCACCTCAAACACTGCGATGGTCCACCAGGGTTCGAAGACAACCTGATTGACTTAATTTATGAACATCACGAGCCTGATTATTTGAATGTATACAGAGTTATATCAAAACTGTTAGTAAAAATGTAAATACTTTGAAACTACAAATGTATCTAAAAAAATATATTTCCAAAGAAAGGGGGATGTGTTGATAAGTAGCTTGTCATCTGTATTATCATCTGTATGTAAATAATAATATGTGTATAACTGTTGTAGTTCCAGCATCCGACCACCAGGTGGTATGCGTATGCAGATACGTGACTGGAACACACTGGGCTGGATTCTCCGATTTGAAGACTGAGTACTGATGCTGGCATGGGAACAGTGGCGTATTATGCCCGAACAAACAGCGCAAACGCTGCACCGATCCTCTGTCTGGTGGGGGGGGCTACCAGGCACGTAACATAAAGCACCCGGCTTTACTTGTGGATACGGCTGGAGAATTGCCGGGTCCGCGGCTGCGCATGTGCATGGCGGTGTCCTGCAGCGGTCACGCCGTGTACCATGGCGCCGGCCGCGAGCGGACCCGGCCTGCCAAATACTGCCCCACTTTGACCAGGCTCGCCATCCCTGGACCCCCCCAGCAGTACCCCAGTCCCCGCCAAAGTCTCCCGCCCCCCCGCCCGTGGAACGGCTTCCATGCCAGGTTCACAAACATAAATAGTATGGTACTCGGCCCATCGGGGGCGGAGTATTGGGGAAGGGACTCAGGTGACATCCTGAGGCCATCCATATGGGGGCGGAGCATTGCAAAAGCGGCGCCACCCCAATTTCGGCACAAGCAGGGATTCTCCGGCCGATCGCTAAACGCGATTTCAGCGTCGGAGACCGGAAAATCACGCCCACTATGTGTTCCAGGAGAAGGTGTCGGTAAGGAGTTTCTAGCAATCGCATATTAGAGTAGGTCTGTGGTATCTTAGTATAAGTTACTGTGAGACCATTATTTCCAACTGTATTAATCTTAGACGTAATTTGTTAGAGTAGTGTTAGTAATATATAACTTTGTTTGTAAAACAATGTCTCATGTTCTTTGTTCATATTACAATATCAAGATTCAACATCAGCCCAATCAAACAACATTATAGGCACCTACTTGGGAGCAAACGTCCCCCATTTTGGGAAGTACACACGGTTGAATCAAGAAACACTTCTTCCACACAAAGTGGTAGAAATCTGGAATTCTCCCACAAGAAGTCTGTGAACAGTGGGGTGAATTGAAAACTGTCAACATTGAGATTGATAAATATTTCTTGGACAAAGATGTCAAAGTATATTGAACAATGGAGTTGAGGTGCAGGTCAGCCTTGATCTAATTGAATGGTCGAGCAGGCTTAAGAATCACCTATTCTTGATCCTTATGTCCTTTGGTGAAAGAACAGTCCCCATCTCAGAGGTGCTACCCTTGGGAGCAAGGCTAGGGAAGGTTACAATGAGGAAACTTCTTTCCTTACCAGTTGTTTCTTTTTTAACTGTGAGTTACATCTCTTTTTCTTTTGCTTTGAATTTCTATCTGTGGTTGTACATTTTGGAGATTAGCTAATGATTAATATTCCAACAAGATTGAGGGCTGTGCTAAACTGTGAGGATTGAGCAAGATTAGGTGGTTACCAGGGGTAGGCGGGATAGTGGCGGAGAGGGAAGGGTTTTGATCAAAGGTGAGTCAATTGTTGTCACTACCAACAAAAGATCAGAAGAAACAGGAGCAGGGCTAGACCACTCGCCCTTTGAGCCTGCTATAATAATAATGATCTTTGTAATAATCTTTATTGTCACAAGCAGGCTTACATTAACACTGCAATGAAGTTACTATGGAAAGCCCCTAGCCGCCACACTCCGGCACCTGTTCGAGTACACAGAGGGAGTATTCAGAATGTCCAATTCACCCAACAGCACGTCTTTCGGAACTTGTGGGAGGAAACCCACGCAGACAAGGGGAGAACGTACAGACTGCGCACAGACAGTGACCCAAGCCCGGAATCAAACCTGGGACCCTGGAGCTGTGAAGCAACAGTGCTAACCACTGCACTACGCCATTCAATAAAATCATGGCAGATCTGACCATCACGCAACTCCATTTTCTAGCCTGCCTCCCATAACCCTTTACTCCCTTGTTGATCCAAAATCTGTCTAACTCAACCTTGGATATATTCATTTACCCATCTTCCACATACCTCTTTAGTAAAGAATTCCAAAGATTCTCAGCCCTCTGAGAGAAGAAATTCCCCGCATCTCTACCTATAATGGAAGACCCCTTATTCCGAAACTTGTGCTCCCTCGTTCTAGATTCCCCTGCAAGGGGAAACCTCAGCATCTCCTTTGAATCCTCTTCAGAATGTTATATGTTTCAATTAGATCCCCTCTCATTCTTCTAAACTCCAAGCAGCATAGGCCTAAAGTGCTCAACCTCTCCTCATAAGGCAGCCCCTTCAAACCAGTAATCAGCCATATTGAACATTCTCTAAAATGCTTCCGATGTAAGCTTATCCCTCATTAAACAAGGAGACCAAAACATTTTGCATTACTCAGTAGTCTGGGAGAGGCAAGGATGCCAAGGTGAGTTCGACAGAAGGTGCCAAGAGAAGAGCAAAGAGCATTCATACCCAAAGCACTTGATCTTACATTAGTGGCATGAGAGCAAGTAAGGATTGAAGGAAGCATGGTGCGGAAGGGCAAGGAGAAAGAGCCTGGGAAATGGCGAGGAAAGAAAGAATGCAATATTAGGGATTTGAGTCCAAAGTTGCATCTAAGATAAATACAGAACGGGTGAAAGGGAAATTCTTACAGGGGTCATGTTGATCACAATTGTTAAGTAAGTGCAGGTACTTGTTGACACTCTGCTGCACCCTCTCTAGTGGTTGCTTTCCAACTCAGTTCCAATCTGCCTTTCACTCTTATTTTCCATGCATTATTTTTTCTCTCTTGCATTTAAACCTCAGAGAACAATTTCCGTTGTTTAATCTTTACCTCAACTCATTCCTTCCCATAAATCATGTTAATAAATAAGAAATTAAAGTTGCTCTAAATATTAATCTTCTGCAAAATTAGGCATGAAAAATAGATTTCATAAAATAAGCTTCAAAGTTAATAGCCTTGGCAATAACTTTGCTCTCGGCAAAACATGTTCTCAATCTGTTTGAAAATAATATACATCAGTAAAGAATTTAAAATAGCATTAGAATAATTTGCTTCTCTTAGCCCATTTGCTGTTACTTATTGTTGGGGGCGTTTATTGCAAAGATTAATTCATACTCAGTGGTATGGTACACTCAAGTGTAAGTTGGATAGTCTTCAAAGCTGGTTTAAAAAATCATATTGGCAAAGCCAGCCCCACCCACAAAACAGGGCCATGCCCCCACATTGCAAATAAAGAGCAAGGCGAGGTTCCGTTATTATGCCTGTTTGAGGCCATTCGAGGAGGCTCTTCAAATTGCATCATTTTCGTAGGCACTAGAACACTTGTAGGCATGTTTCAAATGCTTTTCATATCAAAAGCCATCTCACTTCCCTTGCAGGTCAATCAGGTGACCAGACTGGACCATCCTTGCACCTTCTGGAGATCACAGAGTAGAGCAGCTCTGAGGGAGAAATCACAGAAACCAGCGTCGAGGAGACACCTTGTCATCCGTACCATCCATTAGTACAGATACTCACATCTCAATAGGATTAGGCAGGCTTTTTGGTCATTCACTAGTGAGCACCTCACAATTGAAGATCCACAGCAAGCGAAGGAAGGAACGTCTCAAGGATCTGGTACTCAGAGGGATGCTGGAGACCGGGACTCTGCTAAGCCCCTGGCCAATGACGTGCCCCTGGGTATGGTTGTCCCAGAGATGCTACAGCTACAAAGGTAGAGTCACGAGCATCAGGAAAGGATGATAGCATCCCTCCTCAGAGTGCAAGGCCGGCTGGAGGAGTCCCATCACTTTCCGTCTGAGGAGATGTTGCTGTCACTCCCACACAATGAGGCCAACACTGCGACGACAGAATCCGCAGTGAAGATCGAGGTGCAGGAGGTGCTTTCCATGGCGGAGGATGTACACTCCCTGTTTTAGCTCATGGCCTCCATGGCTGAGGGCATAAGCTCTATAAAAGCTCAGGAGACCTGAGAAGGTCAATCAAAATGGAGGTTTATTTCCAACCAAAAGAAAAATCATCCCCGTGGGTTTTGTGAGGGTTATTACATCCCTCACCCCGCGAGATCCATAGGCCCCTCTGTTGCTGGAAGCAGAGGAGGACTCCTTCCCCACTTTGCCATGGTTGTGCCTTCAACAGCTGTGGGGCTGGGTCGAGCGGGTGTATAATGCGTCAAGAAGCGTAGTTTTTGCGGCGACTGTCGGAGGAGTCCTGTTAGAGGTCTGTCTCTGACCATACTGCCCACCGAAAGTATTGAGGATTCCGTGTCCATATCTGATAGTCTTCCATCTCATGCTCACCTCGGCCCTGGTCCCCACAGAGTTGTGCTCCCTGGTTTATGGATGGTAGGCAAGGGGGACGAGAGACCGGTTCATCTGCCAATGTTACCTCTGGTGCATGCACCCTGCCTTTGAGGTGGTCCACATGTTTGCATACAGTCTGTTCGCTGGTTCTGATCATATAGGAGACTGGTCCTGTCTTCTCCACTATGATCCCTGGTATCCACTGGGCGCCATCCCCAAAATTCCAGACATAAACTGCATCCCCTGGTTTGAATCCTCTGTCCTGCTGCCGGTGGTCATGATACCTCTTCTGGAGATTTTCTTCTCAACCTTCCCACCAAGGTTAGGAATTTTCAAGCTTAAAAGGGCTCCGAGCAGTCGGCCCATCAGGAGCTTTGCCGGCACTACCCTGGTCATAACACATGGCGTGTTAATTAAATAATTAAATAAAAGTTGTGCCAGTTTTGTTTTAACAATCCGTTGGTTTGTTTTTTCCTGCCCTCCTAAAGATTTGCACTGCCTGCTCAGCCAGATTCTTCGAAGAAGGGTGATTGCACTGGAGGGGGAGCAAAGGCGATTCATCAGGATGTTGCCTGGGCTGGAATATTTAAGTTATGAAGAGAGGTTGGATAGACTTGGGTTGTTTTCGCTGGAGCATGTTCTTGTACAGAGACAATTACTGAATTGGCGTACTAAAGAACATCTAGTTCTAGACTAGTCAATTTCATTATTGTATAATAAACTGAGGGTAGGAAACTAATGCTACCAAACTTGAACTAATACAAACTTGACTGATCATGATGATTTCTCCTCCAGACTTCCCACAGGTTACGGTGTCATGTGCTATTACTTGCCTGACACCTACTGGTCGGAGGTATACATATTTACACATACACTTGTTTATGCATATCATTACATCTCCTTTTCCTGAGGTTTCAAAGAAAACATATAATACATTATTTCAATAAATATCACATATGATATGCGTAACAATGTATTTTACATCATGTAGTTATATTGTCCACTCATAGATCCAACCATTCTGGATTCTTTCTGTTTCTTGTTGATCGTCTCAACTTTGGTAAATCTGGTGATCTCTGTGATAGTTCTGAACTTCTGTAGATACATCTACTATGATTGTATCATTGCTCTGAACATCATTCTTTACATTGACATTTAACTCGTTCACTGCATGTGTTGGTTTCGATGAATGTAATCTTTATTATACATTGTCACCTTGCTGTTCAGCAACTGGTTGTTTCACTTTTAGCAGTGCTCGTCTATTTCCCTTTAAAACCTGTCCTTGCTCAGTTATCACAGTAGGGGACCTTGGACCTGTTTTCTGCAATACCTTAGCACATTTTGACCAGCCATCAGGATCCTCCACTCTCACCATGTCATTTGGTTTCAAAGGTTCCAGACTCCTGGTCGACTTGTCATAATATTCCTTTTGTTTCTTCTTCTGAGATTCCATTTAATCCCTTATCTTCTCATTTACTTGGTGCTTGCTATGACATGGCAGAGTTGTTTGTAGTTTCCGACTCATCAACATTTCTACTGACAATAAACCACAACTTAATGGAGACATTCGACAGCTTAGCAGTGCTAAATATGGATCATTTCTACTGTCCATAGCCTTCTTCAGTAATTGCTTGACTATCTAAACTCTTTTTTCTACTTTTGATTTCATTGTGGGTATAATGGACTTGGCGTTACATGCTTAAAATCATATTGCTGTGCAAATACTTTCCATTCTTTACTGTTGAAGCAACGTCCATTATCACTTATTACTACCTCAGGTATTCCATGTCATGCAAATGTTGCTTTTGCGTGCATGATTGCACAATTTGCTGATGAGCGAGATAATTGTGCTACTTTTGGATAATTTGAGTAATAATAATAATCTTTATTGTCACAAGTAGGCTTACATTAACACTGCAATGAAGTTACTGTGAAAAGCTCCTAGTCTCCACATTCCGGCGCCTGTTCAGGGACAGAGAGGGAGAATTCAGAATGTCCAATTCATCTAACAGCATTCAGGATTTGTGGGAGGAAACCGGAGCACCTGGAGGAAACCCAACAGACACAGGGAGAACGTGCAGACTCCCAAATGGGAATTGAAGCTGGGACCCTGGTGCTGTGAAGCAACAGTGCTTGTCACTGTGCTACCGTGCCGCAGTATCATAGAATCATAGAATCATAGAAGTTTACAGCATGGAAACAGGCCCTTCGGCCCAACCAGTCCATGCCGCCCAGTTTTTATCATTAAGCTAGTCCCAGTTGCCCACACTTGGCCCATAACCCTCTATACCCATCTTACCCATGTAACTATCTAAATGCTTTTTAAAAGACACAATTGTACCTGCCTCTACCACTACCTCTGGCAGCACATTCCAGGCACTCACTACCCTCTGAGTGAAGAAATTGCCCCTCTGGGCCCTTCTGAATCTCTCCCCTCTCACCTTAAACCTATGCCCTCTAGTTTTAGACTCCCCTACCTTTGGGAAAAGATGTTGACTATCTACCTTATCTATGCCCCTCATTATTTTATAGATCTCTATAAGATCACCCCTAAGCCTCCTACGCTCCAGGGAAAAAAGTCCCAGTCTATCCAGCCTCTCCTTATAACTCAAACCATCAAGTCCCGGCAACATCCTAGTAAATCTTTTCTGCACTCTTTCTAGTTTAATAATATCCTTTCTATAATAGGGTGACCAGAACTGCACACAGTATTCCAAGTGTGGCCGTACCAATGTCTTGTACAACTTCAACAAGACGTCCCAACTCCTGTATTCAATGTTCTGACCAATGAAACCAAGCATGCCGAATGCCTTCTGCACCACCCTGTCCACCTGCGACTCCACCTTCAAGGAGCTATGAACCTGTACTCCTAGATCTCTTTGTTCTATAACTCTCCCCAACGCCATACCATTAATTGAGTAGGTCCTGGCCTGATTCGATCTTCCAAAATGCATCACCTCACATTTACCTAAATTAAACTCCATCGGCCATTCGTCGGCCCACTGGCCTAATTGATCAAGATCCCGTTGCAATCCTAGATAACCTTCTTCACTATCCACTGTGCCACCAATCTTGGTGTCATCTGCAAACTTACTAACCATGCCTCCTAAATTCTCATCCAAATCATTAATATAAATCACAAATAACAGTGGACCCAGCACCTATCCCTGAGGCACACCACTGGTCACAGGCCTCCAGTTTGAAAAACAACCCTCTACAACCACCCTCTGCCTTCTGTCGTCCAGCCAATTTTGAATCCAATTGGCAACCTCACCCTGGATCCCGTGAGCTTTAACCTTCTGCAACAACCTACCATGCGGTACCTTGTCAAAGGCTTTGCTAAAGTCCATGTAGACAACGTCTACTGCACTGCCCTCATCTACCTTCTTGGTCACCCCCTCAAAAAACTCAATCAAATTTGTGAGACATGATTTTCCACGCACAAAGCCCCGAATCAGTCCTTGCCTCTCTAAATGCTTGTAGATCCTGTCTCTCAGAATACCTTCTAGCAACTTACCTACTACAGATGTTAGGCTCACCGGTCTGTAGTCCCCAGGCTTTTCCCTGCTGCCCTTCTTAAACAAGGGCACAACATTCGCTACTCTCCAATCTTCAGGCACCTCACCTGTGGCTGCCGATGATTCAAATATCTCTGTTAGGGGACCTGCAATTTCCTCCCTAGCCTCCCACAACATCCTGGGATACATTTCATCAGGTCCCAGGGATTTATCTACCTTGATGCACTTTAAGACTTCCAGCACCTCCTCCTCTGTAATATGCACACTTCTCAAGACATCACTATTTATTTCCCTTAGTTTCCTAACATCCATGCCTTTCTCCACCGTGAATACCGATGAGAAATATTCATTCAGGATCTCACCCAACTCTTGTGGCTCTGCACATAGATGTCCTTGTTGATCCTTAAGAGGCCCTACTCTGTCCCTAGTTACTCTTTTTCCCTTTATGTATCTGTAGAAGCTCTTTGGATTCTCCTTTGCATTATTTGCAAAAGCAATTCCATGTCCCCTTTTTGCCCTCCTGATTTCCCTCTTAACTCTATTTCGACAATCTCTATACTCTTCAAGGGATCCACTTGATCCCAGTTGTTTATGTACGTCATATGCCTCCTTCTTCTTTTTGACCAGAGTCTCAATATCTCGAGTCATCCAGGGTTCCCTACTTCTACCAGCCTTGCTCTTCACTCTAAAGGGAATGTGCTTACCCTGAACCCTGGTTAACACATTTTTAAAAGCCTCCCATTTACCAGCCGTCCCTTTGCCTGCCAACAGTCTCCCCCAATCTACCTCTGAAAGTTCCTGTCTGATACCATCAAAATTGGCCTTGCCCCAAGTAAGAATTTTAACTCTTGGGCCAGACCTATCATTCTCCATAGCTATCTTAAAACTAATGGAGTTATGGTCACTTGTCCCAAAGTGATCCCTCACTAACACTTCTGTCACTTGCCCTTCCTTATTTCCCAAGACGAGGTCAGGTTTTGCCCCCTCTCTAGTCGGTCCACCCACATACTGAATGCGAAATTCCTCCTGAATACACTCAACAAATTTCCCTCCATCCAAGCCCCTAATGCTATGGCTGTCCCAGTCAATGTTGGGAAAGTTAAAGTCCCCTACTATTACCACCCTATTTTTCTTGCAGTTATCTGTAATCTCCTTACATATTTGCTCCTCAATTTCCCGCTGACTATTTGGGGGCCTATAGTACAGTCCTATCAAGGTGATCTCTCCCTTCTTATTTTTCAGTTCCACCCATATAGACTCAGTGAGCGAACCCTCGGATATATCCCCTCTAAGTACTGCCGTAATGTTCTCCCTAATCAAAAACGCCACTCCCCCTCCTCTCTTACCTCCTGTTCTATCCTTTCTATAGCATCTGTACCCCGGAACATTGAGCTGCCAGTCCTGCCCCTCCCTTAGCCATGTTTCAGTCATAGCTATAATATCCCAGTCCCATGTGCCCATCCATGCCCTGAGTTCATCCGCTTTGCCCGTCAGGCCCCTTGCATTGAAATAAATGCAGTTTAATGTAGACATTCCTTGCTCTCTGCCCTGCTTTCTCTGGTCATGCTTTTCACACTCTCCCTTCCTGCCTTTTGTTTCCGTCCCCACTGACTTCCTACATCGGTTCCCATACCCCTGCCACATTAGTTTAAACCCTCCCCAACTGCACTAGCAAACACACCCCCGAGAACATTGGTTCCGGTCCCACCCAGATGCAGACCGTCCGATTTGTACAGGTCCCACCTCCCCAGAACCGGTCCCAATGTCCCAGGAATTTGAAACCCTCCCTCTTGCACCATCTCTCAAGCCACGTATTCATCCTAGCTATCCTGTCATTCCTACTCTGACTATCACGTGGCACTGGTAGCAATCCTGAGATTACTACCTTTGAGGTCCTACTTTTTAGTTTAACTCCTAACTCCCTAAATTCAGCTTGTAGGACCTCATCCCGTTTTTTACCTATATTGTTGGTGCCTATATGCACCACGACAACTGGCTGTTCACCCCCTCCCTCCAGAATGCCCTGCAGCCGCTCCGGGACATCCTTGACCCTTGCACCAGGGAGGCAACATACCAACCTGGATTCTCGTTTGCGTCCGCAGAAACGCCTGTCTATTCCCCTTACAATTGAATCCCCTATCACTATAGCTCTGCCACTCTTTTTCCCGCCCTTCTGTGCAGCAGAGCCAGCCACGGTGCCATGAACCTGACTGCTGCCACCTTCCCCTGGTGAGCCATCTCCCCCAACAGTTTCCAAAACGGTAAATCTGTTTTGGAGGGAGATGACCGCAGGGGATCCCTGCACTGCCTTCCTACTCTTCCTCTGTCTGTTGGTCACCCATTCCCTATCTGCCTAAGTAATTTTAATCTGCGGTGTGACCAACTCACTGAATGTGCTATCCACAACTTCCTCAGCATCGCGGATGCTCCAAAGTGAGTCCATCCGCAGCTCCAGAGCCGTCAAGCGGTCTAACAGGAGCTGCAGTTGGACACACTTCTTGCAGATGAAGGAGTCAGGGACACCAGAAGGGTCCCTGAATTGCCACATCTCACAAGAGGAGCATGACACAGGTCTGAGCTCTCCTGCCATGACTTAAACCTGAAGTTAAATTTGAACTACACTACACAGCTAAGAGAAAGTCAAAGAGAGAAAAGAAAAATCACTTACCCAGTCACAAGCCAATCACTTACCTGCTAGCTGTGATGTAATTACTCCCGAGACTCCCTCACAGGTCTGCTTCTCTGCACCTCCTTGAGATGAGCACCAAATTCCCTTAACCAGTTAATTAATTTACTTAATCAATTGTTTTTTTTTTGGAAACTCAACCCCAAACACCAAACTCCAAAAAAAAACACAGCCCTCACTCACCTCTTACCCGAACTCAGCCTTACCAAAACTCAGATACACTCTGTTTGCTTCCAGCACTCTGTTTCTAAAGGCACTTCAGCCACACCTTTTGTATCCTTCCTGATTTACAGTCAGCCAATAGGCCTGCTCCCGAAACTGATCTCCTGAAACTAACAGCTGACCTGCAAGGTAAGGAAGTTTTTAAACAGTACTTACCTCTCCCAACAGCACTTGCTCCCTGTGGCCGCTCCCGAAACTGATCTCCCGAAACTAACAGCTGACCTGCAAGGTAAGGAAGTTTTTAAACAGTACTTACCTCTCCCAACAGCACTTGCTCCCTGTGGCCGCTCCCGTGCCGTAGTAGTAATTGTCTACTACTACCATCAAGGTAGAATAAGTCTATCCCAACCTTTTGCCAAGGAAGTGACACAATTTCACCTATTTCCATTGGTTCCTTTGCTTGTCGTTATTGATATTGTTGCAAGTGGTAAACTTATTCACCACGTTCTCTATTTTTTTGTTTTTTCCCATCCAATATACAGTATCTCGGCTCTTCGTTTGCATTTCTTGTTTCCAAGGTGATTCTCATGAATCTTTTGCAGTATTCCTTTGCGCAGAGACTGTGGAATTCCGATTCTCACTTGCCTCAGTGACAAACCATTTGCTACACTTAGCTCTGATTGTACGTGCTGATACATAGAACATGAACCTTATGGTCATCAATTGTTGAGATTATATATCACCATTTGTAATACTTCATCCTTCGCTGTATCTTCAACAATCAGTTTTGACTTTGCATCCGACACTGGTAGTGTTTCCATAATCATATCGACATGAACTTGCACATCCTCTCCAATGGAATTGTCATCTAGTACTGCTGTAGCTTTAGACAATGCATCTGCTACTACAATTTGCTTACCAGGTGTGCAGATTAATTCAGTCATATCTCTGAAGTTTCATCCTTAGACGTTGAACGCGAGGCGACATCTCACTGCGGTTCTTCTTAACTATTGCAACGGTGTATGATCTGTTTTGACAACAAACGCAGGTAGACCACATACGTAGCTATGGAATTTCCCCAAGCCATTCACTGGGCCTAAACACTCTTTTTCTATTTGTGCATAACAACCTTCAAATTCTGTCATAGATCTTCCAATCACTACCGTTTTCCTGTTCACAGATCAGTTCTTCACAGAATTTACAGTGCAGAAGGAGGCCATTAGGCCCATCAAGTCTGCACCGGCTCTTGGAAAGAGCACCCTACCCAAGCCCACACCCCCACCCTATCTCCATAACCCAATAACCCCACCCAACTCTAAGGGCAATTTTGGATACTAAGGGCAATTTAGCATGGGCAATCCACCTAACCTGCACAGCTTTGGACTGTGGGAGGAAACCGAAGCACCCGGAGGAAACCCACGCAGACACGGAGAGAACGTGCAGACTCCGCACAGACAGTGACCCAAGCCGGGAATTGAACCTGAGACCCTGGAGCTGTGCAGCAATTGTGCTAACCACTATGCTACCGTGCTGCCCTCTGTTGCAGCAATACTGCACCTAGACCATCCTTTGATGCATCTGTTGAAATCTTGGTATTTTTTGTTTGATCAAAAAATGTTAATACTGGTGTGGTCTTTAGAGCTTTCTTTAGTTTATCCATTCTTGTTCATGCTGTTCAGTCCAAGTGAAGTTATTCACTTTCTTCAGGATATCATAAGACCTGCTGCCTTTGCTGAGAGATTTGGTATGAACTTTCCAATGAGGCTGATCATGTCCAGTATTCTTAGCACTCCCTTTTTATCAGTAGGTTGAGGCATATTTATGATGGCTTGTATTTTCATGTCATCAGGCTCTATTCCTTGAGCAGATAATCTATCTCCTAGGAATGTTATTGCCTTTACACCAAACTGACATTTGGCCTTATTGAGTTGCAGCCCATTTCTTCTGATATTTTCTAATACCCGAATTAGCCTTATAATGAGTGGAACCCCAAATTATGATGTCATTGATTTATACTCGAACACCTTGAATGCCTTCAAGAATATATTCCATCGCTCTGTGGATTATTTCTGACGCTGAGAGAATGCCAAATACAAAGAAAGCAATATCTACTAAATGGAGTATTGAATGTACAATATTTGGTATTTTCTTCAGAATCCTTGCGAAGCATCAAGCTTGCTGAAATATTTCTCACCAGACATCTCACTTGTGATCTTCTCTCTTAGGTATCAGATAGTTTTCTCTTTTTATATTTGCATTTAAATCTTTGGGATCCATACATATTCGAAAATCATTGTTTAGTTTTTTTTACACATACCATCGAATTGACCCAATCTATCAGGTCTTCAGTCTGTTTTATAATGCCAAGGTGAGTCATCCTTCAGCCTTTAAATGGTCACGTAATGATGCTGGAACTCTTCTCGCAGCATGTTTCACTGGTTGAGCATCAATTTTTAATTGACTCTGGTGACTGAAAGGTAAAACACCAAGACCCTGGAATATTTCTGGAAAAGGCTGCACAATGGACTCCACATCCACAGTGTGTGCTCAGTGCACAGTGCTATACTCTTTTCACCAACTCCAGTGTTTCACACGCTTCATCACCCAATAATGACTCACGACCTTTAGCTACTATCGAGAATTTTAATTTGTGAACTTTATCTTTTACTTGGACGTCCAATTCACACACTTCGAATGTGTTAAATTTCTGAGCATTATAGTCCTTCAAGGATACTGGCTTGTTCAGTATTCTTTGTTTTAATTGCATAGTCTTGATATCACTGATACTTATGAGGTTTGCTCATGCTCCTGTATCTAACTTCACAGTGATAAGTGATCGATATATCAACAAAGAAACTGTTATTTGTCCTTTGTCACTGTTGCATTATCATTTTTATCAGTTTTTGTTCTGGTAGGCGACATTTTATTCTGTGTTTGCCCTGTCTTCATCTGAGACGGCATCAATATCAAATGTGCCTTCCAAAATAATAAGAAGTCTTACAACACCAGGTTAAAGTCCAACAGGTTTGTTTCGATGTCACTAGCTTTTGGAGCGCTGCTCCTTCCTCAGGTGAGCAGCGCTCCGAAAGCTAGTGACATTTAAACAAACCTGTTGGACTTTAACCTGGTGTTGTAAGACTTCTTACTGTGCTCACCCCAGTCCAACGCCAGCATCTCCACATCATGGCTTCCAAAATAATGTCAGCAATTGTATTAATTGATTTCCCTGCATTAACTCATTTGCTTGTGAAACATTGTTGTGCAAAATGATTTTTCCCTTTGCTTTATGCTGGATATTGTCTCGGTAGGTTCCTGTTTCCACATCTTTTGCATGTAATAGCTGCCTCTGGCAAGCATTTAAAATGGTTGCCGCTGCTGAGACCACGTTTTATTTTGGAGTGCATCACAACATCTATGGCGTCGGCATTGCTCCCAATTTCCGGGCCAAAATTTTGTACATGTAACATGCTGATATGTACGCCGCCAGTTCAGTAGAGTGGCAAATATTAATCGTGTCTTCTAACTGAATCTCATTTTTCTGCAAGAGACGTTCATGCACCTTATCATCATTTACTCCAAAGATAATTTGATCCCGAATCATTCAAGATTTTAAAGTCTCAAAGTTACACGTTGATGTTTTTAACTTGAGGTCGGTAAGAAAGCTATCAAAGGACATGCCCATCTTCCGCATGCGTGTTCTAAATATATATTGCTCAAAAATGTAATTCTTTTTCGACATGCAATGCTCATTAAATTTTTTTATGACGGCATCAAAGCTTTTACTATTATCCTTTTGATTATATACAAAGGTGTTATAATCATCTGTGGGTCTGCTACTGTCAGCAACAATGCTATCATTCTTTCAACTGGTTGCGCCTACAATCCTAGAGCTGCTACATACAGTGTGAACTGTTTTTTAAATGCACGCCTATCATCATCAACATTATTGGTTACTCAAAATTGTTCAAGAGCATCCAGGTCAACATAAATTGTAGCCATAGCCTTCTTTATTTTCACTAGGCCTTCCTGGAAGACTTCTGGGTATTTTTCCAGGACCCCAGACAATCCACCGATACCCATTCTAAAGATCTGATGGCAATCTAGGTGGAGTCTCTGTAACTAGTTGTGGCCCAGCATGCTGGGTGCAGGCCCTTGCACCACTACCAGTGGCAGTCAAAATGATTATTGTCCATGGGTAACCAGGGGTCACCGTAGTCCCAATAATTGTTCTCTCATATACATTGCCAGCGGTGCCTTAGTGTCCTTTAGGCCCAGGTGCTGGATCCCCAAACAGATTTTCCGGAATGTCTGTTGTCCAATGACAGAAACATCAGCCCCTGTGTCTATTTCCATGTCGACGGGTTGGCTATTCACTTGGAGGGTATCTTAATTGGGGTTATTTTTGGAGCTGTATTGCAACTTAGTTGTAGAGCCCTGGCTTGGGCTACTGATGCATTCGCTGTCAATTCTGATGCCCCCAACCACAGTCGTAAGTACCACACCATTGTGAGTCTTCCTCCTGGACCTCAGGAGAGATGTCTCATCAGGCTCTGATGGTTCTTGGCCAGTGGGTCTGACCACGACAGTGCTCAGGTGGTGACTGGGTCCCATAGGCCATGCCCTTGGGGGCATTACTCACCAGAATGGGGCGGTGGTCAACGCTATGTGCATCAAAGTCCATGGAGCCCTGGACCCCCTTTTCTGCACTTTCACATGATAGGGATGATTCTATTGCCCTTTTTAGATCCAAAGACGGTTCCGTCAACAATTTATGTGTGACTAATGTCACACGCGAACCGATGTTGCAACATCTCTGGGAGGGATGGGCAGTAGTCACAATGCTCAGCCAGCTTACGAAGGCGAATTAGGAATTCCCTGACTGATTCTCCCGGGGTTTGCTGATACCTCTGATGGTTTAGCGTCGTCATGGTCTGTGACGAGCCCTACGAGTTCATTAAAGGTCTGCGAATATGAGGCTATCAGGTAAGTGAGGCTTTTGATCACTCCTAAGTTGGGGCTCTGCAGGCGGTCAGGACTATTACCTTTTGCTAGTCATTTCCTACAACACCATTTTCCTGGAAGAAACAGCACACCCATTCGGCACTGGACCCAATCTTTGAGATTGTGTGGAGCACATCAGACCCAAATGATGCAGGACAGCTTCTGGGGCAGTATTGGAGGGTGCCCCTGACAGATCCAGGCACCAAAACCAAATCTTGAGCAGTCCAATCACTGCTTCACCAGCTCACGCGTTTATGCATGAGCCACTTTATAGTGATTCTCTGCCAGTGTTTGAGGCTTCTGCAGTGACATCATCAGCCATCTCCTCAGTGGGTACCCCCTATCCCTGAGGAGCCATCCCTCCAGTGGCTGCTCTCTCTTAAAAATGGCTGGGATCTGCGAACGCCCTAAAGGGTAACTATCATGTGGTCACAGATGACCTGGATATTGAGGGAGTGGAGTCCCTTGCAGCTCTTAAATGGTGCCCCATGCTGCTATGGGGAGCTCAGAGCCACGTGAGTGCTGTTGATGAAACCCTTCACCTGGGGCATGCTTTGATGTGGGCAAAGCCCATGGGACTGGCGTCTTTGCTCTCCTGGTCCCTGTCCGAGTTGATGTACAAGTGGGCCCTCGGAAATAGTGCATCTCTGACCTCCCTAATGCACCTATGGGCTGCTGACTGGGATATGTTGCACAAGTGACACACACAGTCCTAAAACAAGCCACTGGCATAGAAGTTGAGTGCAGCAGTAACTTTAGGGCCACAGGCAATGGATGGCCTCCCAGTTCATGTGGTGCCAACTCTTTCATCCCCTGGCACAGTTGGTCCAGAGTCCCCCAGGACAGGCAAAGTTTTCTCCGGCACTGGACCTTTGATATCTAGAGATAGTAAGTTCTATGCCAGAATACCCGTGGCCGATAGTGTTTTCTCTGAGGCTCCACCATCTGTGGCCCTGCTCCCGGGAGATCAATGGGCCCATCAGTGCCCCCTCTTTTGCAGGACACTGGTCCTGGCCGTATGCAGTGTCATGTCGATATTGCTATTTCTGGTCGATTGCAATGAAAAGAATTGCCATCTCAAAATGGTTCCATGATTCTCCAGAATCAAAAACTGAAGGGAAGAGGACATCAAAGTGAGCAATGAGAAGCCCTGACAACGCCCTGACACCCAGTTCTCTCAGGATCTGGGACATCCCCCTAAATGAATGCCTTTCTACTAAGCCTCACTCCCTCTCCTGTCACACAACAGCAACTTCCCCACAGTTGCCCCTCTCATCTCCACCTGAATGAAGCACTTCCACCCTTGAGAGCCTCAGCAGGCTGCGTAACTCCCCCAAGGCCAAGTAGTTAGGGTAGTTGAGTGGATTTAATGGACCAACGTTCTAACCTTATGGGGAACAAGATACTGCTACCCACCATCCCTTGAATGGGGTGAATGATGAGTGACTCCACCATAATGCCTTGCATTGGGGGCCACATCTGTGGTCCCCCTTTGTTGCGTGAACTTGAATATGAGCCTTGGAGTTCAATGCTTGGAGGCTAAGCTTCCAACTATATTGTTCAATACAGAGACTAGGCTTCGAAAGGATTAAAAATTGGGGGTCAATCAATGGCACACTATTGCATTGCAATGCTAACTAAATTGGCACAATTGATTTGTCAAAGAATACAGCACAGGAACAGGCCCTTCAGCCCTCCAAGCCTGTGCCAGTCACATGTCCTATCTTGACCAAATCACCACCTGTATCCTTTTATACCCCGTCTGTTCATGTGCCTATCCAGATAAGTCTTAAAGGTCGCTAACGTCTCTGCCTCAACCACCTCACCTGGCAGTGCATTCCAGGCCACCACCACCCTCTGTATAAAAACCTTCCCCTGCACATCTCCACTGAACCTATCCCCCCTCACCTTGAACTTGTGTCCCCTTGTAATTGCCATTTGCACCCTCATAATTTTATAAACTTCTATTAGGTCGCCCTTCAGCCTCTGTCTCCCTAGGGAGAACAATTCCAGTTTATTCAATCTCTCCTCATAGCTAATACCCTCCATACCAGGCAACATCCTGGTAAACCTTTTCTGTTCTTTCTCCGAAGCCTCCACGGCCTTCTGATAGTGTGGTGACCAGAATTGGACACAGTATTCCAAATGTGGCCGAACCAACGTTCTATATAACTGTAACATAATTTGCGAGGTTTTACACTTGATACCCCGACCTATGAAGGCAAGCATGCCATATGCTTTCTTTACCACCCTTTCCACCTGTCTTGCCACTTTTGAGGATCTGTGAACCTGCACACCCAGATCTTTTTCTGTGTCTATGCTCCTGATGGTTCTGCCATTTATTTTATAACTCCCACCTGAATTGGATCTACCAAAATTCATAACCCGCATTTGTCCAGGTAAAGTTTCATCTGCCAGTTCTCTGCCCAATTTTGCAGCCTCTCCATATCCTGCTGCATTCTCTGACAATCTTCATCACTATCTGCAACTCCTGCAATCTTAGTATCATCCGCAAACTTGCTAACCAGCTACGTTTTCTTCCAAGTCATTTATATATATTACAGACAGCAGAGGTCCCAGTACAGAACCCTGCGGAACACCACTAGTTACAGACCTCCATTCGGAAAAACACCCTTCCTCTGCTACCCTCTGTCTTCTATGGCCAAGCCAGTTTTGAATCCATCTAGCTACTTAACCCCTGACCGCATGCGATTTATTCTTTTGCACTAGCCAGCCATGAGGGAAGGCATTGATATTAATTGCAACCTTGCTTCTCTCAACAATGTACTTCTTGCCCCAGGCTTAGACCCTCTCTGTTGTGGGGAGATGTGCAAAGGGAATGACTTGTTCAACAATAATCAGTTATTTTTATTGCTAATTGCAAAATTCCATTTTATTTCATTTATCAGTGCCCTTATTCTGCATTGTTAAGAGCTGAACAATGTCCAATATTCAGGTAAACCTAGAACCATAGAACTACTACATTGCAGAAGGATACGATTTGGCCCATCGAGTTTGCACTGATCTTCTGAAAGAGCACCCTACCTAGGCCCACTCCCTGACCCTATCCCCTTAACCTTGCCTAACCTATACATCCTTGGACATTAAGGGACATTATAGCATATCCTGCACATCTTTGGACTGTGGGAGGAAACCGGAGCACCCGGAGGAAACCCACGCAGACGCAGGGAGCACATGCAAACTCCACACAGTCACGCAAGGTCAGAATTGAATCCTGGTCCCTGGTGCTATGAGACAACAGTGCTAATTACTGTGCCACCAAGCTGCCCTTCTTTCAAATCAGGATTCGCAGTTTGAAACTTTTCCTTGATTAGACCCCTCTCCAGTTCCTAGCTACTTTAAGCACTCTGGTTTGAACACTCACACAACTGACTCCATCCTCAGCAGCATTTGGGGAGAGGGTTCCAGATTCCCACCATCCCTTGTACAAATCAAAAGGTTCCCCTGAAGGCACATTGACGATGGTGAACAGAGATAATGACATTATTAACACATGGCTACCATAATAATTCTTCCCACATTTTTGTTGCGTATTATTTAAGTTCAGATACAAGTGGTATTTATGAGATCACATCTGGTTTAAATGAAAAAGGAAGCGAATTGCACAAACTTCAAATGAGTCTATGATTGATTTGCTTTAATAGAAAGCCAAGCTGTTTTCATACTGCCAGGCCACTGATGCTTGGAAGCTCCGGTCTTGCACAGATGAATGCAAAGCAAATGTAAAACTGCCAGAAATCTCTGGCAGCTTGGCAGAAACAATAAAAGAAGGTCTTCCTAGCAGCTGATTCTTAGAGACTCCCAGTAGTTTCACTTGAGGGTTACTGACGTCTTAAGGGAACCAATATCTCAGGCATCAGATCTCTAGTCATGTAGTAAAAAACATATTTTGTGTTTTCTCTTTCCCTGAATAAATGTCTCGCTGACAGACTGATGAGTCGGTGCGTTCAGTCGCCTCATTCAGCCAATGATTCTTTGACAGCCAGGTTCCCAACTCTCCAGGATTGCCCTAGCTGGGGACGATAGTCCTCAATACCGGTGCTCCGCAAGGCTGCATACTTTACCCCCTACTATACTCCCTAGACACACACGACCGTGTGGCAAAACTCAGCTCCAACATCTACAGGTTTGCCGATGACATTACCTTAGTGGGTTGGATCTCAAACGACAAGTCAGAGTACAGGAGGGAGATAGAAAACCTAGTGCAGGCACTGTCAAATTCGGGGGCGCGACCCGCGGGTGGGTCGTGGGCGGGTGTCGGGAGGGTCGTGGAGCCGTCTGTCACGGCGCTCCCAATCGCGCAAATCTTCACGCAACAGCCGCAGCAGCTGGCTGTTAAGAACTGCGGCTGCAAGTGGCCTTCAAAATGGCCGCGAACATGTAAAAAAGATGCGGCCGCACTCCGCATGTGTGCCAGATCATCGGCGCGCATGCACAGTGCGGCCGCTTTTGTTTTAAACGGTCGCAGCTTTTTGTTTTACAAGTTCGGGGGGGGGGGTTTATTCATTTATTTTATTCATTTTATTTGTTTTTACAAGTTCGGGGGGGTTTTATTTGATAAACTTTTACAGGACAAAAATGCAGAACTTTGCACAGTTGACGACTCCATACTTTCTGACACCAGAAGGCTTTCACCTTCATCCAACATGTTCCATTGGAGGAGCGTGTACGCATATTCTCTTCAGTTGGAGCACTACACTCCGAATGCTTCACCCAATGTCTATGTCTATGTATTTACATTGTGCATTTATTGTATGTTCTATGTATTCATTTATAGACTATACGCAGAACAATATTTTTCACTGTACCTCGGTACATGTGACAAAAAATTTAAATCTACAATCCAGGAATTTCCACTTGTGAGGCAGGAGATCTAAACTTGGTGCCATAAGCGAATAATTCATAAATCCAATTGAAAATTCAAAAGAGACTTTAACAGACAATGGTTAGAATGCAGAACTTGCTATCACAAGGCTTAGCTGAGGAAAATAACATAGACACATTTGAGGGAGAAAGCAATAGGAGGTTATGCTGATTGGGTTAGACGAAAAGAGCGAGGAGGAGGTTTGTGTGAAGCATAAACACCAGCATGGTCCAGTTGGCCTGAATGACCTTTTTCTGTGCTATATTCTCCATGTAATTGAGTGACATGAATTTCCTGGATGCTGCTTCCAGCAACATGAGAGAAAAAAGGGGAATTAAGAGCTTTTGTTTATTAGTTACAAAAAAATACTGGAAACAGTATAGGTCGTTTTGCAGAGCGGATTGGTTGATGGCAAGCCTACTGGAAAATGTCCAGCCAGAGTTGGCAAACTGGGATTGGGGCACAAGCTTTATTTTTGCTTCCGGGTTGTAACCAGCTCCTTTAAGCATCTCGGTCCTCCTGTAACATGGAATTTTCCAGTTTCTATCTGCACCCCTCTTCTCTCCCATGTCTCCCACTTCCTCATAACCACTGCCACCCCCCCCCCCCCCCCCCCATCCCCTCCCACTACACCCAGGTACCTTTTGAAAACATTTTTATTCAATTAATCTCAGGAAAGTAGCTACAAAGACTAACCAGCCAAATTGAGACTGTAAATTTCAATGACGGGGTGTATCAATCCTCGGGTTTCAGAACTGAATCTTGATTAGATTGGTGTGAAGGAGCTGGAAAGTGCAATGAGGACAATGGGGCAATTCATCAAAGAGAGGCGGTACTGAGGGATTGTGACTGAGCTACATTATATACAACGACAAACATTCATACTTATATAGCACGTTAATATTGTGAAACATCCAAAGATTCTTCACAGGAGCAATCTGATACCGAGCCTCATAAGGTGACATTAGAGCAGGTGGTCAAAGGCTTGTCAAAGAGGTAGGTTGAAGAAGTGTTTAAAAGGAAGGAGAAGTGCAGAGGTTTAGAGAGGGTATTCGAGTGTTTAGGGTCTAGGCAACCGAAGGTACATCCATCAATGGTAGAGTCATTAAAACCGGGGATGCACAGGAGTCCAGAATTGGAGGAGCATGGATTTTAAAAGCACATCGGATGGAGTGAAGGAGTTAAGTGCTCCAGATTCTCTTCAGATCCACTTTCCAGGTTTGCATATTACGCTGATAATGCTCTTGCTGCACATATTTTGTAGTTGCATAGGAATAATCAAAAACAATTTTAACCAGTAATTTCTGACAATAATGTAATTCCCTCCCACCCCCGCCACACACACATTCACACACAACATTTTCAGCAACTTTAATTTGTCTATTGAATTGAAAGAAGCTGTGTGGCATTAAAGCATGAGTGTGTAGTGTTTGGTATTATTTTCTTGCAGAATAAAATCAGGTGGTTTATAATCTAACAATCGTGTGTGTGCATTAGGACAGCTCCAAGCAGACAGGGTTTTGAGAGGTCTGATTAGCAGCACAGCTGTGTTGAATGTGACCATGTTTTCAACACACAAGACAAAGAGCAGGTCAGTCGTGTTTTGGAAGAGTTCTCTGTGCTGCACCAACAGATGATTGTTTTCTTCTTGTTCTTTCCTGAGTCTGGCATAGGGCCCTGGTGTAAGTTAATTGTTTTGTACTCTTCCATTATCTTGTCCCAGTTTGCAGTCCTTTTTGTGAGGTTTGACACTGACCCTCAACAGGTGGTTCTGCCAAGTGTGTCGCTGCTGTTGAGACCAATCCTGCGTTCACTCAACTGTCACTCCTCGGCCTGAATCTTTTAGATGGTCAGAGCTCAGGGAACATATCCCCTCTGATTCCAGCAGCCCCGATGCCATATTACGCTCTAAGTGGCGTCGATCGCAGGCGGAACTTCCGCCCTCACTTGTGACCGACTGGCAGTTCTCCAGTCTCTTCAGGCACAGCGCTGCAGTGGCCGGAAGAGGGAAAGCAGGGAGCCATCCCTGCCATCCCTGGACTCAGAGTTCAGGTAAGTGGCAGGCATCACAGTGCAAGGAGGGTAGGGAACATCTGGGAAGGGCAGGGGGTCACAATGGGGCAATTGAGATCTCAGGAGATAGGCTGACGGGGGGACAGAGGTCCAGAGGTCACAGGGCATTAGGAAGGGTGCCCCAAGTTAGGAGAGGCTTCTGTTGGAGTTTTCCCCGCCCTTTCCCCATTGAGTCCAAACTTTGTTTTTTTCCAGCCTTCCCCTCCGAACTGTCACCCACCTGCCAACCTAAAAATTGGGGCAAGGGCGAGACCCTGCCTGCCCCAATGTGAAATTGCAACCAGTCGGGGTGGATGGGATCCAGGAGGGAATCCTGTCTGTGCAATTTCACATAACTGCGCCTCCCTCCCCCTCACCCCTGTCAATCACACCCCACTACTAGAAAGCCATGAATGGCTTGCAGATAATGGATCAGCGGGAACCAAATGCAGTTCACAGCTGCGCTCCTTACAGGAATGGACACGTTGGGCAGAATTCTCCGCGAACCGGTGGGGCAGCCACTCCGGCGCCGAGGAGTAGCCTGAACCACCCCGGAGTCGGGCCTCCCCGAAGGTGCGGAATCCTCCGCACCTTCAGGGGCTAAGCCGGCACTGGAGTGTTTGGCGCCGCGCCAGCCAGCGTGTAAGGGCTTGGCGCCACGCTAACCGGTGTCGAAGGGCCTCCGCCGGCCGCCGTGAGTTGGCGCATGCGCGGGAGCGCCAGCATGCGCTGGCGTCATCCCAGCGTATGCGCAGGGGGGGTTTTCTCCGCACCGGCCATGGTGGAGGTTGACAGCGGCCGGTGCGGAGGGAAAGAGTGCCCCCACAGCACAGGCCCGCCTGCGGATTGGTGGGCCCCGATCATGGGCCAGGACACTGTGGGGGCACCCCCCGGGGCCAGATCCCCCCGCACCCCACCGAGGACTCTGCAGGCCGCCCGTGGAGCCAGGTCCTGCCGGTAAGGACCTGTTGTGATTTACATCGGCGGGACCCGCTGAAAACGGGCGGCCACTCGGCCCATCGCGGGCCGGAGAATTGCGGGGGGCCGCTGCTAGCGGCCGCCAACTGGCCTGGCGCAATTCCCGCCCCCGCCAAAACCATGGCACCAGAGAATTCGGCAGCCTAAGGGGGCGGGATTCACGCCGCCCCCCGGCCATTCTCTGACCTGGCCGGGGAGAATCCTGCCCATGGTGCTGAAAGGTAAGTGTTACAGCTGTGATTCTTCTTACTGCCCATGTGTGGTCTGCTCTCTAGCTTCCACACAGCGGTCTCATTTTTGGGGAGTGGGGGGCGTTTGTGTGGGGAGGTGGTGGTCTGTACAAAGTCCCTTTAGGCAGGGTGTCCTGAGGGGATCTCCCAATTCCAGGGCTATCTGTGGGGGTCTCCTTATCCCAGGGTTCACTGAGGGGGGTTTCTCTATTACAGAGGTTCCTGGGTGGAACCACCTATTCCCAGGATCCCTGGGGGGAGGGAGGAGGGGGCGGTCACCCTATCATAGAGGTCCCGGGGAGGGGGTCCCCCTATTACAGAGGTCCCCAGTTCTGATCCCGATTTTCCCTGTATCCGATTCCCCGTCCCATCAGGGAACCCATTCCAGGATCCTGGGACTAAGAATCATGCCCTCTGTCCCTTAGGCGCCTGAAGGTTGAACAAGTGCATCATAGTTGCAATGTATTTCATCGCAATGTCTGCTCAAACTGAGAGGAGGCACCTGGGGTATGGGAAATGATTCGCATTGTCCAGGGGCTCACTGTGGATCTTGATGATCGGGGTGCAGTTTTGTGTAGCAGGAGTGGATTGGTAGAGAACTTTTGTTTCCCAACTGTTTAGTTTGAGGCCCATTCTCTCATATTCCTTGGTGAATGCATCGCGGTGGTTTGTAGCTCGGTCTCTGAATGTGCGCATATACAGGTGTCGTCTGCGAATTGCACCCCGATGACAGAGGTTGGGGTGGCCTTGGTTCTGGCCTGTAGGCGTCAGAGGTTGAACAGTTTCCCGGTAGATTAGCTCCACTCCAGCTAGGAGGTTCAGGGTGATGAGGTAGAGGGTAGAGTGTTGCTGCGAGGAAGATGGAAACATGTGTTGGCGCGATAATGCAGTCCTGTTTGACCCCAGTTTTCACACATATTGGGTCTGTGGTGGGCCCGTTGGTGAGGAACATGACATGCATGTCATCGTAGAGCAAGTGGAGAACAGAGACAAATTTCTGTGGGCTGCCAAATGTGAGGAGGATGCTCCACAATCCCTCATGGTTGATAGAGTCGAAGGCCTTTGTGAGATCGAAGAAGGCCATGTACAAAGGTTGACGCTGCTCCCTGCACTTTTCAGCGCTTGTCATGTACTGAAAGTCATGTCCATTGAGCTCTTGATGGGCGGAAGCCCCACTGAGACTCAGGGAGGAGCTCCTCAGCTTTCTCGTGGCGAGTGGGGAAATCCTTCTGTAATTTTCGCAGTCGGACTTGTCTCCTTTCTTGATGATGTTCACAATTAAGGCGTCTCGAAGATCATCCGGCATGCTCTCTTCCTTCCAGACAAGGTGATGAGGTTGTCGATCCTTGTCAAGAATGTTTCTCATCTGCATTTAATACTCTTTCAGGGATTCCATTTGCGCCAGAGGCCTTGTTGTTCTTCATCTGTCGGATCGCTTTTTCGGCCTCATGGCGAATTGGGGTTGCGCTGAGATGGTGGCGGCTAGCATGTAGCGGGATGGTGTCGAGGGCATTTGCATTGAAGGAGATCCTCAAAGTGCTCCCTCCAGTGGGCGTTGACTGTCTCCCTGTCTTACAGTGCCTCTCTGTTTTTGGCTCTCTGTGGGATGGGTCCTGGGTAGTCGGACCTTAGCTGGTTTTAATTGCGCTGAAGAAATCGTCCACATCATGGTTGTTGCCGATTTGCTGAGTCTCCTGTGTTCTTTCCACCCACCATCTGTTCTTTGTTGCACCTTGGCATTCAGTTGCCTGTAGGCTTGTTATCTCACTTGGTAGATTCAGTTCAGGAACCCCTTGCATTCGCAGTCAAGGAGATCCTGGATTTACTGATTGTTGTGTTGGGTGCTCTGCATCCGTGGAACACATACAGGTCACCAACACTTGAAATAGTGCAACACTATTTTATTGAATCATTAACTGTTTAACATACTCTGACTGTGGGTTAACACAATACTAGCTTTAACTAAAGACCTTTGCCTTGTCCTAACCAGTCGATGCACTCAGCACATGGTGAATGTCTGTGCTGCAGGCTGTGAGCTCTGTCCTCCTAGCTAGCTGCAGCTCGAATGAGTGGGAACTCTGATGCCCCCTGTCTTTATAGCGCGTGTGCTCTAACTGGTGATTGGCTGCGGTGTTGTGTGTGTTGATTGGTCCCACTGTGTGTCCATCAGTGTGTGTCTGCACCATGATATACTGGTGTATATTATGACACCCCTTTTTATAAACAAATGTACCTGTGTGACAATGAATAGTGTGTGGTGAGAATGTCCCTGACTACGTGTGTGCGAAATATTTACAGGACTATGTACATAAAACTAAGCTACTTACATGGGAAGGTGTCTGGTGCAGAAAAACAGTGTGTCACAAGAATAACGAGATGAACACTATATACAAACCATGTAAGCGATCAAACGGAAGAACAGAACAAATCAGAAAGTCCATAAGTCCACAAAGTTCACAAATTAAGTCTCTGAGGTGGGTGACGAATTCTGGTTGACCGCTTCAAGGGTGGGTCGGGAGCCGCCGGCTGAGGAGCGGGCTAGACTGCGTCAGAGTGAGGAGGATGCAGAGTGACCGGGATCTCTGCATAGTCCATGGCAGGGTCAGCAGGAGGGAGAGGCGACAGTGGTGGATCACGTAGCGAGCGCAAAACGAGATGAAGGGCGTGTCGATTGCGGCGTAGAATGGAGCCATCCGGTAGATGAACCAGGAACGAGCGGGCGGCCACCTGCCGAAGGACCACAGCGGTTGCAGACCAGCCACCATCCGGAAGATGGACGCGGATGTTGTCATCTGGAGCCAGAGCAGGGAGATCAGTCGCCCGAGCGTCATGAGCCGCCTTGTGCTGTGCACGAGACAGTTGTATCCGTCGAAGGACTGGAACGTGGTCAAGGTCTGGGACATGAATGGATGGCACCGTCGTCCTCATGGTGCGACCCATGAGCAACTGGGTTGGCGACAGGCCAGTGGACAGTGGGGCGGAGCGATAGGTCAGCCAGGCGAGGTAGAAATCGGACCCAGCAGCCTTGCAGAGGAGCCGTTTGACTATGTGGACGCCTTTCTCTGCTTTGCCATTGGATTGGGGGTACAGGGGACTGGATGTCACATGCACAAAGTTGTACCTCCTGGCAAAGTTGGACCATTCCTGGCTTGCAAAGCAGGGGCCTCTGTCCGACATAACTGTGAGTGGGATGCCGTGTCGAGCAATGGTGTCCTTACAGGCACGGCTGACTGCAGACGATGTGATGTCGTGCAACCGTATCATCTCTGGGTAATTTGAAAAGTAGTCCACAATCAGGACATAGTCTCTACCCAGCGCGTGGAACAGGTCGATGCCCACCTTGGTCCAAGGTGACGTGACCAACTCATGGGGCTGCAGAGTCTCACGTGGTTGGGCCGACTGGAAGCGCTGACAAGTGGGGCAGTTAAGCACTGTGTTGGCTATGTCGTCATTAATGCCGGGCCAGTACACTGCCTCTCGGGCCCGTCGGCGGCACTTTTCCACACCAAGATGGCCCTTGTGTAGCTGTTCCAGGACGAGCTGGCGCATGCTCTGCGGGTTGACAATGCGGTCCAGTTTCAGAAGAACCCCGTCTACTACCGCCAGATCATCTCTGACATTATAGAACTGAGGGCATTGGCCCTTGAGCCACCCGGCTGTTAGGTGGCGCATGACACTCTGTAGCAAAGGGTCAGCCGCCATCTTGCGGCGAATTTGGACGAGGCGTTCATCCGTGGCAGGTAGATTGGAGGCCACGAAGGCCACATGGGCGTCAACCTGGCAGGCGAATCCCGCTGGGTCACACGGAGTGTTGACTGCCCTGGAGAGAGCGTCGGCAATGATGAGGTCTTTGCCTGGGGTGTATACCAGCTGGAAGTCATATCGCCGGAGCTTGAGAAGAATACGCTGGAGGCGAGGCGTCATGTCGTTCAAGTCTTTCTGTATTATATTGACCAGCGGGCGATGGTCAGTCTCGACGGTGAATTGAGAAAGTCCGTAGACATAATCGTGAAACTTAACCACACTGGTCAGAAGGCCCAGGTTCTACTTTTCTATCTGCGCATAGCGCTGTTCCATGGGGGTCATGGCGCGTGACGCATATACAATGGGGGCCCATGATGAGGCCTCATCGTGTTGCAGACGCACTGCCCCAATGCCGGATTGGCTGGCATCGGTTGAAATTTTGGTCTCTTTCGCTGGATCAAAGAAAGCTAAGACCGGGGCCTGGTGAGTTTGGTTTTGAGTTCTCTCCATTCGCGCTCGTGGGCAGGGAGTCATTGGAAGTCTGTCGCCTTCCTGACCAGGTTCCTGAGAGCCGTGGTGTGAGAGGCGAGGTTAGGGATGAACTTCCCGAAAAAGTTGACCATGCCCAGAAATCGGAGGACCGCCTTCTTGTCCTCTGGTGTTTTCATGGCTGTGATAGCAGCCACCTTGTCCGCATCCGGCCGCACACCCAACTGGGAGGTGTGGGCCCTGAGGAACTTGAGTTCCGTCTGACCAAAAGAGCATTTGGCCCTGTTGAGGCGGAGGCCCTGCTCACGTATGCGTTTGAACACGCGCTGGAGGCAACTGACATGCTCCTGCGGTGTGGTGGACCAAATGATTATGTCGTCGACATAGATGCGAACACCTTCAATGCCTTCCATCATTTGTTCCATGATCCTATGGAACACTTCTGAAGCAGATATGATCCCAAACGGCATCTTGTTGTAATAATATCTGCCAAAGGGGGTATTGAATGTACACAGTTTCCTGCTGGATTTGTCGAGCTGTATTTGCCAGGATCCTTTTGAGGCGTCGAGTTTGGTGAAGAGCTTGGCGCGAGCCATCTCGCATGTGATCTCTTCGCGCTTGGGAATTGGATAATGCTCCCTCATGATATTGCCATTTAGATCCTTGGGATCAATGCAAATTCTCAATTCGCCGGAAGGCTTTTCTTTACACATACCATGGAACTGACCCAGTCGGTTGGTTCCGTGACTCTGGAGATAACTCCTTGGTCCTGGAGGACCTGCAGCTGCTGCTTGAGGCGGTCCTTAAGGGGTGCTGGGACCTTGCGAGGTGCGTGCACCACAGGCGTGGCATTTTGTTTCAATAAGATCTTGTAGGTATATGGGAGCATGCCCATGCCTTCGAAGACGTCGTGGTGCTGGTCGATGATGGCGTTGAGTTGCGCCCTGAAGTCAGCGTCCTGGAAGGCAGACGTGTCATCGGAGAGAGAGAGTGAACTCTCTTAACGAAGTTCAACAGCTTGCATGCCTACGCACCAAGCAGGGAGTCTTTCGAGGAGCCCACGATTTCAAAACGAGGGATGGCTTTTCGTGACCTGTGCGTCACTTCAAGTTGGCACGAGCCGCAAGCAGCAATGACATTGCCATTATAATCCAATAGTTGGCGGGCTGATGGAAGGATGGCTGGTATGACACGAAGGCTTTGGAAGTCAGACCGCACAATGAGATTGGCGGAGGCATCAGTGTCCAGGCGGAATCGTATTTGGGACCGGTTGGCCTTCAGGGTGGCACACCACTCATCGTCTGGATCGATGCTGTATACCGACAGCGGCTGGTGTCTTTGCTTCGGGGACACCCTGTTTTTTGTCATGACACCGACTCGAAAAGGCGCCTTCGGGTCCTCGGTGTCACTGCTGTGTTGGAGGTCCGCATCGGACTCGGTGACCGTGGGTTGAATTGCCCAAACATTCCTGCGAGGCTGGCTGAAGCGATATGAATTGGCAGGCTGAGCTGCTCGGCAGAAGGCAACATAGTGGCCAAGTCTGCCACATCTTAGGCATTGTCGAGATTTGGCAGGGCATTGCCGTCTTAAATGGGCGGAGCCACAGTTGCCGCACGTCGTAGCGTCAGTACGTTCGCTGCGCCACCACGCATGCGTGGTGCAGTCGTGCGTGGTGCGCACCTGCACATTACGTTTTCCGACGTCGCCGTCCCTTCGTTTGGTGCGCACAAGCGTGGGAGTCTGCGAAAAGCGCGCAAAATGGCCGTCCTCGTCCAGGCTGAGGCCCTGGAGTTGCTCAATCGCTTGGATCCGTTCCGCCTCGTGGGTACCTTGCCGCGCCGTTTCAGCGACTTGGATGTGGGAATACCGACTCGTGGCGTTTACGTGTAGGACACGGGTCTCAATGGCAGTCGCTAGGGTGAACTGCTTTACTTTGAGGAGCTGTGTCGTAGGGGGTCCGACTGAACACCGAAAACGATCTGGTCGTGTATCATGGAGTCGGAGGTGGGCCCGTAGCTGCAAGACTGCGCAAGGATGCGGAGGTGCATGAGAAAGGATTGGAAAGATTCATCCTTACCCTGCAAACGCTGTTGGAACACGTACCGCTCGAAACTTTCATTCACCTCTACGCTGCAGTGAGTGTCAAACTTGAGGAGGACCGTCTTGAATTTTGTTTTATCTTCATCATCCGCAAAGGTGAGAGAATTGAAAATGTGGATGGCATGGTCCCCGGCCGTGGATAGGAAGAGAGCGATCTTCCTGGTGTCCGAGGCATCCTCCCAGTGTGTGGCTTCAAAGAAGAGCTGGAAGCGCTGTTTGAATATCTTCCAGTTGGCCCCTAGGTTACCGGTGATGCGGAGCGGCGGTGGCGGGCGGACGCTGTCCATTTTGCAGGATGACTGAATGCTGGTGGAAGGCAGATCACTTGCAGGTAGGTCTAAGAAGTTCTAATATCCCTCCACTCCTGGTATCTTGATGTGTTGGGTGCTCTGGATCCGTGGAACACATAGAGGTCACCAACACTTGAAATAGTGCAACATTATTTTATTGAATCATTAAAAAAATATATATATATTTATTAAAGTTTCTCAACACAATTTTTCTCCCTTACAAACAATAACCCCCCCCCCTCGTAACAAAAAAAAACTGAGAAATCGCGCAGAGCAAGATATATACATGGCAAAATGATATATTTACACAACTTTCTACACTGGCCCTCACCCGTACGTGCCAGTTTCCCCAACCCTTCATGTTATCTCTTGCTCATCCACCCTCCCAGGCAGTCCCCCCTTTCCCCCCCTCCCCCCCCTCCCAGGACGTCCCCTCCACCTCCCCCCCCCCCCCCCAGGTTGCTGCTGCTGCTGACCGACCTTCCTCTAACGCTCCGAGAGATAGTCCAGGAACGGTTGCCACCGCCTGTAGAACCCCTGCACAGACCCTCTCAAGGCGAACTTAATCCTCTCCAACTTTATGAATCCAGCCATATCATTTATCCAGGCCTCCAGCCTGGGGGGCTTCGCCTCCTTCCACATTAGAAAGATCCTTCGCCGGGCTGCTTGGGACGCAAAGGCCAGAATGCCGGCCTCTTTGGCCTCCTGCACTCCCGGTTCGTCCACTACTCCAAATATAGCTAGCCCCCAGCTTGGCTTGACCCGGACTTTCACCACCTGAGATATTGCTCCCGCCACTCTTCTCCAGAACCCCTCCAGTGCCGGGCATGACCAAAACATATGGACATGGTTCGCCGGGCTCCCTGAGCACCTTCCACATCTGTTCTCTACCCCAAAGAACCTATTCAACCTCGCCCCCGTCAAGTGCGCTCTGTGGACCCCCTTAAATTGTATCAGGCTGAGCCTGGCACACGAGGAGGAGGAATTAACCCTACCTAGGGCATCAGCCCACAGACCTTCCTCGATCTCCTCCCCCAGCTCCTCCTCCCATTTACCCTTAACTCTTCTACCAGCGCTTCCCCCTCTTCTTTCAACTCCTGGTGTATTTCCGACACCTTGCCCTCCCTGACCCATACACCCGAGATCACCCTATCTTGAACTTCTTGTGCCGGGAGCAACGGGAATTCCCTCACCTGTCGCCTCACAAAAGCCCTCACCTGCATATATCTAAAGGCATTTCCCAGGGGTAACTCGAACTTCTCCTCCAGTGCCCCCAGGCTCGCAAACGTCCCGTCGATGAACAGATCCCCCATTCTTCCAATCCCCGCCCGATGCCAGCTCTGGAACCCCCCGTCCATCTTCCCCGTAACAAACCGGTGGTTACCCCTGATCGGGGACCACACCGATGCTCCCATTTCACCCTAGTGCCGTTTCCACTGGCCCCAGATCCTTAGCGTTGCCGCCACCACCGGGCTCGTGGTATACTTTGTCGGCGAGAGCGGCAGCGGTGCCGTCACCAACGCCCCCAGGCTATTTTATTGAATCATTAACTGTTTAACATACTCTGACTGTGGGTTGACACGATACTGGCTTTAACTAAAGACCTTTGCCTTGTCCTAACCAGTCGATGCACTCAGCACATGGTGAATGTCTGTGCTGCAGGCTGTGAGCTCTGTCCTACTAGGAAGCTGCAGTTCAAATGAGCGGGAACTCTGATGCCCCCTGTCTTTATAGTGCGTGTGCTCTAACTGGTGATTGGTTGCGGTGTTGTGTGTGTTGATTGGTCCCACTGTGTGTCCATCAGTGTGTGTTTGCACCATGATATACTGGTGTATATTATGACACTGATCATTTCCATCGAACCAGTCTTAGTGTTTCCTGGTTGAGAGCCTGAGCGTCTCCTCGCAGGTGCTGACTATGGTGGCTTTTACGGCGGATCAGGCGCTGTGGGCATTCTGCGGCTCTGATTCATTGTTTGTCATCGGGCTAGTTGTGAGGCGTTGACTGAGTAGCTTTCTTCTCAGGGTCTTTGAGTCCAGCAACATTAAGGGTCGGTGAATCCCGGGGGGAGGCGCGAATCCCACCCCGCCGCCCCGACGCCGGCTGCCCTATTCTCCCGTGCCATTTTTCTGGCTCCGGCGGGATTTTTGCCACGCCGGTCGGGGGCAGTTGACAGCGGCCCCCCCTGTGGTTCTCCGGGCCCCAATGGGCCGAGTGGCTGTCCAGTTTTGGTCAGTCCCACCAGCGTGATTACTCACCTCATGCACGGCGGGACCTGGCAGGTGAGTGTGCGGGGGCGGTCCTCGGGGGGGGGGGTGGCGCGAGGGAATCTAGCCCGGGGGGGGGGGGGCGCGTTGGTGGCCCACGATGGGGGCCTACCAATCTGCGGGCAGGCTTGTTCCGTGGGGGGACTTCTTTCCTCCACGCCGGGCCCCTGTAGGGCTCCGCCATATTGTCCGAGGGGTGGCCCGGGCAAGAGAGCTTCTGCGCATGTGTGGAAATACGGCGGCCGGTCCACGCATGCGACGGCTGGAGCAGCGGGGACTACTCCGGCGGCAACCTCGCCCCCTAGAAAGGTGAGAATTCCTCACCTTGGGAGACCGTTGGCGCCGGAGTCGTTGACACTGGTTGTCCCGCCGGCGTGGGGACATAGCCCCATTTTCCGAGAATCCCGCCCCAAGTCTCTTGCGGCAGAGTTTTTTCTGCCTGTGCGGCGATCTTTCCATATTGCGATCTGGCTGGTGGGGGGTGAGGTGTTGGGTGCTCTGAGGTACAGACGAACCAACACGGTTGCGATTGGTATGTCATGGGGGGGGGAGCTCAGGGACTGTTTTGGGAGCCTCGGAGATTGGGACACCATTCAAAAATCTCTTGCTACAATGGGGAGTTCCGGCGAGCGGGGCTGCCCACTGTACAAAACGGGGCTATCTGCGGCATTGAATAGCCATGTGTTTCTCGGCACTGTGAGTTCTGGGGAACACGCGACTTAACGCGCTCGCTAGAGGAGTTTGTTCCCTTTTGGGAAAATCGTGCTCGAAGATTTTCTTCTGGTTTGCCTTTCCAGAAGAAGATGTAATGTCACCATCTTTTTTAAGCTGGCTGCCTCCTTCCAGTCGTGTCTTGCTCAGGGCGATGATGCCAATGATGTGGCGTTGGAGATCCCGGGCTATGATGGCAGTGCGACATTCAGGTCTGTTGCTTTTGCCGTTGTCCATAGCGGTCCTGATGTTCCAGATCCTGAAATTAATTTGGGTGGATGAGGTGTGGTTGGGGTGGAAGATGCCTGTACATGAATTCTTTAACTTGGGGTGGTCATTGTATACGAGCCACCACACGTAATGGTTGACATCCTCCTCACAGTTCATAATATTGGCAAGTTTTATATCACCTGGAAATTTAGAAATGTGCTCAGTACACCGAGGTCTAGGCCATTTGTATTAAGAAAAGCAGGGATCATATTACCGACCGCTGGAGAACCCTACGATGAAATTCCCCAAGTCCAAAAACATTATTATCCACAACCTTGTTTCCTGACACTCAGACAATTTTGTATCCATGTTGCTACTGTTCTTTTTATTCTTTGTTCATAGGTCTGTTGTGCAGCATTTTATAAAACACCTGTTGGAAATCCATTTACACCACACCATCAGCATTTCCCTCATCAACTCTGTCTTTACCTCATCAAAATATTCAAGTAAGTTAGTTTTCTGTTATGGTACATTGTAAATCCTTTCTGCACACTATCCAATGCTTCTCTATGCTTTGTGTAATATGGAGGCACAGTACGCTAAGAGTGATCTAAGCAAAGTTCTATAAAAGTTGCAGTTTACTTCTCGGATCATTATTCTCCCAAATAATGGCAAGCAACAGTCCCATTCTGATTGGCAACTGCACCAAACCCCGAGAGTGATGAATGGCTCTAAGTAGAAGATTTCAAGTGATTTTTTAAAAGCAATTCCACCTCATTTTCTGGCAACACTTACACATAGTAACCATAGTAACAAAATGATTTCAACCACTTATTCATCCCAGTCTTGGTCATCAGCGTTTTGGACCATGGACCTGGTTATTTCAATCAGGCGTCTGAGCTCACATCTAGGCATAAGGATTTGTTTCCCATTTGTCAGAGCCTTGCCTATTAATTTGAATGGGCAAGAGATGCTCTAACATGTGTGCCACAATGTGCTTTTGATAAGTGAAGGTTTGCATTAGGAGTGTGAAGGTGAAAAATGTACCCTCTAACCTAATGGGCAAAATCATAAAAGGTGGACTTTCCCAAGCAATTGAGCGAGACAACAGCATACATCATTGCACCAAGTTCAGATGAGACGACACTTATGGACTAAATTGTCTTTCCTATTGTTTGCTGTCTTCTCTCTTCACGGTGGCACAGTGGTTAGCACTGTTACTTCATAGCTCCATGATTCCGAGTTCGATTCCCGCTTGGGTCACTGTCTGTGTGGAGCCTTCACGTGCTCCCTGTGTCTGCGTGGGTTTCCTCCGGGTGCTCCGGTTTCCTCCCACAAGTCCCGAAAGACATGCTGTTAGGTGAATTGGACATTCTGAATTCTCCCTCTGTGTACCCGAACAGGCGCCGGACTGTGGCGACTCGGGCATTTTCACAGTAACTTCATTGCGTTGTTAATGTAAGTCGCGTGTGACAATAATAAAGATTATTTATTTATTACACTTGTGTACATTAGAAATACTTGCATTTCTATAGCACCATTCATGATCTCATGACAACCCCAAATGCTTTACAGCTCATGAAGTGTAGTGACGTTGTAAAGTAAGAAATATAGCAGCCAATTGATACACACAAGATCCACCAAACAACAATCTGGTAATGACCAAATAATGATTTTTTTGTTATGTTACTCGAGGAGTAAATATTTTCCAGAATGCCAGGGATAACTCAGCTTCTTTGAAATTGCACCATGGGATCTCTTACATTGTGACTGGAACAACATAGATCCCTTTCAAAATGGTCTCTGCTGCCTCATCATGGGTAATATTTTTAAATGTGTAAAAGCAGGTGCAATGATTGGAACATTGGGAAGTAGTGTTGGTGTTTATTGAATCATACAGCACAGAAGGAGCCCTTTTGGCCCATTGTGGCTGTACAGGCCCTTTGAAAGACCTATCCAATGAGCTCCAATTTCTTGCTCTTTCCCCATGGTCCTGCAAATGTTTCTCTTCAAGTATATATCCAACCGCAACACCAAAATCTGAGCGCCATGTTTGACGTGAGGAGGATTATGTTCAGCTGTGCAGACCTCTGCAGTGGGATAGCCTGCTGGTATTCACTGTCTAGGTTTTAGTAAAACACCAGGAAGTTAGCCTTGTGTCGGTGAAACTATAGCCCTGTATCTTCATAAGAAGTGGGGAGAAATTGGAGACAGTTTCTAAGAATAAAACAAATACAGGCAATACATTATCATGGTTTTACGACTGGTCACTGGGTTTTATTTCTTCTACGAGCATATCGATTAATGTGTTCAAAGCAGATTAATGACCGTGTTACAATAATGCATAGCTGCATAAGCGCCTCAGCCAGTTCACTGTCAAAGCAAAATAAAGTTCCTCGGTTTTAAGACATCAAATGGTTAATTAATCTGCCTCAGAAATTATACATTGTTCCTCCCACGTCTGATTCGATAGATAGAGAAGACCAGCACCACTCATTCTTTCAAAGGCATGTGTAAGCACAGATGTCATATGTACTGAGGGCACATATTCAACATCAGTTGTTATGTCTTTATGGCTATAAATCGGTGGAGGTAATCATAAACCATGAATTTTTATTTCATTCAAGTTCGATTGCCCTAAGTAAAAATTTAATTTGTCAATTCCCACAAAACAATGCTCCCCGGAGTTGGAGATTGTGCTTCGATAAGGTTAGCGTTATCTAATCTATTGCATTAACATGGGAGCACTGAAATTTCAAAAAGCAAATGCAATATGTCTGTTCTCAGTTTGGGTATCCATGCATATGTCTGTGCGTTTCTGCTTTTAGACCCAGCATTGCTGACAAGATGATTCTATTTCAACAGTGAGTTCAGGCCATTCAACACTCAGTGAGTGAGAGGATACAAAGACCCAGATAGAGCGGAGTGCAATCTAAATGCTCATTCTCAATTGAATCTGGATGGAGTCAGCTACAGTCCCTGTAGCAGATGTTGATTAAGAGGACAAAGCATGCACGATCTTAAAATAAAGAAAGGAAAAGGAACTCACATTTATTTAACAGGAAAGCAAAATACTGCGGATGCTGGAAATCTGGAAAAAAGGAAAATGCTGGGAACAGTCAACAGATCTGGCAGCATCTATGAAGAGAGAAACAGAGTTCATGGGTGGGATTCTCGGTCGGCCAACGCCAAAATCGCGAAATGTGATCGGTCGTGATGCCAAAACCGTGGCGGGTGTCAGGCACACGCCAGAAAGCCATGCTCCGGGGCCACGACAGCGGCGTCAATGCGTTCTACTCCACATGTATAGTAAATGCTGTTCGCATATCATTCTCCGCGATGCTCCGCCTCCACTGGGGGAAATTACCAACGGCGAGTTTCACTTGTGGTTTTAAAAATGAGGAAATGAGGGAGAGTGAGGAAGTAGGACATGCAGAAACTCAACCTTGGGCTGCAGGGGGCTTCCACCAGGCTCGGGGGGCAGTGGGGGGTGAATAGGGGATGGGCCGTGGGGTCGGGATGGCCCCCCCACAGGATCAGGGTGCCCTAGTACGAACAGCCATTGCCTCAGCCTGCAAGGCAGCCACCTTGCTGCGCACCCCACTGACTGCCCACCGTTGTCCATGGTTATGCAGTGTGACACCGGCTGTATGTGTGTGGTAGTCACCATTGTTGTACTATATTGTATATATTGCACTGCATACGAGGGTATTACCGTAAGGCCCCTGTACTACAGGTACGGGGGTAGATCCCTGCCTGCTGGCTCCGCCCACTAGGCAGAGTATAAATGTGTGTGCTCTCCGAACTGCAGCCACTTCGGCAGCAGCTGGAAGAGGCCACACATCTCTGGGTAATAAAGCTTCGATTACTCACTACTCTCGTCTCGTTGTAATTGAGAGTGCATCAATTTATTGCACAGAGATTTTACAAAGGTGGATCTCCGCATCAAGCCTGATCGCCTGCAGCTGCATCCTCAAGCAGACAACGCCAAAAAAGGACTTCGCACATTGGCTAGCTTGCTTTGAAGCATACATCGGATCTGCGACAGACCCAATCCCAGTAGCACAGAAGCTCCAGATTCTGTACACGCGGCTGAGCTCCGATGTCTTTCCCCTCATCCAGGACGCGCCTACCTACGCTGAGGCCATGGCGCTACTGAAGGAGAACTACACTCAGCAGACCAACAAGATCTACGCCAGGCACCTCCTGTCCACGCGGCACCAACTTCCCAGTGATTCTGTGGAAGATTTCTGGCGTGCCCTGCTCGCCCTGGTGAGAGACTGTGATTGCCAGGCCGTTTCGGCCACTGAACATTCTAATCTGCTAATGAGAGACGCGTTCATTATGGGCATAGGGTCGGCCTACATCCGCCAGCACCTCTTAGAAGGGGCTACGCTTGACCTTGCAGCGACCAAGAATAGCGCTCTCGCTCACAGTTGCCTCACGCAAAGTACAGGCGTATGCCCCTGACCGCACGGCCCACCCCTCCTAGGCATCGTGGACCCCGCCAGCAGCCACCCCATCGTGGACCCCATCAGCGACCGCCCCCAGCCAACCCCACGCCTGCGCCGCACGCAGCCAACCAACCCGGGGGACCCAAGTGCTACTTCTGCGGACAGACAAAACACCCCTGGCAGCGCTGCCAAGGCGTGGAGCGCGCTCTGCAAGGCCTGCGGCAAGAAACAACATTTTGCTGCAGTGTGCCAGGCCCGCTCAATCGCCGCTATTGTCCCTGCACCCCCTGCGTGCGGCCAGTGGGCACCGCCATCTTCCTCACCTCAGACCACGTGGGGCCCATGGCGCCGCCATCTTGCTCCCCTCACAACACGTGCGGCCCGTGGGCACCGCCATCTTGCTTGCCTCACAACCAATGGGCAGAGCCATCTTGCCGGCCCCAGGACACGTGCGGCCCGAGGGCGCCGCTATCTTCCCCGCCTCAGGATTGCTTACATTCATCCGAGAAGATCAATGTGGCTTTGGGTCATCATCTCATCTGCAAGCTGCCACCTCCAACAGCACAGAACCCCCTCATTACTACTGTGAGAGTGTCAGCCTGGATTATATATATAAGGCTCTGAAATTGGGACTTGAGAATTGAAGAATGATTTCAAAATCCTGGGGTGGGATTCTCTGAACCTCTGCACCGGAATCGCGCCTGGCGCGGGGGCGGGGAATAGACGTTCACGCCAGAAATCCGGCGAGACGGCGCTTCCGCGATTCTCCGCGGACCCGCCAGTCGTGCATGCATGGTCAACGCAGCGCCGGTCGGGGGCCGTCGAAAGGGTGATTCTCCGCACTCGACGGGCTGAGTCCCGCTGGTGTGGTTCACATGTGGTCCTACCCGGCGGGACCTCGGCATTCTGGCTTCGGGGGCCGTCCTGGTTGGGGGGCGGGGGGGATCCAACACCGTGGGGGGCCTCCACGGTGGCCAGGCCCGCGATCGGGGGCTACCAATCGGCAGGAGTGCTCATTCCGGGGGGGTCCTATGTTCCTCTGTGCCGGGCCCCTGTAAGGCTCCGCCCTGTGCGTGGGGGGCGATGTGGAGACGGCCGTCGCGCGCATGCGAGGACCCGCGTCGGCCATGCAGGGCCACCTTTTGGCGCCGGAGCAACACGCAGCTCTCCGGCGCTATGCTAGCCCCCTGAACAGTGGTGAATTGCTGGGCCAGGATGCCCGTTTAAGCTGGCGTACACCACACCGGTGTTTACGCCGGCGCCAACAAAGGTCTTAATTTACAAATCATGGACTTTCTCCACACAACCCACAATCTTAACTCCACTCCTCTCCTCTCCCTCCAGTTCCCATTCATATCTCCATGACGCAGACTCAGTAAAAATATATCAAACACCAGGAAAAGCTTTTACAGTGCAATATGAGCCCCATAATAATAAATCAACTTTTTTTTAATTTAAAAAAATAATATTTTAAAAAAAGTTTTCGCAAAATATCAACAACAAAATGTAGAAGGAACCCAATAGAATTAAATACAAATCAAAACAAAACAACCCAGTGCCCCCTCCCCGCTATACATCAATAATATATTAACACCCGCCGAAACACATAGCAAATAGAAACACCCCCTCAGATCCCCCAGTATAGACAAACAAAAATAAAATAGAACCCCCCCGGGTAGCTGCTGCTGCTGACCATTGTCTACCGTTCTGCCAGGAAGTCCAAGAACGGTTGCCACCGCCTGAAGAACCCTTGCACCAATCGCCTTAAGGCAAATTTCACCATCTCCAATTTAATGAACCCCGCCATATCGTTGATCCAGGATTCCACGCTTGGGGGCCTCGCATCCTTCCACTGAAGAAGAATCCTTCGCCGGGCTACCAGAGACGCAAAGGCCAGAATTCCGGCCTCTTTCGCCTCCTGCACTCCCGGCTCCGCTGCAACCCCAAATATTGCGAGCCCCCAGCCCGGTTTGACCCTGGATCCTACCACCCTTGACACCGTCCTCGCTACGCCCTTCCAAAATTCCTCCAGCGCTGGGCATGCCCAGAACATGGGTGTGATTTGCTGGGCTCCCTGAGCACCTAACACACCTGTCCTCACCCCCAAAAAACCGGCTCATCCTTGTCCCGGTCATGTGTGCCCTGTGCAGCACCTTAAACTGTATGAGGCTGAGCCTCGCGCACGAAGAGGAAGCGTTCACCCTCCCTAGGGCATCTGCCCATGTCCCCGCCTCGATCTCCTCCCCCAACTCCTCCTCCCACTTACCTTTTAGCACCTCCATCGAGGCCTGCTCCTCCTCCTGGATCACCTGGTATGTTGCCGAGGTCTTCCCCTCTCCAACCCACACCCCCGAGAGCACCCTGTCCTGTACAGTGCGTGGCGGCAGCAGCGGGGATTCCACCACTTACCGCCTGGCAAACGCCCTTACCTGTAGATACCTAAAGGCGTTTCCCGGGGGGGAGCCCGTACCTCTCCTCCAACTCAACCAGGCTCGCGAACTTCCCATCCTTCTTGTGGTACCCCAACCTTCTTTTCCCTGCCCTGTGCCACCCCGAAAACCCTCCATCTATTATCCCTGGGACAAACCGGTGGTTCCCCCATATCGGGGTCCACACCGAGGCCCCTACTTCCCCCTGTGCCGCCTCCATTGCCCCCAAATTTTGAGGGCAGCCGCCACCACCGGGCTCGTGGTATACCTCATTGCAGGGAGCGGTAGCGGCGCCGTTGCCAGCGCTTCCAGACTCGTACCCTCACAAGACGCCGTCTCCAGTCTCTTCCATGCCGCCCCATCCCCCTCCATCACCCACTTGCACACCATCGCCGCATTGGTGGCCCAGTAGTACCCTAAGAGGTTGGGAAGCGCCAGCCCCCGCCCCCCCATCCCTATTCCGCTCCAGGAACACCCTTCACACCCTCGGAGTCCCTCGTGCCCACACATACCCCTTTATGCTCCTGTTGACCCGCCTAAAGAACGCCTTCAGGATAAGAATGGGGAGGCACTGCAACAGGAACAAAAACCTTGGGAGCACCGTCATCTTGACTGACTGCACCCTACCCGCCAGGGACAGCGGCAACGCGTCCCACCTCTTAAACTCCTCCTCCATTTGCTCCACCAGTCTCGTGAAATTAAGTCTATGCAGGGCCCCCTAGCTCTTGGCCACCTGGACCCCCAAATACCTGAAGCTCCTCTCCGCCCTTTTTAGTGGGAGCTCGCCAATCCCCCTCTCCTGGTCCCCTGGATGAACCACAAAAAACTAGCTGTTCCCCATGTTGAGCTTGTACCCTGAGAAATCCCCGAACTCCTTGAGGATCCTCATTGCCTCCAGCATTCCCCCCACCGGGTCCGCCACCTATAGCAGCAAGTCGTCCGCATAGAGCGACACCCTATGCTCCTCCCCACCCCACACCAGCCCCCTCCAGTTCCTCGACTCCCTCAGTACCATAGCCAGAGGTTCAATCACCAGCTCGAAGAGCAGGAGGGACAAGGGACACCCCTGCCTCGTCCCTCGATGCAACCGAAAGTACTCAGACCTCCTCTTGTTCGTGGCCACACTCGCCATCGGGACCTCGTACACCAGCCTAACCCACCTGACAAACCCCTCCCCAAACCCGAACCACTTCAGCACCTCCCACAAGTACCCCTTCTCTACCCTATCGAAGGCCTTCTCAGCGACCATCGCCACCACTATCTCCGCCTCCCCCTCCCTCGCTGGCATCATAATAACGTTCAGGAGCCTCCGCACATTCGCATTCAACTGCCTCCCCTTCACGAACCCCGTCTGGTCTTCGTGGATGTCCTGCGGCACACAATCCTCAATTCTCGTGGCTAAGGCCTTCGCCAGCAACTTGGCATCTACGTTTAACAACAAAATCAGCCTGTAAGACCCACACTGCAGGGGATCCTTGTCCCGCTTCAGGATCATGGAGATCAGTGCCCAGGACGTTGTCAGGGGCAACCCCCCCCCCCCCTCCCTCCCCCCCCTCCCCCCCCCCTCCCCCCCACTCATTGAACGTCCTAACCAGCAACGGGCCCAACAGATCCACATATTTTTTGTAAAATTTGACCGGGAAACCGTCCGGCCCCGGTGCCTTCCCCGCCTGCATGCTCCCTATCCCTTTGGCCAGCTCCTCCAGCCCAATCGGGGCCCCCAATCCCGCCACCAGTCCCTCCTCCACCTTCGGGAACCTCAATTGGTCCAGAAAGCGGCCCATCCCTCCCTCCTCCAGTGGGGGTTCAGACCGATACAGTTCCTCATAAAAGTCCCTGAAGACCCCATTGATGCCAACCCCACTCCGCACCACAATCCCCCCCCTCCCCTTATCCTTAATTCCCCCAATCTCCCTAGCTGCATCCCGCTTCGGAAGCTGATGCGCCAGCAGCCGACTTGCCTTTTCCCCATAATCATAAATCGCCCCCTGGGCCTTTCTCCACTGCTCCTCCGCCTTCCTGGTGGTCAACAGGTCAAATTCGGCCTGGAGGCTACGTCTCTCCCTCAACAGTCCCTCCTCCGGCGCCTCCGCATACCTCCTGTCTACCCTCACCATCTCCCCCACCAGCCTCTCCCTCTTCCTCTGCTCTCTCCTCTCCTTGTGGGCCCTAATGGAGATCAGCTCTCCCCTAACCACCGCCTTCAGCGCCTCCCAGACCATCCCCACTCGGACCTCCCCGTTATCGTTGGCCTCCAGGTATCTCTCTATTCTTCTTCAGACCCGCTCACTCACCTTGCAGCTTACCACTTACCATTACGTACCTGCCGCCATTGTCTGTCACAATGCTCGACGCCTCGAACGACACCCTCTTTCCCACCAAGATTGCCACCCCCCCCCCATTTTTGGCATCCAGTCCCGAATGAAACACCTGGCCTACCCACCCCTTCCTCAATCTTACCTGGTCTGCCACCTTCAGGTGTGTCTCCTGGAGCATGACCACATCCGCCTTCAGCCCCTTCAGGTGTGCGAACACCCGGGCCCGCTTAACCGACCCGTTCAGCCCCCTTACATGCCAGGTTATCAGCCGGATCAGGGGGTTGCCCACCCCCTCCCCCGCCGACTAGCCATAACCCCTCCTCGGCCAGCCACGCGCCCACGCATGGCCCGTTCCCCACGGCGGCAGACCCCCACCCCAACACTCTCTACTCACTCCAGCTCCCCCTTGACCATACCAGCAACAACTCGGTTCCCCCCCACCCCCCACTCCCCCACCCCGTAGCTAGGACCCCTCCTAGCTGCATTGCTCCCCCATTGCACTCCCACAAGTCAACTGCTCCTGTGCCCACTGCATCCATGCTGCCTGGTACCCGCCCGTCACCATCTTGCTCTTCTTCCCTCGCACTTTCTATGGTTTCACCACCACTTTTTATTTCGTCATCCCGCTCCTGGTACTTGACAGACTGGCGGTGGGCCTTCCCCAGGGATCAAGAACACAAGGGGCAGCAATCTTGCCCACCAAGAGCTGTCAGCCAAATAGAGGTGACAGCTCTATTGAATGGAAGTACCACTGGGGAAATTGCTGCCAGTGCACCCACCCAAGGCCTAGGGTCATTGCTGGATCTTGGGCCAGAAGTGAGTGATGGTGGGAAGGGGGTCACGGTATTGGGGTCACAGGGGACAAGTTCAGATGGGCATCGGGAGCAAGGGCAGGAAATGATTTTCAATGGAGGCCCTCATTCCTTATGCAGGTCCCTCGTTCAGGTACTGAGTGCCTTTGAACGAGGGACTGCCCTGGGCACTCGCAGGCAAACACCTGATAGTTTGCTTGTTGGGCTCCCCATATGGTGAGGCCTCTTCCTGCTTCTAGTTGTGTGAGATTAGGCCCTCAAGTGACCATTAATTGGCCTCTTCAATGCATCAGTTGGCAGTGGGAGGGCTATCTATGGGCCCTCCTGCCATGGACTTGATTGAGGTGGAGATGGGAAGTTGGTGGGGGCCTGTCATACTCCTGCCTGATTGAATCCCCCACCCATCCTCTTATCAAAACTCGCCACCGGGGAGAGCATTAAGTTCTGTGTGATTTCTTTATTAATTGCAAATTCACTCATGGGGCGTCAAGAGTTAATTTTCAATTTTGGATTACGTAAAGCAAAAACTCATCCTTTTCTGACTGCCTCAGTTCAGTCTGAATTGTTGATAAGCAGGAGCTTTAGTTACTAAGCAACATCAGAAAGAGAAGCAAATGATTTGAAATGCCTTTAAATAACCTTCTACTGACTTGAGTTTGGAGTTTGAATCTGTCGGAACTATTCTTTTCTACATTCACAGACGTTGTTAGGAGTTGAGATTGACTAGAGGCTTTATAAGTTTCATCTAATATTTTTTCAGCTTCCCCATGTTTTCGGTAAGCCTACTTTTATCACCTCTAATTTAATCACCTCATTTCCTGACACTCGAGAGAACATGGCTCCAGTCATCCTTTTGTCTTAGCCGCATAACCATTCTTCACCTCTGAGCCGATGCAGCGAGGGAGCCTGAAATTCCTGGAACCCCATCCCTTTTCATTGGGTAGACAACCAAGGGAGTGTCACAGAATGGCATCGGTGTCTGTTCATTTTGAGCAAATAGCCGCACCCATAAGAATTGGAACAGGGTTAAGACTGGAGTGGACTGACTGGTTGCATCTCGTCAAGGCTCCTTTGGGATAAGCTTCCAAATCCGTGACGTCTACCATCCAAGAAGTACAAGGGCAACAGATGCATGGGAACACCACCACCTGCAAGTTCCCCTCCAAGCCACACACCATCCTGACTTGGAGCTCTTTTGCCTTCCTTCATTGTCGCTGGGTCAAAATTCTGGATTATAACACTGCGGGTGTACCTACACCTCATTGCTGTGAATCAAGAAGGCAATTCACCACCACCTTCTCAATGGTAATTAGGCATGAGCAACAAAAATGTTGGCCTAGCCAGTGACGCACACATCCTGTGAAGTAATTTTAAAAATGCTTTGCCTTGTAGTAACTACAGGGCTAGGGAGAGGTCTACAGGGGCTTTGGGCCCTGAGTATTATAGGGTAGTGGAAAGCATCAAAATGAAGCTCACACTGTCGTTCAGTTATAACGGCCAATGGCTAATGATCAGGAAGTGGACCATTTTTAGCCCCCTCTCTCTCTCTCTCTTTTGAAGCCAGCTGTACAACAACAACTTTCATTTGTTTAGCACCTGTAAATTTGCAAAATGTTTCAAGATGTTTCATTGGAACATAATGAAACATAAATTGATTACACTGGACTGAAGAAGGAGATAGTAGGACAGATGTGTGATGATATGCATAATGCAAGTTTGTACATAATGTTATGCACAACCTCCGACCACTAGGTGGCTGTAAACCTATCACGTGGCCTGTGATCTCGGAGTTGGTCATGCTGGGAGACAGCCATATTTGCAGTAGTTCCACAATATTTGTTTAGTGTTTGTCGTTTATTATTTTATTTATCCTAGTTTTTTTATCACGCAGTTGTTTTACAATAAATTATTTTAAACGACATGTTCTGTAGTTCATCATTCACTTTGGCCAGTCTACAGAACTGACAAGGTGGTCAATGAAGTTTTTTTAATGAGCATTTTAAAAGAGGTGGAGAGGTTTGAGGGAGGGATTTCTTGGCACACTATCCTGACTGTTGATGGCACGGCCACCAATGGTGGGGCGAAGGAAATATAAGATGCAGAAGAACACAGGAGAAAACGGAGGTCTTGGAGGGGTATGGGTAGGGGGTCACAGAGATAGGAAAGAATGAGGCCATGTAGGGGTTTGCACATGAAGATGAGAAATTTACAATTGAGGTGTTCCCGGACCGGGAACCAATATAGGACAGTGGTGATGGGTGAATGAGATCCGATAGGAGTTAAGATGGAGGCTACAGAGTTTTAGATGAGCCAGGGTTCATGGTAGACCAGGCGAGCATGGGAATATTTGAGCTGAGAGGTGGCAAAATATGGATGAGTTTGCAAAATATTCTTGTCATCCTGGCTGATATTAGATGACTTAGTGTGAGCTATGAATTGAACCTGGGACCTTACCTATCATTATGGTTGTACCTCACAAAACAGTAAACTACTCAGGGGACTAAATCCAAGACAGGCAAGTAACCTGTCCCATCATGTCACTTCATCTCCGATTTCAGCATGGGTTAAGACTTCAAACGAAACAATTGAACGCCACAGCACAACAGCGCTCTGTACTCAAGTGAAAAAAATGACCTTGACTCTGCCCAAGGCCTTTTTGCAGTGATAATCCATTGTTTTATACATCAGTGCCACAGGTTCACAGATAACAGTTTCTCTCAGATCCTCCAAAGGATAAAGCAGATCGGAGCAATCAACCAAAAGCTAAAGATCAAAGGGTCTCGAATTTCCATGTTCAGTCAATTAGATTTGTTCAGTCTCCAATCCCACTGGAGGACTGGTGTTATTTCTTAAAAAGCACAATTAACCTCAAATTAGAGATAGGAAACATCATCAACGTAAACTCGTAATATTGGCGTCCTTCTTCGAAAGCAGATAAATAAATTGAACCAAGGTCAAGCAATAGGCATCAGCTATAGAGAAGCAATATCAGCAACCTCTGATTAATGTCAGATAATTTTACTGATCTGCAATAGAATTGGTGAAAAGGCCAGCTGATTTAAGTGAATCTTGGAGATAGTCATTGAAGATGGTCAAAAACCTGGAAGACAACACTTTCGGTGCTGCAGAGGGAGCAATACAAGGTAAGGCCAGGGTTAAATTGCAGAGATCAGAACGGGAGGTGAGTGTTCTTGAATTTTGTTTGATTACCCTCAGGGAGCAGGTGGTATTTATACAATACTTTCCTCTTTGAGATTAAATATGCGTAATATACGGTAGAATGCTCCCGTTATGTAGCAGTAGCACCCTGAGGAAAGAGCGATCAAAGAATAATAAAGTTGAACATGATTTGTGCGTCAGAAATACTGAATACCAGGAGTAAGGTAAATAAAATGAAATACCGGGCAGCACGGTAGCATAGTGGATAGCACAATTGCTTCACAGCTCCAGGGTCCCAGGTTCGATTCCGGCTTGGGTCACTGTCTGTGCGGAGTCTGCACGTCCTCCCCGTGTGTGCGTGGGTTTCCTCCGGGTGCTCCGGTTTCCTCCCACAGTCCAAAGATGTGCAGGTTAGGTGGATTGGCCATGCTAAATTGCCCTTAGTGTCCAAAATTGCCCTTAGTGTTGGATGGGGTTACTGGGTTATGGGGATAGGGTAGAGGTGTGGGCTTGGGTAGGGTGCTCTTTCCAAGAGCCGGTGCAGACTCGATGGGCCGAATGGCCTCCTTCTGCACTGTAAATTCTATGATCTATAACTGTCTCTGTTAAATGAGGAACCAGTTAAGGAAAGTAGAAGGAGAGTACTGCATCCAGTCCTGGGCATCGTGGTTCAGGATGTATATATCGGCCTTGGAGGGAATGCAAGGTAGGTCCAGCAGAATGATACTGGAGATAAAAGAGCAAAATTATGATGACAGGTATGCAGATGGGGCTTAAATATCCTTTAGTATGAAAGATTAGAGTTGATCTAATTGAGCTGTTCAGGATAATTAAATGATTTCATAGACTAGACAGAGACTGTTTCCCTGTGTGTGGGGAGTCCAGAATGAAGGGACATTTAGAAAAAGACCTTGAGGGATGAAGTCAGGAAATACCACTTCAGACAAAGGACAGCGGAAATCAGGAATTGTCTCTCCCACAAAAAATGTTTCAAGCTGGTGGGGTCAATCGGAAATTCAAAAAGTGAGATTGATGACGTTTTATTTTACAAGGAGACTAAAGGGGTTCGGGAACCAAAGCAGGTTGGTTGCTTTAAGATACAGATCGCCCATGATCTGATTGGGTGATGAAACAGATTCAAGGGGCTCAGCACCACAGCTAAACCCAAACATGTCTTCACCCGATGCCCACATCGGAGCATTTGGAAGGACCACCTTTCACAACCTCAGGACATCTGAAAATTCTTCAGAGATGCCCAAGTGCTTTTGAAATGTAGTCAATGTTGTATTGTGGGAAATCAGTAACTAATCCGCACACAACAAACTGACCGTCAAAATTAATCTGTTTATTTTGAGAGATAAATATTGGTCAGTACGAAGATGCTAAACCTTGTGTTGCTAAGCTGCGCCTCTCCCGCACCACAACCCGGCCCCGAACCCGGCCCCCGCCCCCCCCCACAAATCGGCTCCACCACCCAGCAGCCACCCATGCCCAGATTGTCTGGGTCCCCTCCCACTATCATCAAGTACAGGTGTGACCTGCACCCCCTCCCTTCCTCCTCCCTCCCCCCTCGGACCCCCAATATACGCACCTATAACAAGGGAACGCCCCGTGGAGACTCCTGCATTATGTCTTTTAACCATTAAGTTCTGTAGTTAAGAAGGGCTAAATGAATACCTTAATTCTTTTTCATCAATTCCTTGAATGTTCACATTCTTTCTGCTTCTCCATTCAGCTGAGAATATCTAGGTGAACGTGTCACATGCGTGAATCCATGGGCGGAATTTTATGGCTCCTCCTGATCTTTTAGGCCATTGAAGGCAATGGATTTTTGAATGGCTCACTGCATTTTACGGCCTCTCTCCCACCGTGATGGGGTCATAAAACCCCGTCTATATTCTTGCTCATAGTTGTGGAACAGCTCGTTAGCAAACTGAAGTCTGTTCTCTAACACGACAATGTCCAGGATACCATGTGTTGCAGAGATTCCTCTTTGTTATGCAATGACTGCCTCTCCCATTGTGTAATGCAATCTTCTCACTTCAAACCACCTGGAGTAGCAATCAATGATAATGCTGAAAACTTTGGCTTCAAACTCAAATAATTCCATTCCCAGGCACTGCCATGGTCTCAATAGACAATCGGAGGGTGCTAGTGGTTGGTTCTGTTGTTGGATATTCGCTGCACGTGATGCAATTTGTGATTAACTCTTCATTGGAGTGACTGATGACTGGCCACCAGACTGACTGCTGGATTCTTGCTCTACATTTCACTTTTCCCATATGACTTTGATGGATTTTCTGAAGAATGTTGAGTCAAAAGACCATCAGTGAGATTCAGCAACCTCAAATCGGGCTCCACGCCGGACACTGGGCTGATTGCGAGTCACACGACTCGCTCCGTCCGGCACAGTCTGGATCTCGCCCTCCGGACAGTGGGGCCTTGCCTATTAGAGAAGGTTTAGTGAGGTTCCCAGGGGCTTTTGCCATGGTTTGGGGGGTTGAGGAGGGTGTCGATAAAGTGGGGGGCCTGAAAGTTGGGACTGTGGGGGGGGGGGGGGGGGGGGGGGTGAGTGATCGGGGCTACCGATCAAACTGCCATCCCAATCTGGAAGAGGTGAGCCCAGCTCGCCAGCGGGAAATCACTTTAAGTGCGGCCTCAGTGGAGAGAAACTCCTGAGGCCAAACGAAACAGCAAAGTGCCATTGAAGAATACGGTGTTTCTGGGTGCTACAGCCGCCGAGACCGACCTGCTAAATGCGCCTGACAGCGGATGTGGTTTAAAGTTTGTTGAATCGCTCCCCATAATTTCTGGTGAAGTGGCAACTGAGGTCGGTTTGCCACTTCACTCATAATTGTTTACATTAAAATCCAGGCCATCTGACTCAGGACAGGTAAGATCCGTGCAGCACAGTGCAGTCCTGGGCCTACCGTCAAGGGCTGTCGAGTAGATTATAAGTAAACCACGCACTATTTTTTATGGTATTAGTGTTGTAAACAAGATAAGTTTAAAAATCCAGGCCAGGGAGAAAGAAAGTATAAAAAGTGAGGTGGGAGAGGAATTTGGGGGTCAGAGGTCAGTCGAGGGGAGACCGTGGGATCAGTTGCGGTGGGGTGAGGGGGCTATTTGGTCAAGGGATCTAAACAGTTTGGGGGTTCAAGAGGTGAGTTGGGGGGTTGTCAGCCGGAGAGGGGAGGGGTCAGTTTGGGAAGTCTGTTGGAGGTCCATCAGTTGGGGTAGGAGGATCAGTTGGAGGAGTGTCAGTCAAGAGACAAAGGGGTCGGTCAGGGTTCAGCAGCGCATTTTTGGGGTACCTCACAGATACACTGCCCTGGAGTCCTGAAGTTATGGGCCAAAGTGTTTGTGGGATGACTGGTCTGTCATTAAAAACTAAAAAATGATCATTGATTGTGAGGTGTTTCCACTGTTCAAAGTATTGATGGAGTACTGCATTGTTAGGATTATATCTTTTATTTGGATGCATTTGTCACCCTGGTTTTGCTCTTGCTTAATCTCTGGTAATGACTTCTCTGTGGCTGGTAAGTGTATGATAATGAGTGAAGTATATGCTTCCACTTCCTCAATTAAATTTACATCTCCCAGCTTTCATGGCATTCGTGATAATGCATTTGCTGCTGCCCAGTGTTTGTACAAAGAGAGGAAGATTGGTGCCCTATTTATTTTATTTCATCAATTGGGCTGAGACAGAGGTGGGAGTGGAACCAACAAGAACTATTGTGGACTTTATTTTTCTGGACCTCCCCTGGGCTGAAGATCCCATCCTCTCACCCATCAACTGCGTAATAGGAAGGCTGGTGCCTTACTTAACAGCGGGATAAGACTGGAGTGGGAGTGGGACATACAGGAACCACCGTGGATTGTATTTTGCTGGGCGTTTCCGGGCTGAAGTCCCTGTTCTGCCACCCACCAGCTGCACGGAAGACTTTTCAACACCAGCCCACTCTCCTCTCCACTGAACCTGGGGCATGGCCCATCCTTTGAATCCCACCCTCCTGTGTCTCCCTCTTGTGCCTCCCTACCCTCTGTCCCCTCTGTGACTTGCTCCCTCACTCCTTAAACCTATCACCAAGGTGAGACCACGGAGACCTTGCTCCGCCCCCCCCCCCCCCCCCCCCCCATACATCGTAATGCAACATAAACAGGTCACATTGGGAAAAGACGTTCACAGTGAAGAAAGAACAAAGAACAAAGAAACGTACAGCACAGGAACAGGCCCTTCGGCCCTCCAATCCCGTGCCGAACATGCTGCCCGACTAAACTACAATCTTCTACACTTCCTGGGTCGGTATCCCTGTATTCCCATCCTATTCATGTATTTGTCAAGATGCCCGTTAAATGTCACTATCGTCCCTGCTTCCACCACCTCCTCCGGTAGAGAGTTCCATGCACCCACTACCCTCTGTGTAAAAAACGTGCCTCGTACATCTACTCTAAACCTTGCCCCTCTCACCTTAAACCTATGCCCCCTAGTAATTGACCCCTCTACCCTGACGAAAAGCCTCTGACTATCCACTCTGTCTATACCCCTCATAATTTTGTAGACCTCTATCAGGTCGCCCCTCTACCTCCGTTGTTCCAGTGAGAACAAACCAAGTTTATTCAACCGCGCCTCATAGCTATTGCCCTCCATACCAGACAACATTCTGGTAAATCTCTTCTGCACTCTCTCTAAAGCCTCCACATCCTCCTGGTAGTGTGGTGACCAGAATTGAACACTATACTCCAAGTGTGGCCTAACTAAGGTTCTATACAGCTGCAACATGACTTGCCAATCCTTATACTCAATGCCCCGGCCAATGAAGGCAAGCATGCCGTATGCCTTCTTGACTACCTTCTCCACCTGTGTTGCCCCTTTCAGTGACTTGTGGACCTGTACTCCTAGATCTCGCTGACTTTCAATACTCTTGCGGGTTCTACCATTCACTGTATATTCCCTACCTGCATTAGACCTTCCAAAATGCATTACCTCACATTTGTCCGGATTAAACTCCATCTGCCATCTCTCCGCCCAAGTCACCAAACAATCTAAATCCTGCTGCATCCTCTGACAGTCCTCATCGCTATCCGCAATTCCACCACACTTTGTGTCGTCTGCAAACTTACTAATCAGACCAGTTACATTTTCATCCAAATCATTTAGATATACTACAAACAGCAAAGGTCCCAGCACTGATCCCTGCGGAACACCACTGGTCACAACCCTCCAATTAGAAAAGCATCCTTCCATTGCTACTCTTTGCCTTCTATGACCTAGCCAGTTCTGTATCCACCTTGCCAGCTCACCCCTGATCCTGTGTGACTTCACCTTTTGTACTAGTCTACCATGAGGGACCTTGTCAAAGGCCTTACTGAAGTCTATATAGACAACATCCACTGCTCTACCTGCATCAATCATCTTTGTGACCTCCTCGAAAAACTCTATCAAGTTAGTGAGACACGACCTCCCCTTCACAAAACCATGCTGCCTCTCACTAATACGTCCATTTGCTTCCAAATGTGAGTAGATCCTGTCTCGAAGAATTCTCTCCAGTAATTTCCCTACCATTGAAGTAAGGCTCACCGGCCTGTAGTTCCCTGGATTATCCTTGCTACCCTCTTAAACAGAGGAACAACATTGGCTATTCTCCAGTCCTCTGGGACATCACCTGAAGACAGTGAGGATCCAAAGATTTCTGTCAAGACCTCAGCAATTTCCTCTCCAGCCTCCTTCAGTATTCTGGGGTAGATCCCATCAGGCCCTGGGGACTTATCTACCTTAATATTTTTTAAGACGCCCAACACCTCATCTTTTTGGATCTCAATGTGACCCAGGCTGTCTACACACCCTTCTCCAGACTCAACATCTTCCAATTCCTTCTCTTTGGTGAATACTGATGCAAAGTATTCATTTAGTACCTCGCCCATTTCCTCTGGCTCCACACATAGATTCCCTTGCCTATCCTTCAGTGGGCCAACCCTTTCCCTGGCTACCCTCTTGTTTTTTATGTACGTGTAAAAAGCCTTGGGATTTTCCTTAACCCTATTTGCCAATGACTTTTCGTGACCCCTTCTAGCCCTCCTGACTCCTTGCTTAAGTTCCTTCCTACTTTCCTTATATTCCACACAGGCTTTGTCTGTTCCCAGCCTTTTAGCCCTGACAAATGCCTCCTTTTTCTTTTTGACGAGGCCTACAATATCTCTCGTTATCCAAGGTTCCCGAAAATTGCCGTATTTACCCTTCTTCCTCACAGGAACATGCCGGTCCTGAATTCCTTTCAACTGACACTTGAAAGCCTCCCACATGTCAGATGTTGATTTGCCCTCAAACATCCGCCCCCAATCTAGGGTCTTCAGTTCCTGCCTAATATTGTTATAATTAGCCTTCCCCCAATTTAGCACATTCATCCTAGGACCACTCTTATCCTTGTCCACCAGCACTTTAAAACTTACTGAATTGTGGTCACTGTTCCCGAAATGCTCCCCTACTGAAATGTCTACCACCTGGCCGGGCTCATTCCCCAATACCAGGTCCAGTACCGCCCCCTCCCTAGTTGGACTGTCTACATATTGTTTTAAGAAGCCCTCCTGGATGCGCCTTACAAACTCTGCCCGTCTAAGCCCCTGGCACTAAGTGAGTCCCAGTCAATATTGGGGAAGTTGCAGTCTCCCATCACCACAACCCTGTTGTTTTTACCCTTTTCCAAAATCTGTCTACCTATCTGCTCCTCTATCTCCCGCTGGCTGTTGGGTGGCCTGTAGTAAACCCCCAACATTGTGACTGCACCCTTCTTATTCCTGATCTCTACCCATATAGCCTCACTGCCCTCTGAGGTGTCCTCCCATAGTACAGCTGTGATATTCTCCCTAACCAGTAGCACAATTCCGCCACCCCTTTTACATCCCCTCTATCCCGCCTGAAACATCTAAATCCTGGAACGTTTAGCTGCCAATCCTGCCCTTCCCTCAACCAGGTCTCTGTAATGGCAACAACATCATAGTTCCAAGTACTAATCCAACCTCTAAGTTCATCTGCCTTACCCGTAATACGTCTTGCATTAAAACATATGCACTTCAGGCCACCAGACCCGCTGTGTTCAGCAACTTCTCCCTGTCTGCTCTGCCTCAGAGCCACATTGTCCCTATTCCCTAGTTCTCCCTTAATGCTCTCACCTTCTGACCTATTGCTTCTGTGCCCACCCCCCTGCCATACTAGTTTAAACCCTCCCGTGTGACACTAGCAAACCTCGCGGCCAGGATATTTATGCCTCTCCAGTTTAGATGCAACCCGTCCTTCTTATATAGGTCACATCTGCCCGGAAGAGCTCCAAGTGGTCCAGATAACGGAAACCCTCCCTCCTACACCAGCTGTTTAGCCATGTGTGTAGCTGCTCTATCTTCCTATTTCTAGCCTCACTGGCACATGGCACAGGGAGTAATCCTGAGATTACAACCCTAGAGGTCCTGTCTTTTAACTTTCTGCCTAGCTCCCTGAACTCCTGCTTCAGGACCTCATGCCCCTTCCTGCCTATGTCATTAGTACCAATATGTACAACGACCTCTGCCTGTTTGCCCTCTACCCGTTCGGAGACATCCTGGACCCTGGCACCAGGGAGGCAACATACCATCCTGGAGTCTCTTTCACGTCCTCAGAAGCGCCTATCTGTGCCCCTGCCTATAGAGTCCCCTATTACTATTGCTCTTCTGCGCTTTGTCCCTCCCTTCTGAACATCAGAGCCAGCCGTGGTGCCACTGCTCTGGCTGCTGCTGTTTTCCCCTGATCGGCTATCCCCCCCGACAGTATCCAAAGGGATATACCAGTTCGAGAGGGGGACAACCACAGGGGATTCCTGCACTGACTGCCTGCCCTTTCTGTGGTCACCCATTTCTCTGCCTGCACCTTGGGTGTGACCACATTTATATAACTGCTATCTATGACGCTTTCCGCCACCTGAATGCTCCTAAGTGCATCCAATTGCTGCTCCAACCGAACCATGCGGTCTGTGAGGAGCTCCAGTTGGGTGCACTTTCTGCAGATGAAGCCATCCGGGACTCTGGAAGCCTCCCGGACCTGCCACATCTCACAGTCAGAGCACTGCACCCCTCTAACTGACATTGCGTCAATTAATTAGTAAATTAAAATTAAAAGTAAATTTAAAAAAAAAAAAGTTACTTTTAGCTATCTGTTTCCGAGCACTAGATTTCTGCTATAAATGTGAAAGCTAAATATAGTACTCTCCGATCTCTGGCTTAGATACCCCTCTAAATTATAATTATGTAATTATGTTTAATTAGTTACCAATGCTTACTTTTTAAAATTTAGTGTAGATTCCCAACCAGCCACTCAGGTCACAGCTTTTCTGTGACGTCACTTCAGCGCCCCCCCCCCCCCCCCCACACACACACACACACAATTTGAAAGGGTAATAAAAGTAAAAATGAGTAAAAATCACTTACTTACCTTCTGAGGGTCTCAGATGTTCTCAGGTTCTCTCCCTGACAGAGACTGCTCCTCCTCCTCCGAATGGCTCCCGAAACTAGGCCGCGATCTTTTTAAATCTCCGCTCCAACTCGCAGTTCCCGCTCTTTTTAAATCTCCGCTCCGACTCGCAGCTCCCGCGCTTTTAAAATCTCCGCTCCTACTCGCAGCTCCTGCACTTTTTAAATCTCCGCTCCTACTCGCAGCTCCCGCGCTTTTTAAATCTCCGCTCCGACTCTCAGCTCCTGTTCTTTTTAAATCTTTTTAAATGGGTGGGACCTACCTGTCAGTGGACCCTTTGGAAGCCACCACCGAGAGGGTCACCCTCTCGAACATCACGCGCTTCATCCCCATGGAGCTCCTCCTCTCCCCATCTCCATCTATGGGGGTGGTGCCACTCCCGCTCGGTCTCAGGGAAGCCTCCTTCAGGCACATCCTTGTCCGGCGCCAGGTCTTCCATCAGCCTGGCCTGGGAGGAGGTGTTAGAGGGAACTTTGAAATCCCCTACAGGGATGAAACCTCCTGAGTCTTTTGCTCCACAGACTGCGAGTAGTACCACACAATTTGCAAAAATTTCCCCGCATCCAAGACTCCCTCATGCCCTTCATTGGGTAGATCCTCATCCCAATGGAGAACTCAGGGATTTCCTCATCACAAACCGCAGTCATCAGGATCGAGTGCAGCTAGCCTTTGACCGCTGATTGGACTCGGCCCTGCTCGTCTGGTCTTCGCATGCCTATGCAAAAGGGATGCTGGACATGGGCCAGAGTGAGCAGTGCCAGCTGAGTGGCTTCCTCGCTGGGCACATGAGGGGGCGGAGGGGCACATGCTTCTTCTGAGCACTAAGTGGTAACGGTGGCACAATATTTCTGACATGGAGGTGACCATAGCCAGTCTCATCATCAACAGCAGCAGAGAAGCGCTCTGCAGATTCCGGAACTTTTCGGTCTTCCAGGATGGGAATTAGGCAGTGTGCTTCTTGCAAGAAACTCACACTGCTCCAGGAGATGAAGCCATGTGGCTCCTGGAGTGGCGGGACGGCAAGTCTACATGAGTCACCTGGCCTCACATTCACTCGGGGTGACTATCTTGTTGGCCCCACATTTTCAACCCAAAATCTTGGGGGTCAAGTGGCCTGTGCCAGGCTGATTGCTGCACTTGAAGGTCCACAAAGGGGGCATGTGCTTCACTTTGTGAATGTGTACCATCCCCTTCTGAGCTAGCAGTAAACAACTTTCTTCGAGCAAGTGTCCATTCTTCTTGGCAGCATCGCGTGGGTGAGTGCATTGTCCTCATGGGTGATTTTGGGACATGGCCTGTCACCTGGACAGGCCTTGATCCACCTTGTTGTTATCTGGCAGCAAAGCTGACCACTTGAGGTCCTTCCAAGGAGTGGTCCCCCACTTAACCTTGGGGACCTTGGGTAGACGGTGTTGCACGCAGCAGTCCCATGCAACCGTCATTTGCACTGGTTCACGGACTCCCACGATGCATGCCTTTTTTGCGGCCTTGTGGAGTCCGTGGACCCTGTCTATGTTAAGTGTTTTAGGCTGCACCACCTTTTAACTTTTTTGTCAAACCTCTTATTACAGTTTTGTTTGCACTTCAGCCCCATGCTTCAGATCTATGAGTACCCAGTGTGGAGAGGGGTGTTAGACGAGGAGGAGTTCCTCATGAACCTACTCCTGGACCTGGTAAAACTTGCCATTAACAGGTCCAGGCAGCGGTCGACCTAGGGGGTCATCCAGCCTGACTGTTTGCCCATCTTCCACATCTTCATTTGCGGCCGGATATCCCTGGAAAGGGAGGATGTGGTATCCGCAGGAACCATTAAGGACATCCGTGCCTGGTGGGCACCGCAGGTTCTGGGGTGCTTTATGGACCCTTTTATTCACTTTTGTTTTAATGCTTTTAGGTTTGATTTGCTCTGTTTCTGTTTAGGGCAATGCCCCTTTCAGGAACGGCCCCTTTTAATTTGTCCCTCAGTTTGTTGATTTAGTTTAATTAGTTGGAACCTAAAATAGTTCAATAAAATTTACATCTCCCAGCTTTCATTGGTATTCTTGCCCATTCATTTGCTGTTGCCTAGTATTTCCCTTGAATGTACTCAGTAACTGAATTATATCTCATGACTCTCAGTCTAAAATGTTGAATTCTAGGTGGCATTTTTGCAATTTCCTTTAGGTAGAAGAGTTACTGAACATTAACCCTTGATATACTCAAAGAACTTCTTGCCGGCCTATGTGGCTGTTAACATTTCTTTCTCACTGGTCGTATACCTCTTCTTTTTGTCTATGAGAGAGCTAGCGGCAAAATAAACTGGTCTTTTTTGCCCATCTTTTTGAACTCAGTCAGCACCTTTCCCAAGCCTGTAAATGATGTATCCGCTGCTACAATTGTTAGCAACTCTGGGTCACAGTGCACTAGAATTTCTGGTGCAGATTTTTGATCTTGTCTAAAGCATTTTGCTGATCCAAATTCAAACACCACTGTTGAACTTTGTCTCAACAGCTGTCGTAATGACTAGTTGATTTCCCCCAAGTTTTGTAGGAACTTGCCTTCATGGTTGAATATTCCAAGGAACCTTTCTAATTTTGTGATTTTTTTAGGCTGTGCGAATTCTCTAATTGCCTTGGTTTTCTGTGGGTCGGCTGTAATTCCTGAAGCTGCAACAGTGTGACCTATATGGGCTTTGCAAATTCACATTCATCGTTTAATGTCAAACCTTCTTGTAGGACTTTGAGAACTGCTCTCACTCAAGAGCCATGTTCTTCCCAATATGAACCATGTGCTGTACAAGAATGTTGTTCATATGCTATATTACTCCTTCCATGCCTTCCAGGGCCTGAGACATTATTCTTTGGAATCTCTCAGGTGAAGAAGCAATTCCCAATAGTAACCTGTTGAAACAATAATGAGAAAATGAGGTGATAAAAGTAGGTAACAATCTGGATTCTTTGTCTCGTGGCAACTGCCAAAAGCTGCTGTCAGCACCCAATTTTGTGAAGAGGGTGCGTTTTGGTCAAGTATGTCATCCACTGATGCCATTGGGTGGATCTCGAGCTCTACTGACTTGTTTAATTGAATCAAGTCTGCACTGATTCGAATTGAACCATTAGGTTTTGATACTGTGACCACTTCAGAAAACACTTTTCAATGTGTTCAATATCGTTCTTAACTATGGGTGAGAGACCTTCCTCACTGTGAAGAGACATATAAGCTTACCATTCACCCTTAGTATTAAGCTCCGATGGTAACTCTATAAAGGCAGCATGGGGGCACACTAGGTAGACTTGCTGTCTCACAGCGCCAGGGACCTGGGTTCAATTCCGGTGATTGTCTGTCTGGAATTTGCACGTTCTCCCCGTATCTTTGTTAGTTTCCTCCGGGTGCTGCGGTTTCCTCCCACAGTCCAAAAATTAGGTGGATTGGCCATGCTAAATTGTCCCTTATTGTCCAGGGATGTGCAGGTTAGGTTATGGGGTTACGGGGATAGGGCAGGATGGATGGGTGAGTGGACATGTGTGGAGTGTTCTTTTGAAGGCTCTGTTCAGACTTGATGGACCGAATGGCCTCGTCTGCCCTGTAGACATTCCATGGTTCTAATAAGAAATAGGAAGCAAATCTTGACTTCTTCGACTCCAAGTTTATTGTGTTCAGTAATCACATCTGCAACAATAGAACAGTGCCCCTGTATCCACTTTATATATTGGTGCAGTCTATTAAACAATAAGTGCAATCTATTAAGCAATTAAAACCCCAGTTCCAACTTAAGTACTAGGGAACATTAATTATGTCCTAACACTTAGGGCCACATGACATTCTGTCTTCAGTTTTACTAACTTGAAAATGCATTGGAAATTTGTTACTGAATACATTACTGGACTGCTCATCCATCACTTCATCAACCTTGTAAATCAGCCTCAACTGCAAGCATGCTTTTCTGCTCAATTATAATGACTACTGGTTCTGTATAACTCACATGGGTTTCAGATTTTAAAATCCTTTTGTCTTAATCTCGCCAAGTCTTGGCCTACTGCTTTTAGTGCAGTCCCACCTGGATGGAAGATGGCAGTAACATGAAACATTTAAGTCATTTTACTTCAGAAGGTAATACTGAAACACCTGCTGCTGTATCTAGCTTGAAATCTGTCAGGTGACCATCAACTTCTCGTTTCATGCCTCAGTGATTACTTTCCGTTTCATTAACTTGTCCTTGGGAGTTTTTTTGTTTTTTCCGGGGCTTTTCCTCTTCTTGGATTTTACTTGTCTTTGTTATTATCTCCTGCTTCCTAAAAGCTATAAGATCTTTGGATCTGCAGGCTTTTTAAAAATGTTGTAACTTCCCACATTTGTGGCACTCATCTCCCCCTGCTGGGCATACCTCTCACTTCTGCAGGGTTTTCCCGCCACACTGAGAGCAAAGAACATAGAACATAGAACACACAGTGCAGAAGGAGGCCATTCGGCCCATTGAGTCTGCACCAACCCACTTAAGCCCTCACTTCCACCCTATCCCCATAACCCAATAACCCCTCCTAACCTTTTTGGATACTAAGGGGTAATTTATCATGGTCAATCCACCTAACCTGCACGTCTTTGGACTATGGGAGGAACCCGGAGCACCCGGAGCAGACACAGGGAGAACGTGCAGACATCGCACAGTGACCCAGTGGGGAATCAAACCTGGGACCCTGCCACTGTGAAGCCACAGGTGCTAGCCATTTGTGCTACCGTGCTGCCCAAGATGGCATTGGTGCGCTGTTTCCAAATTTCACAGGCTTTTGCTTCAATGCATTTTTCCTTTTCTGTCTGACATGTCGAATGGTTTCATTTTTTCTCCCCAAGGTAGATTATTACCCCCCCCCCCCCAACAACTGCTCTGTTTTGCTTTCTATGCTTGAGCGGTTAAGTTATTTGTACTGCCTTTGTCTGAATTAAATATTTTATTGTTGTAAAAGATCTGAATGGGTTTCATCTAAGACCTCAACTACTGGAAGATCATGTATTGATTAGTCTCTGAGGATTCCACAGTTGCAATTCTACACTAGTCTGCACAGGTCATTTACAGATGTATCCAAGGCTTTAACCAGTTTTTACCTCCTATTAAATTTTGCTCACTCGATTATTACATTTTTTTGAACACAAAGTATGAATTGAATGTTGGGTAGGCTTCCTTACAGTATTTACAGTGATGCATATCACCACATCCCCCTTTTTTCGTGTTACATATTTTCTGTACAGTGTTAAAGAAAATTGAACAAACTAGGTAAATGAGTGATGCTATGTACAAGTTATGATGACTGTGATGACTATACAATAGTATACAAGACCAAATAATAGTTGTGATGACTTTGAGGATAAGACAATACAAAATTAAAGTTATGAGTCGAATAGTTCATGAATTTATATGGTCTGGTATAGAAGTGTCAATGGTGACATTGTCATTCCCTTGTGAACGCCGTCAGTGTCCTGGTGTTTGGTCATCAGGAGGTGTTCAAGTGTTCAAATCACTTCATTGACTGATTTGGAATCAGTTGCTTTTTTTTTGATGCTTATGGTAGCAATTCTTGATGGCATCTGTCCTGAAAGCCAGGTTGCCTGTTGGTAGTGCAGCAAACGTGAAGTGGTAAGATGCATCGTCCTGCCATAGTATGTCATTGTACTGAGCTGAACAGTAACAGTGTCCCTCATTTGCAGAGTTGTACCATGTCGTACCAGTCGTTGTTCCATTGGTGTTGTTTTTGTCGTGCTTGTTGTCGACGTTGTTGCCTTTGGTACGCTTCTTGTTATTGTCTTTGATGTTGTTGTTGTAGTGGTTGGTTTTGTTGCCGTGTTTGCTGTGCTCAAGGACCACACTCTGTGGATAATACGAGTCCTTCACACAGTTACTCGTGTCAGTGTGCTTTGTGGCATCTGCTGTTTTCTTGAGCGTGCCGTCACTGAGTTCGCGGCGCTCCCCGTCTCGAGTCATGTCAGGCTTACGTGAATCAGCTTTGGCTGGTGGATGCTCCCAGTCTGGAGTCTGGTCTTTTTCACCTGAGTCAGTTTTGGCTTGTCGATGCTCCCTGTCTGGAGCCCTTTCTGGTTCACCTGAATCAGCTTTGGTTTCTTGACGCTCCCCGTCCGGAGTCATTGCAGGTTCACCTGAGTCAGCTGAGATTTCTTGATGCTCCCCGTCCGGAGTCATTTCAGGTTCACTTGAATCGTCTGAAGTTTTGTGATGCTCCCCGTCCGGAGTCAAAACATTCAGGAATGCATTTGCTTGTGGAGAGGCTCGAGCGAATGAGGATTGAATTAACGTGGTGTCACCGGAGTCAGCAGTAGTCTCACTGTGATTGTTGAGTGCCTCTGTACACACTGGCTGAGGTCTGTCACATTGCACATCTTGTATGGGAAGTGGGATGCCGTCGTCACTTGTCGCACATACAGTGGGTAGAGTCTCAGTGTGTCCTTGTCGTTCACTTGAGCTGGGTAGACTGTCGGAGTCTCCTTCTTGTTCACTGGAGCATGGTAGACTGTCATAGTCTGCTTGCGGTACACTTGAGCGTGGTAGACTGACATAGTCTGCTTGCTGTACACTTGAGCGTGGTAGACTGTCAGAGTCTTCTTCTTGTTCACTGGAGCATGGTAGACTGTCATAGTCTGCTTGCGGTACACTTGAGCGTGGTAGACTGTCATAGTCTGCTTGCTGTACACTTGAGCATGGCAGACTGTCATAGTCTTTCTGTTGTTCCCGTGAGGGTGGCAGACTTGCATCATCTGCTGCTGGTTGCTCAGAGGAGGTTGCTAGACCCTCATGGTCTTGCGCATGCAAGGACTGCGCTCCGGCGTCTTGCATTGCTTCTGTCATGGAGGCTGTCCACGAGCTCGCTGTGGAGGCTTGTGTCACTCGAGTCACTTCTGGTTCATGCAAGGACTGCGCTCTGGAGTCTTGCGTTGCTTCTATCGTGAAGGCTGTCCAGGAGCTCGCTGTGGAGGCTTGTGTCACTGGAGACACTTTCTGTGTGGAGACGTGCAGTTGTCTCGCTGTGGAGTCTTTCATCGCTTTCTGTGTGGAAGCTGGGACCCTTTGTGGTGCGTGAACCACCCTCTGTGTGGAGTCGGGAACCCTTCGCGGTGCGTGGACCACTCTCTGTCTGATGGCAGGCCGCTCTCTGTGGGCTTGTACCACTCTCTCTCTTGGCGTCAGGCCCCAGCATAATCCTGCACTCACGAGTCAGGATGTCATGTACGCTGGGCTGAAGATCCTCAAATCCGAAGAACACATCCACGTCTGTGTCGGATTCTTCACTGTAGAACACATCTTGTTGCGGTTCAGATTTGGTACTGGGGTCACCATCTCCAATGATGAAATCATCATCTGAGTCATAGTCTTCTAGGACCATGTCATCACGTTTCGTGTCGGAGCTGGCATTGGGCTCGCGATGTCCAAAGAAGAATCCAACGTCTGAGTCACAGTCTTCAAGGACTGTATCATCTCTTTGGGTGGTGCTAACTGCTTGTTGCAGGATTCTGCGGAGGTTACTTTCAGCTACTGGTCAAAGTTCAGGCATTGTGGTGTCATTCCAGGTGAAAGAATCTGGTTTTGAGGCTTAAATTTTTTTTTTCCTGTTTTGGGACATTTCCCTTTTAAGTGGGTGTGGCCCGGGGCCTCTGACATCACGAAGCGTGTGACATAGTGCATAGAAAGTGTTTGCGCATGCGCAGATCGCTATTCCTTTACTTTGCGCATTGCCCTCAACTGCGCACGTGCAGTACCCTTTCCAAGATGGCCACTGATCAAAATTGTCGTTCGTTGCTCCGGGACCTCAGCCTCGTGGTGAGTATTGGCGCCTCTCTTACCATTTTCTGTTGGTTTGTTTGTGTTTTCCCCGCATTATTGTTCGAATCTGTCCAGGACTGCCTGGAAGTCGTTCCTGTTTTGCCCTTTGGAGAACTTGAATGTTTTGAAGATTTCTTCTGCTCTGGCACCCGCGATGGTGAGCAGAAGCTATGTTTTTTCAGCATTGGCCACACCTTGTAGGTCGGCTGCTACCAGGAAGATCTCAAACCTTTGCCTGAATGCACGCCAGTTTGCACTGAGATTGTCGTGGCACCTGAGCCGCTGTGGAACCGGAATCTCAATCATCTTGCCTGCGTGTTGTTGCTGGTTGTCACTGTTTGCTGAGTTGTAACTATATGGATTTAAACAGTTACTGACTGGTACCATGTTTTGTTATGCTCTTGACGTAGCATAAGCTGCTTCCTTGATGATGCACTCTGACAATGGAAGGTTCAGACTGGGAGATAGCTTTAACCCATTTATTACTGTTAACAATTCTCCTACTTGGATTTGACGCTACTGTTAATCTTTCTATAGCGACTCAGACTGACGAACCAGTCTGCTACAATCCACGGGGTGGGTGTGATGTGTTTCAAATCAACCCTGTGTCTGTACTCACTGAGTGTCTCCACTGGAAGGTGGAAGATCATGTGTGCTGTGTCCTTTTATATGGGTTGGTGTAATGCCCTCCCGTTGTAGTGTCACCTCTGTGTGTATCTTGAATGCCCATTGGTCGTGTCCTATCTTACTGACCTATTGGTTGAATGTCTATGTGTCATGTCTCTGGTGCTCCCTCTAGTGTCTATCTAGTCTATGTGCATTTACATTAATTCCTTGTGTATTCACAGTGATGCATGTCACCACAGCTTCTTCAGTAGTTTGGCTTGTAGCTTGTGATCTAAACTCATTGCTGTCTGGACCCTGGGTCTGTGTGTCTCCACGCATCTGCAACACCCACAATTCTTCCCTCCCAGGTGAGTCTTCAATCTTTTCTCTTCTTGTCATTTGTCAGATGATTTGTAGGTCTATCAGGCCTGCAGTCTTTACTTGGGCCATTATTTTCCAGCCCCACTCGGCGAGCAGGATATTACAATCCTGCCGAAGTAGGTGTATAATCTCAACTAATGGAAGTGCAAATTAGGAAATGTTGGAAGGTTTTTCTGCAATTTCCCAACCTGAGTTGCCCTCTAATATTATGTGCTCCTAAAATGGCCGTAATGTTCCTTTATTATACGCTTTTCCTTAAGTTCTATTTTCTACTTTTCAGACTTTTACACTGGAAACATATAGTTGTTCTCAAGGATAAACTCCTTCATCAAAAGAACTGCAACAATATTCTGTTGGAGAAATGCATTGAAGGCTTTAGGAATAAATAATACAAATGACTTTTTATGGAAAAACTGCAACCGAAAGAGATGATGCACTAAAATCTGCCCCAGTCTCCTTAAATCTCAACTTCCGCCTTCACACCTCAGTTTTGATGAAGGATTCAAGCCCCAAAAGGTCAAACCATCTTTCCTTCTTTGCACTCAGGCACATTTGACTACATTCTGCTTCGGAATGCTGCAATGTCATACGAGGGGTCCCTCGCAATTCTAGTGTGAACATAATAAGTAATAAAGACTTCTGGTAGAAAATGCAACCATTACCCTTCCAGCTGGATCTCCAGCATGAGCAGCTGGAGGTGTTTGTAACATCTTAGCAGCAGATGGCTAAATAAATATTAATACCCGCTGCAGCCAATCCACAAATTGACAGAGGCTAACTAATTGGCATTAAATGGGAAAATATATGCACACATGTCAAGAGGCTGCTGCCACATTTGGGGTCCCTCAGCTGTGTTGCAGAATGAAGCTCGCACAGCCACATCAAATAAAATGACACAACTCTAGACATTGCCCCTTGCAGCAATACATCTCCTCAATTAGGTGTTAACCCTGGCTCAGATGGTAGCGCTGTTGTCTCTGGATTATAAGGTTGCAGGTGCAAGTCCCACTCCTGGGTTTAAGCACAAAAATTAAAGCTGACACTCAGATGCATTGCTGAGAGTGTGCTGCACTGTCAGAGGTGCTGGGCGCGATTCTCCACTCCCGCGGCGGTTGGGAGAATCGCCTGGGCCACCAAATTTTCCCGTGACGCCGGTCCGACGCCCTCCCGCGATTCTCCCAAGTGGCGAGAACGGCCACGTCGAGTTCAGCGCTGTGCAGGCCGGAGAATCGCCCGAGACACCCAAAATGGTGATTCTCCGGCACCCCTGCTATTCTCAGGCCCGGATGGGCCAAAGTCCCGATGGCGTGATCCCAGTTCACACCTGCTTTTTAAAGTCGTCAGCCAGTCGTGCTGGCTGACGCTGAGCAGGGAGGAGGTGAGCGGACTGTAGCTCAGCGCCCGGAGACCGGGTCGGCTTAGCCGAGAAGGCTGCGGCCAAAGGGGGGGGGGGGGGGTGTGGGAGAGTGTGCAGGTGGGAGGGGGGGTGGTATGGGAGAGTGTGCAGGTGGGACGGGGGGATGCGGGAGAGTGTGCAGGTGGGAGGGGGGGATGAGGGAGAGTGTGCAGGTGGGAGGGGGGGGGATGAGGGAGAGTGTGCAGGTGGGAGGGGGGGGATGAGGGAGAGTGTGCAGGTGGGAGGGGGGGATGAGGGAGAGTGTGCAGGTGGGAGGGGGGGATGAGGGAGAGTGTGCAGGTGGGAGGGGAGGATGAAGGAGAGGGTGCAGGTGGGGGGGGGCATGAGGGAGAGTGTGCAGGTGGGAGGGGGTGATGCGGGAGAGTGTGCAGCTGGGGGGGGTGTGGGAGAGTGTGCAGGTGGGAGGGGGGTGTGAGAGAGTGTGCAGGTGGGAGGGGGGTGTGGGAGAGTGTGCAGATGGGAGGGGGAGGTGTGGGAGAGTGTGCAGGTGGGAGGGGGGATTGGGAGAGTGTGCAGGTGGGAGGGGGGTGTGGGAGAGTGTGCAGGTGGGAGGGGGATGAGGGAGAGTGTACAGGTGGGAGGGGGGATGAGGGAGAGTGTGCAGGTGGGAGGGGGAGGTGTGGGAGAGTGTGCAGGTGGGAGGGGAGGTGTGGGAGAGTGTGCAGGGTTGAGGGGGGAGTGGGAGAGTGTGCAGGTGGGAGGGGGGATGAGGGAGAGTAGTGTGCCGGTGGGAGGGGGGGATGAGGGAGAGTGTGCAGGTGGGAGGGGAGGTGTCGGAGAGTGTGCAGGGTTGAGGGGGGAGTGGGAGAGTGTGCAGGTGGGAGGGGGGATGAGGGAGAGTGTGCAGGTGGGAAGGGGATGAGGGAGAGTGTGCCGGTGGGAGGGGGGGATGAGGGAGAGTGTGCAGGTGGGAGGGGGGATGAAGGAGAGTGTGCAGGTGGGAGGGGGGATGAGGGAGAGTGTGCAGGTGGGAGGGGAGATGAGGGAGAGTGTGCAGGTGGGAGGGGGGGATGGGGGAGAGTGTGCAGGTGGGAGGGGGGATGAGGGAGAGTGTACAGGTGGGAGGGGGGATGAGGGAGAGTGTACAGGTGGGAGGGGGATGAGGGAGCAGCGTGCAGATGGGAGGGGGGTGAGGTAGAGTGTGGATGGTATCGTCCATCCGCGGATGCCACATGTCAGCCGCCCTGATATGGCAGGACGGTGATGAGGACAAGGCCGCAGGTTGCATGTGGCTGATGGGCACAGGCGAGTGACACACTGGTGAGCAGTACGGTGTGAAGTGACCGTTGGGCGCAGACAGTGACCAGATGTTAGGCTGGCTGCGTGTCTGCAGCGCGACCAGGCCACCGGGACACACAGCGATCCCATGCAGCCCGGCTGACAAGGTGTGGCAGAACCTTGGTGTAACATGTCGTTTCTCTGCCCCCCACCACCCTCCTGCAGGTCACCATGTATGCCAACCAGACAGCGATGTTTACTGCCGTGGTTGGAGCCGCAGCTCTGGAGTTTGCCATCCGGCAGCGTAGAGTCGGACGGCCCACAGTGGCTGCAGTTGCAGCGGTTGCCGGTGCAGCAGAGGGGATGGCCGCGGAGTGGCCCATTGTCGACACGCAGGCCGCAGGCGCTCAGGACCCGAATGTTCAGGGGGATGCCGAGGGGAACATTGACCGCCAGACGGCGAGGAATGCAGAGGAAGTGCTTGGGGGGGGGAGCAGGAGGAGGAGGAGGAGCAGGTGGAGCAGGAGGATCCACTGATGGTGATGCCAGGGCGCCACAGGCGTCCAGCAAGGCCGAGGGTGTACCGTGACAGAATGTCCTTCGAGGCCCTACCGGACATCACATGCAGGAGGAGACTACGGTTCAGCAGGGAGACGGTCGCACACATATGCCAGCTCGTGGCGCACCTCGCACCACGTGGAATGGGAGGAGGACACGCGATACCAGTCTCCGTCAAGGTGGCGGTGGCCCTAAACCTTTATGCGACCGGTTCCTTCCAGGTGCCGAGCGGGGACCTATCCGGGATATCACAAGCATCAGTCCACAGGTGCATCAGGGCCGTGACTGACGCCTTGTACGCTATCGCGGACAGGTACATTAAATTTCCCGAGGACCGAGCACAGCAGGAAGCACGAGCACGTGGATTCGCCAAGGTGGCCGGGATACCGATGGTCCAGGGTGTCATCGATGGTGTGCACGTCCCCATGCGCCCACCTGCAGACAGCAGGGACGTGTTCATGAACAGAAAGGGCGCATACTCCATGAACATTCAGGTGGTGTGCGATCCCCACATGAAGATCATGCACGTGTGTGCAAAGTACCCCGGCAGTGTGCATGATGCCGACATTCTGGCACAGTCGTTCATCCCCGCAATGTTCGATGGATGCCCCCCCCCGACTGAGGGGCTGGTTGCTGGGCGACAAGGGCTATCCGTTGAGGTCATGGCTGCTGACGCCAATACGGAGGCCTCACACGAACGCGGAGAGCCTATACAACGAGGCCCATGCAGCAACCAGGGGTGTGGTGGAGCAGTGCTTCGGGCTGCTGAAGATGCGATTCAGATGCCTGGACCGATCAGGAGGGGCCCTGCAGTACCAGCCCGACAGGGTCGGTCACATAGTTGTGGTCTGATGTGCGCTGCACAACATTGCCATGCAGAGGGGAGATGACCTGGTGGAGGAGTCGGAGGGAGGACCCGACGGCACCGGAGCCAACGCAAACGAGGGGGATGGGGAAGAGGAGGATGCGGAGGATGAGGATGATGGCGGCATCAGGGTGGGGGAGGGGCGCAGGACGCAGACACTGCCCGGCTGCTCGTTACATCCAGGAGGCTGCGCGACGGCACCGCCGGGGACAGTGGGCACGCGATGCGTTGGTGGCCGCACGGCTCACGCACTGTGGGGGTGGGATTCGCTGAACACTGCCACTTGCACCGTCACTCCTGTACACGGGCACCACACACCACCCACTACCTCCCCCCCCCCCCCCCCCCCTCACCCCCGCACCGCGTTCACGCCAACAATTCCACATCACCTTACCACTGCGCACTACGGGATTGCACAACATTGATGATTGGGTAAGCGGGTGTGATCAGTGCCATGTTGAATGATGACAGCCCGCTCTGCGATGAGCTGTGTGCTCAGATTCGCCAGCCGAGGTCTGGCTCATGGCTATAGCTGAACCATGCACTCCGGTGGTCACAGCCTTCGTGACGGATATTTCACCACATGCCCGTGTGGGGTGGCTGGCGTCGGTGTACCGAGGACAACGGTGTCCGATTATGGGAGGCAGGGGGGAAAGGGTCAGCACATCCGGAACAGACCTTGAACGGCTCGTATACCACTACGCCAATCGGGCAACCTCACGAGCCCCCTGCACCCGTGCCAACTTCTTACGTGCCGAACGTCTTTGCCTTACCTCTAGGTGTGTTCCCAGATGGTACAGCAGGAGTGGAGGTGGACTGCTGTGAATCACGCCCTTCGACATGGCTCCCCATCGGCACACGTTTCCTGGGGCGTCCCGGCTTCGATGGGCCAGGCTGCTCGGCGGGCGTGCTGGATGGCGTGGTGCCACCCTGACCTGCCTGCTCCCGACCAGATGCGCCAGGGACGGAACGGGGGGAGGCCGGGTGCACCGGGACGTCCCTTGATGGAGCTACTGGGACGGGCCCCAGAACCTCCTCCTCCCTCGGGGAGCCCGGTGGCCCCCGGGCCTCACTGTGGGACGGAGATGCGCTTGGAGACATGCCCCGTCGCACCACCGACACCTGGCGCTGCCAGTGCTGGAGGCCTGCAGCGGTATCGACCACGGTCCGAATGTTCGCCGAGATGGAGCCCAGGGAGTGCCACATTCATAGAACATAGAACATAGAACATAGAACGATACAGCGCAGTACAGGCCCTTCGGCCCACGATGTTGCACCGAAACAAAAGCCATCTAACCTACACTATGCCATTATCATCCATATGCTTATCCAATAAACTTTTAAATGCCCTCAATGTTGGTGAGTTCACTACTGTTGCAGGTAGGGCATTCCACGGCCTCACCACTCTTTGCGTAAAGAACCTACCTCTGACCTCTGTCCTATATCTATTACCCCTCAGTTTAAAGCTATGTCCCCTCGTGCCAGCCATTTCCATCCGCGGGAGAAGGCTCTCACTGTCCACCCTATCTAACCCCCTGATCATTTTGTATGCCTCTATTAAGTCTCCTCTTAACCTTCTTCTCTCCAACGAAAACAACCTCAAGTCCATCAGCCTTTCCTCATAAGATTTTCCCTCCATACCAGGCAACATCCTGGTAAATCTCCTCTGCACCCTTTCCAATGCATCCACATCCTTCCTATAATGCGGTGACCAGAACTGTACGCAATACTCCAAATGCGGCCGTACCAGAGTTTTGTACAGCTGGAACATGACCTCCTGAATCCGGAACTCAATCCCTCTACCAATAAAGGCCAACACTCCATAGGCCTTCTTCACAACCCTATCAACCTGGGTGTCAACTTTCAGGGATCTATGTACATGGACACCTAGATCCCTCTGCTCTGCCAAGGTCTGTGCGATCTCGACCTGTGAGTGCGCGACGCCATCCATCACGTGCGCCAGGCGGTCAATGCTCTCCGCGACCGACTGCTGGGACAGTGCCATCGCTTGCTGGGACCGGGCCATGGCATGGTGAGACTCAGCCAGGGCCCGGAGAGCGGCGGCAATGTCATGTTGGCTCTGTGAGATGGCTGCCTGTGAGAGGGCAGCCCGCTCCTGGGCCATGGATGACGCGTGCACGTGAAGCCCAATGCCTTCCAGAACCTGACCCATGGCCGAAACCCTTTCAACCATTGCCTCCACCGCGGACGCCACCGGGTGTCGGCCTGGGTGGCTGCGATGAGCGGCACCACTCCCTGCTCCTGGACGCGGAGAGACTCCTCCAGCTGCGTGTGCAGGTCCTGGAAGATGGCCCTCATCCCGTTATTCAGTCCCTGGGTGTCCACATGCATCGGTTGTCTGGGTGGGTCAATTACATCCAGGAACCCGGGAACCGTCTGGGTAGCAGCTGGTTGCTGGGCCTGGGCTGCCCTCCGACCGTCCAGCCCCTCGGCTGCTCCAAACTCCACCTGCTGTACCGGCTCGGCTGTGGGGTGCGCACCAGACAGTGACCCGGGTGCCTCATCACTTATATGCCCAACCGAGGTGAGTGTCTCTGTGATGGTGAATGATGTGGGAGACAGCAGTGCCGCAAGCTCGAGGTCATCATCCGTCAGGACGTCTGGTGTGTACTGGTCCCCCTCATGGCCCGGGCCATGTCGTCTTGACCTCCAGTTCGATCCAGCGGGTGTGTGGCTGTGATGTGCGCTTCGGCATTACTGTCCGCCCTGTGCCCCTGACTAATGTCTGTCCCGGAGGTCTGAGCCTCCCGGTCCTGCGTCCCAGACTGAGAGGTCTGCCCTCCTGTCCGACCGACTGCCAACCTCTGGCGTGCGTCCCTGGGTGCAGTTGCGGTTGGCGATGTTGCGCTGTTTCCTGGGCGAGACGTCCCTGAAGGTTCGGCAGGTGGTCCTGGGGAACATAAAGATTCGGGGTTCGTTAGACATGGTGCCGCGGGTGTATGGTGGTTGTGGGTGCACAGTGTGAGGGGGAGGGGATCGAGGGTGCAGTGGCCAGAGTGTGAGGGGGGAGGGGATCGAGGGTGCAATGGCCAGAGTGTGAGGGGGGATGGGATCTGGGGTGCAGTGGCCGGAGTGTGAGGGGGAGGGGATCGAGGGTGCAGTGGCCAGAGTGTGAGGGGGGAGGGGATCGAGGGTGCAATGGCCAGAGTGTGAGGGGGGATGGGATCGAGGGTGCAGTGGCCAGAGTGTGAGGGGGGATGGGATCTGGGGTGCAGTGGCCGGAGTGTGAGGGGGAGGGGATCGAGGGTGCAGTGGCCAGAGTGTGAGGGGGGAGGGGATCGAGGGTGCAATGGCCAGAGTGTGAGGGGGGATGGGATCTGGGGTGCAGTGGCCGGAGTGTGAGGGGGGAGGGGATCGAGGGTGCAGTGGCCAGAGTGTGAGGGGGGATGGGATCTGGGGTGCAGTGGCCAGAGTGTGAGGGGGAGGGGATCAGGGGTGCAGTGGCCAGAGTGTAAGGGGGGATGGGATCTGGGGTGCAGTGGCCGGAGTGTGAGGGGGAGGGGATCGAGGGTGCAGTGGCCAGAGTGTGAGGGGGGATGGGATCTGGGGTGCAGTGGCCGGAGTGTGAGGGGGGAGGGGATCGAGGGTGCAGTGGCCAGAGTGTGAGGGGGGATGGGATCTGGGGTGCAGTGGCCAGAGTGTGAGGGGGAGGGGATCAGGGGTGCAGTGGCCAGAGTGTGAGGGGGGGATGGGATCTCGGGTGCAGTGGCCGGAGTGTGAGGGGGGAGGGGATCGAGGGTGCAGTGGCCAGAGTGTAAGGGGGGATGGGATCTGGGGTGCAGTGGCCGGAGTGTGAGGGGGGAGGGGATCGAGGGTGCAGTGGCCGGAGTGTGAGGGGGGAGGGGATCGAGGGTGCAGTGGCCAGAGTGTGAGGGGGGAGGGGATCGAGGGTGCAATGGCCAGAGTGTGAGGGGGAGGGGATCAGGGGTGCAGTGGCCAGTGTGTGAGGGGGGGATGGGATCTGGGGTGCAGTTGCCGGAGTGTGAGGGGGGAGGGGATCGAGGGTGCAATGGCCAGAGTGTGAGGGGGGAGGGGATCGAGGGTGCAGTGGCCAGAGTGTGAGGGGGGAGAGGATCGAGGGTGCAGTGGTCAGAGTGTGAGGGGGGAGGGGATCGAGGGTGCAGTGGCCAGAGTGTGAAGGGGGAGGGGATCTGGGGTGCAGTGGCCAGAGTGTGAGGGGGAGGGGATCAGGGGTGCAGTGGCCAGAGTGTGAGGGGGGTGATGGGATCTGGGGGCAGTGGCCGGAGTGTGAGGGGGGAGGGGATTGAGGGTGCAGTGGCCAGAGTGTGAGGGGGGATGGGATCTGGGGTGCAGTGGCCAGAGTGTGAGGGGGGATGGGATCTGGGGTGCAGTGGCCAGAGTGTGAGGGGGGCGATGACGGGTTGGGGGTGGAGAGGACAAACAGGGTTCTCTCACTTGCTTCTGTGCCTCCGACCTGGCATGGCGCGACCTCCCAGGTGGCGGATCCCCCAGCGAGGTCCAGGGACCTCTGCTCGTGAACGTTTAGGGGGTGCAGCACAGGAGAACCCCCTCCGGTTCTCATGCGCTCACGCTGGTTGTGCGCTGTCTTGTCCTGTGGGGGGGGGGGGGGGTTGGATAAAGGATCACCATTAGGCGGGAATCATCAGGGCATGCAGATATAGGCAACATTGTTGCTGGTTCAGGAGACAGCAAGCCATGGCTTCGTCCAGGGGGGGTCCCGGGGCTCATGTGGGTCGAGTAGATAGCTGGGCACCGTGACCCACCCAACCCCCCCTGACTCCCCAAACACCGCCCCTGATGCCCCAATCCCCCCCAACACTCCCAACCCCCCCTGACCCCCCCCAGCACCGCTCCTGATGCCCCAATCCCCTCCCAACACTCCCAGTCCCCCCTGCCCCCCCCCACTCCCCCCCCTCCCCCGTGCCGTGGGGGGGGGGGGGGGGGGCTGGGGGCACCCTCATGGCACTTACCCTGGCAGCCCGGGTGAAGTCGTGCAGCTTCTTGCGGCACTGCTCCCCCGTCCGGGGGGTCTGCCCCACAGCACTGACTGCAGTGCCCACCTCCCGCCAGCCGTGCCTCACCTTGCTGGATGGCTGGCGATACCCACGTCTTGGGCAGAGGGTGTCCCTTCTCTGTTCCACCTCATCCACCAGGGTGTCCAGGTCCGTATCCCGGAGACTCAGTGCAGCTCTTCGGGGCTCAGCCATCTCCTCTCTTCTCCTCCGGGTCCTCTGTGCGCCGATCGCGCCATTTATGACGCAGCGCTGCGTCATTCGGGCGTCGCGCGGTGACGATGCGGCCTTCGCGACACGCCCCCCGTGTTTCTCGCGGCCCCGATCCTAGCCCATTTTCGGGCCCTGAATCGGTCGGGATCGGGGCCGTTTCGCGCTGTAGTGAACCTCGACGGCGTTCACGACGGCGTGGGCACTTTTGCGCGGGAGTGGAGAATCGCGCCCGCTGCCTTTGAGATGAAATATTAAACTGAGGCCCCATCTGCCTGTTTGGAGTGGATGTGACAGGATTTTGAAAAGAGCAAGGGATGAGTTTCCCCAGCATTCTGGCTAATATTTATTCCTTCGTCAAAGCCATGAAAACCGATTCTCTGGCCATGAGCACATTGCTCTTTGTGGAAGCTTGTTTTGAGATATCTGTTGCTCACCACTTTATAAATATAGAACAAGAACAAAGAACAAAGAAAATTACAGCACAGGAACAGGCCCTTCGGCCCTCCCAGCCTGCGCCGATCCAGATCCTTTATCTAAACCTGTTGCCTATTTTCCAAGGATCTACTTCCCTGTGTTCCCCGCCCGTACATATATCTGTCTAGATGCATCTTAAATGATGCTATCGTGCCCACCTCTACCACCTCCGCTGGCAAAGCATTCCAGGCACCCACCACCCTCTGTGTAAAAAACTTTCCACGCACATCTCCCTTAAACTTTCCCCCTCTCACCTTGAAATCGTGACCCCATGTAATTGACACCCCCACTCTTGGAAAAAGCTTGTTGCTATCCATCCTGTCCATACCTCTCATAATTTTGAAGACCTCAATCAGGTCCCCCCTCAACCTCCGTCTTTCCAACGAAAACAATCCTAATCTACTCAACCTTTCTTCATAGCTAGCACCCTCCATACCAGGCAACATCCTTGTGAACCTCCTCTGCACCCTCTCTAAAGCATCCACATCCTTCTGGTAATATGGCGACCAGAACTGCACGCAGTATTCCAAATGTGGCCTAACCAGTCCGATACAGCTGTAACATGACCTGCCAACTCTTGTACTCAATACCCCACCCAATGAAGGCAAGTATGCAATATGCCTTCTTGACAACTCTATCGACCTGCGTTGCCACCTTCAGGGTACAATGGACCTGAACTTCTAGATCTCTCTGTACATCACTTTTCCCCAGGACTCTTCCATTGACCATATAGTCCGCTCTTGAATTCGATCTTCCAAAATGCATCACCTCGCATTTGCCTGGATTGAACTCCATCTGCCATTTCTCTGCCCAACTCTCCAATCTATCTACATTTTGCTGTATTCTCTGACAGTCCTCCTCACTATCTGCAACTCCACCAATCTTAGTATCATCTGCAAACTTGCTAATCAGACCACCTATACCTTCGTCCAGATCATTTATGTATATCACAAACAACAGTGGCCCGAGCACGGATCCCTGTGGAACACCACTAGTCACCCTTCTCCATTTTGAGACACTCCCGTCCACCACTACTCTCTGTCTCCTGTTGCCCAGCCAGTTCTTTATCCATCTAGCTAGTACACCCTGAACCCCATGCGACTTCACTTTTTCCATCAACCTGCTATGGGAATCTTTATCAAACGCCTTACTGAAGTCCATGTATATGACATCTACAGCCCTTCCCTCATCAATTAACATTGTCACTTCCTCAAAGAATTCTATTAGGTTAGTAAGACATGACCTTCCCTGCACAAAACCATGCTGCCTATCACTGATAAGTATATTTTCTTCCAAATGTGAATAGATCCTAACCTTCAGTATCTTCTCCAACAGTTTGCCTACCACTGACGTGGTAATATAAGTCTTTATTTTTTTTTTACATTAGCAGGCAGATTTGTGCTCTGCAAAAGAAGTGAGTCAGAAAAAGAGAGTCAGAAAGAAACTGAGACAGAGAAAAGAGAGTGAAAGAGAAACCGAGGACATGTCTTTAAGGGAAAGCAACATGACATCGCCAGAAGGGAAGTGTGTAATGCGATCCAGTTTTAATTTCACCTTTGCTCTTGAGCAGAGCACACAGCGCATATTCTGTTGCTGCTGTTTTCAAGTTTTATACCTTATTAGAAATATTCCAATGTGCTTAGTCTCCATTAGTGGATGCATAGCATGTTTACATAATCCTTGATGAGTGATTGATGCCTTTATATCATCATAAAAACACAAGCAGCATGGCAGAAAGATGAATTACAGGTATATGAACAATATTTGATCATGTTACACGGCATGAGACGACCCTCGACACTTTGGTCACAGTGCAACAGAGTTGCAGAGTTAGAGAGTGTTGAAATTGCAATGTGGTGACTGCCCAGAAATAATTTCGTGACACACTGTCAGGATAGTGTTCAAATAAAGACCTGACATGCAGTTGGATCCCACGTGGTGAGATTACAGTATTGCGAGTGGGATATTGCATCGAGAGGACCAGCACTTGGCTAACTCAGTCAGGAAAGGTGAGTGTGGGCTGAATTGAGAAGAGTCAAACAAAAACATCCCCTAAAAATAACAATAAAAATCAGACCACAGAAGGCTGTGATTATAACTTTGTGCTCTGCAAAAGAAGTGAGTCAGAAAAAGAGAGACAGAAAGAAACTGAGACAGAGAAAAGAGAGTGAAAGTGTTATGGGCGAGGCGTTTTCAGAACCCCAAAATGTATCATGGAGTTCAACCAACCTCTCCCTTTAATGTATTTGTTGCTTTTCCTAGCACACGGCTTGTTCCCTAGGTGTGAGATTACAATTATTGACACGTGGTTTTTAAACACAAAACAATGTTTATTCCATGAACTCAACTTAACATCTTAAATAAACGTTGGATCTCTTAACACCCCTTACTTCAAAGATAACTCAGAAAATATTGCAACTGGAAATAATTCCTCAAAATCTTCCTTCAAACTTCCAAGAGACTTAACACCTTTAAACAGAATCACATCAGGTTGAAGGCTTTACTATTATGAGTTTAAAACACCCAAATGATCCAGACATAGACTTTCATGGCAGAGATCCAGCTCACTGCAAACGCAGACACTCCCAAGCTCTTTTCAAACTGCAAAACTAAACTGCAAAATGGCTGATTTAAAGCCCAGCTCCGCCCACTCTCTGACATCCCTGTTTTCTTAAAGGTACATTGCTTAAACATCCATGTCTTAAAGGTACTCTCACATGACAAAAGAGAAACTGAGGACATGTCTTTAAGGGGATTTGTGTGTGGTATGTCTGGTGAAATGAAGTGTATTAGCCTCAGGAAACGAAGCTTTGGAAAAGCCTGTGAAGGGAGCCACAGTGATACTCATTGAAAGACTATACGAGAAGGAAGGTCAAAGGGCTATTCCCAAAATGTCCACAACATTTCCCAGTTTGAACTGGGATCCAGCTGAAATACTATCTAAATTCAGAATGTATAAATGGAATACAGAGCTAAGTGGCGGGATTCTCCATCCTTCGCCCCCGCCGACAGCGGGATTCTCCGTCCCGCCAGCCCGCCAATTGGGTTTCCCGTTGTGGGAAGTCCCACATCATCAGAAAATCCCTGGATGTGGGTGTGCTGCCGGAGAATCCCGCCAGCGGAGAATCCAGCCCATGGTGTCTTAATTCAGGTGTGCCTGAACCAGATAGGCAAGCCATAAAAGTTTACTTAGCAATTAGAAATGATACTCTACAAAGTTTGAATATGTTAGGATTAATAGCAGAAGAGCTAAACGATTCACAAATGATATGCAGCGGGATTCTCCGTTGACGGGATCCTCCAGTCTGCCGGAAGCGCACTCACGCTCACGGGTTTCCCGACGGCGTGAGGTGGTCACACTGGGAAACCCCATTGGCTGGCTGGTGGACTGGAGAATCCCGCCCCATACCTTTGGACTGGGGAAGAAAACCGGAGCGCCCGGAAGAAACCCACACAGATATGGGGATAAAGTGTAAACTCCACATAGTTAGTTATCCGAGGTCGGAATTGAGCCACTCCATGTGTATGTCCCAATCTTTATATTGCTCTCTGCAAACTGGAAAATGTTAATGTTCAAACCTGTTGGCAGGGGGATAGGAACCGATGCAGGAAGTCGGAAGGTAGTAAAACAGGGACAGAAACAAAAGGCAGTAAGGGGGAAAGTGTAAGGCAGAGGCGCCATAGTCAAAAATCAAAAAGGGCGACAGTACAAGGTACAGTGACTGAGGGGAGCTCAGTGAATAGGACCAGGAATACTAAAAGGAATAAAACGGGAAGTAAAAACATAAATGATAAGCGACACGGCAGGCTGTTCCATGAAGATATGGGTTCAATGACAAGGAAAATTAGGAGAAACGTTAAGAGGAAATATAACTTAGAAGAGGTTACTGATCGAGGTGTTAAGATTCAAAACAGAGGTAAAACAGCCATGTTGGCTTTTACCTGAATGCTCATAGTATTCGGAATAAGGTAAATGAGTTGATGGCGCAAATCATCGTGAATGACTATGATTTAGTGGCCATTACTGAATCATGGTGAAAGGATGGTCACGACTGGGAGTTAAATAGCCAAGGGTATCAAACTATTCGGAAGGACAGAGTGGATGGTAAGGGAGGTGGTGTAGCTCTGTTATTTAAAGATGACATCTGGGCAATGGTAAGGGATGACATCGCTGCTATGGAGTATAAGGTTGAATCCATTTGGGTGGAAATCAGGAATAGTAAGGCGAAAAAGTCACTGATAGGAATAGTCTATAGGCCACCAAATAGTAACAGTATGGTGGGGCAGGCAATAAACAAAGAAATAAGTGATGCATGTAGAAATCGTACAGCAGTTATCATGGGGGATTTTAATCTACATGTCGATTGGTTTAACCAGGTCGGCCAAGGCAGCCTTGAGGAGGAGTTTATAGAATGTATCCGCGATAGTTTCCTAGAAAAGTATGTAATGGAACCTACGAGGGAACAAGCGGTCCTAGATTTGGTCCTGTGTAATGAGACAGGATTGATGAACAATCTCATAGTTAGGGATCCTCTCGGAAGGAGCGATCACAATATGGTGGAATTTAACATACAGATGGAGGATGAGAAGGTAAATCAAACACTAGTGTTTTGTGCTTAAACAAAGGAGATTACAATGGGATGAGAGAAGAACTAGCTAAGATAGACTCGGAGCAAAGACTTTATGGTGAAACAGTTGAGGAACAGTGGAGAACCTTCCAAGCGATTTTTCACAGTGCTCAGCTAAGGTTTATACCAGCAAAAACCAGACCTGGGTGTGCTCGTGCATGAGTCGTAAAAAGTTGGTTTACAGGTGTAACAGGTGATTAAGAAGGCAAATGGAATTTTGTCCTTCATTGCTAGAGGGATGGAGTTTAAGACTAGGGAGGTTATGCTGCAATTGTATAAGGTGTTAGTGAGGCCACACCTGGAGTATTGTGTTCAGTTTTGGTCTCCTTACCAGAGAAAGGACTTACTGGCGCTAGAGGGTGTGCAGAGGAGATTCACTAGGTTAATCCCAGAGTTGAAGGGGTTGGATTACGAGGAGAGGTTGAGTAGACTGGGACTGTACTCGTTGGAATTTAGAAGGATGAAGGGGGATCTTATAGAAACATATAAAACTACGAAGGGAATGGATAGGATAGATGCGGTCAGGTTGTTTCCACTGGCGGGTGAAAGCAGAACTCAGGGGCATAGCCTCAAAATAAGGGGAAGTAGATTTAGGACTGAGTTTAGGAGGAACTTCTTCACCCAAAGGGTTGCGAATCTATGGAATTATCTGCCCAGTGAAGCAGTTGAGGCTCCTTCATTAAATGTTTTTAAGATAAAGATAGATAGTTTTTTGAAGAATAAAGGGATTAAGGGTTATGGTGTTCGGGCCGGAAAGTGGAGCTGAGTCCACAAAAGATCAGCCATGATCTCATTGAATGGCGGAGCAGGCTCGAGGGGCCAGATGGCCTACTCCTGCTCCTAGTTCTTATGTTTTTATATGTCCTTGATTTTCTTCTGCGAATTCTTCAAAGCAATTGGATGTTTAGCTTGTTTGATGACATCACCTTTGCTGGATGATAGAAAGCTCTCTAGCTGGAGTCTAAATTAAATTAACATTGTGAAAGGTGAAACCCACACCATGGAGCTTACGAGACCTTTGTTGGCAGCTTTCTTCAAGCTTAATGGCAAGTATCGTCACTTTTGCCTCTGACTGCAAAATCCAGATTGTTAACTCAATTGCTGTTTGGCGAAGGCCGCTGTGCATCAACTGGTTTCCACGTTTGCTATGCTACATTCTTGACTACACTTCAAAAAGCACACCATTGGCTGTAAAGCACTTTGAGACATCTCGAGGTCATAAAAGGTGCTACATAAATGCAAGTCCTCTCCTTTTTCTTCCAGCCAGCCTATTGGAGGAAATTACCTCTCGCCTTCCTGAGGCTAATACACTTCATTTCACCAGACATACCATACACAAATACCCACCAATCTTTGAGGCAGTGGGAAGTACAACCCTGGTCAGTCATTGCTCCTGTGCAATGGTACCATGTTGGTCAGACTAAGGTTCCGCACACACAAAGACGTCCAGAAACACACAGCAAAGCCTGGGGCCGGTGCATTAGAGACAATGGTTTTACACTGCACTCACACCAGACTCACAGTAAATGTGGCTTGGGGGCCGATACAGTTTGAGGGCTTTCCTTCCTTGATTTTTGGATCAAGTACTGAACTCCTGGGCTGTGTTTGCGGTGTTGGTGCTCCTCGCAGGTTTATGGGCTCTCCTTTGGATTTTTTGGATTTTGTTTATTGTCGCGTGTACCGAGGTACAGAGAAAAGTATTTTTCGGCGGTCAGCTAAACAGATCATTAAGTACATGAAAGTAAAATAAAATAAAAGAAATACATAATAGGGCAACACAAGGTACACAATGTAACTACATAACACCGGCATCGGGTGAAGCATACAGGGGTATAGTATTAATGAGGTCAGTCCATAAGAGGGTCGCTTAGAAGTCTGGTAACAGCGAGGAAGAAACTGTTTTTGAATCTGTTCGTGCGTGTTCCCAGACTTTTATATCTCCTGCCTGATGGAAGAAGTTGGAAGAGTGAGTAATCCGGGTGGGAGAGGGTTTGATTATGCTGCCCACTTTCCCCAGGCAGCGGGAAGTGTAGATGGAGTCAATGGATGGGAGGCAGGTTTGTGTGATGGACTGGGCTGTGTTCCCGACGCTCTGAAGTTTCTTGCGGTATTGGGCCGAGCAGTTGCCATACCAGGCTGTGATGCAGCCTGATAGGATGCTTTCTATGGTGCATCTGTAAAAGTTGGTTAGAGTTAATGTGGACATGCCGAATTTCCTTAGTTTCCTGAGGAAGCATAGGCGCTGTTGTGCTCTCTTGATGGTAGCGTCGATGTGGGTGGACCAGGACAAATTTTTGGAGACGTGTACCGCAAGGAATTTGAAGCTGCTAACCATCTCCACCTCGGCCCCGTTGATGCTGACAGGGGTGTGTACAGTACTTTTCTTCCTAAAGGCAGTGACCAGCTCTTTAGTTTTACTGGCATTGAGGGATAGATTGTTGTCGCTGCACCACTCCACTAGGTTCTCCATCTCCCTCCTGTATTCTGACAGGTCATTATTCGAGATCCAGCCCACAATGATTGTATCATCAGCAAACTTGTAGATGGAGTTGGAACCAAATTTTGCCTGCTTTGGTGTGAGTACAGCCGAAGACCACCTTGAAGAGGGATTTCACCATTCCACCGCCACCTTTCCCACTCCTCCCCATCAAACCCTCCCCTCGCTCCCCTCTCGCCCCCCCATTCCCATCCACAGTGGTGGTGGCATGCTTGCTTTTCATGTTTTTATATTAAGATTTTGAATAAGTGGCAGAGAGAGCATTTTCTTGTGTAACCTCCCAGTTGCTTATTTTGCACTGCTACTGGGTGCTTCTCTCAAACTGAAAGGCCTCTGATTGACTGTCTATCTTTGAGGGCCTGCCCACAACCTTTAATTGTTACAGGGAACACATCTCCATGCCAATTAAGGGCTCATCCATGTGAAAATCTTAACTTTAATCAGCTTCTACCCGGAGGCAGGTTTCTGACCCCAAAACAAATCTGGTTCCTATTTCCCACCTTTGTGACCTATTTGGTCCCCTGTTTCAGCCTTAATGAATTGGGGACCGATGGTACAGTAGGTGATTAGTTAGTTTATTCACGTCTGGAGTCTAAGGTCAGATCCACCCCAGATTGACAGGATTTCTTGCTGGTGGGTGTAAACCTGCCACATTTAATGAGCCAAAGTGAGTGATGCCACTTCCCAGGGGCTTAAGTCTATAGAAAAAAAATCTAATTCATACAGAGATTACTGGTGTGGGAAATATAGACAACAGAACAAAAATCATACTGGTGGTGCATCGTGTGAGGCTGACCTACTCTGATGTATGTGACAGAACACCTCAACTAAAGCAAGCTTGCTACGAGCCTCTGGCTGTCGGAAGTTAAATCAAGTGGATGTCCTTCCATTAGCCAACACCAGCTGTAGCCATGGAAACACACTCACCATGGCTGCCCCTGGCAATGCTTCTAATGCACAGGAGGTCTGTAGGTGGTATTTCTATTCACAGCATTGAGAAATGACGGAAGAAAAGGTGGAAGCTCATCATACATGAGACAGAGTGTCACGTGGAATGTACCATCAGACAGAAATGAAACTACATTAATCCTTAACAGTATAATTACAAACCTGAAAATGAGTGGGAGCCACAATGTGCTCTCTTGTAAGGGGGGGGCAGGGTTTATAGAATTGAACGCATGTAACTTATATACAGTACAGAGGTTTATGATCAACAGACCGTTTATGCGATTGAAAATACAGCTTCTACTTTCTCCTTTGTGTCTCCATCCTTACTCCCCACTGAGCTCCCCCCTCCTTCAGTCTCACTCTCTCTCTCTCTCTGGGCGTGATTTAACTAAATAGGAACAAAGTTGCATAGCAAGTGCATTTAGCTGCATGTTCCCTGGCGTTCACAGCGCCAAGGAACACAGTGCTATCGAATGGCACTCGGGTTAGATAGAGGGCCACGGCGGAGAATGCATGGCCGAGGCTGCACTTTGCCCCGTTTCCTGCACTGAGGAGCTCTGCTCACTGTAACTCCTCAGTGTAGCGAGAAATCGGGTCGCCATGTTTAAATAGCCTCCCGATCTCTGGAGCCCCCGACGCGACTTCTGACCCCTAACCCCAATTCCCCCCCCCTCCCCCCCCAACATCCACAGAGGGCACCCTAGCCTGATCGCCACTGCTTGAAAAATGCCAGCTTGGCAGTACCAACCTGGCACCCTAGCAGTGCCCCTGCCAGCTGGCAGTGCCACCTGGGTACCTTGGCTGTTCCAGGCTAGCATCCAGGTGGCACAGCCATGGTGCCAGGTTAGCACTGCCAGGGTGGAACCAGCAATGCCAGGGTACCGCCCTGCACACAAAGGACATGCACCTGGGGCCTCTGATCCCCTGCTTGACCCCCAGAGTGTGGAGACCTGAACTGAATTGCACTCGCCCAAGGTCTCTGAGGAGTAGGGGATAGATCCCAATGTCTCAGGAAACTGTATTTTAAAGTGAGACTAGCTGTCTCGCTCTAATATGCATATTTGCCAAAAAGTGATCCCGCCCATCGTACATCTCGCAAGATCGCGTTAGATATCCTGAGGCATTGCGAGCCGGGTCGATCCTGGGATCAAGTTTGGATGCAGCATGGCCGTTCGATCACAGCCTGTTTCATCTTGTTTCCCCTCTTTCAGTCTCTTCCTTTTGCCCTCAGCTTTATCTTTCTGATAATGATATAAAGGCAGCAAACTCTCATCAGGGATTGTGTAAACACGTGATGGGTTCATTGAGACTCAGCACATGGGAACATTTCTGCATAAGTAGCAAGCTTGAAGACATCAGCAGCAAAGCTGTGTGCGGTGTGCAGTTAGGAAGGCAAATGCAATGTTAGCATTCATGTCGAGAGGGCTAGAATACAAGACCAGGGATGTACGTCCGAGGCTGTATAAGGCTCTGGTCAGTGCAGAAGGAGGCCATTCGGCCCATCAAGTCTGCACCGACCCACTTAAGCCTTTGTATCTACCCTATCCCCGTAACCCAATAACTCCTCCTAACCGTTTTTAGACACTAAGGGCAATTTATCATGGCCAATCCACCTAACCGGCACGTCTTTGGACTGTGGGAGGAAACCGGAGCACCCGGAGGAAACGCACGCAGATATCGGGAGAACGTGCAGACTCCGCACAGACAGTGATCCAGTGGGGAATCGAACCTGGGACCCTGGCGCTGTGAAGTCATAGTGCTATCCACTTGTGCTACTGTGCTGCCCAAATGTAGTGGAGTCTGAATCATTAATTGGTTTCCAGGAGGAGATAGATATATTTCTGATTTTTAAAATGGGTTAAAGGGATATGGGGAACAGGTGGGGAGGTGGTTTTGAGACCAGGAAGTGATCAGCCATGATCTGATTGAATGGTGGAGCAGGTTCGAAGGGCTGAATTGCCTACTCTGCTCCTAATTCCTATGTTCTTATGTTCCTGACCAGCTCACTGGCGGAGGAGGCTCCACAAACATCCCCATCCTTAATCTTGGGTGAGTTCAGCACATCAGTGCAAAAGGCAAGGCTGAAGCATTTGAAGCAATCTTCAGTCAGAAGTGCCAAGTGGGTGATCCATCTTGGTATCCCCCAGAGATCCCCAGCATCATTGGTGCTAGTCTTCAGCCAATTTGATTCACTCCACATGATATCAAGAAATGGGTGAAGGGACTGGATACGGCAAAGGCTATAGGCCCTTACAATATTCCAATAATACCATTGAATATTTGTGCTCCAGAACTTTCCATGCCCCAAGCCAAGCTTTACCAGTGCAGTTACAACACTAGCATCCACCCGACAATGTGGAAAATTGCCCTGGTATGTCCTCTACACAAGCAACAGGACAAATCCAACCCAGCCAGTTACTGCCCTATCAGTCTAGTCTCGAGCATCTGTAAAGTGATGGAGGAGGTCATCGACAGTGTTATAAAGCGGCATGGAGGCACTGTGGCGAGCACAGTGGTTAGCACTGCTGCCTCACAGCACCAGGGACCTGGGTTCAATTCCAGTCTCAGGTTACTGTGTGGAGTTTGCACTTTCTCGCCACGTCTGCATGGGTTTCCTCCGGATTCTCCGGTTTCCTCCCACAGTCCAAAGATGTGCCGGTTAAATGGATTGGCTATCGTAAATTGCCCCTTCGTATCCAAAAGTTTAGGTGTGGTTACTGGGTTATGAAGATAAGGTGGGGCTCTTTAGAGGGTCAGTGCAAACGTGATGGGCTGAATGGCCTTCTGCACAGTCGAGGTTCTATAATTCTATGAAAGCGGAAATAACCTGCTTGCCGGTTTTCAGTTTGGGTTCTGCCAGGGTCACTAAGCTGAATTCCCCCACCATCAGCATCCTTGGGCTTACCATTGACCAGAACTCAACTGGACTAGCCATATAAATATTGTGGCTACAAGAGCAGGTCAGGTGCTAGGAATTCTGTGGCGAGTAACTTACTTTGACAAAGAGCCATCCAGACTCGAAATGTGAGCTCTCTTTTCCCTCCACAGATGCTGTCAGACCTGCTGAGATTGTCCAGTATTTTTTGTTTTTGAGTGAGCAACTCACTCCCTGACTTCCCAAAGCTTGCCCACCATTTACCAAGCACAAATCAGGAATGAGATGGAATAATTTCCTCTTGCCTGGATAAGTAGAATCCAACAAGAATCTTGATTCCACTGAGTAAAAAGCTGTCTGCTTGATTGCTAACCCTTCCACAAACATTCAACCCTTCCAACACCGACGAGCAGTGGCAAAAGTGAGTACAATCTGCAAGATTCCCTGCAGAAATTCACCAAGGCTCCTTAGGCAACACCTTCTAAACTCCCAACTGCTACCTTTGAGAAGGACAAGGAAATGAAATGAAAATCGCTTATTGTCACAAGTAGGCTTCAATTAAGTTACTGTGAAAAGCCCCTAGTCGCCACATTCCAGCGCCTGTTTGGGGAGGCTGTTACAGGACAGCAGACATATAGGAACACTGCCATCTGGAGGTTGCCTTCCAAGTCACTCACCATCCTGACTCGAAAATATATCGCCATTCCTTCACTGTCGCTGGGACAAAATTCTGGGGCTACCTCCCTAACAGCATTGTGGGTGTACCTATACCTTAGGGACTGCAGCAGTTCAAGAAGGCAGCTCACCGCCACCTGCTCAAGGTAAATTTGTGATGGGCAATAAATGCTGGCCTTGCCAGGAAAGTCCACATCCTGAAAATGATTTTTAAAAAATCTACATTGTGCCTCGGTCTTTGGATCACATTGAAAACTCTTTAATCATAGATTATCATAGAATTTACAGTGCAGAAGGAGGCCATTCGGCCCATTGAGTCAGCATCGGCTCTTGGAAAGAGCACCCTACCCAAGGTCAACACCTCCACCCTTCCCCCATAACCCCACCCAACACTAAGGGCAATTCTGGACACGAAGGGCAATTTAGCATGGCCAATCCACCTCACCTGCACATCTTTGGACTGTGGGAGGAAACCGGAGCACCCGGAGGAAACACACGCACACACGGGGAGGACGTGCAGACAGCGAACCAAGCCGGAATCGAACCTGGGACCCTGGAGCTGTGAAGCAATTGTGCTATCCACAATGCTACCGTGCTGCCCTCCAAGATGCTACCGTGCTGCCCTTTAATGTGCGAAAGTATAGGATCCCGAGAATGTAGCGGATCCAGCCAGCTGTCACACCAGACACAATTTACCCTTCCAAGGAATCCACCTGATAATTAATCTTCAGTAAATTTTATTGAGGCTTTGACATTTTCACACATGCACCCAAATAAACTGTGTATCGTGATTAAATTGCAGACCAAATTCTACTGGGGATTGACGTCATCCATTTCATATTCACGGTCTGCTTCCTCCACCACTGACATTCTGATTTGTCTGTTGGTTTATTAAAACAGCTTTTGATGGTAAAAGGTTATGGGGAACTATTGAGTTCGGTGGAAATATCAAAAGTCCAAAAATTTGGTGACATTAAGATTGAAGCTCATTTATGTTATACAAGAAACTATTTCAAGTGAGTCATTAATCAATATTGAGAGTCACTATTGAGACTGGATAGATTCCTATTTAGTTAACCTTTCGTCTCCTGAGTTTCAATAAAAATCCAGATGGCTACAATGTAGAGCTAAGGGGCTGGATTCTCCGCAACCCCGCTCCAGACTTTTATGCGAGAATCGAGCCCGATGCCGTTCGCCGCGAATCACGCTGCGCGGCTGGGAGGCCATTGCCAGAGGCCCTCCCAATGATCATCCGATTCGGACTGGCCGATTTCCCAACGGTGTGGTTCTAAGCACGTCTGGCCGGTCGGGACTCACGTGCGGCGGCTGCGGACTCAGTTGGATTAGGTCAGCGATCGGACGGGTCAGATGAAGCAGTGTGGGGCCGATCGGGGGGACCGTCTTTCATGCTGCTGGTCCGCGGTCCAGGTCCGCCATGGTGCTCGGCGTGGCCGCTGGAGGCCGCCGCCGTGTGCATGCGTGGACTCGGAACCGGAAGTGCGGGGGCCCGTAACCGCAGCTAAAGCTGCGTAAAGCACCCCGGGTCCCTGCCAGCCCCCTACAGGTAAGTGAATTGCTCGATATTTCTTTCAGGAAAGTCTGGAGTAAAACGCCAGCGTTTTTACGCCGGCGTGGGGACACAGCTCCATTTTTGGAGAATCCAGCCCAAGGTATTTACTCAGTGTGGTATCGTGTTAAAACAGCTCAAAGCAGTTCACACAATGAATTACTTTTGACGTACAGTCACTGTTGTTATGGGGACAAGAATGGTAGCCAGCAACGTTCCTCATGCAGTAACACGATGAACGATTTGCGAATCTCCTTTACTGTCACTGGTCAAGGCTTTCTCCATGATGCACTTTAACAAGCCCAACGGTTTGTTCCTGAGCTGTAAACTTCTATGGTTTTATTGGAATCCCCGAGAGCAGGGTTTCCAAAACTGTGGGTCATGACTTCAATGGGGTCACAAGATGACATCCTGGGGTCATGGCTGATGTGTTGGGTGTTCTGGATCACATACAGGTCACCAACACTTGAAGTAGTGCAACACTATTTTATTAAAAGGTTAACTATTTAAACATACTTGAACTGTGGGTAAATATGATATCAGCTTTAACTAAAGACCTTTGCCTTGTCCTAACCAGTTGATGCATTCAGCACATGGTGAATGTCTGTGTTGCAGGCTGTGAGCTCTGTGCTCCTAGCTAGCTGCTACTCGAATGAGCGGGAACTCTGATGTCCCCTGTCTTTATAGTGCGTGTGCTCTCGCTGGTGATCGGCTGCGGTGTTGTGTATGTTGATTGGTCCCACTGTGTGTCCATCAGTGTGTGTCTGCACAAGATATACTGGTGTATAGTTTGACATCCCCCCTTTTATATAAAAAAATGTGCCTGCGTGACAATAAATAGTGTGTGGTGAATGTTCCTGACTACGTGTGTGCGAAATATTTACAGGACTATGTACATAAAACTAAGCTATTTACATGGGAGGTGCCTGGTGCAGAAAAAAACAGTGTGTCACACAAATAACGAGATGAACACTATATATAAACCACTTGAACGATTAAACGGAAGAACAGAACAGACCAGAGAGTCCATTCGTGCAAAGTTCACAAATTAAGTCTCTGAGGTAGGCGACGAATTCTGGTTGACCGCCTCAAGGGTGGCTCAGGAGCCACCAGCTGAGGAGCGGGCTGGACTGCGTCAGAGTGAGGAGGATGCAGAGTAACCGGAATCTCTGCATAGTCCAGGTCAGGGACAACAGGAGGGCATGGCACTGGCGGAGGATCACGTAGCGAGCACGGAACAAGAAGAAGGGCACGCCGATTACGGCGCAGAATAGAGCCATCCGGTAGACGAACCAGGAACGAGCGGGGGGCCACCTGCCGAAGAACCACAGCAGTTGCAGATCAGCCACCATCCGGAAGATGGATGCGGACGTTGTCATCTGGAGCCAGAGCAGGGAGATCAGCTGCACGGGAGTCATGAGCCGCCGTGTGCTGTGCACGAGACAATTGCATTCGTTGAAGGACCGGAACGTGGTCGAGATCTGGGACGTGAATGGACGGCACCGTCGTCCTCAGGGTGCGACCCATGAGCAGCTGGGCTGGCGACAGGCCAGTGGACAGTGGGGCCGAGTAATAGGCCAGCAGGGAGAGGTAGAAATCGGATCCCGCATCGGCAGCCTTGCAGAGGAGCCGTTTGACTATGTGGACGCCCTTCTCCGCTTTGCCATTGGATTGGGGGTACAGGGGACTGGATGTCACATGAACAAAGTTGTACCTGCTGGCAAAGTTGGACCATTCCTGGCTTGCGAAGAAGGGGCCATTGTCCGACATTACAGTGAGTGGGATGCCATGACGAGCAAAGGTATCCTTACAGGCATACCATACTTTGGATCCTCGCTGTCTTCAGGGGATGTCCCGGAGGACTGGAGAATAGCCAATGTTGTTCCTCTGTTTAAGAAGGGTGGCAGGGATAATCCCGGGAACTACAGGCCGGTGAGCCTTACTTCAGTGGTAGGGAAATTACTGGAGAGAATTCTTCGAGACAGGATCTACTCCCATTTGGAAGCAAATGGACGTATTAGTGAGAGGCAGCACGGTTTTGTGAAGGGGAGGTCGTGTCTCACTAACTTGATAGAGTTTTTCGAGGAGGTCACTAAGATGATTGATGCAGGTAGGGCAGTAGATGTTGTCTATATGGACTTCAGTAAGGCCTTTGACAAGGTCCCTCATGGTAGACTAGTACAAAAGGTGAAGTCACACGGGATCAGGGGTGAACTGGCAAGGTGGATACAGAACTGGCTAGGCCATAGAAGGCAGAGGGTAGCAATGGAGGGATGCTTTTCTAATTGGAGGGCTGTGACCAGTGGTGTTCCACAGGGATCAGTGCTGGGACCTTTGCTCTTTGTAGTATATATAAATGATTTGGAGGAAAATGTAACTGGTCTGATTAGTAAGTTTGCAGACGACACAAAGGTTGGTGGAATTGCGGATAGCGATGAGGACTGTCTGAGGATACAGCAGGATTTAGATTGTCTGGAGACTTGGGCGGAGAGATGGCAGATGGAGTTTAACCTGGACAAATGTGAGGTAATGCATTTTGGAAGGGCTAATGCAGGTAGGGAATATACAGTGAATGGTAGAACCCTCAAGAGTATTGAAAGTCAAAGAGATCTAGGAGTACAGGTCCACAGGTCACTGAAAGGGGCAACACAGGTGGAGAAGGTAGTCAAGAAGGCATACGGCATGCTTGCCTTCATTGGCCGGGGCATTGAGTATAAGAATTGGCAAGTCATGTTGCAGCTGTATAGAACCTTAGTTAGGCCACACTTGGAGTATAGTGTTCAATTCTGGTCGCCACACTACCAGAAGGATGTGGAGGCTTTAGAGAGGGTGCAGAAGAGATTTACCAGAATGTTGCCTGGTATGGAGGGCATAAGCTATGAGGAGCGATTGAATAAACTCGGTTTGTTCTCACTGGAACGAAGGAGGTTGAGGGGCGACCTGATAGAGGTATACAAAATTATGAGGGGCATAGACAGAGTGGATAGTCAGAGGCTTTTCCCCAGGGTAGAGGGGTCAATTACTAGGGGGCATAGGTTTAAGGTGAGAGGGGCAAAGTTTAGAGTAGATGTACGAGGCAAGTTTTTTACGCAGAGGGTAGTGGGTGCCTGGAACTCACTACCGGAGGAGGTAGTGGAGGCAGGGACGATAGGGACATTTAAGGGGCATCTTGACAAATATATGAATAGGATGGGAATAGAAGGATACGGACCCAGGAAGTGTAGAAGATTGTAGTTTAGTCGGGCAGTATGGTCGGCACGGGCTTGGAGGGCCGAAGGGCCTGTTCCTGTGCTGTACATTTCTTTGTTCTTTGTTCTTTGTTCTTTGACTGCAGACGATGTGATGTCGTGCAAATGTACTACTTCCGGGTAGATTGAAAAACAGTCTACAATCAGAACATAGTCCCTGCCCTGCGCGTGGAACAGGTCGATGCCGACCTTGGACCAAGGGAACGTGACCAACTCATGGGGCCGTAGGGTCTCACGTGGTTGGGCCAGCTGGAACCGCTGACAGGTGGGGCAATTGAGCACTGTGTTGGCGATGTCGTCATTGATGCCGGGCCAGTACACTGCCTCTCGGGCCCGTTGGCGGCACTTCTCCACGCCAAGATGGCCCTCGTGTAGCTGTTCTAAGACGAGCTGGCGCATGCTGTGCGGGATAACAATGCGGTCCAGCTTCAGGAAGACACCATTAACTACCGCCAGATCGTCTCTGATGTTGTAGAACTGCGGGCAATGGCCCTTGAGCCACCCGTCTGTTAGGTGGCGCATGACACGCTGTAGCAGGGGGTCAGCCGCAGTCTCGCGACGAATTTGGACGAGGCGGTCATCTGTGGCCGGTAGATTGGAGGCCACGAAGGCCACATGGGCGTCAACCTGGCAGACAAATCCCGCTGGGCCACATGGGGTGTTGACTGCCCTGGACAGAGCGTCGGCTATGATCAGGTCTTTGCCCAGGGGTGTATCCGAGCTGAAAGTCGTATCGCCGGAGTTTGAGCAGAATGAGCTGGAGGCGAAGCGTCATGTCGTTCAAGTCTTTTTGTATTATATTGACCAGCGAGCGATGGTCGGTCTCGACGGTGAATTGGGGAAGGCCGTACACATAATGATGAAATTTGACGACACCGGTCAACAGGCCGAGGCACTCCTTTTCTATCTGCGCGTAGTGCTGTTCCGTGGGGGTCATGGCACGTGACGCATATGCAACGGGGGCCCATGATGAGGCCTCATCGCATTGCAGGAGCACTGCCCCAATGCCAGATTGGCTGGCAATGGTTGAAATCTTTGTCTCTTTCACTGGATCAAAAAAGGCCAATACCGGGGCCGTGGTAAGTTAGGTTTTAAGTTCTGTCCATTCGCGCTCGTGGGCAGGCAGCCTTTGGAAGTCTGTCGTCTTCCTGACCAGGTTCCTGAGAGCTGTGGTATGAGAGGCGAGGTTAGGGATGAACTTCGCTAGGAAATTGACCATGCCCAGAAATCGGAGGACCGCCTTCTTGTCCTCTGGCTTTTTCATGGCTGTGATAGCAGCCACCTTGTCCACATCCGGCCGCACACCCAACTGGGAGATGTGGTCCCCGAGGAACTTGAGTTCCGTCTGGCCGAAGGAGCATTTGGCTCTGTTGAGGCGGAGGCCCTGCTCCCGTATGCGTTTGAACACGCGCTGGAGGTGACTGACATGCCCCTACGGAGTGGTGGACCAAATGATTATGTCGTCAACATAGACGCAAACACCTTCAATGCCTTCCATCATTTGTTCCATGAACCTGTGGAATACTTCTGACGCTGATATGATCCCAAACGGCATTCTGTTGTAACAATATCTGCCAAAAGGGGTGTTAAAGGTACACAGTTTCCTGCTGGATCTGTCTAGTTGAATTTGCCAGAATCCTTTCGAGGCGTCACGTTTGGTGAAGAGCTTGGCCCGAGCCATCTCGCATGTGATCTCTTCGTGCTTGGGGATTGGGTAATGCTCCCTCATTATGTTGCGATTCAGATCCTTTGGATCAATGCAGATTCTGAGCTCGCCGGAAGGCTTCTTTACGCACACCATGGAACTGACCCAGTCGGTTGATTCCGTAACTCTGGAGATCACTCCTTGGTCTTGGAGGTCCTGCAGCTGCTGCTTGAGGCAATCCTTGAGGGGTGCTGGGACTCTGCGAGGTGCATGCACCACAGGCGTGGCGTTCTGTTTGAGTAGGATCTTGTAAGTATATGGGAGCCTGCCCATGCCTTCGAAGATGTCACGGTGCTGGTCGATGATGGCGTTGAGTTGCGCCCTGAAGTCAGCATCCTGGAAGGCAGACGTGTCATCAGGAGAGAGAGAGTGAACTCTTTGAACGAGGTTTAGCAATTTGCACGCCTGTGCTCCAAGCAGAGAGTCCTTCGAGGAGCCCACGATCTCGAAAGGAAGGATGGCTTTTCATGACTTGCGCGTCACTTCGAGTTGGCATGAGCCGGTAGCAGGAATGATGTTGCCATTGTAGTCCAATAGCTGGCAGGCCGATGGGAGAATGGTTGGTTTGACACGAAGGCTTTGGAAAGCAGACCATGCCATGAGATTGGCGGAGGCACCAGTGTCCAGGCGGAATCGTATTTGGGACCAGTTGAGCATCAGGGTGGCACACCACTCATTGTCTGGATCGATGCTGTATACCGACAGCGGCTGGTGTCTTTGCTTCGGGACAGCCTGTTTTTTGTCATGACACCGACTCGAAAAGGTGCCTTCGGGTCCTCGGTGTCACTGCTGCGTGGGTGGTCGGAATCGGACTCGGTGACCATGGGTTGAATTGCCCGAACATTCCTGCGAGGCTGACTGAAGCGATATGAATTGGAAGGCTGAGCTGCTCGACAGCAGGCAGCATAGTGGCCAAGTCTTCCACATCGTAGGCATTGTCGAGATTTTCTGGGGGCATTGCCGCTTTAAATGGGCGGAGCCACAGTTGCCGCACGTCGTGACATCAGCACATTCGCTGCGCCACCGCGAATGCGCGGTGCGGTCCAGCGTGGTGCGCGCCTGCGCATTACGTTCCTCCATGACGCCGTCCCCTCGTTTGGTGCGTACAAGGGCGGGAGTCCGCGAAAAGCGCGAAATGGCCGCCCTCATACAGGCTGAGGCCCTGGAGGTGCTCAATCACTTGGACCCGTTCCGCCTCATGGGGACCTTGCTGCGCCATTTCAGCCGCTTGTATATGGGAGTACCGACTGGTGGCATTTTCATGTAGGACACAGGTCTCGATGGCGGTCGCTAGGGTGAGTTGCTTTACTTTGAGGAGCTGCTGACTTTGGGTGTCCGACTGAACACCGAAAACGATCTGGTAGCGTATCATGGAGTCGGAGGTGGGCCCATAGCTGTAAGATTGCGCAAGGTTGCGGAGGTGCGTTAAAAAGGATTGGAAAGGTTCGTCGTTACCCTGCAAACGCTGCTGGAACACGTAGCGTTTGAAACTTTCATTCACCTCTACGCTGCAGTGAGTGTCAAATTTGAGGAGAAGCGTCTTGAACTTCGTCTTGTCTTCGTGATCTGCAAAGGTGAGAGAGTTGAAAATATGGATGGCATGGTCCCCGGCTGTTGAGAGGAGAAGAGCAATCTTTCTGGTGTCCGAGGCGCCCTCCCTGACCGTGGCTTTGAGGTAGAGCTGGAAGCGCTGTTTGAAAATCTTCCAGTTGGCCCCGAGGTTGCCGGCGATGCGGAGCGGCGGTGCTGGGCTGATGTTGTCCATGTTGCAGAATGACGGAATGCTGGCAGAAGGCAGATCACTTGCAGGTAGGTCTAAGAAGTGCAGGACGCAACCACACCTGGTATCATGATGTGTTGGGTGTTCTGGATCACATACAGGTCACCAACACTTGAAGTAGTGCAACACTATTTTAAAAGGTTAACTATTTAAACATACTTGAACTGTGGGTAAATGCGATACCAGCTTTAACTAAAGACCTTTGCCTTGTCCTAACCAGTTGATGCACTCAGCACATGGTGAATGTCTGTGTTGCAGGCTGTGAGCTCTGTGCTCCTCGATAGCTGCTACTCGAATGAGCGGGAACTCTGATGCCCCCTGTCTTTATAGTGCGTGAGCTCTAACTGGTGATTGGCTGCGGTGTTGTGTGTGTTGATTGGTCCCACTGTGTGTCCATCAGTGTGTGTCTGCACCATGATATACTGGTGTATATTATGACAATGGCCTCCAAGGCAACTATGGCTGGTGTGCAGCTTGGACTGCCTCCGAACAGCAGCAAGGTCCCTTTAAATTAGCGCCTTTTTTTTCTGATGGTGGCCTTAAACTTAAAGTTAGATGTCTGAGGTCCGATTCCTGCTGCAAATAAAAGCTGTGAAAAGGTGGGCGCTCATTTTTTGAAAATTAAACCCCTACAGTTTAACTACTTCTAAGCACGCTCAACCTCATTTGTGCCTGCTTCCAAGGTAGTCAGCAACTTTCATATTCCCCATAATAGCTCGCTGGGGTCACGTAAAGTCTGGGCATTAACATGGAGTCACACCAGGGAAGCACTGTCCGAGAGGGAAAGGGTGAAGGCAATCATGAAAACTCACGGGCTGGATTTTGGCTCCCCGACGCCTATATGGTATTCGGTGACCGGGTGGGGAATTCCTTTTGACGTCAATATAGGGAGTGGCGCCTGTTTTTGTAATCTCCGTCCCCTGAAAATCCGCGTACTCTAGAAGTACGCCGCGCCACGTATCCACGGCCTCAGGCCATTGCCTGAGGCGTACCCCGCGATTCTCAGACCCCAACCGGCCGAGTTCCCGACAGCGTGGGTTACGTCCGCCATGAAGCACTGCACGGTCGCTGCAGGCTCCCGCCGTGCGCATGCACGACCATGGAACTGGAAATGCTCAGGGCCATATTGGCAGCTAGAGCTGCGAGCTCTACTTTGCCTGGCTGCTAGCCCCGAGCAAAACGAGGAATTGGTGGCCATTTTGTGCCAGTTTTCCTGGTGTTTTCACGCCGGCGTGGGGCCTTGGTCTCCAAAACGGAAAATCCAGCCCATGTTTCAGAAGGCAGCTAATCAGTCCATTGTGCCCATGTTGAAATAAACAATAGACAAGAGGAGGGACCATGCTTCTTTTAAGTGACATTCATTTCTGAAATAAATCTAAACTTGCATTTTAAGAAAAGTTGCATTGTTTCCTCCAGAAACTTTTGTCATCTGCACTGAAACCCTTTTATAAAATAAAAATCAATTTAAGCAGTTGCTTTTGAATAAGTCTTTTAATCTTTTGAGGATCATTTACTTTGATGAAGATGCAGTTTCAACGGTTGCAAGCAATGCAGAACTGCTGACAAATATGTTCTGCTATGTAGTGGATCACAGGTCCAACACTGTACAGACTTCCAGCCCGTCTTGCACATATAAATTGCTGACTATGGCAGCCTGTCAGCGTTATGCAAAATTCTAGTCGCAGCCTGCAGTAAAACGAGCTAACTGGGCATAATAAACTACAAAAGAAGCACATAAAATCTCCTTCTGCCTCTCAGAAATGTAATTGTTTCGAACGTGCTGTGGCTGCAATAGCTGTTCAGGTAAACGTAGAAACATTTGATTTTCTTCGGGCACTTGCAAAATGCGAGGAGTTGTAGGGCCAGTTTCTGGGAGGTGTCATAAAACACACCCATGCACATCATGAGGTAAAAACAGGCAGTGACAGACACCCAGGTGAGCCAATCAACATACAGGACAGAACACAGCCAATCACCAGACAGAACACCAGAGGGGGGCTTCCAACTATAAAACACACAAGGCATCAGCACTCCGCCTCTTTCCACTGGTGACAACTGCAGTGACAGTCAGGGTGTAGATACCAGTCAGCACCTTCTACACATGGATCAGAGCTAGCGTGGTCTAGTTAGTTCGAGTTAGTATACTTAGAGTAGTCGAGTGTCAACCCACAGCCAGTTGTGTGCATTGTTATAGAAGTTCAATAAATCGTATTGAACCAACGCCTACGTTTGGTGTATGCTTTACAGTTGATCTGCATCGTGTTGCAGTCCGTGTTACCCCAGGGTGAATAACACGACAGGAGGCTGATAGAAAGATTGTTTCCCAGTGTTTCAACGGCACTTTTAATTATTTTTTAAAAATTTCAAACCTGCAACCTTCCTGTGTTTTCCAGCTCTCCCATTGTCTCTCCATTTCAGTAAACCCAGCGGACACCATTCAATGGAAGAATTTCTAAGTGTCTCATTTTGGGTGAATTTGGCGAGATGTTCCTCGATGGCTGTGTTGGCGAGATAGCGGCCCATATTCAGTGGCACTTAGTGCCGAAAATGAACCCCTCACGTGAGTCTCACCGTTACTGGCTGACTCACTGTCAGATTCACCAGAATGCCGCCTCAGTGTCTCGCCGCTAACAAGGTGGAGCTGCTTTTAAACGATCCCTCACCACTCACTCCCAGTCACACACAAGTATGGCAGCGCGCAGACCAGCTCCTCACTTTGGTGATGCTGACCTGGCCAGTCTTCTCGACGCTGTGGATGTGAGACGGGACATCTCATTCCCCCGAGGGAGTCAGAGGCCCAGCAGCAGGGTCAATAATGGCACCTGGGAGGCAGTGACAGCGGCGGTCAGTGTGGGCAACGTGACCAGGAGGAACACCGTCCAATGTCAAAAGAAGACCAACGACTTCACCGAGCTGCAAGGATAAGTTACCACCTCTGTCCTGGCATCAGTTCCACATGCCACCTATGAGGAAAGGGCCCTGGAGATTGCGGGGTTGACAGAGCAGAGAGCAGTCGCTGACAACAAGGTTAGCCTACGTCACAGAGGTGAGGATCCACTGCCCCTTCACCCAGATGATCTGTCTCAAGTGAGTTGTTCATATCAGAGAAAATGATCCTTCCCTCTCACTGACCACATATCCATTGTGTCGCAAGATCTCCATCTGATGGGGCTGGACATCCAAAGTGGTCTCCACCCCCCTCTCCCCGCCACCCAAGAGACCACCTCAGAGGACAGATCTGAGGAGAACAGCGGCGAGGCCCCACAGCTATCACTCCACCTTCCACCAGCGCAGTGTGGACAGGCTCCTGGGGCACAATCTGATGATCACCAAACAGTTGCTGATACACATCAGGAGGAGGCAGGAACATCCAAGAGAGACAGCACTTGGATGTCTGCTGGATTCCAGGACTCAGCTGTGTCTCAGCCAGATGCCGAGCCACTGGACAAGGTTTTCCCAGAGCTGATGCTGATGATAGGACACAGCCGTGACATTCAGCAGGGAATGTCAGGTACATTCCAGCAACTGCATAGCCGATTGGAGGAGGCCCAAAGGCTTTGGTCGCAGGAGATTAAGCCAACCATGTGTGACACCGAGGTCAACACTGCTAACCTGGCGACCACAGTGGAAAACCTGGCGTGTCCATGTCTTGGCTGAATCTGTAACGACCATGGCTGAAGGCTTCGACATCATGTCCTTGTTACTGAGGGACATTTCCAAGATGCAGATGGACATTGACGAGGCACTGCAAAGCATGATCCAGTTTGTGAGGGATGTGTCCCAGGTGCAGACATTGCCAAGGCACTCCAGGGCATGGCCCAGTAACAGCGGAGCATGGCTGAGGGTGTCGGCACCATGGTGCAGAAAATGGGGAGCCGCCAGGGCTGGCAAATACAGATAGCCCAGAGGCCTCTGGAGCTCACTCCATCTGCTCCTCCATTCCATGGAGACCCCCAGGGCCCCATGGGCCCCCTTCAGGCATCATCAGGGTGGAGGCCAACCACAGGCCTTCCATTAAGGAGATGATGGGGGTGTCCAGTTCTCCCGAATGCCCCCAACCTGACACGGGTACATCTCAAGGGCAGCGGGCAGAACAGGGTAGCACAGCAACGCCAGTGACACTAGAATGCCGGCCGGGGTGCCATGGCTCCAGGCCCTCCACATGACATCCACCATGGGCATAAGTCAGAAACGGGGGAATTCAATTTTTTAAAAATTGTATTTTATTACAAACATGTGTGAAAAGAACAGTAACATACACAACTACACACTCAATAACCTCATTAACCACACTTCGTACAATTCCTTCCCCATTTTAACCCATACCCTCCACCCCTCCCCGCGACAAAGAATTCCTCAAACACTGTCATGAACAACCCCACCCTGTTTCAAAGGCCTCCTCCGACTCCCTCAACTGAAATTTGATCTTTTCCTAACATGGAAAGCCATACAGGCCCTCAGCCAGGTCACTAGCCCTGGGGGCATATCCACCATCCAATTCAACACGATCCTCTGCCCGGGGGGTGTGGAGAGAGGCGAAGGCCTCAATATCGGCCCCCTGTCCCTCCACCAGCTCCAGCATTTCCGATACCACAGATTGCCACCATTGGTTCCGGCCTGACCTCCAACCCTGCAATTTTGGACAATGTCCCAAAAACCGCTTCCCAGTAACTCTCCAACTTCTTACAACCCCAGAACATGTGCACATGATTCGCTGGCCCCCGCCACACTTCTCGCACTCGTCAGCCACTCCTTGAAAGAATCTATTTGTCCTTGCCCGAGTCATGTGCACCCTTTGCACTACCTTGAACTGAATCAAGCTCATCCGTGCACAGGAGGAGGTAACGTTCACCCTGTGCATTGCCTCACAACCAATCTATTTCCCACTACCAGCTTCTCCTACCATTTGCACTTGTTCCTCAACACTTGCGCCCCCCTGCCCCCCCTGCTACCCCAGCCAGAAAAATATATCCCCAATCCTACCCTCTCCCTACTCGCCCAGGAGCAGCACTTGCTCTAATAGGATGTACCCTGGCAATCTGGGAAACGTCCTCCATTCCTTTCTTGCGAAGTCCTTCACCTGCATATACCTAAATTTACTCCCCCCAGCAACTCAAACCACTCCCACAACTCATCCAATCCTGCAAACTGCCCTTCCAGATCAAGCCCCTCACCCTCTCCAGACCCTGCTCTCTCTACCTCCTGTACATCTCATTCATCTCCCCCAGCTTATACCTATGGCTCCCACATAGTGGCGCCAATGACATCCCTTCCAATTTAAAGTGCCTCATCAGTTGATTCCACAACTTGACCGTTGACTGTACCACCGGGCTCCCCGTATACTTCCCCAGAGGCAACGGCAATGGAGCAGTCACCATGGCCCTCAAGCTGGATCCCCGATAGGACTCTCCGCCATCCCAATCCTCTCTGCCCCCTCCCCCTCCCCCTCCCGCCGCCTCACCTTCTCCACATTCGCTGCCCAAAAATATTGCAGCAAGTTCAGGAACGCCAACCCCCCCCGCCCTTTCTGCCTCTGCCTCTGTAGCAGAGCCCGCTTTACCCTTGGTACCTTCCCCGCCCATACAAACTCTGAGATCACCAGCTCCAGATTCCGAAAAAAAGGCCTCGGGAGAAAGATCGGGAGGATCTGGAATAGGAAGCTCAGCAGCACATTCATTTTGACGACCTGTACTCTCCCTGCCAGTGTCAGGTGTCATGTATCCTATCTCTTCAAATCCCCCCATATCTCCTCCACCAATGTTGTCAAATTCCACTTGTGCTTCGTAGCCCATTCCCTCATCACCTGAATCCCCAAATGTTTGAACGTTTCCCGAGCCACCTTGAATGTCAACACCCCCAAGTTGACCCCCAGCCCCGTTGCATTCACTGGAAACACCTAGCTTTTCCGATGTTCAACTTAGACCCGAGAAGCCCCCAAACTTCTCCAATATTGCCATGATCAGACCCATACTCTCCAGTGGGTTTGACACAAACAACAACAGATCGGCAGATACAACAACCCGGTGTCCCCTGTTCCACCTTATAATCACCCTGCCACTCCACTGACCCCCTGAAGGCCATCGCCAAGGGGCAATTGCTAGCGCAATCAACAGCGGTAACAACAGACACTCCTGTCTCGTACCTCTGTGCAGTCCAAACCTCCTTGAGCTCGTACGATTCGCATCTACAATCACCACCGGAGCTGCATACAACAAGCGCACTCACACTACAAACTTCAGTCCAAACCCAAACCTACTCAAGATCTCAAATAGATAGCTCCACCCGATCAAAAGCCTTCTCTGCATCCATGGAGAAAATGACCTCTGGCACCCGCATCACCTGCCACATTCTGTAGACTGGCCGAAGTGAATGATGAACTACAGACATGTGGTTTAAATAATTTATTGTGGAACAACTGCGTGATCAGATAACTAGGATAAATAAAATAATAAACTACTATCATGGGCCAGGGTTGAGAGAACCCCAAAGTGTATCATAGAGATCATCTGACCCACAACTTTTAATAGATTGTGGTATGGGGAGCACACGGGCCTACCTTATAGGTGTGATGTAACAGAGATTTACAGCACTTTTAAATTAAAACAATGTGTATTTATGAAACCAGTTAGCACTTTATAAACCCACAGTAAACATCTTAACAACTATCAACGCCAATAAATCCCCCAAAGAATACAGTACGCTATAAGTAACTCTTAATCTTTCCTTGCAACATCCATAAGACAAAAAAAAAAACCTTTTACAGAAAGGCATCGGGTTTAACTTCTCTACTGGGACATGTACCACTTTGAAACCCCCAAACGAGCTGAAGTCAGTCTGTAGCCTGCAGAGAGATATCCTTACGACTGCTTGCTTTGCCTACAGCTATCCAGCTCTCCAAAATAAAACTAAACACACCCTATAGCAAAAAGCCTAAAGTGAAAGTAAAAGCAGACAGACAACCCAGCTCCACCCACACTCTCATATCACTGATAAACACCCATTTGTTAAAGGTACATCCACTACAGATATTTTTCTAAACACCCATTTCTTAAAGTACTCTCACATGACATGACTAACACGAATCAACTGCTGAAAATACGTCTATCCTCCAGCACCACCTACTCCCAACTCCTGATCACAGGGTCGTGTGATAGGTTTACACTGCCACCACGTGGTTCCAGATCAGGCCTACAGTAGCACTTTCCACCATTCACCTGGGTGATCATGCATGCGAGCTGGCCATTCACACGGTACCATCGAATCCCAGGGTGGCGGAGGTGGGGACGGTGGCGGAGCGGGGGGGGGAGTTTTGCGGAGCAGTGAATACTGGCTAACCCGTGGTCCCTGGACCAAGCCCACCCACAACATTTGCCCATTCCCCACCCACAAACCCTGCACCTCGCGCCCGCTCTGCAGCCAGCCCAGCCTAGACCACCCCTCACATCCTCCTGAGCACCGAGGCAGGTTGTAACATTGTGCACTGGTGGTTAATGTGTATGAATATTTATAGGTTTGTGCATTAGTGCCTAACGTATACTGTGCCATGCACCTATGCCAACTTAACTGGTGCCTACTTTTCTGTCCTTATGGGCCCAAACGCTACACTTAGGTGGATCCCCAGATGATACACAAGGAGTGGAGGCGGCCTGCTGAGATTCCCGCCCTGTGACCTGGGTCCCCTTTGGCGGACGTCTTCTGGGGCGACCGTGCCTGGATGGACCCGGCTGCTGCTCGATTGTCCCGGGTGACGTGGTGCTGCCCTGTTCTGCCCGATGCCCATGTGATGGATCAGGGAAAGGAGGGGGTCGAATCTGAGGCGTCACCAGCACAGGCCCCATCACCTCCTGCTCTCTTGGGGTGGCCGGTAGCCCCCGGGCTACTTCATGGAATGAGGGTGCAAGTGCAGCTAACCTCTGAAGCTCCCCTGCCAGTCCTGGAGGCCCCCTCTCATCTCAGTCAGGGTCTGCATGCTTGCAGCCATTGAGCACTGGGAGTGGACCCTCTCCATTTGGAACTGCACCACATCATGCTGCGTCCGTGCCACCTGATATGCCATCAATGAACACACGACGAGTGGTGAATGGAATTGAGGCTTTAATACACTAAACAGAAAGCCTCCTGGCCTCTGATCCCGAACTGGATCAGAGGCAGAGACTAGCCACCTTTATATAGAGCCCGAGGGGAGGAGCCACGTGCGGAGGCAGCAGGAACAAGCCCAGGCATGTAACAATACAACACAATACAATACAGTGGGGTACCACATTCACCCCCTGTTTAAAAAAAAGAGTCCAGGGGGGTGAAATGGGCTTAAAGATCAAGTCTGTCGGGGGCCTTGACCTTACAAACAAAGAACAAAGAAATGTACAGCACAGGAACAGGCCCTTCGGCCCTCCAAGCCCGTGCCGACCATACTGCCCGACTAAACTACAATCTTCTACACTTCCTGGGTCCGTATCCTTCTATTCCCACCCTATTCATATATTTGTCAAGATGCCCCTTAAATGTCCCTATCGTCCCTGCTTCCACTACCTCCTCCGGTAGCGAGTTCCAGGCACCCACTACCCTCTGCGTAAAAAACTTGCCTCGTACATCTACTCTAAACCTTGCCCCTCTCACCTTAAACCTATGCCCCCTAGTAATTGACCCCTCTACCCTGGGGAAAAGCCTCTGACTATCCACTCTGTCTATGCCCCTCATAATTTTGTATACCTCTATCAGGTCGCCCCTCAACCTCCTTCGTTCCAGTGAGAACAAACCGAGTTTATTCAATCGCTCCTCATAGCTTATGCCCTCCATACCAGGCAACATTCTGGTAAATCTCTTCTGCACCCTCTCTAAAGCCTCCACATCCTTCTGGTAGTGTGGCGACCAGAATTGAACACTATACTCCAAGTGTGGCCTAACTAAGGTTCTATACAGCTGCAACATGACTTGCCAATTCTTATACTCAATGCCCCGGCCAATGAAGGCAAGCATGCCGTATGCCTTCTTGACTACCTTCTCCACCTGTGTTGCCCCTTTCAATGACCTGTGGACCTGTACTCCTAGATCTCTTTGACTTTCAATACTCTTGAGGGTTCTACCATTCACTGTATATTCCCTAACTGCATTAGACCTTCCAAAATGCATTACCTCACATTTGTCCGGATTAAACTCCATCTGCCATCTCTCCGCCCAAGTCTCCAGACAATCTAAATCCTGCTGTATCCTCAGACAGTCCTCATCGCTATCCGCAATTCCACCAACCTTTGTGTCGTCTGCAAACTTACTAATCAGACCAGTTACATTTTCCTCCAAATCATTTATATATACTACAAACAGCAAAGGTCCCAACACTGATCCCTGTGGAACACCACTGGTCACAGCCCTCCAATTAGAAAAGCATCCCTCCATTGCTACCCTCTGCCTTCTATGGCCTAGCCAGTTCTGTATCCACCTTGCCAGTTCACCCCTGATCCCGTGTGACTTCACCTTTTGTACTAGTCTACCATGAGGGACCTTGTCAAAGGCCTTACTGAAGTCCATATAGACAACATCTACTGCCCTACCTGCATCAATCATCTTAGTGACCTCCTCGAAAAACTCTATCAAGTTAGTGAGACACGACCTCCCCTTCACAAAACCGTGCTGCCTCACTAATACGTCCATTTGCTTCCAAATGGGAGTAGATCCTGTCTCGAAGAATTCTCTCCAGTAATTTCCCTACCACTGAAGTAAGGCTCACCGGCCTGTAGTTCCCGGGATTATCCTTGCTACCCTTCTTAAACAGAGGAACAACATTGGCTATTCTCCAGTCCTCCGGGACATCCCCTGAAGACAGCGAGGATCCAAAGATTTCTGCCAAGGCCACAGCAATTTCCTCTCCAGCCGCCTTCAGTATTCTGGGGTAGATCCCATCAGGCCCTGGGGACTTATCTACCTTAATATTTTTTAAGACACCCAACACCTCGTCTTTTTGGATTACAATGTGACCCAGGCTATCTACACCCCCTTCTCCAGACTCAACATCTACCAATTCCTTCTCTTTGGTGAATACTGATGCAAAGTATTCATTTAGTACCTCGCCCATTTCCTCTGGCTCCGCACATAGATTCCCTTGCCTATCCTTCAGTGGGCCAACCCTTTCCCTGGCTACCCTCTTGCTTTTTATGTACGTGTAAAAAGCCTTGGGATTTTCCTTAACCCTATTTGCCAATGACTTTTCATGACCCCTTCTAGCCCTCCTGACTCCTTGCTTAAGTTCCTTCCTACTTTCCTTATATGCCACACAGGCTTCGTCTGTTCCCAGCCTTCCCAACCTTCCGCCGTGATCGCCTCAGTCCCGGCTGTGGTGTGGGCACCGGTGTCGAGACCTGCGCGTCCGGGAGCGTGTCGCCCTCTTCTTCACCCAGTTGTTGAGTCAGTGGAGGGGGGGTTGGTGTATGGGCGAGGATGGTGGTGAAGATCGGCGGTGGGCCTGCGGGTGCCAGTTCTTGAGGTAGGTGGGTAGAGGTGGACGAAGACGGTGTAGGGTCGGGGGTGGTGGTGATGGTCGCTGGGGAACCTGCAGGTGCCAAATCCCGAAGGGAGACTGTGTCCTGCCGCCCGTCATGATGTGCCACATAGGCATATTGTGGATTGGCATGGAGGAGCAGGACCTTCTTGAAGAGGGGATCTGATTTATGGCTCCTCGCATGATTCCGGAGGAGGACGGGCCCTGGAACTGTCAGCCAGGACGGGAGTGAGACCCCTGAGGTGGACTTCCTGGGGAAGGCAAAAATACGCTTGTGAGGAGTCTCGTTGGTGGCAGTGCACAGGAGCGACCGGATGGAGTTGAGAGCATCGAAGAGGACCTCCTGCCAGCGGGAGGCTGGGAGACATCAAGACCATAGGGCCAGGAGGACGGCCTTCCAGACCATCGCGTTCTCCCTCTCCATCTGTCCGTTGTCCCGGGGGTTGTAGCTGGTCGTCCTGCTGGAGGCGATGCCCTTGCTGAGCAGGAACTGACGCAACTCGTCGCTCATGAAGGAGGAACCCCGGTCGCTATGGATGTAGGTGGGGAACCCGAACAAGGTGAAAATACTGTGCAGGGCCTTGATAACGGTGGCAGAGGTCATGTCAGGGCATGGGATGGCAAAGGGGAATCTTGAGTACTCGTCAATAATGTTGAGGAAGTACACGTTACGGTCAGTGGAGGGGAGGGGCCCTTTGAAATCGATGCTGAGGCGCTCAAAGGGGTGAGAGGCCTTTACCAGGTTCGCTCTGTCTGGCTGATAGAAGTGCGGTTTGCACTCCGCGCAGACCTGGCAGTCCCTGGTCACGGTCCTGACCTCCTCGATGGAGTAAGGCAGGTTGCGAGCCTTGATCAAGTGATAAAAACTGGTGACCCCCAGGTCACAGAGGTTATTGTGGAGGGCCCGGAGTCGGTCAACTTGTGCGCTGGCACATGTACATGATAGGGCATCTGGGGGCTCATTGAGCTTCCCAGGTCGGTACAAGATATTGTAGTTGTAGGTGGAGAGCTCGATCCTCCACCTCAGAAACTTGTCATTCTTGGTCTTGCCCTGCTGTGTGTTGTTGAACATGATGGCAACCGACCGTTGGTCAGTGAGAAGAGTGAATGGCCTGCTGGCCAGGTAAAGCCTCCAATGTCGCACAGCTTCTACAATGGCTTGGGCTTCCCTTTCGACGGAGGAGTGTCGAATTTCGGAGGCATGGAGGGTACAAGAGAAGAAAGCCACTGGCCTGCCCACCTGATTGAGGGTAACGGCCAACGCATCGCTCTCCACCTGGAACGGAATGGACTCGTCCACAGCATGCATCGCGGCCTTGGCAATATCTGCCTTGATGCGGTTAAAGGCCAGGCGGGCCACAACCGTCAGGAGAAAAACGGTGGATTTAATAAGCGGACGGGCCTTGTCTGCATAATTGGGGACCCGCTGGGCATAGTAGGAGAAGAACCCCAGGCATCTCTTCAGGGCCTTGGGGCAGTGGGGGATGGGTAGTTCCAGGAGGGGGCGCATGTGGTCGGGGTTGGACCCTAGGACTCCATTTTCCACAACATAGTCAAGGATGGCTCGGCGGGTTGCGCGGAACACGCATTTTTCCTTATTGTAAGTGAGGTTCAAGAGTTTGGCGGTGTGGAGGAAGTGCCGGAGGTTTTCGTCATGGTCCTGCTGCTCATGGCCGCAGATGGTGACATTATCTAGGTACGGGAATGTGGCCCGCAGCCCGTACTGATCAACCATTCGGTCCATTTCTCATTGGAAGACTGAGACCCCATTGGTGATGCCGAAGGGAACCCTGAGGAAGTGGTAGAGGCGGCCATCTGCCTCGAAGGCAGTGTATTGGCGGTCCTCTGGGCGGATAGGGAGCTGGTGGTACGCAGGCTTCAAGTCAACTGCAGAGAAGACTCGATACTGCGCAATCTGATTGACCATGTCAGATATGCGGGGGAGGGGGTACGCATCGAGCTGCGTGTACCGGTTGATGGTCTGACTGTAGTCGAAGACCATCCGGTGCTTCTCCCCAAGTCTTGACGACCACCACTTGGGCTCTCCAGGGGCTGTTACTAGCCTCAACGATCCCTTCTCGTAGAAGTCTCTGGACCTCCGACCTGATAAAGGCCCTATCCTGGGCACTGTATCGCCTGCTCATAATAGCGACGGGCTTACAGTCCGGGGTGAGGTTAGCAAACAGCGAGGGTACGGCGACCTTAAGAGTCGCGAGGCTACAGACGGTGAGGGGGGGGACAGGGGTCCGCCGAACTTTAAGGTAAGGCTTTGGAGGTGGTACTGGAAGTCGAGCCCCAGTAATAGGGCAACGCAGCGATGGGGAAGGACGTAGAGTTTGAAGTTAGTGTACTCTACGCCTTGTACAGTAAGGGTCGTGACACAGTACCCCCAGATTTCTACTGCATGTGATCCGGAAGCCAGGGAGATTTTCTAGGTCGTGGGTAAGATTGGGAGGGAGCAGCGCCTTACCATATCTGGGTGTATGAAGCTGTCTGTGCTCCCAGAGTCGAAAAGGCAGGCTGTCTCGTGCCCGTTGATCTGGACGGTCATCGTCGATTTTGTGAGGTGATGAGGATGTGACTGGTCGAGCGTGATGGAAGCGAGCTTCGGTAGGCGATGGGTAGGCCGGTCGGAGGTAGCGGCGGCCAGCGTACGATCGGGTGAGCAGGGCTCCCGGGAGGCTGTGGAGTGGTCCGAAGATGGTGGCCCCCATGGGTTACGCGTGGCGGGTGGCATCGGAGATGGCGTCAAAGATGGCGGCCCCCATGGGTCACGCCTGGCGGGTGAAGTACAAAATGGCGTTAAAGATGGCGGCCCCCATGGGTCGCACGTGGCGGCCGAAATCGAAGATGCCGGTGAAGATGGCAGCGCCCACAGGTCGCACATGGCGGGTGGCGCGGCAGCTGGGCCGGCCCCGACAGGCAGTAGGCAGCCCTGCTAGGCCTAGAAGCTTTAGGGAGAGATCAGGCCTGGCAGGCTTTCGCAAAGTGGCCCTTCCTCGCACACCTGTTGCATGGGGCTTCTGGCATTGGCGGGCTGCTGCGCGGAACAGGCTTGCGCTGCACCCGGGTCGGATGATGGCGGCGCCCACGAGGTCCACGAGGATGCCGCACGGTCGGAGTCGTAGGCCTCCATGTTCTGGTAGGCCACCTCCAATGAGTTTGAGAGCTGCACTGTCTCTGGGAGGCCGAGTGTACCCCCTTCTAGCAATCGCTGGCGGATGTAGCTCGATTTCATGCCTGCGACATAAGTGTCCCTGATCAACAGCTCCGCGTGTTGGGTAGCCGATACCACCTGGCAGTCACAGCTCCGACAGAGTACCCGCAAGGCACGCAGGAATTCTGCTTGTGACTCCCAGGGCGTTGTCGTCTCGTGACAAGAAGGTGCCTAGCGTACACCTCGTTGACAGACTTAACATATTGTCCCTTCAGCAGCATTATCGCCTCCGTATACGAGGGGGCATCCCTGATAAGAAGAAAGACTTGCGGGCTCACCCGTGCGTGGAGGATCTGCTCCTTTTGGAGGTCGGTGAAGTCTACAGTGAAGGATCCGAGGTACGCTTCGAAGCAGCTTAGCCAGTGCTCAAAAGTTGCAGTGGCATCGGCTGCCTGTGGGTCCAGCTCCAGGCAATCAGGCTTGAGTGATGAATTCATATTAGATGTTTAGTGTATTAAATTGATATGCCATCAATGAACACACGACGAGTGGTGAACGTAACTGAGGCTTTAATACACTAAACAGAAAGGCTCCTGGCCACTGATCCCGAACTGGATCAGAGGCGGAGACCAGCCACCTTTATACATGAGCCTGAGGGGAGGAGCCACAGGCAGAGCCAGCAGGGACAAGCCCAGGCATGTAACAATACAGTACAATACAATACAGTGGTTTACCACACGCACCACCCCCTTCTGAATCTGTGCTACATCTGACAGTGACTGCGCCATTTCATTCTGTGACTGGGCTGCCTTTCTCTTTGCCTGTGCCACGTCGGTCAGTGCCTGGGCAATGTCGCCGATGCTGTCAGCCATGGCCCGCTGTGACTGGGCCACGCTCTAGAGCACCGCTGCAATGTCCAGATGGCCCTGGCACATGGCTGCCTGTGAGAGGGCAGCTCTGTCCTGGGCTTGACCACCACCTGCACAGATTGATCCAGGCCTTGGACATCTCAACCCATGGCCAAAACCTTTGCCCCAAAGGCCTCCACTGCGGTCGCCACCCTTGCGGTGTTGGCCTGGATGGAATCGATTGTGTTCCATGCCGCCGGTGCTAGCCCTTGACAATCGTTGAATCAGTCCAGGAGCGGCGATAGTTTTGCTGTTGTGGAAGTCCGTGAATCCTGCCCCGGTATCAAAACTTAGGCCGGGAATCTCCATTGCCGAAATCGGGAAACGTGAATGGGCGGAGAATAGCTTCTGACAAAATAGCCAAAATCGGGGGAGGCGCCGGTTTGACTCCAAATCGGGATGCTCCGGCACCCCGAAAATGGTATGAATACATCGCTCGCCGTGCGGGATCAATGTACCATAGGCAGATCATTAGTGGGCCTGACAGCCTATTCTCCGGGGCCTCCAACATTCACCGCCTCCAATGGGTTGTGTTCCCGACAGCGTGGTTCACTTGTGGTCTCAAAAATCGTGAACCTGGCGTCGTGGCTACTGAGCGAGAGAGAGGAGGTAGGAAATGGCGTGCCGGCCCGGACACCGGCCGTGTTGGGTGCAGTGGGGGGTCCCCTGCCAGGGCCGGGGTGGGGAAGGGAAGGTGGGGGGGAGGGGCAGGCCGAGCAGCCGGTGTGCCCCCACAGGACTGGGGCGGTGCCCAGGCACCGACTGTCATTACAGCGCACATCCTGCTGCGCATCCACTGACCACCCACCTCGGCCCCAGTGACACTGGCCGTATGGGTTTGTCCACCCTCAAAACCCCACCCCCCACCACATTGCACCCCCTGCCCCCAAACACCCTGCCCAACCGGCCGCCACCCACCAGCAGACCACCCAGGGCCACACCCACGGCAGCCCCCAGTGAGGGCAGTGCCAGCCAATGGTACCCCTGGCAGCAGGGATGGGCGCCAGGACCAGGGACACCGATGGTGCCTGACACTGTCGGGGCAGGGGTGTGGGGGTGGGCGAGGGACATGCGTGGGCGGAGCCAACCCGGGGCCACCGTGTAGCCCAGGGAACCTGGCTGGGCACGGGCGTATTCGCCATGCTAACTGTTGGCCTTCCACTCCCTACAGACAATGCCATGAGGCGTTCAACCAGCAGCCATGGTGATGGTCGCAGCTCTGCAAAATGACCTTTGGCCGCAGGAGCTGCGACCATCACCACGTCAAGATAACGGTTGCTCTGAATTTCTAGGCAACGTGGTCCTTCCAGTCACTGATTGGAGACCTGTTTGGGATCTCGGCATACATGTGCATCCGTGCCGTCATGGAGGCACTGTATGCCCAGGCAGATTGTTACATCCATTTCCATGTGTACCAAGCCCACCAGGCTGCCTGGGCAATGGGGTTTGCTGCCACCGCCAGGATGCCCCGGGTCCAGAGGGCGCTTGACGGGATGCATGCTACCCCTATGGGCACCTGCAGATAACACGCCATTCTACACCAACCAAAGGGAGTACCACTCAATGAACATCCAGCTGGTCTGTGACCATCAGCTGCACATCGTGCACGTCTGCGCCCGATACCCGGACAGTGTGCACGACTCCTTCATCCTGGCACACTCGGTGATTCCTGACATGTTCGAGAGGACCACCCCCACCCCGGCTGCGGGGCTGGCTGCTGGGCAACTGGGATTACCCGCTGCGGCCGTGACTGACGGCACCTAGCCGGAGGACACAGAACGACGCGGAGACCCGCTACAACAACGGCCATACAGCGACCAGGTGTGTGATTGAGCGGTGCTTCAGAATCCTGAAGATGCGCTTCAGGTGGCTGGGCTGCTCTGGAGGGGCCTTCCAGTATGAGGCTGAGTGGGTCGCCCGCATCGTGGTGGCTAGCTGCATCCTCCACAACACTGCGCTGCAGAGGGGCGATGTGCTGGAGGAGGAGGCTGAGGAGGAAGGGCAGGCCTCGTCTGACGAGAAGGATGCGGGGGAGGGGGACGAAGGGCAGGACATGGGGCCCAGGCAGGCAGGGGAGGCCGCACGACATGTGAGCCAGAGCCAACACGCATGGGATGCCCTGGTCGCCTCCAGGTTCACCGTCGAGGAGGGAGGGGAGGAGTGGGGGGGGGGGGCAGGATTTGCTGGCCGGGGCACAGACACTACATCCCAGACCCACACCCCCTCACCTCCCACACCACCAAACCGCCCACTTGCACACCCCTCCATTATACATACCTGCGGCGCTACGAGCTGGGGGTCTTGGGTTGGCAGTGACAGCAGGTCTGGTCCATGGGATGGAGGGCGATGGCAATCCGCTCTGCGATGATCTCTGTGCTCCACATCGTATGACAACGTCTGACTCATGCCCACAGTAGCTCCTTCCACCTGGGTGATCCCTGAATGCAAGCTGGTCAGTCCATCACACAGTCCCGTTGAATCCCTGGGGTGAGGCTGCTGGGGATGGTAGGGGGGCGGAGGCACAGGCCCTGCACTGGTCCCCCCCCCTCCGCGGCCAGCCCGGCCCACACCCACACCCATCAGGCCGAGATAGGTTTTAACGGTGTTAAGAGGTGTTTATTGTGCAGAAATATATGCACAATCTGTGCCCTCGCCCCTCTAACTAAGATGTGCCCTGCACCCGTGCCAACTTAACTGGTGTCTAACTTTCTGTCCTTACGGGCCTTAATACTACGCCTAGGTGATTCCTCAGACCATACAGCAGGAGTGGAGGCAGCCTGCTGTGACCCCTAGCCTGCGACAAAGGTCACTGTTGGCGCGCATCTCCTGGGGTGACCTGGGCTGGATGGTCCCTGCTCCTGCTCGGGTGTCCCAGGTGGCATAGTGCCAACCTGTTCTGCCCGCTGTAAACCAGATGCACCAGGGAGAGTCCGAGGTGCTGCAGTGTTCTGGCACCTCCCCTGCGGGAGTCACCAGCACAGGCCCCAGCTCCTCCCCCTCCCTCCCGATGGCCCCCAGGCTACTCCTTTGGATGAGGGTGCAAGCGGAGCCATCCCCTGAGGCTCTCCCACCACCTGGCGCTGCCGGCACTAGAGGCTTGCTCTGGTCTCGACCAGGGTCTGCATGTTCGCCGCCATGGAGCACAGGGAGTGAACCATCTCCATCTGGGACTGCACCACATCACGCTGCAACTGCGTCGCATCAGCCAGTGACTGGTCCCTCTGGGTCTGGGCCACCTCCCTCTGGGACTGGGCTACCTCCCCCAGTGTCTGCGCAACACCGGCCAGCGCCTGGGCAATGCCGCCGAGGTTCCCAGCCATGGCCTGCTGTGAGTGGGCCACGCTGAGGAGCGCCGCTGCAATGTCAAGGTGGCTCTGCCTGTGAGAGGGCAGCCCTATCCTGGGCCTCGGCCACCGCCTGCACAGAATGCCCCAGGCCTTAGGCACACCGAGCAATAGCCAAAACCTTTGCCCCCAATGCCCCCACCGTGCCACCACCCATGCGGTGTCAGCCTAGGTGGCACACATGACCGGCACCACCCCCTGCTCCTGCACGGGGATGGACTCCTCCATCCCGCCGTGTTCCCCTCCTATAGTCCCTGGGTCTCTGACTGCACCTGCACTGTGGCTGGGACCGGATGTTCTAGAAGCCTGGGACCCATCTGAAGGGCAGCTGGTCCCTGGGCCTGGCCTGCCCTCCGACCGTCCAGCCCCTTGGCTGGTCGTAGCTCCCCCTGCTGTACTGGATGCAATGTGTGGTGCGCACCAGATAGTGTCCCAGGAGCCTCTTCGCTAATGTGCCCAACGAAGGTGATAGTCTCTGGGATGCTGGAGGGTGTTGGAGACAACTGTGACGGAAAGTCAGTGTCACCCTTCGACCTGAACTCTGGGGTGTCCTGAGTCTTGGGCGGAGGGCTGGTGTTTAGGCTGCTCTCCCCGTCAGTGCTCGGCCGCCTGGGGAGCGCCGGCTGTGGCACTGGCTGGGGGCTCCGATTGGACTGACCCCATCTCCGGCAGGTCCTGTAACATGCAAGATGACATGTATGATTGGACAGTGGACCGTGGTGGGGGGGGGGGGGGGGGGGGGGGGAGCTGCCTACTCACCCTGGCTCGCCTGAGGAGATTGTGGAGTTTTTCCGGCACTGCATGCCAGTCCGGACGACGCCCATTGTGCTGACCGCCTCTGCCATTTGTGCCCAGGCACGGGGCCTGTCAGCATTCCTCCCAGGCCGGGGTACAGGGTGATCCTTCTCTCCTCCACGGCATCCAGGAGGGTGTCCAGCTCAGTGTCCCTGAACCGTGGCGCTGCTCTCCTCCAGCCACCTTGGTGACTGGGACGGTGTGTGGGGGGGATGGATCGGTAAAGTGCGGCTGCGGTGTGTGGGCCTCATGAGTGCCACTCACAGACCCCACGAATCCGGCACCGTTTTCCATGGAATTGATTGTGTTCCACGTGCTGATGGTGCTAGCCCATTTAAAGTAGCTGAATCGGTGAGGCTGTTGCGCCATATTTTCTGTTGTAAAACGCCACGGTTCCCATGCCGGCGTCGGCACTCAGTCTCAAAATCGGAGAATTCAGCCCTTAGTCTCAGGGACGGAGAATCCGGCTGCATACATCTGCCACTAATTCAAATAAACTCAAATTAGAACAAAGGACAAAGCGAATAAAGAAAAGTACAGCACAGGAACAGGCACTTCGGCCTTCCAAGCCTGTGTCGATCATGATGCCATAACTAAAAACTGAAGCTTCTGCCCTTACTCGGCCCAGGCCACTGAGGCCACCATCCACCCAACCGCTGGGCTGCATGCATCAGACCGTCTAACAGTGTCAAGAACAAAGAACAAAGAAATGTACAGCACAGGAACAGGCCCTTCGGCCCTCCCAGCCCGTGCCGACCATGCTGCCCAACTAAACCACAATCTTCTACACTTCCTGGGTCCGTATCCCTCTATTCCCATCCTATTCATGTATTTGTCAAGATGCCCCTTAAATGTCACTATCGTCCCTGCTTCCACCACCTCCTCCGGTAGCGAGTTCCAGGCACCCACTACCCTCTGTGTAAAAAACTTGCCTCGTACATCTACTCTAAACCTTGCCCCTCTCACCTTAAACCTATGCCCCCTAGTAATTGACCCCTCGACCCTGGGGAAAAGCCTCTGACTATCCACTCTGCCTATGCCCCTCATAATTTTGTAGACCTCTATCAGGTCGCCCCTCAACCTCCGTCGTTCCAGTGAGAACAAACTGAGTTTATTCAACCGCTCCTCATAGCTAATGCTCTCCATACCAGGCAACATTCTGGTAAATCTCTTCTGCACCCTCTCTAAAGCCTCCACATCCTTCTGGTAGTGTGGCGACCAGAATTGAACACTATACTCCAAGTGTGGCCTAACTAAGGTTCTATACAGCTGCAACATGACTTGCCAATTCTTATACTCAATGCCCCGGCCAATGAAGGCAAGCATGCCGTATGCCTTCTTGACTACCTTCGCCACCTGTGTTGCCCCTTTCAGTGACCTGTGGACCTGTACACCTAGATCTCTCTGACTTTCAAACTCTTGAGGGTTCTACCATTCACTGTATATTCCCTACCTGCATTAGACCTTCCAAAATGCATTACCTCACATTTGTCCGAATTAAACCCCATCTGCCATCTCTCCGCCCAAGTCTCCAAACAATCTAAATCTTGCTGTATCCTCTGACAGTCCTCATCGCTATCCGCAATTCCACCAACCTTTGTGTCGTCTGCAAACTTATTCATGAGACCAGTTACATTTTCCTCCAAATCATTTATATATACTACACATAATATGTGTTTCCCTCCCCCACCCCCGGAGAAGGCCGTGCACAATCGCCTGGAGTGGGAGAAGACCGGAGGGCAACCACCAGAACTGCGGCCCCTCACCATGCCCGAGCAGAACAAAATTATCAAACAATCCCTGAATGCTTTGATTAATAAGAAAGTATTTCAAATCTCCAAAGCTAGTTGTCAATGTGGCAGTCATTTGAAGGAGGTATTCTCACTTTAGGTAACATCTACTATCACAGGAGCAGTACTGTTATCATTTCCAATTTTATCTCAGTTTCCTTCTTGTAGGATCTGAAATTCTTAAGCTTGAATCTTGACTGAGTCAATGAGTTATTCAAATATGAGAGGATATCACAAGAGGGCCGCTACAATGAGATTCCACGAATGAGAAAGTTGGCCAATGGCATTGGGAACAGTGTAGGAAGGGGACGCTTGAGTTGGAAGATCAGCCATAATCTTACTGAATGGCAACCCAAGTTTGAAGGGCTGAATGGCCTCTTATTTCATGTGCTCTTACATTTCATCTCTCTTTCTCAGGACAATAAGACCAGCTATGGCCAAGCTTGATGTCGCCCAATGACCAAACTTGGGCCGGGATTTTCTGCTCCCGTTTTCATCAAGCGGGTTTGGTGATAGAAGGAGAAAATTTCAAGAGATGTCCAAATCGCGTTTCATGCCGACGAAAACACGTGACACGATGGGCCCTGTCCCCTGCCAGTGATGTTGCACGTTCCCAACATCGGGAACATAATTTCAATACACTTACATATAATTATCAAGCCTGAATCATCCCTCATAAGAAAGCCCATTCACATCGGTGTGAAGGCAGACAGTCATGAATCCCGACTGGTCTCCCGAGATGTGCCCCTGACAAGTATGCCTTCCAGAGAAGCTCAGGTGAATGCATTGCTTAGGGGTTGAGGGTCATACCCGGGCACTTCCCAGAAAGTGCCAGGGCACTGTATGGGCAGTGCTTGGGGTATTGCCAAGGGCAGTGCCCGAACAGTTCAGAAGTGCCAGGAGACAGTGGTCGGAGAGTGCCAAGCGCAGTGCTTATAGGGTTGGGGGGGGTGTGGCGGGGGGGGGAGGTGTTCCTGGTGAACTATTGAGTACTGGGGCAGCCTTTAAAAATGGCTCCCCGATCTTCGAAAAGTTAAGTTGCTGGCAGGGTGCATTCAATTAGAACCTGCCCCGCCAGCGGGATGTCAAGGGGACCTGCCCCTTGCTTTCATTTTTAAGTGCTCGAATGAGACAGTAGAGAAAACTACCATTGGTGCTGATGTCTTCAATGCCGCTTTTCCTGCCCGCTTTCAGCCCTTGCTGAATTTGAGGCTTCAAGCCCCTTTTGAGAATTGAGCCCATAAGCGCTGCTGATGCACCATCATAGATTCCCTACAGTAAGAAGGAGTCCATTCGGCCCATCAGGTCTGCACCAACCCGCTGAAAGAACATCACACCCAAGCTCACTCCCCCACGTATCCCTGTAACTCCACGACCCCAGCAGGAAATCTAGCATGGTCAATCCACCTAACCTGCACATCTTTGGACTGTGGGATTAACCGGAGCACCCAAAGGAAACCCACACAGACACGAGGAGAATGTGCAATCTCCACACAAAGTCACCCAAGGTCAAAATCAAACCCTTGTCCCTGGCTGAAGTGCAATCAATTGCACAAAGACGCAGATTGGGTACAACTGTGGCTTTATTGCAGTCAGATGCGTGGCCTCCTGCTGCAGCTGGTGAAATGGCAGGGCAATGGAGGTCACGCATATTTATACAGATCTTAGTGGGCGGAGCCAGCCGGCAGGGGCTACCGGCGAACCTGTAGTGCAGGTCCTACCTTACATCTCCTAATACAGTGGTTCACCACATTCACCCCCTGTTAAAAATGAGTCCGGCAGGGGTGATATGAAACTATATACAAATAGTGCAATTATGTACAGTGTTAAAAAGAAAAAAAAAGAAAAAGTCCATGTTGACGGTCCGGAGTCCGTCAAAGGTTCAGCCGATCCGGTGCTTTGTTGCTTCGTTGGGAGCAGCGTAATGGTGGCGGCGAATTCGGTGCTGGCTGTGGTGGAGGTGGCACCGATGGCGGTGGTGGCGGTGCTGATGCTGGCCAGTCATCGGGGAACTCCAGGAGCGTGCCGGAGTCCTCTTCGCCCTCTTGTGCGGAAAGTATGTGTGGGGGGGGGGGGGGGGGGGAGTGGTCTGGTGGGGTCAGTGTGGGCGGTGGGGTGGGAGGGGGGGGCGCATGTGTGGGGGAGTGTGTTGGGGTGGAACCTGATGGTGCCAGGTCCCTGACTGAGAAAGTATTTTGGCGGCCGTCGAGGAACTCAACGTAGGAATATTGAGGGTTGGCGTGGAGCAGGTGAACCCTGTCCACCAAGGGGTCTGCCTTGTGGAGTCAGACGTGCCTACGGAGAAGGACCTGTCCTGGAGCAGCGAGCCAAGTCGGGAGCGACAACCCAGAAGTGGACTTCTTGGGGAAGGTAAAAACACGTTCTTGGGGTGTGTTATTAGTGGCGGTGCACAATAGTGACCGAATGGAGTGCAGGGCGTCAGGGAGGACCTCCTGCCAGCGAGAGGCTGGGAGGTTCCTGGACCGTAGGGCCAGCTGGATGGCCCTCCAAACCGTCCCATTCTCCCGGTCGACTTGCCCGTTTCCCCGGGGGTTGTAGCTGGTCGTCCTGCTGGAGGCTATACCCCTGCTGAGCAGGAACTGGCGCAGCTCATCGCTCATGAATGAGGATCCCTGTCACTGTGGATGTAAGCGGGGAAACCGAACAGAGCGAAGATGGTGTTGAGGGCTTTGATGATGGTGGCAGACGTCATATCGGGGCATGGGATGGCGAAGGGGAATCTGGAGTACTCATCGATCACACTGAGAATGTACGTGTTACGGTCAGAGGAGGGGAGGGGCCCTTTGAAATCCACGCTGAGGCGTTCAAAGGGGTGGGAAGCCTTCACCAGGCATGCACGGTCCAGCCGGTAGAAGTGCGGCTTGCACTCCGCACAGACCTGGCAGTCCCTGGTGACTGTCCTTACTTCCTCGATGGAGTAGGGCAGATTGCGAGCTTTGACCAGATGGTAGAATCGAGTGACCCCCGGGTGACAAAGGCTGTCGTATCGGGCCCAGAGCTGGTCCACTTGTGCGCTGGCACATGTATCTCGGGAGAGGGCATCTGGGGGCTCGTTGAGTTTACTGGGGCGATACAAGATATCGTAATTATAGGTGGAGAGCTCGATTCTCCACCGCAAGATTTTATCATTTTTGATCTTGCCCCGCTGTGTGTTATTGAAGATGAAGGCGACCGACCATTGGTCAGTGAGGTCTCTTACCGGCCAGGTAATGCCTCCAATGCCGCACAGCTTCAACGATAGCTTGGGCCTCCTTCTCAACGGATGAGTGTCGAATTACAGAGGCATGAAGGGTGCGGGAAAAGAATGCCATGGGTCTGCCTGCCTTGTTTAGAGTGGCGGCAAGGGCGACGTCTGAAGCGTCACTTTCTACTTGGAAAGGCAGTGGCTCGTCCACTGCGCACATCCCGGCCTTGGCGATGTTTGCTCTGATGCGGGCGAAAGCCTCGGATGCGAAAGGAAATTGGGTGGACTGAATGAGTGGGCGAGCCTTGTCCGCATAGTTTGGGACCCACTGGGCGTAGTAGGAAAAGAACCCCAGTCAGCGTTTGAGGGCCTTGGGGCAATGGGGGAGGGGGAGCTCCATGAGGGGGCGCATGCAGTCGGGGTCGGTCCCGAGAAGTCCGTTTTGGACTACATAGCCGAGAATGGCTAACCGGGTCGTGCTGAACACACACTTCTCTTTGTTATAGGTCAGGTTGAGAAGAGTGGCAGTGCAGAGGAATTTATCGAGGTTGGCATCGTGGTCCTGCTGGTCATGGCCGCAGATGGTGACATTATCTTTTTTAAAAAAAAAAAAATTTTATTAAAGGTTTTCATAAAATATCAATAACAAAATGAGAAAGAAAAAAGAACCCAACAGGGTTAAGTACAAAACACAATCGAAAAAATCAACCCCCCAAACCTCTCCCCCCCCTGTACTTAAATAATAAATGAACATTAACACCCCGACTTAACACAACAGGTGGATACAACCCCTCAGACTCTCCAATGTAAATAACAGAAACAAAAATAAAGTAAACCCCCCCCCCTGCCCCACCAAGCTGCTGCTGCCATTGACCAATGTCTATCGTTCTGCCAGAAAGTCTAAGAACGGTTGCCACCGCCTAAAGAACCCTAGTACCGACCCGCTCAAGGCGAATTTCACCCTCTCCAATTTTAATGAACCCTGCCATATCGCTGATCCAGGATTCCACGCTTGGGGGCCTTGCATCTTTCCACTGAAGGAGAATCCTTCGCCGGGCTACCTGGGACGCAAAGGCCAGAATTCCGGCCTCTTTCGCCTCCTGCACTCCCGGCTCCTCTGCCACCCCAAATATTGCGAGCCCCCAGCTCGGTCTGACCCTGGATCCTACCACCCTCGACACCATCCTCGCTACGCCCTTCCAAAATTCCTCCAGCGCTGGGCATGCCCAGAACATATGGGTGGTGATTTGCTGGGCTCCCTGAGCACCTAACACACCTGTCCTAACCCCCAAAGAACCGGCTCATCCTTGTCCCGGTCATGTGTGCCCTGTGCAGCACCTTAAACTGTATGAGGCTGAGCCTCGCGCACGAAGAGGACGAATTCACCCTCCCTCGGGCATCTGCCCATGTCCCCTCTTCGATCTCCTCTCCCAACTGCTTCTCCCACTTACCTTTCAACTCCACCACCGAGGCCTCCTCCTCCTCCTGCATCACCTGGTAAGTTTCCGAGATCTTCCCCACTCCCACCCACCCCCCCCGATAGCACCCTGTCCTGTACTGTGTGTGGCAGTAGCCGCGGGAATTCCACCACCTGCCGTCTAGCAAACGCCCTTACCTGTAAGTACCTGAAGGTGTTCCCTGGGGGGAGCCCGTACTTCTCCTCCAGCTCACCCAAGCTCGCGAACTTCCCGTCCACGAGCTTGGGTGAGCTGGAGGAGAAGTACGGGCCTCCATGTGCCCTGCCATGTGCCACCCCGAAAACCCTCCACCTGTTCTTCCTGGGGCGAACCGGTGGTTCCCCCGTAATGGGGTCCACGCCGAGGCCCCAACTTCCCCCCTATACCGCCTCCACTGCCCCCAAATTTTGAGGGCCGCCACCACCACCGGGCTTGTGGTATACCTCCTTGGAGGGAGCGGCAGCGGCGCCGTTGCCAGCACCCCCAGACTCGTACCCACACAGGACGCCGTCTCCAGCCTCTTCCATGCAGCCCCCTCCCCCTCCATCGCCCACTTGCGCACCATCGTCGCATTGGCGGCCCAGTAGTCCCCACAGAGGTTGGGCAGCGCCAGCCCCCCCCTATCTCTACTCCGCTCCAGGAACACCCTTCTCACCCTCGGAGTCCCTCGCGCCTACACAAACCCCATTATACTCCTGTTAACCCGCCTGAAAAAAGCCTTCGGGATAAACACGGGGAGGCACTGGAACAGGAACAAAAACCTTGGGAGCACCGTCATTTTGACTGACTGCACCCTACCCGCCAAGGACAGCGGCAACGCGTCCCACCTCTTGAACTCCTCCTCCATTTGCTCCACCAGCCTTGTAAAGTTAAGCCTATGCAGGGCCCCCCAGCTCCTGGCCACCTGGAGCCCCAAATATCTGAAACTCCTCTCCGCCCTTTTTAGTGGGAGCTCGCCAATCCCCATCTCCTGGTCCCCTAGCTGAACTACGAACAGCTCGCTCTTCCCCATATTGAGCTTGTACCCCGAAAAGTCCCCGAATTCCCTAAGGATCCTCATTACCTCTGGCATTCCCTCCCACTGGGTCCGCCACATACAGCAGCAGGTCGTCCGCATAAAGCGACACCCTATGCTCCTCCCCACCCCGCACCAACCCCCTCCAGTCCCTCGAGTCTCAGTGCCATAGCCAGGGGTTCAATCGCCAGTGCGAAGAGCAGGGGGGACAGGGGACACCCCTGTCTCGTCCCTCGGTGCAACCGAAAGTACTCGGGCCTCCTCCTATTTGTGGCCACACTCGCCATCGGGACCTCATACAACAGCCTAACCCACCTGACAAACCCCTCCCCAAATCCGAACCTCTTCAGCACCTCCCACAGGTACCCCCCACTCTACCCTATCGAAGGCTTTCTCAGTGTCCAGCGCCACCACTATCTCCGCATCCCCCTCCCTCGCCGGCATCATGATAACGTTCAAAAGCCTCCGCACATTTGCGTTCAACTGTCTCCCCTTCACAAACCCCGTCTGGTCTTCGTGGATGATCTGCGGCACACAATCCTCAATCCTCGTGGCTAAGACCTTCGCCAGCACCTTGGCACCTACATTTAGCAAGGAAATCGGTCTGTAAGACTCACATTGCAGGGAATCCTTGTCCCGCTTCAGGATCAAGGAGAACAGTGCCCGGGACATCGTCAGGGGTAAAGCCCCGCCCGCTCCCTTGCCTCATTAAAGGTCCTAACTAATAGCAGGCCCAACAGGTCCATATATTTTTTATAGAACTCGACCGGGAAACCGTCCGGCCCCGGTGCCTTCCCCACCTGCATGCTTCCTATCACTTTGATCAGCTCCTCCAGCCCAATCGGGGCCCTAGTCCGCCACCAGTCCCTCTTCCACCGCTTTCCCACCAAGATCGCCACCCCCCCGATTTTTGGCAACCAACCCTGAGTGAAACACCTGACCTACCCCACCCCTTCCTCAATCTTACCTGGTCTGCCACCTTCAGGTGTGTTTCCTGGAGCATGACCACATCCGCCTTCAACCCCTTCAGGTGCGCGAACACCCGGGCCCCGTTTGACCGGCCCGTTCAGTCCCCTTACATTCCAGGTTATCAGCTGGATCGGGGGGCTACCCGCCCCCCTCCCCCGCCGACTAGCCATGACCCCTCCTCGGCCAGCCACGCGCCTGCACCCCACACCCGGCCCGTTCCTCACAGCGGCATACCCCCGTCTTGACCCCCACCCACTCGCTCCAGCTCCTCCTTGACCTTAGCAGCAGCAACTCGATTCCCCCCCCCCCCCCCCCCCCCCCCCGCCCCCCGGCTAGGACCCATCCTAGCTGGTTTACTCCCCCCATTGCACTTCCGCAAGTCAGCTGACTCTTGCTGACCCCGGCCACTCCCGCCTCCCCTTCGACTCTTCCCATTGTGTGGCACACCCTCCTCTCCTGCTCCCCATCCACAGGCTCTCCCCCCCCCCCTCCATTGTAAGCGCGGGAAACAATCCTCGCTTCCCCGCCCCGGCCCCCCCCCCCCCCCCCAGTCTTCAGCGCAGGAAAAAAGCCCGCGCTCTCCACCTACCAGGCCCCGCCACCAACCAAAACAGTGCCCAATCTGCCGCATCCACCCTCCCCAACCCGAAAGAGAAAATCACAGCGAAAAAGAAACCCAAAACAATGCAAAGGCCCCCCCCCCCCCCCACCCCGCAAACCACAAATAGGCATAACATATCCACCACAGTCCCCAATCGCCCATCCCAACCCTCAGTCTGTGTCCAGCTTCTCGGCCTGAACAAAGGCCCACGCCTCCTCCGGAGACTCAAAATAATGGTGCCGGTCCTTGTAGCTAACCCACAGTCGCGCCGGCTGCAACATGCCAAACTTCACCCCCTTCCTGTGCAGCACCGCCTTCGCTCGATTGTGACGAATGTGATATAAAATAGTTACTTTCGAGATATTAGTTAATGTAATGTAGAGGTAGGCCAGTCTAATTCTGGTGAGTTCACAGACAAAGGATTTCAGACCGCATGGAAAAGCAGGAAGAGGTGTGTCCACCAAAGCAGGAGAAAAGGATGCTGGGTAATAGGGGCCAGAGGAAGGGATTGGAAGTGAGCCAATCAGAATAGATCAAACAGGTCAGGAGGGATTTAGGATGACCGATGGGCGTCGAGTATGTGAAACCTGATACCATTTGAATTGATTTGCAGAGATCCCTTTGTCTCTTTGTTGATTCGCTTTCCTGGATGTAGGAGACTGGATGTGTCCTATGTTTCTGTGAAATGAATCAAGCTTGCAAGCGAAATAAAATAACTAATGCTGTACCTGCAAATCCATCTCGACTTTTATTGAGGCCAGACTGACGGGTAAAGAAACTTGGGATTCAATATTTGGTGCCGAAAACCCGGGATTTCTCAAGACGGTTCTGACCAACTGCGAAATCAGAATTAGACTGGTTAAGAACAGGAGGATGGGGAAAGAGGGCCCACAATGCAGAACTGGAAAATGACCACGCATTGATTTTTCCCCTCTTCTTATCGTCTGATTAGTCTGGTCACTCGCGGTTGGTACGGAAAGATCGTCTCGACGAAATCAAAGGTCAGTCTGGGGATTAGCAATTTAATTGATGGGATTTCATATTGTTGATTCGGCTTGGGTTAGGGTTTTGGGTTGATGTGACATCTCGAATGATGGTTCAATTCCAAGTATAAGTGTTTTTAAGGCTGATGCGACTTCAGTAGTGAGGGTTCAGTCTATTATATGGGTAGAAAGGCTGATGCGACTTCAGTAGTGAGGGTTCAGTCTATTATATGGGTAGAGAGGCTGATGGGACTTCAGTAGTGAAGGTTCAGTCTAGAATAACTTTTTAAATCTGAAAAGGATTCAACTCCATGTGTGAGTTCTGATTCGGCTTGGGTTAGGTTATGGGGTTGATGGGACATTTGAAATTGAAGATGGTTCAACTCCATGTGTGAGTGTTTTAAATATATAGTTGATTAAGCTAAAATTGTACCCTTGGACTGTGGTGGCGAAGGGCACAGTTCTGATTGTGAGGAATGCTGCATATTGGTTGAAGCAGAAGTCTCTCAAAGGGTTAACAGCAGCAGCCAAAGTTAAAGACAGACAGTGCTTCTCACTCAGGCCTTGAGATAACAGCAGCAGCCTGTAGTGTAATCGGATACCTTTCCTTTGAGTCAGTGAACTCCAGCAAAGTTACGTTTTGAATTAATTAAAGGAAACCAGTGGGTTTCTCCACCTCTTTGATAAAAGTTATTATTTTCGAAAGCAATTGATTGAAATTGCCAGAATCTTAAGTTTTACTTACTTGAAATAATGTTTATCTCATTTTATCTGGAGATTAATAGAAACTTAAAGAAGATCACGGACACCATTTTAAAAAGTGTAAATCTGGAGATGACAGTTGACTTTGCCAACATTTTTGTGAATGTAAGAAAAACTTGTTAAAAGAAAAATTGTTAAGATAAAGAATTAATTAAGTTGTAAATGTTATACAAGTTTGTGTTAAGCATATCGTACATTTAGTTCTGAGTTGAGATCAGAGCTAAGCTTGCAAGTTGCAGTAATTCAATTTGAATTTTCAAATATTTTTAAGTTTAAAAAAAAACACTGTTAGAACCTTTTCAATCGCTTTGCCAAAACCCCCCCCAAAAAAACACGCAAGTAGAGACAGGAAAGGCACGGGTCAAACAAAAGATAAGCTACGTAGTTCAATGGCTGGCCTTCAATTGACAGAAAATGATAAATTCAATAATTTAGAAAATGTTCACTAAAAGTTCCGACTGCACCTGTAGCATTGTCTGCACTAATTCCAGAACCACCAGAGTATAATAATTGATATCCAGTCACTGCTCCCAGATTCCAATTATGCCAGTAACTCAAGCCCTTTTGGGTGATAGTGTGGGTCCTGATTTACCATCTTCACGATCAGTAGAGAAAGAGGAGCTCTGTTCCGCAAGCCCAGTTAGCTCTAGGACCAGATCTCGGACAGCGAGAGAAGGGCTTGATCCTCACCAGAAACAATTAAGTATACCACCTAAGTCCCTCCAAACTAAGGAGAAACCGCAAGGTTCGAGAACAAAGGAAGCTGCAACAGATGATTTTGAAGAGAAAGAACGCCCTCTAGTGACAGGGAGAGACGTTGAAGAACCAGAGGAAATAGCTAGAGTGCCCCCTGGTGAGATTCGGAGACAGTTGCCGATTAGGAAGATACCAAACCCACCCAAAGGGACCCTCAGCTCCTTTTTATGGCCCACCGTATGCATCAACAGCTTTACAACCGCCGCCCCCTCTGAGGGGCCATTGGTCTACTGGGAGAAGAGGACGGGGCAGATATAGAGGGAGCAATGCATGTTTTAATTGCGGCCGTGCAGATCACTGGCAACAGGAATGCCCCTTTAAAAGACAGGCAGTAGAAGGAGATTATCTGACCCAAAGGAGGGGGTACCCACCAAGGGGAGGACAGACGAGATATACTGACTTCTCCCAGGAAAACCCTTTCCCAACACAGGATTGACTAGCTAATTTAGTCATAAGGACTCTCCAATCGGACAGGGAACCTATTATCTCTCTGCAGATAGGAGATCAACATCACTCATTTGTAATCGACACTGGAGCAGCCATGTCTTCTGTGCAATCAGAACTTCGACTACCACTATCCGACCACACGCAGCAATTGTCGGGGTTCCAAGGACAGGTGTGTGAGTATCCTATTTTTGAACCTGTGACAGTCACTTACGAGAATAAGTCTGCAGATCATCAGTTTGTAGTGACTACTGGATTGGACTGTAACTTGTTGGCCCGAGATTTACTGTGTATCTTCCAGCTACAGCTAGAGTGCGGAGACGAGGGGGTAACGGTTCAATCATGGAGGATGAGACAACAGTGCTACATTTCTATCACCCCCCCAGTGGTGGACGTTAGACATTGAACATTCACTGCATCACGTTACCCTGGCCTATGACAAAACTGGACAAAACAGGGAGTTCGAGGACAAATACCGGCCATTAATTGGGACCGAATGGCCAGTCAAGGTTACAGCCACAGTCACGGGAAAAGAAGGTACAGCCGATTTTGTTACAATATCACCACATTTATGGCCACAGTCAGCTTCGGTAAGCCCTCATATTACACGTCAGGTCCATGACCAATACCATGCCAGGGATCTGGGGCGAATGGTAAGGAGGGCAGTGGATCATTCGGATCCAACAGAGTACGCACTTCAAGTCATGCCGGACGGCACTACCATAAAATATTTTGAGGTCCCTGAAACAACTAACACTCGACTGCAGCATCATTGGGGACATGATGTGTTGGAATATGTCAATCCACAGGTCTGGGCGGAATACCCATCACAAGTGGGAAAGACAAATGTTACACCTATTAAGGTAATGATTAAGGATCATGTAAAGCTACCTTCCATTCGGCAATACCCCCTGAAATCCCAAGCTGCTCCGTCTATAGACAAATTAATTCAAGAGCTGTTGCAACAGGGTATTTTGGTCCCTTGCCAATCAGAATGTAACACCCCCATACTTGCTGTGCCTAAACCAGCCAAACCAGACCAGTACCGATTAGTACAGGATTTACGTTCAATCAATGCCATCGCATAGCCGTTACATGCTCTCACCCTCCAACAGGATATTACGGTGTATAGCTCCCACTCGGTCATTGCACTACTGAGGCAACTGCAGACTCAGCATCTTACCGCAGCTCGTCAGAATAGTCATGAGGTATACCTTTTGAACAATCCACGTCTGACATTTAACCACTGTACCACTATCAATCCAGCCTGTTTTCTTAGTGGTCCCCCTGTCCATGAAGATGCACCTGGCCACGACTGTTTAGCCTTGATTCAGGAAACCACCACAATAAGGGGCGATTTGAGTGACATTTCATCAGAACAACCTGACATGATTATGTGTGGTCAAATATCCCACCAGGGTTTAGTTAATGACCTACTGCAGGCCCTCCTTATGCCCGCGCAGATTTCCGTTATTAAATGCGCTGCCCACACAAATGGTAAGACCCCAGTTGACGTTGGTAATGAACGAGCAGATTGTGCAGCGCGGACAGCCGCGCAAATTCAGCAAGTGATGGTGCCTAAAATATTAAGTCAGACTAAACGATCTACTATAAATATGTCTGCTTCTGACAAGTCAATGCCAACTATCCAAGACGTCATAAGATTACAGGAGGACGCTCCTGAGAGTGATAAACAAATGTGGAAACGGTTAGGTTGTACATATGATTCTGTTTCCTCTTTATGGACCACGCCAGCACATCAGACTTGTATGTCTGATGTACTGGCTTTATGGGTCATTGAATGTGTACACTTTGCAACTCATTGTGGGGCTCGAGGGACTAGTGATTTGTTGCTGGACACTTGGTGGCACCCTAAAATGCTGGGGTTGGCCCAGAGTATCAGTAATCGGCGTTTGATTTGTCAGCAATATAACACCGGAAAAGGTATCCCTTGTGGGATGGGGCAAACCCCGTTGCCCAGTGGTCCCTTTGAGACGCTCCAAATGGATTACATTGAGTTGGAAAGGTGTCAATGTTATAAATATGTTTTGGTCATTGTGGATGTGTTCAGCAGATGGGTCGAGGCGTATCCGACTATCGATAATAAAGCTGCTACTGTGGTTAAAGTTCTAATGCGGGAAATCATTCCCCGGTACAGTAGACCAGCTCAGTTGAGTTCTGATAACGGGCCTCATTTTCTTGGACAGATTAACCTGCCTCCCTTCTCCAGTGCTATTTTACAGGTGTGGAGCATGATGGAGTGGCTACGCACCGTCTGTGTGATATTTGGCCTCACTTCGCTTGGAGTGTTATTGGCGACGGACATGGAAAAGGGGAATATTATTTATATTTGTAACCCCAACCAATCTACAAGGATACATCACCTATGCAAAGGTGATGTTCTTCGCTGCCCCATATACGAGGACATGGTATCGACTCATGGAAGGTCGTCAAAGTTAAGGAGAATGCAGGAGTCATGAAGCAATTGCACCGGTCCCGGGGATGGGAAGGGAACATTATATGGACATTGCCTTGTTTTTGGAATACATGTAAATTTGATTTTGGATGTGTTAAGATTGGTGCAATAAAGGTAACATCAGGCCGTCAGGAGAGCGTAGGAAGAGGCTATGAGAAAGAGAGGAGGACTAGAGAGAGGACGGGCGTGTGAGAAGGGAAGTACAGCTAGAACGTAGGTTACCGGGAGATACACTTAAGTTAGTTAAAGGCCAAACTGAGGAAAACCTGGGTAGTATGAATCTCTTCTACCAGAATCTCTTCTACCAGATTTTCCATCGCTTGTATGGCCACGGACGGGTTGTCTGCTACCCAAACCCCGCAGCAGTGTCTAGGTTATTTTCTGTTTCACCGCTTTGGGGCACTCCCCAAACGGTGGTTCATTGTCAGCATTCCGAGCCACTGCCCGAGCAAGTCACTCTTCCTTACGATCCGGGTTCAGCACCGCCGGCTATTTGCCTTCCCCTTCCTCGGGATAATTCCCATTCACAGTACGATAGGCTGCGACGGTGGAGGGCGTACATACCTAGCCACTTCACTCCCAATAGGGATTCCCGGTCGTACGAGAATTGTTTCCGCAGTGAAGGATACGGCTGTTTGCTGGTAGAGGTGGAAACGAATATAACATGTCTGTTCCCCACCTGTACGGACAGGAGGTGCCATATCACCCAGGCGTCTGGCCAATGCGTTTGTTACAACACCACTTGCGTTCCATTGAACGCCGGCCTCCAGCTCCTTTGTGGCTGGGCGAATGTCTCTCATATCACTGTTGGGACTAGGGATTTCCGCATCGCTCGGCGGCCCGAATGGGCGTTTCAAAGCTGGATAAACTGGGCTACTGGGGGACCCTTACGCAACCGATATACTGATTGTGATGCTAGCCTGCACACGGAGCAAGGATACTACTTTTTATTTAATGGCACAGCGACCAATGTTTTGTCACCCCCATTTCCCCGCCAAATTGCTATAGGGACTCTAGTCCCTACCACAGTCCCCTGCCCTTCAGCGTGGAAGCTGCATAATCAGTTAGCACGCCGGGCAGTCTCTGCTGAATTTTGCGAGAACTGGAAAAAACCTCAGGTTCTCGCACCCAACCGGGGCCACTCAGCCCGGTGGGGAATTCGGAGCGTCTTGACACTGGGAGGTGTGGGGGGTTCCTTGGCTGTCAGCAATAGGAATTATTTTATTTGTGGCCTTACCATCTTGGGAAATGAAACCTTGGGAGCCCTCGGGGCAATAACCAAGGAATTGTCTCAGCTACGGTTGTTTGCAATGCAGAACCGATATGCTCTTGACTATCTTCTGGCCCGTGAGGGTGGGGTATGCGCCATAGTGCAGGGCAAGTGTATCATGGGAGTTCAGGACTTGACCTCTAACATCACTAAATTTATGGATCACATACGGGATCACCTGGACGGAATGCATGATCCTGGCTCTTGGGGTAACTGGGGATTTGGGGGTTGGAAGGACTGGTTGATAAATATAGCCATGTATTTAGTGGTGGCTATCGGCTGCATCTTTGTGGGTGGGCCTAGCTATCCTTAAATGTGTGTTGGGTAGAATGCGGGGTGCACTGGAACAGATCAACGCCCCTAAAATCTTAACTGTTAAAATCCATGAGGGTGCAGCAGATGAGGGGGGGGGCTAAGCCAGGAATTGGAAATGCAGCGACGGATCTTTTTAGATGAGGAGCCGTAGCTATGGATTGGATAGTTTGGTTATCATGGAATGATAAAAGGAGGGAATGACGAATGTGATATAAAATAGTTACTTTCGAGATATTAGTTAATGTAATGTAGAGGTAGGCCAGTCTAATTCTGGTGAGTTCACAGACAAAGGATTTCAGACCGCATGGAAAAGCAGGAAGAGGTATGTCCACCAAAGCAGGAGAAAAGGATGCTGGGTAATAGGGGCCAGAGGAAGGGATTGGAAGTGAGCCAATCAGAATAGATCAAACAGGTCAGGAGGGATATAGGATGACCTATGGGCGTCGAGTATGTGAAACTTGGTACCATTTGAATTGATTTGCAGAGATCCCTTTGTCTCTTTGTTGATTCGCTTTCCTGGATGTAGGAGACTGGATGTGTCCTATGTTTCTGTGAAATGAATCAAGCTTGCAAGCGAAATAAAATAACTAATGCTGTACCTGCAAATCCATCTCGACTTTTATTGAGGCCAGACTGACGGGTAAAGAAACTTGGGATTCAACAATTGCACCCGGCCCTCCTCTTCGCCACCTCCGCACTCCAGTCCTGATATATCCGAACCTCCGCTTTCTCCCACCTGTTGCTCCTCTCCTTCTTGGCCCACCTGAGCACACACTCCCGATCGACGAACCGATGGAACCGCACCAGCACCGCCCGCGGAGGCTCGTTAGCCTTGGGCCTCCTCGCCAACACTCCATGGGCCCCTTCCAGCTCCAGGGGCCCTGGAAGGACCCCGCTCCCATCAGCAAGTTTAACATGGTGACCACATAGGCCCCCACGTCTGGCCCCTCCAGTCCCTCCGGGAGGCCCAGAATCCGCAGATTCTTCCGCCTCGACCAATTCTCCATCTCCTCGAACCGCTCCTGCCATTTCTTGTGGAGCGCCTCGTGCGCCTCCTCCTTTACTGCCAAGCCTAAGATCTCATCCTCATTGTCAGAGATCTTTTGTCGAGCCTCGCGGATCATCACCCCCTGGGCCGTCTGTGTCTCCAGCAGCTTATCAATAGAAGCCTTCATCGGCTCTAACAGGTCCGTTTTAATCTCTCTGAGGCAGCGCTGGATACCCTCCTGTTGCTCCTCCGCCCACTGCCTCCACGCTGCCTGGTCTCCGTCCGCCGCCATTTTGTCCTTCTTCCCTCCCTTCTTCTGGTCCACCACCACCTTTTTTGTCACCCCGCTCCTAGTTAAAGCCATATACTGACGGGGGGGCTATTATTAACTCCTTCCCACACCGGGACCCACCTGTACCAGCCTCCCCGAACAGGCGCCGGAATGTGGCGACTAGGGGCTTTTTACAGCAACTTCATTGAAACCTACTTGTGACAATAAGCGATTTTCATTTCATTTCATTTCAAAAGTGCCCTCGGGGGCCCTGAAAAGAGCACAAAAGTCCGTTTTTGCGGGAGCCGCCGAATGTGCAACTTAGCTCCACATAGCCGCAAGCGGAAGTCTCGAGAGGGTATCCTTTTGGCAGTGTTCGCTTCACCAATCTGCCCCAAAAAGTCTGTGGAAACTCCTGAAAAAGGTCGGAGAGTCCGTTCCAAACAGGAGCTGCCGAATGCGCGACCTGCATTTCGTCGCGCATTCGCCGCCACCGGAAGCCTCGTCCCCGCTTCTTCAATGGCCTTGGTAGATCTTTTCACAGTTGTTCCCTCTGCTGCAAGAATTCACCTTTAATAGAGGTCCTCAAGTCAGCTTGCAGCTTTAAGCTTGCCCTTCCCCCGCCTGCATGCTGGAAGAGGCCCCTCTCTTCCCTGCAGTTACAGCCAAATCTTTTACTGTTTCTGCCGGGTCTGGTAACCAAAAGACATACCATTCCTGGGGACACTGTCAGGGGAATGTTGCAGTCTTCTTCCCACACCGGGAAATGTCAAACAAATGCCGTGGGGGCCCTGCTGTAAAGAGCCCAAAGGTCCGTTCCAAGCGGGAGCGACCGAATATGCGACCTAGCTCTGCATAGCTGCACCCGGAAGTCTGATGGTGACATTATCTAAGTACGGAAAGGTGGCCCGCAAACCTTACTGGTCGACCATTCGGTCCATCTCCCTTTGGAAGACCGAGACCCCATTTGTGACGCCGAAAGGGACCCTAAGGAAGTGGTAGAGGCAACCGTCCATCTCGAAGGCTGTGTATGGATGGTCCGATTTCCGGATGTGGAGCTGGTGGTAGGCGGATTTCAGGTCAATCGTTGAGTAGACCCGGTACTGCGCAATCAGGCTTGCAATCCGCAGTTAGATTGGCAAAAAGGGAGGGGGGATCGACCTTGAGGTTCGCGAGGCCGCAAACGGTAAGGGGGATAAGGGCCCGCCGAATTTGAGGGTGAGGCTCTGGAGATTGCACAGGAAGTCCAGGCCCAACAGGAGTGCAGCGTGGAGATTAGGAAAGACATAGAGGCGGAAGTTACTAAATTCTACGCCCTGGACAGTGAGGGTGACTGTACAGAAGCCTCGGATCGGTACGGAGTGGGATCCGGAGGCTAGGCAGATCCTTTGATTGGCAGGATGGATTGCGAGGGAGCAGCGCCTTACCGTATCTGGGTGTACGAAGCTTTCGGTGCTCCCAGAGTCCAGCAGGCACGAGGTCGCGTGGCCGTTGATTTTCACCGTCGTCGACGCGGTGGCCAGGTTGTGCGGGTGAGATTGGTCCAGTGTCATCGAAGCGAGCTGCGGGTAGTCGTCGGATGCTTCGGGTGGCGAGCGTGTGCGGTTCCGATCTCGGGATGTCCGGAGACCCTGTGGGGGAGAAGATGGCGCCGCCCATGGTGTGCACATTGCGGGGTCGGGACAAGATGGTGGCACCCATGGTGCGCACATTGCTGGCTCGAGACAAGATGGTGGCGCCCATGGCCGAAGGGGGACAAGATGGCGGTGCCCATTGGTCGCACATGGCCCTGGGAGGAGGAGATGGCGGCTCCCATTGTGCCTTTGGCGTTGGGGAGGGGGCGATAGCAGGCGCGATCGCAGCGACTGTGCGGGCCCGGCACACAGCCGCGAAGTGGCCCTTCTTACTGCAGGATTTACAAACGGCAGTGCGGGACGGGCAGTTTTGGCGGGGGTGCTTCTGCTGACCGCAGAAGTAGCAGCGGGGACCCCCGGGGTGCGCGGATCGGCGTGCGGCGCAGGCGTATTGGGAAGGCAGGGCCCTGGCTGAGGAGGTCGTCGGCGGGGTCCAGTAGGGGTACGAAGGAGTAGAAGGGTGGGAGGCGCGGCGGGAGGGGTAAGATTGTACATTACGGGATGCAACCGTCATGGAGAGCGCCAAGGTTTTCGTCTCCGCCAGTTCGAGCGTGGCCCCTTCTAGTAATTTTTCTCGGATGCAGTCCGACACAATCCCCGTCACGAAAGCATCGCGCATGAGGAGGTTTACGTGTTCAGCGGCCTTAACGGCCTGACAGTCACAGTCACGGACGAGTGGAATTAGGGCTCGCCAGAAGTCTTCGATGGACTCACCAGGTAGTTGCGAGCGGGTGGCGAGTACATGCCTGGCAAAGAGCGTGTTCGCCTTCTGAGCACAGTTCTTTAAGGAGTTCCATTGCTTTCGCGTAAGTCGTGACGTCTTGGATCAACGGGAACACGCTGGAGCTCAGTCTGGTGTACAGGACGTTTATCTTCTGAGCCTCCGTTAGCGCGGGGTCCACAGCGTTGATGTAAGCCTCGAAACATGCTAGCCAGTGAGTAAAGTATTTTCTGGCATCGGGTAAGTGCGGATCCAGCTGCAGGCGATCGGGTTTGATTCTGATATCCATTCTGTGAAAAAATCTGACTGAAATAAATTGATGCGCAATCAATTGCACAAAGATTGGGTACAACTGTGGCTTTATTGCAGTCAGATGCTTGGCCTCCTGCTGTAGCTGGCGAAATGGCAGGGCACTGGAGGTCATGCATATTTATACAGTTCTTAGTGGGCAGAGCCAGTCGACAGGGGCTACCGGCGAACCTGTAGTGCAGGTCCTACCTTACATCTCCTAATACAGTGGTTCACCACACTGGCGCAGACAGGCACTGTGCCACCGTGCCATCAAGTACTGAGAGAGTGTTGCACTGTACAGATGCCATCTTTTGGATAAACCATTAAAGAGAGTCCTCCATCTTTGGTGGCTGTAAAATTGCCCGACAGCAATGTTTTGAGAAGAGCCAGGAGAGTTCCCCTCATTGTGCTGGACAATATTAATCCCTCCACTGTCATAAACAAAAAAAAAGATTATCTGGTCATTATCACATTGCTGATTGTGGGATCATAACTTTGCGTTGATTGGCTGCCACAGTCCCTACATTACTCTAGTGACTGAAGAGGTACTTCATTGGCTGTAAACCTTTCTGGATGTCCTGAGGTTGTGAAAGGTGCTGTATAAAAACAAGCTCTAATCTTGTCAAAAGCACTGCAAACCTGTAAACAACTCTCTGCTTGAAGCAACATGCAGGGAGGAGTTGGAGTTCTGTTGCAAAATTAATCACACTTCTTGGTCCTGATACAGTGGTACAGCAAAGAGATTTTAAACCAAATGCTACTGTTCTGCCTCTGGAATATGGGAGCATGCAGCGGGGGCGGGGGTGCGGTCGCGGTAGAGAAGCAAACATGAGATCATTTGAAAAACAATCAACTGGTTTGTGAATATTAATTCGGAAGTTCTCTATGTTTGAAAATATAAAGTGATCTAAGGACGGTAAATTATGCTGTGCTGCAGGGAGAGCATTCATTACTCTTAATCCAAAATACCGAATATATCCAAAATGCTCACTTTTTTTGAACCTCACGACCTTTAGCGTAGGAAGTCTAGTTGTGCGTCTGCACTGTTTAACTTGCGATTTTTGGGTGAATGTGTCAAAAAGCAACTTTATTACAGGAACCCCTGTATCTAATCAGGGTCTGGTTTAGCTCACTGGGCTAAATCGCTGGCTTTTAAAGCAGACCAAGGCAGGCCAGCAGCACGGTTCAATTTCCCTGCCAGCCTCCCCGAACAGGCGGCGGAATGTGGCGACTAGGGGCTTTTCACAGTAACTTCATTGAAGCCTACTCATGACAATAAGTGATTTTCAATTTTCATTTCATAATGTTCAGGATGCACCTTACTTGTCTACCTATTTGATTCACTTTAGACTCTAGCTAGTCCAGGCATAGGCTATTGTAGTGTCTGAAAACTTCTGGGCAGCACGGTGGCAATGTGGTCTGCATTGCTGCCTCATGGCGCTGAGGACCTGGGCTCGATCCTGGCCCCAGACCACTGTGCGTGTGGTGTTTGCACATTCTCTCCGTGTCTGCATAGGTCTCACCCCCACACCCCAAAGATGTGCAGGGTAGGGGGATTGGCCACATTAAATTGCCCCTTAATTGGAATTTTCTTTTTAAAATGTCTGAAAACTGCTGTACTGACCTGAGATCTGAAATGCAATCGGCCCTGCAGGTTTCAGATAAAGGATACTCAACTTGTATTTGCATGCAGACTGATATGAAGTTGTTATGCTCAATGGTTAACCATTTCAGTGCTATAACAGTCAAAGGGATTCACTAATTCTTTGTTAAGGTGAGGCAAACTAGGGTTGCCAACTCTCTCGGATTGCCCTGAATACTCCAGAAATTAAAGACGAACCTCTCAAAAATGGGAAAAGGCCACTGACCTGAAATGTTCACTCCGTTTTTCCCTCCGCAGCTGCATGAGTATTTCGACTGCTGAGTATTTCTAATAATTCCAGTTTGATTGGCTGGAAAGTGTCCTGGAAAATCCTGAGGGTCTGAAGACGTGCTACATGAATGCAAGTCTTTCCTTCTCGGTTTCCTGTTGAAAGGGGCTTAGGGCTTACGGGGAGAAGGCAGGAGAATGGGGATAAAAAAACATATCAGCCATGATCGAATAGCAGAGCAGACTTGATGGGCCGAATGGCGTAATTCTGCTCCCATATCTTATGGTCTTGACAAGGGAGTTCGGGATAATATTCGGGGGTAGAAGATTGGTGGGCTGGACATTAGGTGTGGAGTTATGGTCTGGATGAACAGAATGCTAATGTTTAGTCTCCGGGGAGGTTGATGAAATCCTCTGTCAGATGTAAGTCAGTGCTTGTGAGAACTGAATAAATCACCTCAGTCACTGACTTCGAGGGACAGGAAATTGCATCTCATCACAGAATTTATGTCAAACTGAAGACAAAAGTGCACAGCACTTTGTCATTGACCTGAATATTAAAGGATACAGGGCATTTAGGAAAAACAGAAAGTGAGGATAAGGTGGAGGATGACTCTGTTAGTCATTGGAGCACAATAGAGAGGGATGACCTAGGTTCAGGAGTGAAGTCCAGGATGTGGAAACGGGTTGGATGGAGATGAGAAATGGTAAAGGCAAGAAGTCACTTGTTGGAGTCGTGTACAGGTCCCCAACCAGTAACCACGTGATAGGACGGAGAATAAAGGAAGAAATAATTGGAGATTGTCAGAAAGGCACGGCGATAATCATGGGATATTTTAATCTACACTTAGGGCGCGATTTAACCACTGTGTTGTGCCTGGCGCGGATCTGGGCATGCGGGGTAAATAGCAAGAAAGGCCAAAATCGTCGAACCAGTTTGCAATTCAACCGGCCCGCTCGCGATGGCGAGTTCCGGATCTCGCCAAATGATGGCAAGAATATCATTAACCCTCATTTGCATCATTTCAATCTCATTAATGAGATCGAAGTCAAATGCAGCGGCCTCCCAGGAATTAACCAACTTGCCTTTCTGAAATCATGCTGGTGTTGTTCAGCACTCCTTTTTCAAAATGCTTCCTAGGTGAAGAGGTGAGTAGCCATTTCCATTTTCTGGCAGGCAACTCAAGGGCACTGGAGCTGCTTGCCCAGTGCTTGGGGTGGGAGGGGACCCCGGGCTTGGTCAGGGGACGGACATTTTCCAAGTCGGGGGTCGCCCCTAGGCCTGGGGGTGAGGGGCTTTGCATCTTTAAATATTGGGGAGGCCCATAACAGGGGCAACCACAGCTGCAGCCTGTCAGTCCTACCAAACACTTCCAGGACAGAGCCCTGCTGTAGCTTCTATTGTGAAATTTAATTTAATTCCCTTTGACTGTAAGCAACCTCTAGCTTCAGAGCTAAAAACTATTTCAAATGAGGAATTAGCCTTGTTAATTGTGATAACACTTCAAGTACCACCTCAAGGGCACATGTGCCATGTCTCAGAGGGTGATTGGCATACTGCATGTCAAGCAACCTTGCCGCACACCCTGAAGACCCGGTCGCCCATCAGGCTGATGAAGAACCAGAATGGGAGGCCCAAGGTGTACATAGAACATAGAACATAGAACATTACAGCGCAGTACAGCCCCTTCGGCCCTCGATGTTGCGCCGACCTGTGAAACCACTCTAAAGCCCATCTACACTATTCCCTTATCGTCCATATGTCTATCCAATGACCATTTGAATGCCCTTAGTGTTGGCGAGTCCACTACTGTTGCAGGCAGGGCATTCCACGCCCTTACTACTCTCTGAGTAAAGAACCTAGCTCTGACATCTGTCCTATATCTATTTCCCCTCAATTTAAAGCAATGTCCCCTCGTGCTAGACATCACCATTCGAGGAAGAAGGGTCTCACTGTCCACCCTATCCAATCCTCTGATCATCTTGTATGCCTCAATTAAGTCACCTCTTAACCTTCTTCTCTCTAATGAAAACAGCCTCAAGTCCCTCAGCCTTTCCTCATAAGATCTTCCCTCCATACTGGGCAACAGTGTGGTAAATCTCCTCTGCACCCTTTCCAATGCTTCCACATCCTTCCTATAATGCGGCGACCAGAATTGCACGCAATACTCCAAATGTGGCCGCACCCAGAGTGTACAGCAACATGACCTCATGGCTCTGAAACTCAATCTCTCTACCAATAAAAGCTAACACACCGTATGCCTTCTTAACAACCCTCTCAACCTGGGTGGCAACTTTCAGGGATCTATGTACATGGACACCGAGATCTCTCTGCTCATCCACTCTGCCAAGAATCTTACCATTAGCCCAGTACTCTGTCTTCCTGTTATTCCTTCCAAAATGAATCACCTCACACTTTTCTGCATTAAACTCCATTTGCCACCTCTCAGCCCAGCGCTGCAGCTTATCTATGTCCCTCTGTAACTTGTAACATCTGTCCGCGCTGTCCAGGCGTCATTGGTCATTGGATAAAATGACGGACAGCATGTGCCACAGAAGTCTCGGTCTCAGGAGTGAGACCATGCTGCACTCGTGGACTTGGCACCCGCTGGAGGAGGAGGATACCCATTCCTGGTGACCATGACATGGTCACCGCAGCCCTCATCTTTTACGCCACTGGTCCACAGGCAGCACGGTAGCACAAGTGGATAGCTCTGTGGCTTCACAACGCCAGGGTCCCAGCTTTGATTCCGGCTTGGGTCACTGTCTGTGCGGAGTCTGCACATCCTCCCCATGTCTGCATGGGTTTCCTCCGGGTGCCCTGGTTTCCTCCCACAGTCCAAAGACGTGCAGGTTAGGTGGATTGGCCATGATAAATTGCCCTTAGTGACCAAAAAGGTTAGGAGTGGTTATTGGGTTATGGGGATAAAGTGGGGCTCTTTCAGAGGGTCTGTATGCTCGGGCGTCCGTCATTATCACCTTTGAGCTGAACCAGGCCCACCAAGATGCCCGGGCTGCAGGATTCTCCGCCATTGCTGGGATGCTCCAGGCCCTGACGGCAGTCGATGGCACACTTGTCGCCCTGTGCGCACCGGGGCATCAGAGAGTGCCCTTTATTAACAGGAAGGGGTTCCACTCCCTGAATGTTCAGATCGTGTGCAACCACTGCCTCCGTATCATGCAAGCAATCATGCAACCAGGGAGCGTGCATAACAGCTACATCCTGGGACACTCAGAGATCACCGGCGTCTTTGAAGACCACCCCAGGATGACGGGTTGGGTTGTGGAGAAGAAAGAATACCTGCTGAGGTCATGGCTGACACCCCCAGTGTGGAGGCCTGAAACTGAGGCAGAGGTTCGTTATAATGAGGCTCAAGCTGCCACCTGTGCTGTCATTGAGAGATGTATTGGTCTGCTGAAAATACGGTTCCGATGCCTGCACCACTTTGGAGATATCCTGCAGTACACCCCACAGAGGGTCTACCACTTTGTGGTGGTCTGCTGTGCCCTCCACGTCCTGGTACAGCAGTGGGCAATATGCTGAAGGACAAAGAGAGACATGCGGTCTCATCTGAGGATGAGGAGGAGGCAGACCAAGAGGAGCTGGAGGTTGGAGGATAGGTGGCAGCAAGGGTCCCACATGCCCGACGGACCTGGAAGACTCTCAATTTCTCCAGATTCTCATAGGATGAGTCCATCAGCTCAACCTGCCCCTTTTACCCCGTCACCGTCCCCAAACCCCTTCCCCCCATTTCCCCCTCACACCAATCCCCCCATTTCCCCCTCCCCCCATTTCCCCCAATCCACCCTCCCAATCTTCAAATTCTCTTAGGATGAGGCTGTGTCCGTCAGCTCAACCCACCCCTTTTACCGCCTTCCTTCTCCCCCAAACCCGTTGCCCCCCATTTCATCCATCCTACCCAACCCCCATAAATTCCCCCCCACAATCCCCCAAAATCCCCTATTGTCCCCTACTGTCCCTCCCTTCCGATCCCCCTCCCCCTATTTCCCCCCCCCCCCACCATCCCCTGTTCCACCCTTCACAGGTCTTTGTACCATCACTCCAGGGTGATGGGCCTGTGTTGGCACTGTCAGCGGGTCACTACACAAGGCAGGAGAGTGATGATCACTCGCTGAGAGGAAAGCTCTGGTGATCCTCAGTTTCTGCAAAAGTCTGGCTCCTGTCTTACTGCTGACAGCGCGCTCACACCCATCCTCTGAACAGGGTCTGCATCGCAGGCTTTCGATCTTGGACCCTTGTGCCTGGGTGGTGGGGGAGCAGAGGGCAAGGGAGGGTTGGGGTTGGGGGGCAGGCAGGCCCGCTGTGAAGAATAACGTGACAGAGGATCCACATAGATCAGGTGTGACATGTTTTAATAGTGAACATTTTACTGCGACAGATTTCCATTCCTTCTTGCTACAGATGGTGACCTCACCAGTGCCCAATAAGTGCTCCTCACGCTTCATGATCTTCCATGGTTCACTGCTATGTCTAGGTATGCCCCCAGGACGCACATCAGAAGTGGAGACACCCTGTTGTTTTTCGCACCCCATGGTCTTTGATGCCCCTGGCGGGCATGCTCTGCAGGGCCTCGGGCCAGAGGGCTCCAGCTGACATACTGTTGTCACAGATGCTGCCTTGCCACTCTATTCTTCGCGCTCCCCTTGAGATGCGCCACTGTCAGGAGGGGGGATTCGGATAAATTGAGACCGCCGTTGTTTCTTTGGCGGCAGGCCCCAGGTTGGCTGCCAATGCCTGCTTCTCCTGCCAGTGCCCGCAGAGCCTTGGGTGTTCCTGGGATGGATGAATCATCTAGCTCAACGGATCCTGGTGCATCCCCATTGTCAGCACCATGGCGCCAACGCCCTAAACGATGCTCCTCAGTGATTGGGTTGTGCTCTGGAGTGCCTTGGCAATATCTACCTGCGTCTGGGACACGTCCCTCAGCATCTGGGACATTCTCTGCAGTGCCCAGGCAATGTACACCGGCATCTGGGACACGTCCCTCAGCATCTGGGACATTCTCTGCAGTGCCCAGGCAATGTACACTGGCATCTGGGACACGTCCCTCAGCATCTGGGACATTCTCTGCAGTGCCCAGGCAATGTACACCGGCATCTGGGACACGTCCCTCAGCATCTGGGACATTCTCTGCAGTGCCCAGGCAATGTACACCGGCATCTGGGACACGTCCCTCAGCAACTGGGACATGGGGTGTGATTCTCTGAACCCCCCGCCGGGTCGGAGAATCGCCGGGGGCTGGCGTGAATCCCGCCCCCGCCGTGTCCCGAATCCTCTGCCACCAGAGAATCGGCGGGGGCAGGAATCGCACTGCGCCGGTTGGCGGGCTCCCCCCCGGCGATTCTCCGGCCCGCGATGGGCCAAAGTCCCGCCGCTGTCAATCCTCGCCAACCGGCGTGGATTGAACCACCTACCGTACCGGCGAGAGCAGAAGGCGTGGGTGGGCGCCGGGATCCTGGTGGGGCGCGGGCGATCTGGCCCCGGGGGGTGCCCCCACGGTGGTGTGGCCCGCGATCGGGGCCCACCGATTGGCGGGCGGGCCTCTGCCGTGGGGGCACTCTTTTTCTTCCGCCTTCGCCATGGTCTCCACTATGGCGGAGGCGGAAGAGACCCCCTCCACTGCGCATGCGCGGGGATGCCGTGAGCGGCCGTTGACGCTCCCGCGCATGCATCGCCTGGCGAAGTCCTTTCGGCACCGGCTGGCGTGGCGCCAAAGGCCTTTCCCGCCAGCCGGCGGGGCGGAAGTCACTCCGGCGCGGGCCTAGCCCCTCAAGGTAAGGGCTTGGCCCCTATAGGTGCGGAGAATTCTGCACCTTTGGATGGTGCGATGCCGGAGTGGTTCCCGCCACTCCATTACGCTGTATTCCCCCGCCCCGCCGGGTAGGGGAGAATCCCAGCCATGATGTCGAGGCCCTCAGCCATGGTCGTCACAGACTGAGCCATGTCTTGGGCACCATCACTCAAGACGCGACACCGTGCTCCAGGCTTTTCATTGCGGTCGCCACCCTAGCAGTGTTGGCCTTGGTGTCACGCATTGTCGGCCCAATCGCCTGCACCAGAAGACTTTGGGACTCCTCCAATCAGCTGTGCAGTCACTGAAATGTCGCTGACATCCCCTACTGAATGTCATGGCTGTGCCCTATCAACTGCATCAGCTCTGGGAGAGCCTTGTCCAGACGCTCGGCATCTGACTGGGACCCAGCAGAGTCCTAGGATCCAGAAGACCTCCGGGCTGCTGTTTCGCTTGGATGTTCCTACCTCCACCTGATGTGGATCAGTAACTGTGTGGTACTTACCAGATTGTGCCCCAGAAGCCTGTCCACTAATGTCGCCCACCGAAATGTGTGTCTCTGTTGGCGGAAGGTGGGGTAGATAGCTGGGATCCTTCGATGGTGGTTCCCTCGGAGCTCTCCTCTGAGGTGGTCTCTTGGGTAGCTGGGAGGGGTGACTTCGGATGGCCCGTCTCCATCAGATGGAGATCCTGCAAGAGAATTGACATGTGGTCAGTGAAAGTGAAGGATAATTTTGTTTGACTTGAACAATTCACTTGACACAGGTCATCTGGGTGAAGGGGCAGTGGATCCTCACCTCCGTGGCGCAGGCCAACCTCGCTGTCGGTGACTGCTCTCTCCTCAGACAACCCCACAACTTCCAGTTCCACATACAGGGTGAGGAGTCAGATCTCTGGCATCCCATCCCACGTCGTGGCCCTTTCCCGTTTATTGTAGACTATCTTCTCCTGTGGGGACAAAGGGAGGGCATTGTGAGCGGCACAGTTGATGGGTCAGAGTGGTCTATAGCAGGTGGCATCTGTGGGCACCGCACCTGGACATGAAGGGGTTGTGCTGGTGGGTGCCAAGGGGTTCTGAGCAACAAACACGAAGATCAGGGGCGGGATTCTGCGCAATCAGCGCGATGTCCGCCCACCAGCGCCAAAAACGGCGCAAATCAGTCCGGCATCGCGCCGCCCCAAAGGTGCGGAATTCTCCGCATCTTGAGGGGCCGAGCCCTCACCTTGAGGGGCTAGGCCCACGCCAGACTGATTTCTGCCCCACCAGCTGGCGGGAAAGGCCTTTGATGCCCCGCCAGCTGGCGCGGAAATGACTTTGCCGTGCGGCGCATGCGCGGGAGTGTCAGCGGCCGCTCACGGGAACCCTGCGCATGTGCAGTGGAGGGGGTCTCTTCCGCCTCTGCCATAGTGGAGACCATGGCGAAGGCGGAAGGAAAAGAGTGCCCCCACGGCATAGGCCCGCCCGCGGATCGGTGGGCCCCGATCGCGGGCCAGGCCACCGTGGGGGCACCCCCCAGGGCCAGATCGCCCCGCGCCCCGGAGACCGCCCGCGTCACCTTGTCCCGCCGGTAAGAGAGGTGGTTTGATTCTCGCCGGCGGGACAGGCATTCCAGCAGCGGGACTTCGGCCCATCGCGGGCCGGGGAATCGCCGGGGGGGGCAGCCAACCGGCGCGGCGCGATTCCCGCCCCTGCCGAATATCCGGCGCCGGAGAATTCGGCAACCGTCGGGGGCGGGATTCACGCCAGCCCCCGGCGATTCACCGACCCGGCGGGGGGGTCAGAGAATCCCGCCCCTGATGTGAGGAGTGTGCGAGGTGTCAGCCAGTGATTTGTGGGGTGGAGGATTTGGGAATTTGAGGGATGACAGGCGGAACTGATGCCAGGAGAGAGGTGGTAACTTACCCTTGCAGCTCGCTGGAGGACGTTGGCCGTCTTTCCACGTTGCATAGCAGCCCTCCTGGTCATGCTGCCCAAACTGACAGCCACTGCCACTACCTCCCAGGCAGCATTGCTGACCCAGTTGCTGGTCCTATGACCCCCTTGGGGAACAGGACATCCCATTTCTCATCGATGGCACCGGAAAGTCTGGCCCGGTCAGCATTGTCAAAGCAAGGAACAGGGGTGAAATTCTATGGTATCGGCGCGATGTCCGCCGACCGGCGGCAAAAACGGCGCAAATCAGTCCGGCATCGCGCCAAAGGTGCGGAACCCTCCGCATATTGGGGGGCCCAGCCCTAACCTTGAGGGGCTAGGCCCGGGCCGGGCTGATTTCCGCCCCGCCAGCTGGCGGAAAAGGCCTTTGGTGCCCCGCTAGCTGGCGCGGAAATGACATTGCCAGGCGGCGCATGCGTGGGAGCGTTAGCGGCCGCTCACGGCATTCCAGCGCATGCATTGTGGAGGGAGTCTCTTCCGCCTCCGCCATGGTGGAGACCGTGGTGAAGGCGGAAGGAAAAGAGTGCCCCCACGGCACAGGCCCGCCCGCGGATCGGTGGGCCCCGATCGCGGGCCAGGCCACCGTGGGGGCACCCCCCGGGGCCAGATTGCCCCGCCCCCCCCAGGACCCCGTAGCCCGTCCGCGCCGCCTTGTCCCGCCGGTAAGGTAGGTGGTTCAATCCACGCCGGCGGGGCAGGCATTCTAGCAACGGGACTTCGGCCCATCCGAGCCTGAGAATCGCGGGGGGGGGGAGGGCCCGCCAACCGGCGCGGCGCGATTCCCACCCCCGCCGAATATCTGGTGCCGGAGAATTTGGCAACCGGCGGGGGCGGGATTCACGCCAGCCCCCGGCGATTCTCCGACCCAGCGGGGGGTCGGAGAATCTCGCCCCAGGTCTGCACACTGCCATGTTTGTATGTTGACTGGGAGTGAGTGGTGAGGGAATGTTTAAAAGCAGCTTCCTCTTGTTAGCCTCGAGAAGCTGTGGCATGAATCTGGTGAATCAGATGGCGAACGAGCCAGTGATGGTGAGAATCTCATGGGGGCTCATTTTTGGCATTAAGAACCGTTGTATATGGTTGGTGATCTGACCAACGCAGCCGTCGAGAAACAGCCCAACAAGCGTGCACAAAATGTTTCAGTTTAATCGTGCACAGACTGGAAAAGTCAGATGGACAAAGAAAGCCTAGATGAAGAGTTCAATGAATGTTTTCGGGATAGTTTCTTAAAACAGCACATTCTCCAGCCAACCAGCGAGCAGGCTATAATAGATTGGTATTGGGCAATGAAATGGGAGTAGTCAACGATCTCAGAGTGAAGGAGCCACTCGGTAGCAGTGACCAGAATATTACTGGATATTACTTCAGTTTGAGGGAGAGAAGAGTGGGTATGGGACTATGCTTTTAAACTTAAATAACGGAAATTATGAAGTGAATTGGCAAATAAGGTTAAGGGATTGGCCATAAGAGATGCAATGGCAAACATATAACAGGATATTTCAGAATGCTTAGAATAGGTACAGTCCAACAATTAAGAAAAAGTCCAAGTACAGTCTCACCATTCTTGATCAATGTGTGGAGGATTTCCTCCAACTAACTGCAGGAGACCCAGGAACAGGTTATTCATGAGTCAAGCATGGAGGGATCTATCCTAGAGAAATGCCTGGAGGGGCACTCTCCTCTGATACAGCTCTCTGAGCTCTTACACACCCCTCTAACCCTGGAATCACAGGGAGAGCATTCTAAAACCACACCCTCTCCCAAGACACAAACACAGCCTGCTGCACAGTTACTCAGTACACAGAACAGTGCTTCAAAATTCTGATCTTGCCAATGTAGGTTTATTTTTAAACCTTCACTGAAAAGCGAGTTTATAATCTAGCTAAAAAATTGTCTGTTCTTCTAAAAATTAAACAAACTTACTGGCAAGTTCTGTTGATCTCCTTGACGTAAAGCATTTGACTAGTTTAGTAGTCATAGGGGAGTCCGGAAAGACGAGACAAAAAGATGGCTTATTTCCAAAAGGTGGGCAGCACAGTGGTGCATTGGTTAGCACTGTTGCCTCATGGTGCCGAGGACCCGGCTCCGGGATCACTGTCCAAGTGGAGTTTGCACATTCTCCCCGTGTCTGCGTGGGTCCCACTGCCACAACCCAAAAAGATGTGCAGGGTAGGTTAATTGGTCACGCTGAATTGCCTCTTAATGGGAAAAAAAATAATTGGATACTCTAAATTTGTTTTTAAAATTTTCAAAAGGAAAGTAATTACAAATGGGTCTACTTTGCAGGCCAGCTCCTACCTGGGTTTTGTGGTACTGGATTTACTAAAGTAAAGCCCTATTGTCTGCTTTCCTCTTTGAGGTGGAGAGCTGACTGGTGGTGATTTAAGCTGAGGGTCACCACACCTCAGACGAGGGAAAAGGCTGAAAGTGCAAGGCCTTCATGAATAACTTCAACTGGAATGGGAATTGAACCTACAATGTTGGCTTTGTCCTGCATCATGACTTAGCTGTCCGGTCAACGGAGCTCAACTGGACTCCTCGCCCACTCTATAGAATCACTACAGTGCAGAAGAAGGCCATTTGGCCCATCGAGTCTGCACTGACCCTCTGAAATAGCACCCCACCTAGTACTCCCCCACCCCATCCCCGTTGCCCAGTAACCCCACCTCACCTGCACATCTTCTTGGACACTATGGGACAATTTAGCATGGCCAATCCACCTAACTTGTACATCTTTGGACTTGTGGGAGGAAACCAGAGCACCCGGAAGAAACCCACGCAGATATGGGGGGAACGTAAAAAGTCCACACAGACAGTTACCCAAGGCCGGAATTGAACCTGGGTCACTGGAACTGTGAGGCAGCAGTGCTAACCACTGTGCCACCATGCCATCCATGGACAATGTTCTCCGAGTTTCCTGAGGGACTCCGCCCCCTCAACGGGAGAGCTCGTACTTCATGAGGCACACAGGGTGATTAATCGGGCCATCTCCGTGGGTCTCGTGAGGGTTATAACATCCCTCCCCCCCACCCCTCCAAAGTCCATAAGTCACTCTGAAGAAGGGAGAACAGGAGGACGTCTGTTCTACTTTGTCCACGGCTGCACTTCGAGTGGCTGCACGGTTGGGTCGGGGGGTTTATAGTGTGTCGGGGAACTTTGTATCCCAGGTGAGTGTCTGGCGGATACCGCTGGCAACTGATATCTGGCAAGGTCGCTGTCGGAAGCGTTGGATGCATGGATCTCCATCTCAGAGCCGGAGTCCACTACCTCTCTCATCTCATTGTCAGGGCCCACAGGGGGCGATGCTCCCAGACTACCATGTGCTGGGGCGATGTGGCTGGAAGATGGTTCTTCTGGTGGGGTAAGGCCTAGCTCTGGCTCCTTGTTCCTGAGGTGGTGAAGCTGGTTCCGCACTGTCCGCTCACATATCTTCACCTGGAACGAAACAGATCTGGTCCGTTGTACCAGTGTCCCTGGAATCCAATGGGCACCGTCCCCAAAGTTTCGCACGCACACTGTGTCCCCTGGGTTTAAATACCTGGTCCGCATCCGCCTCCCTTGGCCTCGCCTCTGCAGATCCTGACCACATTGTACTTTCCCACCAATATAGGGGAATGTGAGGCTGAGGCAGTCCTGAACCTCCAGTCCATCAACAGTTCTGCTGATGATACGCCGGCTGCACCATCCAGGCCTGGCTGACAGACATAACCCCTGGCCAGCATCTTCATTTTCAACAGATCCTGGAGAATCGCCCGTCTGCCCAGGCTTGGGACCACTACGCGAGCCCTCCACAGGAGGCTACCGTCTTCCACATAGAGCTCCAGATCTTGGGCCAAAGGCCTGAGAGTCCTTGGGAAGTTTCCTTTGCTAGCTCCCGTGTAAGACGCTATGGCATACTTTCGTCAGTATTGGGTCTTTTTGCATGGAGTCTTGTATCTGAATGGCGGTCACCAGCAAGGTGTCCATGAAGTTGAACGTCAAAACAACTTTGTCGGCCCTCGGTGTGGCTGGAAGGCATGCCAGCAGCAAGAGCCTGCTCAGCATGTCCGTGTTTTCAATCTGTGAAGCTGGGCGATTCTCGAAGGGGTAAACGTGTGCTGCAACAACAGGGTCCATCGCTGAATCCAGGCGGACTCTATTGGCAGGATCGCCTTGTCCTCTTTAAAAAGACCTAGCAATGGCATATGGACTGTCACAATGGCGAATCGATGCTCAGACATGTATTGGTGAAATTTATTCACCGCATATACAATGGGCAAACATTCTTTTTCGATATGGACTTAATTGCTCTCCGCAGCGGTCAGAGTCCTTGACGTGTATGCTATCGGCCTTTCCCTACCGTCAGCCATGTGGTGGGACGTGTGCTCTGATTCCATAAGGCGAGCTTTGCATGTCACCAAAAGGGACTTGTAGGGGTGTGTCAATAACCCCAACGACCTGAGCTGCCGTTTCACCCTGGCAAAGGCTTCCCGAGGCGCTCTCCACTCCCATTCTTGGTGCTTCATCAGCAATACATGCAGAGGGGCGAGGATGGTTACTCAGCTAGAAATAAATTTCCTGTAATAGTTTATGAGATCTAAGTAGCCCAGTCACGTTTTGCGGCGTGGGGACTTGCTTTATTCCTGCACGGTCTCCTCAACCAGGTGTCTCTGTCCCGATCCATGCGATACCCCAAGTGTGTAACTTTCTTGGTGTAGAATGCATTTTTTCACCTTGAGAGGGACACCCTTCTCGGAAAACCAATGGAGGTCTTCCTCCAGATTGCTCAGGTGTTCCCTTCCCATGACCAGGATGTCCAACAAGTAGACTGCCACACGCAGTAGCCCAATCAGGATGTTCTCCATAATGCACTGAAAAGTTGTGCAAGCCGTTGAGACTCCAAACGGCACCTTCATATATTCACAGAAGCCCTTATGGGTATCAATGGTTAGGTAACTTCTGGAATCGGTGTCCAGCTTCAGCTGGAGATAGGCGTGGCCCATATCGAGCTTGGAAAAGAAATGGCCCCCAGCTAACTTCGCAGAGAGGTCTTCTATCTACGGCATTGGGTACCTGTACAGACGGCAGGCCTTGTTTACTTTTAATCACCGCACAAGCATACGGCTTTCTCAGGTTTTAGTCCCGGAACTACCGGCGCTGCCCAATCAGCAAACCATACCGGTCGGTGGTACTGAGGCCTTCCAATTGATTGAGTTCATCCTTGACTTTCCCCAGCAATGCATAGGGGACAAGTCAGGCCTGGAAGAACTTTGTCTGGGCCTCAGGTCCACATATATTTTGGCCATGGCTACCTTAATCTTGCCCAGGCTCTCTTGGAAGACTTCTGGGTACTTCCACAAGACTTCGTAAAGTTCTTTGGTGCCCATCTGGAAGATCTGTTGCCAGTCCAACCAGAAGCGTTGAAGCCAGTCACGGCCCAGCAGACTAAATCCGGGGCCCCACACTGGTATTAAAAGCAACCTAACGGACTGCTACCAATAGGTAACCGGGGTCATTGTCATGCCCGCCATGGCTAGGCGTTCCCCCGCAGAGATTGCTAGCCTTGCCTCCGTGTCCTGCAAACCAAACTATTGAAATTGAGTACTGATTCAGGCAGAAGTTACAGAAGTCTGAAGACCCGCACATCCAGACATAGGAACAATTTCTTCCCCACAGCTACTAGACTCCTCAACGACTCTCCCTGGGACTGATCTGCTCCCTGTAAGAACACTATTCATGACACCCTATGCTGCTCTTGCTCATGTATTGCTTGTTTTGCCCCTTGTTCCGCACTGTAACCAATCACTATTTGTTGATGTACCATTTGTCAATGTACTCTGTTGATTATTCTTTTGTCTACTATGTACGTTCTGTGTACGTTCCCTTGGCCGCAGAAAAATACTTTTCACTGTACTTTGGTACATATCAATCAACCAATCAATTCTCTCAAAGGTCTGCCTCTCTGTTACAGGAACTGTGGCCTCCGTGTCCAATTCCATTTTTAACGGATGGCAGTTCACCTGGATAGTGATCCTCAGTTTTGGCGTGGCAATGCAATGCAATTGTATACATTCCTAGTCATCAGGTTTTTCAAAGTGGAGGGTTCTTGCTCTAGACTGACGTCTCCCTCGAATAGGTTTGTTGGCCGACCTGTGGATTCTTTGGCTGCAAGTCTGAAATGTCTTGCATCACCTATTGAATCCAGGGAGGTGTCCCGCCTAGTGGTAGCAGTCCTTGGCCAACAGGCCTGGTCCCAATGGTGTTCAGACAAGGGTTAGGGTTTCAGGGGTCTCAGTTCTAGGGGGCGCTGTCACCAGAATGGTTGGGGGGAGGGGCATCCTATGCTGTTTACCTTCATCCCTGAAACCCCCTGGAGTTCCTGGACTCCCTTCTCTGCACTCTCCCATGAGAGGGAGATCTCATAGAATCATAGAACTTACACTGCAAGAAGGAGGCCATTTGGCCCATCGAGTCTGCACTGACCCTTGGAAAGAGCACCCTACCTAAGCCCACACCTCCACTCTATCCCCGTAGCCTGGCAGCCCCACCTAACTTTTGGACACTACGGAGCAATTTAGTGTGACTAATCCACCTCACCCGCACATCTTTGGACTATGGGAGGAAATCAGAACACGCGGAGGAAACCCACGCAGACCCCGGGAGAATGTTCAGACTCCGCACAGACAGTGACCCAAGCCGGGAATTGAACACAAGTCCCTGGTGCTCTGAAGCAACAGTGCTAACCACTGTGCTACCGTACCACCCCCCCAATCTCACTGGCCTTTTTTTAGGTCCAACAACAGCTTGGCCAGCAATTTCCGCTGGGTTGTCATATTATTTATTGCGCAGATAAGGCGATTCTGTAGCATGTCGGGATGGCCCATAGTTGCAAAACTCCGGCAGTTTGTGCAGTCGCACCAAAAACGCGGTAACCGTCTCTCTTTGGGTTCTCTCGGCTGTATTAAACCAATACCTCTGTACAATAATCGATGGCTTGGGGATGTAGTGGTTTACCACAAGCGCCACTAATTCTTTGAATGTTTTGGAGTCTGGGGCCACGGGGTATGTTAGACTTTTCATGATGCTGGAAGTGGGGGTTTCACATCTGGTCAGAAGAATCACCATCTGGTGATCATCCCCAGTGATAGTGTTTGCCTTGGAAAAATGCTCACATGCTCCACATACTAAGTTCAGTCCTCTACACCCGCACCAAATGCATTGAGCCTGCCAAAGAGAAGCATTTTCAAAATGAGTGACACCTTGGGCGGAATTCTTCGGAAACCGGCGGGGTGGGCAACTCCGGCGCGAAGGTGTGGCGGGAACCACTTCGGCGTTGGGTCGCCCCAAAGGTGTGGAATCCTCCGCACCTTCAGGGGCTAGGCCAGCGCTGGAGTGGTTTGTGCCGCTCCGGGCTTGGCACCACGCCAACTGCCACCAAAGGGCCTCCGCCGGCCGGCACGAGTTGGCGCATGCGCGGGAGCGCCAGCATGTGCTGGCGTCATCCCAGCGCATGCGTAGAGGGGTTCATCTTCGCGCCGGCCATCGCGGACTGTTACAGTGGCCGACACGGAAAAATAGAGTGCCCCCACGGCACAGGCCCGCCCGCGGATCGGTGGGCTCCGATCGCGGGCCAGGCCATCATGGGGGCACCCCCGGGGCCAGATCCCCCTACGCCGCCCCCGAGGACCCCGGAGGCCACCCGCGGAGCCAGGTCCCGCCGGTAAGTACCTGTCGTAACATACGCCAGTGGGACAGGCCGAAAACGGGCGGCCACTCGGCCCATCGCGGGCCAGAGGATGGCTGGAGGGGCACTGCCAGTGGCCGCCGACCGGCGCGGCATGACTCCCGCCCCCGCCAAATGCCCGGCGCCGGAGAATTCGGCAGCCGGCGGGGGCTGGATTCACGCCACCCCCCGGCGATTCTCCGACCCGGCGGGGGGGTCGGCGAATCCCGCTCCTTATTCCTTCACAACGAGAGGTGGTCATGCTCCAAATGGTTAGCAGCGCCGACTGTACTCCTGCTTTATCTTCATCATTAATTGAGTAGGCATAAAGAGTCCGGAATGGAATGTCAAAAAGGTAGTTTATTTCCAAAAGGGAAGTATTTCCAAGCAACAGTCCCAATCCCAGTCAGGACCACTCTGTAGGCCGGTTCCTACTGGGCCAGCTTTTATGGCACTGAATTAATTTGCCTGCTGCTGGGCCTCCGTCCCTCAGTGGGAGAGTTCATACTCCATGAGGCTCACGGGGGCATTAATCGGGCCATCCTGTGGGGCTTGGGGTGCTCTAACAACTAGCATGTACCTTTACTCTAATGCAGGGGTGTCAGATCTATCATTTTTTTACTAAATCTATTAATTCACTCTTAACAGTTAGCTAGAAAGGATGAAGAAAATATCAAACTTAAAGAAAAAGTATTTAATTATGCAAAGACAGGTGGCAGGTCAGAAAATTGGACACAATATAAGGAATAGCAAAAGATGGCGAAAAGATGAGAGCATGAGGGAAAGCTAGCCAAAAATACACAAAACAGATAGTAAGAGTTTTTATAACATTTAAAAAAAGAAAATAGTTAACAAAGTGAGAGTTGGTCCTATCCAAAGTGAGTTTGGAGAATTGATCATGGAAAATAGAAGACAGAAGATGAATTGAACAGGTATTTTGAATCAGTCTTCACTGTAGAAGATACAAGTAACATGCAAAAGCAGCAATACACTAGGATATAGAAGGGAGGGAGGAACTCAGGAAAATTATAGTCACCAGGGAAGTGGCACTGAGTAAATTGTTGGAGCTGTGGGCTGACAAGAGCCCAGGTCATGATGGACTTCATCCTAGGGTCTTAAAAGAAATGGCTAGTGAGATAGTTGATGCAAGGGTTTTAATTTTCCAAAACTCCCTAGATACACAAAGTCCTATTATATTGGACTCCATTGCTGAAATAGGGAGGGAGACAGAAAACAAGTAACTACAGGCCATTTAGCTTGACATCTGTCATGGGGAATATGTTAAAATCTATTATTAAAGAAGTTATAACAGGGCTCTTGAATAAGTTCAAGATAATCAGGTAGAGTCAACATCACTTTGTGACAAAAAATAGCTAACGTTTTGAGTCCAGATGACCCTTTGTCAAGCTAAAAGGCATAGAAAGTGGGAGATATTTATACCGTAGGGTGAGGGAATGAAAGATGAGTCATTGCTACAGAAACTAACGGAAGAGAATGCTAATGGCAGTCCCCAGAGAGAATAAAAGGTGTGAAAAGCCAAACGGCAGAGAAACTAAAATCAGAGGGTAAGCTGTGACAAATGTAGATGTGGGGGGAGGGGTACATGGGTGGGAGAGAAGTAAAATGAGAAAAAGGTGGGAAGGGAGAGTGGTAGTCTGTGTTAGAAGGATTACGGTACCTGGTAATGCCGGAATACCATTGGTGGATGTACTTGTTCCCATTGGTTAAGCCTCTCGACTGCTACGACGACAGTGCTTATCAATGGGCATGAAACGTCCTGCCTAATCGACTCTGGGAGCACGGAGAGCTTCATACACCCCGACACGGTAAGGCGCTGTTCTCTCCCCGTCCACCCCGTTAATCAAAAAATCTCCCTGGCCTCCGGATCTCACTCAGTAAAGATCAAGGGGTTTTGTGTAGCTAACCTCACGGTCCAGGGAAGGGAGTTCAAAAACTACCGACTCTACGTCCTTCCCCACCTCTGCATGGCCACACTCCTAGGGTTGGACTTTCAGTGCAACCTCCAAAGTCTAACTTTCAAATACGGCGGCCCTATACCCCCCCTCACTGTCTGCAGCCTCGCGACCCTCAAGGTCGATCCGCCTTCCCTGTTTACGAACCTCATCCCGGATTGCAAACCCGTCGCCACCAGGAGCAGACGGAATGGTGCCCAGGACTGGATCTTCATCAGGTCTGAGGTCCAACGGTCATTGAGGCAGCAACAGCCCCTGGAGAGCTCAAGTAGTGGTTAGAAGCATAGGATGGTCATCGACTACAGTCAGACCATCAACATGTTTACGCAGCTTGACGCGTACCCTCTCCCCCGTATATCCGACCTTGTCAACAGGATCGCGCAATACAAGGTATTTTCCACGGTGGATCTTAAGTCCGCCTACCACCAGCTCCCCATCCGCACTAGTGACCGCAAATACTCTGCTTTTGAAGCAGATAGGCAGCTCTACCACTCCTGAAAGGGTTTCCTTCGGTGTCACTAATGGGGTCTCGGTCTTCCAACGAGAATGGTTGACCGGTACGGTTTACGGGCCACATTCCCGTACCTCGATAATGTCACCATCTGCGGCCATGACCAGCAGGACCACGACAGCATTGTGGATAGCACAATTGCTTCACAGCTCCAGGGTCCCAGGTTCGATTCCGGCTTGGGTCACTGTCTGTGCGGAGTATGCACATCCTCCCCTTGTGTGTGTGGGTTTCCTCCGGGTGCTCCGGTTTCCTCCCACAGTCCAAAGATGTGCAAGTTAGGTGGATTGGCCATGACAAATTGTCCTTAGTGTCCAAAATTGCCCTTAGTGTTGGGTGGGGTTACTGGGTTATGGGGATAGGGTGGAGGTGTGGACCTTGGGTAGGGTGCTCTTTCCAAGAGCCGGTGCAGACTCGATGGGCCGAATGGCCTCCTTCTGCACTGTAAATTCTGTGATAATCAATGACACAAACCTCCGAAAATTCCTCCAGACCGCAAAAATCCTTAACCTCACATATAACAAGGATAAATGTGTGTTCAGCACTGACCGCCTAGCCATCCTCGGCCACGTAGTGCGTAATGGAGTTATAGGCCCCGACCCTGAACGCATGCACCCCCTTCTGGAGATCCCCCTCCCACACTTCTCCAAGGCCCTGAAGCGCTGCCTAGGTTTTTTTTCCTACTATGCCCAGTGGGTCCCCAACTATGCGGACAAGGTACGTCCACTGATCCAATCCACAGTTTTTCCCCTGTCGATAGAGGCCCGCCAGGCCTTGAGCCGCATCAAAGCAGACATTGCAAAGGCCATGATGCACGCCATCGACGAGTCCCTCCCGTTTCAGGTCGAGAGCGACGCGTGCAACGTAGCTCTAGCCGCCACCCTCAACCAAATGGGCAGACCCGTGGCCTTCTTCTCACGCACCCTCCACGCTTCCGAAATCTGCCATTCCTGAGTCGAAAAGGAATCCCAGGCCATAGTAGAAGCTGTGCGACATTGGAGGCATTACCTGGCCAGCAGGAAATTCACCCTCCTCACTGGCCAACGGTCGGTTGCCTTCATGTTCGATAATGCACAGCAGGGCAAGATAAAAAACGACAAGATCTTACGGTGGAGGATCAAACTCTCCACCTACAACTATGAGATCTTGTATCGTCCCGGGAAGCTAAACGAGCCTCCTGATGCCCTAACCCGTGGCACATGTGCCAACGCACAAGTGGACTGCCTCCGAGCCCTCCACGAGGACCTCTGCCACCCGGGGGGTCACTAGATTTTTCCATTTGATCAAGACCCGCAACCTGCCCTACTCCATCGAGGAGGTCAGGACAGCCACCAGGAACTGCCGAATCTGCGCGGAGTGCAAGCCGCACTTCTACCGGCCAGAGAATGTGCACCTGATAAAGGCTTCCCGTCCCTTTGAACATCTCAGTATGGATTTCAAAGGCCCCCTTCCCTCCACTGACTGCAACACGTACTTCCTGAACGTGATTGACGAATACTCCCGGTTCCCATTCGCCATCCCCTGCCCGGACATGACCGCAACCACCGTCATAAAAGCCCTCAATCGTATCTTTACGCTGTTCGGTTTCGCCGCCGACATACACAGTGATAGGGGGTCCTCCTTCATGAGCGACGAACTGTGTCAATTCCTGCTCAGCAAGGGCATTGCCTCGAGCAGGACGACCAGTTACAACTGGAAATGGACAGGTAGAGAGGGAGAACGGAACAGTCTGGAAGACCATCCTACTGGCCCTGCAGTCCAGGAATCTCCCAGTCTCCCGCTGGTAGGAAGTCCTCCCGGATGCCCTCCACTCCATCCGGTCACTGCTCTGCACCATGACCAACCAAACACCTCACAAACGTCTCCTTGTCTTCCCCAGGAAGTTCTCCTCTGGGACCTCGCTCCCGACCTGGCTGGCAGCTCCCGGACCCATCCGCTCCAAAAACACGTGCAGGCGCACAAATCGGACCCATTGGCCAAGAGGGTCCATCTCCTCCACGCTAACCCTCAGTACGCCTACGTGGTGTACCCGACGGCCGACAGGATACGGTCTCCCTACGGGACCTGGCGCCCGCTGGATACCCACACACACCCCCGCCACCAGTCCTACACTCCCTCCCACCGGCGCACCCCACAGCCGCCCCCTTCCCAGGTGGATCGGTTCTTCCACCGGCCCCGTCTAGGTCCTCCCGCCCACCGGCGCACCCCACAGCCGCCCCCTTCCCAGGTCATTCGGTCCTTCCACCGGCCCCATCTAGGGGTGATGAAGCTGCCACAGAAGACAAAATCACGCTCCCGGAGTCACAGACGCCCGAACCTCCACCGGCATCACCACCAAAGCTACGACGATAGCAGAGGACGACCAGGGCCCCCGATCGACTAATTGCTTCATTTTGAAATGTACATTACTGTTGTAAATAGTTAAGATGTAATCAGGCAAAATGCTGTACGGAGGTATTACGGTACCTTCATAACTGTAACTTCTACCACTTTATCACGTTGTAATACGAAGCCACCACCCCCGCTGGACTCTTTTTTAACAGGGGGTGAATGTGGTAGTCTGTGTTAGAAGGATTACGGTACCTGGTAATGCCGGAATACCATTGGTGGAGAATGTACTTGTTCCCATTGGTTAAGCCTGTATGTTAGCTCTGCCCTGCAAGGCGGGGTATAAGAGCCTGTGCCGCCCCAGCAGCTTTCTTCTGTACCTGCGCTGCTGGGGGAAACATCTAGCGTATTCAATTGTCTCCAACCTCGCTTCTGGAGTTATTGATCATGCATCAGGGGGAAGCAAAGGGAGGAAAAGGTAAGGAAAGGGGGGATAAGATAGGGGAAAAATATACATAAAGAACGACAATAAGTAAATAAAAGATAAAGACAGCTAAATGAAATGGAATTAAAACAAAGGGGTCAATGTGAGGTAGAGCTAATCATCTGAAGTTGTTGAATTCGATGTTGAGATTGGAAGGCTGTAGCGTGTCTAACCGGAAGATGAGATGCTGTTCCTCCAGTTTGCGTTGAGCTTCACTGGAGCATTGCGACAAGCCAAGGAGAGATATGTAGGCATGGGATCAGGGTCTTGTGTTAAAATGGCAAGCAACGGGAATGTCAGGGTCCTGAATGCGCATGGACCGAAGGTGCTCAGCAAGCGATCACCCAGTCTGCATTTGGTCTCTTTTTCTGGTTGGCAAGATGTGTCAAGTGGTGTTCCACAGGGATCAGTGCTGGCACCCCAACTGTTTACAATTTATATAAATGACTTGGATTAAGGGACTGAAGGGATGGTTGCCAAATTTGCTGCTGACACTAAGACGAGCAGGATGGTAAGTTGTGAAGAGGACATAAGGAGGCTGCAAAAAGATATAGATATGTTAAGTGTGTGGGCAAAGATCTGGTAAATAGAATATAATGTGGGAAAATGTGAAACTGTCTATTTTGGCAGGAAGAATAAAAAAGGAAGCAGATTATCGAAATGGCGAGAGATTGCAGAGCTCTATGGTACAGAGAGGGATCTGGGTATCCTCGTGCATGAAACACAGAAACGTAGAAAATAGAAGCTGGAGGAAGCGCAATCGGGTGATGTTATGAAGGTTGCAATGTACTTCAGAAAGTAGGAATCTATACTCTAGGAAAGGCACCACCCTCTACAATACTCTTTCTATTTATATAAAGGCACAATGTCTGTCCGCCTGTTTGTTGGCAAATTCTCCCAATATCCCTGGGTCCATCTGAACAAACCTGGTGGGACAATACCTCAGACTAAGGGGAATGTTGTAGGGGAGTTGACATCTAACCACTGCCACCAGAATGGCGCTTCGCCCCATCCTAGCAGAGGATCCTGCTGCCCTTCCTACTTTGTGCCCCCGCTAGGGTTGGTGACTAAATATATTCCTGGAGATCCCATCACATTACTTACCCCCATATACCAATAATCAGTTGGCCAACAAAATCCATCTTTGTGACGCATTGCTTTTTTATGCAAAATAGAAAGAAAAACGATTCATTACCCAACTCTTGACTGTCAGCTAAACAACACTTTTCTTTCCATTTTCAATAATTTTATATCTGGGAAAGAGAAATGTTCAAATAAAAAGTGACAAAAATCTATCTATTTTAATGCCCTGTTGATTTTTCTCCAGGCTTGTACACAGCACTGTGTTGGAGATTGTTCTTCAATTCCTGGAGATTCCAGGCCAATCCTGGAGGATTGGGAACTCCAGTCTCTACGGACACTTTAACCCAGGCATGCTTTTTTGCAAGAAAGAATGCAATAAATTCACTTGATAAATCCATGATGTTCTTTCATAATTCATTTTTTTCCCCCATATTTTATTTGTTTCCTGTATGCTATGTTCTGAGACTACTGCACGTTATTACTTAGTGCAAGGGAAAGCGACAAGTAGCAGGCCAAGGTAAGGACGATTAAGAGGCTAAAGCAAGAAGACAAGAAGCTGACAGAAAGTGACAGAATGGAAGAACCAGTGCTGCAAGTAAGAGATTGAGGCACTTGAAGGAAGCTTTCATCTATGATTCTCATCATCATTGTGAGTCAGGCCCAGAATATCATATTGGCAGCGGATCAGAACTATGTGAATATTGTGGTGCAACAAATTGGGAAAAAGAGCCACCTTCAATGTGTTGTGCCCAGTGCCACCCTTCAGTGAAACACCCGCCAGATTGAATCTTCTTAGAAACATAGAAAATAGGAGCAGGAGAAAGCCATTCGGCCCTTTACCCCGCTCCGCCTTCATTACGATAATAATAACCTTTTATTGTCACAAGTATGAAGTTACTGTGAAAAGCCCCGAATCGCTATATCCCGGTGCCTGTTCGGGTAATCTGGTACAGGAATTGAACTCGCGCTGTGGGCCTTATTCTGCATCATAAACCAGCTGTCTAGCCCACTGATCTAAACCAGCCCTATCATAGCAGATTATCCAACTCAGTAACCAGTTCCTGCTTTCCCCCCATATCCTTTGATCCCTTTAGCCTCAAGAGCTATATCTAACTTCTTCTTGAGAACATACAATGTTTTGGCCTCAACTGCTTTCTGTGGTAGTGAATTCCACAGGCTCACCGTTCTCTGGGTGAAGACATTTCTCATCATCACAGTCCTAACTGGTTTACTCCATATCCTTAGACTGTGACCCCTGGTTCTGCACTGCCTTTCTCCCCACCCCACCCCCTCCATCAGGAACATCTTTCTTCCATCTACCCTGTCTAGTCTTATTCGAATTTTATAGGTTTATATGAGATCCCCCCTCATTCTTCTATACTCCAGCGAATATAATCCCAACCGATTCAATCTCTCCTCACACTTCAGTCCCACCATCTCAGGAATCAGTCTGGTAAACTTTTGCTGCACTCCCTCTATAACTTCCTCAGATAAAGCGATCAAAACTGCACACAATATTCCGGGTGTGGTCTTACCGAGGCCCAGTAAATTCTAGCAAGACATCCCTGCTCCTGTACTCAAATCCTCTCACTGTGAAGGCCAATACTTGCTGCACATTTTTCTCTCTTAATCTATAACCATTGAGGTAATAATCTTCCTTCCTGATTTTGCTACAAAAGTGGATAATCTCACATTTATTAATACTGCGTCTGCCATGCATTTTCCCACTCACTCAACTTGTCCAATCCACACTGAAGCATCTCTGTATTCTCCTCACAGCTCACCCTCCCACCCAATTTTGTGTCTTCTGCAAATTTGGAGATATTACATTTAGTACCCTCATCAAAATCATTAACATGTATTGTGAATAGCTGGGGTCCTCATACTGATCCCTGTGATACCCATTTGTCACTGCCTCTAATTTGGATAAATGCACATTTATTCCTACTCTTTGTTTCCTGTCTGCCAACCAGCTTTCTATTCTACTCTATACACTACCCCCAAACCCATGTGCTTTAATTTTACACATTAATCGCTTATGTGGGGGTTTGTCGAACGCCTTCTGAAAGCCCAAGTCAACCACATCCACTGGCTCGCCCTCATCAACTCTGCTAGTTACATCCCTAAGAATTCCAATAGATTTTTCAAGCATGATTTCCATTTGTAAATCCATGCTGACTCTGTCCGATCCTGCCGCTGTTTTCCAAGTGCTCTGCTATTAAATATTTTATAATGGACACTACTATTTTCTCCACTACCAACACCACGCTGACTGGTCTATAATTTCCTGTTTTCTCGCTACCTTCCTTTTTAAATACTGGATTTACATTAGCTACCCTCCAATCTGTACAAATTGTTCCAGAATCTTTAGAATCTTGGAAGACGATCAACAATGCTTCCACTATTTCGAAGGCCACTTTCTCAAGTACTCTGCGGTGCAGATTATCAGGCCCTTGGGATTAGTCGGTCTTCAATTCCATCAATTTCCGCAACATCATTTACCTACTAATACTAATTTCTTTCAGTTCCTCCCTCTCACTAAACCTTGTGTTCCCCAACATTTCTGGAATGTTAGTTGAGTCCTTCTTTGTGAAGAGAGAACCAAAGTTGTATTTTCTTGTTGAACCATTTCTTTGCTCCCCATTATAAATCCCTTGTGTCTGACTGTAAACTTTTTCTCTTCACATACCTTTAGAAGTTTTTGCAGTTAGTTTTTATGTTCCCCTCAAGCTTACTCTTGTGCTCTATTTTCCCCTTCTCAATGAATCGCTTTGTCTTCCTTTGCTGAATTCCAAATTGCTTCTAATCCTCAGGTCTGTTGTTTTTTCAGGTCAATTTATATGCCTCTTTATTGTATCTAATACCATCTCTAATTTCCCTTGTAAGCCATGGTTTGGCCACATTCCTTGTTTTATTTTTGAACCAGACGGGAATGAACAATTGTTGCTGATTACCCATGCGCTCATTGAATGTTTGCCATTGACTATCCAATGTCATCCCTTTAATAATCCATCATAGCTAACTCGCACCTCAAACCAGTGTTCTTTCCTTCATTTAGATTCTGGACCCTAGTCTCAGAATTAAGAACGTCACTCTCCACTTTGATCAAAAATTGTATCGTAATATGGTTACACATCGCCAAGGGGCCTCACACGAGATTATCAGTTAGTCCTTTCTAATTTCACATATCCAATCTAGGATGGCCTGTTTTTTAGTTGGTTCCTCTACATATTTGCCCCCCAAAAATCCTATATAAACTCCAGGAATTCCTGCCCTACAGTATTGCTATTAACATAGAATCCCTACAGTGCAGAAGGAAGCAATTCAGCCCATCGAGTCTGCACCGACACTTCGAATGGGCTACCCATTTATACTCTCTCATCCATCCCGCCCTATCCCTGTAACTCCACAACCTATGTGCACATTGCTGGGCATGAAAGGACAATTTAGCATGGCCAATCCACCTAGCACGCACATCTTTGGACTGTGGGAGGAAAATGGGGCACCCGGAGGAAACCCAAGCGGACAAGGAGAAAATGTACAAACTCCACACAGACAGTGACCCAAGGCTGGAATTGAACCTGGGTCCCTGGTGCTGTGAGGCAGCAGTACTAGCCACTGTGCTGCCCACTAATTTGATTTGTCCAACCTATATGAAGATTAAAGTCTAACCATAATTACAGATGTGCCTTTATCGCATGCGTCTCTAATTTCCTGTATAATGTCATTCCCAGCATCACCTTTACAACCCCCGCTAATATTTTTTGCCCCTGGTGTCGCTCAGTTCTACCCACACAGATTCCACATCATTGGAGATAATATCCTTCCTCACTGTTGCGTTAACTTGCTCTTTAACCAGAAATGTAACCCTACTGCCTTTTTCTTTTAGTCCGCCCTTCCTAAATACTGAATATTGTGGCCGCAGGATTGATGCAAGGAGGCACAGAGGTTGCCCAACTAAAGCAGTTTTATTAACGGGATGTGTTCAGTACAGGCTGCTTCTTTGTTCTGCACAGTTACCTGCTGCTGATCTGTGATGTCTCTTCCGGCAATTTCATGCTGTCATGCATATACCATTGTAGAGTGCTCAATGCAGCTTCAGTGCTGCTTCTCATAAATCAACATAACTACAGTGTAACATGAACAATAATCAGTACATCAGACAGCTTGGGGGTCATCGTTCGCTGAAGGGTTGCCGGCCAACTTCAGGCACCTGCTACTTGGCCCCAGTTGTAGCCTTTAGCATTTCCTGCTTTGTATGAATGTCACCAGGGATTGTTTTGACCAGTGTCGATGCTGTAATTCGAGGTTGACTCTGTGCTTGGTCTGAAATTGAGGTGTTGTTTTCCTCAACCCCTGTCAGTGCCTGGTTTCATGAAGGTTCTGGTCAGAATCTTGTACAATTGAATTCGGATTCATTGCAGGTTCTATCTCCAACTGATGGTTCCCCCACCAACAGTTGGTCCACATGCCACCTCCAGATGAAATCATCCCGGGTCTGGACTGTATACGAGATATACCGGATATACGAGATCATCATCTGTGTGGCGATCGTGGAAGGAACCCTTTTCTCTCCTGTCGCATAGTTACTCACCAGAACCTCTTGTCCTTGGCTGAAGACAAGTCATTTTGCTCTGTTTTCCTGTTTGATCTGGCCTTGTTGTTTCTTTTGAATGATTTATTTTGTCCTTGGAAGTTTGAACAAGTCGAATGCCGAATAATTGTTGCTTCATCGTCAGTAATGCTGGAGAAATTTTCACTGCTCAATAAGCAGTATTCCTATACATGAGTAAGAATTCATTTAGATGTTTGGTCATCGAACCTTGTTCCCTGGTTGCCCTTAATGTGTGCTTCGTTGTTTGAATGAATCGTTCTGCTAATCCGTTCATAGCAGCACGGTATAGTGCAGATCTCAGATGGTGTACACTGTTCTCTTTCAAGAAATTTTCAAATTCTTGAGTGGCGAACTGTGGTCCATTAGCACTCACTGATCGCTCAGGAAATCTGAATCTACTAAACACTTCTAACCTCGCGATCGTCTTTTCTGATGAAGTTGACTTAATTATGCAAGTTCTGGCCATTTTGAATGAGCATCCACTGTGTCTAGGAACATATATCCCTGAAAAGGACAAGGTGTACACATTGTCATGACTCTTCCAGCCATTCCCAAGGATGAAGCGGCCCTAACGGTGGCACGTTCCTCATCTTCGCGCATGACGAACATGTTTCAACCTTTTTCTCTATTTCTACATCCAATCCAGGCCACCAGAAATAGCTCCTTGCTATCTCTTTCATTCTCACAATTCCACAATGACCCTTGTGTAATTTGTCTAACACTCGGCTTCTCAATCGTGGCAGAATGATTACCCTGAGCTCTCAAAGGAGACATCCTGACTGAATAGATAACTTCAATCTTCTCGTGGATATCATTGAGTTTACAGTGCAGAAGGAGGCCATTCGGCCCATTCGGAACACGGTTTCAGGTCAGGTTTTGGTTCTGAGGTCTTGCCTCATAGAAGTATATCCATCACTTCAGAGAGTATCGGATCGATCTGAGTATACTTCTTTGTTTGTTGTGAAGAGACAGGTGTCCATTCTACCAGTTCAAGGTAGAAGATACTTCAGTTTGAACCACTTGCTGATGAACTATTTGGTGCTGGCAATCGAGAAAGCCCATCCGCATTGTCGTGTTGTGTTCTCTGCTCCATAGACGAACCAACACGGTTGCGGATGGTACAACTCAGTTTTATTACTAACAGTATTTACAATAATAAACTGGTTACTGTGGTTCGTTCATTACCCTTGACTCTGTGGACCTAGCCCGAACACTTTCTTGGAGAAGCACTCAGCACATGGTGAATGTCTGAGTCGCTTGCTGTGAGCTCTGTGCCCTGAGCTGTCTCCTGCTGGAATGGACCGGAAGTGTCGTGTTCACCGTTTTATAGTGTGTATGCTCTTGCCTGTGATTGGCTGTGGTGTTGTGTGCGTATTGATTGGTCCGTTGATCTGTCCATCAGCATGTATGTATGTTTGCACCATGATGTTTACCTAAATATCATGACACGCATTACAATGAAAACTTGATTATCGATAGTTGATGGTAAAAGTGTATGCAACCTGTTGCTGTCAATGAAGGCAGTCCTGTATGCAGTCCAAAAATTGTCCTTAACGGACAATGACCCGTTAATAACGTGAGCTTCCTTCCATACAAGAATTGGTAGAACCTCATTACTACAAAGGTAATTCCTAAGGCTTCTCTTTTAATCTGTGCATAGTTACGTTCTGCTTTGCCCAATGTTCTGGACCCCAAAACAATCTCCGTTCCTGAATGTTAACTCCGGGGCAGGATTCATGGACTTCCACGACAGCAAACTGGCGCCGCACCTGGACCGAATCGGCGACTGTTAAGGGACAAGCACCGGCGCCTCGTGGAACACAATGAGAAACGGTGCCGGATTCACCGGATTCGTGATTGACACACTTTACTCCCCACACACACCTTTCCAGCCAACAAGATGGCACTCTTTGCGCTGGAGTACCCTATACGGCTGATGGGATGGCTGGGGCCAGAAGGCACTTGGGGGCGTGGTGTGGGGGGGACACCATACGACCTGTGGCCCTAAGTCAGGGGCATGTGCAACTGCATGGCTTCCTTGCCGGCTGCAGCAATAGTGTTCTCTGCCTGTCCACCCGACCCTACAGCCCAACTTCTGGAAGCCCCCCCCCCCCCCCCCACCCCCCACCCCGGCCAGCGGCACAATTTCAGCAAACTACAGCAATGTTGCACACTTTCCGTAGCCCTCCCTCTCAATCAGCAGCCATGGTGCCTTTTCGTGATTTTTAAAAGCACAAGTTAACCTTCGCCATTGGGAATTCGTCCCATCGAAGATGGAGAATCGTGGAGGCCCTGGAGAATACCGGGTCGGGCCCGCTAATGATATGCTCACAGCATTTACTGTTCATGTGTTCTGGAATGCATTGATGCCAATGTCGAGGCGCTGGAGAATTGCGATTTGGCGTGAAATAGGCACCCACCGCGATTTCCGCGTTGGAACCAATTTTCCGCCCATGTTTCCTGATTCTGGCGTCAGCCGACGGTGAATCCCGCCCAAAGTGTTTCTGTTCACTCAATGGCATCATCGCACCAATACCATGGGGAAATGCGTCACACGCTAACTGTAGGTGTAGGTTTGGATTGGAATGTGTCAGGACTTCAGGTTTGAGCAGTGCCTCCTTGGTTTGCATGAATGTGTTGTTGTACCTGATCTGACCACTTCCAATTCTTGTTTTGGCACAGCAGGTTATGTAATGGTTTTAAAATGGTCACCAAATGTGTAAAACATTTTCCGCAGTAGTTCACCAATCTTAAGAAGGATCGCAAATGGTCATCATTCTAAGGAGCGAATGCCCCTGTAATAGCCGTGACCTTCAAAGGAGATTTGTGAAGGCCCATAGCATCTATCACTTGTCCCAAATATTCGACTGAAGACTGGAAGAATTTGCGGTTGCCCTTGCAGATTCTCAATCCATAGTCCTTCAATCTTTGAAGATTGGCATCCAGATTCCAAAGACGTTCTTCTTCGTCTTTGCCAGTAACTAGAATCTCATCCAGATAACACTGGACTCCCCTTCACCACTTAGGATTTGGTCCAATGCCCTTTGGAACAATGCCGGAGCTAATGTGATACCAAACGGTGATCTTCGGTACTGAAACAAATCTTTATTTGTCACAATCATCAGAAGTTCTTGAGACTTGTGTTCTCCATTAATTTGTAGATATGTCTGGCTTAGATCGATCTTGCTAAAATGTTGGCCTCCTGCCAATCCTGCGGGTCATTGATATGGGGTAGAGGGTATTGTTCTTTACAGAATACTGGATTTAGAGTGACTTTGAAGCCTCTGAATATCTGTATGGATTCCTTCCTTCCTAATAACTGATACGATTGGTGTAGCCCATCCACTAATGCTGACAGTTCCAAGACTCCCATCTTCACCAGTCATTCCAACTCAGCCTTTATTATTGGCCTGATAGCATTGGGTACCGACCTTACTTTCATGCATTTCCCTTGGCTCCTTCTTTAATCTTCATCTGAATGGTGATGTCTTTCATATTTCCCGGGCCACCGTCATGTTACATTTCTTGAGAGCTTTTGTAAGGCCTGATTCTGCATTCATCATCAGGTTGACTTTGGCCAAAAGCAAATCACTGTGGATGCTGGAATCTGAAACGAAAGAGAAAATGCAGGAAAATCTCTGACTTTGGCCAAATTTAGTTGAATGTTTTCCAACATTCGACCCATCAATGCCGGATAATTGCCCTTTACTCTATGCAAATACAAACCTGCCAACTGTCTGTTCACTTGTACAGCTACATCAATGTGGCCTTCAATGGCACCACTTCACCAGGTATGTCTTCAAAACGCAACTACTCTTGATGGTTTCGAGGGAATGTGTCTAAGTCTTTCCTTTCAGACAGTCTCTGGCACCAGTGAGACAGCTGCCCTAATGTCGACTTCCATCCTTACTCGTTCTCCATCCATCAGTGACCCAATATCTATTCATACAACATATATTGGCTAGCATAATCAGTGACAAATTGTCTTCGGATTGCAAAACGTATCATTCCTCGTTTTGCACAGCATGAACACTTGTTCTTTTGTTCTATTTCCACACAGCTTTATTCTGATGTTGAATCTTATTATTTTTGCCCATAATTTGCTTTTTCTTCCAGTATGCATGTTTGATGTGGCCTCTTTTTCCACAGCTTTTGAATACAATATCCTTGCACCATCAATCTGCAGCTGAATGTCCTTTCTTCGCACATCTGGGGCACATACGAGTATGCGTTTTGAAACTCTTAGGTGTTGACTCAGCCGACAGTTTGTGTACCCAAGTATTTGAAATCAGGTGCTGAGCTTCTTTCACTGCCAGCTCCATTGACACAGCAATTTCCATGGCCTTTTTCAGAGCAAGGTTACTCTCGGTTAGTAACTTTTTCTGTACTGCCTCATTTCTCAGACCACAGACCAGTTTGTCCCAAATTGGATCATTTAATACATCACCAATCTCACAGTGCTCTGCAAGCCATGAATTGCATAATTGATTCCCCCTTTACTTGATTACGTTTGTGAAATCTGGAACGCTCTGCAATCAATAGAAGCTTTGAGAATAATGTGCTTGCAGAATCGCTACGATTTCTTCATGTATTTTCTGGCTTCTCTGGCTGCAGTAAACCTCTGGGGAGATGAAATGTTGTTCACCCCTTAACGCTCCATAAGGTGAGAAGACTAATATCTTCTGATATTTTGTTTGCTTACCCCAAAACACCTGCCATTTTCTTCCTGATGGAAATTTCCAGTATGCCCACGTGTTTTCAGCAGCTACCTTGCTTTTCCCGTTAAACAAGGCACAACCTGAGCTTTAGCCTGTTTTCTTAAACACCCTCAACTCTATATTTCCTTCTGCAATCATTCTTTAATCACCTTGCAGGGAGCTCGTTACTCACGCCCACTGAAACCGTTCTATCTGCAGCACATGGAGTCCTTTTACCTGACTTTTCCGATGATTTTTTCCCTCCTCCCCGGTGGCTAGGAAGCGCTGTTCGACATCCTCATCGCCAGTTTCTGTGTTGTGTCTGCAGGATTGATGCTAGGAGGCACAGAGGCTGACAAACTAAAGGAGCTTTATTAATGAGGTGTGTTCAGTGCAGGCTATTCTTTACTCTGCACACTTCCTATGCTACTGATCAAAGTGACAACATGCCGTCATACATATATCATTATACAGTGTTCAGTGCAGCTTCAGTACTGCTTCTCAGAAATAAATATAAACACATAATACTGACTACCCCTGGATGTTCAATGGAATCACAAAAGGTTAGTATCAGGTTACGGTTAGGGTTAGGTACAGCAAGTAATTAGGAAAGCTAATAGAATGTTCTCATTTATTGTGATGGGAATTGAATACAAAAGCAGGGAGTTTATGCTTCAGTTGTACAGGGCACTAGCGAGATCATATCTGGAGAACTGCGTACAGTATTGATCACCTTATTTAAGAAAGGGTAGAAATGCGTTGAAAGCAGTTCAGAGAAGGATTAGCAGACTGATACCTGGAATGGGCGGGTTGTCTATGAGGAAAGGTTGGAAAGGCTAGGCTTCTAGCCGCTGGACTTTAGAAGAGTAAGAGGTGACTTGATTGAAACATATAAGGTGCGATCGAACGGTCACATTGCACCTGAAAGGATCTACCCGGCTTGCAACGCCTCGTGAGAGTTAACTCAATCCCATGAGATGTTGCAATGTGAATCCCGCCCGATTTGGGCGGGATCATATTTTGGCAAATCTGCATATTAGAGCAAGACAGCTGGTCTCACTTTAATTTGCGATTTCCCGAGGAACCCTCAGAGACCTCGGGCTAATGCCTTTCAGTACTGGTCTCCACAAATGGGGACCAGACAGAACGGCACTCATGGGGTCTCCCAGGGGATTGGAGGCCCCCAGGTGCTTGCCCCCTGGTCAGGGTGGTACCCCAGCAGTGCCAGCCTAGCACCGTGGCATTGCCACCTGTGTATCAGCCTGGCACTGCCAAGTTGCCCAGGTGGTATTGTCAGGGTACCAGGTACCAGGTTGGCAGTGCCAAGCTAGCATTTTATGCGCGGCAGCGATTGGACCAGGGGTGCCCTGCATGCGTGTTGGGAGGATGCTGGAGCTTTGGGGGTGTTGTCGGGATATGCATCGGGGGCTTCAGAGATCGGGATGCCATTTAAAAATCGTGTCCCGATCTCTCGCTACACTGAAGAGTTTCGACGAGCGTAGCTCCTCAGTGCAGAAAACAGGTCTATGTGCAGCCTTGGCCACGTTTCTTCGCTGAGGCCCCCTATTTAACCAGGAGTGGATAAATAGCGGGGTGTTTCTCGGCGCTGCAAGCGCCAGGAAACACGCAGCTAAACGCACTCGCTATGGGATTTTGTTCCCATTTTGTTAAATCACGCCCAGACGATCCTGAAGGATCTTGACAGGGTGGATATGGACAGGAAGTTTCCTCCTGTGGGAGAATCTAGAACTAGGGGTCATTGTTTACAAATAAGGGGTCACCCTGTTAAAACACAGATGAGGTTACATTTTTTCTCTCAGAGGGTAGTGAGTCTTTGAAATGCTCTTCCTGAAAAGGTGATGAAATTTTTTTAAGGCAGAGGTGAATAGATACTTGGTAAGCAAGGGGTAAGCAATAGATTATCAAGGGAGGTGAGATGCAGATTTGAGGTTGCTATCAGATCAGTAATGATCTTATTGGGGGCGGCATGGTGGCACAATGGTTTGCACTGCTGCCTACGGCACTGAGGACCCGGGTTCGATCCCGGCCCCAAGTCACTGTCCGTGTGGAGTTTGCACATTCTCCCTGTGATTGCGTGTGTTTCACCCCCACAACCCAAAAATGTGCAGGGTAGGTGGATTGGCCACGATAAATTGCCCCTTAATTGGAAAAAGATAATTGGATACTCTAAAATTAAAAAATGTTTCAGCGTTTTAAAGTAATGATCTTATTAAATGGTCGAGGGGCTGAATGGTCTACTCCTGCTCATATGTTCATATTATTATACAGAACCTGACTAATATTCTAAATGCACCTATCATTTAGAATGGTTACAATTTCTCACCACAAAACGGACCAACAGGTTTGTGCTGTTGTTAATGTTCCATCTTACAGGGCCTCATTCTGAGGATGTATAGATAATACCTCACAGCAGAGATAATTTAATAATAATACCTCACAGCAGAGAAGGAGGCCAGCCAGCTCATCATGCCAGTGACGACTCTTTGAAAGCTATGGATGGGACTTTCTGGCCCACCCCCCACACCGCGCTTTCCGGTCCTGCTGATGTCTACGACATTTTGTGTGGCTCACCTATCCCACTGCCAGGGAACCTGCCATGGACGGGGGGGTCGTCTTTGGCAGGACTGGAAGGTCTCCGGTGGAATGGCTGGAAAATCCGCCCTATGTATTGAGTCCCACTCCCCTGCTCTTTCCCCATAGCTCTGCAATTTCCTCCCAGATATTTATCCAATTCCCTTCTGGAAGTTACTTTTGAATCTGATTCCAGATCATAACAAAATGCTCGGTAAAAAAAAAATGTCCCTCATCCTGCCTCTGGCTCTTTACCAGCTGTCTTAAATTTATGTCCCCTGTTTCCGACTTTCTGCTCAGTAGAAGTATCACCCTATTCCTTTCTCAATTACACTATCAGTGATTTTAAATTGACAGGTAGCTTGCATTCTCTCCATGAACTCACAGTAGCTAGAAATACCATTCTTTCATGCTCACCAAGCTAATGATTGAATTTTCATGCTGCCCATAGCTCCCAAGCCAACTTCCCTCAGAATAGGAATCCAATTCGACAATCCTTCCTCGGCCCTCTCTCTGTTATATTACTGTATTATAATATAAATATTACTCTTTTGTTTTGCCGAGTCGTATTGCATTCTGATGACAGTCAAAGTCTTCCAGGTGATGACAAAATATTTATTGAGTAATATAATCATATGCTCGTGTGTTCTTTCACTTTAATACTTTGACTAGTAAATGAAATAAGCAAGATTCGATTAAACTAGCAATTATGATAATACACTGCACTCTGATCTGATCACGTCTTCACTCTAGCTGTTCTCCACACACACTAACTAAAGAAAGAGCAGGAAACTCCTTATATAGCTCCTGTTAGTGTTGCCATCTAGTGATCATCTGTCTGTACTTACTTTACATTAACTAAACATGCATTAACACATACAGAGATCACTATCCTCTCCACTTACTGTAGATTAGCATGGTTATTAATAATTGCCTCTTAAGGCTGATGGATTGGAACTCAAAACATCACCATTCAACTGAGCTGATGCAGTCCAATGAATTTGACCTTTGCAATAGTGCAAAAATGCACCGGGAGAAAAATACCTAAAGGTGTTTTCTAAAATGAGCAAGCCTCACTCAATAGGGGCTTGTGGTCTCCAGTCTGTGCCATGGGCAGCTGACTCAGCTGAGATGGCCATTGACTATTATTATTAATTTTTATTGTCACAAGTAGGCTTACATTAACATTGCAATTAAGTTACTGTGGAAAGCCCCTCACCACCACATTCCGGCGCCCGTTCGGGTACACAGAGGAAGAATTCAGAATGTCCAAATTACCTAATAGCATGTCTTTCGGGACTTGTGGGAGGAAACCGGAGCACCCGGAGGAAACCCACGCAGACACGGGGAGAACGTGCAGACTCCGCACAGACAGTGACCCAAGCCGTGAATCGAACCTGGGACCCTGGCGCCGTGAAATAACTGTGCTAACCACTATGCTACCATGAATAGTTGCAGGTTGCCTTAATTTGAGGGGCGAAAATTGACCATGCTTCCCATGGCTGATGCCAGCCACCTTCTGCGAACTCTGTTGTGATTTTATTTTCTCAAAATTTAGAGTACCCAATTAATTTTTTCCAATTAAGGGGCAATTTAGCATGTTCAATCCACCTACCCTGCACATCTTTGGGAGAATGCGCAAACTCCACACGGACAGTGACCCAGAGCCGGGATCGAACCTGGGACCTCGGCGCTGTGAGACTGCAGTGCTACCACTGCACCACCGTGCTGCCCTCTCTGTTGTGATTTTTAAGGCCCCAGGGTCAAGTAGCCTGATGGCACACGCTATCAAAAAGTCACTTCACATTATAGTTGCAGCTTAAGATATGTGTACAGTATCTTCATAAGGTTGCAACCCTCCAGGTTTGACCCTGGAGTCTCCAGAAATTAAAGATTAATCTCCAGGACATTTTGTAGTGAGCCATTCTTATCTGTTTGTTCTAAAAATATTAGAGATAGCAAAGAAAGGTTTTTGACCAGGCGGGTGGTTGGGAACCTGAGGTTAAATAACATAATATCCATTGTTATATCCAACCAGTGTTGATATCCCTTCATCTCCAAGCAATGGACCATGGATACATACTCCAAAGATTTAGATTTTATTTCCTGAAGTCTATGTCGCTATAATGGATGAGGAATCTGTACAAAGATTATCAGAGTATCTCCCATGATATGTTAAAGCAATAGAAAATATCAATTTCATTTGATTAATTTTTAGAACAGATGTTCTTTCTCTATGTGGATATTAATATTGCTTTGTGTGAGAGTCAATTCTTTGCTACATTGCATTGGGCTGCAACAAGTATAATTGTTATTATTTGAAAAAATCTGGATATAAAAAGCTGATATTAGTTTAAGTGACCATGAAACTGTTGGGTTGTCATAAAAACCTAATTGGCCCATTAACTACCTTCAGGGAAGTACCTCCCTCTTGCTGTGCTTCCCTGGTTTGGGCTTATGTGCAGCTCAAGTGAAACATCAATGGCAATGACACTTAACTGCCCTTTGGAGACGTCTCGCAAGCTACTGCACAGTTGTATCAATGACAATTACAGCAGTTCAAGATGAAGACCTGCCCATCTTGTCTCAGAACAAGATGAACAAGAAATACCTGCCTTGCCAGTGACAGCCATGTCATGTGAATGAATGCTGTCCTCGTACTTGCCCAGGGAACTCCTCAACTGCATATCTAGGAAGCCTGAACTCAATCATCAATTAATAATTTAAAAAATCAGGAGCGAAATTCTCCATCCCGCCCCGCCACATTTCTGCCCCGACCAGCCGGCGGGATGCTCCGTTACACCGGCCGGTCTATGGGGTTTCCCATTGCCCACACCGTCGGGAAACCCCCGGGCGCCGGCAAAATGGAGACTCCCGCCGGCGGAGACTGACGCCCCAGAACTGTGAAGTTATACCTATCAGGAAAGGCTGGACAGGCTGAGGCTCCTTAAGTAATAGAGAGGGCTGAGTGATGACTTGATAGAGATCTTCATACTTGCGAAGAGATCGGATTGGGTAGACGTGGAGGAGATCTCTCCTTATAGGGGAATTCAAAAACAGATACCTAAAATGTAAGATAGTGACTGGCAAGCCCGATAAAGAATTCAGCAGAAAAATCTTTACTCTGAGGGTGGTGAGAATTTGGAATTTGTCACCTCATTGGGTGATTGAGGTGATTGGCAGAGAGGATAGGTTAACACATGAGGATCAAAGGAATAGAAGTGCATATGAATATGAATAAGATTTAGAAGGTTGGAAGGAGACTTGTGTGCGACATAAACACCAGAATAAACTAACTGGGCCAAGTGGCCCAAATGCAACCTGCTGCACAATTTAAAGGAATCTCAAGTTTAGGTCTTGTAGTAATACATGATCAAGGAATGTTAAGCAAGTACAGGCAAATGATCACTAGGTGGTCACACTACCAAGACCTATTCAAAGGTTTCCCCGCTCTTTCCTAGATGGAAATCTCCCCAGACCTAGAATACCTGAAGCTAAAATGCCGCCCCTACTACCTTCCATGGGAGTTCAGCTCCATTATCCTGACGGCAGTTTACACCCCACCCCATGCAGTTGTGAAAAACGCGCTGGACGAAATATACACCACCACAAATAGCCTTGAAACGAAACATCCCGAGGTTCATCGTGGCTGTAGTGATCTCTGTCTGTGCATGTACATAAGGGATTAATGTGAAATCAGTAGCACCAGGTGATCACAAGAGGGCCGGACCAACAAGGGTATAAAAGCAACCGCATTGTGTGTGTCTCTCTCTCTCTTTTGGATGTACTGTGATCAGGACAGGAGCATCAGATTAGCTCAGATGGTTAGTGTAGTTACGCAGAGTTACTGTAGTTAGATCTTGTTAACCTTATCACTAGTATCAATGTTAAAGTAAAGAACTCACGTAATTATTGTTATAGTTACTCAATAAACCTTTTGTTACTATTGGACGAGTTTGAGTCTTCTTCATCGAGATTCAGAAGACCTCATCAGTAACCAAGGTTTGAGTAACACATATTACACTCTGTATTATATATAAAAACACACAAAGAAGTGTAATAAAAGATGATACAAGAATATAATAAAAGATGGTACCAGGCTGTTGGCTTGAAAAGAACTAGTTAGATTAGGTTAGACAAAAAGCAAAGAAAATTGAGACCAGATATTCGACTGTGGAAGACTTTGCAGCACATGGATCCTCAACGACTAACTGATTCGATGGACCTCATTGGAGATCCATGGCAGCTGGAAACAACCAGTAATTTAAGTTATAACTGGAAAATTTTTGAACAGATGTTTCAAATATTTATCGCAGCTCATGATTTGAGAACAGCCTCTGATGCAACAAAATTATCGCTGCTACTCGCAACTAGAGAAGTCTATAATTGCTTTAATTACTTAGAAGGTGGAGAGAACACCAAATTAGAAGTAATACTCAGAAAATTTGAAGAACACTTTAAAGTCAGTCTGGTGAGATGCTGGGAAGATTTAACTTTTGTCATAGGGGCCAGAGAAACGGAGAGCCCATCACTAATTTTATTACAGACCTCAAGTTAATAGCACAAGGCTGTAATTTTGCTGATTTCAGAGACTCAATGATAATGGATCAATTAATTTCTGGACTATCTGATAAAAATTTGAGGGAAGAGTTTTCACAAAAAAAGTATCTAACTCTAGAAATCGCTATACAAAAATGCCTCGCTTATGAACAAAAACAGAATCAATACTTTGAGTCTTTACAAACAAAGAATCAGTATCTAGAAAACAAAATCCGTAAAAATGGAACAAATCCTCACCACGAGGCAAAGGCAGTATTGAAACTCAAGAAGATCAATGTTCTGAGCAGCAGCCATCTTGTGCGTGTGCAGCCTGACCAGTCAGCACATGAGCACTTCCCTAAAAGAAACAAACATGACAAAACCAACAAGAACAACAATGAAAACAAAACAAAAACAGAAACAACAAGCACAACAAAAACAACAAGTACAACAACAAAGACAGAAACTACAGAAACAACAAAAACAACAACAATGAAACAACAACCTGTACAACATGGTACAACTCTGCACATGAAGGACAATGTAACAGCACAATCCAAAACAATGGCAAGAGCACAAACATAACATGGCATGACAACAAATTTCACAAATTCATATCTGCCCCACAACAAACAGGCAAACCAGCTTTCAAGGAAGATGACATACAGAATCAATACCGTAAGCACAGGAAAAAGTCCAGGTCAGACAACAAAGATGCAACACAGAATCACTACCACAAGCATAGAAAAAAAGTCAAAATCAGACAACTAAGTGATTCAACCATTTGAACACCTCATGATGACTTGTTGGGACTGAACCACAAGCAAACGGGAAAAAAAACTAAAAGACTAAATATATTATCATTTGACTGATTAACTCATTGATTTTATGTCATGCATTAGCAAACTGCATCCATTATGTTTGTTCAATTTTCTTTACAACATACAGAAAATATGTAACACAAGAAAAAAAAGGAGGATGTAGTGATCTCTGTCTGTGCATGTACATAAGGGGTTAATGTGAAATCAGTAGCACCAGATGATCACTAGAGGGCCGGACCAACAAGGGTATAAAAGCAACCACATTGTGTGTGCCTCTCTCTCTCTTTTGGGTGCACTGTGACCGAGACAGGAGTATCAGATTAGCTCAGATGGTTAGTGTAGTCAATAGTTACTGTAGTTATATCTTGTTAACCTTATCACTAGTATCAATGATAAAGTAAAGAACTCACACAATATTGTTATAGTTACTCAATAAACCTTTTGTTACTACTGGACGAGTTTGAGTCTTCTTCATCAAGATTCAGAAAACCTCATCAGTAACCAAGGTTTGAGTAACACATATTACACTCCTTGGTATATAAAAACACACAACGAAGTGTAATAAAAGATGATGCAGGAATTTAATAAAAGAGTGGCCGGGGCCTTCAATTAGGCCAAGCTCAAGAGCGTACTACCAAGTTACCACCAACATTGACTTCAGAAAGCGTAGAGGAGAACATGCCCCTGTCTACATCAATGGGAACGAAGTAGAAAGGGTTGAGAGCTTCAAGTTTTTAGGTGTCCAGATTACCAACAACCTGTCTTGGTCCGACAATATAGTTAAGAAAGCCCACCAACGACTCTACTTTCTCAGAAGACTAAGGAAATTTGGCATGTCAGCTATGACTCTCACCAACATTTACAGATACACCATTGAAAGCATTCTTTCTGGTTGTATCACAGCTTGGTATGGTCCCTGCTCTGCCCAAGACCGCAGGAAACTACAAAAGGTCGTGAATGTAGCCCCCATCCAGTGACTCTATCTATAATTCCTGCTGCCTCGGAAAGGCAACCAGCACAATTAAGGACCCCACGCACCCTGGACATACTCCCTTCCACCTTCTTCCGTCAGGAAAAAGATACAAAAGTTTGAGGTCACGTACCAACAGCTTCTTCCCTACTGCCATCAGACTTTTAATGGACCTATCTCGTATTAAGTTGATATTTTCCCTACATCCCAATTATGACTGTAACATTACATTCTGTAGTCTCTCCTTCCTTCCCTATGTACGGTCTGCGTTGTCTGTATAGCATGCACGAAGCAACACTTTTCACTGTACACTAATACATGTGACAATAATAAATCAAATCAAATAAATCAAATCAAATTAGAGTGTGTTAGGAGTGTGGAGCGTACAGAAGGGAAACAGCTAGAGAGAAGAAGTTAACAGACTTTAGTATATTGCATTATCTTATTTAATAGTTTATAGTTATTTGTTTGTTTACTAGTTCAGTATTGAAGTAAAAAGAACTCACTAGTTTATTTCATATTACTCATGAAATTATTTTGTCATCACCTGGAAAATTACGTCTATATTTCAACAACTCGACTAGACAAAAAGAATAATCTATATATTATAAAATCGTAATATTACAGGCCTCTTCATCCACTTGGTGGGTGGGCAATGAGGACACTCCACTTGATGCATGCCCAGCAGTGAAAATCAACCCCACAGTACGTAACATCTGATAGCAAAAAGGCAATCAGGTCCAACTGTAACATTTTCTCCATTTTAATGTTTCAATTATGTGAAATTGTTTCAAAATCAAGGGCAGAATTGTAGATTTGTGATTATAATTTCTCTTGTCTGAATCATGCTGTTACATATTGGCACCCAGAGTGTATGTCACTTCTAAAGGACCATATGAAATTGGAACAGGAGTAGGCTATTCAGCCCTTCGAGCCTGATCCGGCTTTAATTAAGACCATGGCTGATCTAACATTCATTAAGACCACTTTCCTATCTTACCTCCGTAACCCGTAATTACCCGACTGATTAAAAACATATCGAAATCAGCCTTGAATATGTTCACAAGGCCTCGGCCTCCACAGCTTCCTTGGGTAAACAATTCCAAAGATTAACCACTCTTTGAGAAAATAAATTCTTCCTCAAATCCGTCTTAAATGAGCACATCCTTATTCTGTGACAACGCCCTCTGGTCCTACACTCTCTCATGAGTACATAAGAACATGAGAACTAGGAGCAGGAGTAGCCAATTCAGTCCCTCGAGCCTGCTCTGACATTCAATATGATCATAGCTGATCTCGCCTTGGCCTCATCTTCACCTTCCTGCCCGATCCCCATAACCCTTCACACAGCGACTAATGATAAACCTATCTGCATCCTCCTCAAATCTGTTTAGTGTTCTGGCGACCACGACACTTTGGGTAGCGAGTTCTACAGATTCATGATTCTTTGAAACAAATTGAGCGGGATTCTCCTTTCCGGGGACTAAGTCCCCACGGAAAACCGTCACGAACCACTCCGGCGTCAACAGCCCCCGAAAGTGCGGAATTCTCCGCACTTCCGGGGGCTAGGTGGACGTCGGAGGGATTGGCGCTGTGCCAGCCAGCGGCGAAGGGACTGGGCGAGTCCGCGCATGCGTCAAAGGGCCGGCGTGATCCCACGGATGTGTGGAACCGCCGGTGTGTTTTGGCGCATGCACGGGGGTGTTCTCTTCTGCGCGCAGGCCATGGTGGAACCCTTCAGGGGCTGGCACGGAAGGAAGGAGTGCTCGCACGGCACAGGCCCTCCCACGGATCGGTGGGCCCCGATCGCGGGCCAGGCCACCGTGGGGGCCCCCCCGGGGTCGGATCCCCCCGCGCCCCCCCCGAGACCGCCGCCGCCGACTTACCTGCCAGGTCCCGCCGTGTGGGACCATGTCTAACCCACGCCGGCGGAACTGGCCAAAAACGGACAGCCGCTCAGCCCATCGGGGCCCGGAGAATTGTTGTGGGGTTGTGCTGGCAATGGCTCCCGACCGGCGTGGCGTGAAGCCCGCACCCACCCAAAAACCGGCGCCAGAGAATATGGCAGCCGGCGGCGGGGCGGTATGCCTCCCTCCCGGGGATTCTCCAACCCGGCGGGGGGTCGGAGAATCCCGCTAATTATTCCTTCTTATTTCTATGTTTAAATCTGCCACCCCTTAGTCTAAAACATGGGCCGGGATCCTTCGTCGCTGACGCCGAAATCGGGAAACAAGATTGAGTGAGGTATCGGTTCCGAGGCTGATTCACACCAAATTGTAACTCTCCATCGCCTTGACAGCGGCGTCAATGCGTTCCAGGATGCATGTACCATAAACACCATTGGCGTATCATTAGTGGGTTTGACCCACTATTCTCTGGGGCCTCTGTGATTCTCCGCCTCCAATGGGCCGCTGAGGGAGAAAAAGGAGACAGGACACGGAGAGACCGCCGGTACTGATACTGACCAAGCTGGATGGGAGAGGGCCCTACCAGTGTCTGCAGTGAGAGTGGGGGGGGGGGGGGGGGGCGGTGACAGGGGGAAGGACTGTGGCGCTCGAGTGACCCTCACAGGACTGGAGCGGTGTCCAGGCACGGACCACCATTGCCACGGCCTGCAGGCAGCCATCATGCTGCGCACCCCACTGTCCGCCCACCTTGGTCTTGTTTCTGCAGAGTGACACCAGTCATATGGGTGCACCTATTCCCCCCATGCACCCGCCCCCCTCACTACGCCACCCCCCTCCCCCAAACTGGCCGCCGCCTGCCAGCAGGACATCAGGTGGCCCAGCCAAGGACAACGGCCATTGTGTCCCTACGGGGGGCAACTGACGGGGGCTGCGGAGTTATCACTAGCATGGGCAGTGCCAGCCGACGGTACTCCTGGCAACATGGATGGGCGCCAGGGCCAGAGGCCTCCATGGTGCCAGGTACCGATGCGGCCTGGGGTGCGGAGAGGGGGGGGAGAGAGGGGCATGCGGGGACAGAGCCTGCAGTGCCAACCGTAACCACCATGTAGCTTAGTGGACTGGTTGGGCACAGGGGTACGCACCATGCTAACATGTCGGCCTTTCATCCCCTGCAGACGATGGATATCGGAATTCACCCAGCAATGGTGGCCTTCCTGCTGGTCGCTGCACTCCTGGGGGAATTTCTGTGGCTGTAAGAGCTGGAGCTGGTCGAGGAGGAGGAGGCTGCAGCAGCGGATCATGCAGCCATGGAACAGGAGGCAACCACTCAGGATGGAGAGCCGACCACCCAACAGGTCGAGGAGGAGGAGGTGCAAAGGAGGCGCAGCATGAGGCCTCATGTGTACCAGCAGTGCCTGTCATTCGAGGACCTGCCAGAGCGGGAGCAGGGAGACAGTGCAACATATCTGCCAGAACATGGCGCAAGTTGCTCCATGGGGGATGGGGGAAGGCACCCGTTCCCGGTGACTGTCAAGGTGACGGGCACCCTGAGCTTTTATGCCATGGGCTCCTTCAGGCGCCGCGTGGGGACTTGTCCAAAATCTCACAGACCTCGGTGCACAGGTGCATCCGTTCCTTCACAGAGGCCCTATATGCCCAGATGGCTCAATACATCCATTGCAATGTGTACCGGGTCCACTAGGATGCCCGGACTGTGGGGTTTTCTGCTATCACCGACATGCCCCGGATCCAGGGGGTTATCAATGGAATACATTGGTGTACCATAAATGACCACAAGATGAAATGGTGAATTATTGAGGCTTTATTGCGCTAGATGTTAAGCCTCCTGCAGCTGGAACCAGAATGGAGGCAGCGCAGGAGAGTGCACACTTTTACACAGAGCCTGCTGGGTGGAGCCAGCAGGCTGGGATTTACTGTATTGACTGTAGTACAATAGCAGTACCGTAATACACGTAGTGTATGACCAGTGGTGTTTACCACATTCACACCCTGTTTACAAAAAGTCCAGCGGAGGTGAAGCAACGTTACAGGTCGAGTCTGTCGGGGGCTTTGACCCTCCGCCGTGATCGCCGCAGTCCCGGTTGTGGTGTGGGTGCCGATGTGGGTATCTGCGGCTCCGGGAGCGTGTTGTCCTCTCCTTCTTCACCCAATCGTGGATCCGGTGGGGAGATGGGTGCTGCTGGGGTGGGGGTTGTGGTGATAGTCGCTGGTGGGGGGCTGAATGGTGCAGGGGTGGGGGTGGCAACCAGAAGGGGAGGGGACGGTAACAGGTCGGGGGAACCAGCAGGTGCCAGGTCCCAGAGGGAGACTGTGTCCTGTCGCCAGTCATGGTGAGCCACGTAGGTGTACTGTGGGTTTGCATGGAGGTGGAGGACTTTTTCGACAAGGGGATCTGATTTGTGTCTCTTCGCATGCTTCCGGAGGAGAATGGGCCCAGCAACTGTCAGCCAGGTTGGGAGCGAGACCTCGGAGGTGGACCTCCTAGGGAAGGCAGATACACGTTTGTGAGCGGTCTCATTGGTAGCAGTGCACAGGAACGACCGGGTAGAGTGGAGCGCATCGGTGAGGACCTCGTGCCAGCAGGAGACCGGGAGATTCCTAGACTGAAGGGCCAGCAGGACGGCCTTCCAGACCGTCGCGTTCTCCCTCTCCACCTGTCCGTTTCCCCGGGGGTTGTAGCTGGTCGTCCTGCTCGAGGCAATGCCTTTGCTGAGCAGGGACTGACGCAGTTCATCACTCATGAAGGAGGACCCCCGATCGCTGTGGATGTAGGTGGGGAAACCGAACAAGGTGAAGATACTGGGTAGGGCCTTGATGACCGTGGCAGAAGTCATGTCAGGGCATGGGATGGCAAGAAGGGAAACGGGAGTACTCATCAATGATATTGAGTAAGTACACGTTGCGGTCAGTGGAAGGGAGGGGCCCTTTGAAGTCAATGCTGAGGCGCTCAAAGCGGCGGGAGGCCGTCACCAGGTGCGCCCTGTCCAGTCGGTAGAAGTGCGGTTTGTACTCCGTGCAGACTTGGCAGTCCCTGGTCACAGTCCTGACCTCCTCAATGGCAGGTTGCGAGCCTTGATGAAGTGGAAGAACCGGTGACCCCCGGGTGACAGAGGTCATTGTGGAGAGCCCGAAGATGTGGTTCAGGTGCCTGGTCCGCTCTGGAGGGCCCTTCCTGTATGACACTGAGAGGGTCGCCTGCATCATCACGGCCCGTTGCGCCCTCCACAACATTGCGCAGCAGAGGGGCGAGGGTGGGGATAGGCAGGACATGGGGTCCAGGCAGGCATGGGAGGCTACACGAAATGTGTGCCAAGGCTAACGCGCATAGATCGCTCTGATCGCCTCCCGGTTCACCAGGAGGGGGCGGTGGTGGGGCTGGCCATGGACATGGACACCGCATCGCACCCCACACCCCGGCCACCCCCATGTCTGCAACTCCCTCCGTCCTCATTGACACATACCTGCCACATTACTGGGGGGGATGGGCCCTGGGTGGCAGTAACACCGGGTCTGGTGCATGGGATGGAGGATGATGACAACTTGCTCTGCAATGAGCTCTGGTGCTCTGCATCATTCGACAATGTCTGACTCCTGCCCACGGTAGCACTTTCCACCATCCACCTGGGTGGTCCCTGCATGCGTGCTGGCCATTCCATCATACGGTTCCATTGAATCCCTAGGGTAGTGGTAGTGGGGACGGTCGGGGGGGGGGGGGGGGGGGCTAGCCCCCCCCCAACATCTGCCCATTCCTTCTCCCATGCCACCTCTATGGCCAGCCCAGATCAGCCCACCCCTCACACATATCTGACAGAGCACCGAGGCAGGTTGTAACAGCGTGAACAAGTATTTAATGTGCACAAATATATACTAAACGTGCCGTAGCCCCTATAATTAAACTGCACTGCATGCGTGCCAACTTAACTGGTGCCTAATGTTCTGGCCTTACGGGCCCTAATGCTGCGTCGAGGTGGATCCCCAGATGGTAAATAAGGAGTGGAGGTGGCCTGCTGTGATTCCCGTCATGTGACCTGCTGCCAACATTCTCAGCCATGGGCCATGCCAGAAGCGGTGCTGTAACGTCCAGGTGACTCTGGCACATGACTGCCTGTGAGAGGGCAATCCTGTCCTGGGCCTCGGCCACTATCTGCACAGAGTGCCTCAGGCCTTGGACATGCTGATCCATAGCCAAAACCCTCGCCCACAATGCTCCCACCACGGATGGCATCTCCTGCTCCTGCACATGGTTGGGCTCCTCCAACTGCACCTGCAGGTGCTGGATGCTCGCTGGCAACCCCTCATGTAGTCCCTGGCTCTGCGACTGCATCTCCACAATCGATGGGACTGTCCGTTCCAGACATCTGAAACCTGTCTGGACCTGGCTGGGTTCCCACGTGTTGGCCCGCTGTCCAACCGTCTGCCTCCTCGGTAGTTCCTACCTCCACCTGGTGTACCAGAATAGCATCAGAAGGTGTCGCAGGAGCCTCTTCGCTAAGGTGCCCGACCGAGGTGAGTGTCTCTGGGATGGTGGAGTGTTTTGGAGACAGCTGTGACAGGAAATCAGTGCCCTTCGGCCCTCCCAGCCTGCGCCGATCCAGATCCTTTATCTAAACCTGTCACCTATTTTCCAAGGATCTACTTCCCTCTGTTCCCCGCCCGTTCATCTATCTGTCTAGATGCATCTTAAATGATGCTATTGTGCCCGCCTCTACTACCTCCGCTGGCAAAGCGTTCCAGGCATCCACCACCCTCTGCGTAAAAAACTTTCCACGCACATCTTCCTTAAACGTTCCCCCTCTCACCTTGAAATCATGACCCCTTGTAATTGACACCCCCACTGTTGGAAAAAGCTTGTTGCCATCCACCCTGTCCATACCTCTCATAATTTTGTAGACCTCGATCAGGTCTCCCCTCAACCTCCGTCTTTCCAACGAAAACAATCGTAATCTACTCAACCTTTCTTCATAGCTAGCACCCTCCATACCAGGCAACATCCTGGTGAACCTCCTCTGCATCCTCTCTAAAGTATCCACATCCTTCTGGTAATGTGCCGACCAGAACTGCACGCAATATTCCAAATGTGGCCTAACCAAAGTCCTATACAACTGTAACATGACCTGCCAACTCTTGTACTCAATACCCCGTCTGATGAAGGCAAGCATGCTGTATGCCTTCTTGTCCACTCTATCGACCTGCGTTGCCACCTTCAGGGTACAATGGACCTGAACTCCCAGATCTCTCTCTACATCAATTTTCCCCAGGACTCTTCCATTGACCGCATAGTCCGCTCTTGAATTAGATCTTCCAAAATGCATCACCTCGCATTTGCCTGGATTGAACTCCATTTACCATTTCTCTGCCCAACTCTTCAATCTATTTATATTTTGCTGTATTCTCTGACAGTCCTCCTCGCTATCTGCAACTCCATCAATCTTCGTGCAAATCATTTATGTATATCACAAACAACAGTGGTCCGAGCACGGGTCCCTGTGGAACACCACTAGTCACCTTTCTCCATTTTGAGACACTCCCTTCCACCACTACTCTCTGTCTCCTGTTGCCCAGCCAGTTCTTTATCCATCTAGCTAGTACACCCTGAACCCTATACGACTTCACTTTTTCCATCAACCTGCCATGGGAAACTCTATCAAACGCCTTACTGAAGTCCATGTATATAGAACAAAGAATAAAGAACAAAGAAATGTACAGCACAGGAACAGGCCCTTCGGCCCTCCAAGCCCGTGCCGACCATGCTGCCCGACTAAACTACAATCTTCTACACTTCCTGGGTCCGTATCCCTCTATTCCCATCCTATTCATGTATTTGTCAAGATGCCCCTTAAATGTCACTATCGTCCCTGCTTCCACCACCTCCTCCGGTAGCGAGTTCTAGGCACCCACTACCCTCTGTGTAAAAAACTTGCCTCGTACATCTACTCTAAACCTTGCCCCTCTCACCTTAAACCTATGTATATGACATCTACAGCCCTTCCCTCATCAATTAACGTTGTCACTTCCTCAAATAATTCTTTTACGTTTGTAAGACATGACCTTCCCTGCACAAAACCATGCTGCCTATCACTGATAAGTCTATTTTCTTCCAAATGTGAATAGATCCGATCCCTCAGTATCTTCAACAATTTTCCTACCACTGACGTCAAGCTCACAGGTCTATAATTCCCTGGATTATCCCTGCTACCCTTCTTAAACAAAGGGACAACATTAGCAATTCTCCAGTCCTCCAGAACCTCACCCGTGCTCGAGGATGCTGCAAAGATATCTGTTAAGGCCCCAGCTATTTCTTCCCTTGCTTCCCTCAGTAACCTGGGATAGATCCCATCCGGACCTGGGGACTTGTCCACCTTAATGCTTTTTAGAATACCCAAAACTTCCCCCTTCCTTATGCCGAATTGACCTAGAGTATTTAAACATCCATCCTTAGCCTCAACATCCGTCATGTTCCTCTCCTTGGCGAACACTGATGCAAAATACTCATTAAGAATCTCACCCATTTCCTCTGACTCCACGTATAAATTCCCTCTTTTGTCTTTGAGTGGACCTTTCTCTAGTTCCCTAGGGCCTCTTGCTCCTTTTATACGAATAAAAGGCTTTGGGATTTTCCTTAACCCTGTTAGCCAAAGATATTTCATGACCCCTTTTAGCCCTCTTTATTGCGCGTTTGAGATTTGACCTACTTTCCCGATATTCCTCCAAAGCTTCATCAGATTTAAGTTGCCTAGATCTTATGTATGCTTCCTTTTTCATCTTAGCTAGTCTCACAATTTCACCCGTCATCCATGGTTCCCTAATCTTGCCATTTCTATCCCTCATTTTTACAGGGACATGTCTGTCCTGCACTCTAATCAACCTTTCCTTAAAAGACTCCCACATTTCAAATGTGGATTTACCCTGAAAGAGCTGCTCCCAATCCACGTTCCCTAGCTCCTGTCGAATTTTGTTATACTTGGCCTTTCCCCAATTTAGCACTCTTTCTTTAGGACCACTCTCGTCTTTGTCCATGAGTATTCTAAAACTTACGGAATTGTGATCGCTATTCCCAAAGTAATCACCGACTGAAACCTTAACCACCTGGCCGGGATCATTCGCCAATACCAGGTCCAGTATGGCCCCTTCCCGAGTTGGACTATTTACAGACTGTTCTAAAAAACTCTCCTGGATGCTCCTTACAAATTCTGCTCCATCTACGCCTCCAACACTACATGAGTCCCATTCAATGTTGGGGAAGTTAATATCTCCTATCACGACCACCCTATTGCTCCTACATTTTTCTATAATCTGTCTACAAATTTGTACCTCTACTTCACGCTCGCTTTTGGGGGGTCTGTAGTAAAGTCCCAACAATGTTAGTGCACCCTTCCTATTTCTTATCTCTACCCATATTGCCTCAGTGCTCAAATCCTCCATCGTAGCTGTGATATAATCTCTGACCAGCAATGCAACTCCACCACCCCTTTTACCTCCCTCTCTTTCCCTCCTGAAGCATCTATACCCTGGGATATTTAGTTGCCAGTCTTGCCCTTCCCTCAACCAAATCTCCATAATACCAATAACATCATATTCCCAGGTACTAATCCAAGCCCTAAATTCATCTGCCTTACCTGCTACACTTCTCGCATTGAAACAAATGCTCTTCCCCTTAGTCACATTGAGTTTATTATCTAGTACCTTACTGGCTTTAGTTGCTGCCTCTTTACTGACCTCTAATTTCCTAATCTGGTTCCCATCCCCCTGCCACATTAGTTTAAAGCCTCCCCAGCAGTGTTAGCAAAAGCACCCCCTAGGACATTGGTTCCAGTCCTGCCCAGGTATAGACCATCCGATTTGTAATGGTCCCACAGCCCGCAGAACCGGTTCCAATGTCCCAAAAATCTGAACCCCTCCCTCCTGCCATCTCTCAAGCCACGTATTCATTCTGAATATTCTTGAATTTCTACTCTGACTATCTCGTGGCACTGGTAGCAATCCTGAGATTACCACCTTTGAGTTCCTACTTTTTAATTTATCTCCTAACTGCCTAAATTCTGATTGTAGGACTTCATCCCGTTTTTTACCAATATCGTTGGTGCCTATATGCACCACGACAACTGGCTGTTCATCCTCCCCCTTCAGTATGTCCTGCAGCCGATCTGAGACATCCCTGACCCGTGCACCCGGGAGGCAACATACCATTCGGGAGTCTCGTTTTCGACCACAGAAACGCCTGTCTACTCCCCTTACGATTGAATCCCCTATGACTATAGCCCTGCCAGTCTTTTTCCCGCCCTTCTGTGCAGCAGAGCCAGCCACGATGCCATGAGCCTGGCTACTACTGCCTTCCCCCGGTGAGTCATCTCCCCCAATAATATCCAAAACTGTATACCTGTTTTGGAGGAGATGACCGCAGGGGACACCTGCACTGCCTTCCTGCTCTTTCTCTGCCTTTTGGTCACCCATTCCCTGTCTCCCTCACCAATCCTCAGCATCGCGGATGCTCCAAAGTGAGTCCAACCGCAGCTCCAGAGCCGTCATGCGGTCTAACAGGAGCTGCAGCTGGACACACTTCCCACACATGAAGGAGTCAGGGGCATCGGCCGCATCCCTGAACTCCCACATTGAGCACGAGGAGCATAACACGAGTCTGGGATCTCCTGCCATTTTTACACTTTACCTTAACCGATTACAAATATAATATCAAATAATGAATAAGTGAAAGGAATAAGGATTTTACTTACAAATCACAATACGTACCAACCCACGAAGAGTTAAATTTCTCCCATCTACTTACCTTCCCGATAGACCCCTGGCCACTGCTCCTGCCGAAAATCTGAAGGCCGCTTCTCCTGCAAGGTAAGTTTTTAAAGGGTAAACTTACCTTCCTGACAGACCCCTGGCCACTGCGCCCGCCGAAAATCTGAAGCTACAACTTGCGGATAAACGAAAAAGAAAAGAGAGAGCTTACCTGATATTCACTCACCCCCTTAGTTTAGAGGAGGTGGAAGGGTGGGAGACAAGGGTCACATTGAGTTTATTATCTAGTACTACAAGTGTAGTGTCTCGGGTTTAGCAACTGCCCAACTTAAATAGAGGTAAAAACCAAACAATTAAGCACCTACCTGAATCAAAAGCTGCAGTCGCTGCGCTCCGGCTCCCTCTCTCTCTCCCGCTCCCGGAAATGAAGGCAGCTGGAACCTGGGGGCAAGTTTAAACACCTACCTGAATCCCAAGCTGTACTCGCTGCGCTCTGGCTCCCTCACTCTCTCCCGCTCCTGAAAATGAAGGCCCCTGGAACCTGGGGCATGTTTAAACACCTACCTGAATCCCAAGCTGCACTCGCTGCGCTCCGGCTTCCTCTCACTCTCCCGCTCCCGGTCTCGAGCTCCGGGGTGTCCTGGGTTTCTGGTCGATGGCTCCCCTCTGTGTCCGTGTCCTCATTGCTGGTTGCTCAAGGCGGGGAGGGCAGGGGGGTTCTCAGATTGTAGCAGGGGCGGGGTGCGGGAGGACACCAGAAGGGCCAGCCCTATCACCAGAAAGTCCTGCAAGACACAAGACAAGATGCATGATTAGACCGTCGGCTGGGTGGGGGTGGGTTTGTGTTGGGGTGAGGGTGGGGGTGAAGGGGTTTTGCGGGTGAGGGTTTGGGGATAAGGGTGAGGGTGGTATGGGGAGAGGGTGGTGTGGGGGTGAGTGTGGTGTGGGGGTGAGGATGGTGTGAGGGTGGTGTTATGGGTGGTGACGGACATGTCACGGGGAACTGCAACAAAGCAGCTCCGGGAGCTGGTGGCCTGAGTGACCAGGGCATCTGGTCATGGCGACCGTTGTGGGTGCCTGAATGAGGTGCAGGGTCGGGGTTCGGCCACTCTCCTAGTGTGGGGGGGGGGGGAGGGAAGAGGTCATGGATGTGTGGGACGGGGGTTGCTGCCAGGGGAACAGTGCTGTCTACCCACCCTGAAGTGTGGTGCCATGTGTCTAGTTGCCATCTTGTTGGCTGGGAAGGTTTGTGTAGGGAATGAAGTGCGTATATGCGGCAAATGCTTGTCAGCCTCCTGAGTGTCAATTGCGGACCTGACGAATCCCGCACCTTTTCTGAGTTCTGAGGGACTATACCCTTCTGCATGCATTTTATAGCCCAGAGCAATGAAAATGAAAAGAAAAATCGCTTATTGTCACAAGTAGGCTTCAATGGTTACTGTGAAAAGCCCCTAGTCGCCACATTTCGGCGCCTGTTTGGGGAGGCTGGTACGGGAATCGAACCGTGCTGCTGGCCTGCCTTGGTCTGCTTTAAAAGCCAGCTATTTAGCCCAGTGTGCTAAACCTGCTCCAATGTCTTTCGATCATATGGCTGACTCGGAATCTCTCCAATCTTCCTGCCTGCCTTTAGGATACATTGGAAGTGTAGACCAAGTGGTCATGTGAGAACACAGCTACATTAGAGTTCACATGGCAGGGGCAGGCGAGTTACCCCGGGAACGCGGGCAGAGCAAAATGCTGAACCAGCTGCTAAGCTAGTGAATAAAAGACTCTTTATTGAAAGTCCTTGATGTGAGTGATTCAAGAATCCACAACATCTACAGGGAGGATTTACACATTTATACTCAATCTGTTTGGCCACATTATAAACACCCCTTCCTTGGCCACCAAACCCAGAGGCAGGCACAATACCCAATGCATCACAAGATGTCCTCTTGTAAATAGCCAACTCATCAAAATAGGAATATTAAAATATTAAAATATCGTTTCGAAAAATACCTTATACGAAACCAGTTATATTCAAGAAGGATTGATATATAACAGATGAGATGGATCCAAATCATTACTTGGATGTAGCTTTGAGCAACTATTCACAATTATCCATTTAATCGTGGTTTAGAATTTTTTATTAGACTGGCATGAATAATAATTACATTTATGAGGCAAAGGCCTATAATGCCTGATAAGATGAAATTTGTGCTAATGAGGAATAAGCATTATGGTAATGGAAAATATCTAAGACTATGGATTAAGGGGTCTAACTGAAGTGTTTAAAATGATTACAGGATTTAATAGGTGTACCAACCTCCATGGCGATGACCCGACTGATCTCCCTATAGGGCTTGTGGAATACGAGCGCCTCCAATGAAGGGAGGAGGCCCAACAGCGGGGCTCATTGATTTCACCAGATAAGAGCCGGCCCAGAAACGAACCGGCTTCATCAGATGGTCCCAGCTAGGACTAGTTGTACTCTCCGCCACAGTGTCACTTTACTTAGTGCTAGAAAACAAACTTCTTGGACTTACCTTTTCAGGGCTCCTCGCGATTCCTATAGTTGTCCATTTGAAAAGAAACTATTTTGTGTGGTAGGGAGAGTCCAGAACAAAGTGGGGCAATCTTAAACTGCTATTCAAGGATGATATCGGGAAGCAATTCTTCAAGGGGTATAAAATCGTAGAATCTACAGTGCAGAAGGAGGCCATTCAGCCCATCAAGTCTGCACCAGCCCTTGGAAAGAGCACCCTAGTTAAACCCATACCTCCACCCAATCCCCGTAACGCAGTAACCCCACCTCACCTTTTTGGACACAAAGGACAATTTATCATGGCCAATCCACCTAACCTGCACATCTTTGGACACCTCCCGGAGGAAACCCACGCAGACACGGGGAGAACGTGCATGCAGACTCCGCATAGACAGTGACCCAAGCCGGGAATCGAACCTGGGACCATGGAGCTGTAAAGCAATTGTGCTAACCACTATGCTACCGTGCTGCCCGAATGACTTTCGCATGTTCCTGTATGTGGCATGCATACTGATAATGGGGGATGCAATATGATTGAATTATCATAATGGCTGCAGCTGAGTACATTCCCAACCACTTACAGGAGGTATGTTGATGTTAATGTGACTTCCCGCTTTAAGATGGTGGAACACTCACTACGAAAGCAGACGTCCATCAATTCTAGAGTTAAATTGCTGCCGAATTACTACTGAATGGAGTAATTAGTTTCATATTACAAAGGAAATAAATATGCAGAGATTTACAGTGCAGCAATCTCTCTTTACCTGCTGTTTCAAGGTGAGTCAATATAACTGGTCACATGGCCCCTTTTAAGGGGCGGTCCATCGCGGGCCATGCATTCCACCCAGAGTCTATGGGGGTGGAGCACATGAACCTTAGCCGATCAGGTGCCTCGGTGTGGACCTGGCTCATGGGGGTATCGTCAGAGTAAGCTTGGGAGCCATGGGAATTAGATCTGTGTTGGAGTTCTACTGTTATGTATGTGAAGCTCTTCTTTTGTTAAAGAAATCACCATTGTGGGTTAACACAGCCCCGTCACCTTGCCGTGCACTACAACACTAAAAATACTGGACTTACAAAGTGTCTTTAACACGGTAATCTGGGCACGGCATGCAGCCAAATATTGGGTCAAAAAAGTAGATTTTAAGCTGCAACTAAAGGTTGAAAGGTGAAGAGATTTAGGTGGGACTTCCAGAGCTATGGGCCCTGCCAGCTTGAAATCGGGGATGGGGAAGAGGCCATATGTAGAGGAATGTTGAGTTAGAGGTCTGGAGGTGGATCCTGAGATAGAGGGGAATGAGGGCATGGATGGATTTGAAAACAAGGATGACTATTTTCAAAACCATTGTTTCTGCACCAGGAGCCAATGTCGGGCAGTTAGCACTGCGGTGTTAGGTGAACAGGAATTGATGGGGGTAGACTTCCGGTGGCGGGTATGAAGGAGTAAGTCGCACATTTGGTGGCACCCGCTCGGGTCGGACTTTTGTACCTTTCCCCCCGATTTTTTACCGGACTTGATTTGAAAAATTGATGACAGAGGCAATTGTGAACTGAATTCCCACATCGGTGCATGGAGAGGAGGACTAGGAGTGCTCACAAAGGCAGAAACAGAAGGACAGAGAAGGCTTGGGCTGAGGAGAAAGTTTGACGGAGGATCGGACCTCTGGTTTGTCGACCCAGCGGTCAACAGAGCAGTTGATGCAAGTTATCCAGGAGGGCTTCGCCAAGCAGAAGCAGGACTGCTTGGACCTGATTAAAGAGGCAATTTTGTGGCTGGAACTTAGATTGGATGCTCAAGATCGGGCGATCCATAAAGTAGAGAAGGCGCTGGCTGACCAGGAAGAACATCAAACAGCGGTGGAGTTGGAGGTGGGGATGCTGAGAGACCAGCAGAAAAGGCTCCTGGAGAAGGTGGAGGACCTAGAGAACAGGTCCCGCCGGCTGAGCTTGAGGATCGTTGGGCTCCCGGATGGATCCGAAAGAGCGGACGCTGGGGCCTATATAGCGGCCATGTTCGAGTAGCTGCTGGGGGATGGGGCATTCCCCCGACCATTGGAGGTAGACAGGGCTCACATAGCGCTTGCGAGGAAGCCGCAAATGGGAGACTCCCGAGGGCAATGGTGGTGAGATTCCACAGATATCTGGATAAGGAGCGCGTTTTACAGTGGGCCAAGAAGACACGGAGCTGCAAATGGGACAACAGTATCCTGCGGATCTATCAAGACCTGAGTGCGGAGGTGGCCAGGAGAAGAACGGGCTTTTACCAGTTCAGGTCGACCCTTTTCAAGGAAAAGGTGAAGTTTGGGCTGTTGTACCCGGCCCTCCTATGGGTCACATATGAGGAACAACATTTCTATTTCGAGTCGCCTGAGGAAGCGCTGGACTTCGCGAAAAGGAAAGGACTGGTGTCGATTGAGAACTTTGAACTTTGCTGCAGCGTTTCTGTTTTTCAAAAAAAAAAAAATTCTTGTTTCTTGCTGTTTCGAATGTTATTTGTAATGCCTGCTGTATGGATCTGGGGCCAGCTGCAGAGCTGAGTGAGGTAAAGTTTGCATTTGCATTGTTGGGGGATGGAAGTGTGTTTGTTCAGATGCTGGAGCTTTTGCTTGAACTTTTTTTTTGTTTGAGTTCAACTTGGGTGTTTTTTATCACTGTCGGACAATTGTGTTGGGATTGTTTTTCATTTGAATACATATGTATGAGCGGGGGGGAAGGGGGAGGGGACAATAGGTGGGAGATTGTCTGGTGCCAGGGGCGAGGGCCACCAAGCTAGCTGGGCGGGCTAGCTTACAGAAGCGTAGTGGGAGGTGAACAGATGCTCGGCTTATCAAAGGGATTGATTTATTTTGTGCTGTTACTAGGGGGGGGGGGGGGGGGGGGGGGGAAATGTTCTCCTGATGAGGGAGGGACTTTTGCTGAGGGACAGAGAGGGGGTCAGGGGCATGTGGTGATGTGCATCAATGTAAATGCATGTAGGCTAGCTAGACACTAGAGGGAGCACCAGAAATATCACACACACACACAGCCATTAGATCAATTAGATAGGAGACGACCAATGGACATTCACGATACACACGGAGGTGACACGACCACAGGGGGGCATTACACCAACCCATATATAAAGGACACCACACACATGATCTGCCTCTTTCCAGTGGAGACAGTCAGTGAGTACAGACACAGGGTTGATTCAATATTAGGCTCACCATGTGGATTGCAGCAGCTGGTTAGTCAGCCTGGGTAGCTATAGTAGGATTAGCAGTAGAACCCGAGTAATAGAAATGTAAATAGTTTAATAAATGTGTTGAAGTTATCTCCACGTCTGAACCTTCCTTTGTCAAGTGCACCACAAGAAAGCCACTTATGTTACATCTAGAACATAACAAATCAGGTAGTTCACTGGCAATTGACCCTTAACATTGATAAATTTGAGTTCTGCACTTTGGTAAGAAAGATAGAAACATGGGGTGGAATTTTCCCTTTTTGAGGCAGAACGACACCACACTGCTCCAGTGCACAGCAGGATGACCATGATGGTCTGTCATGCTACAGTGAAGAACAGAGCGACGATGACAGTCCAAGCCCAAATGAAGGACAGCAGCAAGACAATGACAGTCCACCCACATTGGTTGCGCCACCAGATGAAGACTCTGACAATTTACCCAACCCAAATGAACAACAAGCAGCTACTGAGGATCTACCCACGGTATGTGAGATGAGTGACGACAGCATCCCACTTTCCATGCAAGATGTGCAAAGTGACAGACCTCAGCTAGTGTGTACAGAGGCACTCGACAATCACTGTGAGACCACTGGTGACTCCGGTGACACCATGACACTTCCACCCACATTTGCTCGAACCTCTCCACAAGTCAATGCATTCCTGCATGTTCCGACTCCAGATGTGCAGCTTCAAGAAATCTCATCTGACTCCAGTGAACCTGCTAAGACTCCGGATGGGGAGCATCAGCAAAGCAACACTGACTCAGTTAAAACAGACCAGACTCCAGATGGGGAGCAATCAAACGCCGACTCTGATTCACTTAAGCTGGACTTTACTCCAGACAGGGAGTGCCACAACCTCAGTAATGGCACGCTCAGGGTGACAGCAGATGCCACAACGACAGGAGATGGATCACTTAACAATCACACTGGGTCAGTAATAACAAGCAGCAGCTACAGTCCAAGAGGAATACACCAATATTCACCACGGCTATATCCACACATTTTTTCCACACCACACCAGCAGTGCAGCCAATGACAACTCATGCTGGACAAACCCAAGATTCAGGCATGCTGCAGCCAGCAGTCTATGCAGCATATTCTCAAACAGGCCAACACCACCGATTGCCCACTAATGGAATCAAGAACGAAGGAGGACTACCACAAGCGCAATCTGTACTACAGACTGGATGCCTTAGTTACAGCCCAGGATTTGCTGCACCCCAGCCTGGCCAGACAGCATATTCCTGTCAGATGCAAGGTTCTAGTTTCACCCCATCACCAGGTATTTATGCGAGCAGCAATTCTGTTTCCAATTCGACAGGTTTCAACGGTTCTCAGCAGGATCACCCTTCCAGCACAGCACGTGGCCAGAACCAGTATGTACAGTCTTATCCAACTTCAACATATGGCACGTCCATGACTTCGAATGATACTGTTGATGGTACCTCTTCAACGTCAACACCTTATCAGCTACAAGATGCCATCCGACAGAATCATCACAAACATCGAAAAAAGAAAGGGACTCCAAATCAGACAGCGAAGTGATTTGACCACTTCTTGTTCCTGTGGCACAGGGACGTTGATGGTGTTCATAACCCAGAGAGACATATGACCATGATGATTGATGGTTTATGGACTCACACGAATGATTTGGACTTATTGTTTAATCACTGTTCCCATGACTTGTATATACCTCACCTTATCTACCTGTTCTTTGTTCAATTTTCTTAAAGTGTGCAGAAAATATGAACATATAAAAAAGGGGGGATGTGGTGATTGTGGAGACAGTAGTAGGATTAGCAGTAGAACCCGAGTAATAGAAATGTAAATAGTTTAATAAATGTGTTGAAGTTATCGCCACGTCTGAACCTTCCTTTGTCAAGTGCACCACAAGGAAGCCGTTTATGTTGCACCTACAACATAACAAATCAGGGCAGAGGCTGCCTGGGGGCGGGCTAGTGGAGGCGTGGGGCACGAGCTGGTGACTGGACCAAGAGAGGGGATGGCTGATCGGCAAAGGGGGGTGCAATGAACCCCCCAACTAGACTGATTACTTGGAATGTAAGAGGGCTCAATGGGCCGGTCAAGAGGGCACGCGTGTTTGTGCACTTGAGAGGATTGAAGGCAGACGTGGTAATGCTGCAGGAGATGCACTTTAGAGTAGCTGAGCAGATTAGGTTAAGAAAAGGTTTGGTCGGACAGGTTTTTCACTCAGGACTGGACTCAAAGACCAGAGGGGTCGCAATCCTGATCAACAAGCGAGTGGTGTTTGAGGTGGGAAGAATAGTTTCAGATGGGGGAGGCCGAAACATTCTGGTCAGTGGGAAATTGGAATGGGTGCTGGTGGTACTAGTAAATGTATATGCGCCAAACTGGGACTGGATTTTATAAAGAGGATGCTGGGGAAGATACACGCCCTGGATTTGCATAAGCTGGTGATAGGAGGGGACTTCAATACAGTTAATGACCCTGGTTTAGACCGGTCAAGCTCAAAAACGGGCAGAGTGCCAGCAATGGCAAAGGAACAAAAAGGGTTCATGGAGCAGATGGAGGGGGGTGAACCCATGAAGATTTGGGCAGCCAAGAGTAAAGGAGTTCTCCTTCTACTCACACGTGCATAAAGTGTACTCCCGGATCAAATTCTTTATTGTGAGCAGGGCTCTACTGAAGGGGTGGACACGGGGTACTCGGCGATCACAATCTCAGACCATGCCCCGCACTGGGTTGACCTACAGGTTAGTAAAGACAGTAATCAGCGCCCGCACTGGAGGTTAGGCGTGGGGCTGTTAGCGGACGAGGATGTGTGCGGGCGGTTGAGGAAATGTATTCAGAATTACCGGGAGGTCAATGACACGGGGGAAATTTCGGCAGCAGTAGTCTGGGAGGCATTAAAGGCGGCGGTTCGAGGGGAGCTGATCTCGATACGGGCCCACAGGGAGAAGGTAGACAGGGCAGAGATGGACCGACTGGTAAAGGAGATACTACAAGTCGACAGGAGATATGCGGAGACCCCAGAGGCAGGGCTTCTAAGGGAATGGCGGAGGCTACAGGTGGAGTTCGCCTTATTAACCACAGGGAGGGCGGTGGAGCAGCTGAGAAAGGCGAGGGGGGTGATTTATAAGCATGGAGAGAAGGCCAGCAGAATGCTTGCACAGCAGCTTAGAAAGAGGGAGACAGCCAGGGAGATAGGGAAAGTAAAGGATGGAGACGGGAACCTGGTGGGAGACTCAGCAGGGGTGAATAAGGCGTTTAAGGATTTTTATAGTCGGCTGTATGGGTCGGAACCCCCATCGGGGCCAGAGGGGATGAGGCACTTCCTAGGGGGGCTGAATTTCCCGAAGGTGGACGGGGAGCTGGTAGAAGGGCTGGGGGCCCCGATCGGGATCGAAGAGACAGCGGAGGGTCTGAAGGCCATGCAGTCAGGTAAAGCCCTGGGGCCAGACGGGTACCTAACGGAGTTCTATAAAGTGTTTGCTGGAATATTGATGAGGATATTCAATGAGGCAAGGGAGAGAGGGGTGCTTCCCCCGACGATGTCACAGGCCATGATCGCGCTGATTCTGATGCGGGATAATGATCCGGAGCTGTGTGGGTCCTACAGGTCAATATCCCTATTGAATGTGGACGCCAAACTGCTGGCCAAAATTTTGTCCACTAGGATTGAAGACTGTGTTCCGGACGTGATTGGGGAGGACCAGACGGTGTTCGTTAAGGGAAGGCATTTGGTGTCCAATGTAAGAAGGTTGCTAAATGCGATCATGATGCCCCCAGAAGGTAGGGAGGTGGAGGTAGTGGTCGCAATGGACACAGAGAAGGCTTTTGATGGAGTAGAATGGGAATATCTGTGGGAGGTACTGGGACAGTTCGGATTTGAATGGGGCTAGATTGACTGGGTCAGGTTGCTGTATCAGGCTCTTGTGGCGAGCGTACGGATGAATAGGATGACATCAGACCATTTTAGGCTTCATCGGGGGATGAGACAGGGGTGCCCCCTCTCCCCACTGTTGTTTGCGCTAGCTATAGAGCCACTGGCAATTGTGCTGAGAGCCTCAAGGGGTTGGTCCGGGGTGAGTGGAACACAGAGTCTCACTTTACACAAATGACCTGCTCCTGTATGTATCAGACCCAGTGGAGGGGATGGAAGAAATCATGAGGATTCTGGGGGAATTTGGCCGGTTTGTGGGGTGCAAACTAAATACGGGGAAAAGCAAGATGTTTGCGATCCAGGTGTCATGTGAGAGTACCTTTAAGAAATGGGTGTTTATAAATGGGTGTGTATATAACTATCTGTAGTGAGAGTACCTTTAAGAAATGGGTCTGTATTACTCCTGTGATGTCAGAGAGTGGGTGGAGCTGGGCTGTCTGTCAGATTTTTACTTTCGTTTTAGGTTTTTTGCTGTAGGGTGGGTTTGGTTTCATTTTAGTTTTGGAGAAGCTGCAATCACAGCAGGATGTGTGTGAATCTCTGCAAGCTTATGAATGTCCATTTACTGATTTCAATGTGGGAACTGTTCTCAGGAGTGAAGTTAAGCCTGCTGTCTTTCTGTTAAAAGGTGTTTTTAAGTCTTATGGATGTTAAAAGGAAAGTAAGAATTACTTAGTTTTGTATTCTTTGGGGGTTGTATTTGAATTAATGGTTGCGAAGATGTTCACTGTATGTTTCAAAAAGGTTAACTTGAGTTCATAGAATAAACATTGTTTTGCTTTAAAAAATACTTTTCCATTTCTGCTGTCCCACACCTGTAGAGTGGGCCGTGTGCTCCCCATACCACAATCTAGTAAAAGTTGTGGGTCAGGTGAAGTCCACGATACACTCTGGGTTTCTCATAACCCTGGCCCATGACACAGGCAAGGGGACAGGAGAGGCGACTGGGGGAACTGCCGTTTAGAGTGGTAGGGGGAAGTTTTAGGTATCTAGGCATCCAAGTGGCACGGGAATGGGAACGGTTACACAAACTTGATCTGGCTGGTCTGGTGGACCAAATGAAGGACTATTTCCGGAGGTGGGACGCTAGCTGTCACTAGCTGGGAGGGTCCACACGGTGAAGATGACGATCCTTCCGAGATTCCTGTTTGTGTTCCAGTGTCTCCCCATCTTTATTCCACGGACCATTTTTAAACAGGTTCACAAAGTTATCAAGGGCTTTGTATGGGCGGGCAAGACCCCACGAGTAAAAAAGGGGATGATTGAGCGGAGCCGGGGAGAGGGTGGGCTGGCGCTGCCAAACTTCAGTAGCTATTATTGGGCGGCGAATATAGCCATGATCAGGAAGTGGGTGGTGGGGGGAGGGTCAGCATGGGAGCGTATGGAGGCGGTTCATGTAAGGGCACCAGCTTGGGGCGTTGATAACGGCGCCTCTGCCGTTCCCGCAGGCACGGTACTCCACCAGCTCCATGGTGGTGGCAGCCCTGAGAGTCTGGGGGCAATGAAGGAAGCATGTGGGGCCGGCGGGTGCATCGGTCTGGTCCCCAATCTGCAATAACCACCGGTTTGCCCTGGCAAAGATGGACGGGGGGTTTCGGAGGTGGCAGAGGGCAGGAATTGAGAGGATGGAGGATATGTTTATAGAGGGGAGCTTTCCTAGCTTGAGGGAGCTGGAGGAGAAGTTTGGGTTGGCGAGGGAAAATGAATTTAAGTACCTGCAGGTGTGGGACTTCCTACGTAGACAGGTCTCAACCTTCCCACTCCTACCACCAAGGGGGATTCAGTATAGGATAGTTTCCAGAGTGGGGGTGGGAGAAAGGAATGTCTCCGACATATATAAGGAGCTCATGGGGTCAGAGGACATGCAGACTGAGGAGCTGAAGCGCAAATGGGAAGAGGAGTTAGGAGGAGAGATAGAGGATGGTCTCTGGGCGGATGCTTTGAGTAGAGTCAACGCGTCCACAACATGTGCCAGGCTCAGCCTGATACAGTTCAAGGTCGTTCACCGGGCCCACATGACAGTGGCCCGGATGAACAGGTTCTTTGGTGTAGAAGACAGGTGTGCAAGGTGTGCGGGGGGGCCAGAGAACCATGTCCATATGTTCTGGGCATGCCAGAAGCTTAGGGGATTCTGGCAGGGGTTTGCGGATGTCATGTCCACAGTATTAAAAACAAGGGTGGCATCGAGTCCTGAGGTGGCGATTTTCGGGGTGTCGGAAGATCCGGGAATCCAGGAGGAGAAAGAGGCAGACGTTCTGGCCTTTGCTCCCCTGGTAGCCCGGAGATAGATACTATTAGCTTGGAGGGACTCAAAGCCCCCGAAGTCAGAGACCTGGTTATCGGACATGGCTAGCTTTCTCTGTCTGAAGAAAATCAAGTTCGCCTTGAGAGGGTCACTGTTAGGGTTCGCCCGGAGGTGGCAACCGTTCGTTGATTTCTTTGCAGAAAATTAATCGTCAGCAGAAGGGGTGGGGTTAGTTTATTTTAGAGTAGGGGGTTAATAAAGGTGGGACCTGTAAGGGAGGAAGTAGGTTTTTTGCACTCTGTTTATAGACTTATGTATATTGTTTATTTTGTCGTTGTCGTAAAACCAAAAATACCTCAATAAAATGTTTATTAAAAAAAAGGAATTGATGGGGGTAATATACAGGCAGAGGAGGTTTGGATGAGTTCAAGATTATGTGAGGTGCAAGATAGAAAGTAAAAAGTTAACTCTATCGCTACTCTAATAACAGCACAAATAGATGAGTGAAAGGAATGGAAGAGAGGCGCAGTAACTCTGTCCTGATATAAAAGTAAAATACTGCTGATGCTGGAGATCTGAAATAAACACAAAAAATGCTGAAAAAGCTCAGCAGGTCTGGGAGCATCTGTGGAGAGAGAAGCAGAATGAATGTAGTAAAAATAATAATCTTTATTTTCACAAGTAAGCATACATTAACACTGCAATGAAGTTACTGTGAAAAGCCCCCAGTCGCCACACTCCAGCACCTGTTCAGGTACACAGGGGGAGAATTCAGAATGTCCAATTCACCGAACAAGCACGTCTTTCAGGATTTGTGGGAGAAAACCAGAACATCTGGAGGAAACGTACGCAGACACAGGGAGAACGTGCAGACTCCGCACAGACAGTGACCCAAGCTAACCACTGTGCTACCGTGCTGCCCCTCTTTTTTAGAGCTAAAGAGAGGGAAAACCATGTTGAATTATATACTGCATAAGAGGGGATGGAGCACCTGGAGGGAAGTAGAAGGTCAGTGATAGGTGCGAGCTGGGAGAGATTGAAACAAAGATATGATCACGTGAGAAAGGAAACGTTAATGGCAATGTGAAGGACTAGAGAAGGTGCTGATAGTGACATAAAGGTAACATAGCAGAATGTGTTAATGGGAGAACAAAGGTCAGTGAAAGCAAGACAAAAGAACAAGTGAGGGAGTTCTACATGACATACAATGTTCCTTGGACTGCTGTTCTCACCACATTCTGAGATCATGTAACTCCATATGTATACACTCCACCTCTCTCTCCAGCAGCATCAACTCATCCTCTCTCAAAGCTGCCCTCCCCAGTTTCATTTTATTCTACATCTCATCTGACACCTTAGTAAGAAGTTTTTTCTCTTCCTTTCAGGTGTTAAGGGACAGAAGCTCCAACAACTTGCCGACAGCAACCCAGTCCCCCGACCCCACCCCACTCCTTTTCCAACCTAATCCTCTGCCATGTGTTCACTATCCCCTCTGATAGAAATGTACTTTTCTAATCAGCTATAACCATGAGAGTAAGGGAAGACGATAGAGGTGTAATTGAGATGTCATTAAGAATAATTAACTAATCATATTAAGCATTACTTCAGTGCAACAATAGCTGGGAATCCATTAAGGATTAATCCAGATAATACTCTTTAATTCAATTTCTTAGGTTTCATATTTTCCAAGTGCAAGGTCAGTAATGTCAACTAGCTAAAAGGCCCTATTGTATGGTAAACGCTGGGCGGCTGTCCAGTACGAGTAGTCCCGTTTCTATAGTAGCAGCCAGTCTAGGGCTGATAATTTCTTAACAAAAACTGTGTTTTTCTAATTAAATCGGCAAGCGACGAAATGGGAAATTGGCACCAATATATTTAAATACATATATCTCTTAAATTCAGTTTGGCTGAATGAAGTGAATTCTAAATTAGTTAAAGCCAATCAGAAGTAAAAAGAACGCCAGACCTTAAGATAATAATCTCCTTAAGAATCACTTACCGGGATGGAAAAACTCATTCCGGAATCACCCTATCTAAATTTCTGAAACCTATTTCTTTGCTGCTTGCTTTTGCCAATTGCCATCTTTCTTTTGTTTAAATCACTTAGTTATGTTATCCTGTGTATTATGATCTGAAGAATTACCACGATCTGTAATTGAATGGAAACTCAACTACTATATTCACTAAAGACAATCAATCTGACTAGCTTGCTAAAGGGCTAGTTGAAACTTCCTAAATGTTGTATTGAAAATAAAGTTACCAGTGGCACAGCTGACAAATAAAGTACAAGGGGACTTTGCCAAAAAGCACAGACTTGACCTCTGTTATTTGGGAACTGAGAAGGGGTAACGGATATCCAGGGTTTCGAATAGACACAGAAATCCATCACCCTCTGATCTTCCTCTCTTTGATGCTGGATAGGATGTGGTATTATCTGGTTTCTGCCTGCAATCTTTCCAACTGTACACTCTCATTTCCTCTATCTTTGTGTGCTCTGCCTTCCCAAGCCCATTGTGAAATTGACCATATATAACCAGATCATTCCTGCAGTGCCGAAGGAGGTCATTTGGCCCATCAAGTCTGCACCAACCCTCCAACAGACTCCTAATTACTTAATTGTGTGTTTCTTGACCTGCAGTCAAATAACCTTTTTCCACATTGCCAATATTTTTATATCTAGCAAATGAACGTGCTCAAAGAAAATGCCAAAAACATACAATTTTTATCACGGTCAAATCGTTTATCTGGCAGAGTCTTGGAGATTCCGGGCCAATCCTGGAGGGTTGGCAACATTGTCTCACACACAAATATTAACACCTGCTTCACAGAGATGAACATAAAATGAATGCAGAGCCATCTGGAGATGTGACTGAAAGCTTGGCCAAAGTGCAAGTGTTAGACATTAAAGGAGAAACAAGCTTAGATGTTCAGCACTTTACCAAGCTGCTCTATTGATAATGGAAGCAGAAAATTCTGGAAATATTCAACAAGTCTGGCAGCATCTGTGGAGAGAGAATTGGAGCTAACGTTACAGCTCTGTGATCTTTCATCAGATTTCCAGCTTTTGCTCTATTGATAAATTTGTTTCATGAGAGACAGTGATGTGAGTGAACTAGCTTCAGCCATACAGTTCCTCTCAGGCACATATCCTCCCTTGTTTTGGTTCTGAGAAAGGAACTTGCATTTATGTAGTGCCTGTCACAATGGGCTGGATTCTCCATCGGCCGGCGCAGGAATCAGGGCTCACGAAGAGGCTGAGAATCACAAAGTCGGGATTGGCATCGGGCATCGCGGGTGCCGATCCGAACGTGATGCTCCGACTCACGGAATCCAGATTCACGATTGCGCGCTAGTGGGAGGATGTACATGAATGCAAATGGGTCTTAGTGACCCATTTGAATCCATTTAGTGGGCCTGACACCCTCTGCTCTGGCCCTCCATGATGCTCCGGTCTCTCAGATTGGGAATCACGTAGGTGCGGATCACAGGTGGTCTCTACCAACACGGCCCTGGCATGGTGGACTTTGCAGTAGATCAATGGGGTAACTCCTGAGGGGCTTTTCCCCAGAGCCCACCCAAGGGTGACTCCCCCCCCCACAATGCACTACCTACCCACATCTCCTCTACCAGCACCACCACCTCCACCTGCTATAGCTCCCTCAGGGGCTCCTTTAGTAGAGAGATCCCCCGGACCCCCTTAGTAGAGAGACCCCCCTAGGGACACTTGCAGTAGGGAGAACACACCAGGGACCCCCTAACTAAAGGGACTCCCCCACAGGGACCCGCTGACGAAAGGAACCCACCACAGAAACCCGCTAACTAAAGGTACTGCCCACAGAAACCCCCTAACTAAAGGTACTCCCTACAGGGATCCCTGACAGAAAGGCCCCCCTACAGGGACCTCCTTAGTAAATGGACCCCCCACAGAGACCCCCTAATGAAAGGGACAACCCACAGATTCCGCCCAAGAAATGAGATTCCTATCTGGAAGCTAGAAGGCAGTCCATAGAGTCATAGATGTTTACAGCATGGAAACAGGCCATTCTGCCCTGCTTATTCATGCCACCCAGGCTCTATCACTAAGCTAGTCCCACTTGCCTGCAACTGGTCCATATCCCTCTATACCCACCCTGCCTATGTAACTGTCTGTTTTTTGAAGGAAAAAATTGTACCCACCTCTACCACTGCCCCTGGCAGCCCGTTCCAGATTCTCATCATCCTCTGTGTGAAAAACAGACAAGGGCAGTGAAAGAATACAGTTGTAACACTTACCTGGAAGCTCCGCGTGTTCATTCCTCAAAGGGGAACAGTGGTGACCTGTTTTTCAATCCCACATATCCATTAGCTGCAAGCCATTCATAACTTTCTAGACTTGGGCTGTGATTGACAGTTACCACAAACCAGCTGCAGCCTTGATTCATTGGCCTCCCTTCATGGATCAGTGACTCTAGTGGTGAAACCCCAATGTTTATAAACACTGACCACATCAAAGAAACATAAGTGCATTCCAAGCACTAAGTGCATTCCAGTCACTCAAGCGTGAGATTTCAATGCACCTATCTCTTTTTGATATGGTAAATGTTTGTAACTAAAGTCTCCAAAACAGAGAATCCGCCCCAATGTCTCTCAGAATTGCAGTGGAATGTCAGTCAGGATGAAGTGCACATGTCTCTGGAGCAAGACTTATACCATTATAAGCCATTTTATTTAGAGGCTAAGATGATGCTTAATGTGGCACAAATTTTTGGGATTTCTAAAACAGTGCTTTCCAAATTTCTTCCTGGTGGGAAGCAGTTTTGATGCCTCAGATTTTATATGATCCTGAAAGTTTGGGGGACATGAGAGATGTGTTGTGCCTAGTTAAGGATTTTCCTATTCAGAACTTTAAACATGGACCACATTCAGTATCTGATTTGCTAAACTATATTCCATTTAAAAGACAGATACTAACACAACTGCTAAGGTCAAGTGATTTCTACAATTTCTGCCACAATCTTCTGGAAATTTACTGATTGAATAGACATGGGTGAAGGCATCCCCATTGAATGGACATACCCAGGTAGAACCTATTGTTTAATTTACAACCTGTTACTGTTTGTAGTTCATCCCAAACTCAAAGTCAATGGTCTTCCAGATGTCATGCTTCCAATTTGAAAATGTAATATCAGAGAGTTACAGGAATTAGATAACCATAAGTAGGTGTGAATTACCATAATATAGCTCCAATTATATACCAATGGCTTTGGACTTCAAAATCATTCTGGTTGGACAATAGCAGTTAATCATGTGACCAAAATGCTCTGCAGCCAACAAGTTTCATTATCCCAAGAACCAGGAGAGAACTGGTCAATCTAAGTTGAACACCAGCTTAGAAACAACAGATATGAAAAAGCAGTAAATTCTATGCCATTAAAACCTGCAGACTGCTACATCATAAAAGTTTCCTAACGATTCCTTATCAAAGCTTCACCAGAACAGAAACTTTACCTCTTGGTAAGAAAACCACTAGTAACCAATTTCATGATCTGCTGAAAAGGTAATCTCTTTGAGGGAATTCTAAAACAATGTTGATGGATGACTCCAGTTATTTAAATCACGTAGACCACCATTTCGGAATGAACTGGCTTATTCAATGGCCCACAATGACTGTTTTTCCTACAAGGAATAAACATATGAACCATGAACTATTCTTTTGTCTCCAACTTGTAAAAGTGCACAATCCTTTTGAACTGTATTTTTCTTGAGTGTGTGAGTAGGTGATGTAGTATTTAGATTTGCAAGCTGAATTTATGAATAGTACTCCTCTTTATTTAAACCCACAAAAGCTTGCAGCTTATTATTTGAAAATTGACCACATACTCAGGGGTTGGGCAGCACGGTAGCATTGTGGATAGCATAATTGCTTCACAGCTCCAGGGTCCCAGGTTCGATTCCGGCTTGGGTCACTGTCTGTGCGGAGTCTGCACGTCCTCCCCGTGTCTGTGTGGGTTTCCTCCGGGTGCTCCGGTTTCCTCCCACAGTCCAAAGATGTGCGGGTTGGGTGAATTGGCCAATGATAAATTGCCCTTAATGTCCAAATTGTCCTTGGTGTTGGGTGGAGGTGTTGAGTTTGGGTGGGGTGCTCTTTCCAGGAGCCGGTGCAGACTCAAGGGGCCGAGTGGCCTCCTTCTGCACTGTAAATTCAATGATAATCTATGATTAATCTAGGACAAAGGTTCGGCACAACATCGTGGGCCGAAGGGCCTGTTCTGTGCTGTATTTTCTATGTTCTATGTTATACCCACCCTCCTTTACAAAAATACACTAATTACAGACAGCAGGGTAAGAGGACAAGAGTTTCAGTTCCTTCCTGTTCCTGTCTATAACAGGAGGAGAGGCTGCAATTCATGAATGGGGAGATGGGGAAGCAAGCGTTGAGCAAGGAGGGAGTTGCTGAAAAGGCATGTAAAAATATCCTGAATTCTAAAGTAGTTGCGCTCTTACTATGAATGTTTTTTCCACTGATACTGATATTATGCACTGTTGTGTGTCTTCATTGACACCTTCCCATACATCATAAGACAAGGCAATTCTGGGATCTAAAACACATTCAAAATTCCTGCTAAGTTCCCTAAGAGTTTGTATGAATCATTGAAATGGATGTTCTTTGATTAATATGTATGGAACCTGACCTTATTCTCACCCAGTTTGGCTAATGCAAATCATCTTGTTATCTGCAAACTTCATGTAGAAATTATCTATCAAAGGTGAAGGGGAACCTCACCTATATAAGAGAGTCAATAACCAGATGTGTGGGCAGCACGGTAGCATAGTGGGTAGCACAATTGCTTCACAGCTCCAGGGTCCCAGGTTCGATTCCCGGCTTGGGTCACTGTCTCTGCGGAGTCTGCACGTTCTCCCCGTGTGTGCGTGGGTTTCCTCCGGGTGCTCCGGTTTCCTCCCACAGTCCAAAGATGTGCAGGTTAGGTGGATTGGCTATTGTTATGGGCGAGGTGTTTTCAGAACCCCAAAATGTATCATGGAGTTCAACTGATCTCTCCCTTTAATGTATTTGTTGCTTTTCCTAGCACACTGCTTTTTCCCTGGGTGCGGGATTACAATTATGGACACGTGGGTTTTTAAACACAAAACACTGTTTATTCCATGAGCTCAACTTAACATCTTAAATAAACATTCGATCTCTTAACACCCCTTACTTCAAAGATAATTCAGAAAATATTGCAACAGTAAATAACTCCTTAAACTGTTCCTTCAAACTTCCAAGAGACTTAACACCTTTAAACAATATCACATCAGGTTAAAGGCTTTACTTTAAATCACCCAAATGATCCAGAGATAGTCTTTCATGGCAGAGATCCAGCTCACTGCAAAAAAACACAGACACACACACAGCTCTTTCCCTCCAAACTGCAAAACTAAACTGCAAAATGGCTGACCTGAGCTGAGCTCCACCCACTTTCTGACATCACTGTTTTCTTAAAGGCACATTGCTTAAACATCCATGTCTTAAAGGTACTCTCACATGACACCTCCCCCCAAGAAAAAAAAACCATCGACTTCAAGATGGTTTCATTTTTCACTTTTGCACCATCCACGAAGAAATGTACACAGTAAATATACCTTTTCATTTAAAGAAAACAACACACTCAAACGGGTATAATAATATAGTCCATTTTTATTTGCTCTTCTTCCTCCAACCAAAATCCTTCTCGATTGACAGTCTCTTTGAACAAAGTCTCTGCACGATCCATCCATTCCTCTACTCCTCGGCATTTCTCTTCAGAATCAGATAATTGAGTTCAATCTGACCACAGAGTCCCTTACATTCTCCAATACAGGAACATTGGTGATCACAGCTTTCAGGCAGTCAAATGCCTGTTGAAAGTCCGCTGTCCATTGAAATTTCTTACGTTTCTTCAGCAATTCCATCAGTGGAGTAATCACGCCACAAAACCTTTGCACAGCTGTTCGATCAAATTCATTTATGCTAAGAAATCGCATTAGTTCCCTTCATCTTGAGGGTATCGGAAACTCCGCAAGGAAAGTGATTCGGGCTTCTCCAAATTCACTTTCGGCTAGGTTCATCACCAAAGCCGCCTCCTGAAGTCGATCGAAGAACTCCATACGACGTTTTAAATGCGCTTTCCATGTCTGGAAGTTGGAAATAAAAGCAGATTGTCCCACTTTCTCCATGCGATCCTTCAATGGTGGGTCAGGGTAAGAGTCCGTTCTTGTAACTGCATTCACCTTTCTATAGTACACACAACCATTGGGTACCATCTGGTCTAGGTACCATCACTATGGGTGAGCTCCATTGGCTGCAGAGGAGGGGGCGCCAGGGGGCGCGCGCGGTCAGTATCCACCGACGGGGAGTGGGACCGGGGGGTGGGAGTAGTGGGTGCCGGATCCCGCAGGGGAGCCATGAGGGAGGGGGCGTCTGTAGTGGGGGAACCAACGGGTGCCATATCCCGGAGGGAAACCGTATCTTGCCTGCCAGCGGGGTAATTGACACAGGCGTATCAGGGGTTTGCATGTAGTAATCGGACCCTCTCGACCCGAGGGTCCGTTTTATGGCTCCTCGCGTGCCTCCGGAAAAGAACAGGTCCTGGAGCCGTCAGCCAAGGTGGAAGCGAGACCCCAGAGGTGGACTTCCTGAGGAAGACAAACAAGTGGTTGCGAGGGGTCTCATTTGTGGCCATGCAGAGGAGCGACCTAATGGAGTGTAAGGCATTGGGTAGGACCTCCTGCCAGCGGGTGGTTGGGTGACCTCTCGACCGTAGGGCCAGAAGGACAGCCTTCCAAACTGTCGCGTTCTCCCTCTCCATCTGCCCGTTTCCCTGCGGGTTAGAACTAGGCGTTCTGCTCGAGGCGATGTCTTTGCTGAGCAGATACTGATGCTGTTCATCGCTCATGAACGATGGACCCCGGTCACTGTGGATATAAGCGGGGAAACCAAACAGGTTGAAGATGCTGTGCAGTGCCTTTATCACGGTGACCGAGGTCATGTCGGGACAGGGGACGGCAAATGGGAAGCGGGAGAACTCGTCGATGACAGTGAGGAAGTAGATATTGCAGTTGGTGGATGGGAGGGGGCCCTTGAAGTCCTCACTTAGTCGCTCAAAGGGCCCCGAGGCCTTCACGAGACGAGCCTTGTCTGGCCGGTAGAAGTGCGGTATGCACTCCGCGCAGATCTGGCAAGCCCTGGTCGTGGCCTTGACCTCCTCGGTTGAGTAAGGTAGGTTGCGGGACTTGATAAAGTGGATGAGCCGGGTAACCCCCGGGTGATAGAGGTCATTGTGGATGGCTTGCAGGCAGTCCTCCTGCGCGTTGGCGCACGTGCCGCGGGACAGGGCATCTGGGAGCTCGTTGAGCTCGCCAGGATGATACTTGATATCGTGCGTGTAGGTGGAGAGTTCGATCCTCCACCTCAAAATGTTATCGTTTTTTATTTTGCCCCGTTGTGCGTTATCAAACATGAAGGCTACTGACCGTTGGTCAGTGACGAGGGTGAACCTCCTACCGGCTTGATAAAAGTCATGTCTTGGGCACTGTACCGCTGGCTCCTGGTGGCGACGGGCTTACAGTCGGGCGTGAGGTTCGCGAATAGAGAGGGGGGTGCGACTTTCAGTGTCGCAAGGCTGCATACCGTGAGGGGGGGGGCAAGGGCCTGCCGAACTACAGTGTCAGGCTTTGGTAGCTGCACTGGAAATCCAGTCCGAGCAGCAGCGGGGCGCAGAGGTGAGGGAGGATATACAGTTTGAAACGTGTGTATTCGGCACCCTGGATTGAGAGATCCGCAATACAATACCCTTTGATTTGGACCGAGTGGGACCCGGATGCGAGGGCTATGGTTTGGGACACGGGAAGGGTGCGCAAGGAGCAGCGCCTTACCGTTTCTGGATGAATAAAGCTCTCCGTGCTCCCGGAGTCGAAAAGGCATGGAGTGTCGCGCCCGTGGACCTGGACCTGCATGACAGAGTTCTGCAGGTGTTTTGGCCGTGTCTGTCCTAGGGTGATCACTCACAGTTGCGGGTAGTCTGAGTCCTCAGCCGAGTCAGATTCATAAAATGGCCACCGCCGTCGGTCGCACGTGCCGGGTCGAGAAGATGGCCGTCGCCAGGATGGTCGCCCCCATGATTTGCGCGAGGCAGATGACGCATCAGAAGGGGGCGTGTCAGGTCAATGCGCAGCTGCGTTGCGAGGCCTGTGGGCCTGTGAGCCTGATCTTCGGGCCTGCTGTTCTTTTTGTTTCTGGCCCTTGGGCCAGGCCAGGCAGACCCTCGCAAAATGCCCCTTCTTCCCGCAGTCACTGCAGATGGCGGAGCAGGCTGGGCAGCGTGGGCGTGGGTGCGGGCCCTGCCCACAGAAGTAGTATGGTGTGCCCCCGGTCTGGGCGGGTCGCCGCGCGGCGCAGGCCCGTAACGTGGCCGAGTCTGGGGAAGTCTGAGGGGGGCTCTCAGGGTTCGCGGTGTAAGTGCCTAAATTATGTCAGGCCACTTCCAGCGAGGAGGTGAGCGTTAGCGTTTCCTGAAGGTCTTTTGCCCCGTTTTCGAGTAGCCGCTGCCGGATGTAGGTCGAGCGGATGCCGGACACGAAAGCGTCTCTGATGTGCAGGTTCATATGGATTTCCCCCGTCATATCCTTATGGTCACAGTCCCTGGCGAGTGCGGTGAGTTTTTCTACGAATTCGTCTAGCGTTTCCCCTGAGCACTGCCGGCAGATAGAGAGCAGATGCCGGGCATGTACCTCGTTGATGGGTTTGACAAACGGCTTGCGTAGTATCTCGACCGCCTCTTCGTAGGTAGTCACCTTTTTGAGCGTGACGGAGATTCTGTGACTCACCCTGGCGTGGAGTAGACGCAGCTTGCACGTCCCCAGGATGGGAGTCTCTGAGGAGTCCAGGTAGGCCTCGAAGCATCGGAGCCAGTATTTAAAAATGTCCTTTGCCTCCGGTGTCTGTGCTTCCAGGTTGAGCTTCTCTGGTTTTAGGCCTGTGTCCATCCTGATGTAGTTTAGTTTATTAAATTGTTGTACCCTTAATAACGACGCTAGAGAGTAAACAGGTGAAGAAGGCTTTAATAGGCTAAGATCTAGCCTGGTGCTGAGTCGGGTGTTTACTGGGTGCCGCCTGCAAGGTGGCCCCTTATATACGACTCCCAGGTGGGCGGAGCCGAAGGCGAAGTCCCGCAGGGTTCCAAGCCCGGTCTTAAAGGGGACATCACCTTACATGATGATAAAGGTCCAGTAATGCAATAACCATTCATCACACTGGATATGCCAGTTGTGGAGGAGGACAGGTGGGGGGAACTAGAAGCACCAATAGATCTGGGAGAAATCATGGAGAGCATCAGCTCCATGAAGTCGGGGAAGGCACTGGTACCTGATGGGTTCCTGGAGGATTTCCATAAAAGATTTGCGTAGATCCTTGCCCCACATCTAAGGGACATGTTTGCAGACTCGTTGGCGAGGGGCACCCTGCCTCCTACGCTAACACAGGCCACGATATCGCTGATACCCCAAAAAGGCAAATATCCGACGGAATGCGGCTTATACAGATCCATTTCACTGCTGAATGTAGACGCGAAGATACTTGCAAAGGTCCGGGCCAAAAGGCTGGAGAACTGCTTACCAGAGGTGATCGCAGAGGACCGGATGGACTTGGTCTAGGGTAGGCAGCTTACTGCAAACATCAGGCGGCTGATTGTCCCCCCGGGTAGAGAACACACCTCCCTGGACGCAGAAAATGCCTTCAACAAAGCCTTCAACCTCCTTGAGGTACTGAAACGGTTTGGGCAAGGAGCAGGATTCACCTCCTGGGTGAAAGTCCTGTACATCGGCCCCAAGGCGAGAGTTCGAATCAACACCACCAGCTCTGAATATTAGACACAGGCACACGGTAGGGATGCCCACTGACCCCGCTCCTGTTTGCCCTGGCACTTGAACCCCTGGTAATCGTTCTGCGAGACGCAGAAAGCTGGAAGGGCATCTAAACGGGAGGCAGAGAGCACAGAGTCTCACTCTATGCGGATGACCTGCTCCTCTACGTCTCTGAATCGCAGGGAGGCCTGAGAACAATCATGCAGCTCCTGAAAGAATTTGGAACCTTCTCGGGTTAAAAACCTAACTGCGAAAGTGTGAGGCATTCCCGGTGAACCCAAACGGGGCAGGGGCAGATCTGAGGGACTCCCATTCAAATTAGCCCAAATTCCGCTACCTAGGGATCCAAATAGCCCAGCTCAACAAGTGGAATCTGACCGGTCTGGCGGAGGAAGTTAAAAAGGACCGACAGAGATGGGACACGCTCCTGCTCTCCCTGGCAGGGAGAGTGCAGACAATCAAAATTAACGTCCTGCCGAGGTTCCTTTTCCTGTTCAGATCGATACCGATCTTCATCCACAAGGGTTTCTTCCAAAACAAAGACAAAATGTTCATGGTGTTTGTGTGGGGAGGTAACAACCCGAGAGTCCCCAAATCAATACTGCAGAGGAGAAAAGACAGGGGTGTCTGGCACTACCAAACTTAAAATACTACCACTGGGCAGCAATGGCAAAGAGAGTGAGGAGGTGGATACTTGAACCCACCATGGAATGGATGCAGATGGAGGAGGCCTCCTGCAAGGGAATGATCCTCTGGGCCCTTGCCACGGCAGCGCTCCCATCCCCCCCCCCAATGAAACACACATCCTGCCTAGAATTGGGAGCCACACTAAGGACATGGAACCAGATGAGGCAATATTTCGGTCTGACCGAGATGACCCCCATCTGCGGAAACCACAAGTTCCCACCAGCCTTGCTCGACACCACCTTCAAAAAATGGAGACAGGACGGGGGGATGCTGACAGTCAGGGACTTTTACATGGTGATGCGCAATCAATTACTCTCGAGACAAGGTGAGTCATAACTAATAGGTTTTAATCTGCTAAAACTGTTCCCCAGCAGCTTCGATACAGAAAGTGAAGGCTGCTGGGATGGCATCGGTTCTTATACTCCACCTCTCAGGGCGGAGCAATGTACATCAGCCAATGGTAGACACCTGGGTCTAGCCAATGGTCATCCACCTCTCAGGTACCGCAGTACCTGGTATTACCACATTCACCCCCTGTTAAAAAGAACCCGGCGGGGTGAAGGCCAGCGTTAATGTCGCCTTTCGCATGGGAGGACCAGGTATGCAGGTGCCGTGATGTCGAGGGTGTTGTTCATGGTGCAGCAATCAGTTGATCGGGTGGCCTGGTCGTCCTTCTGGAGCGTCTGGGCTTCGGCGGTAATCCTGATGGGGGCCCCAGCGGTTGCGACTCCGGGAAGGTGGTGTCGTCCTCCCGGGCAGCTTTGTCACCCCTAGGCGGTGCTGTTGGGGCGAAAAGTGGCCAGGGGGAGGGGCGCCTGTAGGGGGCGTCGGTGCTTGTTCGGGCCTAGGTAGGGACGGCGGGAGTACTGACACTCCGGTCAGGTGCTGCGGGGAGGGTGGGGGTGGGGGCAATGGTGCGGGTGCGTGTGGGGCTCCGGCGGGCGCCAGGTCCCGAAGGGAGACCGTGTCTTGGCGGCCGTCAGGGAATGCTACATAGGCGTACTGGGAGTTGGCGTGCAGCAGGTGGACCCTCTCGACCAGCGGGTCCGACTTGTGTGCCCTCACATGTCTCCGAAGCAGGATGGGCCCGGGTGTCGCTAGCCAGGTTGGGAGCGAGGTCCGGAGGAGGACTTCCTGGGGAAAACAAGGAGACGTTCATGAGATGTCTCATTTGTGGTAGTACAGAGCAGCGACCGGATGGAGTGAAGGGCCACCGGGAGGACGTCCTGCCAGCGGGAGACTGGGAGATTCCTAGACCGTAGGGCCAGCAGGACGGTCTTCCAGACCGTGCCGTTCTCCCTCTCAACCTGCCCGTTTCCCCGGGGGTTGTAACTGGTCGTCCTGCTGGAGGCGATGCCTTTGCTGAGCAGGAATTGACGCAGTTCGTCGCTCATAAAGGAGGACCCCCTATCACTGTGAATGTATGCGGGGAAACCGAACAGTGTAAAGATACCCTGGAGGGCTTTGATGACGGTGGTTGTAGTCATGTCTGGGCAGAGGATGGCGAATGGGAACCGGGAGTACTCGTCAATCACGTTCAGGAAGTACGTGTTGCTGTCGGTGGAGGGGAGGGGGCCTTTGAAATCCATGCTGAGGCGCTCAAAGGGACGGGAAGCCTTTATCAGGTGCGCCCTCTCTGGCCGGTAGAAGTGCGGCTTGCACTCCGCGCAGATTTGGCAGTCCCTGGTGACGGTCCTGACCTCCTCGATGGAGTAGGGCAGGTTGCGGGTCTTGATAAAATGAAAGAAACGAGTAACTCCCGGGTGGCAGAGGTCCTCGTGGAGGGATCGGAGGCGGTCCACTTGTGCGGTGGCACAAGTGCCGCGGGATAGGGCATCAGGAGGCTCGTTCAGCTCCCCGGGACGGTACAAGATCTCATAATTGTAGGTGGAGAGTTCTATCCTCCACCGCAAGATCTTGACGTTCTTAATCTTGCCCCGCTGTGCATTATCGAACATGAAAGCAACCGACCGTTGGTCCGTGAGGAGAGTGAATCTCCTGCCGGCCAGGTAATGCCTCCAGTGTCGCACAGCTTCTACTATAGCCTGGGCCTCCTTTTCGACCGAGGAGTGGTGGATTTCGGAAGCATGGAGGGTGCGGGAGAAGAAAGCCACGGGCCTGCCCGCTTGGTTGAGGGTGGCCGCCAGAGCTACGTCGGACGCATCGCTCTCGACCTGGAAGGGGAGGGACTCGTCAATGGCGCGCATCGTGGCTTTTGCAATGTCTGCTTTGATGCGGCAGAAGGCCTGGCGGGCCTCCGTCGACAGGGAGAAGGTTGTGGACTGGATCAAGGGTCGAGTCTTGTCTGCGTAATTGGGGACCCACTGTGCATAATAGCTGAAGAAGCCGAGGCAGCGCTTTAGGGCCTTGGGGCAGTGAGGAAGGGTTTGCAATCCGGGGTGAGGTTCGCAAACAGGGAAGGCGGGTCTACTTTAAGGGTCGCGAGGCCGCAGACAGTAAGGGGGGTATAGGGCCGCCAAATTTAAAAGTCAGGCTTTGCAGATGGCACTGGAAATCCAGCCCAAGGAGGGTGGCTGCGCAGAGGTGCGGCAGAACGTACAGGCGGAAATTGCGGAATTACCTGCCTTGGACAGTGAGGTTCTCTAGGCAGAACCCCTTTATCTCCACCGTGTGTGACGGCCGGGGCCTGAAAAAAAGGCTGCCGATAGTCGCTGGAGACCACGGCCATGGCGCGGGCCTGGCAGACCCCGACATAATGGCCCTTCTTGCCGCACCCTTTACAGGTGGTGGTGCGGGCCAGGCAGCGCGGGCGGGAATGATTCGCTTGCCCGTAGAAAAATCAGCATTGTCCGGCGGTGGTAGTGGGCCGTCTCGCCGTACAGGCTTGCGGGGTTCGGTATTGCGGGGTTAGAGGGAAGGTCTGGGGGGCTGCCGCAATGGGGTGCCACGCAGCCCAGGGGGGCGCCGCGCGTCCGGGAGCAAAAGCCAGTGCGTTGTTATACGCAACGTCCATGGACCCCGCCAGGGCCCGTGCCTCAGTAAGTCCCAGTGTGTCCATTTCTAGGAGCCTTCGGCGGATATCGGGGGAAGGCATACCTGCCACGAAAGCATCCCTGATCAAAGGTTCCGTGTGCTCGTTCCCCGAAACTGGCGGGCAGCCACAGTTTCGGCCCAGCACCAGCAGTGCCCGATAGAAGTCTCCCAGCGTTTCTTCAGGGCTTTGCCTCCTAGTTGCCAGCAGGTGACGGGCGTAGACCTGGTTCACAGGACGGATATAATGTCCTTCTAGCAGCTCGATAGCTGCAGCATAATTCTCCGCCTCCTTGATCAGAGAGTAGATCCCAGGGCTGACGCGCGAGCGTAGAAGGTGCATCTTTTGTCTTTCCAAGGGGGTGTCGGCGGCCGTGTCGAGGTAGCTCTTAAAACATGCCAGCCAATGTTTGAAGATAGCAGCAGAGTTGTCCGCGTGGTGGCTGAGCTGAAGGCACTCCGGTTTGATACGGAGATCCATCCTTTCAACTGAAGTTGTAACAGATTAAATTGATGCACAATCAATTACTCTTGAGACAAGGTGAGGCATAACTAATAGGCTTTAATCTGCTAGAACTATTCCCCAGCAGCTTCGATACAGAAAGTGAAGGCTACTGGGACGGCATTGGTTCTTATACTCCGCCTCTCAGGGCAGTGCTATGTACATCAGCCAATGGTAGACTCCTGGGTCTAGCTAATGGTCACCCACCTCTCAGGTACCGCAATACCTGGTATTACCACACATGGAAAAGAGACTAGCGACACTGAGCGAATTGACGGAGCAGCTGGAGCTACCGACTGGACAGGAACGTAGGCACATACAGGTAAAGCACGTCCTCCGCAAGGCGAATGTAGGATACCCCAGGGCCCCGGGAACCACATTACTAGAGGACCTGATAAACATGGACAGCAAGGAAGGGGGAAACTGCGGGGAAATCTATGGACAGCTGCTGGACAGGGCGAGACTGCCACTGGACGAAGCCAGACTAAACTGGGGAGACGAACTGGGGACAGAAGTGGGTTGGAAACTCTGGTGCGAAGCACTGAGCAGGGTCAACTCCACCTCCTCCTGCGCAAGGCTCAGTCTTATGCAATTCAAGGTGGTGCACAGAGCGCACCTGACCAGAACCCAAGATCTCTGCACTCTGCCAATTCTGCCTCTAGAACGTTCCCAATTTTAATCACTCCACCATTGGGAGCCATTAGCTGCCTTAGCCTTCAGCTCAGGATTTATGTCCCTATACCTGTTCAAATATCTCAATGTCTTTTCTCCTTTTAAGATGCTCCTTAGAAACTGTCCTAATGTTTCCTATGTGGCTCGATGATAAATTTTGTTTCATTATGTTTCATTTTGTTTCATTATGTTTCATAAAACACCGTGGGATATTTTTAACATATAAATGAAAAATAGCAAGGATAAAAAGTGCTCTCAATGCCTTCCGCACTCTATCAATCACAATACTCACTTCTCTTTTTAATGCGATGGCTAATGATCCCTCTGAAATGGTGTTACTGTGCTTGTCCAGTTTTGTTCATGTGTGGTAAGTTCAACCTGCTGTATCGCCACTGATGTGTTATGTACTCTGGGATACCACGGGCTGCAAATCGATGCAGCTTTGACCAAAAGATACTCCAGACTTTGAAGTAAGCTCAATGTGATTTAATGAAACATTAGCACAGTTCTCTATGAGTTTGACTCTCCTGCTAATCTTGCTATAGTAACTCAGTCTAACTAACCAGTCTGCTCTAAGCCACGTGGTGGGTGTGATGCTTCTGATCTGCCCCTGTCCTACTCTCTTAAGTGTCACCTGTGGAAAGAGGCAGAGCATGTGTGCCCTGTCCTTACATATGGGTTGTGTAATGCCCCCTTGTGGTAGTGTCACCTCTGGGTGTCTTGAGGTGGAGGCTCGTATTGTTCTCTCTGTGGAGTCTGGCATCGTTCCCTGTGTGGAGTCATGCAGTGGTCTCGCTGTGGAGTCCATCTGTGCACTCTCAACGAAGTCGAAGTTCAGGCATTGGCAATTTCGGACATTTCCCCTTTAAGTGGGCGTGGTCTGGGGCCTTTGACATCGTGACGCTTGTGAGATAGAGCGTAGGAATGGATTGCGCATGCGCAAATCACTTTTCCTTTACTGTGCGCTCTTTGTGCAACTGCGCATGCGCAGATTCTTGCGCATGCGCAAAACACTTTCGCCGGATCCCGTCTTTTTGGGAACTGCGCATGTGCGGCTCCTTGCACAAGATGGCTGCCAATCAAAATTGCTGTTTGCTTCTGTTGCAAGCCTACCTTTGCCTCGTGGTGAGTATAGGCGCCAGTTTTACCGATTTATATTGTGTTCACCTCGCAGTAGTTTTCAAACTTGTCCCGGACTGTCTGGAAGTCTGTCTTGTCCTGCCCTTTGGAGTACTTGAAGGAGTTGAAAATTTCTGTTGCACTTTCACCCTCAATGGTGAGGAGAAGATCTATCTTCTCAGCATCGGCCACGCCATCTAGGTCGGATGCTACCTGTAGATCTCAAATCTCTGCTTGAATGCACCCCAGTTGGCACTGAGATTGCCGTGGTATCTGAGCTGCTGAGGAACCGGAATCCCGATCATCTTGCCTGGGTGCTGTTGCTGGTAGTCACAGATCTCGCTGAGTTGAACTATATAATTCAACAGGCACAACTGGTACCATGTTGTGTTATGTACTCTGGGATAATACAGGCTGCAACTCGATGCAGCTTTGACCAAGAGATACTCCAGACTTTGAAGTAAGTTCAATGTGATTTATTGAACCATGAGCACAGTTCTCTATGAGTTTGACTCTCCTGCTAATCTTGCTATAGTAACTCAGTCTAACCAACCAGTCTGCTCTAAGCCACATGGTGGTTGTGATACTTCTGATCAACCCCTGTCCTACTCTCTAAGTGTCGCCTGTGGAAAGAGGCAGAGCATGTGTGCCCTGTCCTTCTATATGGGTTGCATAATGCCCCCTTGTGGTAGTGTCACCTCTGGGTGTCTTGACTGCACTGCCCATTGGCCGTGTCCTATTCTATGTGTTCATTAGCTTTATCTCTGCATGTCATGACATCACCGGTGCTCCCTCTAGTGTTTACGTAGTTGTAGTATATTTACATTAACCCCTTGTGTATATACGGTGATGCATATCACCACAGCCAGTAACACATATAGCTTAATGGGAACACTGGTGATTACTGTGACTATGCTTTAAAGAAGCAAAGAGGCCTGGCCCCAAGAACTTACCCCAAATTAGAATCATTGTTCTGCACTCAAAACAGCACACAAATCAGTTGAGTATTAAAAAACGAATTTAAATAATCCTCTTTATGCCTAGTTGACTTTCTCATCAATTCAAAGTCCTGCTGGAGAGGCTATTTCCTGTCTCCGATCTTTTTCTTTTATCATAGTTATTAGATTATTTTTATATCTTGCTTGGGGATTGCTTTATGGCCCTGTTGATTTTGCATAATTGAAATATATTTCATGTCTTTCCACGTTAAGACAGTTAATATCGCAGCACTTCCAAGAAATATTCCCTCCTAACAAACAGAAGTGTTCTTGGGTAATGAAGCAAGCTGATATTATGATATTGCAGCATGATTTGCACTGCCCAGTCATTGCGCCCTCACAAGCCATTGTAAAATGCATACTTGCAATTTTATGGAGAACCCAAGATCCATTGTATACGACACCAACGTTACTGAAGCAATTACGGAGTGAGGACAAGGCAATTCGTTAATTCATGGTTAGATTCTGGCGAGATCATTTTTATTGAAGCCCTTGGAGGTGATAGGAGAAAGGGGCCACCTGAGGGAGAAAAACATTTTCACGGTTTTAGTGCCCTGGGTAAGAAGGAGCGAGGGCAGGAGATATGGGATGACGAGTCATGCTTTCAATACAGTGAGCGAGGGCACATGAAGGAGGAAAAGTTGGAGGAATGTGAAGGAGGGACAAGGCAACAGAAAGGAGTAATAACTGTAGCAGTACCAATAAAATTGTGATGGAGAGAAAAGTTGGAGGCTGAAGGTCAAATATTAAATGAAAGAATAACGGCCTTAATTTTGTTTTCATGAGAAGTGCCCTTCTTGATGCCATTAAAAATGCTCTGAATTCTGGGCCAGAAAGTTGTGTGTTTGAGTAAATGAGATGAGTGTACATATTTTTTGTAGTCTATTTTTCCACATGGGTAATTGAGTGAAGAATGTCAACATGGACTTTTTTTTACCTACATAAGCTAGGATTTGAGTAGATATTTTGGCCTATGTACTGTTGGAGGAGTGTACCAAAGGTGTGCTACATTGTCGGAGGGACAGTATTGAAGGAGAGTTGCATTTTCGGAGGGGCAATATTGAGGGAGTACTGTTTAGCTCAGTGGGCTAGACAGCTAGTTTGTGATGCAGACCAAGGCCAGCAACGCGGGTTCAATTCCCGTACCAGCTGAGAATTCTGAATTCTCCCTGTGTACCTGGACCGGTGCCAGAATGTGGCAACTAGGGGCTTTTCACAGTAATTTCATTGCAGTATTAATGTAAGCCTACTTGTGACAATAAAGGTTATTTGATTAGAGGGACAGTGCTGAGGAAATGTGGCATTATTGGAGGAGCAGTACTCAGGGAGTATTGCACTGTTGGCGAGGCAGTATTGTGGTAGTGTTGCACTGCCAGAAGGACGGCATTGAGGGAGTGCTGCATTGCTCATGGGAAAATACTAATGAGGTGGTGAATTATTTTTTTAAAGTGTTTTTTATTGGGTTTTTTTATACATGGTATATTTACAGATGTACACGTAGAGAAACCAAAAAGAGATAACAAAAGCATTGCATAACTAACAAACCAAAGGGTGGGAAAATAAAAACTGGGAAAGTGTATACATAGAAGCAACGGAGAGACAATTACGTTATACATGTCATTGTCCTGGGGGAAAGGGGGCTTTCTTCCCCCCCCCTTCTTTTCTGTTTAAAAAAAAAAAATACATACAGAACAAGCAAACCAAAACAAAACTGGGTGGATGGGGCGCCTGGACGGCGCCCCTGATGTTGCTGGCTTCTCCCGGTTAGTCTTCGCTGTTATTGTTGTTTGTTCGCCTCCGCTTCGGCCGTCTGTTGTTCCTCCCTCCTGTACCAGGGCAATAGCAGACTAGTTCAGATGGCTAGTGGAGTCACGTATAGTTACCGTAGTTAGATCTTGTTAACCTTATCACTAGTATCAAAGCTGAAGTAAAGAACGCTTGCAATTATTGTTATAGTTACTCAATAAACCTTTTTTACTACTGGACGAGTTTGAGTCTTCTTAATCGAGATTCAGCGGACCTCATCACTAACCAAGGTTTGAGTAGCACAGGTTACCTACCACACAGGTAACAAAACGTGGTACCAGGTGTGTTGGCTCTAACAGAACTAGATAGATTAGGTTAGACAAAAGGAGAAGAAAATTCAGACTGGATATTCGGCTGTGGAAGACTTCGCAGCAAATGGACCCTCGACGAGTATCCATTTGCTGCGAAGTCTTCCACAGCCGAATATCCGGTCTGAATTTTCTTCTCTTTTTGTCGAACCTAACTATGGGAGTCATTGGACGTCTCGGGCAACTGGAAACAACCAGTAATTTAAGTTATAACTGTAAAAGATTTGAACAGATATTCCAAATATTTATCGCAGCTAATGATTTAAGCACGGTCTCTGGTGCAACGTAAACAGCACTATGACTCTAAATAGGAGGGCATGAAGCTAGAGATATCTATAATTGCTTTAATTACTTAGAAGGTGAAGACAACACCAAATTAGAAGTAATACTCAAAAAATTTGATGAACACTGTAAGAGTCAGCCTGGTGAGATGCTGGAAAGATTTAACTCTTGTCGTAAATGCCAGAGAAATGGAGGGCCCCTCACTGATTTTATTACAAATCTCAAGTTAATACCACAAGCCTGTGATAATGCTGATTTCAGAGACACTATGATAATGGATCAATTAATTTATGGACTATCTGACAACATTTGAAGGAAGAACTTTCACAAGATAAGTATCTAACTCTGGAAACTGCTAGACAAAAATGCCTTTTTTTGAACACAAAACAAAATCAATACTTTGAGTCTTTTATTATGGGAGGGGTGTTTTCAATTATGGACACGTGGGCTTTTAAACACAAAACACTGTTTATTCCATGAACTCAACTTAACATCTTAAATAAACATTTGATCTCTTAACACCCCTTATTTCAAAGATAACTCAGAAAATATTGCAAAGTAAATAATTCCTCAAAATCTTCCTTCAAACTTCCAAGAGACTTAACATCTTTAAATAGAATCACATCAAGTTAAAGGCTTTATTATAATGAGTTTAAATCACCCTAATGATCTAGTGATAGTATTTCATGGCAGAGATCCAGCTCACTGCAAAACACAGACACTCCCAAGCTCTTTTCAAACTACAAAACTAAACTGCAAAATGGCTGACCTGAGCTCAGCTCCACCCACTCTCTGACATCACTGTTTTCGTAAAGGTACATTGCATAAACATCCATGTCTTAAAGGTACTCTCACATGACACCTCCCCCCAAGAAAAAAAAATAAACCATCAACTTCAAAATGGTTTCATTTTTCACTTTTGCATCATCCACTAAGAAATGTAAATATCCTTTTTGTTTTAAATAAAAGCAAACACATGCAAACAGGTATAATAATATAGTCCATTTTTCTTTGTTCTTCTTCCTCCAACCAAAATACTTCTCGATTGAGTCTCTTTGAACAAAGTCTCTGCCCGATCTATCCATTCCTCTACTCCTTGGCATTTCTCTTCAGAATCAGATAATTTAGTTAAATCTGACCACAGAGCCCCTTGCAATTCTCCAGTACAGGAACATTGGTGATCACAGCTTTCAGGCAGTCAAATGCCTGTTGAAAGTCTGCTGTCCATTGACATTTTTTATGTTTCTTCAGCAATTCCATCAGTGGAGTAATCATGCCACAAAACCTTTGCACAGCTGTTCGATCAAATTCATTCATGCTAAGAAATCGCATTATTTCCCTTCGTCTTGAGGATATCGGAAACTCCGCAAGGAAAGTGATTCGGGCTTCTCCAAATTCACCTTCGGCTAGGTTCATAACCAAACTCGCCTCCTGAAGTCGATTGAAGAACTCCATACGATGTTTTAAATGTTCTTTCCATGTCTGGAAGTTGGAAATAAAAGCAGATTGTCCCACTTTCTCAATGCAATCCTTCAAACGTGGGATAGGATCAGAGTCCGTTCTTGTAACTGCATTCACCTTTCTACAGTCCACACACAACCGTTGGGTACCATCTGGTCTAGGTACCATCACTATGGGTGAGTTCCATTTGCTGCAACCTACTTCAATTATGCCATTCTTCAGCATACTCTCAATCTCTCTGTTAACCTGTGCCAATTTTAAAGGATTAAGTCAATATGGATGTTGTTTGATAGGAACAGCATTTCCCACATCTACATCATGTATAGCCATTTTAGTACTTTCCAATTTATCTCTACAAACTTGCCCATGTGATATCAATAACTCTTTCAGGTCAGTTTGTTTTTCCTCTGGAAGGTAACTTAACAATTCATCCCAATTTTTAAGAACATCCTCATTTTCCAATTTAATTTGAGGTATGTCATATTCACAGTCATCTGGATTTGGTTTGTCATTTTGAGTTCGAATCATTAAAACCTCCTTTTTCTCTCCGTCCCTTTCAAAGTACCTTTTAAGCATATTCACATGACAGACTCGGTGAGTCTTCCTTCGATCTGGTGTTTTTACCACATAATTCACCTCATTTAATTTCCTTTCAATCTGATACAGTCCACAAAACCGAGCTTTTAAAGGCTCCCCTACCACTGGTAACAACACTAAAACTTTATCCCCACTGGCAAAACTACGAACTTTGGATTTCTTGTCCACTACCCATTTCATCACATTTTGTGCAACTTTCAAATGCTGTCTAGCCAATTTACCTGCTCTATTTAATCGTTCTCTAAAATTTGACACGTAATCCAATAGTGTAATTTCCGATTTCTCACCCACCAATTTTTCCTTAATCAATTTAAGTGGTCCCCTTACCTCATGACCAAAAATTAGTTCAAAAGGACTAAATTTGATAGACTCATTAGGTGCATCCCTAATTGCAAACAATACGAATGGGATTCCTTTATCCCAATCCTCTGGATAATCTTGTCAATACGCTCTCAACATTGTCTTTAATGTCTGATGCCACCTTTCTAATGCTCCCTGCGATTCTGGATGGTAAGCAGTTGATTTAAATTGTTTTATTCTTAAGCTACCCATAACCTCTTTGAATAACTTTGAAGTAAAATTTGATCCTTGATCCGATTAAATTTCTGTGGGTAGTCCATATCTAGTAAAGAATTTATATAACTCCTCCACAATCCTTTACGTTGTAATATTACATACTGGAATGGCCTCCGGAAACCTAATAGACACATCCATTACAGTCAAAAGATATTTATTCCCACTCCACTTTTTGATTTAGGAAGTGGTCCGACACAGTCAATTATGACCCTCGTAAAAGGTTCCTCAAATGCTGGAATGGGCATTAAGGGTGCTGGTTTTATCACTGCTTGAGGTGTCCCTATCACTTGACATGTGTGATATGATTGACAAAATTTAACTACATCTTTATGTAGTCCAGGCCAATAAAAATGTTCCTGGATTTTAGCTTGAGTTTTCCTTATTCCCAAATGACCTCCCACTGGTACCTCATGTGCAACTCGCAGCACCTCCTTTCTATACCCTACTGGCAATACTATTTGATGAACTTCTGCTCACTTTTCATCCGCCTGCAAATGTACAGGTCTCCATTTTCTCATCAAGACATCATTTTTATGTTAATAACACTCTGGTATACTCTCAGTTTCCTCCTCCGTATATGCTTTCTGATATATCTGTTTTATTTCTACATCTTTCTGTTGTAACTCCGCCAATTTTCCTGAACTAAAAATATCCGCCAAATCGTGCACCTGTTCTTGTTCTTTTTCAACCATCTGATCAAAAATCGTTTCTGATAATTGTACTTCAACTTCATCTTCACTCTTTGATTTCTCCTCTTGTCTTACCCTGTGACTTTGCGACCTTGTTACTACACAATCCGGAAAAATCCCAGGATATTCGTCCTTCAACACTTCAGTCATCTGATTTTCCACTGGCTTATCAACCACAGTAGTCATCACTCCCACCTGCGATCCAGCTATATCATTACCCAAGATAAACTGTATTCCTGGACAAGATAGTTTATCTATTACTCCTACTACCACTTCACCACTCTTCACTGGACTTTCCAACCGTACCTTATATAATGGAATGCTGCTCCACTCACCCTGAATTCCACATATCACCACCTTTTCTGGCAACATTCTTCCCAAACTACATCATTCCTCATCTCTTACCATTAAAGATTGACTAGCCCCTGTATCTCTTAAAATTGTGACCTATTTACCTGCTCCTCCTGATACCCATGAGTAAACTTTACCACACAAGTAAATTCTTTAAAGACATCTGGCACCTTCTTAACAATTACTTCTTGAACAGGCTGTACAGTCGTTTGCACCTCCTTCGCTTACCTTGGGCTTTCCTTTACCACTCTAACAAACCCCACTGTCTTAACCTGTTTTACCACATCAGCCTTTCCAGTGCTTTTCTTCAACCACCAACACTGTGACTTTACATGGTCTTGTTTATTACAGTGAAAACATTTGAAACTTTTCATTTCTTTTCCACCCTCCTGGATTTCTTTTTTAATCTGAGGTACACTTTCTTTATTGTCTCCCATCAGATCACCTTTACCACTTGAGTATTTCTCTTTTCCCCAGTTTCGATCCCTCACCGGCTGAAACTGATGTCGGAAACCAATCTTTGATTTATGAACTAATTCATAATCATCTGCCATTTCCGCTGCTAATCTCGCAGTTTTAACCCTCTGTTCTTCCACATGAGTTCTCACTACATCAGGAATTGAATTTTTAAACTCCTCCAAAAGTATAATTTCTCTGAGAGCTTCATACGTTTGGTCTATTTTCAAAGCCCTTATCCACCTAGCAAAATTACTCTGTTTGAGCCTTTCAAACTCCATGTGGGTTTGATCAAATTCCTTCCTTAAATTTCTAAACCTTTGTCTGTAAGCTTCAGGCACTAGCTCATATGCACTTAAGATGGATTTCTTCACCTCCTCATACGTTCCACATACCTCCTCCGGTAGTGATGCAAACACTTCACTAGCTCTACCTACCAGCTTTGTTTGAATTAGTAACACCCACATGTCCTGTGGCCATTTCATTTGTTTAGCTACCTTCTCAAATGAAATGAAAACGGCTTCCACTTCCTTCTCGTCAAACCTTGGCAATGCTTGGACATATTTAAATAGATTCCCACCAAGCCTTTGACTATGATGCTCTTTCTCACTATCCTCATAACTATCATCCAACTGTACGATTCCCTTTACGTCTGCCAATTTTAACTGATTGTCATGTTTCATGGCCATTTTCTGAAGTTCAAACTCCCTCTCTTTATCTTTTTCCCTGATCTGTATCTCCCTTTCTTTTTCTTTTCGTTCTGCTAGGGCTATTCTTTATTTTCTCCTTTCTTCTCTCTCCTTTTCTTTTTCCTCTCTCTTTCTTTTTCCTCTCTCTCACCCTCGTATTCAAGCCGTTTAATCCTTTCTCATGTTCCATTTGTTTAATTTGCAACTGAATTTTTGCCATTTCCAATGAGTCAAACTCTATCTCTGGCAACTTTAAATGCTTAACCACCACCATCATTACCTCATCCTTTTGCATTTTGTCAGGTAATGTTGACTGCAATGTTCTTGCCAAATCTAACAGTCTGCTTTTCATTTCTGTCTATAAGGTACTACGTGTGACATTCTCCACCCCCAAAAACTTCTGAGCCTCTGAAAGAGCCATTGTTCACAACACTCTCCTCACTTCAACTAAAATACCACACCGGAAAAGCAGCAATCCTTCACTGTCTTTAAGTTCACAAAAGCCAATCCAATAGATCGACTTTTATCCCCCTCGAGCCCCCAATTGTTATGGGCGAGGCATTTTCACTACCCCAAAATGTATCATGGAGTTCAACCAACCTCCCCCTTTAATGTATTTGTTGCTTTTCCTAGCACACAGCCTGTTCCCTAGGTGTGGGATTACAATTATGGCCACATGGGTTTTTAAACACAAAAATCTGTTTATTCCATGAACTCAACTTAACATCTTAAATAAACATTGGATCTCTTAACATCCCTTACTTCAAAGATAACTCAGAAAATCTTGCAACAGTAAATAATTCCTCAAAATGTTCCTTCATACTTCCAAGCGACTTAACACCTTTAAACAGAATCACATCAGGTTAAAGGCTTTACTATTTATGAGTTTAACTCACCCTAATGATCCAGAGATAGTCTTTCATGGCAGAGATCCAGCTCACTGCAAAACACAGACACTCCCAAGCTCTTTTCAAACTGCAAAACTAAACTGCAAAATGGCTGACCTGAGCTCAGCTTCACCCACTCTCTGACATCACTGTTTTCTTAAAGGTACATTGCTTAAACATCCATGTCTTAAAGGTACTCTCACATGACACTTTACAAAATCAAAATAATTATCGAGAAAACAAAATCGGTAAAAATGGCACGAAAATGCACCACGAGGAAGAGGCGGGGTTGAAACAGAAGAAGACGGAAGTTCTGAGCGGCAGCCATCTTGAGCATGTTCAGTCTGGCCAGGCCGCACATGCGCACTACCCTAAAATACGCAAACCGGCGAAACAGTGTTCTGCTCATGCGCAAGAAGCCACACATGCGCAGTTGGAAAAGAGCGCACAGTACAGGAAACTCGGAGTGCGCATGGGCAATCGACCCCGATGCATGATGTCATGAGTGACATGACATCAGAGGACCCGGACCACGCCCACTTAAAAGGGAAATGCACGAAAATTTAAAAAAAAGAAATTTAAAGCTGCAAATCCCAATGTTTTTATTTCAAAAGACAGAAAAATGCCCAAACTTACACCAGCAGTTGAAAATAGCTTTCTCAACACTCTGGAACAAGCAGTCTGCACCACCCAAAGTGAAGAGCACAATGACAAATCCGAAACCCAAGAAGATGATTTGTTCATTGAACATGAAAAGAACGATAACAACTCTGAAACAAAAAGAGATGATTTGTCTACCGAACAATACACACAATATTACTCAGACATGGCTGAGTTATTCGGATATGCTGATCACAGCATCAGCAACATGGTTGAAACGCTCAACACGACTCTTCTCATGGTAGATGAATCAAATACCATGATGCCATGGCAGATCGTCGATACATTGGATGGCAGCAATGCCCAAGAAGAAGACAACACCATACAGAGAACACAGATCAACTCTACAGCGAGAACACTGTATGACTCCACAGAGAGAGCGATGACAGACTCCACAGAGAGAGCGATGAAAGACTCCACAGAGAGAGTGATGAAAGACTCCACAGAGAGAGCGATGAAGACTCCGCAGAGAGAGTGACACAAGACTTCACAAAGAGAGCGATGCAAGCCTCCACAGACAGCTCGGTGACAGACTCAAAAATGGAAGCAAGCAAACATTCCACAGTGAACGCCATGCATGAACAAGACTATGAAAGTCTATCAAGCTCACGTGAACAACAAAAAGACTATGACAGTCTACCCAGCTTATTTGAGCCACCCGAGCCCAGCTCATTTAACCAACAAGAAGACAGTCTGCCCAGCTTATTTGAGCCATCAGAAGAAGACTATGAAAGTCTACCCAGCTCATTTAACCAACAAGATGACACTGAATGTCTACCCACTGGAGATGAGACAAATGACGAAGAAATCACAATTCCCACACAGGATGTGCAGGATCACAATGAGACTGACAGATCTCAGCTCGTCTGCACAGAAGCACTCAATAATCAGAGGACGGCCACCCATGAGTCCAGACAGACCACGTCAATTGAAATCTTGAAGATTTTGACTCCAGAAGAGGAGCATCAAGAAATCAATGATGATTCAAGTGAATCAGAAATGACTTTAGAAGAGGAGTACCAAGGAAGCAAACAAGAGGAACCAAATCCACCACAAATGACTGATGTCACCAATATCAATGCAACATCAGATCATTCTCACAATTCTCAAGAAGAAATGCTCAATGTAATAGATACCACAATGGACACTGACACCAATAACTGTGACAATGATTCAAATCATCCACACGGAACACTCATTGAGTGCGACAAGAACAACAAACACCGCAAGACGCACAGCAGAAACAAGAACAACAGCAACAACAAAAACAACATGCAGAGCAACAAGAACAACAAAGACAACAAGAAGCATAACAGAAACAACAAGCATGACAAGAAAAACGACAAGAACAGCAACGAAAACAACAAAAACAGAAACAACAAGCACAACAAAAACAACAAAATGAACGACAACAACAAGAACGACAACGAAAACAACGAACACAGAAACAACAGAAACAACAACAATGAAACAATGACCTGTAACAACTCTGCACATGAAGGACAATGCCACAGCACACTGCAAAACAATGACAAAAGCAAGCACAGAAAAAGGCCCAGGTCAGACGACAAAGATGACATGCAGAATCAATACCGTAAGCACAGAAAAAGTCCAGGTCAGACAATGGTGTAACACAGAATCGCTACCACAAGTAAAGAAAAAAAAAGAAAGTCTAAATCAGACAATTAAGTGGTTCGACCATTCGAACACCTCATGATGACTTGATGGTCACTTATTCACAAGAACATTGACGACGTTCACAAAGAAATAACATCAACATCACAACTTCAACAACAGAAGACGAAAGCAACTCAACCGAACAAATTCATAAAGTTTGGACTCACAAATTTTTAAATTAAGATTGGACTCATAAATATTAATTGGCTTTGCATAATCATCAAGATCATCACAACTTGTACACAACATAATTTGTCTACCTATCTCACGCAAGTGAAAACACTTTAGAGACTAAATGTATTCACATTTGACCCACTAACTCCTGATTTTATGTAATGCATTTGCAAACTGCATCCATTATGTTTGTTCAATTTTCTTTACAACGTACAGAAAATTTGTAACACGAAAGAAAGGGGGATGTAATGATCTCTATAGGTGCATGTACATAAGGGGTTAATGTGTAATCAGTAGCACCACATGATCATTAGAGGGCCGGACCAACAGGGGTATAAAAGGCAACCACATTGGGTCTCTGGTTCTCTCTTGGGTGCACTGTGACCAGAGCAATAGCAGCCTAGTTCAGATGGCTAGAGGAGTTACATATAACTACCGTAGTTAGATCTTGTTAACCTTATCACTAGTATCAAAGTTAAAGCAAAGAACTCATGCAATTATTGTTATAGTTACTCAATAAGCCTTTGTTTACTACTGGACGCGCTTGAGTCTTCTTCATCGAGATTCAGAAGACCTCATCGCTAACCAAGGTTTGAGTAGCACAGGTTACCTACCACATAGGTAACAAAACACTCTGCAACCATCTCTGGAATGCAGTTCTCCAGCCTTTTGGCTAGGATCTCAGCCAGTATTTTGGCATCTACGTTTAGGAGTGAGATGGGTCTGTATGACCCGCATTCTGTTGGGTCTTTGGCTTCCTTTGGTATTAGCAAGATTGAGGCCTGTGCTAGCATGGGTGGCAGTGTGCCCCTAGCTAGCGAGTCTGTGAACATCTCCCGCAGGTGTGGGGCCAGTGCTGTTGCAGATTTTTTGTAGAAGTCCGCCAAGAACCTGTCTGGTCTCGGCGCCTTCTCCGCCTGTATGGAGCTAATGCTGTCCATGATCTCTCTCAGTGCTAGTGGTACTTCCAGGTCCCGTTTTCTGTCCTCCCCCCATAACTGGCATGTCCAGTCCGTCGATGAACCGTTTCATACCTGAGTCCCCTATTGGGGGCTCTGAGGTTACAGCCCTCGGTAAAAGGCTTCAAAGGTTTTGTTGACTTTTTCTGGGTCTGTTTCTAATGTGCCTCTGTTGGCTCTAATTTGCGTGATCTCTTTAGTGGCTGCCTGCTTTCTCAGCTGGTGTGCCAGCAGGTGGCTGGCTTTGTCTCCATGTTCGTATAGGGTCCCCCGTGCCTGGCGGAGTTGGTGCACTGCTTTCCTCGTGGAGAGCAGGTCAAAGTACATTTGTAGCTTTTCCCTCTCCGCCAGGAGCTCTACGGTCGGGGCCTCAGAGTATTTACGGTCTACCTCCAGTGTGGAGTCGACCAACTGCTGCCTAGCCGTCCTTTCCTCCCTGTCTCTGCGCTTTTAAGGCAATTATTTCCCCTCTGATCACGGCCTTTAGTGCCTCCCAGAACGTGGAGGATGAGACCTCCCCGTTTTGGTTGTTCTCCGTATACTCGGCTACGGCCTGTTATACCCTTTCGCTGAAAGCCTTATTGGCTATTACGGCAGTGTCCAATCTCCATGCGGGGCGTTGGGCCCTGCCTGTCCCCAACCTCACATCCCTGTAATGTGCAGCGTGGTTGGAAATTATGATAGCGGAGTATTCCTCTTTGACCAACCCTGGAAGCACCGATTTCCCCATCACAAAGAAGTCAATCCTGGTATATACGTTGTGCACTGGGGAGAAGAAGGAGAACTCCAATGTCCACAGCCCCTATCTGCTCCATAAACCGACCGAGTTCCTTCGCCATGTTTGAATGCTTCCCTGTTTTGGGGTTTGACCTGTCTGTCGGTGGGTCCTGTACACAGTTAAAGTACCCCCGCATGATCAGTTGGTGCGTCGCTATGTCGGAGATTTCCGCCATGGTCTTTTTAATGAATTTCGTGTCACCCCAGTTGGGAGCGTACACGTTAACGAGCACAACCGGTGCCCGTAAGGGCCCCCTGATCATGATCTATCGCCCATTGGGTCCGTAACCATCTTCTTCGCCTTGAACATCATCCTCTTATTGATCAGTATTGCCACCCCCCTGTCCTGTTAAGCACACTGAGATAACACGGGCTGCAACTGAATGCAGCTATGACTGAAATAGACTCCAGACCTTGAAGTTAGTTCAATTTGATTTATTGAACCTGTCACACAGTTAGCAGTTCTCTGTGAGTTCAACTCTCTGCTAACCTAAGTGTGATCTCTCTGTCTGACTGAACCAGACTAGCTCTTAGCCACGTGCTGTATGCGTTACGTGATATATACACCCGACTCACTCTGTAGATGTCCCTAGTGGAAAGAGGTGGAGTGAGTGTCTCGTGCCTTTTGTAGTGGCAAACCACCCCCAAGTGTTCTGCCTGCTGATTGGTTATGTCCTGTTCTCTGTGCTCATTAGCTGCCTGTCTGTATCTCATTATGTGCATGTCTGCATATCATGACATCTCCCCTTTTGAAATGTGTGTCCTGGAGGAAAATTATGATGGGCTTCATATTTCTTCAGTGGGTGAAAACTCTGGATCTTTTCACTGGGCTGTAGAATCCCTTGACATTCCAGGTGACTATCCTGGTGGGGGGATTTTGTCCCCCCACTCCTGTGGGATTAACCATATTTACCTGGTGGACGCGCCCCTGTACTCCAGGGTTTTCCTTTGTTAGGGGTCTGTCCAAGATGGCCGCTGTCACTGCACACCCCATGCGGTCTGGTACCTGCGCTCCGGGGTTTCCCTTTGTCCAGGGGGCACACAACATGGCTGCCAACAGTAGGTCCATCATGTGGATATGCCCCTGCACTTCGCGGTCTCCCTTTAGCCAAAGGGCACCCAACATGGCCACAAAATGTGCGTCCACCACGTGGGTAGGCCCCTGCACTCCAGGGTCTCCCTTCGCCAAGAGACTGTACTGGGTAGTTACTTGCAGTGCTTCTATGCTCCGGTTCCCTGATTGCGGCCCATTGTAGCCATACTGCCTCCTTCGCTCTGGTCCTATTTTTATTCCCCTCCCTATGTGCCCCCCACCCCTCAGTCCCCCCTTCCCCCAACTTCCCTCCCCCTTTGCCCCCCCCATCCCCGTTGTGTGTTCCCCGCCCCTGCCTGGCACTCTTCTCGATTGCCCTTATCCGCTGATCCCGTTCTCTCGAACAAGGTCACTATCTCCTGCACGAAGTGGTCTCTCGGGTGGTGGCTTGCCGCTCAGGGTGTGTTTGGTGGGGATGGGGGGGAGCGGGGTGCGGGGAGAGGTGTTTGCTCTCCCCCTCTCCCTTCCCCCGCCCCCCACCACCCTTGTTGGCTTGTCGCCGTGCTGTTGTTCCTTGCCAGGGGCTCCTTATCGTTTCCCCTACTGTCGCTGTTCCAGCCGGCATTCCACGACAAACTTGTCTGCCTCGGCAGGGGCCGTAAAGACGTATTCCTTGCCTTGGTATGTGACCCAGAGCTTTGCTGGGTACAGCATGCCAGAGCGTACGCTGTTCTTGTATAGGGCTACTTTTGCCCGTTTCCTGGCCTGGTCAGCCCCAATATCCTGGTATATCCTTATTCTATGTCCTTCCCAGCTAATGTTCTTGGACTGCCAGTGCAGGATCCTTTCTCGGTCCTGATACCGGTGCAGTTTGGCTTTTACTGCCCTCGACTGTTCCCCAGCTTTGGGTTTCGGTCACAGCGACGGGTGTGCCCTGTCTATTTCTGGTGGGCTGGGGAAAGTTTCCCTTCCCACCAGGTTGCCCAGCATTTCAGCCACATAGACCATGGGTTCCCTGCCTTCAATCCCCTCTGGTAGGCCCACAATTCACAGGTTTTGTCTTCTTGAGCGGTTGTCCTGATCCTCTACTTTACCCTTCAGATTACCCTGCATCGCAACCAACCTCGCTACCTCTTTCTCCAGCGCCACGAACCGATCGCTCTGGTTGGCTGTGGCCTTTTCCATGCCCTTGATGGTCTCCCCTTGGGCTTCCATCTTCTCCACTCTGTTCAGGGCGAGCTGTATGTGGGCCAGGGTCTCGGCCTCCTCGGCCTTCACCACGGCCTCAATGTCCACTTTTATCTCCACCTTTATCTCCTATTGGTGCTCCCTCAGTGCCTCGGTGAAGGATGCCTTCGGGGAGCTTGTTCGTGTCTACCTTGATCCTTTTGCTTTGGCGGAACTTGCGCTCCGCCGCCTCGTGCGCTGGTTGGCTCATCCAAGTATGGTCGTTCCTGGCCCCTTCCACTCCTGGCCTCTGCTCGGCCCCTAATCTGGCTTTGTCCAGGCATTTTTTCTTATATTCCCCCTCTCTTTCTTCCTTCCTCTGACTTACTAAGGTTGCGGGAATGAGTTACTGCTTCTTTTTTTGCGCATTATCGTTGAAAAGTGGCTATTTTTCGGGTCCACGGGAGGAGAGCCACCAGACGTGCAACTGCTCAGCACATCGTCGTCACCAGAAGTTGTGGTGCACTATTGACTGAGTGCTGCTTTATCAGATGGGCAGTAGTGTTGGCAGCCGGTTTAGCTCAGTTGGCTGGGCAACACGTTTGAGATGCAGAGTGAGGCCAACAGCATGGGTTCAATTCCTGTACCAGCTGAGGTTATTCATGAAGACCCTGCCTTCTCAACCTTTCGCTCTCCTGAGATGTAGTGATCCTCAGGTTAAATCACCACTAGTCAGCTCTTCCCCTCAAAGGGGAAACCAACCTATGGTCATCTGTGACATTGATATTTTTACTGTAGATGTACCATATGTTTGGAGGGGAAGTACCGATGGAGTGTTACATTGTCCACAGATGTGGAGATGCAAGCGTTGGACTGGGGTGGGCACAGTAAGAAGTCTTACAACACCAGGTTAAAGTACAACAGGGTTGTTTCGAATCACTAGCTTTCAGAGCTATGTTAAGTAATGGGTTAATAGACATTCCAATTAGTTGTCTCATTTATCTTAAGTATCCAATGATTGACACTGATATGTAAAGGGGCTTCAGGTGGCCTTTGTGTCAGGTGATGTAAAGATAGAGGGCGGGATTCTCCCCTACCCGGCAGGGCAGGGGGTCCCGGCGAAATGGAGTGGCATGAACCACTCCGGCGTCGGGCCATGCCAAAGGTGCGTATTTCTCCGCACCTTTAGGGGCCAAGCCCTCACCTTGAGGGACTAGCCCCACGCCGGAGTGGTTGGCGCGCCACCAGCTGGCGGGAAAGGCCTTTGGCGCCACGCCAGTCGGGGCCGAAAGGTCTTCACCGGCCGGCGGAAGTCAGCGCATGTGCGGGAGCGTCAGCGGCTGCTGACGTCATCCCCGTGCATGCGCAGGGGGGGTGTCCCTTCTGCATCGGCCATGGTGAAAACTGTGGCCGAGGCGGAGGGAAAAGAGTGCCCCCACGGTGTGGTGTTGGGTGTTCTGACACACAGATGAGCCAACACAGTTGCATATGGTACAACGCTTCTTTATTTAAACTCACTATTCACAGTTTGGTCTTTGCACTCTGCACGTGGGGGGCTCCCTGCTTGTGGTGTTTCAACAGCTCTTTCTTGTTCCCTTCTCCCCAGACCTACTGACCACCAGGTGTCGTGCTCGTGCTTTTTATGTGGTTGGTGTTCTTGTCTGTGATTGGTTGTGGTGTTGTGTACTCTGATTTGCCTGTTAGTGTGTCCATCATGATGTGTGTGTTTGAATATCATGACATCCCCCCTTTTTACAAAGATATGTGCCTACGTGGTAATAAATATGATCGTGACGTGAGTGCATCTAAGAGTGTGTGTGTGTCGTGTGCAGCATGTGCCTATGACGGAACTATGTACATGGGGCGATGTCGGGTGCGTCACATGAATCAAGTTGTACCATAACATAACAGAAATGCGAACGAGAGAAGAAGAAAAAAAAAAACTTGAACAGTTGTCCAGTCAGACGACATCTGGAACGATAAACAACCAACAGGTTATCATGTAAAATTGTGCAAGTCGTAAAACATATGAACTGTATTATAAGTCCAGTCTAATGGGTTTGCGACGAATTCGGGTTGACCGTCAGGGTGGCACACCACTCATCGGCTGGATTGATGGCATTGACCTTGTTGACATCAATGACGGAGACTCGGAAGGCATCCTGGTCATCTGCATCACTTAACTGGAAGTCTTGATGCGTGGGCTGGACGGTCCTGACTCGTGTGCGAGGTTGTCGAGGATGCGCCGGATCCATGGGTTGAGCCGCACGACAGCGGGCTGCGTAGTGGCCCATCATGGCACATCTGTGGCACTGTCGGTTTTTTGCAGGACATTGCCCTTTTAAGTGTAGACCTCCACAATTGCTGCACGTCATGACGTCACGGCGTTCGTTGCGCCACTGCGCATGCGCAGTGCGATCTTGCGGTGGGCGCGCCTGCGCAGTGCGTCCCTCGTTGTGGCCGTTATTTTTGGCGCGCACCTGCGCGGGAGACCGCGAAAAGCGCGGGAAGCGGCCGCTGTCGTCCGGGCCGTGGGTCGGGAAGTAATCGACGGCCTGGATGCGTTCGACGTCGTGGGCGGCCTGGCTTGCCGATTCGACGGCTGGGGACCCCCTCCGTGCCAACTCGGACGCCTGAAATCGGGCAAAACGGCAGGTAGCATTTTCGTGGAGGACACAGGCTTCCACAGCAGACGCTAAGGTGAGGCTTTTCATTTTAAGAAGCTGCTGGCGTAGGCCACTAGAGGCAACGCCAAAAACAATCTGGTCCCTGATCATGGACTCTGTAGTGGTGCCGTAACCGCAGGACTGCGCTAGAATCCGGAGGTGCGTCAAAAAGGGTTGAAAAAGCTCCTCCTTACCTTGCAGGCGTTGCTGAAAGATGTATCTTTCAAAACTTTCATTTACTTCAACTTGAAAGTGCTGGTCCAGTTTGAGGATGACCGTGTCATATTTGGCCTGGTTTTCGCCTTCTTCGAACACCAGTGAGTTAAAAACATCGGTTGCGTGCGGGCCTGCGTAGAAGAGGAGCATTGCAATCTTCGAATCATCCGAGACATTCTGTTTTTCGGTGGCACGGATGTACAGGTCAAATCGCTGCCTGTAGAGCTTCCAGTTGGTGCCTAAGTTCCCCGTGACTTGCATCGGCTGCGGTTTGCCGGTGTGGTCCATGTCCAGAATGGCAGGTTAGTAGGCAGGTATCGATCCACTCCTGTACCATGTGGTGTTGGGTGTTCTGACACACAGATGAGCCAACACAGTTGCATATGGTACAACGCTTCTTTATTTAAACTCACTATTCACAGTTTGGTCTTTGCACTCTGCACGTGGGGGGCTCCCTGCTTGTGGTGTTTCAACAGCTCTTTCTTGTTCCCTTCTCCCCAGACCTACTGACCACCAGGTGTCGTGCTCGTGCTTTTTATGTGGTTGGTGTTCTTGTCTGTGATTGGTTGTGGTGTTGTGTACTCTGATTTGCCTGTTAGTGTGTCCATCATGATGTGTGTGTTTGAATATCATGACACACGGCACAGGCCCAATATGCACAGGCCCATTATGCGGATCGGTGGGCCCTGATCGCGGGCCAAGCCACCGTGGGGGCACGCCCCGGGTCCAGATCGCCTTGCACCCCCACCCCACCCCCCCCCCCCCCCCCCACCCCCAGGACCCCAGAGCCCACTCCTGCTGCCTTGTCCCACTGGTAAGATAGGTGGTTTAATCCACGCCGGCGGGACAGGCATTCCAGCAGCAGGACTTTGGCCCATCATGGGCCGGAGAATCAGCGGGGGCCCGCTGACCGGCGCAGTGCTATTCCCGCCCCCGCCAAATATCCGGTGCCAGGGAATTCGGCAACCAGCGGGGGCGGGTTTCACGCCAGCCCCCGGTGTTCACCGACCCAGCGGGGGGGTCGGAGAATCCCGCCCAGAGTTTTGTGCAGAGTCTGTGAAAATGAAATAAAGGTGGTTGTAAAAAGGAGCAGTACCTTTGACTCTTTATGCAACAGCAGCTAAACGTCTTACAAATGGTAGCAGAGGATGGTTGCTGTGCAAATTTGAAGGGTTGAAACATACAACTTTTCCAGACCAAACCAAAGAGTGAGTGAGAAGAAAAAAAAAAGAAGATATATGGCTGAAGCTAGGATAAAGATGGCCGGATATGATTACCGCCCCTTATTTTCTGAAAGGGGATCATATGACCAATGGAGAAGTGCAGTAGTTATGTGGACTAAGGTAACTGCCTTGGGAAAGAGAATACAAGGTATGGCATTGGCTCGTTCTCAACCTTATGACAGTAAAATCCGAAACAAAGTGTTTTCTGAGCTGGAATTGGAAGATTTAGACTCAGAAGAAGGTCTGGAGACTCTATTACGTTATATAGATAAGATTTATAAAAAGGATGACTTGTTAAGTGCATATGAAGCATGGTCGGATTTTGATAGGTTCCAGAAAATAGAGGATTTCTCCATGGAAACTATATAATGGAATTTGGCAGACGATATAAAACGTTGCAGAAACACAACCTGGAATTTCCACAGTCTGTGTTGGCCTTTAAATTACTTGACTGTGCTAGAAAGAGCAACATGGATAGGCTCCTGGTTTTGACAGGAGTTCAGTTTGCAGATAAGGATACCTTATTCGATCAGATGACAGAAGTTTTAAAAAAGCTTCTGGGGAAACATTCGATTCCGATGGTTCTGATGACCCAAATAGGTCAGTATGCAATAAAGCAGAATATGGAAGATACACTCCTAACAGGATGGCAAAATCGCATGGCTATAAACAGGTTCCAAGACTATAGGAGATGGAATGAAATGAAAATTGCTTATTGTCACAAGTAGGCTTCAAATGAAGTTACTGTGAAAAGCCCCTCGTCGCCACATTCCGGCACCTGTTTGGGGAGGCTGGTACGGGAATTGAACTGTGCTGCTGGCCTGCCTTGGTCTGCTTTCAAAGCCAGCGATTTAGCCCACTGCTAAACCAGCCCCAGTACCTGGAAATTATGAAGACAGAAACCCAGTTAGAACCTACAATAGGAAGATGAACCCCAGAAATGCCTGGTGTATGCTAAATCAATGTTTTCAATGTGACTCTCAATACCATTATGCTTTCAAATGTCCAACACGTTATAATAGAGTGTTTGAAGTGACACATGACATGGAAGAGTCAGAAGAGGAAAAAGATACTGACCAGAAAGAAGGCATTGTCCTATTAACAAGCAGTTTTACGCTGGTAATGAGGGTGTTGGTTGCAGAATCCTTCCCCTGTGCTGTATTGGACAGTGGCTGCACATCTACTGTGTGTGGAATTGACTGGTTAAAATGTTACCTGGACTCCTTGAATGCTGAAAATCATAACAAGGTTAAGGAATTTGAGAAGTTCCACAAATTTCAGGTTTGGGGATGATAATACTCTAAAGTCGCTGAAAAGAGTGGTGATCCCTTGCAATATTGCCGGAGTGAATCATTTCATTAGCATGGATGTTGTATCAAGTGAGATATCTTTGCTTCTGAGCAGACCGTCAATGAAGAAAGCACACATGAAACTGGATATGGAACAGGATAAGACAACAGTTTTTGGAAAGACGGTGGATTTACAATTTACACAGTCGGGACACTATTGTATTCCATTACTGACAAATAATATTTCAAGTACAGTTGTTAAGGATGTGTTAATGGCAGTTGAAAATGGAACTTTAGCTGATAAAACCTTGTTGTATTAAAACTGCATAGGCAATTTGCGCATCCGTCTCCTCGGAGGCTGAAAGTTTTATTAAAGGATGCAGGGGTAAGGGATGAAGACTACACTAAACTTATAGAACAGGTTAGTGATCGCTGTGAAGTTTGTAGGAAGTAGAGAAGGACACCAGCACGACCGATAGTAACCCTACCTTTGGCCAGAGATTTTAACAACATTGTGGCCATGGACCTTAAGGTCTGGGATAAAGCCAATAATATATTTATTTTGCATTTTGTAGATTTAGCAACCAGATTTAGTCAATCAACGATTTTACGAAGTAAAGAAAAGAGAGTCATTCTGGATCAAATCGTGGAAAAATGGATAGGGACAGGAATGGGCCCACCGGCAAAATTCCTTATGGACAATGGGGGAGAATTTGCTAATGATGAGTTTAGGGATATGTGTGAAAACGTGAATATCACTGTTATGAATACGGCTGCGGAAAGCCCATTTAGTAATGGTGTGTGTGAAAGAAACTATGCGGTAATAGATGACATGCTCCGGAAAGTTTTGGCAGATAGACCAAACTGCAAGCTAAATTCAGCTTTAGCATGGGCGGTACATGCAAAGGATTCATTGCAGATGGTTGGGGGTCTATGGTCCCTATCAATTAATGTTTGGTAGAAATTCTAAAATTCCGTCCATTTTAGATGACCAGCCTCCAGCTTGGGAGGGGACTACAATTAGCCCTGCCTTTGCTGAGCATTTAAATGCATTACAAAGCAGTAGAAAAGCTTTTTTGGAAGCCGAAGTCGCTGAAAGAATTCGCAGAGCTTTAAGACATAATGTACGCCCATCAAATACCATTTTTCAGCAAGGAGACATAGTATACTATAAGAGAGGCAATTTTAATGAATGGAAAGGCTCAGGGAAGATCATAGGCATAGATGGCAAAACAATTATTTTGCAACATGGCAATCAAACTGTTAGGGTAAATTCATCAAGGATAATGGGTACAGATTACAAATTTTCAAATTTAGACAGAGCAGACAGATATGATGAGGAACCAAAGTCATCTGGTACGCATGTGTTACAGAACTATGAGGACCAGTTAACTGATATACACAGGGTTTCTGTAGAGGAACACAACACTTGTTTTTAAAAAATTTTTACAGCACCCAACTCATTTTTCCAATTAAGTGGCAATTTAGCGTGGCCAATCCACCTAGCTTGCACATTTTTGGGTGCTGTGAGGGCGAAACTCACGCAAACACGGAGAGAATGTGCAAACTCCACATGGACAGTGACCCAGAGCCGGGATCGAACCTGGGACCTCGGCGCCGTGAGGCTGCAGTGCTAACCCACTGCGCCACCATGCTGCCCTGGAACACAACACTTCTGGTGAATCTTTCCGAATGGACAGCTGCCAAAAGTTGGTACAAAAGTGACATACTTGCCTGAAGAGTCTAGTCAATGGAAGGATGGAACTGGTATTAGTAGAGCAGGGAAGGCCACTGGAAAGTCTAAACATTGGTTGAATGGACAGCATTCAGGGGAAGGAGTCAAGACAATGGATTGGGGACACAAAGTTTAAAAATGGAGGGCACAGAAACGCAGTGCACGTTCAGATAGTACATCGGATAGTGAACAGGTCCGTAGGAAAAGGTTGAGAACTATTGAAAGGACGTCCCACAGCAGAAGGGAAAGATCAAGCAGTGGCAGTACAGAACAAGATACTAGGCGGGAGAGGGGACGTAGTTTATCAAGGTCTCGGAACATGAGTAAGACTACGAATACTATTAGGAGTAGAAGCCCACATATTTGGTGGCTGCCAATAAATTAGATGAAAAAATTATCAAAGGTGCCAAACAGCAAGAACTGCATAGTTGGAGTGAATTTGGGGAATACACGGAAGTACCAGATAGGGGACAAAGAGCTCTATCCCACAGATGGATTTGCACAGAAAAGGTTCTTCTGGATGGAACTTATAAGGCAAAGGCCAGGCTTGTGGCAAGGGGATTTGAAGAAAACTTAGAAGATCAGGATTTAAGGGTGGATTAACCTACGGCAGGAATGGTTATTTTAAAGATCTTCTTGGCTCTATTAGCCACAAAGGCATGGGAATGCAAATCTATAGATTTAAAAGCTGCCTTTTTGCAGGGGCATCAGCTCCAGAGAGACATTTTTCTCGGTCCTCTTAAAGAGGCAGCTGACACAGAAGGGGTACTCTGGAAGTTGAACAAATGTGTATATGAATTAAATGATGCATCTAGAGTCTGGTATTTTTCGGTAAGGTCAGTTTTGTTAAAGTTAGACTGTTGCAAGTTGAAAGCAGATCCGGCAATGTTTTACTGGCACTATAAAGGAAATCTTTCTGGCATCTTTATGATGCATGTCGATGATTTTTTGTGGGGTGGAACTAGTGATTTCGAAGCTATTGTAATCTCTGGTTTGAGGAAAGAATTCAGGGTTGGAAGTCAGGCTTCCGGTGCATTTAAATATATTGGACTGGAAATCGGACAGACTTAAGTGAGGGGCAACTTTACGTCAACAATCTTATTTGGAAAGCATCAGCCCAATAGCAATTAGTCGTGGCCGGGTTTCACAAAAAGACGCAATGGTTTCAAAGATGGAAAAAGAGCAAATGCGAAGCCTAAGTGGGCAACTGAATTGGTTAGGTAGACAGACTAGACCAGACATGAGTTTTGATGTCTTAGAGTTGAGTACAAAAATGAATGATCCCAAAGTGGAAGACATAATAAGAGCAAATAAAACATTGGCCAAACTAAAAATGCAGAGTGTGTTTTGAGGTTCCCAGTTTGAGGTGACCATAGGCATTTGAAACTCATAGTTTATCGTGATGCGTCCTCTGCAAATATATGTGATGGGGTTTCAAGTGCAGGAGGTTTTATAATTTTCCTTTTGGGGAACAATGGTAAATGTTGCCCTCTTGTGTGGGAAACAAAGAAAATAAGGAGAGTGGTCAAAAGCACTTTGGCTGCTGAGACATTAAGCCTTGTAGAGGTGGTGGATATGGCCTTTCATATATCTCAGATATTGACAGAAATTTTGGGATTAGGGGATTTGGGTAATATACCTATTGAATGTCACATTGACAATAAATCCCTGTGGGAAAATGTGCACTCTACAAAAAGTGTCAATGAAAAAAGGTTAAGGATAGATATCGCAAGTTTGAAGCAGATGTTGGACAGAGGGGAAATAGCAAAAATTAAATGGGTCGACAGTAGCTTTCAACTGTTAGACCGTTTACAAAAAGAGGGGCTAGTTCACGGAAACATTTGGATATTGTTAATGAAGGGCGCCTGTTTCTGTGACTTTATTTTTTCTTCCAAAAAAAAAGCAAAAAAAGAAGGGGGGAAATTGAGTGTGTGTTTTTGAGTTTCTTGTAATTTTGTTTTCACCTAATAATTTTTTTTTCTCCAAGGAAGGGGATACTGTTAAGAAATGGATTGATAGACATTCCAATTAATTGTCTCATTTATGTTAATTGACACTGATATGTAAAGGGGCTTCAGGTGGCCTATGTGTCAGATGATGTAAAGATAGAGTTTAGTGCAGAGTCTGTGAAAGTGAAATAATGGTGGTTGTAAAAAGGAGCAGTACCTTTAATTCTTTATACAATAGCAGCTAAATGTCTAACATGCTGGTGATTTGAAACAAACCTGTTGGACTTTAACCTGGTGTTGTAAGACTTCTTACATTGTCCACAGATGCTGCACCAACGACTCTACTTTCTCAAAAGACTAAGGAAATTTGGCATGTCAGCTACAACTCTCACCAACTTTTACAGATGCACCATTGAAGGCATTCTTTCTGGTTGTATCACAGCTTGTTATGGTTCCTGCTCTGCCCAAGACCACACAAAACTACAAAAGGTCGTGAATGTAGCCCAGTCCATCATGCAAACCAGCCTCCCAACCATTGACTCTGTCTATAATTCCCGCTGCCTCGGAAAGGCAACCAGCATAATTAAGGACCCCACGCACCCCGGACATACTCTCTTCCACCTTCTTCCGTCAGGAAAAAGATACAAAAGTTTGAGGTCACGTACCAACCGACTCAAGAACAACTTCTTTCCTGCTGCCATCAGACTTTTGAATGGACCTACTTCGTATTAAGTTGATCTTTTCTCTACACCCTAGTTATGACTGCAACATTACATTCTGTAGTCGCTCCTTCCTTCCCTATGTACAGTATGCGTTGTCTGTATAGCATGCAAGAAACAATACTTTTCACTGTATATTAATACATGTGACAATAATAAATCAAGTCAAAATCTTTTTATTTCAGATTTCTACCATTCACAGTATGTTGCTTTTATTGACAGTAATTAAATTATTGCAAAGGCATTAGGGACATCCTGAGGATAGAGGGGGAAATCTGTGGCTAGAGCCAGAGACATGAATACTTCATATATGTCTTCACCCAAGAGAATGAGGAGGCAGGTATGGAACTCGGGGAGAGAGACTGTGAGGTTATAAGAGCAAAATGTCATGGGGAATGACAAAGTGTTGGACGTGCTGGCAGGCTTAAAAGTGGACAAATCTCCAGGTCCGGATGAATTGTGCCCGAGGATGCTGTGGGAGGCGAGGAAGGAGTTAGCAGGGGCTCTGTCCCAAATTTTTAATTCCTCTCTGGCCTCAGGGGAGGTGCCAGAGGACTGGAGAACAGCGAATGTGGTCCCACTATTGACAAAAGTTTGTAGAGATAAGCCAGGGAACTACAGACCAGTAAGTCTCACGTCAGTGGTAGGGAAAATTTTGGAGAAAATTCCAAAGGAGAAAATCTATCTCTACTTGGAGAAGCAAGGTTTGATCAGGAATAGTCAGCATGGCTTTGCCAGAGGGAGGTCATGCCAAACAAATTTGATTACATTTTTTGAGCATGTGACCAGGTGTGTAGATAAGGGTAGTTCTGTTGATGTAGCTCACATGGATTTCAGCAAAGCCTTTAACAAGGTCCTACATGGGAGACTTATAAAGAAGACAAATGCACATGGGATACAGGGTAACTTGATAAGGTGGATTCAAAAATTGGCTTAGCTGTAGGAGATAGAGGCTGCTTTAGTGACTGGAAGTCAGTGTCCAGTGGCGTACCACAGGGATCTGTACTGGGTCCCTTATTACTTGTCATTTATATAAATGGACGACTATGGGCAGGATCAGTGTGTTTTCAGATGACACAAAGATTGGCCGGGTGGTTAACAGTGAGGTTGAGTGTCTTGGGTTACAAGAAGATATAAACGGGATGCTGAAATGGGCAGAAAAGTGGTAGATGAAATTGAATCCTGAACAGTGTGAGGTGATACAATCTGGAAGGAGTAATGTGCAAGGAAGTATTCAATGAATGGCCTGACATTGGGAAGTTCCGAGGAACAAAGGGACCTTGACATGTTTGTCCATAAATCTCTGAAGGCAGAAGGGCAGGTTAATAAGGTGGTGAAAAAGGCATATGGGACACTTGCCTTTATCAATTGAGGCATAGATTACAAAAGCAGGGAGTTCATGATGGAGCTGTATAGAACTTTAATGAGGCCACAGCTGGAGTACTGTGTGCAATTCTGGTCACCACATTATAGGAAGGATGTTATGCACTGAGGGGGTCCTGAGGCAATTCACCAGGATGTTGCCTGGGATGGAACAGTTAAGTTATGAAGAGAGGTTGGATAGGCTTGGGTTGTTTTCGTTGGAGCATGGAAGGCTGAGGGGCGACTTGACCTAGGTGTACAGGTTTATGAGGGGCATGGACAGGTTCGATAGGAATCAGCTGTTCCCCTTAGTTGAAGGGTCAATTATGAGAGGACACAAGTACAAGGTGAGAGGCTGAAGGTTTAGGAGGGATTCGAGGCAAAAACCTTTTACGCAGAGGGTGATGATGGTCTGGAATGGACTGCCTGGGAGAGTGGTAGAGATGGGTTGCCTCACATCCTTTAAAAAGTACCCGGATCAGCACTTGGCACATCATAACATTCAAGGCTCTGGGCCAAGTGCTAGCAAATTGGATTAGGTAGGCAGGTCAGGTGTCTTTCATGCGTAGATGCAGACTCTATGGGCCGGAGGGTCTCTTCTGTGCTGTATTATTCTGTGATTTTGTGATATGTCTGATGTGTTGGGTGTTCTGGATCACAAACAGGTCACCAACACTGGAAGTGGTGCAACTCCATTTTATTATAAGGTTAACTATATTAACATACTTGAACTGTGGGTAAATGCAATACCAGCTTTAACTGTTGACTCTTGCCTCGTCCTAACCAGGTGATGCACTCAGCACATGGTGAATGTCTGTGTTGCAGGCTGTGAGCTCTGTGCTCCGAGCTGGCTGCTACTAGAATGAGCGGGAACTCTCCTGTCCCCTGTCTTTATAGTGCGTGTGCTCTCACTGGTGATTGGCTGCGGTGTTGTGTATGCTGATTGGTCCCACTGCTGTCCATCAGTGTGTGTGTGTGTGTGTCTGCACCATAATATACTGGTGTATATTATGACCTCCCCCCTTTTATATAAAGAACATGTGCCTGCGTGACAATAAATATCATGTAGTGAATATACCTGACTATGTGTGTGTGTGTTGTTTACATGACTATGTACATGAGGCTAATCTATTTACACAGGAAGGTGCCTGGTGCAGAGAAATAGGGTGTCACACCAACAACGAAATGAACATTATATACAAACTACTGGAACGATGAAACAGGATAACAGAACAGATCAAAGAGTCCAACATTGTAAAACTCATAAGTCATGTCTCTGAGGTGGGCGACGAATTCTGGTTGACCGTCAGGGTGGCACACCACTCGTCGTCTGGATCAGTGCTGTGCACCAACAGCGGCTGGTGGTTTTGATTTGGGGACAGCGTGTTCTTTGCTTTAACAGCGACTCGAAAAGGCTCCCTCGGGTCCTCGGTGTCACTGATCGGCGGGAAGTCGGAATCGGACTCAGTGAACGTGGGTTGAATTGCCCGAACGTTCCTGCGAGGTTGGCTGAAGCAATGCGAATTGCAGGTTGAGCTGCGCGACAGCAGGCAGCATAGTGGCCAAGTCTGCCACATCGTAGGCATTGTCACGATTTTGCAGGACATTGCCGCTTTAAATGGGCGGAGCCACAGTTGCCGCACGTGCCGTGACATCAGTACGCTCGCTGCGGCACCGCGCATGCGCGGTGCGCGCCTGCACATCACGTTCCTCCACGTCACCGTCCCCTCGTTTGGCGCGTACAAGCGCGGGAGGCCGCGAAAAGCACACAAAATGGCCGCCCTCATCCAGGCTGCAACCTTGGAGGTGTTCAATTGTTTGGGCCTGTTCCGCCTCCTGGGAACCTTGCCGCGCCGTTTCAGCCGCCTGTATGTGGGAGGCATTTTCATGCAGGACACAGGTCTCGATGGCAGTCGCTAGAGTGAGTTGCTTAATTTTGAGGAGCTGCTGCGCAGCGGGTCCAACAGAACACCAAACATGATCTGGTTGCGTATCATGGAGTAGGAGGTGGGCCCGTAGCCGCAGGACTGCGCAAGGATGCGGAGGTGTGTTAAAAAGGATTGAAATGGCTCATCCTTTACCCTGCAAGCGCTGCTGGAACAGGTATCTTTCGAAGCTTTCATTGACCTTTATGCTGAAGTGGGTATCGAATTTGAGGAGAACCGTCTTGTACTTTGTCTTGTCCTCGTCGTCTGCGAATGTGAGGGAGTTGAAGATGTGGATGGCCTGTTGCCCAGCCGTGGAGAGGAGCAGGGCAATCTTCCTGGTGTCCGAGGCGTTCTCCCTGTCCGTGGCTTCGAGGAAGAGCTGCAAGTGCTGTTTAAAAATCTTCCAATTGACCCTGAGATTGCCGGCGATGCGGAACGGCGGCGGTGGGTTGATGTTCTCCATACTTCAGGATGCCTGAATGCTGATTAGTTGCAGGTGGGTCTCAGAAGTGCTAGTATGCAACCACTCCTTGTACCATGATGTGTTGGGTGTTCTGGATCACAAACAGGTCACCAACACTGGAAGTGGTGCAACTCTATTTTATTATAAGGTTAACTATATTAACATACTTGAACTGTGGGTGAATGCAATACCAGCTTTAACTGTTGACCCTTGCCTAGTCCTAACCAGGTGATGCACTCAGCACATGGTGAATGTCTGTGTTGCAGGCTGTGAGCTCTGTGCTCCGAGCTGGCTGCTACTAGAATGAGCGGGAACTCTCCTGTCCCCTGTCTTTATTGTGCGTGTGCTCTCACTGGTGATTGGCTGCGGTGTTGTGTATGCCGATTGGTCCCACTGAATGTCCATCAGTGTGTGTGTGTGTGTGTGTGTGTCTACACCATAATATACTGGTGTATATTATGACAATGTCCAGGCTCCATTGATGTTAACATTCTTTATCTCTGATAGGGATTGCATAATCAAGTCAAACCTTAATGCATTTAGCAGATTAGGTGGTGTTCGGCTTTAAGGAGCACAGTTTTAATTGATAAATAAACAATAGGAAATGATTAAAAACAATTAGAGGCCAGGATTATCTCTCACTAAATGATTTCAAGCTGCCGATGCATTAATCCTCTGATTTGGAATGCATATATTCATGCAATTGATTCAGCAGCTCTGACCCCAGTAGCAATATCGATGTTTGCCCAGATTCTGTGTGAGCATGGCTTTATTTCTGGAGTTTTTCCAACACCCAGAGAAAATGGAAACAAACTAACTTTCAAATCATCAGGTCGATGATCTTTTCTTACTTTCAAAGTTTTTGTTTAAAATCAAGGCGTTGCCAAGCCAACTTTTAAATCTTTTTCGACAAACATAATGGAATGTATGGCCATATTGAGAGCAATGGCCTGAGGGGTCAATATGAACTTTGATGATTACATAGGCATCTTGTTGCAGGAAAATTGATCTTAGTATTGTGAGATAATGGAAATTCTAACATGTCTACATGGACAGCAATTTGTATTTATATGGTACTTTTAGTAAAGCAAAGTGTCCCAACACACAGGGTATTATCAAATTGATACTGAGCCACATGGAACAATATCAGGACAGATCGCCAAAAGCTAGGCCAAAGATGTTTTTAAAATTTGTCCTTGGGATGTGGGTGCCACTGACTAGGCCATTGCCCTTGAGAAGGTGGTGGGGACCCACTTTCACGAACTGCTACAGTCCATGTGGCGTAGGTACACGCTCTGTGCTGTAAGGGAGGGTGTTCCAGGACATTGACTCAGTGACGGTGAAGAAACGACAATATAATCAGGATGGTGCCTGGATTGAAGGTGAATGGTCTTCCCTCGCATCTGTCGCATTTATGCTGCTAGGTGGTAGAGGTTGGGTGCTGTCAAAGGAGCCTTGGTGAGTTGCCACAGTACATCATGTAGGTGGTTCACATTGATGCCACTGTGCATTGGTAGTGGAGGGAATGAATGTTGAAGGTGGTAAAAGGTGTGTCGATCAAGCTTGCTGTTTGATACTGGATGGTGTAGAGCTTCTTGAGTGTCATTGTGGTTGGACTCATCGAGGTAAGTGGAGAGTATTCCATCACACTCCTGTCTTGTGCCTTGTAGATGGTGGACAGGCTTTTGGGGAGTCAGGAGGTGAGTTACTCTCCTCAGAATCCCCTGCCTCTGACCTGCTCTTCCTGTTCAGTTTTTGATCAATGCTAATTCCCAGGTTGCTGATAGGGATGATTAGATTCTTTCTTGTTGGAGATAGTTATTGGCTGGCAATGCGATCGTTACTTGCCACTTATCTGCCCAAGCCTCAATATTGCCGAGGTGTTGCTGCATATTGACATGTACTGCTTCAGTGATCAGCTTTTGCGGTATAAATGCCACTTGATAGCATTGTTGATTATACCTACCATCACCTTGCTGATGATTCAAGGTAGACTGATTTTTATAGGCAGGAAAGTTCCCACATTGTTGAGTCGATTTCAGTGTTGTAACTGTACTGGAACAACTGGCTATGTATTCATGAGTGTGTTCAAACAGGTGAGAAAGAATTAAAGAGGCAGAGAGGTTTAGAGTTAATATCGGAGCTTTCAGCTGTGAAGTCTCACCTACCAAGAATAGAGTGAGGGAAATTGAGGATCTCCAAGGTCAGAATTGAAGGAAAGCAGAAAATTTGGAGGGTTGTGCAGCTGAAGGAGGTTGTAAGGATAGGTGTAGAATCCGAAGGATGAAAAACACTCATTGGATGCATGGTAGGATACAAAGAAAGATACAAAGATACATGGATTCATTGAAGATAGGAGCAGGAGGAGGCCTTTTGCCCTTCGAGCCTGCTCCGCCATTCATCACGATCATGACTGATGATCCAACTCAATAGCCTAATCCTGCTTTCTCCCCATAGCCTTTGATCCCATTCTCCCCAAGTGCTATATCCAGCCGCCTCTTGAATATATTCAAAGTTTTAGCATCAACTACTTCCTTTGGTAATGAGTTCCACAGGCTCACCACTCTTTGTGTGAAGAAATATCTCCTTATCTCTGTCCAAAACGGTTTACCCTGAATCGTCAGGCTGTGACCCCTGGTTCTGGGCACACCCATCATTGGTAACATCTTCCCTGCATCTACCCTGTCTAGCCCTGTTAGAATTTTATAAGTCTCCATGAGATCCCCCCTCATTCTTCTGAACTCCAGCGAGAACAATCCCAACCTAGTCAATCTCTCCTCATATGACAGTCCCGCCATCCCTGGAATCAGTCTGGTAAACCTTTGCTGCACTCCCTCGAGAGCAAGAACATCCTTCCTCAGAGAAGGAGACCAAAACTGCACATAATACTCCAAATGTGGCTTCACCAAGGCCATGTATAATTGCAGCAACACATCCCTGCTTCTATACTCAAAACCTCTTGCAATGAAGGCCAACATACCATTAGCCTTCTTTACCGCCTACTGCACCTGCATGCTTACCTTCAGCGAATGGTGCACAAGGACACCCAGGTCCCACTGCATACTCCCCTCTCTGAATTTACAACCATTCAGGTAGTAATCTGTCTTCCTGTTTTTGCTTCCAAAGTGAATAACCTCACACTTATCCAAATTATACTGCATCGGCCATTGATTTGCCCACTCGCCCAAACTGTCCAGATCTTGCTGTAGGATCCCTGCATCCTCGTCACAATTCACCCTCCCACCTAATTTGGTATCATCTGCAAACTTTGAGATGTTTTATTTTGTTCCCTCATCCAAATCATTAATATATATTGTGAATAGCTGGGATCCAGCACCGATCCCTGTGGTACCCCACTGGTTGCTGCCTGCCAATTTGAAAAGGACCCATTAATCCCTACTCTTTGTTTCCTCTCTGCCAACCAGTTTTCTATCCACCTCAATACATTTCTCCTAATCCCATGCGCTTTAATTTTGCACAATAATCTCTGTTCGGGACTTTGTCAAATGCCTTCTGAAAGTCCAAATATACCACATCGACTGGCTCCTCCTTGTCGACTGTACTGGTTACCTCTTCAAAGAATTCCAACAGATTTGTCAAGCATGATTTCCCCTTCAGAAATTCATGCTGTCTCTGATTGATCCTGCCACTGCTTTCTAAATGTTCCGCTATAAAGTCCTAGATAATGGATTCAAGCATTTTCCCCACTACCGATGTTAGGCTTACTAGTCTAAAATTCTGTTTCTCTCTACCTCCCTTTTTGAATATCGGAGTGACGTGAGCTACCCTCCAATCTGCAAGGACAGTTCCAGAGTCTATAGAATCCCGGAGATGACCACCAATGCATCCACTATTTCCAGAGCCACCTCCTTAAGCACTCTGGGATGTAGATTCTCAGGCCCTGGGGATTTATCCGCCTTCAATCCCATCAGTTCTCCCAGCACCATTTCTTTACTAATGTTGATCTCGCTCAGCTCTTCCCTCTCACTAAACCTTTCATTCTCCAACATTTCTGGGATCTGATTTATGTCCTCATTTGTGAAGACAGAACCAAAGTACATATTCAATTGCTCAGCCATTTCTTTGTCCCTTATTAGGCATTCCCCTGTTTCTGTCTGTAGTGGGCCTACATTTCTCTTTACCAATCTCTTTCTCTTCACATATCTGTATCAATTCTTAGTGTCGGTCTTCATGTTCCCTGCAAGCTTCCTTTCGTACTGTACTTTCCCCTTCTTAATCAATCCCTTTGTCCTTCTTTGCTGAATTCTAAACTGCTCCCAATCCTCAGACCTATTATTTTTCTTGGCCAATCTGTATGCTTCTTCCTTGTATTGGATACTATTTCTAATTTCCTTTGTAAGCCATGGATTGGCCCTCTTACCCCCTTTGCTTTTGTGCCAGACAGGAATGAACAGTTGCTGTAGTTCCTCCTTGAATGCTTGCCATTGTCTATCCACTGTCATCCCTTTAAGTAACTCTCCCCAATTGATCAAGGCCAACTCACGCCACATATCTTCATAGTTCCCTTTATTAAGATTCAGCACTCTCGTCTCCAAATAGGGCAGCACAGTAGCATTGTGGATAGCACAATTGCTTCACAGCTCCAGGGTCCCAGATTTGATTCCGGCTTGGGTCACTGTCTGTGCGGAGTCTGCACATCCTCCCCGTGTGTGCGTGGGTTTCCTCCGGGTGCTCCGGTTTCCTCCCACAGTCCAAAGATGTGCAGGTTAGGTGGATTGGCCATGATAAATTGCCCTTAGTGTCCAAAATTGCCCTTAGTGTTGGATGGGGTTACTGGGTTGTGGGGATAGGGTGGAGGTATTGACCTTGGGTGGGGTGCTCTTTCCAAGAGCCGGTGCAGATCACAATGGGCCGAATGGCCTCCTTCTGCAGTGTAAATTCTATTCTAAATTCTAGTCTATTCAAATCAACTCCACCTTTGACGAATGTGATATAAAATAGTTACTTTAGAGATACTAGTTAATGTAATGTAGAAATAAGCCACTTTGATTCTGGCAGTTAGGGACAAAGGGGTTTGAGACCGCATGGAAAAAGCAGGAAGAGGTGTGTCTATGAGAGTGATGCTGCATTGATAGGGGCCAGAGAAAGGGATTGGAAGTGAGCCAATCAGAATAGATCGAACAGGTCAGGAGGGACATAGGCTGACCTATGTCCGTCGAGTATGTGAAACTTGATACCATTTGAATTGATTTGCAGAGATCCCTTTGTTTCTTTGTTCATTCGCTTTCTGGGATATAGGAAACTGGATGTCTCTTATATTTCTATGAAATGAATCAAGCTTGCAAGCTAAATAAATAACTTCTTTTTACGTGCGAATCCATCTCAACTTTTATTGAGGCCAGACTGACAGAGAAAGAAATTTGGGGATCCACATTTGGTGCCGAAAACCGGGATTTCTCTGGGCGATCCTGATCCAACTGCGAAATCAGAATTAGACTGATTATGAACAGGAGGGTGGGGAACAAAGGGCCCTCAATGTAGAACTGGAAAACGACCGCTCATTGATTGTTCCCCTCTTCTTATCGTCTGATTAGTGTGGTCACTCGCGGTTGGCACAGAAAGACCGCCTCGACGAAATCACAGGTCAGTCTGGGGATTAGCACTTTAATTGATGGGATTTCATATTGTTGTTTCGGCTTGGGTTAGGGTTTTGGGCTGATGGGACTTTAGTAATGAAGGTTCAGTCTATTATAAGGGTTCAGAGGCTGATGTGACTTCATTAATGAAGGTTCAGTCTATTATATGGGTTCAGAGGCTGATGTGACTTCATTAATGAAGGTTCAGTCTATTATATGGGTTCAGAGGCTGATGTGACTTCATTAATGAAGGTTCAGTCTATTATAAGGGTTCAGAGGCTGATGTGACTTCATTAATGAAGGTTCAGTCTATTATATGGGTTCAGGGGCTGATGGGACTTCAATAGATGGAGGTTCAGTCCAGTATAACTGTTTTTAAATCCGAAGATGGTTCAACTCTATGTGTGAGTGTTTTAAATATATAGTTGATTAAGCTAAAATTGTCTCCTTGGACTGTAAAGTTCCGAGGTCTAGTTGAGATTGTGAGGAATGCTGCATATTGGTTGAAGCAGAAGTCTCTCAAAGGGTTAACAGCAGCAGGCGGAGTTGAAAACAGACAGTGCTTCTCACTCAGGCTTTGAGATAACAGCAGCAGCCGTAGTGTAATCGGATACCTTTCCTTTGAGTCAGTGAACACCAGCAAAGTTACGTTTTGAATTAATTAAAGGAAACCAGTGGGTTTCTCCACCTCTTTGATAAAAGTTATTATTTTCGAAAGCAATTGATTGAAATTGCCAGAATCTTAAGTTTTACTTACTTGAAATAAGGTTTATCTCATTTTATCTGGAGATTAATAGAAACTTAAAGAAGATCATGGACACCATTTTAAAAAGTGTCAATCTGGAGATGATAGTTGATTTTGCTAATACTTATGTGTATGTAAAAGAAAAAAAAAAACTTGTTAAAAGAAAAATTAAGATAAAGAAATAATTAAGTTGTAAATGTTATACAAGTTTGTGTTAAGCAAATTGTAAATTTAGTTCTGAGTTGAGATCAGAGCTAAGCTTGCAAGTTGCAGTAATTCAATTTGAATTTTCAAACATTTTTAAGTTTAAAAAAAAAAGAGAGCAAATAGAGAAAAGAAGGACACAGATCTTGAATGCGTTGAATAGCACATTTCAAAGGCCCATAAATCTTTCTGTTATCTTAGACCTAAAACCTAGGAAGATTGAAGAGCCAGAGGAATGTCTGGAGCGTTTTAATGAAATCCACCGGGGGCAGTCAGGCGATTTGCTGTATCAAAATGGTCAGAATTCCCCTCAATACTGTGCTATGTTAATGCATTGCCTACCACCTTCTGTGGTTACTGCTGTGAAATGTAATAACATGAATTGGACAGAGAACGACCCTTCCCAGATGGCAAGGGCAGTCAGATTTTACTGGAAGGAGGGTGTAGGCCAAGAAGGAGGCTCAGTTACAAAGGTCAAGACTGAGTATGTAATGAAAAAGGATGATCTGCGACCCCAACAAGCGGCAGAAATGGTAGTTTACCAGCAGGAGCCCCAATATAGTGACTTTGGGTGGGTGGATCAGCGAAGAGGAGGATGAGACAACAGTGCTATATTTCTATCACCCCCCAGTGGTGGACTTTAGACGTTGAACAGTCACTGCATCACGTTACCCTGGCCTATGACAGAACTGGACGAAACAGGGAGTTGGAGGACAAATGCCGGCCATTACTTGAGACCGAATGGCCAGTCAAGGTTACAGCCACAGTCACGGGAAAAGAAGGTACAGCCGATTTTGTTACAATATCACCACATTTATGGCCACAGTCAGCTTCGGTAAGCCCTCATATTACACGTCAGGTCCATGACCAGTACCATGCCAGGGATATGGGGCGAATGGTCAGCATCTTACCGCAGCTCGTCAGAATAGGTATGAGATATACCTTTTGAACAATCCACGCCTGACATTTAAATACTGTACCACTATCAATCCAGCCTGTTTTCTTAGTGGTCCCCCTGTCCATGAAGACGCACCTGGCCACGACTGTTTAGCCTTGATTCAGGAAACTACCACAATAAGGGGCGATTTGAGTGACATTTCGTCAGAACAACCTGACATGATTATGTGTGGTCAAATATCCCACCGGGGTTTAGTTAATGACCTACTGCAGGCCCTCCTTATGCCCGCGCAGATTTCCGTTATTAAATGCGCTGCCCACACGAATGGTACAACCCCAGTTGACGTTGGTAATGAACGAGCAGATCGTGCAGCGCGAACAGCCGCACAAATTCAGCAAGTGATGGTGCCTAAGATGTTAAGTCAGACTAAACGATCTACTATAAGTATGTCTGCCTCTGACAAGCCAATGCCAACCATCCAAGATGTCATAAGGTTACAGGAGGACGCTCCTGCGAGTGATAAACAAATGTGGAAACGGTTAGGTTGTACATATGATTCTGTTTCCTCTTTATGGACCACGCCTGCACATCAGACTTGTATGTCTGATGTGCTGGCTTTATGGGTCATTGAATGTGTACACTTTGCAACTCATTGTGGGGCTCGAGGGACTAGTGATTTGTTGCTGGACACTTGGTGGCACCCTAAAATGCAGGGGTTGGCCCAAAGTATCAGTAATCGGTGTTTGATTTGTCAGCAATATAACACCGGAAAAGGTATCCCTTGTGGGAAGGGGCAAACCCCGTTGCCCAGTGGTCCCTTTGAGACGCTCCAAATGGATTACATTGAGTTGGAAAGGTGTCAATGTTACAAATATGTTTTGGTCATTGTGGATGTGTTCAGCAGATGGGTCGAGGCGTATCCGACTATCTATAGTAAAGCTGCTACTGTGGTTAAAGTCTTGATGAGGGAAATCATTCCCCGGTATTGTATACCAGCTCAGTTAAGTTCTGATAATGGGCCTCATTTTATTGGACAAATTAACAAGGAGTTTTGCTCCCAGTTGGGCATACGCCAGCAGTTACACTGTGCTTACAGACCGCAGGCGGCCGGGTTGGTTGAGAGACACAATCAGACCCTCAAAACTAAATTGGCTAAATTAAGAGCAGACACGGGACTGACATGGCTTAAGTTGCTCCCCGTTGCCCTCTTCCAGCTGCGGGTTACACCTGCGGGACCAGCCCGGCTCTCTCCCGCCGAGATTCTTTATGGCAGGCCTCTTAGAACTCCTTGGAGCCTGCAGGTTCCCAGACGGGTTCAGTTTCATCAGATGACTGAAGAAATGACCGCCTATGTTCTAGCCCTTACGCAAGTGCTCAAGGAACTTCATGGCCAAGTCCGCGCGGCTCACCAGCCATTGCCCCAGTACCTAGCTCACTTTCAGTCCAGCCCGGTAGTTATGTCATGGTCAAAAATTGGACTAGGAAGGGGTCGGAGCCGCGATGGGACGGGCCCTTCCAAGTTCTCCTTACCACCCCCACAGCAGTTAAAGTGGAGGGGCGAAGTGCTTGGTTCCACCTACATCACTGTAAATTGAGTCCATCTCCACTACTGTAAAAGGTCGGATACTAACCTGCCTCCCTTCTCCAGTGCTATTTTACAGGTGTGGAGCATGATGGAGTGGCTACGCATCGTCTGTCTGATATTTGGCCTCACTTCGCTTGGTGTGTTATTGGCGATGGACATGGAAAAGGGGAATATTATGTATCTGTGTAGCCCCAACCAATCTACAAGGATACATCACCTATGCAAAGGTGATGTTCTTCGCTGCCCCCATATACGAGGACATGGTATCGACTCATGGAAGGTCATCAAAGTTAAGGAGAATGCAGGAGTCATGAAGCAGCTGCACCGGTCCCGGCGATGGGAAGGGAACATTATATGGACATTGCCTTGTTTTTGGAATACATGTAAATTTGATTTTGGATGTGTTAAGAGTGGTACAATAAAGGTAAAATCAGGCTGTCAGAAGAGTGTAGGAAGAGACCGTGAGAAAGAGAAAGGGACTAGAGAGAGGACGGGGCGTATGAGAAGGGAAGTACAGCTAGAACGTAGGTTACCGGGAGATACACTTAAGTTAGTTAAAGGCCAAACTGAGGAAAACCCGGGTAGTAAACCTTGGGAGCCCTCGGGGCAATAACCAAGGAGTTGTCTCAGCTACGGTTGTTTGCAATGCAGAACCGGTATGCTCTTGACTATCTTCTGGCCCGTGAGGGTGGGGTATGCGCCATAGTACAGGGCAAGTGTATCATGGGTGTTCAGGACTTGACCGCTAACATTACTAAATTTATGGATCGCATACGGGATCACTTGGACGGGATGCAGGATCCTGACTCTTGGGGTAACTGGGGATTTGGAGGATGGAAGGACTGGTTGATAAATATGGCCATGTATCTAGTGGTAGCTATCGGCTGCATCTTTGTGGGCCTGGCCATCCTTAAATGTGTGATGGGTAGAATGCGGGGTGCACTAGATCAGGTCACCGCCCCAATCACCGGAAAAAAAAATTTAACTGTTAAAATCCATGAGGGTGAGGCAGATGAAGGGGGGCTAAGACAGGAATTGGAAATGCAGCGACAGATCTTTTTAGATGAGGAACCGTAGCTATGGATTGGATAGTTCGGTTATCATGGAATGATAAAAGGAGGGAATGACGAATGTGATATAAAATAGTTACTTTAGAGATACTAGTTAATGTAATGTAGAAATAAGCCACTTTGATTCTGGCAGTTAGGGACAAAGGGGTTTGAGACCCCATGGAAAAAGCAGGAAGAGGTGTGTCTATGAGAGTGATGCTGCATTGATAGGGGCCAGAGAAAGGGATTGGAAGTGAGCCAATCAGAATAGATCGAACAGGTCAGGAGGGACATAGGCTGACCTATGTCCGTCGAGTATGTGAAACTTGATACCATTTGAATTGATTTGCAGAGATCCCTTTGTTTCTTTGTTCATTCGCTTTCTGGGATATAGGAAACTGGATGTCTCTTATATTTCTATGAAATGAATCAAGCTTGCAAGCTAAATAAATAACTTCTTTTTACGTGCGAATCCATCTCAACTTTTATTGAGGCCAGACTGACAGAGAAAGAAATTTGGAGATCCACACCTTGATGAAAAATGCTATCATGTTATGATCGCTCATCCCCAAAGGGTCTTGTACAACCAGACTGGGAATGATTCCCTTCTCTTTACACTGTACCCAGTCTAAGATGGCTTGCTCTCTAGTTGGTTCCTCCACATATTGGTCAAGAAAACCATCCCGTATACACTCCAGGAATTCCTCCTCAATGGCATTGTGACTAATTTGATTTTCCCAATCTGTGTGAAGATTAAAATCACCCATGATCACCGTTATTCCCTTATTACATGCTTCTCTAATTGCTTGTTTAATGCCATTCCCAACCTCACCACCGCAGTTTGGGGATCTATCTATGACACCCACTAATGTTTTTTGTCCCTTGGCATTTCTCAACTCTCCCCATACAGATTCCACATTGTCAGAGCTAATATCCTTTCTCACTATTGTGTTAATTTCCTCTTTAACCGGCAGTGCCATGCCACTACCTTTTCTTTTATGCCTGTCCCTCCTAAATATTGAATACCCTGGGACATTCAGTTCCCATCCCTGGTCACCCTGCAGCCATGTCACCGTAATCCCAATTATATCATACCCATTCATATCAATCTGCACGATTAGTTCATCCACTTTATTGCAAATGCTCCGTGCATTAAGGCACAGAGCTTTTAAGTTTGTCTTTTTCACAATGCTTGTCTTGCTCGTAATATTTTTCTCTACTGCCCTGTTTGAATTTTGTCTTTGGTTTCTCCACCTATCACTTTTCTTATTCACTTTTCTACCTTTTGCTTTTGTCCTTGCTCCCTCTTTCTCTGACTCTTTACGTAGGTTCCCATTCCCCTGGCACATTAGTTTCAACCCTCCCCAGCCACTCTAGCAAATAGCCCCCCTAGGACATCAGTTCCAGTCCTGCCCAGGTGTAACCCATCCACTTTGTACAGGTCCCACCTCCCCCAGAACCGGTCCCAATGCCCAGGAATCTGAAACCCTCCCCCTGACACCATCTCTTCAGCCATGTATTCATCCTATATATCCTGTCATTTCTACTCTGACTAGCACATGGCACCGGTAGTAATCCTGAGTTCACTACCTTTGAGGTCCGATTTCTTAACTTCCTTCCTAGCTCCCTGTATTCTGCTTTCAGGACCTCATCCCTTTTTTTACCTATGTCGTTTGTACCGCTGTGTACCACAACCACTGGCTGTTCACCCTCTCGCTCCAGAATGTCCTGTACCCTCTCCGAAAAATCCTTGACCCCAGCACCAGGGAGGCAATATACCATCCTGGAGTCTCGTTTGCGGCCACAGAAACGCCTGTCTATTCCCCTTATAATTGATACCCCTATAACTATTGCACTGTCACACTTATTACTCCTCCACTCTGCAGCAGAACCAACCGTGGTGCCACGAGTTTGGCTGTTGCTGTTTTCCCCTGAGAGGCCATTCCCCTCAACTGTATCCAAAATGGTATATCTGTTCTGCAGGGGAATGGCCACAGGAGAATTATTAAGATACACAACTAAACTCCCACATCCCGAAGGGTCACCCTCCCCGACCTGCAACCTGCCTGGGGTTTTTATATTATGGAGCCTTCCCTGTTGAGGGGAAACCCCGCCTCCAATTACCGAGGGAGTTCACACTTGTTATGCGTACAAGGGAATTGGATGGTGCATACTCCCTTACTTCCCAGGGGGTCATAACAAGAGGGAAGGGTGAGGACATGGAGCAATTTGTAAACGGAATGAGAGTTTTAAAATCAAGGCATTGCTAGACTAGGAGCCAATGTATGGGGAGAAATTTTAGTTTCCTCTGCCCCTGCTGGTTGTAATTCATTCAAACCATTAAGCTTCTCTCACATTATTTACTTCCTGTCAAATTCAAAGGACGAGATCTACCAGCCATGTTATGCCCAAAAGGCAGCATGGCATGGTGCAATGCGGCCGGTGGATGCTGGAAGGTCCCTCTTCCAGGATCTACCCAGCTTGCCACACCTCGCAAGATCTAACGTGATCACACAAGACGTCGCAATGTGACTCTCGCCCATTGTGGGTGGGTCACCTTTTGGCAAATCTGCATACTAGAGTAAAACAGCTAGTCTCACTCTAATATGCACTCCTACAATCTACCCAAGGCGATGGGACATAACCCTTTGCCTTGGAGATCTCAGTGGAGCGCTGTTCAATGCTGGTCCCCACAAACAGTGACCAGACGTATTGGCACTTGTGTGGGTCTCCCAGAGGATCGGAGACCCCCAGGTGCTTGCCCTCTGGCAGGGTGATACCTTGGAACTGCTGGTGCTACCTGGGTACCCTGAACAGCCAGCTTGGCACCCTGGCAGTGCAATGGGGATCAGGCCAGGGGTACGGGTGGGACTGAGGATCCCAAATAGGTTAGTTGGGATTTTCTGGGGGGCTGGGGGTGACATCTGGGGGTTGAGAGATCAGCGAGCGGAGTTCCTCAGTGCAGAAAAGGGGACTAAGCGTGGTCCTGTTAAAGAATTTGCTGCTGAGGACCCATATCTACCTGAATGGGAACAGAGTCCCGTGCTAGTTATGGGACTCTATTCCCAATCCAGTAGATTGTGCCCCAAAATCTTCTTGAAACCAATTAATGACTCGGGTATTATGTTTTAATCTGATGCATTGAAAATCTTAAGAAGGAGTCTGAAACAATTGGCAGTAGCAACACTGACCACACACATTTAGTAAGGATTTTTCTAAATTAATCTGTCATCTAATGTTTGAAAGTAATCGGTAGAATTTTAAGGATGGTTGGAGCTTGTCATCCCAGGAGTCAACGCCTTTTGCGCAACCACCGGCTCTTTACCTCCCACTACCATTTAACGCTCACTTGAACGTTGATTGGCAGCAGACCAAACTTTTGTCTGCCCTTGGCGTGACCAACCAGCCTGACAACAGCTCTCCAGTCCCTCCGGCCACAGCATTGCAGTGGCCAGAACAGGTACTGCAGCGTCGTGTCTGAGCGTAAATCCCATGTCTGCACTTTAGATAAGTACCAGACGTCCTGAGGGCGGACGATAGGGTGATGTCAATATCAGGGGGTAGGCCGAGTTTAGGGAAGGGAGGGGGGGGGGGCAGATGAAGGGAGGGCCAGAGCACATGGTTGATGAGGGGAAGGTGCCCAGATCTGAAGGGGCATTCAGATTGAGGTATCTCCTCCCCTTCCCACCTGAGATCGAGGGCGTAGACTTTCTATTTAGCACCCTGATCCAAGCACACACCAACCTAACAAATTACCTCAGGCGGCGAAAGGTCCATAAGTGGCCGTTAAGTGTCCTTAAAAGGTTGCAATCTGACCCGGGCCAGCGTTCTGAGGCAACAGTGCTCACCATTGTGCCACCAACGACATTGTACATTATTGGGCAAGTTCCTGAGAAGTGCTATCTAAATGCAAATTATTTTTTTCCTTTAACGTGTTGCACTTGTATCCACAAATGCAGGAAAATATTTCAGAACACTTCAACAAAAACGAAGCAAAGCATAGGGTATGTATCAAGTATAGAGGAGAGGTTTGAATGGGGAACTGACGCACAGTGCAAGAGCAGGGTTTCGGAGAGATTGTTGAAAACCGAGAGATAGGTGACAAGATGGAGAAAACTAAGTAGAGAATTCCAGATTGCAGGAGAGAATTGGCTAACTGGGCAGCTACCAGCACAAGAGTAGAAAACCAGAGGAAAAGTGGATGTATTCAATGTACTCTGCCTATTACCCAATCCATTGAAGGAATGGGATAAATGACTACGGCTTTCAAATGCCTTGTTGACTTCACATGGGGAGGTGATTACTGATTGTACAGAAAGCAAAAATGAATCCAACCCTCAGCTGCGGCAGACACGAGTACTGTGATTTACCAGTACCTAATGCAAAAATGAGGCACCACTGGTCATTACATTGGCATACACGAAAAACTTGTAATTGAATCACAGGAATTTCACTTCACAGCTTGGGGCTGGTAATTCTGCAATGGCCTGCACTCAAAACCAACAGCTGTGCTCGGAGTTTGTGGACTCGTAGCTGCCTGAAGGGGAAGCAAAAAACACTTCCCTCCTGAGCCACAACAAAAATCTGTAAAGTTTGAAAATGCATAATTGCGGCAACTGCTGAAGAACTGGTTTGAATTCAAGTTTCTTTGAATTTTAATTTCAGGTTTTAGGTACAAAGTTCTGACTGTGGCCAGGATTTTCCGACCCACCCATGGTGGGTGTAATGGCGGGCAGAAGGCTGTGGAAATTACAGCGGGAGCAAGGAAGCCAGCTTCCCATCGGCGTAAAGGCAGGTTGCGATCGTCCGCTCCCGCCCTCGATGGCGTTGCGACTTTCCCACAGTGCCAAATCAGGAAAACCATTTGATTGTATTATATTATGAACGCTCGTTATCAAGACAGTGTGCCAGAATCACTCCCTGCACAGTATCAAAGGTGTGGGGATGACGGCGTTGGACTGGGGTGAGCACAGTAAGAAGTCTTACAACACCAGGTTTGTTTCAAATCACTAGCTTTTGGAGCACTGCTCCTTCCTCTGGTGAATGAAGAGGCCAAAGGGATCAAAGGGTCACACCTGGATTGCTTTATCGACCCCAGTTTTCACATTTTGATTCAATGCTCTTAAGTTTCCGTTCCTCTTTGTTCTTTTTGGGAGCGGCCCCTTTTAATTTATCCCTCAGTTAATTTATGTTCTTCTATTTAGCTGATTGGGCCCTAAAATACAACAACATCAAAGGGTCACACCGGTGTCTAATTAGACCGTGTCTTTCATAACCACATATAAGCGAAGTGCACCTGCTGACCTGCTGTGCACTCATGGCTTCATTGTGCAGTACTCGCGGCAGCTCCAACTCCCAACAGCGTCGCAGGCAGCATCGCTTTGTAAAGGGGTTACAGAGGCAAGGCTCCATATACCAGAGCAGCGGTAAGGAGGAGGTGGACAGTAACGTGCTGCAGGGCTAGATCAGGGTAGAGGATAGCACTGGGGCAAGGGAAGGGCGGATATGACTGCCGCAAGGGAAGGGGCTGGAGGATCAGAGCTTGACTGGGGGAGGGAAGATGGGGAAAGGTTGCATTCAGACACATGACTGGGATGGGTGGTGGGGGAAGTGTCCTCCGGGCCACAATTGGAAGATAGTCTCTCACAGAAAGTTACAAATGAGTCAGAGCCAGAGTGGGAGGACTGCACAGTGAAGAAATGCTTCAGCTGACATTACTGATCTTCCAAACACAGCCCTTGTCCCAGTCCGGGGGAGGCATATCGGTCCACTGTTAGTCGTACCCATGTCTTCACCTGTCACATGGCAGTATGGGGGAAGTTGCTGGCATAGTGCTCATCCTCAGATAGTCACAGTCACAATCAGGCGAGACATCAGCAGCCTGTAAATGGGGAGCAGGTAGGGACAGGCTGGTGGTGGGGGGAGGGTGTGTGTGTGTAGAGATGGGGGGCTGTCCCTATGTGTGACAACACAGTAGGCCTCAAGATGGGGAGGGGTCTACATGGAGCACAGGCATATCCACCTCAAATGATGGCGGTGACGGCAGCGTGGGTGGGGACACAGGCTCTCAACCACAATTACAATGGGACCAAGGGGTGGACTAAGAGTAACAGGAGGGAGGAAAAACCTGTACATGATTCTGCTCCAGGACAAGGGGAGGGATTTTCATGGTTACACAAGTATGATCTAAGCACTGCCAAACCCATCTTATAGCAACAGGCCAGTTGGAAATAAAATCCGAGGACCACTACGTTGGAACCTCAAGCAATAGCGTAGCAGAAAATGAAGCTAACAAAAAATACTTCCAGGGAGGGCTGCTGTAGGTGTTTTTAGCTTCTGGGAGAAGTGAATCACAGCACTAGGTGGCCAATTACCACATGAGGAGGAATGCACAGTTGAGATATGTTAGAAGCATCTCAATAACTACAGGGGCAATCTGACCCCTTTGTGTCCAGGGATGTGAATGCTTAAGGGGTTGTTGGGAAAGGGTGGAGTGCTCTTTCAGAGGGTCAGTACTGATTCGATGGGCCAAATGGCCTCCTTCTGCACTGTAGGGATTCTATAGTATGATCCAAGCGCTGCCAAACCCATCTTATAGCAACAGGCCAGTTGGGGCGGGTGTGTGGAGTAGGAGGGGGGTGGGGGGTGGGGGTGGGGGGGCTGCTGGGGAAGCATACTGTGACACTAAGAGTCATCATTATGATTGCCAGGATTATATTGACTAATAGTTCCTAAACTGTAACCAAGCCCTTGAACACACAGTCACTCACGAGTCAGTGACAGAAAGACACCCTTTGTGGGCTGGAGTTCAGTCATATCTTTCTTTCCATATTCCTGCATAAAGGAAACCTTCAGTAAATTGGAGGGTGCTTTAATGTTGCCTGCAGAATCAAATGCAGTTAGGAGGAAAGGCCGATAAGAGCGCTGTGGTGGCAGCACGTTCGCCAAGGGGAGGAGCTTCACCCTGATAAGTTATGGCCAGCAGGTCCGTATCTGGGACCAGAGGATGAGGCTCACAAAAATGCACCTCTCAAGATTAAGGGTGTAAAGAAGTTGCATGTCATTTTTGAATAAATGAGAGACAGCCTCATCAACGACTCTGCAAGTCCATGGATCGGCTGCCAACATGTGCCACATCCCATGCCGCAGGGACTGGGAGGACATCCTTTTTGCCTGATGCACCACCACTCTCCACCTCTATGCGAGTGGCCCTTTCCATGGCTCTACTGAGGACCTTCTGCAGCATCTCTCAACCTCCCACCGACAAGTGCACACAGAAGGTGATGGATGCCCTTTTTGCCAAGGCCCATAATTACCTGGACTTTGTTGGAGATCAAACTAGCCAGGCCGCCAGAGCACTGGCCTTTGCTATTGTGTCTGTATTCTCATAGCCATAAATTGTATTTATGTAGATATAAGAGCTTCTTGGCGATAGGCAATGGAACACATCTGCAGGAAAGATTTCCACCTGCTGAATGCGCAGCTGGCCTGAGGCCACTAGGAACACATCATGCAAGTTTGTGCGAAATACCCGGGGAGTTGCCACAACTCCAACATTCTGATCAGATTGCAAATTCCAGACATCAACAAGGGACCACATAACATCCAGGGTTGACTCCTTGCAATAATGCACACTCTTCCACAAGAGCACTGGTACAGCAGACCATGACACCTTGAAGATGCAATTCTGATGCCACAACCGATCTGGCAGAGCTTTCCAGTACACTGCTCAAGAGTGTCCCACCGATCATTGTGGATTGCAATGCTCTGCACAACCTGGAGTTGCAAAGTGGCCAGATGCCAAGATGGAGGACCAGCATGTCTTTTCCAATGAGGAAGACATTGAGAGGGATGAGGGAAGCTAATAATCTGCATGGAGCACATGAGGCGGGGTTGATTGTTTTCCTGTGTGGCTCGAGGTGTGTGAGCTACCCCATTAACCACAGGGCTATTGCCATGTGTATATAAGGTCAGCCAGATAGTAACTTATCGACAGAGAGAGAAAGGACCCGGAGAAGTCTAACCGAGCCCCTTTGTAAATAATACATATTATAAATAAACGTCGTCTCCTGGATCCCATCCTCATCTGATTGCCTTCATCTTTATTAAACTGGCGATGAGAATGGGATCCAGAAGAAGACGTTTATTTATACAATGTACTATTTACAAATAGACTTCACCGGGTCCTCTCTCTCAGTCGGTTCCTATCTGGCTGACCTTATATACACATGGTAATATCGCTGTATAGCAGGGGAGCTCATACTCAAGGAAGCAGAGACTGCAGGGGAAGCCATAGCATGCGCCAAACAATTTAGTCATGCATGTGAGGCACCGATAGCTACGAGAGTCAGGGAGGATGATGATGAGTAGCAATACCGATCCTGATGGACTAGTGCCCTCTTTGATGGACCCACATAACCATTTGTGTGACTAGCTTTTTCAATCATCCTCTTCATTCTGAGATTGAGTATTTACATATTCTGCTCCTCATGTATTCATCCTTTGAAGGATGATGAAGTCTCGGGCATGTGTCCTTGCTGAGTTGAGGTACCAACTGCAGGAGGTCATTCCAACATCAAACTACAGAAGATGTTGCCTCTTCAAGCATCTCTCCACCATCACAGTCACCAAGGTAGCCTAAAAGAGACAGGGGTTGCACTGCAAACCTCAATGGAATAATGGTCAGACAAAGCACTGAAGGAAATCTATCTCCAGCAAGGGAAAACACCTTGGCCGAGATGCTTAGCAAGAATTGTGCTACACCGCCCCGACGCCGACTCGCCGATTCTCCGGCGCCGATTTTCGTGCGCCCGCAGGATCGTCGCTGTGCCGGTCGGGGGCCGTTGAAAGCAGCACCACCCCCCAAGCAATTCTCCGGGCCACGGCGGGCCGAGTGCCTGCCGAGTTCGGCTCAGTCCCGCCGGCGTGGGTTACGTACGGTCCCACCCGGTGGGACCTCGGAGTTCTGTCTGTGGGGGCCGTCCTGGTGGGGGGTGGGCGGGGGGGTTTTGACCCCAGGGGAGGCCTCCATGGTGGCCGGGCCCATGATCGGGGCCTACTGATCGGCGGGCGGGCTATTTCCGCGGGGGCCTATGTTCCTCCACGCCGGGCCCCTGTAGGGCTCCGCCATATTGCCGGGGGCCGGCACATAGATGGGAACCCACGCGCATGTGTGAGCTTACGCTGGCCTTGGCGCGCCGGCTTTTGGGCGCCGGAGCTGCGGAGGCCACGCTGGCGCCGTACTAGCCCCCTAGGAAAGGGTGGATAGCTGCCAGGTGAGGCCCGTTGACGCCGGAGTGGCTCGTGCCACTTTTCACGCTGGCGTCAGAACTTGGCCGCAGGATTGGAGTATCCCGGCCCTTGTGTGTCATTTTGATGGAGATACTCCAAGACTAGACTTGGACCAAGGCAGGTGAGGACATTCAACACTTATTCAAAGCACTCATTCCTCAGCATTATCTTAATTCCAACTTTTGTGGACCCTGCCCCTGCACTCTCCATTCGGGGTGTGGGGCTCCATTTAGCCTGAACTTAGTGTTGGCTTCAATGTGCTGGCATGCTGACACCATTACCTCAGACTGAACATGGATGGACTCCTCCATCGTACGCTACAATCAGTGGAATACAGCTGACAGCCCTGTCTGATATCCTTGTGTTTTGTTGCTGCTGCTCCAGCATCTGCGTTACGACCAAATCCACAAGCATCTGACTGGGCCTCAGCAGAATCCTGGCCTCCAGCAGTTCTCTTGAGTGTCGGTGATCTTGGGTTTCTTGGCCTCCATCTGCTGTGGAGCAGAATCTGTTCTGTGCTCATCAGATTGTGACACCGATCCTACTATACATCTAGAACCCATCACAGTGAGTATCTCAGTCCTGGTGGAGGATATGACTCTTACAAGAACCAAAAGGGACAGATTATTTAAGGGGTATTGTAACTAAAACGAATCAAAATCTCAAAGGAATCTTTTCAGATTAAAACAAAATGTTGGTCTGAGGGTCAATAATACACTCCAGCCTCCATTAGCATTCATGAAAGACCTGAAGCGTGTTGGTAGACACTGCATGCTCCCACCCCAAGGACACCTGTCCATGAACATAGTGGAGGGTGTGGGGGAGCGCTGTGTTGGGTCTTCCATAAGTTGGACCTCAAAATTATCATCCCGGAAGTGTTTTCAGTGCTGCAGATTGATGCACGATCAATTGCACAGAGACGAGAGTTGAATACAACTGAGGCTTTATTTCTCTAAGATGTGTGGCCTCCTACAGCAGCTGACGAAATGGCTGCTGTATAGGGAGCACACATATTTATACTCTGCCTACTGGGCGGAGCCAGCAGGCAGGGACTACCCCCGTACCTGTAGTATAGGGTCTTACTACACATCTTCTAATATGTACAACAGTGGTGATTACCACATTCACCCTCTTTTAAAATTGAGTCCGGTGGGGGTGGTGGAGAACTATATACAGAGCAAGTTTAATAAACAGAAGCGAAAAAAAAAAATTACTTTCTGAAGTCCAGTACAAGGTGGTTTGATAGTCCCGAACCAGTTATAGGTTTAGCCGGTCTGGGGCATTGATGTGTTGCTGGGAGCGACGCAGTGGCGGCGGCGATGCCGTGCTGGTCTGGTCCTCGGTGACTCCGGGAGCGTGCCAAAATCCTCTTCATCCTCAGGCGTGGGCAGGGGGAGGACGGATGGTCCTGGGGGGGTTGCTGCTGGGTGCGCTGGGGGAGGGGTGGGTGGAGCCGGGCAGGGCGTGTGTGTGTGTGTGACCTGCTGGTGTCAGGTCCCTGAGGGAGACAGTATCCTGGTGGCCGTCAGGGTACGCCACGTAGGCATACTGGGGGTTAGCGTGGAGTAACAGCACCCTTTCAGCCAATGGGTCCGCCTTGTGGAGTCGGACGTGCCTACGGAGGAGTATGGGTCCTGGAGCTGCGAGCCAAGTCAGGAACAACACCCCGGATGTGGACTTCCGGATGTGGAAGGCAAAGAGACGTTCATGGGGTGTGTTGTTAGTGGCGGTGCATAGGAGCGACCGAATGGAGTGCAGTGCGTCGGGGAGGACCTCCTGCCAGCGGGAAACCGGGAGATTTCTGGACCGTAGGGCCAGTTGGACAGCTCTCCAGACCGCCCCATTCTCCCGCTCCACCTGCCCGTTTCCCCGGGGGGTTATAGCTGGCCATCCTGCTGGAGGCAATACCCCTGTTCAGCAGGAACTGACGCAGCTCATCACTCATGAATGAGGATCCCCTGTCACTGTGGATGTAGGTGGGGAAACCCAACAGAGCGAAGGTTGTGTTGAGGGCATTGATTTATTTTTTTAAAATTTGTTTTTATTCAAAATTTTTCAATAATTTTTACAAACCACTACAAAAAGAAAAACAACGAAAGGAAAACATAGCAATAAAACAGAAAACAACTTAACCATTTAACAAAACAAGCTGGGGTATCTGCCCTTTACAAACAAAATCCATCCACCGCCCAAACCCCCCCCCCCCCCCCCCCCCCCGCCCCCCGGTTTGCTGCTGCTGCTGTCCTCCACCTAACGTTCCTCGAGAAAGTCAAGGAACGGTTGCCACTGCCTGGAGAACCCCTGCAAGGACCCTCGCCAGGCAAACTTTATCCTCTCCAACCTGAGAAACCCCGCCATGTCACTGACCCAAGCCTCTACGCTTGGGGGTTTCGGTTCCCTCCACATTAACAAGAGCCTTCTCCGGACTACCAAGGAGGCAAAGGCCAGAACTCCGGCCTCTTTCGACTCCTGCACTCCCAGATCGTCTGATACCCCAAATATCGCTATCCCCCTGCTCGGTTTTACCCGAGTATCCAAGACCTTGGACATAGCCTTTGCGAAGCCTTTCCAAAATCCTGTAAGTGCCGGGCATGCCCAGAACATATGGGCGTGGTTTGCTGGGCTCCCTGAGCACCTCACACACCTGTCCTCCACCCCAAAGAACTTACTCATTCTCGCCACTGTCATATGCGCCCGGTGCACCACCTTAAACTGAATCAGGCTCAGCCTGGCGCAAGATGAGGAGGAATTGACCCTGCCCAGGGTGTCAGCCCACAGGCCCTCATCCAGTTCCTCAACAGCTCCTCCTCCCACTTGCCCTTCAGCCCCTCCACAGAGGCCTCCTCCGCCTCCTGCAGCTCCTGATATATTTCCGATATCTTGCCATCCCCTACCCACACGCCCGTGAACAGCCTATCCTGTATCCTCCGGGCAGGCAGCAGCGGGAATTCCCCCACCTGCTTTTTCACGAATGCCCGAACCCGCATGTACCTAAAGATTTCCCCCGGGGGTAGCCCAAATTTCTCCTCCAGCGCCCTCAGACTAGCAAAAGTCCCATCAATGAACAAGTCCCCCATCCTTTTGATACCGGCCCTGTGCCAACTTAGAAACCCCCCGTCTATTCTACCCGGAACGAACCTGTGATTGTTCCGTATTGGGGCCCAGACTGAAGCCCTTGCCCCCCCCTGTGCCGTCTCCACTGCCCCCAGGTCCTCAATGTCACCGCCACCACCGGGCCCGTGGTATACCGCGTCGGCGGAAGCGGCAATGGTGCCGTTATCAGTGCCTCCAAGCTAGTATCTTTACACGACGCCACCCCCAACCGCCTCCACGCCACCCCCTCTCCCTCCATTACCCATTTCCGAATCATGGATATATTCGCTGCCCAGTAATAGCTGCAAAGGTTTGGCAGCACCCCCCCCCCCCCCCCCCCCCACCTGAATGCCCAAGTAGCGAAGCTCCTCTCCACCATCTTAAGCGGTAGCTCTCCCAGTCTCTTTTCCTGGCACCTCGCATGTATCACAAAAAGCTCGCTTTTTCCAACATTCAGCTTATACCCCGAAAAGTCTCCAAAATCCCTAAGAACCTGCATGACCTCCCCCATCCCCTCTACCGGATCCGTAATGTATAGGAGCAGGTCATCTGCATACAGTGAAACACAATGATCCTCCCCCACCCCCGAACCAACCCCCTCTAGTTTCTGGACTCGCTCAACGTCATGGCCAGCGGCTCGATCGCCAGGGCAAACAGCAGGGGAGACAGGGGGCACCCCTGCCTCGTCCCTCGATGTAACCTAAAGTACCCCGACCGCAGCCGGTTCGTCGACACACTCGCTACCGCGGCCTGATACAACAATTTGACCCACCCTATAAATTCCTCTCCAAACCCAAATCTGCCTAACACTTCCCACAGGTACTCCCACACCACCCGATCAAAGACTTCCTCTGCGTACATTGCTGGTACCACTTCTGCATCCCCCCCTTCCGAGGGCATCATGATCACAATCAGGAGCCTCCGCACATTCGTATTCAACCGCCTGCCCTTCACAAACCCCGTCTGATACTCATTGATCACTCCCGGGACACAGTCCTCAATCCTAGTGGCCAAAGTCTTGGCCAACAGCTTGGCATCCACATTAAGGAGCGAAATCGGCCTATAGAAGCCACATTGCAACGGGTCCTTATCTCGCTTGAGGATAAGCGAGAACAGAGCCTGCGACATCGTTGGGGGAAGGGTTCCCTTTTCCTTAGCCTCATTGAAAGTCCTCAACAACAGCGGACCCAGCAGCTCCGAGAATTTCCTATAATACTCTACGGGATACCCATCTGGTCCTGGGGCCTTGCCCGCCTGCATACCCCCTAACCCCATAACCAGTTCCTCCATCTCAATCGGGGCCCCCAATCCCTCTACTCTCCCCTCCTCCACCTGTGGAAACCTCAGTTGGTCCAGGAACTGCCTCATTCCCCCCCCCCCCCCCCACCCCCTCCCCCACCCCCCACCCCCGGGTTCTGACTCGTACAATTTGCCATAAAAGTCCTTGAAGATCTCGTTAATCCTTGCCGATCTCAGCACCATGTTACCCCCCCATCTCTAATCCCCCCAATCTCCCTGGCCGCCTCTCTCTTCCGCAGCTGATGCGCCAGCATCCTACTTGCCTTCTCCCCATACTCATACACTGCTCCCTGTACCTTCCTCAACTGAGCCTCAGCCTTCCCCGTGGTAAGCAAGTCAAACTCCGCCTGCAGGCTCCGGCGCTCCTTCAACAACCCGTCCTCGGGGGATTCCGCATACCTCCTGTCCACCCTCAGTATCTCCCCCACCAACCTCTCCCTCTCCATCCTATCCCTCTTCTCTCTGTGAACCCTGACTGAAATTAGCTCCCCTCTGACAACTGCCTTCAGTGCCTCCCAGACCACACTCAGCGAAACCTCCCCATTATCATTGGTCTCCACATAGCTTTGGATACACCTCCGAACCCACCCACAGACCTCCTCGTCCGCCAGTAGTCCCATGTACATTCTCCACAGAGGGCGTTGGCCTCTCTCCTCCCCCCAGCCCCACTCCACCCAGTGCGGGGAATGGTCCGAGATCGCAATGGCCAAATACCCCACCCCCTCCACTCTCGGGATTAGCGCCCTGCTTACCACGGAAAAATCAATCCGCGAGCACGCCTTGTGCACATGGGTGAAGAAGGAAAACTCCTTCGCCCTTGGCCTGGCAAATCTCCACGGATCCACTCCCCCCATCTGGTCCACGAACCCCCTCAGGACTTTGGCCGCTGCCGGCCTCTTACCCGATCTCAACCTAAACCGATCCAGTGCCGGGTCCAGGGCCGTGTTAAAGTCCCCCCCCCCCCATTACCAAACTGCGTGACTCCAGATCCGGAATCCTACTCAACATCCGCTTCATGAACCCTGCATCGTCCCAGTTCGGAGCATACACATTCACTAGCACCACCCGGGCCCCCTGCAACCTGCCACTCACCATAACATATCGACCCCCTTTATCCGCCACAATACCCGCCGCCTCAAATGCCACCCGCTTGTTCACCAAAATTCTGTTCTTCACATCCAGCCCCGAGTGGAAAACCTGCCCCCCCATCCTTTCCTCAGCCTGGTTTGATCCGCGATCCTCAGGTGCGTTTCTTGTAGCATGGCTACATCTGCCTTTAGCCCCTTTAAGTGCGAAAACACACGGGCCCTCTTGACCGGCCCATTCAGGCCTCTCAGCCTGGTCGGGGGGGCTACCCCCCCCAGTTAAGCATCCACTTAACCATCCTACCGCCCCCCCCATTGCACTCCCATACGTCAGCTGACTCATGCTGACCCCTGCCGCTCCCGCCTCTACCTCCAATCCCCCTGTGGGTTCCCCATCAGCGTACCCAGCATCGTGGTCACATACGCCCCAGCATCTGACCCTTCCACGCCTTCAGGGAGACCCAGAATCCGCAGGTTCTGCCATCTTGACCTATTCTCCAGGTCCTCCAGCTTCTCCTGCCATTTTTTGTGCAGTGCCTCGTGCGCCTCCACTCTAACCGCCAGGCTCAGAATCTCGCCCTCGTTATCAGAGGCCTTCTGCTGCACCTCCTTGATCACCGTCCCCTGCATCTTCTGGGTCACCACCAACCTTTCAATCGAAGCCTTCATAGGGGCCAGCATCTCCGCCTTTCACTCCACAAAGCAGTTTCTTAAAAACTCCTGATGCTCCCGTGACCACTGGGCCCACGCTGCCTGATCCCCGCCAGCCGCCATCTTGCTTTTTCGCGCCCGTTCTCCTCTCTTCTCTAAAGCCGCTTTTTTAACCGCCCCACTCCTGGTCCACTCCATACAGCGCTGGGGGACCCTCACTGTTTCCTTCCCACACCGGGAATGGTCGGCAAAGTGCCACTGGAGTTCCTTAAAAGGGCCCAAAAGTCCGTTATCGGCGGGAGCGGCCGACCGTGCGACCTACCTAGGCATAGCCACAACTGGAAGTACCTTGAGGGCTTTGATGACGGTGGCAGACGTCATATCGGGGCATGGGATGGCGAAGAGGAATCTGGAGTATTCATCGACCACACTGAGGAAATACGTGTTACGGTCGGTGGAGGGGATGGGCCCGTTGAAATCCACGCTGAGGCGTTCAAAGGGGCGGGAGGCCTTCAACAGGTGCGCGCGGTCTGGCTGATAGAAGTGCGGTTTACACTCCGCACAGACCTGGCAGTCCCTGATGATTGCCCTGACTTCCTCGACGGAGTAGGGCAGATTGCGGGCCTTTAAGAAATGGTACAACCGTGTGACTCCCGGGTGACAAAGGTTGTCGTGCAGGGTCCGGAGTCGGGCCACCTGTGCGCTGGCACATGTACCTCAGGATAGGGCATCTGGGGGCTTGTTGAGCTTGCCGGGGCGATACACAATCTCATAGTTGTAGGTGGAGAGCTCGATCCTCCACCTCAGGATTTTATCATTTTTAATCTTACCCCGCTGTGTGTTATTGAACATGAAGGCTACCGACTGTTGGTCAGTGAGGAGAGTGAATCTCCTGCCGGCCAGGTAATGCCTCCAATGCCGCACAGCTTCAACGCTGGCGTGGGCCTCTTTCTCGACGGAGGAGTGCCGAATTTCGGAGGAATGAAGGGTGCGGGAAAAGAATGCCACGGGCCTGCCTACCTGATTGAGCGTGGTGGCTAGGGCGATGTCTGATGCGTCGCTCTCCACTTGAAAGGGCAGCGTCTTGTCTACTGCGTGCATCGCGGCCTTGGCGATATCGGCTCTAACAGGTTGACTCTAACGGTTGACAGCATGTTGAGCCTCGGCCATCAGGGGGAAAAGGGTGGACTGGATGAGTGTGCGGGCCTTGTCCGCATAGTTTGGGACCCACTGGGCGTAGTATGAAAAGAACCCCAGGCAGCGGTTGAGGGCCTGGGGGCAGTGGGGAAGGGGGAGCTCCATGAGGGGGTGCATGCTGTTGGAATCAGGCCCCAGAACTCCGTTCTGGACCACATAACCGAGGATGGCTAAGCGGTTCGTGCTGAATACGCACTTCTTGTTATAGGTGAGGTTTAGGAGAGTGGCAGTGTGGAGAAATTTGGCAAGGTTGGCATTGTGGTCCTGCTGATCGTGGCTGCAGATGGTGACATTGTCTAGGTACGGGAACGTGGCCCGCAACCCGTACCGGTCGACCATTCGGTCCATCTCCCTTTGGAAGACCGAGACCCCATTGGTGACGCCGAAGGGAACCCTGAGAAAATGTTAGAGGCAGCCATCTGCCTGGAAGGCAGTGTATGGGCGGTCCGCCTCACGGATGGAGAGCTGGTGGCAGGAGGATTTGAGGTCTACAGTTGAGAAAATCCTGTACTGTGCAATCTGATTGACCATATCAGATATGCGTGGGAGGGGGTACGCGTCGAGCTGCATGTACCGATTGATGGTCTGGCTGTAGTCCACGACCATTCTGTGTCTCTCCCCAGTTTTCACTTGGGCTCTCCAGGGGCTGTTGCTGGCCTCGATGGTGCCTTCCCGAAGCAGCTGCTGGACCTCGGACCTGATGAAGGTCCTGTCCTGGGCGCTGTACCGTCTGCTCCTGGTGGCGACGGGTTTGCAATCTGGGGTTAGATTTGCGAATAGGGAAGGTGGGTCGACCTTTAGGATCGTGAGGCCGCAGACAGTAAGGGGTGGAAGGGGCCCGCCGAATTTCAAGGTTAGACTCTGGAGGTTACACTGGAAGTCCAGGCTGAGTAGCAGGGCAGCGAAGAGATTGGGGAAGACGTAGAGGCGGAAGCCGCTTAATTCTACGCACTGGACCTTGAGTGTGACTATACAGTACCCCCGGATCGCCACGGAGTGGGATCCGGAGGCCAGGGAGATTCTTTGATTGGCGGGGTGTACCACAAGGGAGCAGCGCTTTACCCTATCTAGATGGATGAAGCTTTCGGTGCTCCCGGCGTCCAGCAGGCAAGAGGTCTCGTGCCCATCGATCTTCATGCTTGTCGAGGCGGGACTGTAGATTGTGCGAGCGAGACTGGTCGAGATTGGAACAATGGTGGTGCCCATGTGCCGTGGGGAAGACAAGATGGCGGCGCCTGATGATCTTGGGATGACCACGGGCCGCACGTGGCGGGGGTTGAAAAAGATGGCGGTGCCCATGGGTCACACATGGTCCGAGAAGGGGAAGATGGCAGTGCCCACTGGCCGCGCGTGGTCTGAGGGGGAGAAGATGGCGGCTCCCACTTGTCGCGCGTGGTCTAAGGGGGAGAAGATGGCGGCGCCCGCTGGCCGCACGTGATCCGGGGAGGTGAAGATGGTGGCGCCCATTGTCCGTACGTGAGGGGGGTCGGGGCAATAGCGGCAACTGAGCGGGCCTGGCACACCGCAGCGAAGTGCCCCTTCTTGCCGCAGGCCTTGCAAAGGGCGGTGCGGGCCGGGCAGCGTTGGCGGGGGTGTTTCTGTTGCCCGCAGAAGTAACATCGGGGGCCCCCGGGGTTAGCTGGCTGGCGCATGGCACAGGCCTATTGACTGGGTGAGGTCCTCGGTGGGGCGATCGTCTGCGGAGTCCACGATGTGTAGGAGGGGTGGGCCGCGCGGCTGGGGGTGTAGGCCTGAATATCGCGCGAGGTGACCGTCATCATTAGCGCCAGTTATTTTGTTGCTGTGAGATCGAGCGTAGCCCCCTCTAAAAGTCGCTGGCGTATGAGGTCTGACCCTATCCCTGTAACAAAGGTGTCCCGCATGAGGAGGTTCGAATGTTCCGTGGCCGTGATGGCCTGACAGTCACAGTCTCTGACCAGAGGAATTAAAGCACGGCAGAAATCTTCTCCAGACTCACCAGGGAGTTGACTGCGAGTAGGGAGTACGTGTCTGGCGAAGAGCGTGTTCGTCTGCTGGGCGTAATTCTCTTTCAGTAGCGCCATGGCTTCGTCGTAATTCGGCGCGTCCTGGATAAGAGGAAAGACGTTGGAGCTCAGCCGCGAGTAGAGTATCTGGATCTTCTGAGCTTCCGGGATTGGGCCTGGTGCAGACGGGATGTAAGCTTCGAAACAAGCTAGCCAGTGTTGAAAGTTCTTTTTGGCGTCGCTTGATTGCGGATCCAGCTGCAGGCGATCCGGCTTGATGCGGAGATCCATCATCTGAAAATCTTAGAGTAATAAATTGATGCACGATCAATTGGACAGAGATGAGAGTTGAATACAACTGAGGCTTTATTACTCTAAGGTGTGTGGCCTCCTACAGCAGCCTAATATATACAACCGTGGTGATTACCACACAGATGAAGTGCTGGCTCCCGGGTGACCTTGGTTGTGGTGCCTGTGAAAGAGTTGAAAAAATTAGTGCACGGCAACAGACTCCAAGACATGACATTGCGCACTCAGTCTCACTGCTCGATGGTTCATACGAATGTGCGCCGCCGACATCAGCGTCAGTGCAGGCACGGTCCCAATCCTCTTTGGCCAGGTGTACCGCATGCTCCTCATACTGGCAGAGCTCTGGCATCACACCACAGGTCGAGAACCTCTCCCTCTTATTGTGCCTCCATGAAGACAGAAGGAGAGAGTGTGAGCAGGAAGCATGCCAAGGCAGCTGATAAGGATGTCTGCCTTCCCTGGGTGCTGAATGGAGCCATGTAAGAGATAAGGACGCGGGCTGCGCATAATGTTAGCCCCGATGGAAATGTCGGGGTGCGGGTGGGAGAGTGGGGGGTGTTGTCTCTTGTGCTGGTAGCGTGTGATATTCCTGCGGACTGCTATCATGTGAATTCTGAGAAGGTTGACTTACCCTGGCTGTGTGGTTGAGATCATTCATCCATTTGCAGCACTGTATCGCTGTTCTCCTGTGAGCTGAGCTGGCACTCACTGCCACAGACAGTTCCTCCAAAGTTGAGTTGGTCATCTTGTAGGACATCCGCCAGCCATCCCCAGGAAGAGAAGGTTATGGCCAGCCTCGACAACATCCAGAATCTGACCTAGCGAGGTGTAACAAAACCTTTGGGCTGTGTTCTTCCTGTTTTTGGGAGCCAAGTCTTGCCTGGAGCCATCCTGGGCTGCAGACGTTGAAGGATCTGTGTGCGGGTACACTTTAAATGCGTCGCCTGGAGCGAGAGTCCACTGAGGTCATGGGAGGGTTGATGAGTCACAGGCCACCCATTGGTTAAATGGCGTGTTTCCAGATTATAAATATTTAATGATGCAAGAAGTAGACAATCAGGTGTGAAAACGTGCTGATGCAGTCGACGGGAAAAAAGCCCATTTCCCCACCCATCACTGCAATTGGTCCATGGAGGGGAAATTGCAAATTCCTCCTGGCTTTTCCTTGAATTGGGTACACTAGAAAGACAACGGACACGATCTTCCGGCCACACTGCACCCGAAAAGCAGCGTGCCGCAACGCAGCCGGTAAATGACGGGAGACCACCCCACTCCCGGAATCTAGCCGGCTCGCCACACTTCGCAAGATCTAATATGGTCTCATGAGACATTGTGATGTGAAGCCCACCCATTGTGGGCGGGATCACTTTTTAGCAAACCTGCATATTAGAGCGTGACAGTTCGTCTCACTTTAATATGCAAATTCCTGAGGCACCTGAGGCTTTGGGATCTATCCCGTTCACCTTGGAGACCTGGATGAGCCCTGCTGCTGCTCAGGTGTCCCAGGTGGCGTGGTGCTGCCCTGCTCTGCCCGCTGCCCTGCATATGTGCCAGGGAGCCGGGGCAGAAGGGGGAGATTTCAAGGTGCTGTGGTATTCCGGCACCACACCTGCTGGAGGCACCAGCACGGGCCCCATCACCTTCTCCTCCCTCGGGGTGCCCAGTGCCCCCCCGGGCGACTCAATCAGACAGGGGTGCGAACGGAGCTAACACCTGAGGCTCCCCGCCACGTGGCGCTGCCAGTCCTCGAGGCCCGCTGCCATCTCGACCAGGATCTGCACGCTCATGACCATGGAACACAGTGAATGGATCACCTGCATTTGGGACAGCGCCACATCACTCTGTGACTGTGCCACCACCTTTAGGATCTGTGCCACATTTGCCAGTGACTATACTGATGTACCATCAATGACGACAGACGAGAGTCGGAAGAGTAAACTGTGGCTTTAATCAGCTAAAAGACACCTGCTGGCAGCCGGTCCCAGAATGAGGGCAGGGCTGGAGGTTAGCTACCTTTATACTTGAGCCCGAGGGGCAAAGCCAGCAGGGACAAACCCAGACACGTAACAAACAGTAAGAACAGTAAATATCATAAGTAAGAACAGTATGTACAATATAATACAGTGATTCACCACATATACCATCTCCCTATGGGACTGGGCCACCTCCCTCTGTGTCTATGCCACATGTGGTGGTATGTATTAGGGGTAATACGGTACACCGCGTGTCGACAGGCTATTGGTGGGGGGATGCCAGGTCCTGATAGGATCTGCCACCTACTGGACACCACCCAGAAATGCCGGTATAAGAACCCAGCTTTTCCCTCCATTTCCCTCAGCAGCTGCATTCTGTAACCACGCTGCTGGGGATAAAGTTCTGCATAATAAAACCTTCAATTGACATTACCTCAACCTGCCTCGCGTCATATTGACGGTGCTACACCACATCGGCCAGTGCCTGGGCCGATGTGACTGGGCCACGCTCAGGAGCGCCGCTGCAATGTCTAGGTGGCCCTGGCGCATGGCTGCCTGTCCTGGGCCTCAGCCACCACAGATGTTACCCGTGCGGTAGTACACTCTGGTTTTTCAGTTATTGTGTCTTATAGTTATGGCATCATGCCGACCCTGTTTGGCACGTTGGCCCAGTTGAAGCGATAATTTTGTGTTTTGTTCAAAGTTACGGCACAGTACCGACTCTGTAAACCCCTACCACCATGCAAACCACCATCCCGGAGGGGTTTTTTTCAACAAGGGGTGAATGTGGTGGTATGTATTAGGGGTAATACGGTACACCACGTGTCGACAGGCTATTGGTGGAGGGTTGCCAGGTCCTGATAGGATCTGCCACCTACTGGACACCACCCAGAAATGCCGGTATAAGAACCCGGCTTTTCCCTCCATTTCCCTCAGCAGCTGCATTTTGTAACCACGCTGCTGGGGATAAAGTTCTGCTTAATAAAGCCTTCAATTGACATTACCTCAACCTGCCTCGCGTCATATTGATGGTGCTACACCACATCGGCCAGTGCCTGGGCCGATGTGACTGGGCCACGCTCAGGAGCGCCACTGCAATGTCTAGGTGGCCCTGGCGCATGGCTGCCTGTCCTGGGCCTCAGCCACCACAGATGTTACCCGTGCGGTAGTACACTCTGGTTTTTCTTCAGATCAATTAATTCTTTCACCCTGTTACTCGTGCGGTGTTGGCCTGGGTGGCACGCATGGTTGGCACTACTTCCTGCTCCTGCACACGGGTGGACTTCTCCAACTGCAGCTGCAGGTGCTGGATGCTTGCCCACAACCCCTCATGTAGTCCTTGGCTCTCCAACTGCATCTCCACAATCGATGGGACTGTCCATTCCAGAAACCTGTCTGGATGGCAGCTCGTTCCTGGGGTTGGCCCGCCTTCGACCGCCCACCCCATCGGGAGTTCCTCCCTCCACCGTCTGTACTGGAGCATGTTTGTGGTGTGCACCAGAGGGTGTACCAGGAGCCTCTTCACTAAACTGCCAACTGAGGTGAGTGTCTCAGGGATGGTGGAGGGTGTGGGAGACAGCTGTGACGGGAAATCTGTCTCATCCCCAGACTCGAGTTCTGGGGTGTCCTGGGATTCGGTCAATGGCTCCCATCTGTGTTGGTATCGTCCTTTTGCTGGTCGGCACCTGGATGCTGGTTGTTGCTGTGCAAGGTAAGATGCATGATTAGATTGCGGGTTGGTGGGGGGGGGGGGGGGGGGGAAGAATGTGGGAGATGGGGCTGTGTTGAGGAGGGGAGTTGTTTCAGAGGGTGGAGTAGGGGTGGTGGGGATGTGAGGGTAGTGTGAGGGTGGTGCGGAGTGGGTGTGGAGGATGGGAACCGCAAATCTGCGAAGCCTCACTTCCTCGACCGATGCCGACCTCCACCCCGGCGACTGCCCTTCGAAAGAGCACCCTAGGCCCACGCCGCCACCCTATCCCCGTAACCCAGTAACCCCACATAACCTTTTTTTGGGGACACTAAGGGCAATTTATCATGGCCAATCCACCTAACCTGTCTTTGGACAGTGGGACGAAACCGGAGAACTCGGAGGAAATCCACGCAGACACGAGGAGAACGTGTAGGCTCCGCACAGGCAGTGATCCAAGCCAGGAACCGAACAAGGGAGCTGTGAAGCAACTGTGCAAACCACTGTGTTACCATGCACTGCTGGCTAGTCTGGCCTAGTCTGGACCGTGTTGCCCATGGCTCTGACCACCTCTGCCACCTGCATACAGGCCTGGCGAAGGGCAGCAGCTGGCAGCCTCCTTCCCGGCCTGGGGTACAAGGTCATCCGCCTCGCCTCCTTGGCATCTATCAGGGTCTCGAGCTGCTGATCTTCGTGCCACGTGCCGGATGACCTTCGCGACAAACCATTGTTGCTTACCTTTAATGCGACAGGTGAGCTTCTGCTGAGGACGCCAGCTGACGATTTAAGTTCTCGCTGCATCCTTTGAAAGAAATCAAGAGGGTTGTCCTCGAAGATGCTTAATCTTCAAATGCCTTTGAAGTTTGGGGGATTTTAAACTTTAATTTACCAGTATTTCCCTGCATACAAGGGCTTTTCATCCTGATTTGCAATGGCACAATTAACAAAGCCTCAAGGAATCACTTTTTTCCTGCATTGCTCCTGATTTCAGTTTCTTAATTGTTTATTCACCAGAGGTCCTGGAGCTCTGGATACAGCTCACACCAGCACTGCTTTGTCCTGCCGTGGACTCTCCAGCGAAGCTCTCTCCAGATTCAATTGTGAGATCCCGGCCTGTTTGTGTTTCTGGCCCTCTCCCCCTTTATTACAAAATGATCCATCTTCAGTACTTCACACAGTCCTGTCGCTTGCTTGGTGGCAGCTACAAAATGGAGGAATCTCGCCTCTTGTGATTTTGCGGGCAGAGCACGTGATGTCAGTGCATGACCTGCTCTGGCACTACCTCTGGCGGGAATACTCCATCGATTTGAAAATAATTTGGTCCTGGGGCAGAGCACTGACGTCAGGATGAGGCGGTCTGTCCCGCTGGGCTCTGAGCCAGTGCACTGCTAGTTCCGGCTGATTGGACACGTATGCATGGGACAGCTGACATTTTTAAAAGCCAGTCAAGCCGTTGGGCACTTCTTCCCACGGTCAGCACCAAACCCTCTGCAATTCTCCCGATGCCCGCCAAAGACCCACCTGCAGGTCACAACCCTGAGTTTGAAAATGACTGCATTAACATACTTTTTTGAAGGAAAGAAAGAAATTCCAAATAGTGCTGTAAAAATAACACAAAGGGAAAATTAAACCCCAAAGAATTGTTAATACAACAAATTAATGCTAATATTTTCCATCAGAAATATTCTTAACTTCAAACTAATGCCTCAAATAATTCTTTGCTTATCTGTGTTGTGTGTGGCCAAATGGAGTTAACTCACCGACCAGCCCCGATTTGATAAAATGGCGCAGCAGGTGGAAGAGGCTGAATGGGCTCCTTGTCTCCCCCTATGAGTGGATTTTTGTGGAAATGTTGGGGTTCTTAGCCACTGACAGGAGGGCCAGCGAGATCCCTGCGTCACTTTTCTTCAGGAAGAGCAGTCACATCTTGTTTCACTGCGGCACTTGACAAGTTAGAAATCCCAGGGTCAGAGGTCCCAGCCACAGAGATCTTACAGCCAATCAGAGGCCAGCAGCAACGGGGAGGCAGTGGTTGCTTCTGGTATGACACCCGTGTGAGGCCTCGCATCGTTGTTGGATCCCAAGCTACAGGTGAGAGATGGTGGCGCAGGGGAGGTAGTGATAGGGGTCAGCAGCAAGGGCGGGGTGTGGCTCCCAATGCTGTGTCACATGATCAGACGCTGAGTATCTTTGAATGAGGAACTTCCCCGCATGGCGACCACCACTGGGTGAATACTAGTGGCAGGAGTATGAGGCTCCTAAGTGGGGAGTAATTATAGGGGCCACAAGTATGCTTGATTAAATGCCCCCCCTACCAACACCAAACATGCCACAGGGCGGGGGTGTGGGCAGGGGGCTGGTCACAGGATTCCACTCTCTGTGTGTTCTTTAGCTATTAAGACAAAAGTCTAATGTGATGCACCATCTTCAAGAAATCTGTAATTGATCTGTTTGCCCACACAGTCATGAGATGTTTTGATAATTCCCTAGCAAAATGAGAAACCAGCTCAGTAATGACTTATCTGGATCATCTGAAGGAGGCAATGTTTCAGAATAGATGAATTACAATGAATCATAGGGAATGAAAGAGCATTACAAAAAGGCACTGTTCACCAAAGTTTCTCCTCCATGAAATCACAGCACAAAAACTCCTTTTGATTGAAATTGTATTTTATGACTGAGAAAATAATTCTTCACAGAAACTTTTTGTTTTCAGTTTGAACCGAAGATGATCACGTCCATCATCTGCGGTGTTTGGTATGTGCGTTGTCCATCAAGGGACAATCACCACAGTCGTTCGGGTGGGTAAGTAAAGGTAAGGTAAAGTCGCCATAGTCCCAGATGACCATAGGCTGCTTTCCCCTTTGAGGGGGGAGAGCTGACTGCTGGTGGTTTAACCTGAGCATCACCACACCTCAGGTGTGGGCCAAGGTTGAGAAGGCAGGCCTTATGTGGGTAAGTAGATGTCTGTTAAGGTCTGTATGCACCCGGAATGTTCTAATGTGAATAGGATAGGATGCTACAGACAGATGAAAATGACTGAGTTACTGGCTCAGGATATTCTCTCCTTGCGTTTTTCTCCCCGCCTCTGATGTACACTTGTTTTCGAGGCCTCCCCCTTTTTAAAAAGTTGGTTTCTTCAGGTGCGAACATGGTCCAGGACGTGGGGTTGACATCAAAACTCCTCCACTCCCCCTCCCCCGGAGGCTCCGGTTATCCGTAAAAGATTAATTTTACTAAGTGTGTTGATGCACGATCAATTACACTCAAGACAAAGTGATTTCATAACTGAAGGCTTTAATCGACTAGAACTTGTTCCCCAGCAGCTTCGGTACAGAAAGTGAAGGCTGCTGGGACGGCACCGGTTTTTATACTCCGCCTGTCAGGGCGGAGCTACGTATCAACAGCCAATGGTAAACTCCTAGGTTTAACTAATGGTCACCAGCCTCTTAGGTGCCGCAATACCTGATAATACCACATGTGTATCAGGCATTCTTGCTTTGTGACCAGCCCAACTCGGGTTGTGACTGTCTCCCTCTGCTATGGATGATTGTTCAGATGAGCACTTCAGTGATTGGTATTTCCATACTGTCAGCTTACAGCGCAGAATAAAACTATTCAGACCACAGTTTCTTTGCATGAACTAGCTAAGTAGCACCACTCCCCCCACTGCTTTCCCACAGCCCTGCAATTTTCTCTCTCGTTCGAGTATTTTCCAATTCTTTTTTGAAAGTTGCTGTTGAATCTGCTTCAAACAGTCTTTCAAGCAAAGCACTCCAGACCTCAAGAACTTGCCCCATAAAAAAATCTGGTTCTTTTACCAATTATCTTAAAATCTGCATCCTTCAGTTCCCTATCCTCCTACCAATTGAAACAATTTCTCCTGAGTGACGCTCTCAAAACCCTTCATTATTTTACACAGATCGACTGCGACGAGTACTGAGGACATCCAACAATTCAAATGCAGTCTCATCTGGAAATAGTGGATTCAAACAGTAGAGGCTTCAGGACAATTTTCCCAATTTACTGACTTTCATTGTATATCTGAATGATGTGCCTGAATGAAAATGGGGTTAGAAACTTGTGGATTGATTGTGTATCAAAACTTGCCTCAGGCAGTGGCGCAAATTGGGTGATCGTGGATCAACAGCCCATTCTATACAGTGCCAAATATTCAATCCCATTGACTGCAGTGGAATCGAATATCACTGCTTATAATGGGCAGCCAATCCAATAACACCCACTCAGCCCACCACTGTCCAAGAATTTCTACACAATTGCCTTTGACTTCCACTGTGGTACAGTGTTTGCAGCATAGGAGCCGGCCATTTGAACCAACAGGGACCATGCTGGTGTTTGTGTTTTACACCTGCCTCCCCTCCTGCCAGCCGTCTTCAACCTTCTTGAACATACCCCTTCTGTTATTCCTTTCTACTGATGTGTGTGTTTACCTAGCTTCCCCTTAAATGAACTGTGCTAATCGCCTTAACTACTTCCTGCAGTGATGAGTTCCACTTTCTAACCACTCTCGAGATAAAGAAGTTTCTGCTGAATTCACTAATGGATTTATTGATAACTATCTTTTATTTACAACCGCTAGTTTTGCTCCCATCGACAAGTGGAAACATTTTCCCTTTGTCTACTTGATCAAAAACTTTCATAATCCTTGTAGCACAAATCGATCACACAGCGGCGACCCCACGGGACTGGCACACCGCTGCGTAGTGCCCCTTTTTACCGCAGCTTTTGCAGGTGGCCGAGCGGGCCGGGCAGCGCTGGCGGGGGTGTTTTGGCTGCCCGCAAAAGTAGCAGCGGGGCTCCCCCGGGTGGTCTGGGATTCTGGCTGCGCACGCTTGCGGAGGGGTTGGGGTTGCCGAGGGGTCGGTCACGGCGGGGGTCCACGGAGCCCAAGGGGCTGCAGCGTGGTCGGGGGCATAGGCGCGGGCGTTTTGGGAGGCCACGTCGAGGGAGGCTGCAAGGGCCCGTACCTCTGTGAGTCCGAGAGAGTCTCGAAAAGTCTCTGGCGAATTTGCGATGATGCCAAACCTGCTACGTAAGCGTCTCTGATCAGGAGGTCCATATGTTCGTTCGCCGTAACCGCTGGGCAGTTGCAGTTTCGTCCCAGGATCGTTAGAGCTTTGAAGAAATCGTCTAGCGATTCCCTGGGGATTTGTCGTCCCGTCGCGAGCTGGTAGCGTGCGTAGACCTGGTTGACGGGCTTAATGTAGATCTCCTTCAGCAAGTTGAGCGCCGCTGGGAATTCTTCCGCGTCCTCGATGAGTGAGTAGATTTCGGGACTCACCCTGGAATGCAGGACCTGCATCTTCTGGTCTTCTGTTGGTCTGCCGGGGGCCGTTCGGAGGTATCCCTCAAAGCACGCCAGCCAGTGTTTAAACGCCGATGTTGCGTTAGCTGCGTGGGGGCTGATTCGCAGGCACTCCGGGGTGATCCGGAGCTCCATATTCCTTTTTAAGTCTGCTCAATAAATTGTAGCACCATCGATCACACACGAGGCGAGACGTAAAGAACTTCAATTGAGGCTTTATTGAGCAGACTTGTTCAGACTCGTTCCCCAGCAGCTCAGTCACAGAATGCAGCTGCGGGGATTAAACCCAGGTACTTATACCCCGCCTATCTGGGTGGAGCCAAGTAGGCGGCAGATCCAATCGGGATCCAGCATCTGTCCTCCAATGGCTCCTCGGCATTCATGGTGTACCGTATTACCCTTAATACATACCACCACAATCCTAAATATCTTTATCAGGGCACCCCTCAGTCTGCTCTTTTCTATAAAAAAAGTGGCCCACCTTGTTCAACTGATCGGTGTAACCTCTCTATTCTGGTATCATCTTTGTCGATCTTCTTCAGTGCCTCTATATCCTTTTCATAATGTATAATCAATAGATTCCCCACAGTGCAGAAGGAGGCCATTTGGCCCATCGAGTCTGTACCGACCCTCTGAAAGAGCACCCTACAATGGCCCACTCCCCTGCCCTATCCCTGTAACCTTGTGTAATGATCATGGCCAATCCACCTAACGTGCCCATCTTTGGATATGAAGGGAAAATTTAGCATGGCCAATCCATCTAACCTACACATCTTTGGACTGTGGGAGGAAACTGGAGCACCCGGAGGAAGCCCACGCAGACACGGGGAGATCATGCAAACGTCACACAGTCACCAGAACTATTCACAGTAGCTCCAAGTATGGACTGAATGAGATACTAAACAATTTTAGCAAAGTTTCTCTGTTTCTCAATTCTATCGCTCTAAAAATAAACACCAAATGCTTCATTATTTTATTTAATAACTTTATGAACCCACATTGTAATGATTTGTGCATTGTATCCCCATCTCCCCTCTGATCCTCTACTCAATTCAGACAATTATTTTCCAATTATTTGAGTAAAGGTTCCCTGTTGCACTTCTTTAACCCCTTTTTTTAAAATAAGGACTGCTTCATAATTTTTTTTAACAGCGTACTAACTGGAGAGGAAACTTAACCCATGGTTGCCTTCTAAACACTGTGGGTGAAGAATTGGGAAGAGACGTCAAATTGACGTTAAACTAAACACATAACGTAGGCAGTGACTGAAAAAGTATATACTGAGCATATAATTAGCATTAATAAGTTGTAACTAGAATTGTATGTTTAATTATACATTCCAGCCTTTATCACGTATTCGAATGCCTTCTTGTCCAAGGATAACATTTGCATATGAATAAAGTCGATTAAATAGCTCCAGCCCCTCTCCATCACATAAGAACATAAGAACTAGGAGCAGGAGTAGGCAATCTGGCCCCTCGAGCCTGCTCCGCCATTCAATGAGATCATGGCTGATCTTTTGTGGAATCAGCTCCACTTTCCGGCCCGAACACCATAACCCTTAATCCCTTTATTCTTCAAAAAACTATCTATCTTTATCTTAAAAACATATAATGAAGGAGCCTCAACTGCTTCACTGGGCAAGGAATTCCATAGATTCCCAACCCTTTGGGTGAAGAAGTTCCTCCTAAACTCAGTCCTAAATCTACTTCCCCTTATTTTGAGGCTATGCCCCCTAGTTCTGCTTTCACCCGCCAGTGGAAACAACCTGCCCGCATCTATCCTATCTATTCCCTTCATAATCTTATATGTTTCTATAAGATCCCCCCTCATCCTTCTAAATTCCAATGAGTACAGTCCCAGTCTATTCAACCTCTCCTCGTAATCCAACCCCTTCAGCTCTGGGATTAACCTAGTGAATCTCCTCTGCACACCCTCCAGTGCCAGTACGTCCTTTCTCAAGTAAGGAGACCAAAACTGAACACAATACTCCAGGTGTGGCCTCACTAACACCTTATACAATTGCAGCATAACCTCCCTAGTCTTAAACTCCATCCCTCTAGCAATGAAGGACAAAATTCCATTTGCCTTCTTAATCACCTGTTGCACCTGAAAACCAACTTTCTGCGACTCATGCACTAGCACACCCAGATCTCTCTGCACAGCAGCATGTTTTAATTTTTTATCATTTAAATAATAATCCCTTTTGCCGTTATTCTTACCAAAATGGATAACCTCACATTTGTCAACATTGTATTCCATCTGCCAGACCCTAACCCATTCACTTAGCCTGTCCAAATCCCTCTGCAGACTTCCAGTATCCTCTGCACTTTTTGCTTTACCACTTATCTTAGTGTCGTCTGCAAACTTGGACGCATTGCCCTTGGTCCCCAACTCCAAATCATCTATGTAAATTGTGAACAGTTGTGGGCCCAACACTGATCCCTGAGGGACACCACTAGCTACTGATTGCCAACCAGAGAAACACCCATTAATTCCCACTCTTTGCTTTCTATTAATTAACCAATCCTCTATCCATGCTCCTACTTTCCCCTTAATGCCATGCATCTTTATCTTATGCAACAACCTTTTGTGTGGCACCTTGTCAAAGGCTTTCTGGAAATCCAGATATACCACATCCATTGCTCCCCGTTATCTACCGCACTGGTAATGTCCTCAAAAAATTCCACTAAATTAGTTAGGCACGACCTGCCCTTTATGAACCCATGCTGCGTCTGTCCAATGGGACAATTTCCATCCAGATGCCTCGCTATTTCTTCCTTGATGATAGATTCCAGCATCTTCCCTACTACCGAAGTTAAGCTCACTGGCCTATAATTACCCCCTTTCTGCCTACCTCCTTTTTTAAACAGTGGTGTCACGTTTGCTAATTTCCAATCCGCCAGGACCACCCCAGAGTCTAGTGAATTTTGGTAAATTATCACTAGTGCATTTACAATTTCCCTAGCCATCTCTTTTAGAACTCTGGGATGCATTCCATCAGGGCCAGGAGACTTGTCTACCTTTAGCCCCATTAGCTTGCCCATCACTACCTCCTTGGTGATATCAATCCTCTCAAGGTCCTCACCTGTCATAGCCTCATTTCCATCAGTCACTGGCATGTTATTTGTGTCTTCCACTGTGAAGACCGACCCAAAAAACCTGTTCAGTTCCTCAGCCATTTCCTCATCTCCCATTATTAAATCTCCCTTCTCATCCTCTAAAGGACCAATATTTACCTTAGCCACTCTTTTTTGTTTTATGTATTTGTAGAAACTTTTACTGTCTGTTTTTATATTCTGAGCAAGTTTACTCTCATAATCTATTTTACTCTTCTTTATAGCTTTTTTAGTAGCTTTCTGTTGCCCCCTAAAGATTTCCCAGTCCTCTAGTCTCCCACTGATATTTGCTACTTTGTATGTTTTTTCCTTCAATTTGATACTCTCCCTTATTTCCTTAGATATCCACAGTCGATTTTCCCTCTTTTTACCGTCCTTCCTTTTTGTTGGTATAAACCTTTGCTGGGCACTGTGAAAAATCACTTGGAAGGTTCTCCACTGTTCCTCAACTGTTTCACCATAAAGTCTTTGCTCCCAGTCTACCTTAGCTAGTTCTTCTCTCATCCCATTGTAATCTCCTTTGTTTCAGCACAAAACACTAGTGCTTGATTTTACCTTCTCACCCTCCATCTGTATTTTAAATTCCGCCATATTGTGATCGCTCCTTCCGAGAGGGTCCCTAACTATGAGATCCTGAATCAATCCTGTCTCATTACACAGGACCAGATCTAGGACCGCTTGTTCCCTCGTAGGTTCCATTACATACTGTTCGAGGAAACTATTGCGGATACATTCTATAAACTCCTCCTCAAGGCTGCCTTGACCGACCTGGTTAAACCAATCAACATGTAGATTAAAATCCCCCATGATAACTGCTGTACCATTTCTACATGCATCTGTTATTTCTTTGTTTATTGCCTGCCCACCATAATGTTACTATTTGGTGGCCTATAGATTACTCCTATCAGTGACTTTTTCGCCTTACTATTCCTGATTTCCACCCAAATGGATTCAACCTTATCCTCCATAGCACCGATGTCATCCCTTACTGTTGCCCAGATGTCATCCTTAAATAACAGAGCGACACCACCTCCCTTACCATCCACTCTGTCCTTCCGAAAAGTTTGATACCTTCGGATATTTAACTCCCAGTCGTGACCATCCTTTAACCATGTTTCAGTAATGGCCACTAAATCATAGTCATTCACGATGATTTGCGCCATCAACTCATTTACCTTATTCCGAATACTACGAGCATTCAGGTAAAGTCTACTTATGTTGGCTTTTTTACCTCTGTTCTGAATCTTAACACCTCGATCAGTAACCTCTCCTAAGTTATATTTCCTCTTAACCTTTCTCCTAATTTTCCTTGTCGTCGAACCCACATCTTCCTGTAACAGCCTGCCGCATCGCTTACCATTAATGTTTTCACTTCCCGTTTTATTTCTTTTAGTATTCCTGGTCCTATTCACTGAGCTCCCCTCAGTCACTGTACCTTGTACTGTCGCCCTTTTTGATTTTTGACTATGGCTTCTCTGCCTTACACTTTCCCCCTTACTGCCTTTTATTTCTGTCCCTGTTTTACTACCTTCCAACTTCCTGCATCGGTTCCCATCCCCCTGCCACATTAGTTTAAACTCTCCCCAACAGCTCTAGCAAACACCCCCCCTAGGACATCGGTTCCAGTCCTGCCCAGGTGCAGACCGTCCGGTTTGTACTGGTCCCACCGCCCCCAGAATCGGTTCCAATGTCCCAGGAATTTGAATCCCTCCCTCTTGCACCATCTCTCGAGCCATGTATTCATCCTCTCTATCCTGACATTCCTACTCTGACTAGCTCGTGGCACTGGTAGCAATCCTGAGATTACTACCTTTGAGGTCCTACTTTTTAGTTTAACTCCTAGCTCCCTAAATTCAGCTTGTAGGACCTCGTCCCATTTTTTACCTATATCGTTGGTGCCTATGTGCACCACGACAGCTGGCTGTTCACCCTCCCCCCACAGAATGTCCTGCAGCCGCTCCGAGACTTCCTTGACCCTTGCACTAGGGAGGCAACATACCATCCTGGAGTCTCGATTTCGTCCGCAGAACCGCCTGTCTATTCCCCTTACAATTGAGTCCCCTATCACTATAGCCCTGCCATTCTTCTTCCTGCCCAGCTGCGCAGCAGAGCCAGCCACGGTGCCATGAACCTGGCTGCTGCCGCCTTCCCCTGGTGAGCCATCTCCCTCAACAGTATCCAAAGCGGTATATCTGTTTTGCAGGGAGATGACCGCAGAGGACACCTGCACTGCCTTCCTACTCTTGCTCTGTCTTTTGGTCACCCATTTACTATCTCCCTCAGTACCTTTCACCTGTGGTGTGACCAACTCGCTAAACGTGCTATCCACGACGTCCTCAGCATCACGGACGCTCCAAAGTGAGTCCATCCGCAGCTCCAGAGCCATCGAGCGGTCTAACAGGAGCTGCAACTGGACGCACTTCATGCACATGAAGGAGCTAGGGACAGTGGACGTGTCCCTGAGCTCCCACATCGCACACGAGGAGCATGACACGGGTCTGAGATCTCCTGCCATATCTTAAACCTTCGGTTAACTTCAACAATTTCAATTTCCCCCCCCAAAAAATTTAAATAAACAAATAAACAATGAAGAAAAAAATAAATAAATATACCAATGAAAAGAAACAGAAAAACAGAAACACTACTTACCAGTCACTTACCAGGGATAAAAAAACACTTCCTCCCCACCCAGCTTCGAATTCCCACCTCGATTCAAATTCCCAAACTCACTCTTTGCTGTGTCTCACTCCTGGCTCTGTCTTCTCTCTGGCTCACTGGGAAAACTCACATCTTTTCTGCATGGTCTTTATCTATACTAATTGTCTACTCCAAACCTGTATCTCTTGTTCTTCCCAAGCTCTCCATCTTTCCTATATCTTCACAGTGTGGTAATCAAAACAGTAAGGTTCCCTATGTCAACTCAAAGCTATGGACTCCTTGCCTTGAGTCTTTCCTCATCACCCTGCGCAACTCTTGCGGTTGTTAAAGCTTAAACATTAATCTACTTTACCTTCTTCCTTCTCCCAAACGTACTTCAGCCATTGAGGTACCCAGTGCTAATGGTCTCTGCCTGTTGTCTTGGTTTCTCAATGTAAGAACATATACTTCTTAATTCAATATGGTGGGACGTGAGGTGCAGTGAACATTGATTCCCTCAGTTTCTTCAAAAAAGAGCTGGATCTGTTTCTGGCTGGGTGAAGAGATCACCTTGTACAAGATGTAAGTACTGTACAATATTAATCATGGCTAGAGTCATCTCTTTGACTTTGAGAGGAATCTCTGGATTTTGCAATTGATATTTGGTTCCCTGCTTCTTCCAAGAGATTCATGTGAGATGTGAAGTGATTATATTGTGATACTGAAGGCATTGTAGATCTGTGGGACAGGTTGGATCGATCAGAGAGCCTTTTCCAGACAGTCATTTTTCATGTATTCGTAAATATTCACTTGAAATCATTTTGAATTTTATCCATAATGTGATTCTTTTTCCAACTCAGAAAACCTATTTTGGAGGGACCCATCTTCACATTGGTGAGCATCACTGTCCTAGCATTGGATACATTGGCCAGATGGTGAGAATCAAATGGCTTCCCTGAATCCCAGGTGAAGGAGGATTATGGAAGAGGCCTATCATGTTGGTGCTACTTTGCAACACAATTGTAATGCACAATTTGTGTGCAATTCAATTAACTGACAGTGAATTATAATTATGTATCCAAAAACAAACCCATGGCACTTGCAATTATCATAATATGTCAATTTGTATGCAAGTAGCAATGCAGACTAAAGCAAATGGGCCACAGGAGGAGCAATGAAATGGAATGAGTTTATGTGGCAGTTTGTGTTTCAAATTAACATAATAGCTGCTGGAGTGATTCGTATCACCTCAATAAAAATTCACAGAGAAATGAAACATTCATGTAATGATCTACCTCCTACCAAATTACTTGCCAATCTGATACTGTTGATTTAGATGTGCTGACATCATGACTCTTCACACAATCGGAAAAAGGTCCGCCAAGTTGTGCTGACAGTCAATAAGTTTTCATCTTTTCTGCTTCAGGTTATCAGTATTTCTAGCTCCCACTCGCCTTTTTATTTGTCACCATTTCCTTCTCTAACTTGGGCTACAAAGCCTCCATGATTGCCCTGCAGCCTCAGGGGACTGAAAACCCGTCTCTAGGGCACTGTCGTGAGCAAAACCCAGATAGAAAATTATAGGAGAGAGAAAAAAAAAGGTTTATTTGAACACCCCTGTTAATTTGTTATAAAATTATTGGACAGCGCTAAAAGGCAGCTGATTATTATGAGGAATCTTCCAATTTGGGAACAAAGGGTGCCTATTTCCTGGTCTGGGGGTTGAGGTCTGGGAGGCGAGGGTGTGGGGTAATATCAAGGTGTCCTGTTAGGATAACTTCCCGACTGCCAGGAAAGTTTCCCAGTAGTGGGACTGGATGAAGAGCAGCTGCCTGCCTACAGGAGGCTAGCAGCCAATTTAAGTAATTAGGTATCCCCTGGGTCCATTCCTTGAACCACTGGCATTTTGCTGGTGACGGGGCAGCCCACTTTGCTGCGTGGTTAGGCCTCAGCTTCATGGAGTTGACCGCCCTGCGGCAACCCAGCAGGCCGTTGGAGCAGGAGTCCCATTGACCTCGAGGGGGGCTGCAGTCAGGAAAGGCCATTCCCATGCCACCAATGGGCTTCCTAAATTCCTGCCACGTTGGTCCACCTTATCTGTAATTTTCTACTTTTCTCTCCGAGATCTCTCTATCCTCGAGCTGCCTCAGCAGCACCCGCCATCCCCAACTACTGATTGAGCTGGCATCATCTACATCCCACCCACCATCCTTAATTGGATGATAAGGCCAATTCGGAGGTCACCTTGAGGAAACTAGTTGAGCCACTCTCACTGCTGGCAAGTGTGGGTTTGGGAATCCCGTTTCATCTCAAAATCAGGTTTCTGACACCCACAGTAAAAGTTGCTTAAAAGACTGCGTTCACATTCCGATTTGCAATGGGAAGGTCATGAGGGTGGACATTCGAGCAACCAATAATGAGAGTGTGAGGTGGGTGGGGAGGGAGCAATTGGAGGAAGTAAGTCATGTGATTGAAATGCCTAGGAATAGTATTTCAGTAGAGTTGGCAACCCAGCACAAACTTATTTATTCCAATGGCCCTGCCTCATGTTGAAACCAATTAATATGATCCATTGGGATTTACAATTACAGAGTTAGCTTTTCACTTCCTCTTACAATTTTAGACCATTTATCATTTGAGCCAGTTTGGCCTGGAGGCAGAGTGAGTACACAAAGAATAATCAGCATCGGGAGGGGTCTCCCAGTTACTGTACTGGAGTAAAAAGCAGAAGTGGCTTCTCCATTGACTTTAAAACATAGTTGCCATTAAGGCTCTTGAAACCAATATCTGCCATGCCCCATATGAGGCAATAAAAAGTTGCTACATTCGGTAGAAATAAAGACTTGCATTCATTTTTTAAAATACATTTAGAGTGCCCAATTGTCAAATTTTCCAATTAGGGGGCAATTTAGTGTTGCCAATTCGCCTACCATGCACATCTTATTGGGTTGTGGGGGTGAGACCCACGCAGACTTGGGGCGAATGTGTGAACTCCACAGAGACAGTGACCTGGGGCCCATACCGATCCTGGGTCCTCGGTGCCATGAGGCAGCAGTGCTAACCACTGCGCCACTGTGCTGTCCCCTAATCCCCACTTTTTGTAACTCCCATGAGATCCACAGGGATGACCAGGTTAATCTCCCTGTGAGCCTCATGGGGTATGAGCTCCCTCGATGAGGGCCATAGGCCCATCAACGGGATAGTTAAGTCGGGACCTTAAAAGCCGGCTCAGGTAGGAGCCAAACTGCAGAGTAGTCCCAACTGGGGTTTGGACTGTATTTGAATATCATTTACTTCTGGTAGAGCCATAGATGTTTACAGCATGGAAACAGGCCCATCGGCCCAGCTGGTCCATGCCGCCCAGTTTCTATCACTAAGCTAGTCCCACTTGCCTGCATTTGGCCCATATCCCTCTATACCCACCCTGTCCATGCAACTGTCTAACTGCTTTTTAAAGGACAAAATTGTACCCGCCTCTACCACTGCCTCTGGCAGCTCGTTCCAGATGCTCATCACCCTCTGTGTGAAAAAAGTTCCCCTCTGGTCTCTTTTGTATCTCTCTCGTCTCACTTTAAACCTATGCCCTCTAGCTCTACCTTTGGGAAAAGATGTCGACTATCTACCTTATCAATGCTCCTCATTATTTTATAGACCTCTAGAAGATCATCCCTAAGCCTCCTACACTCCAGGGAAAAGTCCCAGCCTATCCAGCCTCTCCTTATAACTCAGACTATCAAGTCCTGGTAGCATCCTCGTAAATCTCTTCTGCACTCTTTCTAGTTTAACAATATACTTTCTATAACAAGGTGACCAGAACTGAACACAGTATTCCATGTGTGGTCTTACCAATATCTTGTACAACTTCAACAAGATCTCCCAACTCCTGTATTCAATATTCCGACCAATAAAACCTAGCAAGCTGAATGCCTTCTTCACCACCCTGTCCACCTGCGACTTCACTTTCAAGGAGCTATGAACCTGTACCCCGAGATAACTTTGTTCTTTAACTCTCCCCAACTCCCTACCATTAACTGAATAGGTCCTGTACTGATTTGATTTACCAAAATGCATCATCTCACAATTATCCAAATTAAACTCCATCTGCCATTCATCAGCCCACTGGCCCAAATGGTCAAGATCCTGTTGCAATCTTATATAACCTTCTTCACTATCCACTATGCCACCAATCTTGGTGTCATCTGCAAACTTTCTAACCATGCCTCCCACATTCTCATCCAAATCATTTATATATATATAACAAATAACAATGGACCCAGCACTGATCCCTGAGGCACACCGCTAATCACAGGCCTCCAGTTTGAAAAACAATCCTCCACAACAACCCTTTAGCTTTGGTCACCAAGCCAATTTTGTATCCAATTGGCTACCTCACTCTAGATTCTGTGAGATTTAACCTTCTGCAACAACCTATCATGCGGTACCTTGTCAAAGACCTTGCTAAAGTCCATGTAGACAACGTCGACTGCACTGCCCTCATCTATCTTCTTGGTTACCCCATCGAAAAACTCAATCAAATTTGCGAGACCTGACTTTCCCCTTACAGAGCCATGCTGACTTTCCCTAATTAGCCCTTGCCTGTCTAAATGCCTGTAGATCCTGTCCCTCAGAATACCTTCTAACAACTTTCCCACGACAGAAGTAAGACTCACCGGTCTGTAGTTCCCAGGTTTATCCCTATAGCCCTTCTTAAACAAGGGCACAACATTTGCTACCCTCCAATCTTCAGGCACTGCTCCTTTGGCTGTTGATTATTAAAATATCTCAGGTAGGGGACCGGCAAGTTCTTCCCTAGCCTCCCACAACATCCTGAGATATATTTCATCAGGTCCCATGGATTTATCTATCTTGATCCACATTAATAGCTCTTGATCCTCCTTCTCTGTAATATGTACACTCCTCAAGACATCACTTTTTATTTCCCCAATTTCCCTAACATTCATGCCTTTTTCAACAGTAAATACTGATGAGAAACATTCACTTAAGACCTCTCCCATACGGATCTGCACATAGATGACCTCCTTTATCCTTAAGAGGCCCTACCCTGTCCCTTCGCTTGACTCTCCTTTCCAGGCTCCTCTGTGACTATTAAATTGGCGATAAGGATGAAGAAGAGCTACATTCAGTGCTGCCAAACATTTGGAGCATAGACACCTCCCTTCACATAGGAAAACAGGTTTGCACCATTTTGAAAATGATGCTCTTTGGCTTACTCAATGTGTTCAATGCAGGTGTAGAGGACTCGACTCAGTACGCAGAGCATATGCATTACTTTTTGGGGGATGATCACCAGATGGTAATTCTTCTGACCACACAAGAATGGGCGCACACTTTGAGCATCATAATTCCCTATGCTGCCCTCCAATCACTATTTGTTGATGTACCATTTGTCAATGTACTCTGTTGATTATTCTTTTTGTCCACTATGTACGTACTGTGTACGCTCTCTTGGCCGCAGAAAAATACTTTTCACTGTACTTCGGTTCATGTGACAATAAATATCAATCAATCAAAATAAAGAGCCTGACGTACCCTGCAGCCCCAGACTCCAAGGCGTTCAAAGAGATTGTAGCACACGTGGCAAACCACGCAGCCCAAGCCCTGTCAGTTTTCCCAGAGAGGTACTGATTTAATATAGCCGATGGACCCCAGGGGAGTCTGTTATCGAGGTTTTGGCATGATTGTGCAAACTGGCAGGCTTTTGTCACGATGGGCCATCATACCCGAGATGCTATTGTTATGGGCCAGAGTTTAGAGAACCCCAAAGTGTATCATGGAGTTCACCTGACCTACAACTAATTAATAGATTGTGGTATGGGGAGCACATGGCCCACTCTACAGGTGTGGTACAGCAGAAATGGAAAAGTATTTTTTAAAGCAAAACAATGTTTATTCTATGAACTCAAATTAACCTTTTTAAAACATACAGTGAACATCTTAGCAACCATTAATTCAAATACAACCCCCAAAGATTACAACACTAAGTAATCCTTGAGCTTTCCTTTTAACATCCATAAGAGTTGAAACAAAACCTTTTAACAGAAGCACCTCAGGTTTAACTTCACTACCGAGAACAGTTACCACGTTGAAATCAGCAAATGCACATTCATAGGCTTGCAGAGATTCACACACATCCTGCTGTGATTGCAGCTTCCCCAAGACTAAAATGAAACCAAACCCACCCTGCAGCAAAAAGCCGAAAACGAAAGTAAAAAGCTGACAGACAGCCCAGCTCCACCCACTCTCTGACATCACTGCAGTAATAAATACCCATTTCTTAAAGGTACTCTCACTACAGATATTTATATACACACCCATTTATAAACACCCATTTCTTAAAGGTGTTTTCGTATGACACTATGGGACCACTTTATATGTGGAGTAAATAATATGGTGGCCCAGCGGAAATTGCTGCTTGAGCCATTGCTGGACATAAGAAAGGCTGTTCAGATCTCCCTCTCATGGGAGAGCACAAAGTAGGGAGTCCAGGAATGCCAGGTGATGACAGGGATGGAGGTGAATAGTGTAGGATGCCCCCCATTCTGGGGCACGTCATCCCCTAGCAAAGGGATCCCTGGAACCCGCCCTGGCCCAAACACTACTGGGATCAGTCCCATTGGTCAAGGGCCCGGTGGGACACCTCCCCAGAATCAATAGAGGATGATCCAAAGTGGTGTGGCTTGTGGTCAGCGAAATCGCAGGGATAGGAAACCGCAGGTCAGCCAGCATGCTTGCCACCCTACTGAAGGGAGACGCAAGCCCAGAGCCTGGATCCTGAAGTCTTCTTGAAAGGCCTGGGCAAAATTAAGGGAGCTGTGGCAACAATATATGTGGACCCTGAGGCCCAGCGTAAGTACTTCACGGCCCACCCGGTCCCCTATGCACTGCTGGGGAAAGTCAAGGACTCACTCAGCCGACTGGAAGGCCCTGGGATCACCTGACCTGTACAGTTTGCTGATTGGGCAATGCCGTTAGTGCCGGTACTAAAAGCTGACAAAACCATACGCCCGTGCGGTGATTATAAATTGACCGTAAACAAGGCCTCCCGCCTGGACAGGTACCCAATGCTGTGAATAGAAGACCTATATGTGAAGTTAGCTGGGGGCCATTCCTTTTCCAAGCTCAACATGAGCCACGCCTATCTCCAGCTGGAGCTGGACATCGATTCCAGGAATTACGTAACCATTAATACCCACAGCAGCCTCTATGAGTACACAAGGTTGCCGATTGGAGTCTCATTAGCTTGCATAATTTTTCAATATGCTCCGGAGAAGATCCTGAGAGCATTACCACGTGTGGCAGTATACTTGTCTGACATCCTGGTCACCGGAGCCACGGGAAAGGAGCACCTAATCAACCTAGGGGAAGTCCTGCTGTACCAATTTTCCAAGATGGCGTCCGCCTCACGAGAGGAAAGTACATTTTCTATGCCAAGGAAGTTAAATATTTATGGTATTGTGTGGATCAGGATGGACTACACTTGGTAGAGGAGAAGACGTGGGCATTTAGTCAAGCCTCCACTCCGGAAAACGCAACAGAGTTCTGGTTGTTCTTAGGTCTTGTAAACTCTTACAGGAAACGTATTTCTGGCCTAGCGATCATCCTCGCCTGATTGCACGCATTGCTGATGAAGCACCAAGAATGGGCATGGAGAGCGCCTCGGAAGGAACCTTTTGCCAGGGTGAAGGGCAGCTAACGTCGTCCAGCACATTACAACCCCTCCAAGCTTCTTTTGGTGATGTATGACTCCTCGCCATAGGGAATCGGAGCTGTGTTGTTCTACCCACATGGCTGTTGGAAGAGAAAGGCCGATAGCATTCACTTCAAGGGCATTGGCCGCTGGGGAGCGTAATTATGCCCAAGTAGAAAAAAGATTGGCCGCCGTATTCGCGGTGAAGAAATTTCATCAGTACGTGTGTGGGCGTCGAGTCACCATTGTGACAGCGCACAAGCTATTTCTCGGGCATTTTAAAGAGGACAAGGTGATCCTGCCAATAATATTTGCCCAGGTTCAGTGCTGAGGCCTGTTTCTGGAAGTGTACGAATATACCTTCGGGCATCGCCGAGGCATGCAAGTTACAAACGTGGGTGGGTTAACCAGGCTCCCAGTGCGGATGCGTTACCCCTCTCCCCCAACGTCCCCGTCTCCAGCAAGAGCCGTCAAAGTTGTTTTGGCACAACATTATGGACACCTTGCCGGTCACCACCGCCGAGATTGGCAACTGGATACAGAAAGACTCCATATTGGTGAAAATACGCCACATTGTCTTACATGGAGGCCAGCAATGGGAAGCTGCCTGAAGAACTATGGGCCCTTGAAGTCAAAATACAGGAGCTCGTCTTGGAAGATGTTATCCTTCTGTGGGGAGCTTGCGTTACGGTCCCACGCCAGAGCGGAGACGCCATACTTCAGGATATGCACAACAGACACCCGGGGTTGTCGGAAACGAAGATGTTAGCCCGCAGCTATGTGTGGTGGCTAGGCCTGGATGGCACGATAGAGGTACTGGCCCAACAATGCACCACTTGCCACGAACAGCAGAATCTCTTGCCAGCTGCCCTGCTGCACCTATGGGAATGGCCAAGCCTGCCTTGGGCGTGCTGACATGCCAATTTCGTCAGGCCATTTCATGGGTCAATATTTATACTCATGGTGGATGCCCATTACAATCAAATGGAAGTACACCAGATGTCATCCACCTCATTGAAGACAATGGTTGAGAAGCTACGGCACTCCTTTAGCACACACGGTATTCTGGAGATGCTGGTCATTGACAATGGCACCGCCTTCACCAGCGACGAGTTTGAATGGTTTATGAAAACAAACTAGATGCAGCACATACATATGGTCCGGTATCACCCTCCCTCGAATGAGCTGGCCAAGCGAGCAGTCCAGACCTTCAAGGGAGGAATTAAGAAGCAGACCACGGGGTCCGTCGAGACGAGATATGGCAAGATTATTGTTCAGCCCTGACCACACTGCATGCTGCAACCGGCGTAGCACCGGCAGAACTGTTGATGGGCTGAAGGCTCAGGACCTGCCTTAGTCTCATGCACCCACATACTGGCAGGAAAGTACGACATGACCAGGACCTGCAGAGGCGAAGCCAGGACAGGCGGAAGCAGACCAGGGGTTTCACACCAGGGTACACAATATACGTCCGAAACTTTGGGGACAGTGGTACAGCAGACTGGACTGGTTTCATTCCAGGTACAGACGTGGGAACGGATGGTGCAAAAGCATCTCAGGAGCAGGGGTCGAATGCTGGGCCACGCCCCAGCGCAGGAACCATCTTCCAGCCATGTCGCCTCGACACCTGGAGACATCACCCATTGGGAACCCCCGAAACAGAGATGCAAGAGGTGGTAGACTCTGAAACGGAGACCCAGGCATCCGAGGCTTCCGACAGAGATCGGGCCAGGGGTGAGCTGCCAGCGGTGGTCCCCCCAGACGATCATGGAGGAAACGGAATTCCCCAACACATTATGTGGCCTCTGATCTAGCCCTGCAGCCACTGGAAGCGCAACCTCTGGGCGAAGAGGAGCAGACGTCCTCCAGTTCGCCTTTTTCGGAGAAACCTACGGACTTCGGAGGGAGGGATGTTATAATTCCCAGGAGACCCACGGAGACAACCCGATTCATCTTTCCCTGAGCCTCAAGAAGTACGAGCTCCCTCGCTGAGGGGTGGAGGCCCACTAGCGGGGTAGTTAACTCAGGACCTTAAAAGAAGGCCCAGGTAGGAGCGAGCTGCAGAGTAGTCCCGGCTGGGACTGGGACTATTGCTTGTAAGTACTTTACTTTTGGTAATAAATCATTTATTTGGCTCTCCCTTCTAGACACCCCTGTGACTACTGAACCATTTTTTGTGATGTTGATAGTGAGATAAATATTAGGTAGGGCATGAGGTAGAATTCCTCCGTCTTTCTTTGACAAGTGGCACAGGATCTTTTGACAGCGCAGATGAGCCTTGGTTTAAATGTGTCACCTGACACTTCTGATAGTGCAGGGCTGAACTGCGCTGGTGTTGTCATGCTTGATTTTGTATTCAAGTCTCTTAAGATTGAAATTTGAACACATGCCACTACTGACTCCGAGGCAAGAATGCTAACCACTGAACTACAGCCATCTGCAAATTTACCGTGCAAAGATATTGCAACATGGTGCCATTTTTAAAAAAACTTAAAAGATGTGGGCATCACTGGCTAGCCCATCCCTAGCTGCCCAAGAGAAGGTTGTGGTGAGCTGCCTCCTTGAACCGCTGCAGGTTTAGGTACAGCCACAGTGCTGTTTGGGAGGGTGTTCAAGGATTTTGACCCCGGGACAATGAAGGAACGGTGGTATAGGGGTGAATTCTCCGCCTCCCCAGCCGAGTGTTCGTCAGCGGCACGCTGGTGTCGGCACCGGGATTCTCCTTTCCCGCAGCCGGCCAACGGATTTCCCATTGTGGCCACCCCACGCCACTGCGAAACTCACGGGCAGGGGTGCGCTGCCGGCGGAATGGAGAAGCCCGCTGGCGGAGAATTCACCCCATAGTTCCAAGTCTAGATGGTGAGTGACTTTGAGGGGCACTTCCAGTTTGTGGGGTTCCCTGGTATCTGCCGCCCTTATCCTGCTAGATGATAGCGGTAATGGGTTTGTAAATGCTGCCTACGGAGCCTTGATGAGTTCCTGTAGTGAATCTTGTAGATGGAACACACTCTTTGTTGTGGTGGAGGGAGGGAATGTTAATGGAAGGGGAAATCAATCAAGCTTTGTCCTAGATGGTGTCTGATGTGTTATGTGAGTTGGTTGTACGCTGACTGCAACTGGATGCAGTGAAACTAGAAACAGGCTTCTGACACAGGAGATGGTCCAACACTGTTTTATTGAACTTACTGATTGCTGTACATAGTCTGCTGTGAGTTGACACTCTATCAATCTAACTGATAACCTCCCACTGGCTTGACCAGACTAACTCTCTACCTCATGGTGATAGTGCTCACTGGCTTGTGCACTCTAACTATCTCAGTAGCTGTGTCCTGGGAGAGAGGGTGAGTCTTAATGCCCTCTGGGCTTTATAGTGGTGGTGTCCTGTCTGGTGATTGGTTGTTCTGTGCCGTGTGTGTTCATTGGTTATCCTGTGTGTCAATCACTGCCTGTCTGTATTCATTATATACATGAGTGGATATTATGACATCTCCCCTTTTTAAAATAAATTTTGGAACGTGGCGGTATATACATGCATGACTATGTACAAGTGGTGAATGAATGAACATATGTACATGGGAAGGTGTCTATCGTGCAGATACAGAGCAAACTGAACAAAATTTACAAGATTTAAATCTATAGATTCAGTCTTTGTGGCGGGCGACAAATTCTTGTCGATCGCCTCAGAGGTGGCAGGGCGGCACCTGGACAGGCGGGATTGCTGCCATGTCGGTGGCCTCATGGACAGGCGGGATCGCTGCCAGATCAGTGGCCACATGGGGCGAGATGTCCTGAGGCGGCATGATGACAGGCGGAGAAGTGCGGTCAAGTGGTGGGCAGGGAACTTTGCACAGCACCCTCCTGTTGTGCTGTAGAATGGAGCCATCAGCCAGTTGAACAGCGAAAGACCTGGGGGCAGCCTGTCTGACGACAACAGCTGGGGCTGACCAACCTCCCTCAGGATGCGAACAACATCTTCTGGAGCCAGCGCAGGCAGATCCGTGGCATGAGCATCATACATGATCTTCTGCTGGTCCCTGGATCGCTGCACTTTCTGCAGCACCGTGAGGTGGTCAAGGTCTGCAACATGGATGGCTGGAACAGTTGTCCTCAGGTTGTGGTTCATGAGCAGCTGCGCCGGAGACAAACCAGTCGACAGAGGGGTTGCCTTGTATGCCAAAAGCGCCAGGTTGAAATCCGAGGCTAAGTCTGCAGCCTTGCACAGCAACTGCTTGACAATATGGACCCCTTTTTTGGCCTTCCCGTTTGATTGTGGGTAATGGGGACTGGATGTGATATGCCTGCGCGGAGTCTGCACGTTCTCCCCGTGTCTGCGTGGGTTTTCTCCGGGTGCTCCGGTTTCCTCCCACAGTCCAAAGACATGCATGTTAGATGGATTGGCCATGCTAAATTGCCCTTAGTGTCCAAAGGGGTTGGTGGGGTTGCTGGGTTACGGGTATGGGGTGGAGTTCTGGGCTTAAATGGAGGTTCTCTTTCCTAGGGCTGGTGCAGGCTTGATTGGCTGAATGGCCTCCTTCTGCACTGTAAATTCTATGTAATCTATGAAGTGTAGGATCGTGCAAAGTCGGACCACTCTTGACTGTAGAAACATGGACCGTTGTCACTCCTTACTGTGAGTGGTATCCTGTACCTGGCAAACGTCTCTTTGCAGGCTTTGATGACTGACTTGGACGTGAGGTCCGACAGTTTCACCACTTCTGGGTAGCTGGGGAAGTAGTCAACCAAGGGCACGTAATAACCGTCCATTTGCGTGGAAGAGGTCTATCCCCACCTTGGACCATGGAGAAGTCACAATCTCGTGCTGTTGCAGTGTTTCCTTGGTCTGAGCTGGTTAAAATTTCTGGCATTTTGTGCAGTTGAGGACCGTGTTGGCAACGTCCTGGCTGATGCCAGGCCAGTAAACTGCCTGCCGAGCTCTGCGTCGACATTTCTCGACCCCCAGATGACCCTCATGGATCTGTCTGAGCACCATGGTTTGCATGCTTTGGGGAATGATGATTCTATCTAGTTTAAGAAGGATCCCCTCAACAACCGTTAATTCGTCCTTAAAGTTGAAGAACTTTAGGGACACTGCCCCTTTTGCCAGCCATGGGAGAGCTGTTGCATCACGCGCTGCAGTAGAGGATCTTTGGCAGTTTCTTCGCGTATTTGGACAACTTGTTCATCAGTGGCTGGGAGGTTGCTGGCACACAACTGCACCTGTGCCTCGATGTGGCGAATGAAGTCGCCCGGTTCACACGGCGTGGTGATGGATCGGGATAGGGCATCCGCGATGATCAGCTCCTTACCCGGTGTGTAGATGAGTTCGAAGTCATATCAGCGGAGACGAAGACGAATTCGCTGCAGCCGAGGTGTCATGTCATTTAAATCTTTCTGGATTATGTGGACTAAAGGCCTGTGGTCTGTTTCCACCGTGAACTTTGGCAGACCGTATACGTAGTCATGAACTTGACTATTCCTGTCAGGAGACCCAAGCACTCCTTTTCGATCTGGGCATACCGTTGTTCGGTCAGAGTCATGGCGCTGGATGCATATGCCACTGGAGCCCAGGACGAGGAGTCGTCTCGCTGGAGGACCACCGCCCCAATGCCGTCCTGGCTGCGTCTGTGGATATCTTGGTATCCTTGGTTGGGCCAAAGAACGCCAGTACTGGGGCTGTGGTGAGCTTTACCTTCAGCTCAAGCCACTCCGCTTGATGTGCGGGAAGCCACTGGAACACTGTCGACATTTTAACGAGATGCCGGAGGGCCGTGGTGTGGGATGCCATGTTGGGAATGAATTTTCTGAGAAAATTTACCATCCCGATGAAACGGAGGACCGCCTTTTTGTTCTTTGTGGTCTTCATGGCATTGATTACCAGCACCTAGTCAGCGTCAGGTTGCACACCCTGCTGTGAAATGTGGTCACTCAGAAACTTGATAGCGGACCGACCAAATGAGCATTTGGCCCTGTTGAGCTGGAGGCCATTTTCATGAATCCTCTGGAAAAACTGTTTGAGGCGAGCGATGTGATCCTCGGGCGTCATGGACCAGACGATCACGTCGTCCACACAGTCTTGCACCCCTTCGATGCCCTCCATCATTTGCTCCATTAAGCTGAGATGATACCAAAAGGCATTCGGTTGTAGCAATACCTGCCGAACGGAGTGTTAAACATGCACCGCTTCCGACTGGACTCGTCCAGCAGTAACTGCCAGAAACCGCGGGAGGCGTCCAGTTTGGTAAAGAATTTGGCATGAGCCATCTCACAGGTTAATTCTTCACCCTTCGGGATCGGATAGTGCTGTCGCATTATGTTGCTATTCAGGCCTTTGGGATCAAGCAAATGCGGAGTTCGCCAGAGGGTTTCTTGGCGCAGACCATGGAGCTGACCCAGTCTGTTGGTCCAGTGACCTTTGAAATGATGCCCTGATCTTGGAGTTCTCGTAGCTGCGTTTTCAGACGATCCTTGAGGGGAGCTGGCACCCGGCGTAGTGCATGGATGACTAGGGTGGCATTCGGCTTGAGCAATATCTTGTAGCGATATGGGAGCGTGCCCATCCCATCAAACACACCGTGGTATTGCGTGAGAATGTCGTCTATCTCAGCCTGAAGCTTCGCATTGGGTGAGGCAGTCGCCGGTGTCGAGGACATGGCATGGACTCGCTGGACCAGATTTCGGAGTTTGCATGCGTGAGCACCGAGCAGGGATGCCTTTTCAGGCCGGACGATCTTGAATCTTAACGTCGCCTTGATTGCCTTGTGCGATACACCTAGCTGACACGATGCACTGGCAGCTGTGACATTACCATTGTAGTCAAGGAGCTGGCAGGCTGGTGGAAGAATGCTAGGTTGGTTTCGGATGCTGTCGAGGTCCGACTGTGATATGAGGTTTGCAGACGCGCTAGTGTCCAATTTAAATCGGATGCGACACTGGTTGACCGAGATGACAGCACACCACTCGTCGTCAGGATCCACACTCATGATTGAAAGGCGGTTTGCAGGCGCGGTGGAGACTAGCTCGCGTGTGGTGATGATACCCACCCAATATGGAGACTCGAGGCAGTCAGCATCGGGGTCCGTTAGGCTGTCGGGATCAGAATCCTGCATGCCTTGTTGTACACAATGGACACGTCTGCGCTCCTCTGGCTGTTGCTCGGTGGAGCTGACCTGCAGATGGCCGCGTAGTGGCCAGGCTTTCCACACTGTAGACATCGCCTGTCTTTGGCAGGACATTGCTGCTTTAAATGGGCGGAGCCACAATTTGGTCACGTCATGACGCTGACGTCAGCGCGTTCTGTGCACCATCGCCCATGCGCAGTGCGGTCGGCCGACGTTCGCACATACACATTAAGGTCTTCGGCCTCATCGCCACCCGGTCGTGGCCGCATGTATAGGGACCCTGGAAAAGCGCGCGAAACGGCCACTCTCCTCAATGCTCGGGTCTTGCACTTTTGCGATGGCCTGCACCCTTTCTGCCTCGTGGGAGGCCAGTTTTGCAGTTTCTGCCGCCTTGATGTGGGAGTGACGATTTTTGGCATGCTCATGGACAACGCACGTTTCGATGGCGACGGAGAGGGTCGACTGTTTGATTTTGAGGAGCTGCTCCTGCAGGGAGTTGGACTGGGCCCCAAAAATGATCTGATCCCGGATCATGGAATCAGCTGTCGAGTCATAATTACATGACTGGGCTAGGATGAGGAGATGGGTCAAGAAGGACTGAAAAGGTTCATCCTTACCCTGAAGCCTCTGTTGGAAGATGTACCGTTCAAAGCTCTCATTCACCTCAATTTTGCAGTGGCTGTCGAATTTCAGCAGAACTGTCTTGAACTTTGTCTGGTCTTCGCCATCGGCAAACGTGAGCGAGTTATAGATGTGGATGGCCTGATATCCCGTAGTCGACAGGAACAGTGCGACCTTTCTGGCATCCGATGCTGCCTCGAGGTCGGAGGCCTCGATATACAGGAGGAACTTCTGTTTGAAGACTTTCCAGTTGGCGCCGAGGTTGCCGGAGATCCAGAGTTGCGAAGGAGGCTGGATCTTTTCCATGTCGCTGGATGGCTGCTTGCTGGTCATTGCAGATTCACTCGAGGTAGGTTCGTTAGAATTAATATCTCCCTGGTACCATGATGTGTTATGTGAGTTGGTTCAATGTTGACTGCAACTGGATGGAGTGAAACTAGAAACAGGCTTCTGACTCAGGAGATGGTCCAACACTGTTTTATTGAACTTGCTGATTGCTGTACATAATCTGCTGTGGGTTGACACTCTAGTAATCTAACTGATAACCTCCTACTGGCTTGACCAGACTAGCTCTCTATCACATGCAGATGGTGCTCACTGGCTTGTGCACTCTAACTATCTCAGTAGCTGTTTCCTGGGAGAGAGGGAGAGTCTTAATGCCCTGTGGGCTTTACAGTGGTGGTGTCCTGTCTGGTGATTGGTTGTTCTGTGCCGTGTGTGTTCATTGGTTATCCTGTGTGTCAATCTCTCCCTGTCTGTATCTCATTATATACATGAGTGGATATTATGAAGTTGTCAAACTTCTTAAGTGTTGTTGGAGCTGCACTCATCGAGGAAAGTGGAGAGTATTCAATTACACTCCTGACTTGAGCTTTGTAGATGGTGGACAGGCTTTGGGTGGGCTTGGGGGTGAGTTACTCACTGCAGGATTCGTAACCTCTGACTTGCTCTTGTAGCCAGAGCATTAATGTGGCTAGTCCAGTTCAGTTTCCGGTGAATGTTAATCCACAGGATGCTGATTTTGGGGGATTCAGCGATGGTAATGCCATTGAATGTCAAGGGACGATGGCTCGACTATCTCTTGTGGGAAATGGCCATTGCCTGGTACTTCTGTGGCCAGTTGTTTTGGGCACGGACTGCTTCAGCATGTGTGGAGCTGTGAATAGTGCTGAACATTGTGCAGTTGTGCAGTTATCAGCGAACATCCCCACTTTTGACCTTAAGGTGGAAGGGAGGTCATCGATGAAGCAGCTGAAGGTGGTTGGGCCCAGGACATTACCCTGAGGAACTCCTGCAGTGATGTCCTGGAACTGAGATGATTGACCTCCAACCACCACAACCATATTTCTTTGTGCAGGTATGAAGCCAACCAGCAGAGGGCTTTCCCATGATTCCCAATTCCCATTGACTCCAGTTTTGCTAGGACTCCTTTTTTCCATACTCAGTCAAATGCTGCCTTGATGTCAGGAGTAATCAATCTCACTTTACTTCTGGCGTCCGGCTCTTTTCTCCATGTTTGAACCAAGGCTGCGATGAGGCCAGACGTTGAGTGACCCTGGCAGAACACAAAGTGAGTGTCAATGAGCAGGTTTTTGCTGAGTAAGACCATAAATAAGTTCCTAAGATGTAGGAGCAGATTAAGACCAATTGGTCCATCAGGTCTGCTCCACCATTCCATCATGGCTGATGTGTTTCTCATACGCATTCTCCTGCCTGCTCCCTGTAACCCCTGACCCGTTATTAATCAGGAATCTAATCTATCACCGTCTTAAAGACACTCAGTGATTTGGCCTTCACAGGCCTCTGCGGCAATGAATTACACAGATTCAGCACCCTCTCATCTCAGTTTTAAAGGATCGTCCCTTGAGTCTGAGACTGTGCCCTCAGGTTCTAGTCTCTCCTATTAATGGAAACATCCTCTCCACGATCACTCTATCTCGGCCTCTCAGTATTCTGTAAGTTCCAATGAGATTTCAACTTGCTAGCCACTTGTCACTTGCTCGCTCTGTTGATGATAGGGCAGCACGGTAGCACAAGTGGATAGCACTGTGGTTTCACAGTGCCAGGGCCCCAGGTTCGATTCCCCACTGGGTCACTGTCTGTGTGGAGTCTGCACGTTCTCCCCATGTCTGCGTGGGTTTCCTCCGGGTGCTCCGGTTTCCTCCCACAGTCCAAACACATGCAGGTTAGGTGGATTGGCCATGATAAATTGTCCTTAGTGACCAAAACGTTTAGGAGGGGTTATTAGGTTACAAGAAAAGGGTGGAATTGAGGGCTTGAGTGGGGTGGTGCAGGCTTGATGGGCTGAATGGCCTATTTCTGCACTGTATGTTCTATGTATCTGTGACCCCCTTCCTTCATTTTACTGATTTCCAGGATGATGAATGATCCAGAGACAAAAAATTTGAATTATTTAAAAGAAAATGGGGATCTACAGAATGATAATCCCCATTCATTGCTATTTTGTGATCCACTGACTGTTATACTTTTCAAATTAGGTTTTAAAGTGAAGGGTTTTGTTGTATCCTGCATGGGTCTTCTGGGGTAAGAATGATGCAGTACCCCATGGAAATATTTTATTGTAATCACAATTCAACAGTTACAACAAATACAATTGCAAGGCACAAGGCCTCAAACACTTCAAATTAACAATCTCGCAATGACATAACACAAACAGCCGCGAGGCACAAGGCCTCAATACAATACAACCGTTTCAGAGCAAATAAGAACCACAAGGCACAAGGCCTAAATACATGTTTTAACAGTGACGTATCAAAAACAATCACAAGGCACAAGGCCTCAATACACCATTAAAAGATTTACAGAATAAAGTTAACCACAGGGCACAAAGCCGTGACACTCTTCAACTATAATATAACAAAAACCGTTACAGGATACGATAACAACACCAGAAATTCATCAACATACAAAGGCAGTATAAGCAGAAACAACAGAAAAGAAACAGCATATCGAAAAGAAACATCTACTAAATACGGAGAACCGCCCGTGTCCGTACTCAATCACCCCCAGTTTGTCACCCACCGAAAGGGGTCCCCAGTTCAACGCAAACAACAGTCCCAAGCCGCTCGCCAGAGAAATCCAGCAAGCGGCTACTTCGCTCCCCCTACTTCGCCCCCCCTCCAGCCCGGCAGCCAACACATCAGAGGAAAGGCAGCCTCCGCAAGGTGCACAGACCACCGGAAAGAGTCACATCCGGGCATGGTAGAGGAGAGAGGCGCCTTTATTCATGGAACCGTGGAAACCTACTCAACCGGCAAGGGGCCATTGGTAAGCTGAGCAGTCCATCAACACAGTCAAAACAAACGATAATAAGCCAACATAGTCTTACAACACTGAAACAATTAATCAACAGTACAGTCAAAGACAACAAAAAACAGTATCATGTCGAAAACACCCACTAAACACGAGAAACCACCAGGAAAGGTGTGTAATCGCCCCCTGTTGCCCAAGGGGTTCTCAGTCAAAACATAAACAACCGTCCTAAGCCACTTGCCAGAAAGCCAGCAAGCAGCTAGTTTATTCATCGCCTGCCCACCCCCCTCCACCCAGCCCGGCAGCCTACACACCGGCGGAAAGGCTCCCCCTCGCTGGGAGCTTAGACCACCGGAGAGAGTCACATCCAGGCGTGGCAGAGGAGAGAGGGTCCCCCCTTCATGGAACCTGCCCAACGGCACGGGACCATCCGGAAGCAGAGCAATTTAACATTATTGACAAAGACAACAGTAATAAAACAAAAATCCAGGAAAAATAAAAAGTCTGTCCTAGACAAGAAAAAAGCAAAGTCCAACACAAAAGCTTGTTACCACACCGTGCAGTGCTCAAAAATGTTCACCAAATTACACGTTTCATGTCCTGACGGTCGGCCCTCGAAGCCTAGCCAAAACTCACGAAAAGCAAAAAGTCCACGAAGTCCTCCAATGGCAACGGCTGGGAGAAAACCCCGGGTAGTCGCTCCAAAGTCGGCAACAGTCAGTAAAAGACACGAAAGTCCCAGAGTCTATCCCGACGGTCCAAGGGGCCAACCCCCGGAGCCTCCAGGAGCAGCAGCAGGCCACCACCAACCCGCCCCGGGCTGCAGGCGGCGGGGCGTGGTGTCTTCTGCAAGAATTCCAACCCTGGCTCGAATTTGACCTGCCGCTTCCAGTAGCATATCCAGCTCCCCTCCTTCCTCCATTCCGCAAACTCCGACCGCCGACCTTGCCTCCCGAGAGCTTGCGTTTGATGGAGACAGCGCAGAGGGAGCTCCATTCCCCATCCACCCCGAAAGGGTGAGGGCCCTTACTTAACAAGGTTCATGTGTCTTTGTATAAATAGAGTCGGCTAGTCAGGCACTGACTAGAGAAGATGCAGCAGGGAACTACTGTACTGTAAGTAATAGTTAATGTGTTAAATAAAGTAGGTTTTGTTTTTCTCCACAATGTGGTGTGGACTCTTCGTTGCCCCTTACAAAAGGTTTATTTTAAGTTTGAGTTTGCTCTTAATTGATACTAAATGAGTATAATATTGATATGCTTGTATAATTCTCAGCTGTTACCTACAGCTTTGGTGGCAGGTAATTCCACTGAGATGTGAAGAGTAGCACACTGCATGACTATTATAGCTTCAATCAATTAACGTGCCATTATTAGAAAATTAGCAAACTGTGTAACATACCTCATGGGCTGGATTCTCCAATAATGGGACGATGTCCCCACTCCAGCGTAAAAGCACTGGTGAATCACTCTGGACTTTCCTGAAGAAAATCCAGAGTGATTCTCCTACCTGCAGGGGGCTAGCAGGGCCCCGGAGTGCTTCTCGCAGCTCTGGCTGCGGACATGGGGCCCCGCATGTCTGGTCGTGAGTCAGTGAATGTGAATGGTGGACTCAGCCCGCGGAGCGGCACCAGAAATGTAGCCCACCCTGCGATTGCGTGTGCCTGTGGGTCCATGATGCCCAATCACCCCCCTGGCCATCTATGAGGGGGGGCGCCTCTGTCAATGGCCCCCAACCTGCACTGTGTAGTTAGCGTGGGTGCGATCGATTTTCCGGGTACCGGAGAATCGTGGGAGTGCCGTCAGACCGGATTTCGGTGTAAATGCCCATTTTCCGCCCCGCGCTGATCGCCATTTCACTGCGGAGTCTCTGGGAATCCAGCCCCTCATGTTTGTCTTATTGGTAAATCTCTGCTCCAAACACTTGTGGGCAGTATTCTCCCCTAACCGGCGGGGCGGGGGTCCTGGTGCCGAGGAGTGGTGTGAACCACTCGGGCGTCGGGCCGCCCCAAAGGTGCGGAATCCTCCGCACCGTCAGGGCTAGGCCCGCCTGGGAGTGGTTTGCGCCTGCCGGCCAGTGGGGAAGGGGCTTGGCGCCTTGTTAACCGGTGCCGAAGGGCCTCTGCCGGCCGGCGTGAGTTGGCGCATGCGTGGGAGCATCAGCATGTGCTGGCGCCATCCTGACGCATGCGCGGGAAGGTTTGTCTCCGCATCGGCCATGGCGGAGGACCACAGCGGCAGATGCGGAGGAATATGGTGCCCCCATGGCACAGGCCCGCCCGCAGATCGGTGGGCCCGATCGTGGGCCAAGCCACCATGGGGGCACCTCCAGGGGCCAGATACCCCCACGCCCCCCCCGAGAACCCCGGAGGCCGCCTACGGAGCTGGGTCCTGCCGGAAGGGACCAACCTTGATTTATGCCAGCGGGACCCTCGTTAAACGGGCGGGACTTCGGCCCATTGTGGCCCGGAGAATTCGGGCAGCCCCAGGGCCCATTGAGTCGCGCTGGTCGCCGCCATTGTCTGAGGGGCGATTTTTGAGGGGCCGGAGAATTCGGAGGACGGCGGGGTCGGGATTCACGCCGACTCCCAGTGATTCTCCGACCCAATGGGCGGTCGGAGAATCCCGCCCTTGTGTGTTTCGATCTCCTCTTTGTCTGCTGTGTGTCTTGAAGTTGGCCTCGCCAACATCTGTGTGTCTCAATCTCTCTTCTTGGCCCCTCTAATTTCCATGTGTCTCGATCTCAGTCCCTCTAACTGTTCTGTGCTTCGATAGCCCCTGGGTAAAAAGGATGAGAAGTCTCTGATCCCCCACCTTTCAGAATTCTGGTCACAATCTATCCCAGTAAAAGCGAAGATCAGCAGATCTTATTGTGATTCACCGGTCCGCCAGCCGCGTTTATCTGGGCAACGCGCCCCTGCCAGCAACGGGACTCTCTGTTCCCTCAGCTGGCTAATGAGGCTTCCCATTGTGGCCTCCCCACGCGCTGCTGGTGAACCGGAGGATCAGGTGACCTTTCTATCACTACTAAATGCTAGCTTGCAAATTGGCACTTTAACAATTTCAATACAACAGGACTAAGTGTTTGATTTGTCAGCATTCACTGAAAAGTTGATCACAATCAAATTTCAAAGCTTTGGAAATCTGACGTTAATTTTGGGCTGTGCTGAGAATTGCAGTAAATGAGGTGGAGAAAAAGAGGATATAGACAGGCTGGTGGCCATGAGTGCACAAATGGCGGATGGTGGGCAAGTTTTTCCGGCCGTTCCCACTGGCAGGATCTTCCGCTTCCGCTGATGGTGACCCCCTCCCCCCACCTCCGCCACAGGTTCCTCAGCGGAAGAAGGTATGGACAAGAACGGAAAACCTCTTTGACAGCGGAGGGATGGGAAGATCCCATCACCTGCTAATGGCAGACCAGCTCCGCCGCCACAAAACATGTCAAGCGGGCTGGCCAATTTCCCACACATAATCCACAACAGAACAATGGGAGGTTGTCCATTTTGGTTGGAAGAATGTGGACATAGATAGAACTTAGAACGTAGAACATTACAGCGCCGACCTGTGAAACCACTCTAAAGCCCATCTACACTATTCCCTTATTGTCCATATGTCTATCCAATGACCATTTGAATGCCCTTAGTGTTGGCGAGTCCACTACTGTTGCAGGCAGGGCATTCCACACCCTTACTACTCTCTGAGTAAAGAACCTGCCTCTGACATCTGTCTTATATCTATCTCCCCTCAATGTAAAGTAATGTCCCCTCGTGCTAGACATCACCATCCGAGGAAAAAAGCTCTCACTGTCCACCCTATCCAATCCTCTGATCATCTTGTATGCCTCAATGAAGTCACCTCTTAACCTTCTTCTCTCTAACGAAAACAGCCTCAAGTCCCTCAGCCTTTCCTCGTAAGATCTTCCCTCCATACCAGGCAACATTCTGGTAAATCTCCTCTGCACCCTTTCCAATGCTTCCACATCCTTCCTATAATGCGGTGACCAGAATTGCACATAATACTCCAAATGCGGCTGCACCAGAGTTTTGTACAGCTGCAACATGACCTCATGGCTCCGAAACTCAATCCCTCTACCAATAAAAGCTATCACACCGTACGCCTTCTTAACAACCCTCTCAACCTGGGTGGCAACTTTCAGGGATCTAGGTACATGGACATCGAGATCTCTCTGCTCGTCCACAATGCCAAGAATCTTACCATTAGCTCAGTACTCTGTCTTCCTGTTATTCCTTCCAAAATGAATCACCTCACACTTTTCTGCATTAAACTCCATTTGCCACCTCTCAGCCCAGCGCTGCAGCTTATCTGTGGAGGGATAATACAAGCTAAAGGGGACCATTTTAAAATGGATACAATAACAGAGAGAGACCTGGGGTATTGTGCACAAATCTTTGAAGGTGTCAAGACTCATTAATAAAGCATATGGGATCCTGGATTTTAACAGTACAAAATCATCGGAAGTTATGGCAAACCCATGTACATCACTGTCACCTCCAGCTGTCTCCATTCCTGGGAACCACACTTAGAGGAAGGAGGCGGCAGGCTGGATTCTCCGGTCCCCCAGCTGGGGTTTCCTGGCGGCGTGCCGTTCGCTAGCAGTGGGATTCTCTGTTCCCGCTGTTTGTCAATGAGATTTCCCATTGTAGCCCACGCCACACTGCTGGGAAACCCACAAGGGGGTCTGTGCTGCCGGAAGCAATAGAGAATCCCAATTACGGAGCATTCCGGCTGTCATGATTCGACATAGTACAGAATAGATTTACTAGAGTCATTCCAAAGGTGAGGGAACTGGGGGAATTGAATTGTTTCCCTCAGAGAAGGGAACGCTAAGAGGAGATTTGATAGAGGTTTTAAAAATCAAGAAGAGTTAGGTGGTGCAAGTAAAGAGGAACAGTTTTCACTGGCTGGTGGTCTGATAATCAGAGGGCACAGATTTAAAGTGATTGGAAAGGTAAACACAGATCTAGCCTAGTACAGCTTAAAATTGTGACTCTATATCATCCCTGATCTATCTAATTAGAACAAAATGCCAACTCGAATGTACTAATGCAATCCCTTCATCATATCGTAACCCTTTTATCAAACATTCCCAAGCAGTCAAATATGATCTGCTGCCCTACCATACACCCAGACCTTAGAATCATCCAAAACCTCACAGATGGTGCCCTAAACACCTATATCCAGATCTTTCATGTATAGAGTGTGGTGTTCTTTGTGGTTCTAATCCTAGGGTGGTTGACGTAGTGTTCATAAAGATCACAAATAGCTTTTATGTTGAACAAAGCTAAAGATTTATTTACACTACTGAATTGGATTTGACACTTACTCCTGGATAATAAACAGTTGATAATAAACAACCTACATTCAACTACTACTAATCTCTACACTAATACAATAACTATGATCTGCTCTCACTCACACTATCTTTCCTACAGTCAGTCTTCTAGCCTTCTCCTCAACCTCTCACCCACAAGGCTCAGCATCGATGCCTTATCGAGGTCTACATCTAGCTCCCTCTAGTGGCTGATTTGGACATAACATTAACCCTTACAGTTCTGTACATTTATCATAATGTCACGTACAGTAATGAACAATGGTTCCAGCATTGAACCCTGCAGTTCTGGCAACTACATTCTCAACAGACCCATATCAATCTATAATTGTTTTCTGTCTATTTCTTTCCAACTAGCAGTCAACCTAGCTCATTATAGTACCACTAATGCCAGAGAATTTTCTCTTTTAGAGAAACCTCTTGTGCCACATCTTGTCAAAAGCTTTTTGGAAGTCAAAGTAGCCAGTAGCAATGTCTTCAGGTTGGAGAATCATTTCCTGAACATGCTAGGCAGATATGGCTAACTGTTGAGAGCCCCTATCTGCACCTTCTCCTCCTGCTTCCAGAAGTTTGCACTGCGCTGCATGACTTCTGTCCATTCTCCAAATCGTCTTGTATTTGAGAGGAACATCATTCAATAGGGGAATGCAGCAAATGGTTTGTGCTCAAGCCTTAAAGTCAGCATGGAGTCCTTCAATACCTCTCATGTCACATTTACTTCTGACAATTGTTTCATCAGATTTAAATTCCAGATTTTTATTGAATTCAAATTTCAGTGGTGGTATTTGAACTGGGTCCCCAGAGCATTACTCTGGGTTTACAAGTTTACAAGTCCAGTGACAATACTACTATACCACCGCCTCCTTGTAGAATTAGAAATAGAAAACAGCATACACTTGTAGAATTGGAACAACAGAAAAAAATCAACCTCAAAGCAGTTGATGATACCTTCAAAAAGGTGGAAAGTGGTGGGGAGGACCCCCCCCCCCCCCACCCCCCGGGAGGACCCCCCCCCCCCCACAGGCCGCCCCCCGACCCTTCCACGCCGAGTTCCCGTTGGCTGAGAGCAGGTGTAGATGGCGCCAGCGGGTCTCGCCGTTTTTACGACGTGGGGTGGGCCAGTATCACTCTTCGGAACCAGGGTCTAAGGTGGGTGGTGCAGCAAGATGGCTGCCTTGGAGGCCGCGGCAATGGTGGTCCGTGCCTAGACAGTCCTGTGGGGGAGTCCCCCGCCCTCTTGGCCTGTTCCCCATCACCCCCCCCCCCCCCCCGGCCTGGCTGGGCCCCCCCCCCCCCCCCCCCACCTCAGCCAGCCCGGTCGGTGACCAGCCCGGCAGCCCACAGTCAAGGCTCTCTGTGTCCTACCCCCTGTCTCTCCCTCATCAGCAACAAAAGTTCAAGTGAACCACGCAGTCCGGAATTTGGCCTATCGGAGGCGGAGAATCGCGGAGATCCCGGAGAATACCTGGTCAGGCCCGCTAATGATGTGCAAACGGTGTTTACTGTATGGTGGGTTCCAAAACGCATTAGCGGCCCTGTTGAGGCAACGGAGAATTACGATTTGGGGTAAAATTGCCGCCCTCCGCGATTTTGGTATTGGAACCTATTCTCCATCCAATTACGTTTCCAGATTTCACCGTTGGCTGATGGAGAATCCTGCCCAACATCTCTTCCCTACCCATTCCTCATTTTAAGCACATCAGTTAGATGGCACTTTAATTTTCTCCAAACGAGGCAATGCAATCCTAGACAATGCAAACTGCTCTCATCAATTACTCCATTTTGATTTTAGATTCATTCTTGCTGCTATGCCAAGAGCTGAACACAGGACTCTGGATGGGGGTCAAACCAAAGCTTTAATCAACAGTTAACTGCCCTCTTCCAATTCAAACAATGAAGCGCGTGTCTGCACATGGAGAGAGAGAGAAGCAGCGGTAGCAAAATCATGCTTTAATGTTCTCCCTCCTTACCTCCCACGCTGGAAGGAGCCTGTCAAGTATGCCCTCTCGAGCCAGAAGGGGAGGACTGAGTTCCTGACAGTGCTCACTCCACCTTTCTCGAATCGATTGGCAAGCCCTGTCATTTGGAAAGGCCTGTCGTCCCTGCTGCCATATGGAATTCATTCCAACTGACACAGCACACCCACTGAAACCAGGATGTGTGAGAGACAAGCAGACCTGGGCTTGAAATAAAAACAGAAAATGTTGCAAACACTCAGTCCATCAGACAATATCAGTGGAGACCGGGGTCGTGGGGGAGGGGAGTGATGGTGACAGGGGTCGTGGGGGCAGGGGAATGGTGGTGTTGGAGACAGGGGCCGTGGGGGGAGGGGAATGGTGGTGATGGAGACAGAGGCGGTGGGGGGCAGGGGAATGGTGGTGATGGAGACAGGGGTCGTGGGGGAGGGGAATGGTGGTGTTGGAGACAGGGATTGTGGGGAGGGGAACAGTGGTGATGGAAACGGGGCTCTTGGGGGAGAGGAACGGTGGTGATGGAGACAGGGGTTGTGGGAGGGGCATGGTGTTGATGGAGACGAGGGTCGTGGGGGGAGGGGAATGGTGTTGATGGAAACAGGTCGTGGGGGAAGGGGAATGGTGGTGATGGTGAAGAACAATCATGATGGGGGAGGGAGAGAATGAGGTGGGGAGGAAGAGAGATCGCAGTGGGGGAGAGAGAGGGATATTGGTGGGGGGCAAAACAGATTTCAATGGTGGGAGAGAGAGAATGGGATCTTTTAGGGAAGGAGAAATCATGGAGGTGGTAAGAGGGGTTTACAGCATTAGATCGTTGGACCTGGGGACACTTATCTGATTGGATCTTCCCTTTTTTGCCTCCTTTTCGCCACAAAGTTTCCCCGAGTCCTGGGAAAGATGGATAAACCCTCATTAAAAATAGAGTGCTTGTTATAATGGAGGCATTCAACCTTTACCAACAGGCCTGACTCCTCAGAACGGATTGGTCGCTCATCCCACCACCCTTAAAGTCTTCTTCAGGCACATCTCCGAATCCCTGAATTCTGCCACCATGAGCGACAAGGGAAATGGATACATGTGAACAATCTCATCTCCAATCTCCCCTCCAAGTCACCTACCAACCTGCCATGGAAATGTATCACCATTCCTTTATCGTCATTGGGGCAAAATCCTGGGATTCCCGACCTAACAGCATTATGGGAGCAACTCCAAGACACGGGCTGTAGCAGTTCAACAAGGAAGCCTGTATGATGAGACATCGAAAGGCTTCAATTGGTCAAGAGGTGCTTTTAGAGCTACAGGCAGAGTGATTTGGCACGGGAGTGATAGAATAACAATTGGAGAGGAGGGAGAGAGTGTGGGCTTTTGCAGCCAGTGTACATCCTAGAGCCAGCAGCGATAACATCACAAAACACTCGAGGCAGGATTCTCCGTTGGCCGAATCCGGAATTGGGAAACGTGATGGGGCAGTGAATAAGTTCCGACGGCAAAATTGCGGTGGGCTCCGATTTGACGTCGATGGGCCGAGATCCCAATGGCGCGGTTCACTTATGCTTTTAATAATTGTGAAACCGGAGTCGTGGCTGATGAGGGAGAGAGAGAGGAGGTAGGACACAGTGAGACGCAACAGCGAACTGCCGGGCTGGACAATGGCCAGGCTGGCTGGGTGGGGGGAGGGTTACTGCCAGCCCGGAGGGTGGGTGACGGGGGAACAGGCCAAGAGGACGGAGTGAACCTCAACAGGACTCGGGCGGTGTCCAGTCCTGGACCACCATTACCGCGGCCTGCAAGACAACCATCTTACTGCGCACCCACTGACCAACCACCTTGACCCCGGTTCTGCAGAGTGACACTGGCCGTATGGGTGCCCCCCACCCCGCACACCACCCTCCACCATACACCTCACCCAGCCTGGCCACCACCTGGGGCGACCAGGCCTGGATGGGCCTGGCTGCTGCTTGGGTATTTCAGGTGACGTGATGCCGCGCTGTTATACCCGCTGCCCCCAGAAGCACCAGGGACGGTGGGGGGGTGGTCCGACAACCCCTCGCGCAGACCCTGGCTCTGCGACTGCATCTCCAAGATTCATGGGACCATCCATTCCAGAAGCCCGAAACCCATCTCGACGGCAGCTAGTCCCTGGGGTCGGTTTGCCCTCCGACTGCCCGCCCCCTCGGGTGTTCCTACCTCCACCTGACGTACGACAGCATGTGTGTGGTGCGCACCAGATAGTATCCCAGGAGCCTCTTCACTAAAGTGCCCAACCGAGGTGAGTGTCTCTGGGATAGTGGAGGGTGTTGGAGACAGCTGTGATAGGAAATCACTGTCAACCTCCGACTCAAGCTCCGGCGTCTCCTGAGTCTCGGGAGGAGAGCTGCCGTCTGAGCTGCTCTCGTCGCTGCTCGGCTCACAGGGGGGCTCTGGCTGTGGGACTGGCTGGGGCGGGGGACGCGGGACGCCAGATGGACCCAGCCCATCCCCAGCAGGTCCTGTAAGACACAATACAAGATGCATGGTTAGGCCGCGGGCCGAGGGGGGGGGGGGGAGGGGGGGCGGGTGAGGGAGATGGTGGTGTAGGGTGGGGATTTTGTGGGGGTAGGGGTGGGGTGAGCAAGTGAGTGAGCATATGGATTGGGGGTGATGGGAGTGGTGTTGGAATGGTGTGCGGGTGAGGGTGATGTGGGGGTGGGGTTGAGGGTGATGTGGGGGTGGGGTTGAGGGTGATGTGGGGGTGGGGTTGAGGGTGATGTGGAGGTGGGGGTGAGGGTGGTGTGGGGGTGGAGGTGAGTGGGAGTGGGGGTGAGGGTGGTGTGAGAGTGGGGGTGAGGGTGGTGTGGGGGTGGGGGTGAGGATGATGTGGGGGTAGGGTTGAGGGCGATTTGGAGGTGGGGGTGAGGGTGGTGTGGGGGTGTGTGAGAGTGAGGGTGAGGGTGGTGTGAGAGTGGGGGTGAGGGTGGTGTGGGGGTGGGGGTGAGGGGGGTGTGGGAGTGGGGGTGAGGGGGTGGAGGTGGGGGTGAGGGTGGGGTGGGGGTGTGAGTGAGAGTGGGGGTGAGGGTGGGGTGGGGGTGTGAGTGAGAGTGGGGGTGAGGGTGGGGTGGGGGTGTGAGTGAGAGTGGGGGTGAGGGTGGGGTGAGAGTGGGGGTGAGGGTGGTGTGGGGGTGGGGGTGAGGGGGGTGGGGGTGGGGGTGAGAGTGGGGTGGGGGTGGAGGTGAGGGTGGTGGTGGGGTGGGGGTGAGGGGGGTGGTGGGGGTGGGGGTGAGGGTGGGGTGGGTGGTGGGGGTGAGGGTGGGGTGGAGGTGACGGTGGTGGTGGGGGTGGGGGTGAGGGGTGTGGTGGGGGTGGGGGTGAGGGTGGTGTGAGAGTGGGGGTGAGGGTGGTGTGACACAACATCCTGTGACTGCTAGAGCCAATCTGGCCGACTGTTTGGAAACCAGCTGAAAACCAACTGTCCCAACCAGCAAAATAGCTTAATAGTAGGGGTGGTGTTGGTAGGGGTTGATACATGTGCCATGGGGAACCATAAGTAACTGGAGTCTCACTTCCTCGTGCGCGGTATCCCTTTCCTCTGGGCCACCGACCACGTCCAGGCCCCTTTGATCAGCCACCGTGAGGGGCAGCAGCTCCGGTGGGTCCCCACCTGTCTTCTCCCACTCCTGGCGGTTGTGCTCGGCCTTCTCCTGGGTTGGGGGGGGGGGGTTGGTGATGAACAGAAAACGACCATGTTAGACAGTCCAGCATGTGCAGCCCAGGGGGTGGGTAGCTGGTGGCTTCAGTGACCAGGGCACCTGGCCATGGCGGCCGGTATGGGTGCAGGTTAGGTGTTTGGCCACCCTCCGGGTTGGGGGGAAGGGGGGGTGGGTTGGGGGAGGGGGGTGGGTTACGGGTGTATGAGACGGGGTTAGTGCCAGGGGCACAGTGCTTCCCACTCCCCCTGGCCGCCTCGAGGAAGTCATGAAGTTTTTTACGGCACTGCTGGGCGGTCCGGACGACTCACCGCCTTTGCCACCGCGCCCAAGCAAGTGCAGTGTATCGAATGGCTGGAGTATCTTTTCAGGCCTAACGGAATAGAAAACGAGGATAGAAAGAAAGTCATTTTACTTACTGCTTGCGGTACCCAGACTTATAATCTGATTCGCCGTTAAACATCTCTGGAGGCTCCTGATACTAAGTCGTTTGCACAGCTAGTGGAATTAGCAAAGAGGCATTATCACCCTAAAGCCTCGGTGACACTGCAAAGATATAAGTTTAACTCTATGAGGGGTGCACCGGGGGAGACCATCACGACATTCGTAGCCAGGCTAAAGCAGATTGTCGACAACTTGTGAATTTGGATCAGCTTTAAATTATATGCTAAAAAATCGGCTAGTACGCAATGAGAGTAGTGTAACCGTACAAAAGAAACTGTTGGCTAAATCTGAGTTGACTTTCAAGAGAGAGCTTGAAATTGTGACAGCCATCGAGAGCACTGAAAAGGGAACCAAAGGGTTACAAGGCGAAAGAAGCTTTGAACTCCACCGGTGAGGGTAGGAAACCATAAGTAGGCATGACTCCAGAAGCGAGGGCACGGTATCAGGCTCAGGCTGTGAACTGAGTACAGGAGCAGGAAGAATCACTAAATGCCGAATGTTAAAGCAGCCTAGCAGTAACACAGACTGTTTACGATGTGGGAGGAACCACTCCCCTGAGTGTGTAAATTTAAAGGAGCCAAGTACTATGGGTGCAGGAAAAGGAGCTATCAAAGGCACACATTCAGTAGCAAGCAGGGCCAGCCCAGTACAAACAGAGCAAGTAACCAAGTGTCAGTAAATAACATGGGGGATTGTCCAGTGGGAGAACATAATGTCATGTCCTTAAACAATATGGAAGAGAGCAAAGTAGCCCCCATTCCAGTCGTGCTGATAGTAAATGGCTGGCCACTAAAAATGGAGGTGGACACGGGGCATCAGCTACTGTTATAAATGAATGTAACTACCCATATCTGAAAGAAGGAGTTCAACCCCTAAAGTTGCCGAACACTACAGCAAAATCAACCACGTGTACAGGAGAAGCTATAAAGATAGTAAGAACAACTACAGCCCCGGTGAGTTATGGACAACAATTAGCACAGTTTCCGCTGACGATATCAGGCCAGGGACTGAATTGATGGAACGTGATTGGCTCTGGGAGATAGAATAAAATTGCTTGGAGATCTTTAAGATTAAAGGAGGGGTCCTGAATGTGGCCTTATTGAAGTATCAAGAGGCATTCCAAGAAAAACTTCTAAATTTAAAGGATTGCAAACTTGTGGTAGTCAGTATTAGAGGTATTACGGTACCCTGTAATGCTGTAAGACCATTGGTGTAGGAGGTACTGTTTTCATTGGTTAAGCCTGCCTGCTGGTTCCGCCCAGTAAGGCGGAGTATAAGAGCCCGTGTCTCCCCAGCAGCTGCCTTCTGTACCCGCGCTGCTGGGGGAAACATCTAGTGTAATAAAGCCTTCAACTGTCGCAAATCTCGCTTCTGGAGTTATTGATCGAGCATCAATTTATTACACTAGATTTTAAAGAATGGAGATCCGAATCAAGCCAGAGTGTATGCAACTCAGCCCCCACGCGGCACACTCAGCGGCAACCTTCAAGCACTGGCTGGCGTGTTTCAATGGATATCTCAGGATGGCCACAATTACACCCACGGAGGACCAGAAAATGCAAGTTCTGCACTCGAGGGTGAGCCCAGAGATCTACACTCTCATCAAGGATGCGGAAGATTTCGAGGCCGTAATGAATCTGCTGAAAGGACACTATATTCGCCCTGTAAACCAGGTCTATGCCCGACATCTACTAGCGACGAGGTGACAAATCCCTGGGGAATCGCTGGAGGAGTTGTACCATGCGCTCCTGGTGTTGGGGAGGAATTGTAACTGCCCGCAAGTTTCGGCCAGCGACCGCACAGAACTTTTGATCCGGAACGCATTTGTTGCAGGTATGCTGTCCTCCCAAATCCGCCAGCGATTGCTGGAGAAAGAGACACTAGGTCTCAAGGAGGCACAGGCCCTTGCAAGCTCCCTGGATGTCGCACATTGTTGGGGATGCACAAGATGGCAGCGCCCATCCATCACACGTGGTGTCCGAGAGACAAGATGGCGGCGCTCGGAGGACACACGTGGCCCTGTAGGAGGAAGATGGTGGCGCCCGCTGGCCGCACGTGGCTCGTGGAGAGGGTTGTGGTGGCGGTTGTGGCAGCGGTCTGCGGTCTCCGGAGGCGAAACGAGACCGCCACCACAACCCTCTCCACGGGCCACGTGCGGCCAGCGGGCGCCACCATCTTCCTCCTTCAGGGCCACGTGTGCACTCCGAGCGCCGCCATCTTGTCTCTAGGACACCACGTGTGATGGATGGGCGCTGCCATCTTGTGCACCCCCAACAATGTGTGACCAGTGGGCACCGCCATCTTGGCTGAACTCTCAGGACCCCCGACTCGGATGACCACACACCGCCTGAGGAGAACATCCAACTTCTGCCACGACTAGCCTCGGTGACCCTGGACCAGTCTTGGCCCCGAACACTCTCGACTGCAACGACGGCCGTGCTCATCAATGGGCATGAAACATCCTGTCTGATCGTCTTTGGGAGAACGGAGAGCTTCATACACCCCAACACGGTAACGCTCTGTTCTCTCCCTGTTCACCCAGTTAACCAAAAAATCTCCCTGGCCTCCGGGTCTCATTCAGTGGAGATCAAGGGGTTCTGCATATCGAACCTCACGGTCCAGGGAAGGGAGTTTAAAAATGACTGGCTCTACGTCCTTCCCCACCTCTGCGCCGCCACACTCCTAGGGTTAGATTTTCAATGCAAGCTCCAAAGCTTAACCTTAAAATTCGGCGGCCCTATACCCCCCTCACTGTCTGCAGCCTCGCGACCCACAAGGTCGATCCGCCTTCCCTGTTTGCGAACCTCACTCCGGATTGCAAACCCGTCGCCACCAGGAGCAGACGGTACAGTGCCCAGGCCCGGACCTTTATTAGGTCGGAGGTCCAGCGATTACCGAGGGAAGGTGTAATTGAGGCTAGCAACAGTCCCTGGAGAGCTCAAATAATGGTTGTAAAGACCGGGACGAAGCATAGGTTGGTCATCGATTATAACCAGACCATCAACAGGTATACGCAGCTTGACGCGTACCCTCTCCCCCGCATATCCGATCTTGTCAACAGGATCGCACAATACAAGGTCTTTTCCATGGTGCATCTAAAGTCCGCCTACTACCAGCTCCTCATCCGCCCTAGCTGCCTGGGATTTTTCTCTTATTATACCCAGTGGGTCCACAAATATGCGGACAAAGTCCACCAGTAATCCAATCCAATTCCCCTGTCGACAGAGGCCCGCCAGGCCTTCAGTCGCATCAAAGCGGACATCGCAAAGGCTACGATGCACGCCATCGACGAGTCCCTCCCCTTCCAAGTCGAGAGCGATGCGCCTGACGTAGCTCTGGCGGCCACCCTCAACCAAGCGGGCAGACCCGTGGCCTTCTTCTCATGCACCCGCCGCGCTTCAGAAATCCGCCATTCCTCAGTTGAAAAGGAGGCCCAGGCCATAGTAGAAGCTGTGCGGCATTGGAGGCATTACCTGGCCGGCAGGAGATTTACTCTCCTCACTGACCAACGGTCGGTGGCCTTCATGTTCGATAATGCACAGCGGGGCAAGATAAAAAAACGACAAGATCTTACGGTGGAGGATCGAACTCTCCACCTACAACTATGAGATCTTATATCGTCCCGGGAAGCTAAACGAGCCTCCTGATGCCCTATCCCGCGGCACATGAGCCAACGCACAAGTGGACCGGCTCCGAGCCCTCCACGAGGACCTCTGCCAACCGGGGTCACTCGATTCTTCCACTTCATTAAAACCCGCAACCTGCCCTACTCCATTGAGGAGGTCAGGACAACCACCAGGAACTGCCAAATCTGCGCGGTGTGCAAGCCGCACTTCTACAGGCCAGAGAAAGTGCACTTGATAAAGGCTTCCCGTCCCTTTGAACGCCTCAGTATGGACCGCAAAGGGCCGCTCCCCTCCACCGACCGCAACACGTACTTCCTGAACGTGATTGACGAGTACTCCCGGTTCCCATTCACCATTCCCTGCCCCGACATGACCGCAGCCACCGTCATAAAAGCCCTGCATAGTATCTTTACGCTGTTCGGTTTCCCCGCCTACATTCACAGTGATAGGGGGTCCTCCTTTATAAGCGACAAACTGCGTCAATTCCTGCTCAGCAAGGGCATTGCCTCGAGCAGGACGACCAGTTACAACTCCCGGGGAAACGGACAGGTAGAGACGGAGAATGGAACGGACTGGAAGACCATCTTACTGGCCCTACGGTCCAAGAATCTCCCAGTCTCCCGCTGGCAAGAGATCCTCCCAGATGCCCTCCACTCCACCCGGTCACTGCTGTGTACCACGACCAACCAAACACCTCACGAACGTCTCCTTGTCTTCCCTAGGAAGTCCTCCTCCGGGGCCTCACTCCCAACCTGGCTGGCAGCTCCTGGACCCATCCTGCTCTGCAAACACATGCGGGCGCACAAGTCGGACCCATTGGTCGAGAGGGTTCATCTCCTCCACGCTAACCCTCAGTACGCCTACGTGGCATACCCCGACGGCCGACAGGATCCGGTCTCCCTACGGGACCTGCCGCCTGCTGGATCCTCACCCCCCCCCCCACCACCAATCCCACCCTCCCTCCCACCGGCGCAGCCCACAGCCGCCCTCTTCCCAGGTGGACCGGTCCTCCCACAGGTCCTGTCTAGGGGTGATGAAGCTGCCGAAGAAGCCGAAGCCACGCTCCCGGAGCCCCAGATGCCCGAGCCGATGCCTGCATCACCACCAAAGCTACGACGATCGCAGAGGATGACCAAGGCCCCCGATTGACTAATTGCTTCATTCTGAACTGTAAATAAATTTTGTAAATAGTTGCGATGTAACAAAGCAAAACCACTGTACTGATGTATACCGGGTACCTCCATAACCTTAACCTCTACCACTGTGTAATGCGAGGCCACCACCCCCGCCGGACTCTTTTTTTTTAACAGGGGGTGAATGTGGTCATCGGTATTAGAGGTATTATGGTACCCTGTAATATACCCAGTAAGGCGGAGTATAAGAGCCCGTGTCTCCCCAGCAGCTGCCTTCTGTACCCGCGCTGCTGGGGGAAACATCTAGTGTAATAAAGCCTTCAATTGTCTCCAGTCTCGCTTCTGGAGTTATTGATCGAGCATCAAAACTAGAATCCACGTAGATCGGAATGCTACACAAGGGATTTTTAGAGCAAGGCCCTATGCGTTAGTGGAAAAAGTTGAAACAAAATTGCGGTGATTGGAAGATCTGGGCATTATCAAACCTATAAAATTTGCTGAGTGGGCCACATCTGTTGTACCAGTAATTAAACCCAACAAGACAATCAGATTTTGTGGAGATTATAAATTACCGGTGAATCAAGCTGCAAAGTTGGGCAGGTATACTATATCCAAAATGGAGGATCTGTATGAAATGTTGACTGGGGACCTGACATATACCAAGTTAGATGTAAGGCATGCCGACAAATAATTGGAACTAGATGAGACGTTGAGAACTTTCATTACCATAAACACCCATAAGGGACTATATCAATATACATGTTTACCCTTTGTGGTTTTGGCACCTTGTGCCACCTTCCAGCGGATTATGGAGAGCTTACTGTAGCGCACAAAGACTCCGTGAGACGAATAGAGTGAAGTCGATGAGGCTTTATTAAGCGTGTCTGTTCCCCCACAGCTCGATAGTAAACTGGCCTGCGGGGGAAGACTCCGGCTTCTTATACTCCGCCTTCAGGGCGGAGCTTGAGGTCAACGGCCAACCAGGACCCAGGATCTGTCAGCCAATGACATTAGGGCTTCCAGTCCCCCATGACCCCCAATACATACTACCACATTCACCCCTTGTCAAAAATGAACCCGGCAGGGTGATGCTTCGTATGGTGGTAAGGGTTTACAGGGTTGGTCCTGGGAGGACAAAACATTCACATGGCAATACAGTATTGGACAATTTCATCCTGTTGCAACTATATACAGAGGGTATAGGAAGAAAAGCAAAATGTTCTTGTGAACAGTCCATATTTGTTTTACATCGACGCCACGAGTCGGTCGGGCGATCTGGTCGTCCGTGTCGATCGCCTCGGACCCGGCGGTGGTGGTGGTGCTTGTACCAGTGTTGTCGCCTCCAGGAGCCGTACGGTTTCAGCTCGGGCTTGATTCTTGGTCGGTGCTGAGGGGAGGGGGACCGATCCTCCTGGGAAGGGGGCGGTCGCGGGGTGCGGCGGTGGTAGGAAGGGGGGGGGGTTGGGGTGATGGTGTCGGGGGGGGTGTGCGTGTTGCCGCCGGATGCCAGATCCCGTAGGGAGACCGTGTCCTGTCGGCCGTCGGGGTACTCCACGTAGGCGTACTGGGGGTTCGCGTGGAGGAGGTGAACCCTTTCGACCAACGGGTCCGCCTTATGTGCCCGCACATGCTTTCGGAGCAGGATGGGTCCTGGGGCCGCCAGCCAGGTCGGCAGCGACGTTCCAGAGGAGGACCTCCTAGGGAAGACAAGGAGACGCTCATGAGGCGTTTGATTAGTGCTCGTCCATAATAACGACCGGATGGAATGGAGAGCGTCCGGGAGGACCTCCTGCCACCGTGAAACTGGGAGGTCCCTGGACCGTAGGGCCAGTAGGACGGCCTTCCAGACCGTGCCGTTCTCCCTTTCTACTTGCCCGTTCCCCCGGGGGCTGTAGCTGGTCGTCCTGCTTGAGGCTATGCCCTTGCTGAGCAGGAACTGGCACAGCTCGTCACTCATGAAAGAGGACCCCTTGTCGCTGTGGACGTATGCAGGGCAACCGAACAGTGTGAAGATGCTGTTCAGGGCTTTAATGACTGTGGCCGCGGTCATGTCGGAGCAGGGAATGGCAAAAGTGAAGCGGGAGTATTCGTCCACTACATTAAGAAAATATGCGTTGCGGTCGGTGGAGGGGAGGGGCCCTTTGAAATCGAGACTGAGGCGTTCAAAGGGGCGGGAAGCCTTAATCAGGTGCGCTCCATCTGGCCTGAAAAAATGCGGCTTGCATTCCGCGCAGATGTGGCAGTCCCTTGTGACTGTACGGACCTCCTCTAAAGAGTATGGGAGATTACGGGACTTGATGAAGTGGTAAAACCGAGTGACCCCCGGGTGGCAGAGGTCCTCGTGGAGGGTTTGGAGGCGGTTAATTTGTGCGTTGGCACATGTGCCGCGGGATAGGGCATCGGACGGCTCGTTCAGCTTTCCGGGACGATACAAAATCTCATAGTTGAAGGTGGAGAGCTCGATCCTCCACCTTAAGATTTTGTCGTTTTTTATTTTGCCCCGTTGTGCACTATCGAACATGAAGGCTACCGACCGTTGGTCAGTGAGGAGAGTGAATCTCCTGCCGGCCAGGTAATGCCTCCAATGTCGCACAGCTTCCACTATGGCTTGGGCTTCCTTTTCTACTGAAGAGTGGCGGATTTCTGAGGCGTGGAGGGTCCGGGAGAAAAAGGCCACGGGTCTGCCCGCTTGGTTAAGGATGGCCGCTAGAGCTACGTCGGAGGCGTCGCTCTCGACCAGGAAGGGGAGGGACTCGTCGATGGCGCGCATCGTGGCCTTTGCGATATCCGCTTTGATGCGGCTGAAGGCCTGGCAAGCCTCTGTCGACAGAGGGAAGGTCGTGGTCTGTATTAGGGGGCGGGCCTTGTCTGCGTACAGGGGGACCCACTGGGCATAGTACGAAAAGAAGCCCAAGCAGCGTTTCAGGGCGTTTGGGCACTGCGGGAGGGGAAATTCCATGAGTGCGCGCATACGTTCGGGGTCGGGGCCTATTATCCCATTGCGCACTACGTAGCCCAGAATGGCTAGCCGGTCGGTGCTAAAAACGCACTTGTCCTCATTGTACGTGAGGTTCAAGGCTTTGGCGGTCTGGAGGAATTTTTGGAGGTTGGCGTCGTGGTCCTGCTGATCGTGGCCGCAGATGGTTACATTGTCGAGATACGGGAACGTGGCCCGCAACCCATGTTGGTCAACCATTCGGTCCACCTCCCGTTGGAAGACCGAGACCCCGTTTGTGACGCCAAAAGGGACCCGTAGGAAATGGTATAATCGCCCATCTGCCTCGAAGGCTGTGTACTTGCGGTCACTTGGGCGGATGGGGATCTGATGGTAGGCGGACTTGAGGTCCACGGTGGAGAAGACTTTATATTGGGCAATCCGATTGACCATGTCGGATATCCGTGGGAGAGTGTACGCGTCTAGTTGTGTGTACCTGTTGATGGTCTGGCTATAGTCAATGACCATCCTTTGTTTCTCCCCTGTCTTCACTACTACTACCTGCGCTCACCAGGGACTATTGCTGGCCTGGATTATGCCCTCCTTTAGTAGCCGCTGGACTTCGGACCGAATGAAGGTCCGGTCCTGGGCGCTGTACCGTCTGCTCCTAGTGGCGACGGGTTTGCAATCCGGGGTGAGGTTCGCAAACAAGGACGGGGGTTGCACCTTGAGGGTAGCGAGGCCGCAGATAGTGAGTGGGGGTATGGGGCCGCCGAATTTGAACGTAAGGCTCTGTAGATTGCATTGGAAATCTAATCCCAGCAAGGTGGGGGCACAGAGTTGGGGAAGGACGTTTAGTTTGTAGTTTTTGAACTCCCTCCCCTGCACCGTTAGGGTAACTATGCAGAATCCCTGGATCTGTACGGAGTGGGATCCTGCAGCTAGGCAAATCTTTTGTGCGCTGGGATACGTGGTTAAGGAACAGCGTCTTACCGTGTCGGGGTGTATAAAGCTTTCCGTGCTCCCGGAGTCGACTAGGCATGGCGTCTTGTGGCCGTTTATTAGTACCGTTGTCGTCGTCGTCTGGAGTGTCCGGGGCCGAGCTTGATCGAGCGTAATCGAAGCGAGCCGTGGTTGTAGTAGTGGAGTGGGGTCCGTTGTTGCCGTCCAAGATGGCGTCGGGGATGAACAAAATGGCCGCCCCCATACATCGCACATGGCTGGGGGTCACAAGATGGCGGCGGGGTGGACAAAATGGCCACTCCCACGCGTCGTACAGGTCTGGGGCGGTCCAAGATGGCGACGCCCCTCCTCCCCTCGTGGTGGCCGGGACCCAAAATGGCGGCGTCTGCGGGTCGCACATCGGCGCCCCTCCTCCCCTCGTGGTGGCCGGGACCCAAAATGGCGGCGTCTGCGGGTTGCACATGGTGTGCTGGGGGGGCTGGGGAGCGCTAGGACCGCGATCGCTAGGACCGCGAGCGCTAGGACCGCGCGGAGCTCTCTCACCGCGAGCGCTAGGACCGCGAGCGCTAGGACCGCACGGAGCTCCCTCACCGGGGACAGCGGTGGTCGGGGCCCAAGTCGGCGGCGCCGGCGGGTCAGGCGTGGGGCCGCGAGCGCTGGGACCGCGCGGAGCTCCCTCACCGGGGACAGCGGTGGATGGGGCCCAAGTCGGCGCCGCCGGCGGGTCAGGCGTGGGGCCGCGAGCGCTGGGACCGCGCGGAGCTCCCTCACTGGGGACAGCGGTGGTCGGGGCCCAAGTAGGTGGCGCCGGCGGGTCAGGCGTGGGGCGCGCGGTGGGGGTTAGGGTGGCATTAGGGACGCGGAAAACTCCCACCTCTCCGTGGAGAGTGTTGGCCGGGACCCAAAGCGTAGGCGGCGTGCAGGGCTCCCAGTTCTCCCGGGACCGCGGTGGTCGGGACCCAGATCGGCTGCGCCTGCGGGTCGCACATGGCGTGCTGGGGGGGGTTGGGGCGCGTAGACTGCTTGCAGGGCTCCCTGTGCTCCCGGGACAGCGGCGACCTCGCGGGACCGGCACACAACCGCATAATGACCCTTTTTCCCGCAGCTTTTGCAGATTGCTGCGCGGGCCGGGCAGCGCTGCCGGGGGTGTTTCGCCTGGCCGCAGAAATAACAGCGGGCGCCCCCGGTGCGACTCAGCGTTTGGAGCACGCAAGCCTGTGGGGGGGGTAGGCGGTTTGGCGCGACGGGTGCGTACGGGGCCCAATGGGTTGCCGCGCAGTCGGGGCCGTAGGCGCGGGTATTATGCGTGGCCACGTCTAGGGAGGCTGCTAGGGCCCGTGCCTCTGAGAGTCCTAGCGACTCTTTTTTTAGAAGTCTTTGTCGGATTTGGGAGGATTGCATACCTGCCACAAAAGCGTCGCGCATTAACATGTCCGTGTGTTCGTTTGCGTTTACAGACGGGCAGCTGCAGGCTCGTCCCAAAATCAGCAGTGCGGCGTAGAACTCGTCCATCGATTCTCCGGGAGCTTGCCGTCTCGTCGCGAGCTGGTAGCGAGCGTAGATTTGGTTAACTGGGCGAACGTAGAGACTTTTCAGTGATGCGGAGGCCGCCTGGAAATCGTCCGAGTCTTCGATGAGGGAGAAAATCTCCGTGCTCACCCTCGAGTGCAGGACCTGCAGTTTTTGGTCTTCTGAGACTCGGCCGGTGGTCGTTCTGAGGTAGGCCGCGAGACAGACACAGGCCTCAGCAGGCATGGAACAGGCTGAGGAATCAAAATGGCATCGCAAGCAGCCTCTTTGGAGGGTCCCTAAACAAAGTGAGCCCCCGGAGTGTTGTGTTGGGTGCTCTGGATCCGTGGAACACATACAGGCCACCTACACTTATAATAGTACAACTCTATTTTATTAAGCTAGAAACTGTTGAACATAATTTCACTGTGGGTTAACACGATGTTAGATTAAACTGAAGACCTATGCCTGTCCTAACCAGTCTATGCACTCAGCACATGGTGAAGATCTGTGCTGTAAGCTGTAAGCTCTGTCCTTCTGAGGGGCTGCATCCCGAATGAGCGGGAGCTCTGATGCCCTCTGTCTATATAGTGAGTGTGCTCTAACTGGTGATTGGCTGCGGTGTTGTGTGTGTTGATTGGTCTTGCTGTGTGTCCATCAGTGTGTGTGCCTGCACCATGATATACTGGTGTATATTATGACACGGAGTACAGGGGCACACCCACGTGGCATACACACAGTTGGCAGCCATGTTAGGTGCATCCTGGACAAAGGGAAACCCTGGAGCGCAGGGGCCCGACCTCATGGGGAGAGCGGCGACTGCGGCCATTTTGAATGACCCCCAAATAAAGAGAAACTTCCGGAGAACAGGGGCGCTTCCACCAGGTAAGTATGGCTGATCCCGCAGGACTGGGGATGTCAGTAACCAGAATAGTTACCTGGAACGTTATGGGACTTAACGACCCAGTGAAAAGATCCAGAGTCTTCGCCCACCTGAGAAGCCTGAATGCTGACGTAGTCTACCTGCAGGAGACACACCTGTGGGAGATGGACAGATTACTGGTAAGGAAGGGCTGGGTGGGACAGACGTACCATTCATGCTATGTGACAGGGGTGAGGGGAGTGGCCATACTGATCAGCAAGAGGACACGATCTACTGAGACTAGGAAGGTTATGGACCCAGGGGGACGGTACGTCATGGTCAGCGGTGTCCTGGATGGGACACCGGTAGTACTGGTAAATGTGTACGCTCCCAACTGGAACGACACAGACTTTATAAAAAAGACCATGGCGGAAATCCCCGACATTGACACGCGCCAACTGATTATGGGAGGAGATGTTAACTGCGTACAGGACCTACTGACTGAGCGAGGGGGGGGGGGGCTGCAGTGGGATAGGTCATGCCGAACTAGACGGCAGCAATCTGTAAATGAAGTAAAGTAAGATAAAAGCCTTTTTGCGTTATACCTGTACAATAAATAAACACTAACGTCAATGTACATAATGTTGAAAATGCCAATAAAAAGATTTAAAAATAAAGAAATATATCTATCTCCTTCTTGAAACCATTTAATGATTCAGACTTCACCGCACTATGGGCTGCGAGTTCCTTAAATTCATTACCCTCTGCGAGAAGTAGTTCCTCCTCATCTCAGTTCTAAATTTACCGCCTCTCAATCTATATCTGTGACCTTCATTCTAGATTGAGGGAACATTTGGTCTACATTTACTTTATAAATCCCTTTTAGTATTTTATATACTTCGATCAGATTCCCTCTCATTCTTCTAAACTTCAGCGGTTTAATCTCTCCTCATACGTCAACTCCTCCATGCCAGACTCAATCTGGGGAACTTCGTCTGAACTTCCTCCAATGCCATCACATCCTTCCTCAAAGAAGGAGACCAAAGCTGGACACACTGGGCTGGATTTTCCAAACCTGTGGCTATGTCCGCAGGATCTGCCTGGTCTTACAGCCAGAAAATCAGCGGCGCCCCCGCACTGATCCTCCGTCCGGTGGGGGGCTAGCAGCCGCGCCGCGTAAAGCCCCCGACTTTATCTGCAGATATGCCCAGAGAATGGCCGGGTCCGTGGCCGTGCATGCGCACGCCGGCGGCCTGCAGCGGCCATGCTGTGCAACATGGCGTCAGCCGCGCACGGACCTGGCCTGTCAAAAATTGCCCCCCTGTAACCAGCCTCCCCATCCCCGGGCCATCCCATCCCCCCAGTCCATCCGGCCCTCGCTGAAGCTCCCCCAGCCGGTAGAATGGCTCCCCCCCCGACTGTGGCGGCGCTGGACACAATCTGCAGCCGCAGCCGCCATGTGAAGTCCCCGAACGTTGTGAGGACACGCGCCCCACGCCGTCGGGGACTTGGCCCCGGGGGTGGAGCATCAGGGGAGGGCCTCAGATGACGTCCTGAGGCAGTCCATACGGGGAGTATGAGGGGGCGGAGCAGCGCAAAAATGGCGCCTCCCCCGATTCCGGCGTAAATATGGATTCTCCAGCCGATCGGCGAACACAATTTTGGCGTTGGTGATCGGCGAATCCAGCCCAATATTCCAGATGTGGTCTGAACAACACTCCATACAATTGCAACCATACTTCTCTCCTTTTATACTCAAGTCCTTTCGCAATAAACATTCAAGTCTCAAGGCATATGGGGCGCGATTCGCCACTCCCACAGCGTTTGGGAAAATCGCCTGGGTCGCCAAAATTTCCGGGGCCGCCGGTCCGACGCCCTCCCGCGATTCTCCCAAACGGCGGGAACGGCCCGGTCGAGTTTCGCGGGCCGCAGGCCGGAGAATCGCCGGAGACACCGAAAATGGCGATTCTCGGGCACCCCTGCTATTCTGAGGCCCGGATGGGCCGAGCGGCCAGGCTAAAACAGCGGGTTCCCCCCGGCGCCATCCACACCTGCTCGCTGCTGTCGTGGGCGGTGCGTGAACGCTGGGGGGGCGGCCTGTGGGGGGGGGGCGAGGGGGGATCCTGCACCGGGCTTCACCTGGAATGTGGGGTGGCCCACGATCGGTGCCCACCGATCGTCGGGCCGTCCTCTCTGAAAGAGGACTTCCTTCCTTCCGCTGCCCCGCAAGATCCGTCCCCTATCTTCTTGCGGGGCGGACTTAGAGAGGACGGCGCCGGCCAACCCGCGCATGCGCGTATGATGTCCGTTATGCGGCGCTGGCCACGTCATCTATGCGGCGCCGCTTTTACGCGGGCGACAAGGCCTCGCGCGGTTGGATGACGCGGCCCCGATACTGGCACATTGTCAGGACCTGAATTGGTCGGGACCGGGGCCGTTCCGCGCCGTCGTGAACCTCGACGGTGTTCACGACGGCACGGCCACTTCGGTGTGGGAGTGGAGAATCCCGCCCATGGTGTTTTCTTTTTAACAAGTTCCCAACCTGGAAAGCCTTGGCCTGGCAGTTGGGTGAGGAATGCTCCAGAAGAGGCGGCAGTCCAGTAGCCAGATAATTTACTGCTGGTTGGGTAGAGGTCGGGAGAAGGGATGGGGTACAATATAGTTCGGAGGGGCTGGGAATGACTGCAGAGAAAGAGGTTAGGCACAAATTTGGGTGATTTCAGCAAAGTACAGCAGGAGAGTTGATGGTTTGTGGAGAGATTAGAAGGAGGTTTTAGTGTTCAGGGGGAGTTCAGAGGGAGAGTTGGGGTGGGGGTGTTAGAGAGAGACCGAAGAGAGAGAGAGGGGGAATCAGAGAGATCTGAGGGAGAGATAGCGGGTCTGGAAGGACGTCAGGGGCAGATGGGGAGCTAGAGGGAGAAATGAGGAATCAGAAAGGTCGAAGAAAGAGATGGATGGTCAGAAAGATCAGAGGGATGGATGGGGACTCAAAATGAGATCGGAGAGAGGCCTGGGTGTTTGGCGCGAATGCAATGAAAAAAAAAGAAAATCGCTTAGTGTCACAAGTAGGCTTCAAATGAAGTTACTGTGAAAAGCCCCTAGTCACCACATTCCAGCGCCTGTTCGGAGAGGCGGGTACAGGAATTGAACCATGCTGCTGGCCTGCCTTGGTCTGCTTTAAAAGCTGGCTCTTTAGCTCTGTGCTAAACTTGCCCCTCTTGAGTGGTTGCTGCGGGGATTCACAGATATGGGGCGTGATTCTCTGACCCCCCGCCGGGTCGGAGAATCGCCGGGGTGCGCCGTGAATCCCACTCCCATCGGCTGCCGAATTCTCTGGCGCCGGGGTTTTGGCAGCGGCGGGAATCGCGCCTCGTTGGTCGGCGGCCGCTGGCAGTGGCCCCCCCGGCAATTCTCAGCCTGCGATGGGCCGAGTGTCCGCCCGTTTTTGGCAGGTCCTGCCGGCGTAAATTACAACAGAGCCTTACCAGCGGGACCTGGCTCCACGGGCGGCGTGCAGAATCCTCGGGAGGGGCGCGGCGGGAACTGGCCCTGGGGGGTGCCCCCACGGTGGCCTGGCCCGCGATTGGGGCCCACCGATCCACGGGCGGGCCTGTGCCGTGGGGGCACCCTTTCACTCCGCACCGGCCGCTGTCAACCTCCGCCATGGCCGGTGCGGAGAAGAACCCCCCTGCGCATGCGCTGGGATGACGGCAGCACACGCTGCTCCTGCGCATGCGCCAACCCGCGCCGGCCAGCGGAGGCCCTTCGGTGCCGTTTGACATGGTGCCAAGCCCTTCGGTGCCGGCTGGCACGGCGCCAAACACTCTGGCGCTGGCCTAGCCCCTGAAGGTGCGGAGGATTCTGCACCTTTGGGGTGGCCCGACGCCGAAGTGGTTCACTCCACTCCTCGGAGCCAGAGTGGCCCACCCCGCCGGTTCGCAATGAATCCCACCCCAGATTTGTGGGCTGGGGAAACCAAATCTTCCTGACCCACAAGCACTGCTGTAAAGGCATTTACCTATTCCAAGCAGGAGTCCTCGCCTCCCTTTAAATGTTGAGATTCCCGAGGCCTGGGAAACACAACCAGCCGGCATTCAGCCTCAGACGCTGATACAATCATATGCCTCACTATAGTAGCCTCACTAGAATATTTCAGTAAGCTCAGGGAAGGTAGTAAAAGAGGGGGAGGGGTGGCATTGTTAGTCAAGGACAGTATTATGGTGGCAGAAAGGATGTTTGATGAGGACTAGTCTATTGTGGTAGTATGGGCTGAGGTTAGAAACAGGAAAGGAGAGGTCACCCTGTTAGGGGTTTTCAATAGGTCTCCGAAAAGTTGCAGAGATGTAGAGGAAAGGATTGCAAAGATGATTCTGGATAGGAGCAAAAGCAACAGGGTAGTTGTTATGGGGGACTTTAACTTTCCAAATATTGACTGGAAACGCTATAGTTCGAGTACTTTAGATGGGTCCATTTTTGTCCAATGTGTGCATGAGGGTTTCCTGAGAGAGTATGTAGATAGGCCAACGAGAGGTGAGGCCATATTGGATTTGGTACTGGGTAATGAACTGGATAATGAACCAGGACAGGTATCAGATTTGGAGGTAGGTGAGCACTTTGGTGATAGTGACCACAATTCGATTACGGTTACTTTAGTGATGGAAAGGGATAGGTATATACCACAGGGCAAGAGTTATATCTGGGGGAAAAGCAATTATGATGCGATGAGGCAAGACTTAGGATGCATCGGATGGAGAGGAAAACTGCAGGGGATGGGCACAATGGAAATGTGGAGCTTGTTCAAGGAACAGCTACTGCGTGTCCTTGATAAGTATGTACCTGTCAGGCAGGGAGGAAGTGGTTGAGCGAGTGAACCGTGGTTTACTAAAGCAGTCGAAACACTTGTCAAGAGGAAGAAGGAGGCATGAGATGAGACATGAAGGTTCAGTTTGAGCGCTCGAGAGTTACAAGTTAGCTCGGAAAGACCTAAAGAGAGAGCTAAGAAGAGCCAGGAGGTGACATGAGAAGTCTTTGGCAGGTAGGATCAAGGATAACCCTAAAGCTTTCTATAGATATGTCAGGAATAAAAGAATGACTCGGGTAAGAGTAGGGCCAGTCAAGGACAGTAGTGGGAAGTTGTGCTTGGAGTCCGAGGAGATAGGAGAGGTGCTAAATGAATATTTTTCGTCAGTATTCACACAGGAAAAAGACAATGTTATCGAGGAGAATACTGAGAATCAAGCTACTAGACTAGACGGGCTTGAGGTTCATAAGGAGGAGGTGTTAGCAATTCTGGAAAGTGTGAAAATAGATAAGTCCCCTGGACCGGATGGGATTTATCCTAGGATTCTCTGGGAAGCTAGTGAGGAGATTGCTGAGCCTTTGGCTTTGATCTTTAAGTCATCTCTTTCTACAGGAATAGTGCCAGAAGACTGGAGGATAGCAAATGTTGTCCCCTTGTTCAAGAAGGGGAGTAGAGACAACCCCGGTAACTATAGACCAGTGAGCCTTACTTCTGTTGTGGGCAAAGTCTTGGAAAAGTTTATAGGAGATAGGATGTACAATCATCTGGAAAGGAATAATTTGATTAGAGATAGTCAACATGGTTTTGTGAAGGGTAGGTTGTGTCTCACAAACCTTATTGAGTTCTTTGAGAAGGTGACCAAACAGGTGGGTGAGGGTAAAGCAGTTGATTGGTGTATATGGATTTCAGTAAAGCATTTGATAAGGTTCCCGACGGTAGGCTACTGCAGAAAATACAGAGGCATGGGATTCAGGGTGATTTAGCAGTTTGGATCAGAAATTGGCTAGCTGGAAGAAGATAAGGGTGGTGGTTGATGGGAAATGTTCAGACTGGAGTCCAGTTACTAGTGGTGTACCACAAGGATCTGTTTTGGGGCCATTGCTGTTTGTCATGTTTATAAATGACCTGGAGGAGGGCGTAGAAGGATGGGTGAGTAAATTTGCAGATGACACTCAAGTCGGTGGAGTTGTGGACAGTGCAGAAGGATGTTACAAGTTACAGAGGGACATAGATAAGCTGCAGCGCTGGGCTGAGAGGTGGCAAATGGAGTTTAATGCAGAAAAGTGTGAGGTGATTCATTTTGGAACGAATGACAGGAAGACCGAGTACTGGGCTAATGGTAAGATTCTTGATAGTGTGGGTGAGCAGAGATATCTCGGTGTCCATGTACATAGATCCCTGAAAGTTGCCACCCAGGTTGAGAAGGTTGTTAAGAAGGCGTACGGTGTGTTAGCTTTTATTGGTAGAGGGATTGAGTTTCGGAGCCATGAGGTCATGTTGCAGCTGTACACAACTCTGGTGCGGCCGCATTTGGAGTATTGCGTACAAGTCTGGTCGCCGCATTATAGGAAGGATGTGGAAGCATTGGAAAGGGTGCAGAGGAGATTTACCAGAATGTTGTCTGGTATGGAGGGAAGATCTTATGAGGGAAGGCTGAGGGACTTGAGGCTGTTTTCATTCGAGAAGAAGGTTAAGAGGTGACTTAATTGAGGCATACATGATGATCAGAGGATTGAATACGGTGGGCAGTGAGAGACTTTTTCCTCGGATGGTGATAGCTTTAAATTGAGGGGAGATGGATATAGGACAGATGTCAGAGGTAGTTCTTTATTCAGAGAGTAGTAAGGGCATGGAATGCCCTGCCTGCAACAGTAGTGGACTCGCCAACACTAAGGGCATTCAAATGGTCATTGGATAGACATATGGACGATAAGGGAATAGTGTAGCTGGGCTTTAGAGTGGTTTCACAGGTCGGTGCAACATCGAGGGCCGAAGGGCCTGTACTGCACTGTATTGTTCTATGTTCTCTAATAGTTAAATAAGCAATGTGCTTCTTGGGGGCAACCTGTCTCCTGCCCTACCTCTGTTAAAACTAAAATTTGGTGTGCTCGAGACTTGTTGGACTCATGTTTGAGGTGATTCCCATTTTTACTTCCCACCTGCTTTTGGGTATTAAAGTTTCTGGGCGGGATTCTGTGATCGTGAGGCTAAGTGTTGACGTCGTCGGAAACGCTGTCGCGTTTCTCGACGGCGTCAATACGGCCTCAGGATCAGCAATTCTGACCCCTACAGGGGGCCAGCACGGCACTGGAGCGGTTCACGTCACTCCAGCTGCTGATCCGGGCCTCAAATGGGTGCCGCGGGTTCCGCACATGCACAGTGGCACCGGCACCAACGTGTGCATGCGCAGTGGCTTCCTTCAACGTGCCGGCCCCGACGCAACATGGCGCAGGCCTACAGGGGCTGGCGCAGAAGACAGGAGGCCGCCAGCCAGAGAGGCTGGCCTGCCGATCGGTGGGCCCTGTTCGCGGGCCAGGCCACATCGGACGCCTCCCCTGGGTCAGACCCCACTCCCCCCCCCCCCCCCAGGCTGCCCCTGGACCCTTCCACGCCGAGTTCCCGCCAGCTGAGAGCAGGTGTGGACGGCGCCAGCGGGACTCGGCTTTTTTACGACGGCCGTTCAGCCCATCCCGGGCCGAGAATCGGCGGGCCGGCCGTGTAGAGCGGCCCCTGACCGGCGCCGCGCCAACCAATGCCGCCGATTCTCCGCTCAGCGGCGTCGGGGTCCGCCCCGGTCGCGGGGATTCTCTGGCCCGGCCCCGGGCTGAGAGAATCCCGCCCCCTGTTTGATGTTCCAGTAACATAGCCACGATATTACTTATACCCCAATAGATTTACAAGCCGGAGAAACTGAAATGGATTTTACTGTATACCTGGTGCCAATGTGAAGGTGGCAAGGCCAGGCAATCACAGACTGCATAAACACATCATAATTTCTGATTATTTTGTTGTAATTAGTTAGCATCAGACCTGTTCTCGCGTTCTGATCTCTCCTTCTCTGTTGTTGCACAGTAATAATGACTGTCTCATTAAGCAAATAGAAAGGAGTGCTTGTGCAGCACAGAAGGTACCCGGGGGGCCCAATGGTGTGCGATGCTAGATGCGGCTTATTACAAGTGCTCCTGATGAAATATCAAATGGGCGCAAATTGCTGTAATAAGTGTTTATAATTCACACCAAGAGCAGTACAGTAGGTTGAGCCTGCTTGGAAAAGCTGAGAAACGACGCAATAAAATAATAAACTGAATAAAACTAGAATTTGCAATCTGAGAAAGTATAAACCTAGCATGATTTCTTTGTCACTTTCTGTATGGAAAGAAAAACAAGCTTATTCTGGAAAGAAAGACTTGTATTTATTGAGTGCCTTTCACAATCACAGGACGTCCCAAAGTGTTGCAGTTAACAAAGTAGCTTTGAAGGGCAGTCAGATTTACACACAGCATGATCCCATAATCAGCTGTATGATTATGACCAGATGTTGAATGAGGAATAGATATGGGCCAGGACATCAGGGAAGCGTTGCTTTTCTTTTGCATCCACCTGAGAGGGCAGACTTAGTTTGGCATCTCGTGCAAAAGACAACTCTGACAATGCGGCAGTCCCTCAGTGTGATTTGAACCCACAACCTTCTGTCTGAGAAGAGGAGGGCGGCACCTTTTGGTTTATGACAGGACTTTGTGCCCGACAATCAGACAATGTGGAATTAAATTACAAGACACGTTTTCGCTTCCCACGGTTTAATCTGACTCCCTCAATACAGCCACAGGCCTTTCTTTTTACTGACTTCCAAAACCTATGTAAGCATTACTATCGGCCAACAATCATTCCCATATCCTTATAAATCATTTGCCAATTTTAAAGGTGCAAAATGTATTTCAAATCCTTGGCACAGCTTCTTTCTGAGTGATTTATTTTAAAGTTAAATATTGATTCAACATATTACTGCCGAGGGAAACCCAGGCTCATTATCCAATAGTTTGCATTGTTTAATAGTTCTGAATCTAATTCGTAATGACTGAAGCAAAAAGCTTTGCTTGAATTAGCATCCCTCCCCTCCAGCTCTTTTTCCAGCATTTTCTGTTTTTATTTAATCTCTCCCTCGCTTCATCTCTCTCGATCCCTCCCTTGCATTGTCTCAGTGGGCCGTACCCTTGCTCCCAGTCCAAAGGTTTTAGATTTAAACCCCACTCCAAAGAGGTTTCAACACCAAATCTAAGAGATAAAATCAACATCATTCAGAGTGTTGTCATACAATAGCTAGCTTGTTTGGGATTGATGTCTTGTTTTTTTTAATGGTTCATGGGGTGTGGGGTGTGGGCTGCATTGAGGCCAGCATTTTCCAAGTCGAATTGCCCTTGGGAAGATGATGGTTAAGTTGCTTTCTCAAACTGCTGCTGTCCATGTGGTGTGGGTACAGCACACTGCTGCAAGGCAGGAGAGAAGTATAAGGCTAAAGGGTTTAATCTACACTTGTAGTATCCATATGTGCTCCTTTGACAGAGATTACAGAGCTAGACACACAAGCAAAAACAGTTGTCAGCAGAATATGACGACCAGCTTCATTTAATTTTTATCAACATTCTGCAGATGGTAAATAATAATAATCTTTATTGTCACAAGTAGGCTTACATTAACACTGCAATGAAGTTACTTTGAAAATGCCCTAGTCGCCACACTCTGGCGCCTGTTCGGGTACACAGAGGGAGAATTCAGAATGCCAAAATCACCTGACAAACACGTCAAGGATGTTTTAAGTGTGACATTTTGTGGAAGTTGTAGTTAATGAGAATGTTACACACTGAGTGAGCCTGAATTTAACCTCGGCATTTTTACATTTATAGGCGCATATTTTTATACCAGCATGAGGTTAAAAATCATAGCATCACAAATGTGTTGTGTTTCCTTTACAGCAGTGATTTCAAAAACTATTTCACTGATTGAAAACAGAGGTTTGGGATGTCGTGAGATGGAGAAAGGAAACTTGATGTGAAATTTGAGATATGCAGATAAATTCACATAAATTTCAAATTTATCAGCAGCTTGATCGGCATCTTTTGAAGGAGACATTAAAAGAAGGCCAGGTGTGCCTTCTCAGGAAGATGTAGAAGATTCCATGTGGCACTATTTTGAACAGGAACAGTGCCCTGCCAATATTTATCCCTCAATCAATATCGTTAAAATAAATGAACAGGTCATTGGCGGAATTCTCCGACCCCCCGCCGGGTCGGAGAGTCGCCGGCGGGCCACGCGAATCGCGCCACACCGCCCCAATGTCGGGACGTGATTCTCCGCAGAGCGGAGAATCGGCGCCGCTGGGGCTGGCATGGTCGGTGCGGCGCCAGTCGGGGTATGCGACGACTCTCCGGCTCCGGGCCGAGCGACCGTCAACAAGAAGCCGAGTAACGCCGGTGCCGTTCTTACATCTTCTGAGCCGACAGGACCTCGGCGTTGAAAGGTTCGGGGGCAGCCTGTGAGGGGGGCAGGTGGGTCCGACCCTCGGGGGGCCTCCGTAGTGGCCTGGCCTGCGGTCGTGGGCCCAATGGTCGGTGGGCCGGCCTCTCTGTTGGGGGGCCTCCATTCCTCTGCGCCGGCTCCTGTAGCCCTGCGCCATTTGGCGTCAGGGCCGGCGCGGGGAAGAAGGCCACTGCGCATGCGCTAGTTGGTGCCGGGCCAACTGAGCATGCGTGGACCCCGCGGCGCCGGGTTCACGCAGGGATCGGCAACTGGAGCGGCGTGGGACGCTCCAGCGCCATGCTACCCTACTGTGGCCCGGAGAATCGGGTCTCGGAACGGGCGCCGACACCGGAGTAAAACACTTAGACGCCCGATGGGAGAATCCTGCCCCATATATCTCATTGCTGTTTCCGGGATTTTCCTGTGTGAAAAATTGGCTGCCACTTCATTGGCAGTAAAGCAATTTGAGACATCCCGAGGTGGTGAAGGGCGCTATATAAAGTTAAGCTCTTTCTTTTAGCACAGTAGCCAATAATCTACCTTGTAACTTAGTGCCCCCAATGTTTCATACAGAAGAAGCACCACTCAGAGATTTGGGCACATAGATCCACACAGGAACTGCTGAATTCTTGACCCTTGCTGGCATTGTTTCCCACACTGTGCCAGGAACATTAAAGCTGAAAATTTATCCTAACCTGCTTGCAGTATTCAATGCAGCATCGAATGTTTTCTAAATTCGTTTGCAGGCTGTGGGCAAGATCGGCATTTATTGCCAGCTCCCCGCTGCCCTTAAGGGAGTGGCTTGCTGAACCACTTTAAAGACTAGTTAACAGTTGTTGGTGTGAGTCTGGGCTCACATACGGGGCCAGGCCAAGCAGGTTCCCATTTCCCTGAAGGATATCGGTGAACATTTGACTTTTCAATGACAATTTGACAACGTCAGTTTCCTCATTTATTTTGAATCAGATTTCAAAGTCTCAAACTCTCCACAGTGAATAAGAAATACTTGCACTGACATAGCACATTTCATGACCTCAGGACATCCCAAAGCACTTCACAAGCAATGAAATACTTTTAAAGAGCAGACAATATTGCAATGTAGGGAATGCGACAGTCAGTTTGTTGACAGCAAACTTTCACAGACACCAATAACCACATAGTCTGTTTGATAGTGATGATGGCTGAACAATAAATATTGATCAGGCCCCCATGGGCAGGTTTCTCCGTCCCGCCGCACCGGTTCAACACGCTGTCGGGATTCTCCGTTTCGCCGGCTGCTCAATGTTGTGGGGCAGCCCCACGCCGTCAGGAAACCTCCGGGCTGCCGGCAAAGCAGAGAATCCCGACGGCGGAGAATTCAGCCCCAGGTTTTTCCAAATAGTGCCATGGAGCGTTTCATCTGAGAAAGTTGACAGGTCCTGTTTTAACGTCTCGCTGATTGTGTGGCACTCGATCAGTACAGGACTGGAGCGTCAGACTTTAAAAAAAAAAATGTTTTTATTCTCCATTTTCACATTTTCCTTCAAACTTTACACCCCACCCACAAAGAGTAAACAGTAACAAATACAAAATCAATCCCCTTAACAATACCAACGATCCCATCCTCCCACCACCCCAAACAACGGCCCACCTGTCAATATATGCATCCAATAAAACAAACCCTCCCACGGTGGCAACAGAAAACAAAGGATAAAAAGAAAAAGAAGTCCGGGACCGCCCATGGTCACCATTGACCTATAGAGTCCACGCCCCTTCCCCCCCCTACACTCAACGCCATCCAACCTCTGAAAGAGTACCGTACATGATACCCAAGAGTTGCACACCACCTCCCCCCCCCCGCCCCCCCAGTCTCCAACTCCTCCCATCCACTGCCTCTTGTAAAACTCCTCCCCCCAACCTCGGTTCCTTCCCCGCAACTTTCCACCCCGGCTAGACCACTCAGACCCTGTTCTGCCATGCTCCGATGGCCGCAGCCCCTCCCCCCACCTCACTCCCATTCACTGGCCAGCTTAAACCGGCCAGCGTGGAGGCCCCCGTCTGGGTCCCTTTCCCCCTTGCCCGGCCCTAGGAAAGCCCAGAAATCCCCTTTTAATGAAAATGAAATGAAAATCGCTTATTGTCACGAGTAGGCTTCAATGAAGTTACTGTGGAAAGCCCCTAGTCGCCACATTCCGGCGCCTGTTCAGGGAGGCTGGTACGGGAATCGAACCATGCTGCTGGCATGCCTTGGTCTGCTTTAAGCCAGCGATTTAGCCCAGTGTGCTAAACCAGCCTCAGCACACAAACCCCGCATATCCACCTACACCCCAAAGGGCCCTCATTTCGAGTGAAAGTCCCATTAGTTCCCTTGCCCAAATATATACAACATTGGCTCCTTTAGCCTCTACACCCGCACGCAGTGAAACAAAAAAAGAAGAAAATACAGTCAGTCATGAGGTCACATCGGCAAATGGCCATTTCTCAATTTCCCAGTTCTGCCACAGTCCTTCTGCCTTCGCAAACTCCTCCGCTGCTTCCGCCGTTCCAAAATAAAGGTCCCTGAGCTTGTAAGTCACCCTCAGCTTCGCTGGATATACAATGTCACACTGCACCTTGCTAATGTACAGTGCCCTCTTCACCCGGTTGAAGGCAGCCCACCTCCTCGCCAGCTCCACCGTAAAGTCCTGGTATACACGTATACCAGCTCCAGCTCACTGCACCACCCGCTTCTGCTTGGCCCAGCTCAGGACCTTCTCCTTCACACTGTACCTACGGAAGCACAGAGTCACTACCCTTGGCTGCTCACTCGCCATTGGTACAGGCCTCCACGACCGATGAGCCTGATCCAGTTCATATCGGGACGGATCCTCCCCCTCCCCCAATAGTTTCGCCAGCATCGCGGCAAAATACTCAGTCAGCCAAGGTCCTTCAACTCCTTCGGGCAGCCCCACAATCCTCAAATTCTGTCGCCTGGATCTGTTTTCCAGGTCTTCCATTTTTCCTCGCAGATCCTTGTTAATGTCCATCACCTTCCGCATCTCCTTCCCCATCGAGGCAAGTTGTTCACCGTGCTGCAATAATGTCTCCTCCACTTCCTTCAGCGCCTCCCCTTGCTCTTGCACCTCCGCCACTGCGCTCGCCAACACTGGGGAAATCGCCTTAAAGCCCCGAAAATGCCGTTCCCGAACTGGAGCCCTCCATTGTGCGGCCGCCTCCCGCCCGCCATCATCGTAAGTCCCCCGGAGCGTCAGACTTTTATGAGTAAAAGTCAGGTAGGGCTGCAAACCCCCAGTTAACATGTTAACCATTGAATTGCAGTGGCATTTTAATTTGCTAGTCTCCGGATTATCTACGCTCCTAAATTACTAGTCCAACAACATTACCACTACACCACTGTACCTAAATTGCACTGTCACTTGATGCAATGAACTACCTATCAGAAGAAACAGCATAAATTCTCTTACACTTCAACAATGTCAGATGAATGTAATATTGTGTCAACAGTGCTTTATGATCCTAGTAACACACTGACTGTGCAACCTGTAATTGTCATTTTTAATGAGCACTGTAGATTTTATGAAACTTGTAAAATGTTATCTTTTATGCAATGATCATGTTAATTGTACAAATATAGTTTGAAACATGAATTCATTCTGTCAACAGAACAGTGCAGCTAATGGATATTTAGTTAACTTAAGCCTTCCATCGTGGTTGTGAAAAGGGAGAAGATTAATAATTTGTATCTTCTCCCCAATTGCTGTACCTCAGCCTTGAAGGGTGTTGATTCCTGATGGAATAGAGTTTGACCAATATCACCAGCCCGATATCTCACCCCAATGACTGCCCTTCATGTGTGAGTCTAAAAGGTGAACACTAAAGACAAGGAAACAGCAACAACCTGTAGCTGTGTTGTATCTTTAATAATAACAATTTATAAGGTGTGTCAGGAAAAATTGTGACCCAACATGCTTCACAAGGAGACAAAATGGATGTCAAGCCAAATGTTGGGCAAAACATTTACTGAAAGAGGTGGATATGAAAGAGGATCTTAAGTGGGGGGAGAGAGGCGGAGAGAAGGGACACATGAATGGACAGAAAAAGAAACCAGAGAGAAAACCCAGGGATGAAGAATTACTGTTTGATGGATAGAATGGGGGAACTGGGACTGTATTCAAAGGGTTGATGAGGAGCTTTTTTTAGGTAGAGAGATGATATGAGCTGGAATATGACACGACATTAGAATCATAGAATCACTACAGAAGGAGGCCATTCGGCCCATCGGTCTGCACCGACCCTTTGAAAGGGTACCCTACCTAGGGTCAGATCCCCACCCCATCCCCTTAACCCAGTAACCCAACCTAACTTAACCGCTAATCTTTTAGACACTAAGAGGAAATTAATCATGGCCAATCCACCTAGCCTGCACATCTGTGGGAGGAAAGCGAAGCACCCGGAGGAAACTCATGCAGACGTGGGGAGAAAGTGCAAACTCCACCTAAGGCCAGAATTGAACCCGGGTCCCTGGAACTGTGAGGCAGCAGTTCTAACCACTGTGCCACCGTGCCGCCTCTGTAAATACAGATCAGCAGCTACCTTCAAAAGGGAACTGGATATACTCTACTCGACTTGAAGGAGATGAAAATGCAGAGGTGGAGTGGCATTAGTTGCTCTTTGGAAGAGTCAATATTGACTCAATGGGCCGAATGGCCTCTTTCTGTGCTGGACGATGAATCTATAAAGACCAAAGTACTCTGGAAGATTTCTCACTGATTTCTTCAATGATCAATACCCATCCAGGAGGTCACATGAACCAAATGTAATCTATAAAGACTTTCCATATGATGCAATCCTACTCCAGTCTGGAAGCTGTCTGGCTCACTCTTGAAGTCAATGCTGAGAGTCAGAGTCCACCACATCATTGCCAATGTACTCCAGAGGCCCACTACTGTCTGGGAAAAGAAGGTCCAGCCTTTAAGCGAAAGAGAGGGAGCTAAGGGAGGGAATTCTGGAGAATTACAGGTGGCTAAAGGCTACCAAGAACATGATAAAGGGAACAGAAGATTCAAGAAAGGACAATGTCTGAGGAACAGAAAGTGTAAGAGTGGAAGAGGTGGGGGGCGGGATTCTGTGACCCTGAGGCTAAGTGTTGACGCCGTCTGAAATGCTGTTGCGTTTCTCAACGGCGTCAACACGGCCTCCGGATCAGCTATTCCAGCGCCTACAGGAGGCCAGCACCACACTGGAGCGGTTCACGCCGCTCCAGTTGCTGATCCTGGTGTGAACTGAGCGCCGCGGGGTCCGCGCATGTGCAGTGGCACCGGCGCCAAAGGGCGCATGCGCAGTGGCTCCCTTCAACGCACCGGCCCCAACGCAACATGGCGCAAGGCTACAGGGGCCGGCGCGGAAGAAAGGTGACCTCCCAGCCAGAGAGGCAGGCCCGCCGATTGGTGGACCATGATCGCGGGCCAGGCCACATCGGAAGCCCCCCTGAGGTTGGACCCCCCCTCCCCCCCCTCTCACCCCCCCCCCCCCCCCAACAGGCCACCCCCCCCCCCCCCGACCCTTCCATGCCAAGTTCTCGCCGGCTGAGAGCAGGTGTGAACAGCGGCGGCAGGACTTGGGTTTTTTACGACGGCTGCTCGGCACATCCTGGGCGGAGAATCGCCGGGGTGGGGCCCAGTAGAGCGGCCCCCGACCGGCGCCGCGCCAACCACGCCGGTGCCAATGGCGCCAAATTCTCTGCCCTGCGGAGAATCGCGTCCCGGCATCGGGGCGGCGAGGCGCGATTTGCCCCGGACTGAGAGAATCCCGCCCGAGATTTTCTGTTGCAGAAACCAAGTGTTGATGCTGGGACTGAATCGGTGGTGTTCCACATGGAACACGACTACTTTCAATGAAAAACAGTGACTGATTCGCCGGAGTAGGAATTGACATGCGAGAGGCTGACAAGCTGCAGTCACATATCAGCACTTCACTCCCCACACACATTCATCCCAGCCAACAAGATGGCAGCAAGGAGAGCGGCACCCCGTTTCACCAACGCAGAATTGGAGACGCTGCTGGACACAGTGGATGTGAGGCGGGCCACCCTGTACCCTGGAGTGGGGAGGAGGGTGCCACCCATGGCTGTTCACTGGACCTGGGCACAGGTGGGAGCTGCCGTGAGCCCCGTGGGAAACACCATCAGGACCGACCAACAGCGCCGTAAGAAACTGCTCGACCTCCTCAAGGAGGCCAGGGTGAGTCGGCAGCACTGTGCCCCTGGCACTAACCCCCGACCTACGCACACGTGACCCCTCCCCTTCCCCCACTCGGAGGGTGACCGAACCCCCACTGTGCACCTCATGCCAGCACCATGGCCGGGTGCCCTGGCCACGAAGGCGACCAGCTACTCACCCACTGTGTTGCATGCGTCCAACTGTGTAACGCTGTGTGTTTTCTGTCTTACCTCCCCACAGGAGGATCAGCCCACAACCGCCGGGAGAGGGAAAAGACCGGAGAGGGACCGCCAGACCTGTGACCCCTCACCACAGCAGGGCAGTGGGCACTGGACCTGATTGGTGGGCCCAGGTAGAGGGCAGTCACCGAGACGGGGGTAGGCATCGGGCAAGAAAATGAGACACCGCTGAGCTGCGGTTCCCCATAGCATGTCACCACCACCAGCCCCACCCCCCCATTCCACCATGACAACACCGACACCCCCATCCAGCACCACCTTTACCTTCCTCCACCGCCACCACCCAAACCCGTGATCCAATCATGCACCTTGTCTTGTGTCTTGAAGAATCTCCTGGCGATGAGGCAGGCACCTCTGGTGTCCCCCACCCCCGATGCCAATCAGGGGGAGAGCAGCGAGGAGAAAGAGGATGCAGGCAGCGAAAGGAGCCCCCTACCATCAGCCCGAGACATCCCAGAGCACCAATTCAGGGACAACACTGACATCCTGTCACAGCTGTGTCCAACACCCTCCACCATCCCAGAAACACTCACCTTGGTTGGGCATGTTCGTGAAGAGACTCCTGAGGCACTAACTGGTGCGCACCACACACATGCCATGGTACAGCAGGTGGAGGTAGGAAACCCCGAGGGGGTGGACGGTCGGAGGGTGGCCTGACATCAAGGACCAGCCACTGTCCGGATGGATTTCAGGCTTCTGGAAAGGGTGGTCCCATCTATAGTGGAAATGCAGTAGCAGAGCCAGGGACTACATGAGGGGAGTGAGCATCCATCCAGCACCTACAAGTGCAGTTGGAAGAGTCCAACCACCTGCAGGAGCAGGAGGTGGTGCCAACCATGCATGTCATCCAGGCCAAAACCACAAGGATGGTGTCCGTGGTGGATGCCTTGGGAGCGAAGGTATCAGCCAAGGGTCAGGATGTCCAAGAACTGGGGCAGTGGCCGAGGCCCAGAACAGGGCTGCCCTATCACAGGCAGCCATGTACCAGGGTCACCTGGACATCGCAGTGGTGCTCCAGAGCTTGGCCCAGTCACAATGGGCCATACTCGGGGTGTTGACAGCATTGCCTGGGTTCTGGCCAATATGGCATAGTCCCAGAGGGAGGTGGTGGCATAGTCACACCATGATCCCTTCATTTCCGAGAGCGAGAGAGAGAGAGGGAGCCGGAGCGCAGCGAGTGCAGCTTGGGATTGAGGTAGGTGTTTAAACTTGCCCCCAGGTTCCAGCGGCCTTCATTTATCTGAGCGGGTGAGAGAGAGGGAGCCTGAGCGCAGCGAGTGCAGCTTGGGATTCAGGTAGGTGTTTGAACTTGCCCCCAGGTTCAAGCGGCCTTCATTTCCGGGAGCGGGAGAGGAAGAGGCAGCCGGAGCGCAGCGAGTGCAGCTTGGGATTCAGGTACATGTTTAAACTTGCCCCCAGGTTCCAGCGGCCATCATTTATCAGAGCGGGTGAGAGAGAGGGAGCCGGAGCCCAGCGAGTGCATGCAGCTTGGGATTCAGGTACGTGTTTAAACTTGCCCCCAGGTTCCAGCGGCCTTCATTTTTCGGAGCGGGAGAGAGAGAGGGAGCCGGAGCGCAGCGAGCGCAGCTTGGGATTCAGGTAGGTGTTTAAACTTGCCCCCAGGTTCCAGCGGCCTTCATTTCCGGGACCGAGAGAGCGAGGGAGCCGGAGCACAGCGAGTGCATGCAGCTTGGGATTCAGGTACGTGTTTAAACTTGCCCCAGGTTCCAGCGGCCTTCATTTTTCAGAGCGGGGGAGAGAGAGGGAGCCGGAGCGCAGCGAGTGCATGCAGCTTGGGATTCAGGTACGTGTTTAAACTTGCCCCCAGGTTCCAGCGGCCTTCATTTTTCGGAGCGGGAGAGAGAGAGGGAGCCGGAGCGCAGCGAGCGCAGCTTGGGATTCAGGTAGGTGTTTAAACTTGCCCCCAGGTTCCAGCGGCCTTCATTTCCGGGACCGAGAGAGCGAGGGAGCCGGAGCACAGCGAGTGCATGCAGCTTGGGATTCAGGTACGTGTTTAAACTTGCCCCAGGTTCCAGCGGCCTTCATTTTTCAGAGCGGGGGAGAGAGAGGGAGGCGGAGCGCAGCGAGTGCAGCTTGGGATTCAGGTAGGTGTTTAATCTTGCCCCCAGGTTCCAGCGGCCTTCATTTCCGGGAGCGAGAGAGAGAGAGGGAGCCGGAGCGCAGCGAGTGCAGCTTGGGATTCAGGTAGGTGTTTAAACATGCCCCAGGTTCCAGCGGCCTTCATTTCCGGGAGCTGGAGAGAAATAGGGAGCCGGAGTGCAGCTTGGGAATCAGGTAGGTGCTTAAGTGTTTGATTTTTACCTCTATTTAAGTTGGGCGGTTGCTAAACCCGAGACACTACACTTGTAGTGTCTCCCACCCTTCCACCTCCTCTAACCTAAGGGGGTGAGTGAATATCGGGTAAGCTCTTTCTTTTTTTCTTTTACCCGCAAGTTATAGCTTCAGATATTCGGCGGGAGCAGTGGCCAGGGGTCTGTCGGTAAGGTAAGTTTAACCTTTAAAAACTTACCTTGCAGGAGAAGCGGCCTTCAGATTTTCAGCGGGAGCAGTGGCCAGGGGTCTGCCGGGAAGGTAAGTAGCCGGGAGAAATTTAACTCTTCCTGGGTTGGTAAGTATTGTGATTGGTAAGTAAAATCCCTTTTCCTTTCACTTATTCATTATTTGATATTATATTTGTAATCAGTTAAGGTAAAGTGTAAAAATGGCAGGAGATCCCAGACCCGTGTTATGCTCCTCGTGCTCAATGTGGGAGTTCAGGGATGCGGCCGATGTCCCTGACTCCTTCATGTGTGGGAAGTGTGTCCAGCTGCAGCTCCTGTTAGACCGCATGACGGCTCTGGAGCTGCGGGTGGACTCACTTTGGAGCATCCGCGATGCTGAGGAGGTCGTGGATAGCACGTTCAGTGAGTTGGTCACACCGCAGATTAGGGTTGGTGAGGGAGACAGGGAATGGGTGACCAAAAGGCAGAGATAGAGCAGCAAGGCAGTGCAGGTGTCCCCTGCGGTCATCTCCTTCCAAAACAGGTATACCTTTTTGGTAGGGCTTTAATCATAAGGGATTCAATTGTAAGGGGAGTAGACAGGCGTTTCTGTGGTCGAAAACGAGACTCCCAAATGGTATGTTGCCTCCCGGGTGCACGGGTCAGGGATGTCTCAGATCGGCTGCAGGACATACTGAAGGGGGAGGGTGAACAGCCAGTTGTCGTGGTGTATAAAGGCACCAACAATATAGGTAAAAAACGGGATGAGGTCCTACAATCAGAATTTAGAGAGTTAGGAGATAAGTTAAAAAGTAGGACCTCAAAGATAGTAATCTCAGGATTGCTACCAGTGCCACGAGACAGTCAGAGTAGAAATTCAAGAATAGTCAGAATGAATACGTGGCTTGAGAGATGGTGCAGGAGGTAGGGATTCAGATTTTGGGGACATTGGAACTGGTTCTGGGGGCGGTGGGGCCATTACAAATCAGATGGTCTACACCTGGGCAGGACTGGAACCAATGTCCTTGGGGGTGCTTTTGCTAACACTGTTGGGGAGGTTTTAAACTAATGTGGCAGGGGTATGGGAACCAGATTAGGAAGTTAGAGGTCAGTAAAGGGGCAGAAACTAAAGCCAGTAAGGTACTAGATAATAAACTCAATGTGACTAAGGGGAAGAGTAGACAGGGAAGAGATGATGAACGCAAAGGGACAGGTGGTCTGAGGTGCATTTTTTTCAATGCGAGAAGTGTAGTAGGCAAGGCAGATGAACTTGGGAATATGATGTTATTGGTATTACTGAGGCTTGGTTGAGGGAAGGGCAAGACTGGCAACTAAATATCCCAGGGTATAGATGCTTCAGGAGGGATAGAGAGGGAGGTAAAAGGGGTGGAGGAGTTGCATTACTGGTCAGAGATGATATCACAGCTGTGATTAAGGAGGGTACGATGGAGGATTCGAACACTGAGACAATATGGGTAGAGCTAAGAAATAGGAAGGGTGCAGTAATATTGTTGGGACTTTACTACAGGCCTCCCAAAAGCGAGCGTGAAGTAGAGGTACAAATATGTAGACAGATTATAGAAAAATGTAGGAGCAATGGGGTGGTCGTGATGGGAGATTTTAACTTCCCCAGCATTGATTGGGACTCATGTAGTGTTGGAGGCGTAGATGGAGCAGAATTTGTAAGGAGCATCCAGGAGAGTTTTTTAGAGCAGTATGTAAATAGTCCAACTCGGGAAGGGGCCATACTGAACCTGGTATTGGGGAATGATCCCGGCCAGGTGGTTGAAGTTTCAGTCGGTGATTATTTTGGGAAAAGCGATCACAATTCCGTAAGTTTTAGAATACTCATGGACAAAGACGAGAGCTGTCCTAAAGAAAGAGTGCTACACAAGGTGCCACGCAAAATGTTGTTGCATAAGATAAAGATGCATGGCATTAAGGGGAAAGTAGGAGCATGGATAGAGGATTGGTTAATTAATAGAAAGCAAAGAGTGGGGATTAATGGGTGTTTCTCTGGTTGGCAATCAGTAGCTAGTGGTGTCCCTCAGGGATCAGTGTTGGGCCCACAACTGTTCACAATTTACATAGATGATTTGGAGTTGGGGACCAAGGGCAATGTGTCCAAGTTTGCAGACGACACTAAGATAAGTGGTAAAGCAAAAAGTGCAGAGGATACTGGAAGTCTGCAGAGGGATTTGGACAGGCTAAGTGAATGGGCTAGCGTCTGGCAGATGGAATACAATGTTGACAAATGTGAGGTTATCCATTTTGGTAAGAATAACGGCAAAAGGGATTATTATTTAAATGATAAAATATTAAAACATGCTGCTGTGCAGAGAGACCTGGGTGTGCTCGTGCATGAGTCGCAGAAAGTTGGTTTTCAGGTGCAACAGGTGATTAAGAAGGCAAATGGAATTTTGTCCTTCATTGCTAGAGGGATGGAGTTTAAGACTAGGGAGGTTATGCTGCAATTGTATAAGGTGTTAGTGAGGCCACACCTGGAGTATTGTGTTCAGTTTTGGTCTCCTTACTTGAGAAAGGACGTACTGGCACTGGAGGGTGTGCAGAGGAGATTCACTAGGTTAATCCCAGATCTGAAGGGGTTGGATTACGAGGAGAGGTTGAGTAGACTGGGACTGTACTCGTTGGAATTTAGAAGGATGAGGGGGGATCTTATAGAAACATATAAAATTATGAAGGGAATCGATAGGATAGATGCGGGCACGTTGTTTCCACTGGCGGGTGAAAGCAGAACTAGGGGGCATAACCTCAAAATAAGGGGAAATAGATTTAGGACTGAGTTTAGGAGGAACTTCTTCACCCAAAGGGTTGTGAATCTATGGAATTCCTTGCCCAGTGATGCAGTAGAGGCTCCTTCATTAAATGTTTTTAAGATAAAGATAGATAGTTTTTTGAAGAATAAAGGGATTAAGGGTTATGGTGTTCGGGCCGGAAAGTGGAGCTGAGTCCACAAAAGATCAGCCATGATCTCATTGAATGGCGGAGCAGGCTCGAGGGGCCAGATGGCCTACTCCTGCTCCTAGTTCTTATGTTCTTAAAATGGGGAATGGCCAAGTATAACAATATTCGGCAGGAGCTAGGGAATGTGGATTGGGAGCAACTATTTAAGGGTAAATCCACATTTAAAATGTGGGAGTCTTTTAAGGAAAGGTTGATTAGAGTGCAGGACAGACATGTCCCTGTGAAAATGAGGGATAGAAATGGCAAGATTAGGGAACCATGGATGATGGGTGGAGTTGTGAGACTAGCTAAGATGAAAAAGGAAGCATACATACATAAGATCTAGGCGACTTAAATCTGATAAAGCTTTGGAGGAATATCGGGAAAGTAGGACAAATCTCAAGCGTGCAATAAAAAGGGCTAAAAGGCGTCATGAAATATCTTTGGCTAACAGGGTTAAGGAAAATCCCAAAGCCTTTTATTCGTATAAAATGAGCAAGAGGCCCTAGAGAACTAGAGAAGGCCAACTCAAAGACAAAAGAGGGAATTTATACGTGGAGTCAGAGGAAATGGGTGAGATTCTTCATGAGTACTTTGCATCGGTATTCACCAAGGAGAGGAACATGACGGATGTTGAGGCTAAGGATGGATGTTTAAATACTCTAGGTCAAGTCGGCATAAGGAAGGGGGAAGTTTTGGGATTCTAAAAGGCATTAAGGTGGACAAGTCCCCAGGTCCGGATGGGATCTATCCCAGGTTACTGAGGTAAGCGAGGGAAGAAATAGCTGGGGCCTTAACAGATATCTTTGCAGCATCCTTGAGCACGGGTTAGGTCCCGGAGGACTGGAGAATTGCTAATGTTGTCCCTTTGTTTAAGAAGGGTAGCAGGGATAATCCAGGGAATTATAGGCCTGTGAGCTTGACGTCAGTGGTAGGCAAACTGTTGGAGAAGCTACTGAGGGATAGGATCTATTCACATTTGGAAGAAAATAGACTTATCAGTGATAGGAAGCATGGTTTTGTGCAGGGATGGTCATGTCTTACAAACCTAATAGAATTCTTTGAGGAAGTGACAACATTAATTGATGAGGGAAGGGCTGTAGATGTCATGTACATGAACTTCAGTAAGATGTTTGATAAAGTTTCCCATGGCAGGTTGATGGAAAAAGTGAATGGGGTTCAGGGTGTACTAGCTAGATGGATAAAGAACTGGCTGGGCAACAGGAGACAGAGAATAGTGGTGGAAGGGAGTGTCTCAAAATGGAGAAAGGTGACTAATGGTGTTCCACAGGGATCCGTGCTCGGACCACTGTTGTTTGTGATATACATAAATGATCTGGACGAAGGTATAGGCGGCCTGATTAGCAAGTTTGCAGATGATACTAAGATTGGTGGAGTTGCAGATAGCGAGGAGGACTGTCAGAGAATACAGCAAAATATAAATAGATTGGAGAGTTGGGCAGAGAAATGGCAGATGGAGTTCAATCCAGGCAAATGCGAGGTGATGCATTTTGGAAGATCTAATTCAAGAGCGGACTATATGGTCAATGGAAGAGCCCTGGGGAAAATTGATGTAGAGAGAGATCTGGGAGTTCAGGTCTATTGTACCCTGAAGGTGGCAACGCAGGTCGATAGAGTGGTCAAGAAGGCATACAGCATGCTTGCCTTCATCGGACGGGGTATTGAGTACAAGAGTCGGCAGGTCATGTTACAGTTGTATAGGACTTTGGTTAGGCCACATTTGGAATACTGCGTGCAGTTCTGGTCGCCACATTACCAGAAGGATGTGGATGCTTTAGAGAGGGTGCAGAGGAGGTTCACCAGGATGTTGCCTGGTATGGAGGGTGCTAGCTATGAAGAAAGGTTGAGTAGATTAGGATTGTTTTCGTTGGAAAGACGGAGGTTGAGGGGGGACCTGATTGAGGTCTACAAAATTATGAGAGGTATGGACAGGGTGGATAGCAACAAGCTTTTTCCAAGAGTGGGGGTGTCAATTACATGGGGTCACGATTTCAAGGTGAGAGGGGGAAAGTTTAAGGGAGATGTGCCTGTAAAGCTTTTTACGCAGAGGGTGGTGGGTGCCTGGAACGCTTTGCCAGCGGAGGTGGTAGAGGCGGGCACAATAGCATCATTTAAGATGCATCTAGACAGATATATGAACGGGCAGGGAAGAGAGGGAAGTAGATCCTTGGAAAATAGAAGACAGGTTTAGATAAAGGATCTGTATCGGCGCAGGCTGGGAGGGCCGAAGGGCCTGTTCCTGTGCTGTAATTTTCTTTGTTCTTTGTTCTATGAAGTGTCGCAGTCCCAGAGGGAGGTCCACTCCACGTCCTCCATGGCTGCGAGTATCGAGACCCTGGTCTGGGCGGGTGTGGGCCTCCAGGACTGGCAGTGTTCAAGGGATGGCTCTGCTTGCATCCCAGTCCGTTGGAGTAGCCCGGGGGCCAACGGGCACTCCGTGGGAGGAGGAGGTGATGGGGCCCAAGGACCCCAGTGCACCCAGCACTCACCGCTCTAGTATCCCACCCCCATCCCTCTCCGCATCGCACCCCCACAATCTGCCCCACCTCCGCCACCCCAAGAGCTCAGTGGGACCGTGTGATGGAATGGCCAGCTCGCATGTAGGGATCACCCAGGGGAATGGTGAAAAGTACTACTGTGGGCAGGAGTCAGACGTTGTCAAAATGATGTGGTTCGCCAGAGCTCATCCCAGAGCGGGGCGTCATCATCCTCCATCCCGTGGACCAGTCCCACTGTTACTGCCAAACCAAGGGTTGGGGGATGCACAGGGAGGGTGTTCATGGGAGGGGTGGTCGGTGAGTGGGGGGTATGGGGGTTGGATGGGATGTCCATGCCAGTGGCCAGGCCCCCTAGCTGGTGAACCTGGAGGCATACAGAGTGTCCCTTGCTCGCCTGCCCAGGCACACCCATTGTGCGGACTCCTGTGCCTGCCCAGGCCCCATGACCTGCCCGTCCTCGCCCTTCCCAGACACCTGGACCGCATCTTCAGGAGGTCAAAGCACCGCTCAATTATGCCCAGGTAACTGCATGGCGCCATTGTATTGAGCCTCCGCTCCAGTCTGCGGCCTCCGTATAGTGTTATCAGCCATGGCCACAGCAGACAACCCCAATCGCTCAGGAGCCAACCCCTCAGCCGAGGGTGTATGTCGAAGAAGTCAGGAACCATCGAGTGTGCCAGGATGAAGGCATGTGCACACTACTCGAGTATCAGGCATAATTTGCATAATGTGCATCTGATGGTCACACATCAGCTGCACGTTCATCGAGTGGAACCCCTCTCGGTTTGTGTAGAGCGGCCTGTCATCTGCAGTTGTTCATAGAGCGACATGCACCCCGTCGATCACCCCCTGGACCCAGGACATCTGAGAGATGATGGTGAAATCCACTGCCTGGGCATCCTGATGGGCTCGGTCCAGATTGAAATGGATGTATTGTGCCGACTGGGCAGAAAGGGCCTCCATGATGCTGCGGATGCACCTGTGCACTGAGGTCTGCAAGATTCTGGACAGGTCCCCACTCGGCGCCTGGAAGGACCCCATGACACAAACGTTCAGGGCAACCATCAACTTGGCACCCATACCCTGTGGTTCCAGGTGTGCCATCATTTGGCAGATGTGTTGCATTGTCCCACTGGTCAGCCAGAGTCTTCGACAACATGCCTGGTCTGATAGGTCCTCAAATGACAGGCACTGCTGGTACACACAAGGCCTCATGCAGCACCTCCTTCCCACATACTCCTCTGCCTGTTGGGCGGGCGGCTCTGGATGAAGGTCACCTTTCCTCGTTGAATTCCAAAGTGTATTGTCTGCAAGGGGCGACAGTCAGATATGTTAGCATGGTGGATACTCCTGTGCCCGACCAGGTCCACTGGGCTACACAGTAGCCATGGCCTGCACTGCAGACCCTGCCTCCCCATCTTCTCCCCCCCCCATCTGCACACCCATCCTCGGCCATTCCCCTTGGCATTATGCCCACCACATCCCTGGCCCCATCGGCGCCTGGCACTGCGGAGACCTCGGTACCTGGCGCCCATCCCTGCTGCCAGAGGTACCATTGTCTGCTGCTACCCATGCCAGTAGTATGCTCTGCGTTCTGTCCAGCACCCTCCTGCAGGGGCTGTTGTGGACATTGCCCTTGGGTGGGTCACGTGATGCCACGCCAGCGGGTGACAGGCAGTTGGGGGAGGGAAGAATTGGTGGGGCGGAGGGTGAAGGATAGGGTGGTGGGGTGGGGTGTGGAGTGCAGGGATGGTGGGTGGAGGGTGAGGGCACCCATACTGCTGGTGTCACTGCACAACCAGGGACCATGGTGGGCAGTCAGTGGGATGCACAGCAAGATGGCTGCTGGGGCAATGGCTGTCCATGCCTGGTTTCCCCCTCCGGGCCTGGCGGACGTCCCTCCTCCTTGCCAGCCCTGCCAGTGTCAGGGCCAGCAACCCACGGTCGGCATGTCCGACCTCCTGTCTCCCCCTAATTGGCCACAGCGTCTGTTTCCCGATTTGTAAAACAACAAGTGAAACTCGCTGTCAGTGATTCCACCTGCGGAGGCGGAGCATGGCGGAGAATACCGGGTCAGGCCCATTAATTATATGTAGACAGCGTTTACTGTATGTGCAGAGTAGAATGCATTGACGCCGCAGTCGAGGCACCGAAGCATGGCATTCTGGCGTGCGTCCGGCACCTGCCACGATTTTAGCTTCACGACCGATTCTCGATATGATCGCGTTTTGAAATTCCAGCGTCGGTCGACGGTGAATCCCGCTCAGGTCAGTCTGTGAAGGGACTTAAGGGAAGAATGTTATATTGGAGGCATTGTGCAGACAGGGAGCCAACAGCAACCAGCGAACCAAGGGCTGAATGGGACTTGGTGTGGGATACCGTATGGACAGCAATGTTCTGAATAAGTTAACATTTGCAGAGGATTATGAATGGGATGCTGCAAGGCTACATGTGTGTTGGAATAATTGAGCCTTCAGCCAACATGGATTGAGCACCAGATGTGTGGAGGTGCATAGTATGGATGTACGAGTATGCAGTCATTGTGACAGAGAGGATATGGAGTCAGAGTCATTGCAGAGTTTGGGAGCAATGACCTTATTGGTGTTGATAAAAAAAAGACAATAAGAATTGAGAGTGAAGTTCGAGGCTAGAGAGCAGAGGCAGATCATGTATTAGAATGTTAATTTCAAAAGGGTTTGAGAATGAATGCTGTGTTAGTTTCTTTAAAAGTTACGAATAAATTACTTGAAAGTATAATTATCAGACGAGTCAATGATTAGGTAAATGGAAAGTGATGTATGATTCATTAAACTGATTGGTTGGTGGCATTGAGCTTTAGTAAAGGATTCATAGTATCGGAATGGGCTATGTGAATAATTAATGAATCTGGAAGAAGTCTTTTATGAGACTGTTAATATTGTCAGTTCTTATAATGGTGTCTCCTTGCTTTATGCGCTCCATTCACTTATCACAACAGAATTAAACAGTACAGACTTCTTCCCAGGTTTACTGGTCTCATTACATTGCCAGCGTTGCTGTCCACCATCTGCCCACGCTCCATTGGGAGTCAACTGGCAATGTTCTAATCATTTATTTCCTGTTATATTACCATTAACACCACCAAGGAAGCATGCTGGGATGTTTTTTTTTTGTAGCTGTTTAATGGCACATCATGCAAAACGAAAGGATGGCAACAGGAATAGCTGATACTGGTGGAGGAGCAGTGAGGAGGCTGCTCACACTATACTGACAACCACAGGAAATGCCTCAGCAACCCTGTAACAGGTAAGCGAGGCATCTCCCAGTGGCTTCTGACGTCCCACTGACTGAAATCAAAGGGATTTTCCTTCAGATGTCAGAATACTGGAAAAACAGCGAGTAGAATCGATTTTCAGTTTTCAATGCCATGTTTGCTTTATTGAACGCACTGTGAAAACTCTTTCACCGTCACAGATGAGAAGTTGTGCTGATTGTGCTTGAACAGAAAAGGTTACAAGGTGATCCGGCAGGATGGTACACTATTATCAGAGATTTTCAGCAGGTAAACGAGGAAAATAATAGTTTCTACTGGGCAATGAGTCAATAACTAGAGAGCATTTACTTATGGCTGTTAGCTAAAGTAAAAAGTAAAATTATAGAAATATTTTTTACCCAGGGAGTTTTCCGAAAATTGGTTATATATTTGAAAAGAAAAACATTGAAGAGCGATCGGGAAGGAGAAGGGGAGTTAGAACAGGAACAATGGGTCAAATGGCCTCCTTCTGCGTTGTACGATGCTATGAATTTACCTGGAATGGTTTCCTTCAAACAGTGTTGGAAGTAGAGCTTGCAACGACTGCTAAAAAAAAGTTAAATAAGGGCAGCACGGTGGCGCAGTGGTTAGCACTGCTACCTTATGGCACCGAGGTCCCAGGTTTGATCCTGGCCCCGGGTCACTATCCATGTGGAGTTTGCACATTCTCCCCGTGTCTGCGTGGGTTTCACCCCCACAACCCAAAGATGTGCAGGATAGGTGGATTGGCCGCGCTAAATTGCCCCTTAATTGGAAAAAATAAATTGGGTATTCTACATCCATTTTTTAAAAACGAGTTAAATAACTCGAAAATAAAACTTCAAAAGGTGCATGAGCAAAGGGTAGTGGGAAGTTCTTTCAGAGGGCCAGCATACAGTGGACTGAAAGCTTTCCTTCTCCTGCTGTTATATTCGAGAGGAGGAATTACACTCCCCATGTTGAAAAATGGGTGAAATATGAACCAAGATCAATCAGCAAGCCAGTACGACAAAGAATGATGCTTAAGTTTAAAAGGTTAAACAGATGAGATGTGCGGAGTCACATGCACAGTTCATTAACCTGGTTCTACAATATCACGATGTCATAAAGATGACCAGCTGCAACATGTTTATTCTCAACAGATTGATTTTGAGGGTGTCATATTTGGAATGAGGGCCTTTGTGTGATGTGTGAGTGTAATAGAATTTCAAATGCAGGATTGATTGGTTTTGCTGCACCCCCCTGACCTCAGCAACATCTAGAGGTACATCCTTCCTAATAAATTAGCAAGTGACTTGACAAGGTACCACACGTCTAAAATCACATGATGAAAATTCATGCATTTAGTTAGAACAAAGCATATGAAATGTGTTCAACAGTGTCATTTGCACAATTGGTTTGATAATCTAGACAGGGAATGTATGAATTGGATATAAGGTGCCAGCTGGAGTTAAGGGAGAATCACAATCAAATTTACTGTTGCTATCAGCAACACTGCAAAGATCCTTCATCAAAAACTTCGAGCACAGTAACCATTACTATGCAGTAAAAGATCAATGTGCTTTCCTCGAATTGCAACTCTGTGCCCAACCAGGGTTTGAGAAAAAAAGATGAACTGTTCTGAGCCTTATATATTCTGGTCAAAGGCACCTCCAGCATTGCTGCTATGCCCATTGAGTAGTTGGTCAAAACATATGCAGGTTTCCAACACTGGCTTTGTCATGATATGCAAACATGCAGCTAATGAACACATAGAATAGGACACGACCAATGAGCAATCAGGACACTCAGGGGTGGTATCTCACTATAAAAGGGATGAGTCACTCACTCCCCGCCTCTTTCCACAGACCAACACCTACAGAGTGAGATAGGGTGTACCCTCAGCATCACACCCCAGCGCGTGGCTCAGAGCAAGGCTGGTTCAGTTAGACTTAGTTACTACATTTAGATTAGTAGAGAGTCGAACTCGTTGAGAACTGTGCTAAGAGTTCAATAAAACACATTGAACTCACTTTACGGGCAGCACGGTAGCATTGTGGGTAGCACAATTGCTTCACAGCTCCAGGGTCCCAGGTTCGATTCCGGCTTGGGTCACTGTCTGTGCGGAGTCTGCACATCCTCCCCGTGTGTGCGTGGGTTTCCTCCGGGTGCTCCGGTTTCCTCCCACAGTCCAAAGATGTGCAGGTTAGGTGGATTGGCCATGATAAATTGCCCTTAGTGTCCAAAATTGCCCTTAGTGTTGGGTGGGGTTACTGGGTTATGGGGATAGGGTGGAGGTGTTGACCTTGGGTAGGGTGCTCTTTCCAAGAGCCGGTGCAGACTTGATGGGCTGAATGGCCTCCTTCTGCACTGTAAATTCTATGATAATCAAAGTCTAAAGAACCTTTTACTCAAAACTGCATTAAGTGGCAGCTTGTGTTATTCCAAATTACATAACACAACAGGATACCAGGAGTTTGTTCAATCTAGTTAGTTCAACTCAGCAAGATCCGTGACGACCAGCGAATGTACCGGCACAATGGAAAAGATTCCGGCTCCTCACCAGCTCAGGACCTCCGGCAATCTCAGTGCCAACTGGCGGACATTCAAGCCGAAATTTCAACTTTACGTCAAAACATCAGACTTCAATGGTGTGTCTGATGCACGGAAGATAGCTCTTTTCCTCACCACAGCGGGTGATCACGCCCTGGAAATTTTCAACTCCTTTCACTTCGCCGAAGACGAGGACAAGACAAAGTTTCAGACCATCCTGGACAAGTTTGACAGCCACTGTGAGGTGGACACCAACGAAATCTTCGAGCGCTACATATTCAAGCAGCGATTGCAAGGTAAAGACCAATCCTTCAACTCATGTTTAACTAACCTTAGACTGCTACTGCAATCCTGCAACTTCGGTGATATCACTGACTCCATGATCAGAGACCAAATCGTTTTTGGAGTTCACTCTGATCCTCTGAGAGAGCAGTTACTAAAGATCAAGCATATGACCCTGCCATTGAAACATGCACAGTGCATGAGCACACTGAAAATCGCTATTCCCAGTACAAAACGGCAGACAATGATAAACTAGCCTCCCACGAGGCAGAGAGTGTGCAGGCCATCTCCCGGATGCAGTGCCTCAACATTGATGAAAGCGGCCATTTTGCGCGCTCTTCCCGGGGCCCGACGCATGCGCGATGCGAACGGGATAACGAAGTGGCTGAAACCCGCATTGTGCAGGGACAGACGTCTGAGAACCGCACTGCGCATATGCAACGACGTACGGAGCGTCAGGACGCCGACGTCATGACGTGTTTGAACTGTGGCACCGCTCATTTAAAGAAACACTGCCCTGCAAGAGACAGACGCTGTTTAAACTGTGGGAAGCCAGTCCACTATGCAGTCCTGTGCAGATCTGCAACACCAGTCAAGAGCCAGCGCTCCCAATTTGGCAGATACTGCTACAATCGCATGCCATTTGGCATCATCTCGGCATCGGAGATATTCCATCGCATCATGGAGCAGATGATGGAGGGCATTGAAGGGGTTTGTGTGTCCGTGACGACATCATCATATGGTCCACGACCCCTGAAGAACATGTGTCCCGTCTCCAGAAGGTATTCCGCCATGTACATGCCAACGGCCTAAAGGTAAACAGGTCCAAATGTTGTTTTGGTACATCGACGCTCAAGTTCCATGGCGACCAGACCTCACAGCATGGTGTGCGCCCGGACACAGACAAAATCAAGGCCATCGAGGTGATGAAGGTCCCTGAGGACAAAAAAGCGCTGCTGCGCTTCTTGGGTATGGTCAATTTTCTGGGCAAGTTCATTCCAAACATGGCCACACACATCACGGCCCTACACAACCTGGTAAAAAAGTCAACTGCCTTTGAGTGGAAGGCGGCACACCAGACAGAGTGGCTGGAGCTGAAAGCCAAGCTCACCACTGCATCAGTCTTGGCATTCTTCGATCCGGACCAGGAGACAAAGATATCCACAGATGCGAGTCAGGATGGCATCGGTGCGGTGTTGCTTCAACGAGATGACACATAATCCTGGGCACCAGTAGCCTACGCATCAAGGGCGATGACGCCCACTTAAACCAGATATGCACAGATTGAGAAGGAGTGCTTGGGTCTTCTCACCAGCATCCTCAAATTTCATGATTATGTCTACGGCCTGCCGACATTCACTGTCGAGACGGATCATAGGCCTCTGGTCCACATCATCCCCAAGGACCTGAACGACATGACACCTCGGTTGCAGAGAATCCTGCTTAAACTTAGGAGGTATGACTTCAACTTGATGTACACACCTGGCAAGGAGCTCATCATCGCTGATGCATTGTCCCATTCTGTCACCTCGCCCAGTGAGTCGCTGGAGATCATCCAGCACATCGAATCGCCGGTGCGGCTGTGTGCTAGCACTCTCCCGGCGACAGATGAGAAGGCAGTTCTCATCCGTGATGAGACAGCCAAAGACCCCCTCTTGCAGCGCGTCATCCACAACCTCACCAATGGCTGGCAGAAAGGGCAGTGCCCACAATTTTACAATGTGAAGGATGACCTGACGGTGATTAATAGTATCCTCCTCAAGCTGGACAGGATTGTCATTCTGCTCAGTCTCCAGAGCTTGGTGCTGCGCCAGATTCATGAGGGACACCTGGGCGTCGAGAAATGCAGGCGCAGAGCCCGGCAAGCTGTCTACTGGCCCGGCCAGGACATCACGAACATGGTCCTGAACTGTGCTACCTGTCAGCGGTTCCAGCCAGCGCAGAGCAAGGAGACGCTCCAACAGCATGATGTAGTCACCTCTCTGTGGTCCAAAGTTGGCATCGACCTCTTTCATGTGGATGGTCGCGACTACGTATTGATCATCGACTATTTCTCAAATTACCCTGACATGCTGAAGCTCCCGGACCTCACCTCTCAGACCGTCATCAAGGCCTGTCAGGAGATGTTCTCAAGGCAAGGCACCCCAATCACCGCCATGAGCGACAATGGCCCGTGATGTGTTGGGTATGCCGCGTCTGCGAGGACTGCGTTTACTGCAGCCGTGAGAGAGACAGGCGTCCAACACTTGAAGAAATGCAACTCGATTTTATTGAACTCTTAACTATCATACATACTTTAACTGTGGGTTGACACTATGCTGATTTGACTGGAGACCTGAGGCTAACCTGACCAGACTATTTTACTACCACATGGTGTATATTCTAGTTGCTGCTCATGGGCTCTGACTGTCTCAGAGGCTGGATCCCAAGAGAGCGGGAAAACTAGTGCCCTCTGGCTTTATAGTGGTCGTGTCCTGTCTGGTGATTGGCTGCTGTGTTCTGTGTGTTCATTGGTCATCCTGTGTGTCAATCACCGCCTGTCTGTGCACCATCATATGCTTGTATGTATATTATGACAGCCCATGCTTTACCCGTCGAGAATGATCCACGTTTGCCAGGTCATACAATTTCCAGCATGTCACCTCCCGTCCGCACTATCCGCAGTCCAATGGAAAAGTCGAGAAAGGGGTGCACATTGTGAAACAGCTCATCTGCAAGGCCGCAGACTCTGCTTCCGACATACACCTTGCACTGCTCGCTTACAGGGCGACTTCATTGTCCACTGGCATGTCGCTGGCTCAACTCCTGATAAACAGGGACCTGCGGACGACGCTTCCAGCCATACACTTGCCCAACCTGGATCACCTCCCGGTGCTGCAGAAGATGCAGCAGCTCAGAGACCGTCAAAAGCAGGGCTATGATGCCCATGCCACTGATCTGGCCGTGCTATCCCCAGCAGACACTGTCGGGATCAAGATACCGGATGGTGGGTGGTCTGCCCCAGCTGTCGTTGTTCGACAGGCCGCGCCCTGCTCTAATGTTGTACGTATGGCTGATGGCTCCATCGTGCGAAGGAATCGGTGGGCACCGTGCAAAGTTGCCTGCCCGCAACCACTTTCTTCTCCATTTCCATATGTTGAATTGCCACCTCCTGATACCTCGCACCACGAGGCCACCAGTCAGGCTTCCATCCCACCTGTCAAGGCACCGTCATCCCCTCCGCCACCTCTCCAGCAGTCGACCAGGATCAGACACAAGCCTCAGAGACTGGACTTGTGAACGTTTGTTTTGTTTGCTCTGTTCTGTTGTCCTCCGTCAGTCACGTTAGACAGACTCATTCACTTGTAAACACATTCACATACGCCAACAAAACATTTTTAAAAAGGGGAGATGTCATGATATGCAAACATGCAGCTAATGAACACATAGAATAGGACACGACCAATGAGCAGTCAGGACACTCGGGGTGGTATCTCACTATAAAAGGGATGAGGCACTCACACCCCGCCTCTTTCCACAGACCAACATCTACGGAGTGAGATAGAATGTACTCACACCCTGCCTCTTTCCACAGACCAACATCTACGGAGTGAGATAGAATGTATCCTAAGCATCACACCCCAACACGTGCCTTAGAGCAAGGATGGTTCAGTTAGACTGAGTAACTACATTTAGATTGATGTGGAGATGCCGGCGTTGGACTGGGGTGAGCACAGTACGAAGTCTTACAACACCAGGTTAAAGTCCAACAGGTTTGTTTCGATGTCACTAGCTTTCGGAGCGCTGCTCCTTCCTCAGGTGAAATCTTCACCTGAGGAAGGAGCAGCGCTCCGAAAGCTAGTGACATCGAAACAAACCTGTTGGACTTTAACCTGGTGTTGTAAGACTTCGTACTGTACATTTAGATTAGCAGAGAGTCAAATTCATTGAGAACTGTGCTAATAGTTCAATAAAACACATTGAACTCACTTCAAAGTCTGGAGCATCTTTTACTCAAAACTGCATTAAGTGGCAGCTTGTGTTATTCCAAATTACACAACACAACAGGCTTTAGCTGTCAGAAATGGGCAGATGAAATGGTCACAAAATAATATGCATTACATAGAATTTACAACACAAAAGCAGGTTACTTAGTTCAACTGGTCCAGGCTGGTGTTGGTTCTACAAGAATCACCTTCTACCTTATTTAATCTTATGCTATCAACTCATCATTCTATTGTTATCATCCTGTTATGCTTGTTTAGTTTCCTATTAAATGAAGCTACTTCCTCTTAAATAAATCACTAGGTGCATTTCATGGGGCCTGGGATGCATCTAGATTGGGCCATATGACAGTCACTGGAGGAACCTGCAAACATCTTGCCTCCAAGTCAAGTTCAGACCTGACATTACTCAACTGCATTTTTCAGCAGTCCCAGTGGCAGTCATTCCAACATTTCTAACAGTAACTGTGATAGTAGCTCATGTGTGAAAAACTTTAAACTGTGATAAAGTTTCTTTCTTTTATGGTTATCCAATTTTTACCTTTCATGTGATCTTAACGAATAAAGGAAAATAGAGGAGGTAGGTGATTAGCCATGGTCCACAAGGGGCCGTAAGCACCTCTCTCTATTACAGAGAGTCAATTAGTCATGTAGCTTGAGGGGCACCACTCTGCAAAAAAGCACATCAGGCAGGCATGGAGGCAGGTCCCAAGTCTACCTCAGCTAGAACGGAAATTGAACTCGTGCTGTTGGCATTATTCTGAAGCACACACTAGGCATCCAACCAGCTGAGCTAAATGGCGCCCTGAAAGTAGAATATAGAATAATTAAATCATTGTGCTTGTGTTGCATGGAATGTTTGTCTCAGATGTACAAAATCTATGTTGGTAACTAAGCGAGATGCTTTGTTTCGTAATGTGTTAAGTGCAAGCTATATCGTTTAGTTTTAGATTGCTTTTGCCATTTACACTTCCAAACAGTGTAATATGAGGCAGCACATATTACTACATGCAACTGCACACTTGTCTGTGTACACACTTGTTCTTTCCACCAATTTTATTGAACTTAAGGGATGTAAACATTGAACGCTATTTAATGGAAAAGTTTCTGGGCGGGAACTACCCGAATGGGGACAGAGTACCATAGCGAGCGCGTTTGGCTGTGTGTTTCCCTGCACTCTGAGCACCAAGAAACACCAGGCAATTGAATGTCCATTCAGGTAGATACGGGGCCTCAGCGGTGAATGCCCTGACAAGGCTGCACTTCGTCCCATTTATCTGCAGCGAGGAGTTCCGCTCGCTGGAGCTCCTCAGTGCAGAATGAGATGAAGACTCATTTAAAAATAGTGTTCCGATCTCTCACCCCTGACATGACACCCGAATCCGCAAAGCCACAACACAACTACAAGGGGTTCCTCAGCCGTCCCCCCTCTCCCCTCCCCCCCACCCCCTTGCACTGGCACTGGGCACCCCTGGGTCCGATCCCCACCACAGGAAAAATGCTAGCTTGGCACTGGCAGCCTTGCAGCCAATGTGCACAGAAGGCACCAGCAGTCCAGTGTGCCACTCTGCCCAGAGAGCAAGCACCTGTGGGCCTCCAATCTCCTGGGAAACCCCCACAAGTGCCGTTATGTCTGTCCCCATTTGTGGAGACCAGCACTGAACAACGTGCACACAAGAACTCCAAGGTGAGGGGGATAGGTCCCACATCATGGGTAGATCGTCGGAGCGCATATTAGAGTGAGGCTAGCTTTCTAACACAAAGCTAAGCTGAAGTTAGTAACATTTGCTTTCCATACAAATACAAAAACACAAAATTAAGTTCAAACTTATACCTTGGGCGGGAACCTCCGTCCTGCCGCACCCGGTTTTCGGGAAATACGGGGGCATGAGTGCGCTGCCGGTGAAACAGAGAATCCCACCGAAGGATAATCCAGCCCCTTATTTCTAACACACATAATACAAATACAAATTACTCAAACTATCTCTATTTCCTAACACCTCCCTCTTTGAAAGAAAGAAAGCTTCACAATCGTGAATTTTTCTTTGCAATGCTGTACATCCACTTCATACAAACGTAACATAATGAATATCCAACAAAATAACTTATTACATCATACAAGTAAACTCCTCATTCCACATCTCTGAATTTCATATTGTATAATTGTAAAGATTTAACTAAAACAGTGATAATAAATGTCATCGCATTATCAAAATCTGTACATCACAGCATGATCCTTTTCCTCGAATTCCCAGTCTCAGCAGAGAATGTTTAATTATATCTGCAGTCCAATCGTCACTTTTGTTCACTCTATGGGCAATTGCATTCTTAAGCTCATTTTCCAAACTAAAATGTGGCAAACCATCCATTTCGATTCAGCAAAGTAAAACATTTTTGTACATTAATGTATCATTTCTTCTCTGGTCAAAATCTCTTTTAGCCGTTTAATGGAAGTCGTTAAGATGCTTCTGATGTTCACTCAAAAGAGTTTAGTATTCCTGCTTGGTTTGATCTCTGAACTTCTTGTGGACTTGTTGTTTTTGTTTCACCAAATCCTATTCAAACAGATCTTTTCCACTTCTTTTGAGTGTCATTAATTACTTTCATCCTCTAGAGTTTCATCGTTCAACACTTTTGCATAATTCATGAACTGTGTCGGACCAGTCCTCAACAGATTTTGAATGACATTTTTCAAACTGTGCACTTGCTTATATTCTAACTGCTTCATCTTGTGTATTATCATAGCATCCCTACTGTGCAGAAGGAATGCCCACCTAGCCCCATCCTAACCCCGTAACCCCACTGATGCACGATCAATTGCACAAAGACTAAAGTTGGGTACAACTGTGGCTTTATTACAGTCAGATATGTGGCCTCCTGCTGCAGCTGGCGAAATGGCAGGGCACTGGAGGTCATGCATATTTCTACAGTTCTCCGTGGGCGGAGCCAGCCGGCAGGAGCTACCGGCGAACCTGTAGTGCAGGTGCTACCTTACATCTCCTATTACAGTGGTTCACCACACCCACCCAAACCTTTGGACACTAAGAGGCAATTTATCATGGCCAATCCATCCAACTGGCACATCTTTAGGCTGTGGGAGGAAACTGGAGCACCCGGAGTAAACCCACGCAGACACAGGGAGAAAGTGCCACACAGACAGTCACCCGAGGTCGGTATTGAACCCGGGTCCCTGACACTGTAAGGCAGCAGTGCTTACCACTGTGTCACCGTGCCGCACTCACTGACAAGCACCTACGAACCAGTGCCTCTGGTCACTCACCTGCAACGGTCATTTTGTAATTTTATTCCTTTTTGTTGACTCTTTATAATTTACCATTTCACAGGTACTTCACTTACTACCACCTTGACCAAACTCACAGTCACCCGTATCTTCCAATTGGGCTAGTTGTCAAATTTCATTTGCCAATGCTCCTCTGAAGCAACTTGGGATTTTAAAGGTGCTGAATAAATGCAAGATGTTGGGCGGGATTCTCCAATCCGCGCCGGGTCAGAGAATCGCCGGGGGGGGCGCGATTCACGCGACGCCGCTCCGACACCAGTGCGGTCGGCGCGGCGGCGGTCGGGGGCCGCTCTACGCAGCCCTCCCCGGTGATTCTCCGCGCGTGATGGGCCGAGTGCCGGCCAAGATAGGCAACCCATGCGCATGCGTGAACTCGCGCTGGCCGTAGCGCGCATGCGCGGTCCCGCGGCGCCCATTCTGATGCCGGTATCGACATCTGGAGCTGCGTGAAGTGCTCCAGTGCCATGCTGGCCCCCTGTGCGGTGCAGGATCGCTGCTCCTTGGGGCCTGTTGACCCCGTCGTAAAACGCGACGCTGTTTACAACGGTGTCAACACTTAGCCTCAGGATCAGAGAGTCCCACCCCCTATTTTTATCCCTTTAAAATTTGTTGACCTTATAGGACCACTTTAAGGTTGGTAGGGGCAACTTCCGTTTGAACACCTGTGACATGGAACAGTGCACAAATTTAAAACAGTAAGAGAAAGAACCCGCATAATAACAGCCATCTTGGGGTTTAGCTGTCCGGCGCTTGAAAGAAGTGGTGGTCTGGAGAATCTGGGAAAGAATAGGTCAGTCTTGAGCTGAACACCACAAGAATGTTGGGAAGAATTAGAATGTATACAAAAATGTAGCTGCATTTGAGGAAGGAGAGAGGAAAATTTAGAACTGCTTGGAATGCATCAGTAAATAGAGACCAGCAACATTGCCAAGGACAAAGGGAGTTTGAAGGCTGGAGCTGAGAGGATTGTCTTTGAACAAAATTTACGGTAAGCTTCAGTAACTAGTAAACATGAATTTGGTGAGTACTGAACTCCCACATAAGTGAGTCAATTTAACACATTGCATTTACAGAGAATGATGTGGAATGGTTTACTGCACCAGTGTTCTTTGTGCATACAGAGCACAAACAAATGTGAAATCCATCCTCAGATAACAGCAAAATTCTGCAGGTGCTGGAAAGCTGAAAAAGAGTTGTGCGGACGCTCGAAACATTAACTCTGTTTCTTTGCCCAGAGATGCTGCCAGGCCTGCTGTGCTTTCTTCGCATTTTCTGCTTTGATTCAAAATCTGTCCTCGTTACATTTCTTTACAAAACCATAAAAACGTCAGCGCAGGAATTCTCTCTTCACTCTGAAAGCTGGAGAAGCCTCCGATTGTATTTTATTCTTGCATTGATTTTCTGAGATGCTGTCTCACTGTCCTCCTGTAATCAAGGAACCTGTCAATGATACATGTAACAGAAGGAGGCCGTGTCCGCTCTCTGGTAGCTCTTGCCATTTAGTTCCATTCCCAACTTTTTCCCCATGCTCCTATAATTTATCCATTTCTCTTTGGAACATTGCTGTTGTTTTTGCTTTCATTACCCTTTCAGGTGGTGTGTTCGAGATCACAACAACCTGCTGTGTGAATATTAATCCTATTGTCTTTATTTTTTTTTAACCAATCATCCTAAATCTGTGACCTCTGGTTAGCAATCCTCTCACTAGTGGATAGATTTTCTCCTGTGGGTGGCATGGTAGCACAGTGGTTAGCACTGTTGATTCATAGCGCTAGAATCCCAGGTTCGATTCCCTGCTTGGGTCACTGTCTGTGCGAAGTCTGCACATTCTCCCTATGTCTGCGTGGGTTTTCTCCGGGTGCTCCGGTTTCATCCCACAAGTCTTGAATGACGTGTTGTTTGGTAATTTGGACATTCTGAATTCTCCCTCTGTGCACCCGAACAGGTGCCAGAATGCGGCGACCAAGGGCTTTTCACAGTAACTTCATTGCTGTGTTAATGTAAGCCTACTTGTGACAATAAAGATTATTCTATTCTATCTTTTTAAAAATAAACTTAGAGTACCCAATTCATTTTTTTCCAATTAAGGGGCAATTTAGCAGGGCCAATCTATCTGCCCTGCACACCTTTGGCTTGTGGGGGTGAGAACCACACAGACACGGAAAGAATGTGCAAACTCCACACGGACAGTGACCCAGTGCCGGGATTGAACCCGGGGCCTCGGCACCGTAAGACAACAATGCAACTGCGCCACCATGCCGGCTAGTTCCTCACTAGCTACTCTATTTAAACCTCTCATAATTTTGAACGCTTCGAGGGTGGCATGGTGGCACAGTGGTGAGCACTGCTGCCTCACAACACCAGGGACCCAGGTTTATTTCTGACCTTGGGTGAATGCCTGTGTCGAGTTTGCACATTCTCCCCGTGTCTGCGTGGATTTCTTCTGGGTACCCCGGTTTCCTCCCACAGCCCAAAGATGTGCAGGTTATGTGGATTGACCATGCCTCTTAGTGTCCAAAAGGTTAGGTTTAAATCATATCACAGAATTTACAGTGCTGAAGGAGGCCATTCGGCCCATCGCGTCTGCACCGGCTCTTGGAAAGAGCACCCTACTCAAAGTCAGCACCTCCACCCTATCCCCATTACCCAGTAACCCCACCCAACACTAAGGGCAATTTTGGACACTAAGGACAATTTAGCATGGCCAATCCACCTAACCTGCACATCTTTGGACTGGGGGAGGAAACTGGAGCACCCGGAGGAAACCCACGCACACACGGGGAGAACGTGCAGACTCCGCACAGACAGTGACCCAAGCCGGGAATCGAATCTGGGACCCTGGAGCTGTGAAGCAATTGTGCTAACCACAAAGCTACCATGCTGCCCACAATGGGTTATGGGGGTTGTGGGTGGAGGCATGGGCTTAGGTGTGATGCTCTTTCAGAGGATCCGGGCAGACTCACTGGGCCGAATGGCCTCGTTCTGCATTCCAGGGATTCTATGATTCTGTCGGGATTCTATGATCAAATCTTTTCTTATCCTTCACTGAATCCAGTTTCTCCAGTCTCTCCATGGAAATGAAGTCCCACAGTCCTGGTAACATTCGAATGCATCTCTTCTTTACCTCATCAACCCACCAAACCTACATTTCCAAGTTTCATGTCATGTGATGACTTTGAAATTCTGCTCCATATACACAAGTCCAGGTCATTAGAGCCATAGGGCGCGATTTAATGGAAAAGTTTCTCAGTGTGGTAGCGAACGGGAATTGCCGCGAGGTTCCCGGCACTCGACCCAGCAAAGCCATCACCGATATCAAATGCCAATTGGTCTACTTAACGAGGCCATATGGGCTTCACACCACAAATGATGGCCTTGCCAGCTGATTTGCCAGGACTACGCACACCAGCCTCCTGCTAACAAAGGAGAGCAGCACTTAAACCGCTCTTGTACAGCCAATCTTGCACAGCTCACAGCCATGCCTCTGTGGAAACGAGCCACATGATTTGGGATGCCAAAACCTGGCCAGAATTTTGGATGCGGTCGAGACTAGACAGAAAGGCCCTTTCCGCTGAAAGGCTCAGAGGGTCAGCTACAGGGCAGCCAGTGTCGCCTGGGAGGAAGTGGCACTGGCTATCAGCTCAGGACGTGTCACCAGGAGGACCAGCACCCAGTGCTTTAAGAAGATCAATGACCTCCACCAGGCCACATGGGTAAGTTGGCACTGGCCCCCTGGTGACCCCGCCCGCCACCCCCATCTTGACAGCCATGCATCTGACACCGCCCCCACCCAGCACTCCCCATTCCGGGCCGGGCCCATCCATGCCCAGGAGTGCTGCCCACATCTGACTAACCCCCAACCCCACCGCTCCGGAGAAGCCCAGAATGGCGACGAAGCCCCGGACATCAGAGTCTTCACCCTCTGCACCACCGGAGCGGTCGAGGGATCAGAACTGCATCTTGAGGAGTCTGATGCACCGCTGAATGACTGAGTTTAAAGTGGCAATTTTAATTTGTTCTGCCCACCAGCAAACTAATAGGATCGGCTGTAATTGTTTCCTGCTATTTTAATTATATTGTTAAGATACACAAGAGAATGATATTGTTTAATTAAGTACTTAGAACACTTATAAAGAGAGACCACCATGGCTATATTTGAAGCCAGCTTGCCTTGGAGAGGGAGCACATGATGTCGTTCACTGACAAACTCCAGTACTTCTACAACAATTTTGATTTAGTTAGCTAGGTTTTCTTTGCCAATTTGTTTTAGTTACTTTTCCCCAACAGAGTATATTACCCCTCTCATTTTTGTTTAATTTATTTTTGGTTTACTTAGAAAGAGTATCAAGAGAGAACACCTTCTGTGGCTGGTGGGCACCAGGGGGACTGGAGTGCATCATTGGTAACTCCCTAAAATGACATCTTGCATTAGCTTGTAAGTTCCCTTTAAATCCTTATCCTTTCATCACAGTGCCCCTTTAAGGGTCTCTCAATTTGGTTAATTCTGTTAATTTAATTCAGTAGTCTGGTTAATTTCACTGGTGCTCAAAAGAGCATGGAGAGAGTCTGGGGACCAGCTTGTTCAGATGGCTAATATGTGTAACAAAATTGTGCAGTCAGGTTCTGTTCCTGAACTAGCTGTGGTACAAAACCTCATGATGGAGGGCTGCCTCCTTGTTCTTCCCATGTTGATTCAGAATGGCACCTCTCAAGCTCTTGCACTGGGTGATTGATGGGGTCATCCAGCCCAATTGTCCATCTCTCTTCCATGGCCAGGTGTCCTTAGAGAAGGAGCACAGAGGGCCCACTGGTATGCTTGAGGCCTTTTGTGACCAAGGGCACTGCATGGGCTGGAGTGCTTGCCACATGTTAAACAGAGCAAAACCAGCTCAAGGCATTTCACCTCGGCATCATCAGACAAAATTGACATCAAGCCACATAATGAGATATGAGTACAGTTGGTCAACATGGTCGGTTTCAAGAAGCAGTTTTAGTGAGCAGGGAGTGGTAGAGAGGCAGTGAGATTTAGAGTCAGAATATTAGAGCTTCAGAGCCAGGCTCTGGCGCCAATGCTGGAGCAATTTAAAACACAAATTTGGGAATTGTGAAACGCGATTGGGCGGAGAATAACGTCCGATGCCAAAATCGTGGTAGACGCCAGTTTGACACCAAATCAGGATGCTCCGGCACCCCCAAAATGGTGTAAATGTGGCGCTCGCCACGTGGGCTGAGAGTACAGTAGGCATATCATTAGCGGGCCCGATTTTCCGCGAAAGAGAACAAAATTGGGATTGTGGAAGGTTGTAGGGCTGGAGGCGGTTACCGGGGTGGGGAGAGAACTAGGCCAAGGAAGATGAGAATTTTCAAGTCACTGCATTGCTGAACCAGGAGTAAGTGTCGATCAGCAAAGCTGAGGGTGATAGGTGATCAGGACTTGGGTGCCAAGGCTCAAGCTGAGCTGTTTCAACTCCAGAGTCTCCAAGTGAATCCTCCAAACTTTGGAACTGTAAAAGGAATTGACCGTTAACTGATTGTTAAGTCAGGATGCTCTGACCGCTTGGGGGTTTCATTTGAGTTGTGTAATTCAATTTTAGATTGGCTTTTATCTCTGGCTGTTTCACACCATGTAGTATTTATACTATTGCAGATGATTGCACACTTAGCATCCCCATTGAGAACATTATTGTTACTTTCATCAACTTAATTGACCTTTGGTATTTAAAGAAAATTGTGAAATGCTTGGACACCATGAGGTGTCATCATACAAAGGGGAAAGATAGTTAATGATTTGGGAGAAACCTCCGCATCACTTAACATCACCAGTTATTTTGTAATAAAGTCAATCTGTGATGATTATTTTCCATCTTGAAGAGTAGGCGCAATGATCTGCACACATCTGGTTCAGCACGCTAGTTAGAAAATAATAAACAGCCTCCTATATTTCTCTTGAGCTGAAGAATTGTAGGTGAAAGAAGACCTATGGATTGACTCTATAAACACTGACATGACATGATGCATAAACACTAAACGCAATTGAACACCGGCAACACAGCTGAGTTGCATATAGTAATAATGCCACTGATTGTCTGTAACACTCAATTTATGAGACACAGTGCCTGGCATTGAATCAAAATGACATTAGATACATGACAGCCCTGGACTATCCTCGTCTTCAGGATGGGTCACTTGGACAGGAGAAATGGCTTCATTATAAGTGATGCAGTTGCTCACAATTACTGAAAAGATTGCGTATCTATTTTCCTGACATATGTCGCATATTGTTCCCTTTATTATAGGCAGGTGTCACAGCGAACAGTCTCAGAGTCATATGGCACGATTTATTCTTTTTAAAAGTTAGAATTCCGCTTTTGGGCGCATTTGGCAGAGTGTTTCTTGATGGCTGCAGCACTGGGAATCACCCCGATATTCAACAACACTTTGCCATTTTTTTTGGCTTCAGTGGGTTTATCCCTGTTGAGTCCATACTTAGACAGCCGTCCTGCGCTGGTGAGCTGATCTCCCCAGCAGGACCAGCTCCTCGCAGATCTCTAGAACATTTCTATCAGACCCCCGGCTATCAGGACCCCACCTTCACCCCACCAACTTTTACTGGGCCCTTAAATTCCCCCCTCACCTGCACTATCATGGGCATGCTCCCCTGTGCTGATGCCTGGCACTGCCAACCTTACACCCAGGCACCTTGGTATTGCCAGCCTGGCAGCCTGGAAGTGCTCCTGGCACACTGGCAATGTCACTCAGGCAACCTGACAGTACCAGGCTGGCACTGCCAGGGCAGTGCCAGGGTATCATCCTACCCTGTCCCCAGTTACTTGGGGACTCTAATGGCCCAAAAGACCCCCCCCCCCCGAAATTCCATCACGCCTGTTCCATGCTTGTGCAAGACAATGCTAAATGGCACCCTCATGAGGTCTCACAGGCACGTCCGTTGACTCCCTGTTACCGGGTGCATATGGCATCTGGGTATTTAACTAAGCCCAATGGATCATTTAAATATGCAGATCTGGATCTTGCCCAGTGAGGGCAAGATCCAGATTGTGCCGGGTGCAGTGAGTCAAGTGACTCACGTTTGTCCTGTCACCCGGCACGGGAGCCAATTTGGGGCTCTTGTGGGATTCACCCATTGCACCTGGATCCATGCAGGGTGCAACACGGTCACTGAATCGCACCCACAGACATAAAGTCATAGAGTCATACAGTATAGAAGAGGACCTTTGACCTGTTGAGTCTGCACTGACAAAATTACACTAAATCTATACTAATCCCTTTTCCAGCACTTAGCCCTTAGCCCGTGAATGCTATGATATTTCAAGTGCTCAACCACGTATTTTTTAAAAGTTGTGAGGTTTCCCACCTCCACTACCCTCCCAGGCAAAGCTCCAGACTCCTCCTACCTTCTGGGTGAAAAAAACATTGCTCAAATCCACTTGAAACCTCCTGACCCTCACTTTAAAATGAGGCCCCCTGTTCTGATCCTTCAACTAAAGCGAACAGCTGCTTTCTATCCACCATGTCCGTCCCCCTCATAATCCTATACACCTTAATCAGGTCGCCCTCAGTCTTTTCTACTCCAAAGAAAACAACCAAAGCCTATCCAGTCTCTCTGCATAGCTCAAATGCTCCATCTCAGGCAACATCCTGGTGTATCTCCTCTGCACCCTCTCCAGTGCAATCACAACCTTCCTATAGTGAGGTGACCAGAATTGAACACAGTATCCTGCAGGGGCCTAACCAAAGTTTTCTACAGCTCCAACATAACCCCGCTGCTCGTATAATCTATGCCACGACTGATAAAGGCAAGTGACCAGTATGCCTTCTCAACAACCCTATTAACCTATCCTGCCGCATTCAGGAATCTGTGGACAAGCAATCCACAATCCCTCTGAGTTTCCTAATGTCCTGCCATTCATTGACTCCTTTGTCTTGTTACTCGTTCCAAAGTGCATCACCTCACACTGTTCAGCGTTAAATTCCATCTGCCAGGATAATGTTATGGGATTCTTTACATTTCCCTAAGAAGACAGGCTTTAATGTCTCATCTGAAAAGTGACACCCCCAACAGTGCACACTACCACAGTATTACTCTGGGAGGGTCAGCATGGACGATGGGTTTAAGTAGCTTGAATAGTGGTTGAACCCATGACCTTCTAACTCAGATGTAAAAGGATTACCAGTAAGGTACAGCTGACATCTAGTACCCCTCACCCAGTGATTTTATGGCAATATTGTGACAGGTTTCAGTGACTTCGACCCATCATTATTAAACATGTAACAGTCAGCGTCTCACTACTTCACTTACAACAAGCTTACGCTTATAGCGTGATCATCATTTAGGAATTTTGTTGTCATATGGCTTTAAGGGATAGCAGCATGCTATCACTTTAAGGGAATTATGTGATCTAACCTCAGTTTAACTTCAGCCTGGAGCAGAACACAGCATACACAGCCCTGCAGCTCCAATGTCCTCAAGCTTTCTATTCATGTGTAGCTGTTCACTAGTGTCTGTTATATTACCATGATTGGTAATAGGTTGTATTTTTTGTCCTTTCTTCCAGAATGATCCAATGTACTATTGACAAAGAATATACTAATTTATTATTACAATAATTAAATGAAGTTCGCACACTCCACTGAGCTACAGATAATAATTAAGTGATATTGAATCTGTCTTACAGTACTCAATAATCTAAATAGTCACTAACTACACTATGATCTCATCTCGTGTTAACTCTATCCACTCTAATCTTCTTCTTATGCTTTCACCATGCTTTCTCCTTATGCTACTCCCAGAATTTTCTCAGAGTCGGACTTAAATACATGGAAGTGGTAACGCTCTCTCGAGTTTGATTTACACAGAGATGTAATTATTAACCCTTCACTAACCTGATTACATACATATCATTACAGTGCCTGCTCTGAATAAATTAATCCACAGTGTGCGCAATCCCTTAGGAGTGATTGGTGCCTTTTATACCATTATTAACACAGAAGACATGGTAGCAGGGTAATTCTTTCTAAACAACATAATTCTCAGCCTTGCAGCAAGATTAAATAAAGGTACGACGTGGTGAACAGTCATTTGTTAGTCTCATGCTACGTGGCATGCGACCAACCTCGACCACTTTAAAGACATATTACAACAGATTTTTCCTTTTTTCCACCAGATTTGATCCTTTGTCTCTGCTCCTAACGGTCTTGATTTGTTGCTTGTAAGATGGATCACACCAGTACTCCACTTAACCAGACATTGTTTATTGTGGAGTGCAGGTGGTAGATATCACCAGACTATCCGAGTACATTGTGTGCATGTATGTGCGTATGCATATGTGTCCATGTGCATGGACACTTAACTGTGGGGGAGGGTGTGTCTGTGTGTTAAATAGTGAGACACAAGGAGGGGATGGAGATACTGAGACAGTAAGTTGAGGGAAATAGTAGGATACAGTGATGGGGACTGAGATAGAAGGACAGAACAAGATGGAGTGAGATAACGGGACACAATAGAAGGAGAGGAAGGTGTGGTGCCAAAATCCTTGCATCCTTTTAAGAAACAATTAACATTGAAATGAGTATGATAATCTAAAGAACCTGGGCTGAATTCTCCGCCGTCGAGATTCTCCATTTTTCCGGCAGCCCGGGGGTTTCCCGACAGTGTGGCACTGCCCCACAACGGGAAACCCCATTGACCAGCCAACGAAACGGAGAATCCCGCCTCTGAGGGGGACGGACGGACCAATTTGAGAATTTAAATTGAGTTAAAAAAATTATGGAAATAAAAGGCTGGAATTAGCAATAGGAAATTACCCTGGAACTGTCAGGTTGTTGTGAATGTGGTTCAATAACATCCTTTGGGGAATTAAGACTGTTCTCCCTACCTGACCTGCACCTCAGTGTGACTCCAGACCAACACAAAAAGACTTTTAATTGCCTTCCAACTTGGCCGAGCATGCCCCTCAGCTGATTAAAGCTGCCACGGTGTCCAGCTGGCACTACCACAGTGCCAGGCTGACAGTGCCCAGGTGCCAGTGAGAGTGCCAGTGGGAGTGCCAGGGTGCCACCTTGCCCTGTCCCCAATCATCTGAGGGTCTCTAATGATCTGGGAAACCCCCTGGTGCCATTATGACTTGTCCATGTTTGTGGAAACCAGTATTAAATGGCACCCTGGCGTGGTCTCCTAGGAGATGCCGTTAGGTCCCGGGCGCTGGGAGAATCCTGCAAATGCATATTTAAATTTGTCTAATGGCTCATTTAAATATGCTGATCGGGATCATGCCCAGTCATGGCGAAATCCAGATTGTGACGCCTCACAAGACTCCATTAAATCTTGTGAGGTGTTTCGATCATCGCAAATTTCGCAAAGGGACTCTCGTGAGATTCAATGGCCACGTCCCGACCCCAGATTGGGTGACAAGGCCATTAAATCCCACCAAAAGTGTCCTTTTCGGCATGAAAATCGGTGTGATTCCCACAATTTTCAGGCACTTAAAAGAATTTTATTTTCCCCACGTAAAAAACGCCACACCAGAGGGGTGAAACCATCTGATTTGCTCACCCCAGGGAGCATCTGAGTGCTTCAATGAAAGGAGTCCAGCATTCTGGCCAGGAGGATGGAAGCGAGGAAACCAGCTCCTTGATTCACAGAGGGGGCCCTCACCCATTTACTGGATGCCATGGAGGAGAGGTGGGCTACAATATACTCTCAGGTTGGCAGGAGGTCCTCTAGCAAGGTGGTGAATCCAGCCTGGGAGGCAGCCGTAGCCCTGGTCAGTACCCTGACCAAGAGGACAGGGGTGTAATGCAGAAAAATAGATGAATAACCTACTACAATCAGCAAGGGTAAGCATTCCCTGTCTCCTCTTGGCAGTCCACCATTCCGTCATCCCTGGAATGTAACCTGGAACCCACAGATCGCCACCATGCTGGTTCCCTGTATCCAACCTCACAGCATCATCTTCAAACCTCCCGGTACTTGTCATAAGACCCCTTCTTGCTTAGGTGCAGTGCCCACAGATGCCAGTTGGCATCAATGTCTGACCCGCCAGTTGCCCAGCTCATATTATCCCCTATTGTGTTCCTACAGGAAAGGATGGCCACAACAGCTGACGGAGAGAGAAAATGGGTGGTGGAATGTCCGAGTTGAGGATCCTAACTCCATTCGAGGAGAGGACCATGGAGCTCGCGCCTGCACTGACAGCGAGGTTGGCCTGCAGGTGAAAAGTGAGGAGCCACTGCACCTTCATCCAGATGATCAGCTCAAGTGACTGTTTTGTCATCCAAAACCTTGACCAGGCCATGAATTAAAACCATGTCCCTTGCCTAGTTTGCAGGAAGATCAACTGAAGGGCCCGGGCAATCAATTGTCAGTGCCCCACTACCCATCCTTGAAAGCACCTCGGTGGATATCTCGGAGGATGACACTGATTAAGTATCGCAGCTATCATGCAAACCATCCACCATTGCAGAGACACACTTGGGGGCGAACTTAGCAGGCAGGCTTCTGGGTCACTATCTGCTGAGCACCACACTGCTTCTGATGCACATCAGGTGGAGGCAGGAACATCCCAGGGGCTGGGCAATTGGAGGTCTGCTGGATCCCAGGACACAGTTGTTCCCTAGCTAGGTGCCATGCCTCTGGACACGATCACCCCTCAGCTGCTGGAGATGCAAAGGCAGAGCAGGGTATACCAAGTGAGGTTTTGAGTGATATTCCGGTCACTGACAGGCTGAATGGAGGATTCCCAAAGCCTCCAGTCACAGCAGGTGTTGCCAGTGATGCATGGCACCCAGGCCAACACTGCAATGGTGGCAGCCACAGTGGAAATCCTGGAGCAGGACATCAGATCCATGACTGCTGAACTCTGAAGCATGGCTCAGTCCCTGAGGATCATGGCTGAGGGGTTCAACACCATGGTCCAGACAAGGGCGAGTCTCTAGGACTGACAATGCCAGATGTTGTTGAGGCTTTTGGAGTTCACTCCAGTTGCTCTTCCATCCCATGGAGTAACCCAGGGGCCCACCAGCACCTGGAGGGAGGAGGAACTGCTGCAGCACCCATGCCTTTCACCCATGAGAGCATGGGAGTGACCAGTTTTTGTGAATCCCCATTTCCTGATAAAGGGTAGCTCAGAAGCAGCAGGTTGAACAGGATGATGCGGCAACACCAGTGTCATCCAAGAGTAGGCAGGGACCCTCCAGAAACCGGCCCTCCAGAAGATGCTTGCCAAGGGCATCTCAGGCAACAGGGCGTGAAAGTCAGCAGGCCACCTCCACTTCTGATGTGCATACTAGGAATATGCCTAGACATAGTGGGAAGTATTTGCAAGGCTAAGGAATTATAGTGGCATGGAGTGGGTGAAGTTAGGCGCAGATATCTGGGGTCTTTATCAAATGTCACAAATGCACATGGTACCACATTAAAAAGGTTTTTACTTCACAACAGATAAGACTCCGGGACCTGATGGTCTGCACCCTAGAGTATCAAAGGAGGTGGCAGCAGAGATGGTGGATGCTTTGGTTATGATATTACAAAATTCCCTGGATTCTGCAAAGGCCCCGATGGATTGTTAACTTGCCAATGTAACTCCCCTATTCAAAAAGGGAGAGATGCAAAATGTAGGAAACTAAGATCCGGTTAGCTTGACCTCTGTGGTGGTGAAGTTGCTGGAATCAATCATTAAGGAGGAGATGACTGAACGTTTGGAAAGACAAATCTCAATCCACATTGTCAGCATGGGTTTTTGAAGGGTACGTCATGCTTGACAAACTTTCTTGAGTTCTTTGAGGATGTAACCAGCAATGTGGATAATGGGGAACCTGTGGATGTGGTATGTCTAGACTTCCAGAAGGCGTTTGGCAAGGTGCCGCATAAAAAAACGATCCAGAAGTTGAGATCGCAGGGGATTGGGGATAGAGTACTAGATTGGATTGAGGATTGGTTGACTGACAGAAAGTAGAGAGTTGGGATATATGGGTCCTTCTCTGGCTACCAAACTGTAACTAATGGGGTGCCGCAGGGTTCAGTCCTTGGACCTCAACTGTTTGCAATTTATCTTAATGATCTACCAGCAGAGACAGAGTGTAATATATCAACATTTACAGATGATTCTATGATAGGTGGGAAAGCAGGCAGGGAGTTGGATTTGAGACTGGGAAGAGATCAGCCATGTTCTGATTGAATGGTGGTGCAGGCTCGAAGAGCTGAATTGCCTATTTCTGCTCTGAATTCCTATGTTCACATATGCCCTCAAAGCCATGCAAAAGGTTAGGCCCACTCAACGTGAAAATAACAAAATTCTTCAAAGGACTCGAGCATTAATAAGTGAGCCCTAGACCCTCGCCCAATTCTCCCTCTAGTGCTATTGTTATGGGCCAGGGTTTAGAGAACCCCAAAGTGTATCAAGGATTCATCTGACCCACAACTTTTAATAGATTGTGATTATGGGGCGCACACGGCCCTACTCTGCAGGTGCATGCAACAGAGATCTACAGTACTTTTAAATTAAAACAATGTTTATTTATGAAACCAATTAACACTTTATAAACCCACAGTGAACATCTTACCAACTCTCAACACCAATAAATCCCCCAAAGGATACAGTACGCTATAAGTAACTCTTAATCTTTCCTTGCAACATCCATAAGACAAAAAAGAACCCTTTTTACAGAAAGACATCAGGTTTAACTTCTCTACTGAAATCACCAAATGAACATTCTTTATCTTGCAGAGATTCATAAACATCTTGCTGTGACTGCAGCTTCTCCAAATCTGAAAAACAAATCAGACAGCCCAAAGCGAAAGTAAAAGCAGACAGACAGCCCAGCTCCACCCACACTCTGACATCACTGATAAACACCCATTTCTTAAAGGTACATCCACTACAGATATTTTATAAACCCCCATTTCTTAAAGGTATTCTCACATGACACTATGCAACAAAGGGATCTAGGGTTGAACCGCATTTGCACATGAGTTGTGGAATGAGTGTGCTGGAAAGGGACAGGAGTCAGAAATAATCGAGGTGCATCAAGAGCTTTCCTCACTGTGAGTGACCATCATCCTCCTTCATTTTCTGATCAGCAGGAACATGGACTCCCCAGGTCCATCGCCCGGATCACAAGAGTTTACTGCGACCCGCCTTCCATAGTCGCAGAGGGCTAGTGCAATCTTGGTGGGGGCGGAGTTGGCCTCTTGAGGTGTTGGACTACATGGTGTTCCTACAGTGTGAAACAGGAAGTGATGAGGGCAGCTCAGATCCTCCTGCCCATGCAAACCTTTGCTCCCCCCTATCCTCCATCCTCAGGCTCCTCTCTAGTCTCTTCCTCCAGTCCCTCCTTGTCTTCCTCCTCATCCACAGGGATGTTCCACTCCTCCTGGTCATCATCAGGAAGGTGGTCACCCCGCTGCTTTGCCACATTATGTCGGACACAGCTGGCCACCAATATGCGGAAGACCCTCTGGGGACTTCACTGTAACGTCTCACCAGACCTTCGAGGCAGTGGAAGCACATCCAAAGGATCCTGATGCACCACTCAATCACAGACTGGGTGTCACTGTGAGCCATTGTTGTAGTAGGCCTCTGCTTCGCTCTCAGGCCTCCACAGTGGCGTCATCAGCTAAGACTTCAGCAGATAGCCTTTGCCCCCAACAAGCCTTTTCTGCAGCCATGGTTAACATTTGAATATTCCAGGGACTAGCAATTGCCCAAGGATGTAGCGATCATGCATGCTCACTGGAAAATGTCCACACAAGTGCACGAGCCTCATCTGCTGGTCACACACCAGCTGGACATAAGGGAGTGGAACCCCTTCCTGTTGATGAACGGGAATCCCTGATGCCACGGGGTATGTGGAGTGACATGAGAGCAGTTGATTATCTCTTGCACCTGTGGAAGACCAGTTATGGTGACACATCCCGCAGCCCTCTGGTCCTGCTGGGCCTGGTCCCCGGTCAAAATGAATTAAGTCCAATGCCCTTGCATAGAGTACATCCGTCATCTCACGAGCTTGCTTTGTGGCCCCCTGGTCTCCTAGTGCTGGCGATCCCCTGGGGGCTGCTGCTTGTTGTTGCTGGAGTCACTGCTCCTCCTCCAGTGCTGTAATTAGCAAAATCGCAGCTGCACTGGCCCAAATACTGATCCCGATCAGTAAGCTTCGAGGGATGAGAGAGCAAGACAGTCAGGTTGATGTTGCTTAACTTCAGTACCTCCCCTCATCCATTGTACTCCCGGTCCTGGAAGCAGCCAGTCCTTCACCTTATCCGTCAGCTACCATTCTCTCACATCTCAGCTGCCCTTCCACCTCCATTGCTTGCCCAGCCCCAGTCAATGCCCTTGCCCGTTCAGAGTCACCTCCGGCCTCCTGTCTGGTTGTCCCCACCCTTATTCTCTACATCACTGAGTTTTCACTGGTCCCACAGCCCTCATGAACGGGTCAACTGGATGGTTCTGTCCATTTTGAGGGCTAATGGATCTTCAATGACGACTCAGTCCCTCTCTATCTCGTCCATCCAAACATTTATCCTTGAACCATAAGTTATCACCCCTCTCCTTGACTTTGAGAATGTGGGCAGCTGATGTTGTTAAGGGCTAACTCATGAGGGCCGAATAGCTTGAGGAGCATGAGTCTCAGGAATATTAGAGGACACAATTACTTTCTGCATCAGGGGTAGGCAAGGCTAATAGGCACCTTCTTACACAGGCTGGATCATCCTGAGACCCCATTGCTGTCAGGCCTTTACACGTAAGTCTCCAGGACAGTCACTCCATTAATTTTAACAGTTGCCTCCACCCACCCCCCCCCCGCCCCCCCCACCACCCCCCCCCCCCCCCCCCCACCACCACCACCACCACCACCAACCCAACTGAGCACTGCGTTGCCTAAGATTGTGGTAGCTCGCCCACCCAACCTCTTCGTCCCGCCATCCTTCAGTCTTATCACACCCTTCCCCCACCTCACCCGCTGCATACTCACAGACACCTCACATCTCCATGTCACAAATAGCTGACAAACTCAATGCTGATTAAACTGTATCAACAACACAAGCTGCCTACTGACTCAATGCTCTAAAATATGTTCAAATGACACGTGGTCTTCGGGGCTACAAACTCTGCAACTCCCATTCTGGAGGCCTCCTGCTCCCCATCGTCCTGCATCCTGAGCCCCCACTGCCACCTCCCCCACCCAACACCCTTGAACCCCCACCATTTGCATCTGGGCAGCGGGCTCTGTCCCCTTGGAATCTCTTGTACTAGTTGGCGAAGAGTGCTCACCTCCTTCCTCCCTCTTGGAGGTCATGGCGCCTGTTTCCTATTTTTAAAAGCCATTAGTAATTTGCAGATGTGGTTAATGAGTGCTCTAAATGACACCCCCAGAAAGAGCACCAGGCCTGTGAGGGGGGATTTTACTGGAGACACTGATAACATACAATGAATCTATATTATGGGAGGTATTCAGCGACCTTGTCATGCCCTACCTGGTGCTGGGACAAGGCCGTTGAATCTTGCGAGAGGTCTGCATTGAGATTCGCGACGATTGAAATGTCTCATGAGATTTAACGGAATCTCATAAAACGTCGCGATCTGAATCTCACCCTCACTGGGCTCGATCCAGATAAGCATATTTAATGAGCCATTCTACCAGCGCCCAGTATCTAATGGTCATGCCCGGGTGGCCTTGCCAGGATGGCTTTCAGTACCAGTCTACACAAAGTTGGATCAGTCGTAATGACACCTGGGGGGTTACTCTCAGGCCATTAGAGACCTTAGGTGGTCGGGGACAAGGCAGGGTAGTAACCTGGCACTCCCTCTGGAACCTGGGAAACTTGGCACTGCCAGCATGGCACCTTGGCAGTACCATCTGTGCACCCTGGCAGTGCCTTCCTGGCAGTGCCAGGTTGCGAGAGGCCATCCTGGCAGTGCCAGGGTGGCACAACCAGGCTGACAGGGGCACTGCCAGTCTGGCAGTCCCAGTGTACCTCGGTGCCAGGTTGGCACTGCCACAGATTGGGGCCTAAGGGGGTCCATGCCCATGAAAGAGGGGTGAGGAGGGGTATAAAGGATGGGGTGATGAAAGGCCTCATAAAAATTGGGGGCTGAGGGGGTGCCCGAAAGGTGGGCAATGCCAAATTTTGCATTGCCTAAGGGTGGGGAGTATGGGGGATCCTCAAGCTCACTTAGAGATCGGGGGACACTTTAAAAACGGTGTCCCGATCTGTGAGGAGTCAGTGTAGCCGGCAAGTTGAGCTCCCCACTGCAGAAAAAAATTTAGCCCGTTAATGGGATGCAGATGATATCCGGAACCGCCGCCCCCCCCCCCCTTACGCTGGATTCTAAACGAAGCCAGCGGGAAAACACACTGGTTCGAAACACATTTGGAACAATGTGGTCTGCAGGTGTCAGGACTCATAGAATCATAGAATTTACAGTGCAGAACCAGCCCATCGAGTCTGCACTAGCCCTTACAAAGAGCACCCTACTCAAGCCCACGTATCTACCCTATCCCCGTAACCCAGTAACCTCCACTTAACCTTTTTGGACACTGAGAGCAATTTAGCATGGCCAATCCACCTAACCCGCACATCGTTGGACTGTGAGAGGAAATCGGAGCACCCGGAGGAAACGTATGCAGACACGGGGAGAGTGTGCAGATGCCACAAAGACAGTGACTGATATACCTTCAATTCACCAAGAGGATGAGAGAGCGAGTGAACATAATGCTTTAATAGTCGTGAACTTGCCTAGCCAGAGTTGGTTGTGCAGATGAGTGCCACCCGCAGGTGGCCAGGTTATATATGGCCCCGGTGAGGGGGGAGCCAGAAGCGGAGCCCACCAGGGTTACAGTACAGTATCTGGAAGCAGCTCCTATCACCATTTCCAGGTCAAAGGTTACATTAGGTGGATACAATGGTTACAGTGTCATGCATGATGGTGACTACATTCACCACAGTGACCCAGCCGGGAATCTTACCTGGGACCCTGGAGCTGTGAAGCAACTGTGAAGCCTGGGGCTGCGAGTGGAGTTTGGGATAGAGGCCTCCGACAATGCTGGGCATGGCACACCACATCTGTGGGGTGGGGGAAGCACCCACAGGTGAATCTTCCAGATTCAATGTGCTGGAAGAGGTTCAACATCCAGCCTCAGAATGTTCCCGAAGATCCATCCACCTTCTCAGGAGGTCCGTCTTCCAGCCTCAGAATGTACCCCAGAGATCCATCTTCATATTCAGGAAGTTCACTTACTTTCTTCAATAGTGGATAAGTTATGTTGGGCGCTTTTTTAATATGGCGCCCGGACATGCGGCGGAATAGGTGTCATCATGCTCGCCCCACCATGGAATATGGCACAAAACACCCGGTTGCATAATTAATTAGGTTGGTGCCAGAAGACTGTGTTTTCCTGCCAGCCTCCACAGAGGTAAACATGGAATCTTCTTGCCCCCGTCACAGACCTAGTTCCAAAAATGGCAAAATTCCGACCAGTGTCTAGCCAACTGTCTACAAGCAATCCAATTTAAAATAAATCGGCCGGCAGGTCAGGCAGGTAAAGGGAACCAGCAGTCAGGAACTCAGGAGCCTCAGCCCTTGACTCTGTCCAACCTTTACTCCCTGTGTGGATGGCGAACAGGGCTGCAGGAAGGATGAGTCAGCTGACCAAGGCACCATGGTTCAGCAGGCCATTCAAGGGGAGGGAGTAAATAGGCAAGTTGTAGTTGTAGGGGATTCTAATATCAGGGGGATAGATAGTATCCTTTGTGAGCAGGATAAAGAGTCCCGCATGGTATGTTGCCTGCCCGGTGCTAGGGTGCGGGACATCTCTGACCGGCTTGAAAGGATACTGGAGAGGGAGGGGGAGGATCCAGTTGTTGTGGTCCATGCCGGTACCAACAACATAGGCAAGTCTAGGAAAGAGGACCTGTTTAGAGATTATAAAGAGCTAGGATTCAAATTAAAAAACAGGTCCTCAAGGGTCATAATCTCCGGATTACTGCCCGAGCCACGTACAAATTGGCATAGGGAGGCAAGAATAAGGGAAGTTAACACGTGGCTGAAAGAGTGGTGTGGGAAAGAGGGGTTCCTTTTCATGGGACACTGGCATCAGTTTTGGGACAGGGGGGACCTATACCGTTGGGATGGTCTCCACCTGAACCGAGGTGGGACCAGTGTTCTGGTGAAAAGAATAAATAGGGTGGTCAATAGGACTTTAAACTAAAGATTGGGGGGGGGGAAGGGAAAGTCAGGGAACCAAGAGGTGAAGTAATCAGTGGGAAGCGTAGCTGCTTAGGAATACAAAAAAGCACGAAAAGACAAAACTCAGGAGAGGTTACAATAGTCCCCATCCCACAAAATATGACACAGTGTATGGAAAGGCTCAGTAAACCAAGGTCCACCACACTAAGAAAACAAAAAGGGACGGTCAATAGAGAATTAAAGGTGCTATATTTAAATGCGCGCAGTGTACGGAACAAGGTAGATGAGCTTGTGACCCAGATTGTGACTGGCAGGTATGATGTGGTAGGCATCACAGAGACATGGTTGCAGGGGGTTCAGGACTAACATTTAAACATCCAGGGATTCACAACCTATCGAAAAGACAGGGAGGTGGGCAGAGGGGGCGGGGTTGCCTTGTTAATTAGGAATGAAATTAAATCAATAGCACTAAACGACATAGGGTCAGATGATGTGGAGTCTGTGTGGGTAGAGTTGAGGAACCACAAAGGCAGAAAAACCATAATGGGAGTTATGTACAGGCCTCCTAACAGTGGTCAGGACCGGGGGCACAAAATGCACCACGAAATAGAAAGTGCATGTCAGAAAGGCAAGAGAGGATCAAGTATGAAGGTAGGCTAGCCAGTAACATTAGGAATGATAGTAAAAGTTTCTTTAAATACATTAAAAACAAACGGGAGGCAAAAGTTGACATTGGGCCGCTCCAAAATGACGCTGGTAATTTTGTGATGGGAGACAAGGAAATAGCTGAGGAACTAAATAAGTACTTTGCGTCAGTCTTCACAGTAGAAGACATGAGTAATATCCCACCAATTCCGGAGAGTCAGGGGGCAGAGTTGAATATGGTAGCCATCACAAAGGAGAAAGTGCTAGAGAAACTAAGAGGTCTAAAAATTGATAAATCTCCGGGCCCAGATGGACTACATCCTAGAGTTCTAAAGGAGATAGCTGAAGAAATAGTGGAGGCGTTAGTTATGATCTTTCAAAAGTCACTGGAGTCCGGGAATGTCCCAGAGGATTGGAAAATCGCTGTTGTAACCCCCCTGTTCAAGAAGGGAACAAGGAAAAAGATGGAAAATTATAGGCCAATTAGCCTAACCTCGGTTGTTGGCAAGATTCTAGAATCCATTGTTAAGGATGAGATTTCTAAATTCTTGGAAGTGCAGGGTCAGATTAGGACAAGTCAGCATGGATTTAGTAAGGGGAGGTCGTGCCTGACAAACCTGTTAGAGTTCTTTGAAGAGATAACAAATAGGTTAGACCAAGGAGAGCCAATGGATGTTATCTATCTTGACTTCCAAAAGGCCTTTGATAAGGTGCCTCACGGGAGACTGCTGAGTAAAATAAGGGCCCATGGTATTCGAGGCAAGGTACTAACATGGATTGACGATTGGCTGTCAGGCAGAAGGCAGAGAGTTCTTTTTCGGAATGGCAACCGGTGACGAGTGGTGTCCCGCAGGGTTCAGTGTTGGGGCCACAGCTGTTCTCTTTATATATTAACGATCTAGATGACGGGACTGGGGGCATTCTGGCTAAGTTTGCCGATGATACAAAGATAGGTGGAGGGGCAGGTAGTATGGAGGAGGTGGGGAGGCTGCAGAAAGATTTAGACAGTTTAGGAGAGTGGTCCAAGAAATGGCTGATGAAATTCAACGTGGCCAAGTGCGGGGTCTTGCACTTTGGAAAAAAGAATAGAGGCATGGACTATTTTCTAAACGGTGACAAAATTCATAATGCTGAAGTGCAAAGGGACTTGGGAGTCATAGTCCAGGATTCTCTAAAGGTAAACTTGCAGGTTGAGTCCGTAATTAAGAAAGCAAATGCAATGTTGTCATTCATCTCAAGAGGCTTGGAATATAAAAGCAGGGATGTACTTCTAAAGCTTTATAAAGCATTAGTTAGGCCCCATTTAGAATACTGTGAGCAATTTTAGGCCCCACACCTCAGGAAGGACATACTGGCACTGGAGCGGGTCCAGCGGAGATTTACACGGATGATCCCAGGAATGGTAGGCCTAACATACGATGAACGTCTGAGGATCCTGGGATTATATTCATTGAAGTTTAGGAGGTTGAGGGGAGATCTAATAGAAACTTACAAGATAATGAATGGCTTAGATAGGGTGGATGTAGGGAAGTTGTTTCCATTAGCAGGGGAGACTAGGACCCGGGGGCACAGCCTTAGAATAAAAGGGAGTCACTTTAGAACAGAGATGAGGAGAAATTTCTTCAGCCAGAGAGTGGTGGGTCTGTGGAATTCATTGCCACAGAGGGCGGTGGAGGCCGGGACGTTGAGTGTCTTTAAGACAGAAGTTGATAAATTCTTGATTTCTCGAGGAATTAAGGGCTATGGAGAGAGAGCAGGTAAATGGAGTTGAAATCAGCCATGATTGAATGGCGGAGTGGACTCGATGGGCCGAATGGCCTTACTTCCGCTCCTATGTCTTATGGTCTTATGGTCTTATGGCATGGTGGCATAGTGGTTAGCACTACTGCCTCACAGTGCCTGGGACCCAGGTTCAATTCCGATCTCGGGTGACTGTGTGGAGTTTGCATACTCTCCCCATGTCTGCGTGGGTTTCCTCCGGGTGCTCCTGTTTCCTCCCACAGTTCAAATATATGCAGGTAGATGGATTGGCCATACTAAATTGCTCCTTAAGGTGGGGTTGGATGAATAGGGTAGGGGATTGGGTCTAAGTAGAGTGGTCTTTCGAAGGGCCGCTACAGACTCAATAGGCAGAATGGCCTCCATCTGCACTGCAGGAATTCCACGATTCAATGAAAATGACTTAAAATATTATGCAAAAACTGTTTAATAGTAATTCTGGTGAGTATGCAAGGTGCAAAGAGGCCAGTCAGAGAATTGAAGGCACGAAAGTAGGTTACAGAGATAGGGAGTGGCCATACCATGAAGGTATTTGTAAACAAAGAGGAGAATTTTAACATTGTATTTTCATTCCCCTTGCCACTTCTAGCAACACCTTAACATGATGAATTTTCAAAGAAGTTCAATGGAGTTTATCCCAGTGTCTGCAACTAAAATCACTGGGCAGATATCTGTGTCCACCCCCTGGCACGTTTGGAAGCAGGGGGAATTTTAGTACGTGGGAGTGTTATGAGAAGGGGCTCTGCTGCCTTCCCAGCTCCATTCTGATTAAGTCTGTGGGGGAAGGTCCATAAACAGCCTTCCTGCCATAATGCTTACTTGAAGCCCTTATGTGACCAATTAATCTCCACTTAAAGGTCTCAACCAGCTGCTGCTAGCATTAACCCACCAGGGGTGGGGGCACTCACTATTCAGAAAGCACAACAGCAAACCATGTGAGGTTGCCTGGGGACTTCCATGAAGGGGCTGTCCCTCGTTCAAAAGCACTCAGTGCCTGATCAAAGGACCCAGAAAGGGGTCAGCTGAGAGCCACTGCTGACCCCATCTCGCCCACTATTGCCACCTCACAACCGCTCCGCCCGCCCCCCCCCCCCCCCACCAGTCCTGACTATCCCTCATCTCTGGCAGTGATTATCCTGGGCCTCGGGTGGTTGCCGTAACAACAGCATCCTCTGCCACACCGGTGGTGCCGCCATTCAATAGATGTGCCAGCCTCTGATTGGTCGGCACCTCTCTGCCAGCTGGGGTCCTTGAATCCAGATATAGGCCCGCTGCTGGTCTGTCATGTGCCTGAGTAGAACAAGATGCAGCAAACCCTCCCAAAAAGAGGCGACCCAAAGCTGTTGCTGGATCTTCAGCTGACGGCTGAGACCCCGTGCCTCCACAAGAGTCCACCCACTAAAATAGTGAATCACTGTGGTAAACCACTGTTACTATGTTGTATATATTGTTTGTTGTCTCTGCTGGCTCCGCTTGTGGCTCCTTCCCTCAGGCTATGTATAAAGGTGGCCGACCTCTGGCTCTGCCCCAGTTCGGGATCAGTTGCCAGCAGGTTATCATTTAGCTTATTAAAGCCACAGTTTTGTTCCACAGCTCATCTTTGTTATAATTGATGGCACATCAATTTAATAAGCTAAACGATTAAGATGGATGCATCACTCAAACCTGATCGCCTGGAACTGGAACCCCAAGCAGCCGACGCCACTGCGACATTTGAGCACTGGCTAAGCTGCTTCGAAGCTTACCTTGAATCTGCCGCCTACGCCGTCGCCGACATCCACAAGCTTCGAGTCCTCAACGCCTGGGTAAGCCCGCAGGTTTTCCTCCTCATCAGGGACGCTGCCTCGTACTGTTGTTGCTAACTTTAGCCTTAGTTTAATTGCTCTGTTCTATCACCTTTGCTCTTGAGTCGCCAGGTATCTTTCTGACACCGCCATGTGGTTCAAGTCCGAGTAATGATCAATAATCCAATACACCGCTTAGTAAAAGTTAATCAAAGCACATTTATTAGATACAGTAATCAATACTCATGCATAAATTCTACGTCTAAGCTACTGACTACAACTAACAGGCCAATACTTAACTTGGAAATGGCCCACCAGGTCAGGGAAATGAATGGCCTTTCGTTCGGGTTCTGAGCCTACGGGATTCAAAGCTGGTACAGATTGATAGCTAGGAGCGCCTATCTCATTGCGAGCGTTGAAGTAAGACTTACGGGATGTTTCGCGATGGCTGGACCGGTCACTGTCAAGGGTTGGTCTGCGTTGCTGAGTGACCCGGACAGAATAAGAAGCAGAAGGGTGCAGGAGGATGCTGGAGGGTAGCAGCAGAAGGGTCGATTTGAACTTGGACTCTATTCTTATAGTCCCCAGGGGCTTCCCGCCTTTCGGGGCAGACCCTGTACCTAGTTCCAAGTGATTGGATTTTGTCCCAATCACTTGGTTCGATATTCTCCAATGCTGGAGCGATTCTTTGATCGATGGGCGGTCTTGAGGTGATCGTTCACCTCCCTTTGTGTCGGCTCCTGTTGGCGCCGAAAAGTGTGGGTTGGCTTTGTGTGTAAAATGTTGCACATTGTTCCCGGGGATTGCTCATTAGTATGCAGATGGCTGGTGTTTTGTTGTGCTGATGGTTACTGGTATCGATCTTGTCTGGCCTTCCCAGAGGTGAATACACAGTTTACCTGTAGCTGCCTGTTTTAGTCCTGTTGGCTGATGTTCCCATCAGCCTTTGCCGTTCGCCATTTTAAATCGGGGTTAGCCATTCTAAATCAGGAGTTAGCCATTTTAACTGGCTACAATCCCTTCTTGTGATCCTAACGCGAAGCATGAAGGATCACATCACTATGTTGCTTTCAATTCCCTGACCTGGGGGACACACTTCCTTCATGGCCTCTGCACTGACCATAGCTATGCAAAAGATTTTTAACGAACAATTCTAAGGGCGCTATGTCAGACAGGGACATGCATTACAAAACAATAAACTGGGAACCTTTAACTTATTCTTAATATACTACACTCGCTTAAACATTCCATTATCCTACCTTCCTCAATCATACAACAAAATCATAGCATTTCATACAGTCTTTCCTGGCTTGGCAGTCAAGCTCAGGATCATACAATTTGCTCATGAAAAAGTTCTTTACAGTTCTTTATTCACAATAACAAGAAACGCAAGTGAATGTACTTTATTATAGATCGCGGGGGTGGGGGGTCTGGTCGCATCCGAATATAGGGGATCTGATCCTGTATACCGGGGTTCGAGCGCGGTAGGCTCTCCTTCTCCATTTCCGTAGACGCATAGTCTGCACTAAGCAGCAGAGTATCGCTAATGCCAGTAATGTTTCGATTACATAGGACAGAGACTACCAGGTTATAAACCTGGCACACCAAGATGCTGTAGTGTCGCTGGTGACTGGGCTCTGGGTACTGCGGGATAGTGAAACATTAACGGCTGGGGGTCTTGAAGTCATGGGGTTCGCGGCCACGCGCAACCAAATGTCCAAAAGCACAAGGGTGATCCACTTGAAGGAAATCCTCATGGCTCTTCTCTTTCCTTTTCTTTCTTTGTCTTCTCCGGTCCTGGAGCTTCTGGAGTTCTGTAGAAACAAGCTAAGTGTCTGTAACTATCTTTGTTTAATATCTGGTACGCTAGTGTGTCTGTCCTGTAGTGCCAATTACTCCCTTTATAATTGGTCACTATGTGTGACTCCCTCATTTTTTTTCAAAAACAAATTTAAGGACACGGCACACTTCCCAATAATGAACCAGTGCTGATTTTGCATCCAAATGTTCCTGGATGTAAATAGCAGATGGCCGGCAACCTAAAGGTTACCTAAACAAAACAAAACTTTTTGAACTGAGAAAGGCCAAAATGAGGTGCGTATGGACCGCGACGGGTACGATGTGGATGGAGTCCCCGGGTAGGACGGCTACCAATGCTGTGTCTCTCCGACCCGAGCGTAGTTGACCAGAGGGGGGGTCCCCAGGCATGGCGGGTCTCAAGCCGTTTCTCCACTGCCTGCGCAACCGACAAGAACGGGCAAAAAATGTAGTCATCGTGGTGGGGCTGCCGTAGTGGTTCTTTCCTTCGAACCAGAAGGGCAGTTACGAGCGGGTGTCTGATACTTGAACAAGCATCAGCTGAAAAGCTAGTTCCTCTGAACAGCGTGTGGCAACGGTGGGTCTCTGAAGGCAAGCCCTCAGAGGTTTCGGCCGAATGGGCGTGTGGCAATGAGAAAAATTCTCCTGTCAGACATACAACATTTAACAAACGTTCACACAACATAAAACATTCTGCAGGTTCCATCAGAAAGGACAACACTTCTCCTAAGCGGTTCCTTTTAAAACATCATCTGGACACCTCAGTTCTCGGTTGCGAACAGGGTCGCAAAGGGATTCTCGGTTTGGGAGTCAGACCCAAGGTCGTCCCCTTCTCCCGAGTGCCAAACTCTGGAATGGATTAGGGCTGAAAGGGCTGCATGGTGTGAGTTGGGGTTGCTCTCGCCGTTGCAGACGAGTCGGTATGAGTTATCTCGGTGCCAGTAATTGGTGTCTCGTTGTGTGGGGACAAAATCGGGGTTTATTTAGGAAAGTGATCATGAAGGGATCATTTGGATCGTAGTCGGAATCGCTGGGTGCGGGTCCTGTTGCATGGGGATATTCGGGAGGCGTGTTGTGGCTATCGTCCGAGTCACAGTCGCTGTCTTTGCTGCTGCAGTCTGTGTGCGTTCCGGGGTGGAGTGTATATTTAGGGGGTGGAGTCGAGGTCGAGTCCGTGGCTGGGCTGGATGTGTTGGGGGATGGTAGGGTTACGTTGGCTGTGGGCGGGGTGTGGTGTGCTGCGTCGAGCATGACGTGGTGTGTGTGGTTTGACTGTGTTCCATATGCCTTCAGCTGGTTTATATGAAACCACGCAGTCTTACCATTGGGGTACTTTATTTTATAAACGGAAGGGCTTACTTTGTCCGCAATGGAATACGGACCCGAGTATTTTGGTGACAGGAATGTGCTGGGGTGAAATACAGAGAGCATCACTTGCTGTCCGATACTGTACTCAGTCGCATGCACTGTCTTGTCGAAACAAGCCTTGCTCTGTTTCTTTCTGGTGCCCAATTTTACTGCGGCTGCTAGCTGAGCCGTTTTAAAATTTTCCACTAATTGTTCTGCTGCTTTCTCGTGTGTGAGGGCCGTCACTTCGGGGCTGGTCAAGTCCAAACCTAACAAATATTCTGTGCCTTTCATGGGGCGTCCAGTCATGAGGGTGTGTGGGGTGTAACCTGTGGAGGTAGAAATAGTGTTACGCAAAAACATCAGCGCAAAAGGGAGGACTGAGTCCCAAGTGGTGTTGTTCTGCTGGACCATTTTTCTGACGGTGGATTTTAGGGTCTGATTCATGCGCTCCACGACACCACTCGACTGTGGTATGCTATGTGGAATTTTTGGGTGATGCCAAATATCGTGAGGCCGTTCTGCATGACACGTCCCGTAAAATGGGAACCTTGGTCTGATTCAATGCTGCGGGGGAGTCCCCATCTTGTAAAGATGTGGTGGGTCAGAATCTTGGCTGTGGTTTTTGCAGTGTTTGTGCAGGCTGGGAATGCTTCCACCCATTTTGTAAATGTGTCAATTACCACAAGTACATATTTATAGCCATTCCTGCAAGGGGGCAATGGTCCTATAAAATCAATCTGGAGGTTAGTCCAGGGGCCGTTAACGGGTCGGGTGTGGCTGAGTTGAGCCTTTTTGGCATATCTGTCCGGATTATTCTGGGCACAGATAAGACAATTTTCTATGTAATGGTTTACATCATCCTTTAAATTCGGCCACCAACAAAGCTGCTTGAGATGGGCTGTAATGGGTTCGATTCCCTGATGTCCATGACCGTCATGGAGCAAGCAAATCAATTGATTCCTGTCCTGCTCAGGAACCACATAAAGGGTGTCTTTTAACACCACACCATCATGTGCGGTCAGTGCATTTCTGAACCTCTCATAGGGAGCTGGATATTTCCCTTTTACAATCTCCTTGAGATTGCTGTCCTGCTTCTTGGCCTCCACTAGATCCTCGATCTTTGTCTGTGAGACCTGAACTGCACTCACTGGTGCGCCTTCGGGGGGTGTCCAACAATATCCATGCCTGGAACCTGCTTTGGCCAGTGCGTCGGCTTTTACATTTCCAGGGGGGGAGGAACGATGGTGGCTGTTGACTTTGATTATCCCATAAGTCCTGTTCTGGGCTCTTTCTAAAATATGATGGAGCAATGGGGGTGAGGGGAGGGGTTTTCCGTCTGCGGAAACAAATCCTCTTGCTTTCCACAGAGGCAGAAATTCCGTGAGGCTGTTGCAGACATAGAGGCTGTCCGAGTATATGTCTGCTGGGCGGGGGAAGAAATCTGGGTGCTCAACTGCGACGGCCGCGAGCTCTGCTGCCTGCGCGCCTAAGTGTCCGGGTAGTTTTAACGATATTTCCTCGAGGGCGTGTCCCTGCGCATCCTCGACATATATCCCGCAACCTGTTATGCGCTTGCCATCCAAGACTGTGGAAGATCCATCCACATAGATCCTTATGGGCTCACACGTGTCCGTGTGCTGGGGGCTCTGAGTTGAACTATCTATCTTTCTGGGGGGTGTTTTAGCGATAAAGGGACCTGTGTTGTGGTGTGGAGAGATAATCTCACATTCATGGGGGGTTCCGGGGTACTGTAAATTGTCGGCTAAATAGGTGTGTGTCTTTGTCCTTTTCACAGTGATGTCCCGTCCCTGCAAGAGAAGGGTCCATCTCGCTGCTCTTATTTGACTAACTGTCCCGTCCTTGAGTCGTCCGTCCAGTAAAAGTTGGGTGGGGGTGTGTTCGGTGAGAATTGTGATGGGGTTCAGTCCGGTATTGTATGAAAAATACTGGACTGCCCAGAATACTGCGAGCAGGTGCCTCTCACAGGCTGAAAATCCCTGCTCCACTGCATGTAAAATTCTGGAGGCGTAAGCTACGGGCCTTAACTGGTCATGCCATTCCTGGAGGAGCGCGGCCGAAAGGGTGCGGTCTGTGGTCGCTACCTCTATGGCGTAAGGGGAAAGCGGGTCTGGAACTTGTAGTGCGGGGGCTGCTATGAGTGCCTGTTTTAAACAGTCCACAGCATCCGTATGCTGCGGAAGCCATCCCGGGGGCTCGGTTCTTTAGGAGGTCTGAGAGGGGCGCTGCCTTGCTGGCGAAACCGTCAATGTGGTTTCGGCAGTAGCCAACCAGTTCTAAAAACGACCGGAGGACCGAAACGTTCTGGGGAAGGGGCAATTTAGCAATCGAGTCAATCCTTTTATGCTCGATCTCGCGTTTACCGTGTGTGATAATTGTTCCCAAATATATCACTTTTTCTTCCAAAATCTGGGCCTTTTTGGGGTTGACTTTACAACCGATTGCGTGTAATAGTTCCAGGAATTCGGACAGAGGAATTTATTGTGGTGCGGGTCCCTCCTGTGTCCCATAGAAATTCGATAGGCTGTCCCCGAATTTTTGCTGCAACTACCAGTCTTCCTGACCTATCCCAAAGGGTGTCACAGACCCAACTGGGGGAGCCCGTACACCGTCAGTCTGTTCTGGTCAAGTCCGTCTGATCCGAACGGGCGCTAACGCTATGAATGGGCTCTGTCTTTTTCTTAATCAGAGTGCCCGTCTGCTGGGCTCTCTGGCTTTTTAGGGGCATTGCAATCTTTACCGAAGTGTCCCAACTGTCTGCAGTTGTAACACTCTTGTGACTTGGGTGGGGGGCTGTTCTTTCCCTCATTCACCCATGCGGGGTTCTGGTGTGTTTTTACTGCCTGCATATCTGCGCCGGCCTGCTTTTCCTTGCTATTCTTAACGGTGGGTTTACTTTGAACAGATTGTTCCCAAATGCGGGACAATCTCTTCACTACCCACTTCTCGTTATGGGCCTCCTCTGAGGGATCATAACTCGTACAAGCTTTCTGTCCTGTTTCTGTGGCATGGGAGATAAGGGTGCGGGTCCATTTGGCCATGTTGACTGGGGACAAATGGGCACGGTCTACATCTCCAAAGACTGCTGCGAAGTGGATCCACAGGCGTCCAGCGAACGCTGTGGGGTGCTCAGATTTCCTCTGCCTACATTTGTTGAGGCCATCTAAGGGGTCACCCCGGTTATACCCGATTGCATCCAGGATCGCGGTATGCATTTCTGCAAGGGTGCCTCCTCCTACATTCTATTCCGTGGGTCGGGAAGGGCTGCTGCTACTGACGGATCTAAACTTAAAACTGTGAGCTTTACATGCTCTCGCTCATCCAGGCCATACGTGTGCGCCTGATGTCTAACTGTGGCAAAGAAATGGTGGGGGTCTGAGATGGGGAGGAACGGTGTGATCTTCTCGCATGCGTCCCGTAATTGGGTCACTGTTAAGGGTGTGGAATATAGATATTCCGCATCGTCTGATGTGGCTGTGTGATGGGTGGTTACAGGGTTCATTGGAGCTTGAACTATCTGCTGTGTGGGGGGTTGGGGCGCTTTTCTCTTTTGTGGCTTTCCCTGCGCACATGTTCCCTGAACATATCTCTGCGCTGTTTCGTTTAACTCTTCCCAATCAGGGCCGTCTTCCTGATCTAATTTTTCCCCAAAGGTTTCCTGAAAACCTTTCTGAACAGAAAGCAGCGATTGCAGCTCTGCAATCTGCTTCCGGCACTTTGCGTGATCTAAGGTGCTTTGTCTTTGTTCTGTGGTGGCAGCATGGAGTGTTCTTAATGCTGCCTTGAGATCACTACACTGTTTCTGTAATGTCTCTTCCTGTTTTTCTGTCTCCTCTCGTACCAGGAGTGCACGTTGCGTGTCCTGATAGGCCTTTTCGCATTGAGACTGGAAGCTGCTTAAATGCGTCAGACAAGACTGGTGAGCCCGTTTGGCGTCATCCACCTCTCCATCTTTTGCTGCCAATTTCCTCCTCAATTCTAAATTCTCTCTTTCTACTTCACTTACATCGACCTTACTCATCCGATGTATGCCCTCAACTTCTTTCCGGAGCGTCCTAACGATCTCCTCTGTGCCTCGCAATTGTGCCAAACAGGACACGATTGCCATCGGCTTGCGAGCTTTTCCCAAGCTCTTTTTGTGGATCTCGCTCAGGTTCTCCCACCAAGTATGTCCTATACTCCCGGGACCTGATTCCTTGTTATCACAGAAATCATTCCAAAGGGGCCATCCTTTCCCTTTGAGATATTTCCTGATTTCTTCCTCCCAAATGGGACATTGGCCCACTCTACTGCTGCTGGTCGCTGCGACCGCAAATTCTTCAGGGTTCATGAGGCGCTGCATTGCCTGCATTGCCATCTTGCCTATCCAAATGCCTCTTCTAAATTTGGAACAGGGGAGCTAAGGCGGTGCTGTAAATACGGGTACGGCTTTCGCTACTTTCCGATATACAAACTTCCGATGCAACAAAAATCTATCAGTTTTACCTTATAGCCCTGTTAGTTATGCATGCATACACACACTTCCGAATTATGACTATTGATCAGAACTGCTTGAACACTTGTGGTTTCCTGTTTCCAATTGGATCTCTAATTCAAATTCTTGTGTTCTCCCGGAGTGGTTTTCCACTTCTAGATCGGGTCCCGTCAGGAAGTCGCCAAATGTTGTTGCTGACAGTTTAATTGCTCTGTTCTATCACCTTTGCTCTTGAGTCGCCAGGTATCTTTCTGATACCGCCACATGGTTCAAGTCCGAGTAATGATCAATAATTCAATACACCGCTTAGTAAGAGTTAAATCAAAGCACATTTATTAGATACAGTAATCAATACTCATGCATAAATTCTACGTCTAAGCTATTTCCTACAACTAACAAGCCAATACTTAACTTGGAAATGGCCCACCAGGTCAGGGAAACGAATGGCCTTTCGTTCGGGTTCTGAGCCTACGGGATTCGAAGCTGGTACAGATTGATAGCTAGGAGCGCCTATCTCGTTGCGACCGTTGAAGTAAGACTTACGGGATGTTTCGCGATGGCTGGACCAGTCACTGTTAAGGGTTGGTCTGCGTTGCTGAGTGACCCGGTCAGAAGAAGAAGCAGAAGGGTGCAGGAGGATGCTGAAGGGTAGCAGCAGAAGGGTCGATTTGAACTTGGTCTCTATTCTTATAGTCCCCAGGGGCTTCCCGCCTTTCGGGGCGGACCCTGTACCTGGTTCTAAGTGATTGGACTTTGTCCCAATCACTTGGTTCGATATTCTCCAATGCTGGAGCGATTCCTTGATCGATGGGCGGTCTTGAGGTGATCGTTCACCTTGCTTTGTGTAGGCTCCTGTTGGCGCCGAAAAGTGTGGGTTGGCTTTGTGTGTAAAATGTTGCACATTGTTCCCGGGGATTGCTCATTAGTATGCAGATGACTGGTGTTTTGTTGTGCTGATGGTTACTGGTATCGATCTTGTCTGGCCTTCCCAGAGGTGAATACACAGTTTACCTGTAGCTGCTTGTTTCAGTCCTGTTGGCTAATTTTTCCATCAGCCTTTGCCGTTTGCCATTTTAAATCGGGGTTAGCCATTCTAAATCAGGAGTTAGCCATGTTAACCGGCTACAGTACGCGGAGGCGTTAACGCTGCTAAAGGGGCAGTATGTAAAGGCAGTAAATGAGGTGTACGCTAGGCACCTCCTTGCCACGAGGCGTCAACGTCCCGGAGAATCGCAGGCTGAATTCCTGCGCGCCTTACAGGTACTCGGCCGGAACTGTAGTTGTCAGGCGGTATCTGCTGTCCAGCACACGGAGCTGCTGATCAGGGACGCCTATGTCCTTGGCATAAAATCTAACTACATTCGCCAGTGCCTGCTAGAAGGGGGTACACTCAGCCTCCAAGAGACAGTGCAGCTCTCGAATTCGCTGGAAGTGGCCTTCCATAACATGGATGCCTTCACCTCTGACCACGCGGCACCCTCGTGGACGTCGTGGGCGCCGCCATGACCCGACCCGGGTGCGTCGTAAGCCTGTGCCGCGCATAAATCCGCTAACTCTGGAGGCCCGTGATGCTACTTCTGTGGCCAGGGTAGCACCCCAGACAGCGCTGCCCAGCACGGAGCGCGATCTGCAACGGGTGCGGAAAGAAGGGCCACTTCGCCAAAGTCTGCCAGGCCCGGCCTATTCCTAAAGTTTCCAGAAGCAGCAGCAGCAGCGCTGCGTGTAGCCTGTCAGGACTGCCCCCATCTACCACGTCATCCGCCACGCGCGACCCGTGGGGTCCGCCATTTTCGACTCCACCCACCACGTGCGACCCGTGGGGGGCCGCCATCTTCGACGCCACCTGCCACGTGCGGCCTGTGGGGACCGCCATCTTGGAATCACCCCGCCGCCTCCCGGAATCTCTGCTCACCCAGTCGTATGCTGGTCTCCGCTACTCTCGACCAGCCCACCCATCTTCCGAAGCTCGTCTCCATCACCCTCGACCAGTCTCAACCTCATCACCTCACTAAATCCATGATGGCCATCTGGAGCAACGGGCACGAGATGACTCTTCGACTCCAGGCGCACAGACAGCTTCATACATCCAGATACGGTAAGGTGCTGCTCCCTCCCAATTTTATCCGTGACCCAGAAAATCTCCTTGGCTTCCGGATCACATTCCGTGGAGATCTGGGCGGTACTGTGTCGCAACCCTTTCGGTACAGGGCGTAGAGTACGCTAATTCCAAGCTCTACTTCCTCCCTCATCTCTGCGCTGCCCTATTACTGGGTCTTGATTTTCAGTGCCACCTCCAAAGCCTTACCTTGAAGTTCGGTGGACAACTGCCCCCCCTCACTGTCTACGGCCTCGCGACTCTTAAGGTCGCTCCACCCTCGCTCTTCGCTAACCTCACCCCGGACTGTCAGCCCGTCGCCACTAGGAGCAGATGATACAGTGCCCGGGACAAGGCCATTATCAGGTCAGAGGTCCAGCGACTCCTGCGGGAAGGGATCATAGAGGCCAGTACCAGCCCCTGGAGAGCCCAAGTGGTGGTCGTCAAGACTGGGGAGAAGCACCGGATGGCCATCGACTACAGTCAGACCATCAACCGGTACACGCAGTTCGATGCGTACCCTCTCCCGCACATATCTGACATGATCAATCAGATTGCGTAGTATTGAGTCTTCTCCACTGTTGATTTGAAGTCAGCGTACCACCAGCTCCCTATCCACCCGGAGGACTGCCAATACACTGCCTTCGAGGCAGATGGCCGCCTCTACACTTCCTCAGGGTCCCCTTTGGCATCACCAATGGGGTCTCGGTCTTCCAACAAGTGATGGACCGAGTGGTTGACCAGTACGGGCTGTGGGCCACGTTCCCGTATCTGAATAATGTCACCATCTGCGGCTATGACCAGCAGGATCATGATGTTAACCTCCAACATTTCCTCCACACCGCTAAGCTCCTTAACCTCACATACAATAAGGAGAAATGCATTTTCCGCACAACCCGCCTAGCCATCCTTGGCTACGTGGTGGAAAACGGAGTCCCAGGGCCCAACCCCGACTGCATGCGCCCCCTCCTGGAACTTCCCCTCCCCCACTGCCCCAAGGCCCTGGAGACATGCCTGGGGTTCTTCTCCTATTATGCCCAGTGGGTCCCCAATTATGCGGACAAGGCCTATCCACTCATTAAATCCACCATTTTTCCCCTGATGGCTGAGGCCCGCCTGGCCTTCAACCGCATCAAGGCAGTAGACGAGTCCATCCCTTTCCAGGTGGAGAGCGATGCGCCTGACTTTGCCCTGGCCGCTACCCTCAACCAGGGGGGCAGGCCCATTGCTTTCTTCTCCCGTACCCTCCAGGCCTCCGAAATTCGACACTCCTCCGTCGAAAAGGAAGCCCAAGCCATTGTAGAAGCTGTGCGACATTGGAGGCATTACCTGGCCAGCAGGCGATTCACTCTCCTCACTGACCAACGGTCGGTTGCCTTCATGTTTAATAACACACAGCGGGGCAAGATCAAGAATGACAAGATCCTGAGGTGGAGGATCGAACTCTCCACCTACAATTATGATATCTTGTATCGACCTGGGAAGCTCAATGAGCCCCCAGATGCCGTATCCCGCGGTACATGTGCCAGCGCACAAGTAGACCGACTTTGGGCCCTCCACAATGACCTCTGTCACGCGGGGGTCACCCATTTTTTTCATTTTGTCAAGGCCCGCAACCTGCCTTACTCCATCGAGGAGGTCAGGACCATGACCAGGGATTGCCAGGTCTGCGCGGAGTGCAAACCACACTTCTATCAGCCTGACAGAGCACACCTGGTGAAGGCTTCCCGCCCCTTTGAGCGCCTTAGCATCGACTTCAAAGGGCCCCTCCCATCCACTGACCGTAACGTGTACTTCCTCAACATTATTGACAAGTATTCACGATTCCCTTTCGCCATCCCATGCCCTGACATGACCTCTGCCACTGTCATCAAGGCCCTGCACAGTCTCTTCACCTTATTCGGTTTCCCCACCTACATCCATAGCGATCGGGGTTCCTCGTTCATGAGTGACGAGTTGCGTCAGTTCCTGCTTAGCAAGGGCATCGCCTCCAGCAGGACGGCCAGCTACAACCCCCGGGAAAACGGACAGGTGGAGAGCAAGAACACGACGGTCTGGAAGGCCGTCCTTCTTGCCCTACGGTCTAGAAGTCTCCCGCTGGCAGGAGGTCCTTCCTGATGCGCTCATGTCCATCTGGTCGCTCCTGTGCACTGCAACTAATGAGACCCCTCACAAATGAATGTTTGTCTTCCCCAGGAAGTCCACCTCAGGGGTCTCGCTCCCATCCTGGCTGACAGTCCCAGGGCCCGACCTCCTCCAGAAGTATGTGAGGAGTCATAAATCGGATCCCCTGATCGATAGGGTTCTTCTCCTCCATGCCAACCCACAATATGCCTACGTGGCACAACATGACGGGCGGCAGGACACAGTCTCCCTTTGGGATTTGACACCCGCAGGTTCCCCAGTGACCATCACCACCACTCCCGCCCCTACACCGTCTCCCTCTCCTCCGACTCAACTATTGGACGAAGAAGAAGACAACACGCTCCCAGACATGCAGGTCTCGACACCAGTGACCACATCACAGCCGGGACTGAGGCGTTCACGGCGGAAGGTCAAAGCCCCCGACAGACTCGATCTTTAAGTCCACTTCACCCCCGCCGGACTCTTTTTTAACAGAGGGTGAATGTGGTAAACCACTGTTACTGCATTATATATATTATGTTAAACCATTGTTACTGTATTGTATATATTGTTTGTTGTCTGCTGGCTCCGCCTGTGGCTCCTCCCCTCAGGCTCTGTATAAAGGTGGCCGACCTCTGATCCTGCCCCAGTTCGGGATCAGTTGCCAGCAGGTTTCATGTAGCTTCTTAAAGCCACAGTTATGTTCCACAACTCGTCTTTGTTATAATTGATGGCACGTCAACCATTTGGGAGATTTCTCTGAACAGATTGGCTGCTGGATTAGGTAGAACAGCGACTGCTCTTCTGAATATCCTGAAGTAGTGAAAGGTGATAGATAACATGTATTTTTTTATAGGCCTATATTAAACCAAGGTACCTGATCACAGGAAGGGCATTGAGGAAATTTGAAGAAAGGTGGTCTGTGACTCAGCTTGAGGTATATTAGTATAAGATAAATTAACCTCGGCTGACACTTGTTCAGATGTTTTTTTCTTAGCACGATATAGAATTATTAATTGGAGCTGCCAGCATGTTTCTCTCTTCTGGCTAGGAAGTTGAAGTCAAAAGCGCTACAATTTTTTCATATATTATTCCCATTTGGAAAAACTACTTTGTATGTTAATAAAGTAATTTAATGTTTTTTATCCATTTGCAGCCTGAAGCCTAGATCTTAATAATTAATAGATTTTAAAGATCGCATGGAAGTATCAATTTTGCACATTGTTACTTCATTTTAAGTTTTGACAATTAAATGTTTGAATTTGCAACATACAGTGTGTTAGGTTAATGATCATGCTATTCTGATTTCAAATTAATTTTTAATTATTTCCAGGATTTAAATCAGGGCTGCGCTGTGTTTCATTCGGAGGTTCAGGGTCGAAAGAAAGAAAGAAGCAGTTTTTAAATTTTGATCTGGTATAATCTAGCTTACTTGCAAAAGCACATGCCGATTGCGCACAGAACAGCTGCTTCCAAAACAGGAAACATGTAATAAAATGCTTCAAGAGCACGATCAATCAGCATTTAACACTGAGTCGCACAAAGAGATATTGGGGCAGATGCTCAATTTAAGAAATGTAGGCAAAATAGTTTTACTTTCACTTAAAAACAATGGCTAACCTCAGAAAGGCAGAATGTGATTGATAAGGTTTTGACATGCTTTGAAAGATTTATTGAACAGATTTTCTGTAACATTCTGCCCACACTAAGGGCTTTTGAGCCCCGTCGGGTGTGTGGGGGGAACATGTAAAATCGGGTGTGTGCCCACCCCATCACCTTCCCGCCCATCCCCGAGCTCACCCCCATAATGGTGGGCACTGAAAATAAGTAATCGGGGTCAAATGTCTGGCATGTGTGGTCAGGTGGGACTGGGCAGCATAATGTTTTTAAAGGCTCTTCAAAGGATGGGAAGGAAGAAAGGGTTCAATCTTTGTGGACTGCCCTTTGGCGATTGCGGGTGCTGGACCCTGGGGGCGGGGAGAGGTTGGAATCCCTCCCTTTCATCCTACCCACTCACAGCCTTAAAGAACACCGCACCCCTCCTACCCAAACCTGCATCATTGCGCAATATCCCAGTTGTATCTGCTCTGAGGATCCATGGGCCTTCTTTCTTATTCTCTTGCAGTCCCAGCAGTGGCCACTGCCATGCACTTGGCACTGCTGGGACTGATGAAGCTGCCAGCCAATCGGGTTGGCTCGCAGCTGCAGAGGGCAGGATGTCCTCCCCAGTGCGGAGCAGAAGTCACATTTGCCCCTTGTTTAGCTTGGCCACAACGCTTAAAGGCTGTTTTGCTTCTGGGTGACCAGCAGTCCACACCTCTACCACCACCCCTCCCACCCCTTGCTGACCCCCCCTCCCCCACCACCCGCCCATAATATTTAACTCTAAAGTTCCGTTCATCTATAGCCTTGTCCTCATTGACCACCATTGATTCCTATCTTGAATGAATTAAAAACCCTTTAACTATTTTATAAGATCTCTGCTTGGACTTGTTCCTCCTACTTCTGCAATGTCCCCAAGGCTACATTTTCAGTTCTTTTATTCCTGACTTTGGCGAATACTACCATCAATCCTTCAGCTGTCAAAGTCTTACTCTCTGCAGCTCTTTCTCCAAACACCTCCAATAACAACTTTTATATGGTGCCTTTTACCTAAGAACATGTCCCACATTACTTTAAAGGGGTGTAATCTGACAAGGAAGAAGATATTAGGGCAGGTTACCAGAACTTTTCATTGGCAAAGGGGTAGGTTCGAAGGTTAAATATGAAAGAAAAAGAGAAAGGTAGAGAGGGAGAGAGGTTTACGGAGGAAGTTCCAGATATAAGGCCGATGCAGCTGAAGCTGTTGAAATTTGGAGATGCACAAGAGATCAGAATGGTGATTTCTGTGGTCTCAGAGGCTTTTAGAGTTGGAGAGATTGTTGTTTTGGCAGGATTTGAAAACAAGACAGAATATTAGGATCAAAGCATTGCCTGATTGGGAGCCAAGGTAGGTCAACGAGTACAGGAGTGATGAATTAATGGGACTTGGTGTGAGTTTGGGTATAGTCATCAGAAGCTTTGGTTAATGATCCATTATACATTCCTCCATTTACCGTCCATTTATCAAATGCAACTACAATTTAAAATGGAACTATTGATAAGGCTGTCAAAACACAGGCAGAATCCTTGACCGTAGCAACAGATTAACGGATTACGAATGCTCCATATTTTAAATCACTAATTATCATAGAATTTACAGTGCAGAAGGAGGCCATTCGGCCCATCGAGTCCGCACCGGCTCTTGGAAAGAGCACCCTACCCAAAGTCAACACCCCCACCCTATCCCCATATCCCAGTAACCCCACCCAACACTAAGGGCAATTTTGGACACGAAGGGCAATTTATCATGGCCAATCCACCTAACCCGCACATCTTTGGACTGTGGGAGGAAACCGGAGCACCCGGAGGAAACCCACGCACACACGGGGAGGACGTGCAGACTCCGCACAGACAGTGACCCAAGCCGGAATCGAACCTGGGACCCTGGAGCTGTGAAGCAATTGTGCTATCCACAAGGCTACCGTGCTGCCCATCTAATTAAGCATCAGCTGGATTATTGTGTTCAATTCTGGTACCATATTGTTGGAAGAATGTCAAGGCCTTAAAAGATTTGCAGAGGCGATTTATTGGAATGATGGGCAGGATATGGGTGGCACGGTGGGACAGCAGTTAGCACGACTGCCTCACAGCTCCAAGGACCTGGGTTCAATTATGGCCTTGGGTGACTAGGTATAGTTTGCAAGTTCTCCCCGTATCTCTGTGGGTTTTCTCCAGGTGGTCCGGTTCCCTCCCACAGTCCAAAGAAATGCAGGTTTGGTGGATTGGCCATGCAAAGTTGTCCCTTAGTGTACAAAAATGTGTTGATTAGGTGAGGTTATGGGGCTAGGGTGGGGGAGTGGGCCTAGGTAGGGAGCTATTTCAGAGGGTTGGTGCAGACCGATGGGCTGAATGACCTCCTTCAGCACTGTAGGAATTCATTTTCTGGTCCTGCTCACCAGAAGACCAGGAATTCTTGCCCAAAGTTGTGGGCAGCACGGTAGCACAGTGGTTAGCATTGTGGCTTCACAGCGCCAGGGTCACAGGCTCGATTCCCGACTTGGGTCACTGACTGTGCGGAGTCTGCACGTTCTCTCCGTGTTTGCATGGGTTTCCTCCGGGTGCTCTGGTTTTCTCCCCATAGTCCCGTGGACATTCTGAATTCCCGCTCTGTGTACCCAAACAGGTGCCGGAATGTGGAGACTCGGAGCTTTTCACAGTACCTTCATTGCATTGTTAATATAAGCCTACTTGTGACAATAAAGATTATTATTATTATAAGTCAATGGACATTTAGCTGGTTGTCAAATTTTCCACCCCGCCGATTGTAGGAATCATTCGGAAAATCCCAGACGGTGGCAGGGAGGAGAGACTTGTGTAGGAGACTGGAGGAGCTAGGATTTCCTTAGATCATAAAAGATTAGAAGGAGGCATTCAAAATTACAGGGGGATTTGTTAGAATAGATAGGAAGAAATCATTTCCACTTGCAGGAGGATCAATAACCAGATGAATTCAGAGTAAATCGCAACAAAGCTAGAGAGGAGAAGAATTATAGGGCTAGGGAAAAGGAGCCTGAGAGTGGGATTTAATAGGATCATTCTTTCAAAGAGAATAGCACTGGCAGAGTATAGCATTGGCACAATGAGCCAATTGGTTTCCTCCTGTGCTGAATGATTATATGATATTAAAATACAAACAACATGATTCGTGAAATAAAAATCAAAATAAATTATTCATACAGATTTATTCCGGAGAATGTTTTGTTTGCCACAGTAAGTTTTTATATTGAACAACGCGAGTTTGAATGCCGCATGTAATAGCATTCAAGGATGTTAGATTTCCGATGACTAAAAAAAAATGCAAATTAAATCTTTTCCATCTCAAGAAATGTAATGAGTGCTGGAAAGAATGCTGCGTCTGAAAGAGGGAGGGAGTGGAATTTTTAAAAAAGCTACTTGCTTTTTCAATACTCTGTCATTCAATAAATTCAGGTCGGGACAAGAACCAATGTTTATGTCGATACAAACCACAAAGCACCGCACATTCCTTGTATTAAAGCAATCTTCTTGTTGGCTGCCAACTCTAAAATTGCACTGTTTTCCAAAGGTAATTATGATTTGTGTGCGCGTTCACAATACATTAGCACTCTTAATTGTGCACTTTTCTTTTACAGTTTTGGTTTCTTTTGAATCAGCTCGGGCTGAATTAGAACCAAAAATTGAAGAAAATTGCTGCTAGAGTTGGAATGATTTCTGGGGTTCAAGAAAATAGTGCAGGGCATACAAATAAGAACATAAGAACATAAGAACTAGGAGCAGGAGTAGGCCATCTGGCCCCTCGAGCCTGCTCCATCATTCAATGAGATCATGGCTGATCTTTTGTGGACTCAGCTCCACTTTCCGGCCCGAACACCATAACCCTTAATCCCTTTATTCAGCCGCCGGACACCTGGTCGTTCATCGCGTTGGTGGCTTTAATAAAGGGACACCTAGACCTGCAGCTGCTATTAAATGTCTGAAGGTTCTGGTTTCATACACCTACCCAGACCCAGTCGGAATTGACCAGCAACTTCCTGGTTCGCCTCCGCATATTAGCAGAAATCAAGAGATTGGCGCCACGCTTAATGAATCTCAGCGAGACAGATTCATATGTGGAATCTGCGATGCCGATACTCAAAGGAAACTTCTGGTGGTAACTAACCTGACATTGCAACACACCGTAGAGATAGCCATCTCCCATGAAAGCATGGAGCAAGGGGTCCAGGAGCTCTGAAGAATGGTGATGCTGAACCTCAGCCACCAAACTGCATGCCGCCCTGTTCCCGCCCTGGAAGCAGGACCCTGACAGTGGGACACACCACACAGGGACACAGACCACTGCCTCCACCTCTGCCTGGAATGCTGCAGAACACCCTCCCCCGACTGTGTCAATCAGGAGTATCATTCCCGCCTGGTGACCACCGGCAGTAGGATACCAGAGTACGGTCATTCCCGCCACCCCGCCAGGCGCGACCACCACCGAAGGGACTAGACCCATGAACTAGAAGACAAAGAAGAGGTCAACGCAGGTTTCATTATATATCTTCTTCTTGGGTTGCCCTCATAAAACATTTGTTACAAGTGAATGGACATTCCATTCAAATAGAATTGTACATTGGTGCAGCATTATCCGTGGTCAGCTGCAGAACCTTCGACCATATTCGATCCGGCCTCCGGACACTGGGCCTTCAGGACACCAACACACGCCTCGCTATCTACACTGATGAACCGCTGGCAATACCGGATACCTCTATGTTCCTGGTGGAGTACGATCAACAGATGGTGAACCTCCCATTAGTGGTCGTAAATGGCAGTAGCCCAAATCAACTGGGCCATGACTGGTTGCGCCACCTTCGATTTGGCTGGCAAAGAGTTTGCCAAATAGACTGTCCGGGCCTAAGGGGGTCCAGGCCAGATTCCCCACTATATTCCAAGAGGGGTACGGAGCCATAAGAGGGGTAATGGCCACATCAAGTTTGACCCAAATGCCCAGGCAAGATATTTCTGTGCCCTCCCTGTCCATGCACAATATGTTCCAAAATGGACGCCGAGCTAGTCCACCTTGAAGGGTTGAAAATAATATGCCCTGACCAATTCCCCGATTGGGCAGCACCAGTTGTGTCGGTGCTGAAACCCAATGCCTCAGTCTGCCTCTGCAGAGATGCCAGTCAACCGTGTCTCCCGCCAGGATCGCTACCCTGTCCCTCGCATAGAGGACCTATACGCAAAGCTCAGCGGTGGACACACGTTTTCCAAATTGTATATGAGAAATGTATATCTGCAGCTGCCTTTGGCTACAGACTCAAGGAAGTTTGTTACCATCAATACACACTGAGGACTCTATGGGTACACCTGGCTTCCCTTCAGTAGTTCCTCCACTTGTGCAATCTTCCAGCGTGTAATGGAAAACATCCTGCGCAGGTTCCCAATAGTGGTGCTTTACCTCACCAATGTCCTAATCCCTGGCTCGTTGGACCAGGAACATTTGAAAAACTTGCCTGAGTTCCTCCGGCATTTTGAGGAAGCAGGAGTCCCCCTCCGCAAGGAAAATGCATTCTACCTCAGCTATCGTGTAGACCGCCATGGGCTGCACCCCATGGAGGACAAAGTGAAGGCCATTCATCAGGCCACTCAGACCGACCGAATTATGCTCGTTTTTGGGTCTGGTGAATTACTACGGAAAATTCATTCTGAACTTCGCCACAACCTTGTCCCCCCTCCACCTTCTGCTAAAGAAAGGTCAGAGTTGGGAATGGTCCCAGGTCCAGAAAACAGCTTTTGGGACGGTGAAGAAACAAATAACCTCGTCCTGCCTATTGACTCATTTCAAACCAACCAAGCCGCTGTTATTAACATGCGATGCTTCCCCATACGGGGTCCGGGCCATCCTCGCCCATTAAATGGATGGTGGGTCAGAGCGTCCCATCGCGTATGAATCTTGGACATTGGCCGATGCTGAAAAAAAACTGCGCAAATTGAAAAGGAAGGCTTGGCTGTGATAGTTGGAGTGAAGAAATTCCATCAGTACATCTATGGACATCCATTCGTCATCTACACCGACCACAAGCCCATGATGGGGTTGTTTAAGGAAGACTGAGTGATTTCCCCCAGGATCCAGTGGTGGGCTCTGCAGTTAGTGGCATACCGATACATATAGGAACACCATTCCGGCTCCTCAATATCTCAAGCCTAAGCTTTGAGCTGCCGCCCCTTCACCACCAGGCCGCCTACATCGACATCAGCTGATGAAATAATAGCCGTACTCCATTTCATGGATTCTTTGCCAATTACGGCCCCCCGCATCTGCAGTTAGCCAAAAACGGATCCGCTGTTGTCCCGGGTGCGACACATAATCCAACATGGGGCTCTAACGTCGCCAGGGGACTTGAAGGCGTTCACTAATAAAATTCTCAAGTTGAGCATCGAGGACGCTGTCATATTACGGGAAACGTGCGTGCTGGTCCCCGAGCAAGGAAGAGCGCCATTCTAACAAGACCACCACAGTAGACATCCAGTGTGTCAAAAATGAAGATGCTGGCCCGCAGCGACATATGGTGGCCAGGAATTGACGTGGATATTGAGAAGCTGGCTCAGTATTACACTCCATGCCAGGAGCACCAGAAGCTGCCGCCAGCATGTACACTCCACCCATGGAAATGGCAGGGCCATCCTTGGTCCTGTCTCCACATCGATTCCAAGGGGAGATGTTCCTCATCGTCGTAGATGCCCACACCAAGTGGATGGAGTTCTACAAAATGCAAAGCACGACGGCTCGAGCTACCACCGACAGACGCGGCAATCTTTCAGCACACATGGGATACCGGAGGTGCTGGTCTCAGGTAATGGGACAGCATTTACAAGAGCAGAGTTTGGGCAATTATGGCCACCAATGGGATACGACACAGATTGTGCCAGTATGAAGGAGTCATGTACACTGCCCAGGTACCGGGCGCAGATGCGCAGGATCTGCATCTGGTGATCACAGGCCACCGGATCGTTCATTGAGAGGTAACCCTTTCGATTGGTGAACAGCGGCCTGTTATTCACGGGTGACCACAGGGCGACATGCACCCCATCGTTTACCTCCTGGACCCGAGGCATCCCGGCGACGGCAGCGAACCCCGCTGCCCAGGGATCCTGGTGGGTGTGGTCCACAGGGTACTGGATGTACCAGTCGGCAGGGCATACAGGACATCCTTGATGGCACTGATGCACCTGTGCACCGATGTTTGAGAGATGCCGGACAGGCCCCCACCCGGCGACTGGAAAGTCCCCGTCACGTAGATGTTGAGGGCCACCGTCACCTTGACGGCCACTGGTCGCGGGTATCCTCCTACAAACGCCAGCAGCACGGTAGCATAGTGGTTAGCACAGTTGCTTCACAGCTCCAGGGTCCCAGGTACGATTCCCGGCTGGGTCACTGTCTGTGCGGAGTCTGCACGTTCTCCCCGTGTGTGCGTGGGTTTCCTCCGGGTGCTCCGGTTTCCTCCCACAGTCCAAAGATGTGCGGGTTAGGTGGATTGGCCATGATTAATTGCCCTTAATGTCCGAAAAATGCTAAGTGGGTGTTACTGGGTTACGGGGATAGGATAGATACATGGGCTTCAGTAGGGTGCTCTTTGTAAGGGCTGGTGCAGACTCGATGGGCCAAATGGCCTCCTTCTGCACTGTAAATTCTGTGATTCTATGATACCCATGCAGTGCCAGGTGAGCCACCATGTGGCAGATGTGTCTCACTGTCTATCTGCTCATCCACAGTTTCCCCCTGTATGCCCGGTCCAGAAGGTCCTCAAAGAACATGCGGTCGCGGTAAATGCCTGGCCTCATCCGGCGCATCCATGGCACCACCTCCTCCTCCTCGGCCTGTCGGGCGGGCGGCCCTCCAGCCTGAGCGGCTGTCACGTGGCCCTCTGCAGCCCGCTCCTCTGCTGCAGCCTCATCTCTGAGCCGCCCCCGCTCATGCTGCCACAGGGCTGCATGCAGAGCAGCGGCCATCACTACGGCGGCCAACATCGCTGGTTGATGACCGATCATGATTACCTGCAGGGGTGTGGGGAAAACATGTCATCATGGCACATACACCTGTGCACAACCAGGTACCATGGGCTACATGGCTCTGGTTGCGATTTAGTCGAGTTGGGGGTTCCGGAGAATGACGAATTGGCGCGAAACCAGCATCAAGCGCAACTTCGGTGTCGTAGCCAATTCTCCGGCCAATCGCATTTTGCGATATCGGAGTCACCGCATGGAGAATCCAGCCCGTGATCTCCAGCGACGACAAGGAGACACGAGTCGACAAAATAGCAATGTATTTGTACCAATCAGCAGCAATAGTGAATTGAAGGCAGATAATCATAACGATAAATGGACAGGGCCATTAAAGATAAATGACACAGTGATAAAAGTCAAGCTCGACACTGGTGCGAGGGCCAACCACATCAACCTGTCTGATGTAAGAAAGCTGCGAATTCAACCAAAAATAGTTCCCAGATCGGTATTGTTAAGAGATCATAATGGTAACAAAATCTCGTCATTAGGAACTTGTGAGCTTGATGTCGATGTAAAAAACAAAATTTACAAGTTGAAATTTTCTGTGGTGGTGGTGGACAGTGAGTCTTTAATTGGGGTTCAGGCTTGTGAGGAGCTACAGCTTTTATGACAAGTCTATAGTTCAGACAATGCTGCAACAGGCCCTCATCCCTCAGGAGACTCAATACTAAATGATTTCCCTGAAAGTTTCCAAGGTTTTGGTACGTTACCATACACGTACATTCAGTTGAAGGAAGATGTGGAGCCTGTGATTCATGTGCCGAGATGTGTGCCTGCACCGTTAAGGGATAAACCAAAGGCAGAGCTAGAGAGAATGACCACTTGGCATGTCATTAAGTGTATTGAAGCCCTTACAGACTGGGTTAATTCAATGGTCTGTGTCAAGAAGCGCAATAAAGAACCTCCACACTGGATGACCTGTATTGATGGTGTCAAACCAAGGGAAGAAACCAAGAAGGACCCAATGTTGCTAAAGGTGAGAAGATATCTTTGTGAAGGATGGCCCAGAGAATCCTGCTTTTGTTTCTACAACATGAGAGCAGAGTTGAGTGTTGCAGATGGAGTTTTGCTGAAAAAAAAAGTGAATAGTAATTCCAAAATCGTTACGATCGGTGGTTCTGAGCGAACTCCATGCAGAGCACAATGGAAAGTAAAAGTATAAAAAGAGAGCTGAAGACACGGTCTATGGCCAGGCATCCTCTGGGATAGTGACACAACAAAACTGCACATGGTTTAGGAGAGTGAACGTCTGCACACAGTGCGGGAAGCAAACAAAAGACACACGGTGCAAACTGCTTCAGTTCCAAGTGTTGGAGAAATCTGCTTATCCAGAAGCAGAGAGGCAACCACTCTGTCAAAAACAAAAGTAGGCAAGGGAGCGATTTTAAGCCAAATCCACAAAGAGGTTTGCCGATGAGTCTACAAAATGCCTCAAACCATTGTGATGCAACAACTAGAAGAAGCATGCAAAAGTCCCAAAACATCTGAAGAACATATGTAACAAATACAACAAGAGGATGATACATTGATACATGAAGAACATCAAACTTAAACAACATGATGAACTTTTGCAAGTTCAGCAGCCACTGAGAAGGTCTACAAGGATAAGACCGAACATGTGAAAGACTGTACAAAATTCTGAACATGTAAATAGTTATGCATGTCATGGTGAAATGTAAAAAAATAACTATGTATGTAAATAAGTTGATTTTCCAAAGGAAAGGGGATGTGATGATATGCATAAAGCAAGTTTGTACATAATGTTATGCACGGCCTCCGACCACTCGGTGGCAGTGTAAACACACCATGTGACCCCTTTGGTCTGGGAGTTGGGAGTAGGCCGTGCTGGAGGATAGACATATTTTGCAGTAGTTCCACAATAGTTAATTAGTGTTGGTAGTTTATTATCTTATTTATCCTAGTTATCTCATCACGCACTTGTTTTACAATAAATTATTTGAACTATATGTTCTGTAGTTCATCATTCACTTCGGCCAGTCTACAGAACATGACAGAACCAGCATATGGATAACCTCCGAGGGCGCTTCCAAGAGGCGACAGCTCCCAGCTCGAACTAACAGTTCCGCCCCAGTCCCCTGCCTTGGAGCAGCTGATTTCAGATGTAGAGGACTCCAGAAGGCTGGGCGAAGACCTACTGAACTCTGATTCTGAGGACCACATGGTCATATTGATACCATAAGAGCCAACGGTGTCAATGACCCTGGCCCCCGCAGTACCTATGACCCTGCCAAGACGCTGCACTCGGAAGCGCCGCTCCCCAGTTCGGTACACGCCACCAGATGCCACATGTTCAGTCCTCGATGGCCGTTCCTGGGCTAGGACGCCTAAGGTATCGTTAGACCTGGCTGAACTTGGTGGAGGGGGATGTTATAACCCTCAACGGTATCAGGGCAATTAGATTCCAGTTGGCATCCTCTGAATTTGAGCTCCCACGGTAATGAAGGGGAGGGTTTCCTCCTTAACTGGGGGAATCAAACATGTAATATAAAAACCCCGAGCTGTGAGCAGATTGGGGAGGGAGACTCTTTGGGGACTGGAGAGTGTATTACGGGCAGCACGGTAGCACAGTGGTTAGCACAGTTGCTTCACAGCTCCAGGGTCCCAGGTTCAATTCCCGGCTGGGTGACTGTCTGTGCGGAGTCTGCATGTTCTACCCATGTCTGCGTGGGTTTCCTCCGGGTGCTTCCTCCCACAGTCCAAAAATGTGCAGGTTAGGTGGATTGGCCATGATAAATTGCCATTAGTGTCCAAAAAGGCTAGGTGGGGTTATTGGGTTACGGGGATAGGGTAGAGGTGTGGCCTTAAGTGGGGTGCTCTTTCTAAGGGCCGGTGCAGACACAATGGGCTGAATGGCCTCCTTCTGCACTGTAAGTTCTATGATTATCATAAATAAAGATAATCTTTGTTTTCTACCTGCCTGGTCAATCCATGTTGCCTTAGTGGATTCTACAAGAAGGTATTTGACAAACCAGCTGCACTTAAAGTTGAAAAGTCACCAGGACAGGATGAGATGCATCCAAGGATGCTGAAGGAAGTAAAGATGGAAATTGCAGAAGCACTGGACATAGTTTTCTCATCTTCCTCACATACAAACGTGGTGGCAGATAACTGGAGGATTGCAAATGTTACAGCCTTGCTCAAGAAAGGTTGGAAGGATAAGCCCAGCAAGTGCAGGCCAGGCATGTTTAACCTTGGTGGTGGGGGAGCTTTTAGAAATAATGGGCTGGACTTTGTGGGGCTGATGGTAATCTCAACCACTGGAAGAGAAAAAGCAGGCAAGACCACCCCATCCATGGGGAAGGCCTGACGGAATTAAATGGCCACTGACAGACTTCCCATGCAATTTGTCCCAGTGGTGGAAGCCCAGCTCACCAAGAGATGCGAGCCAACCAGCTATTTGCCATTGCCAGTGACAGCAGGAGTGGTGGCGGCTTGTGGCACCACACCCACCAGAGGCCCACCACACGTCATGGGACCCCAGACCAAAGGTGAGTGAGAACAAGATAGGGCTTGCAGGGTGGAAGTTGCAGAAGAAGGAGGAGCAGGGGGCTCATACTAACATTTGAATTAGGAGCAGGAGTAGGCCATTCAGCCCCTCGACACTGCTCCACCATTCAAACTCAACTCCACATTTCTGCCTACCCCCTATAACCTATCATCCCCTTGCTTAGCAAGAATCCATGTACCCCAACCTTAAAATTATTCAAAGACTCTGCTCCCACTACCTTTTGAGGAAGAGAGTTCCAAAGACTCACAATGTTCTGAGGGCAACATTTCTCCTCATCTTTATCTTAGATGGGCGACTCCTTATTTTTAAACAATGATTGCTAGTTCTAGATTCTCCCAAAAGAGGAAACACTCTGCCAAGACCCCTTGGGATCTTAAAGATTTTGATGAAGTTGCCTCTTATTTTTCTAAGCTCCAGTGGATACAAGACTAACCTGTCTACTATTCCTCATAAAACGACTCACCCATTCCAGGTGTAGTCTAGTAAACCTTCTCTGAACTCCTTCCAATGCATTTAAATTCTTCCTTAAATAAGATGGTCAATAGTGTACACAGTACTCCAAATGTGGCCTCACTAGTGCCTGTACAACTGAAGCATATCCTCTCTAATTCCGTTTTCAATTTCCCTCACAATAAACAACAACATTCTAAAAGCTTTCCTAATTATTTGCTGTACCTGTATATTAACTTTTTGTGATTTGTGCACTCGGACGCCCAGATCCCTCTGCACCTCAGAACTCTGTAATCTCTCACCATTTAGACAATATGCTTCTTTTATATTCTTCCTGGAAAAATAGGCAATTTCACATTTTCCCTCATTATACTCCATTTTCCTAAGGGCTTGTTTAGCCCAGTTGGCTGCACAGCTAGTTCATGCGGCAGAGCAAGGTGACTGCGCGGCTTCAATTCTTTACTGGCTGAGGTTATTCATGAAGGCTCTGCCTTCTCAACCTTGCCCCTCACCTGAGATGTGGTGATCCTCAGGTTAAATCACCACCAGTCTAAGGGGAGAGCAGCCTATGGTCATCTGAGACTTTAGTCAGATCTTTGTCCACTCACTCACTGGTAGCGAATTCCAGACTCCCATTAGCCTCTGCGTAAAAACATTCTTCCTCATGTCCCCTCTGCACCTTCTGCCACTTATCTTGAACTACGAATCTATGTATCTATCTATCTATGAATCACTTAACCTATCTCCCCTTCTATCCCCTTATAGCCTCCTTATGCCCTCTTCACAACTTACTTTCCTTCTATCTTTGTGTCATTAGCAAATTTAGCAACCATGCCTTTGGTTCCTTCCTCAAAATCATTGATATAAAATGTAAAAGGTTGAGGCCCCAGCATTGATCCCTGTGACACACTATTGCTGACCGGAAAAATATCCATTTATGTCTGCTCTGTTCCCTGTTCCCCAGCCAATCTTCTATGCATGCCAATACGTTTCCTCCGACATCATGAGCTTTCATTTTTCACAGTAACCTTTGATCGTGCACCTGATCAAATGGCCTCTGTAAATCCAAGCACAATACATCCACCAGCTCCCCTTCATCCACAGCACATGTTATTCCTTCAAAGAACTCCAATAAATTGGTTAAACACAATTTCCCTGAGGGCATGGGGGGAGGGGTGGGAAGGGGGGGGAAGGGGGTAAGGGGGAGGGTGTGATGAGTGGGGGAAGGGATGGGGTGAGGTTGGAAGGGTTGGGGAATGTTGGGCAGCACCATTTGGGGAGTGGGCCAGTTGGGGACATATATATGTATAGCATTTTAAAATGTTGCACTTGAGACATATGACGCCTCTGGCACTTGCTTCCGCAATGAGTGAGCACTCAGCAGAGAGGTAGGAGTAAGACTATGGCATAGATTGAGGGGCACCAGTGCTCAGCTCTCAGTGGATTACCATCAGCTTTCTGCATCGACAGTGACCCGTTGACAGCGTCGACATGGTCCCATGACCGTGGAGTGATTTCCACAGATGCTAGGAGGGTGGAAGAGGGTGCAGGGTAGGGAAGAGGTAAGGGGGATGAGGGGAGCGGCAAGGGAGAGGGAGGGGTAAAGGGGGGAGGGAAGGGGGAAGGTGGAGGGAGGAATGATGGATGAGGTCACGTCTATGTCTATCAGGCAAGGATGAGGACCTCCCTGGCTCTCCGGGGTTGCAGGACCCTCGCCTCTGTTGCCTGTCCTCCATCCTCCAACTGGTCCTGCGGGTTCTCCCGATGCTTATCCTCCATCCCTTTCTGGTCCAGCGCCTCCTCATTCTCCTACCCCTCCCTCCCCCTCCTCCTCCTCCTCAGTGGCCACATGTTCCTCCTCCTTCACCTCCAGCACATCACCCCGCTGCTGTACCAGGTTGTGGAGGGCACAGCAGACCACCACAAAGTGGGCGACCCTCTGAGAGGTGTACTGCAGAGCCCGACCAGAACCGCATTTTGAGGAGTCCGATGCACCGCTCAATGACAGTCCGGGTGGCTACATGGGCCTCGTTGCACCGGGAGTCCGCAATAGTCACCAGCCTCTGTACTGCCATCATTAGCCAGGTCATTAGCTAATGACCCAGAGCAAAGTGTTCATTCTGGGGTGGTCCTTGAGGAGGCCAGGGACGTCCACCTGCCCCAGGGTATAATTGTCATGCACACTCCCTTGGAAGCGTGCACACACATGCATGATCTTCATATGGTGGTCGCACTCAAGTTGAACATTCAGGGAGTGGAACTATTCCTGTTAATGAAGGGCGTTCCCAGACTACCCAGTGAGCGCAAAGCAACATGAGTACCTCTATTACCCCCTGGACCTGGGGCACCCCGGCGACAGTGGAGAATCCTGTGAACATCCTGTTGGCCCTGGTCCATGTCAAAGTTTATATAGTTTGCTGCCCGGGCAAAGAGGGCATCCATGACTTCACAAATGTATTTTGGGCTGTGGCCTGCGAGATGCCACACAAGTCCCCGCTCAAGTTCTGGAATGATCTTAAGGCGTAGAAATTCAGGGCTGCAGTAACCTTGGCAGACACTGGAAGTGGATATCCACCTCTTCAATGCGGTGTCAAGTCCGCAAGGACATGGCGCAGGTGCCGCACCATCCCTTGTTGAAGCGGAGCCTCCTGTGGCACACACACGTCTGCCATCTGTTCGAAAGACCAGTGATGTCTTTACACCTGCGCTGTTGCCGGTCCCTTTCTGGGCCCCTCCATGGCCTGATGGGTGGTGGTATCCTCATGGTGTGGGGCGAGGCGCTGCACATGGGCCGCCACCTCGAGCCTCTGTCTACGTTGCTGCCACTGCCGCATTCTCCAGCGCCTGGCCCCCTGGTTTCCAGCAGCACCACGAGGGCAGTTTCCGCGCGGTCCAAGATACCCGTTACATATAATATCGGTAAGGATTAGGATAAGGTGTGAGATTGACAACCAACGGTGTCTTCCACCCCGGGACCCTCCATTCCCCATTGCTCCCCCCACCCCCTGCCAACCAACACGCCCTGCCCATGCATCCCCCCCTTTAAAAAGGAGTACTAATCGATATCTGCATGACCACTTGCTGTGGAGGCTATTTGATCAAGGGAGGTTGTTTCCGTTAATTGTATGAAGATTGGCGTTAAGTGGTGTTTATTGGATTAGCGTCACGCTATGTTGGGTTCATGATTTCTCCAATGGGAGCAGGCCGATTAGATCACAAACAAATCGGCGCCTGGGCCAGATCTCGTTTTCGGCCTCTCCCGAGATCTAACGGCCTCGTCGTACTCTCACTTAAGCGCAATGCGGTCATTAAATCACAACCTTGGAATTATTCTCATCACTGGGAGCTGAACTCGCCAGCCAGACCGGCTCCTCAGAGATCGTGCCACTATTTTGAAAGGGTGCCTGACCTCTAAGTGGGTTTGTGGGTCCCCCACAACCCCCACCCATGAGCATGGTCACCCCCCCCACACACATGGGCATTACCCCACACCCTCCCAAGTAATAACACCCTGCTTTGAGGCTGAGGGGGTCCCCCTTTTCAGGCCTTCCCATACCTCCATTCAACACTTCCCCTCCAGGACCCTCTCCCTTCATCCCTACCAAAATTCTGGAGGCCCATTCATACCCACCCTGCAAACTCCAACCATTCATACAGGCCCTCCAGCCTCCTTTCATGGAGTTGGCCCCCTCAGGACCTGACCATTGGCAATGCCACCCTGCCACCTGGGCATCCTGGTACTGTCAACATGACATCCTGGCAATTCTCCTTCCGACTTTACAGTGCCACCCGTGCACCTTGCCAGGGTGGCAGTGCTAAGGTGCCAGCCTGGCAGTGCCAAGGTGCCCATGATCAAGGGAAAGGCCACCGAAGGCCCCAAATACCTCCAGGTGCGTTGCGCTTGGTCCACCTTGGCGTCGGTCGGTACTGAACGGCCCCCGGCTGGTGTCCCCCTGGGTCAGTAGATGCTGAGAGCTTGATAGATCCCGAATCAGCATGCCTAAGCGGATTTTAAACCTACTTAGAGGTGCAAGGCTTTGTCCCGCCCTTCGTGGGCGGGATCCTGATCGCAACGCGCAAGACTTGGGTAGACCTCGAGAGGCATACTGACAGTCGGGAAGCGCGGTAGGCCTCTCCTGGCAACTAATGACTGCGCCGCGCTCCCGTTTGGGTGCAACGTGGCTGGTAGATCGCGAGGTACCCTCTCCCAAGCGGGGCCTTGACAGGGTTTGTTGGGAATATGTGGTTAGATCAGAGAAGTTGGGTCTGTTCTCCTCGGAAAAGAGAAGATTAAGCGGTGATCTGATTGAAATGTTCAAAACCCTGAAGGGTGTGAACTGAGTTGATGGGGAGTAACCTTTTCTGTTGGGGTAGGGGGTGGGTAATGATCAAGAACCAATTTAAGGTGAGTGGCAAAAGAAACAACACCAAGATGGAGAAAAACCTTTCTACACATTGACTTGTAACGGTCTGAAATTTGCTGCCTTGAGCGTTGGTGGAGGGCGATTTAATTGAGGCCTTCAAATGAGAATTGGATAATTATCTGAAGAGAACAAAATTGCAGATGACTGAAGAAAAAGAGAGGGGGTGGGATTAGGTGACCTGTTCTTGCACAGAGCTCGGTAAAATTGACTCTTTCTGTGCTGTAAGAATGCGATAAAAATATTTTTTTTTCCCCACTGGCCTATTCCTGTCAGTGAAATTGATCATAAAGTTCCTGAGCATGAAGAGATTTGAATGTGGGGCGAATTCAATCAGAGTTAGCAAGTTTCATGTTATGCTTGTTGTTTTTAACATTTTGGTGCATTGAAGTATTTGTTTTATGCAGTTGCAGGAGAAAAGCCACAAACACTTGTTGCCGATGTTAAGGCATTGTCTGCCTATCAAATGTGATGTTAAACAGACGCCATTTATCTGATAAGTCAACGTAAGAGGTCTCTCGGTAGGTGTTTTTTGAGAGATGAGGCAGGATGAAGTCAGCGAAATGGGAGGAGACCCGGGTAGTTTATAAACACCAGCGTTAACTAGTTGAGCTGAATGGCTTTACTGTACTGTTGCAATCCATGCAATGTTAAGATTGATGTTAGGTAACCCTCCTCGGAAAAGAGAAGATTAACCGCTGCATTTATCATTAGGTTGAAGTTAGGCACAGTGAAATCAATCTGGATGTATCCAATACCCTATGAACTGATACATGGCCATCACATAGAACAAAGAACAATACAGCACAGGAGCAGGCCCTTCGGCCCTCCAAGCCTGTACTGGTCATTGTTAACTTTCAGCAGCTTATCAATTGCATTCTGCAACAGTTGAGCAAAGACTCACCCATTTCTAGATAGTCAAGGACACAGTCATTTCTATAAGAGAATGGCTGGTTGGAACTAGACAAAGTGAGGCCAATAAGTATCAACTGATGCAAGACTACGCATGCACTGCAGAGTTTTAAGAAAAGGAGTATAAATAAAAGAAAACAAACCGAATAAACAAAGCAATTTTGAACAAAACATACCACACCACATTGACATTGATTTTGTTCATTATTGCATGAATGTTCTACGTATGATTTATTCTGCTAATGTGACAATAAAATCATGGTATACCCGATTGGGATTATCTTTTTTTAAATTTGTTTATGGGACATGGGCATTGCTGGCTGGGCCAGCATTTATTGTCCATCCCGAATGGGGGAAATTAAGGGTCAACCACATGGCTGTGGGTCTGGAGTCAGACCTGGTAAGGACAACAGATTTCTTTCCCTAAAGGGCATTAGTGAACCAGATGGGTTTTTCCAACAATCGATTTCATAGTCATCATTAGACTTTTAATCCCAGATACTTATTTCATTCAAATTTCACCATCTGCAGTGCCAGGATTTGAACCTGGGGCTCCAGAGCATTACTTGGGTGCCTAGATTACACATCCAGTGACAATACCACTATGCCATTGCCTCCCCTCGCTGAATCATTCCCAGGGCAAAGCATCACTAACACAAGGGAGCCATGTAACAGTGGGGAATCTTCTCAATGTCTTGGCCCATTAATCATCTCTCAACCAGAACCATCAAAACTGATTAAGTGGAGAGTTAACTCTCTCTTGCTTGTGAGATCTTCATTTGCGTGAATTTAAAGCTAAATTCATCAATAAGACAATAGTTTAAGAGTAGTTGATTGACTGTAAAGCACATATCCAAGGAGAATATAATCTAAATTAAGGTGTTTTCCTAACATCTTAAAAGAAAAAAATAAATCTGCATTTCCAAAGTGGGTTCATTACCTCCAGGCCTTCCAAAGTGCTTTACTGCCAATGAGAACTTGCAAAAGTAGTCAAAGTTATATTGTGAGGAAACATGACAGCCAATTCTCTCACTGTAAGGTCATAAATGAGCAGATAATCTATTTCACTGACGTTGGTTTCGGGATACATTTGCCGAGAGCACAAGGTAGAACTCCTCTGTGAAATACAACCATTGGGTTCCTTTACATCAGTCTGAGAGGACAGAGAGGGTCTCGGTTTAACCTCTCTTTATTAAAAAATATGGGACCGTAACCTCAAATGCCATCTCCGAATCATGTCATCATTAATCTCATACATCACTCAATGCACTCGCTATATTCGGTATTTGCCAGTTTGCTCTGTATTTTATATAGCTGATTTATCTCAGAGCAATGCAGGGATTGACACTGGTTCTAAATTTACAACAGGCTATTTATAATACTTTAAAGTATCTCAGCAATCTCAAGATTGCTATACCTAGCTTTGTTTCCAGAACTTTCTGTATCGTGGAAACGATTTAAACTCTCTAGCGCTATCCACGGCTTAAGCAATCAAGAACCATGAACATAGTTTGGTGAATCAAATATAGATCAATTGAACAAGTATATTACATCTACATCGAGGTATATCTGTTCACCTTTAATTAAAGTCCTTATTTTAAATTAAATCATTCTGAAGGTGCAAAATTTGGATTTATTTTAGAGTACCAGTCAGGACCAGCAGCTAAGGTGCCAAAGTATACACAATCATTGCCGGATATGAAAGCAGTTGCAATTAGGAAATGGAAGATACTTAACGCATAGGATACCTAATTAAAAAATGGGAAGACCATTGTCTCATCATCTGATGGTTTTAACCACATCAATACACCCCCATTACCACTGCTGCCTCACAGTGCCAGGGCTCCAGGCTCAATTCTGACTTTGGGCAACTGTCTGCGTAGAGTTTGCACGTTCTCCTCGTGCATGTGTGGGTTTCTTTCGGGTGCTCTGGTTTCCTCCCACAGACCAAACATGTGCAGGTTAGGTGGGGTTACGCGATTACTGGGATAGGGCGAGGAGTGAGCTTAAGTGGGGTGCTTTTTCAGAGGGTCAATCGAGACTCATTGGGCTGAATGGCCTCCTTCTGCACTGTAGGGATTCTACGAATAAAGCTGTTTTACAGAATAAACACACATTCTTTACTGCCTCCGAAAGAACAATGCCAAGTCTGTGCATTACAATTACTCAACAAGAACAGAAGTTTCAGCCCATCGGAGGCCATTGTGCTGTGGCCTTTGTCTACTTAATACCATTCAGATGTAACTGGTAATGAAAACATATACAAACTGATTACATAGATTACATAGAACATACAGTGCAGAAGGAGGCCATTCGGCCCATCGAGTCCGCACCGACCCACATTAATCCCTCACTTCCACCTTATCCCCACAACCCAACAACCCCCCCCAACCCTTATGGACACTACGGGTAATTTAGCATGGCCAATCCACCTAACCTGCACGTCTTTGGACTGTGGGAGGAAACCGGAGCACCCGGAGGAAACCCACGCGGACACGGGGAGAACGTGCAAACTCCGCACAGACAGTGACCCAGCGGGGAATCGAACCTGGGACCCTGGCGCTGTGAAGCCACAGTGCTAATCACTTGTGCTACCGTGCTGCCCACTGATGCCCAGTGTTTTCTCACATGCGAGATAAAACCACTTGAACATTTCATCTGGACTCCAAATATCAAAATGAAATTTTGTAACAAAGTACTTCACAGACCTTTCAATTGTAAACAACAAAAATATATAAATCAATTCATTTCTTAGAGTTCTGTTGGCTTGTTTTCTTAAAGTAGGGAAATAGGGCTGGATTCTCCATTTCAGAGACTAAGTGCCGAGGCCGGGACTGAATCGGTCCCAGAGCAATTCAGGTTCAGTTAATGGGCTAGCACCAGCGCCATGTGGAACTAGATGTCCGATTCGCCAGGGTCGGGATAGGCACTCGATGGGCTGACAAGCTGTAGCTGTATATAAGCACTCCATCCCCCCACACACACACTCATTCCAGTCAAAGAGATAGCAGACTGAAGAGCGGCACCTCGGTTCACAGATAGGGCGCTAGAGATGCTGCTGGACGACGTGGAGGAGAGGAGGGGCAACTGGTCCCCAGGGTGGAAAGGAGGCTGCCACCTGCCGCCTTACACTGGGCCTGGGTGCAGGTGGCAGAGGACATGAGCACTGCGGGCCCCACCACCAGGACTGGGCTGCAGTGCCGGAAAAAGCTGCACAACCTCCTCAGGGCTGCCAGGGTGAGAAGCCAGCACCATGCCCCTGGCACCAATCCCCATCCCACAAAACCACCCGAGGGTGACCGAACCCCATCCACCGGTTGTCTGCTCGCACCCCACCATGCACCGCAAGCCAGCACCCATGCCACCCGCCATGGTCAGGTGCCCTTTTTACAAAGGCCATCAGCTGCCCACTCCCTGTGATACCCGTATCTGACTGCCAAAAAGTATACATTTTCTGTTTTTCTGTCTCCGCCCTGGAAAACGCAGCAAAGTCGTTCGCAGTTCGGTGAGCTCACATCAAGCTCAAATGCTCCTAACAACGAGATTTGATACCATTGTAATCTCTCAACAATGCCGCTCTGTTAACTATTTTTGGTTCAGTTCGCAGCTTTTTTACATCGGACAGGTTAATGAAGTTGGCCCTCGCACTGGTGTCGAGCTTGAGTGTTATTACTGTGCTATTTATCTATAATGGCACTGTCCATTTATCCTTCTGATTATCCACCTTCAATTTACTATTGCTGCAGATTGGTACAAATAGATTGTTATTTGGTATGACTTGAGTCTCCTTATCTTTGTTAGGGATCATGTCTACAAAGAATGTGTACTCTCGGCACACTTCATCAATAGCACTGATACTCTTTGTTTGTTCAGGCCTTCTCCTGGAATGACCTTAGTTTGCTAAATTATTTATGCCATTACAGTTGGCACATGTTTTTCCATACCAGGGCCTTGGCGTAGCAAATGTCATTTACCACATCGCGACCATAAAATGGAGGATCGGGTCGGCCGCTGAACATGGCTGCCCGCACTGGGAGCACATTTTTTATCAAACTGCATCACCATACTAATGGTGTCTTCCGCCTTTTCTACCTTTGTGCCAAAATGCCGGAGATTTAATGTACTGAACTGTTTTGCTGCAAGCTCATTAGTGTGGCATATTTGGATCGTACTTTCAAGTTGCAGATCTGTTACCCGCAGAAGCCGCTCACGCTCTTTATTACTGGAGATCCCCAAAACAATTTGATCGCGTATCATTGATGACTGGTGCATGCTGAAGTTGCACGACTGCACTTGCAATAGCAAGTCAGTGTGGAAGCTATTGAATGCCTCCCCCGCGTTCTTGGTGTGTGTCTGGAATGTATAGCGAAGGTTTCATTTTTATTAGGGGAGCAGTGCTGATCGAATTGTTTAAGGCAAAAGTGTTGAAAATTTCAATTGCTTGTTGACCTGCTGCAGTGAGCAGCAACACAATATGCCTCTCATCGGGCTATGACTGCAGACCAAGGGCTGAACATAGAGTTTAAACTGTTGCTTAAACACACTCCAATTCTTGTCTACGTTACCAGTAATCCAAAGCTGTTGAGGGGACATGATGCCTTTCATCCCGGGCTTCGAAGTTTTACCGCGCATTGAGTACCAGATACCAGTGGCTTGCAAGGTTAGTAGCAAAAACACTTTTTCTTTCTTTTCCTTCAAAATTATCTTTAGTTGTTTGGATATTTTCATGCAGAATCTTGGAGTTCTTAGTAAATCATCAAACCTGGTGCCATGTCATGTTCAGCAGACTGACCAAAGTGAATGATGGACTACAGAACATCATGTTCTTTTGCCTGCAGAGGGCAGTTACCTGCTGTGAAGAAAAGGGTATTATTTTAATATATGGGTGGCATGGAAGCACAGTGGTTAGCACTGTTGTTTCACAGCGCCCGAGACCTAGGTTCAATTCCCGACTTGGGTCCTGTGTGTGTGGAGTCTGCATGTTCTCCCCATGTCTGCGTGGGTTTCCTCCGGGCACTCCAGTTTCCACCCACAAGTCCCAAAAGACGTGCTTGTTAGGTGAATTGGACATTGTGAATTCTCCCTCAGTGCACCCGAACAAGCACCGGAGTGTTGTAACTAGGGAATTTTCACAATAACTTCATTGCAGTATTAATGTAAGCCTACTTGTGACACTAATAAAATTATTATATTTTGGGAGTTTATTGTGTTATTATGTGAATCACACAAGGCAGTTGGACTGCAAGGTGTAGAACATCAAAGGCTCGAGGTGTGAAAGGAAGGCACTTGAAGTTAAAATGGCCACGCTGAATTTCCTACAGGTGCTGATCGAATTGTTTAAGGCAAAAGTGTTGAAAATTTCAATTGCTTGTTGACCTGCTTGGGGGCAGTATGGTAGCATGGTGGTTAGTACAATTGCTTCACAGCTCCAGGGTCCCAGGTTCGATTCCCGGCTTGGGTCACTGTCTGTGCGGAGTCTGCACGTTCTTCCCGTTTGTGCGTGGGTTTCCTCCGGGTGCTCCGGTTTTCTCCCACAGTCCAAAGATGTGCAGGTTAGGTGGATTGGCCATGCTAAATTGCCCTTCGTGTCCAAAATTGCCCTTAGTGTTGGGTGGGTTACTGGGTTATGGGGATAGGGTGGAGGTGTTGGCTTGGGTAGGGTGCTCTTTCCAAGAGCTGGTGCAGACTCGATGGGCCGAATGGCCTCCTTCTGCACTGTAAATTCTATGATTCTATGATTCTATAAGCCATGGATAGAAATTTGCATTGGGAGATAAAGAAGGTTTGTTGTGTTCAGCTGTTAAATTTCATAGGGAAGTTAAAAGGGTTTGCAGCTGGGAAAAGGTCATGAATCAATAAAGAAAAGTTATTAAGTTTAATTTTACCCAAATGTGGTGGCCATAAGCAGAATATAAAAGATTTTTATATTCTGATAAAGGTAGCTTTCAAAGAAGGGTTAAGAACAATGAACTCAAGTGTGAAAGAGGTAAAATACACCTAAGGAGGAATGTGAGAGCTGTGTTTGGTGGCTATGTAAGACCTCCTGGAGTGTGCTCTCTCCTGGGACAGAGCTTTGGGTGACAAAAATGAGAAGCCTTCAGCCCAGAAAGGTGTCTGTGTTTTTCTGAAAGCAGGTTTTGTTTCTAAGATTTTGCAATGTTGCACAGCAGAACGGGAGAGAGAGGGAAACACCCTGCCACACGCTTCCCCTCCAGCAAAAATGGTTTACTTTGTGGTAAAATTATTGGATTTTTTGAATAGATTAAATATCTGTAATGATCGCTGCCTAAAGGGGTGTGTATTTGGAATCTTTTGGGGGGGAATGTTCTGTAAAACTAATTTTTACTGTGTACATGTAATCTTGTGTGTTTAAGTTTTCTTTTCTTTCGTTAATGAATGTATTAATTTAATATTTCAAATCTCCAAAGGTTTTACTAAAATTTGTGGCTCCTGTATATGTGTCTACCTGTGATAAAATACAAAAAGAAAAGCATTGTGATCGCTTGCCAAGTTTTCCTTTGGGAATTGGTTTACGCAACACTTGCCACCTGCCAGATCAGAACACTGATATTTATGAATAAAGGTAGATTCTAACAAGCAGAAGTGAGCTATATTCTGAGCCGCACTGATAAATCTGTCATTAGAGTAACCCTTAGGATACTCGGGATTGTTCAGCAAATGCTGCCCAATCACAGAATTGCATCTAACAATGATGATTATGTTCTGAGTTTTGCAAGCACAAGTTAGTTGAGTATAGTCAGATGTCCACCTATAGCGAACAGTCAAAGGAGTGACCTACTTGAAACATTGAGACATATGGCCCATGTACCTGGCATTGCACTGGAATAAACTCAGCCATTTCATGCTGCAACTATGAAGCTGCAACGTAAGTGGTGTTTTCCACCAACAGGGGGCGCGATTCTCCCCAACCCGGTGGTGCGGGGGGTTCCGGCGTAATGGAGTGGTGGGAACCACTCCGGCGTCGGGCCGCCCCAAAGGTGCGGAAGTCTCCGCACCTTTAGAGTCCAAGCCCTCACCTTGAGGAGCTAGGCCCGCGCCGGAGCGGTTTCCGCCGGCTGGCGGGAAAGGCCTTTGGCGCCATGCCAGCCGGTGCCAAAAGGTCTTCGTCGGGCGACACATGCGCGGGAGTGTCAGCGGCTGCTGACGTCATCCCCGCGCATGCACAGGGGAGGGGGTCTCTTCCGCCTCCGCCATAGCGAAGACCATGGCGAAGGCAGAAGAAAAAGAGTGCCCACACGGCACAGGCCCGCCCGCGGATCGATGGGCCCCGATCGCGGGCCAGGCCACCATGGTGGCACCCCCCCCGGGGCCAGATCGCCCCGCGCCCCCCCCAGGACCCCGGAGTCTGCCCGCACTGCCTTGTCCTGCCGTTCAAAAGGTGGTTTAATCCACACCGGCGGGAGAGGGTTGACAGCGGCGGGACTTCGGCCCATCGTGGGCCGGAGAATCGCCGGGGGTGGGCCCGCCTACCGGCGCGGTGCGATTCCCGCCCCTGCCGAATCTCTGGTGGCGGAGAATTCGGGACACGGCGGGGGCGGGATTCACGCCAGCCCCCGGCGATTCTCCGACCCGGCGTGGGGTCGGAGAACCGCGCTCAGGAAGCTGCTACCAAGCCAAAAAGGCAATCTGCCTACCACACAAATGTGTAATGTGGTATATGTTCTGCACATCAGTTCCACGACTTTCATAGTAAGTGAACACACACAAATCTCTCCCTCATGACTGCTCCCCTCCCACACTCTTGTGTACCGATCCTCTACAATTTTCAGGTCCTTCTACCTCTAGTTTCCCTGCCTGGAGGCCTGGTCACCCTGTCAATCAAGAACATTGAATAAAAATATGATGATAAGGTCTTGGCATTAAATTCAGCAGGACCTTCACATTTCCAGCTTTGTCTTATGTCCGCAATCTTGGACTATGGCACAGTACAAAAGGAGGTCATCCAGTCCAAGATGCATATGTCATATAATATGAGGCTGGATGACTTGGTAATGTCTTCTGTCTGTGCTCCAAGAAGAGTGCCCCTTGCGGTAAAAGAGAAAGTAATCAATGATTGATGACAAGACTGGGTGTCATAGCTCCCATAGACAAGGCCACAAGTGGGTTTTCATGATGGTAGCTGCGGTAAAAAATGACAGCAGTCAGGATCTGCATTGACCCAATTTACCTAAACAAGGCACTGCTGAGACCTCATCGCCCCACAATGACTGCTGAAATGGCTGTATAGGTCATAGTTGACATGCCCAATGCTAAAGTTTTCATCATCTTGGATATAAAGTGCACGTTTCTTTTTATTCATTCATGGGACATTGGCGTCGCCAGCTGTGCCAGCATTTATTGTCCATCTCTAATTGTCCTTGAGGGGGAAATTAAGAGTCAACCACATTGTTGTGGGTCTTTAGTCACATATAGGCCAGACCAGGTAAGGACGGCACATCCCGCTGGATGAAGAATCACTATGTATACACCTACATCTGGTAGGCAGATACAATTTCTTCTCTATTCCTTATGGTATCTCTGGCAGTGAGGTCTTCCAATGGTGCATAGAGCAGCTCTTTGCAGGACAACCGTGTGAAATCATTATCGATGACATTCAGGACTCGGGGTGCACAATGCAAAAACATAATGCAGAATCAGTAGCATACAGTTGAAGCTCAACCCTGCTAAATGCTGATTCACGGTCAACCAGGTTCCTTGTGTGGGTCAGCTTCCCACAGCCAATAGTGTGAAGCTAGATCCAGGCAAGGCAAGAGCTATATGATATCTGTCTATTCCTGAGGACAAGCATGCCTTGCAACGCACCCTTGATATTTATCCAAGTTAGTTCTCTGCTACAGCGAGGTGACTGGACCCCTCCATTTTCTCCTCCGCCAAGCTGCTGAACGGTGTTGGTAGGAAGACCACACCACTGCGTTCAACCAACTCAAGCAGGTACTCTGAACCCTCGGGTGTTATAATACGACTGTACTCTTATCAGCAAATGCCTCCCAGATTGGGCTTGGTGCGGTCTGTATCCAGAATGGCAGACCATTCTTTGCAACAAGGGCCCTCACTGAACCACGTTAAGCCCAGATCGAGGAGGAACTCCTTGCCCTGGTCTTCACTTGTCAAAAGTCATGACTTTATCGATGGTAGCCTGTGTTTGAAACAGGTCACCAGCCGCTCATACCTATTCTCAAAAAGCATCTTCATACTGCATTACTGTAGTACATGATGCTCAAGCTATAGTGTTACAATCTCAGTGCCCTCTATATTTGCAGTAAGGAGCTGTATCTTGTTGATGTCCTCTCCAGGGCTTACCTACTCAGCACTCACCAGGCAGGTCATGAGGAGGACATTGACTTCATGATGATTTAAGTATTGTCATCCTGTAGAGTTGGCAAACTCAAAACTGTCCTACAAACGGATCTCACATGCAGGCAGCTCCTTGATGCCATTACGAAAGGCTGGCCCAAGTCATTAAAGGAACTGCCCCATGAGCTCTGCACCTTCTTCTCTATGAGTGAGGAGTTAAACGTGCAAGATGGACTTGTACTGCAAGGGCAGCAGTTCATCATCCCCACCTCTCAGCAGAGGTATTATACCCAGCAACTCCACCAAGGGCATCCAGTGTTGAAAGCAATAAGGTACAGGGTAAAATAATCCTTTTACTGACCCTCCATGTATGTGGACATAGAAAGGGAAGTATCCAGATGTGCACCATGTAATGCACTCAAACCTCATCAAATCAAAGAACCACTGCACCTGCATAAGTTGCCAGACTTCCCATGGTTGCTCACGGTGGCAGTGTAAGTTTTTCGGGCAACTCAGGCTTTTCTCTGAGCTGGGAGAGGATTGAAATCAAGGAACTGTGAAAGTTGGCCACGTTTGGCTGCAAAACCTGACCAAATCTCCCAGTAGGCTCAGCATGCCGGTGGGTGTGTGTGTGTGTGTGAGAAACCCCAGCCTTTGAATTGACAAACTGCAAGATGCCAGACAGCCACTGATTAGTTCAACCAACAGAACAATGGAGTGAATGATGTCACCAGACTCAACCAGCAGGAGGTCAGAGCACAGAAACTGGACTTCAATACAGGTGCTAACGGCCTTATCTCAGGGTAAGGAGATACCCATTACCATGATGGGGAAGTAAGTTCAGAATCTCCGGAGAAACAAGGAACGGCTGTTAAGAAGTCTTCTTTAACTGGGGGAATATCATATCCAAACCGGGCCACATACCTTTGTAAATCAATATCAATTTTGTGTACCGAGAGGTGGACTGAGGGGGGATCTGGGATGGGTAATATCTGCTGCTGTGCCACATGGACCTCTGCCTTCGGTTTAAAACAGAAGCTGCTGTGCAGTATCGGACACCACTGCTGTGTTCCATGTCGATACTGCTGGGCTCCAGTGGTGACACAGTATGTCCCACTTCCTATATATGCCACCTGAGGCTGGACATGGCTCGCTGCCATCGCCTCCGTGGTGCAATTTATAGGTTCTGCCCCAGCAGTCCTGAACCTGCACTGAGGCCGCGCCTCAGTGCCCATGTGCTGGGGACACAGGATCACCTGCGCTCCCCGGCTCCGACAACCCGAGAGGTCAATGCCTGCCACAGCTTGCTCCCGCACTATGACATAAGGCGGGGCCTTCCCATAGCGAATATGCACCCCCCCCGCGAATGACCCCCACAGTCTCCACTCGGTACAGGGGTACTGGTTGTGCCGAACTCCCCATGACTGGGATCCTCACAACTACCCCCAAGATTGTGTGGTTCGATTTTTCACAATCTACTGGCACCGGATAAGCCTCTGAGGCTGCACGGAGCTGGCAAGGACTCCAAATGCTGTTGAATGGGTGCAGCGCTGCTAAGTGCTGGTTACTAATCCATGAGGGACTTGAACCTGTCTCAGGTCCTCCAGGTTATTTCTCCCCTCCCCTAGCAACCACGCACCATACAACCCACACACTTCATTCTGGGCAGCCTGATCGGATGCGTTCCTATCTTCTCTAATCAGCGCATTAATCGTTTTCGCGTGATCTTCCAATTGCGCGATTATTTCTTTTAGATGGAGAGTCATTGCCACTTCTTCGTGCAACCCAGACCCAACTACTGAATTTTCGTCACCCAGTACTTTCCTCAGCTGGCCATTAACTGATTGATTTGCAAGGCCAGCTCTACAGTATCCATACTGTTAACAATAGATGTCCCCGTATTAAAAGCAGTGAAACCATCATTGACCAGCCCTCTACGCTGCCGGCTGGAATCCACATTAAATTCCCCTTCCCCACGATACAATTCCTCCACATCAATGTCCCCAAAATCCAAATTGTGGAATTTCTGGAACATGTCCTTCAACAACGCCTGATACAACAGTTCTGTCCCGCGAGGGCACCAAGTTGGTAACCTTACTTCCGTTAGATTCAGTACAACTGAGGCGACAGCATAATGTACCCCCGGTACAACATTTTCTTTGTGGGGACAAACACTAAACTATTCTCAGGCCCCCTGGCGGTGATCGGACAGTTGTGAGGGTCGATTGGTTGGGCTGTGGGCAGGGGTCTCTTTACCTGAACCAGCAGTTTGGTAGCTTTTACAGTCATCCCTTCCCTGGGAGTTACACATCCCTTCCCACTGCGGTCCCAATTCATCCCGTTCCCTGGGTTCTGCCACCACCTTACAAAAGTGATCGATGCCGCTTGTGGACATGCCTTGGCAGACCCCCATAAACACAAATAAATTCCCTGGTCAGAAGCCCACCACTTATCCCAACAAACAGTGATCCCACCCGGTGACCCCGTGATGGTCCGGTAGGTGTCATTGTCCAGGCGTTCCCAGTCTGACGACCGATCCCTCATGTCCAGGCTCAGCTTCCTGAGCCATCACCATCTCCCCAAAGGAACGTTCCCCTTACAGGTTAAACACACCCGCCTGCCCTCAGTCACCCTAACCCGGTCAGTCGCCACCTGCATCTCCTCGTAGAGTACAGAGGCCTCTCCATAGGTGAAGCTCTGGTGGCTGGAGTACCTGGTCGAGTTCGACCCCAACCATCCAGGCCACCTCCCCAGGTGGGAGTAGCGGGGCTGCTCCGTGGCCACCTGGTCTCCCTGTCCGGTAGTGACAAGAGGAGCTCTGCCGCCAGAGCACCCATAAACAAAGGACTCTTCCGTCTCCCCTCTGCGGAGTTCTCCCGGTCCCAACATCGCCAAGATCACCAGCAAGCATAAGGCAGGACGATCCATCTGTAAGATAAAAAAACAAGGCCTCCTGTCCTCTGCAATTGTCATCCACCCTCTGATTGGGTCGATGAATGGAGTGCACGGAGCAATATCCTAACAAAACCTTTATGGAACTCTAAACCTAAACTACAACAGTAATTTAATCCTTCAACCTGATATCACATTTTCTTGTCCTGTGATTTCCATGTAAAATTAAACCCCCTTTGAATTGGGTCGATGCGTGGAGTGCACGGAGCAATGCCTTATACACTGTATCTTGCAGTGATTCAAAGGGTTTCCTGCTGTTATCCCAAACTCTTACCATATTTAACTAATACACCTTACCAAGAACTTAACGGAATTCTAAACCTACACTACAACTATACTTTACATCTTAAACCTTAACTTACATAGCCACCCCCCCAGGGTGGCCATCTCAAAACTGGTCCCCACTTGGCTGGGGCCAGTCATCCATTTGGCCCGACCACTCTGTATAGACCTCCCCCGCCCGGGGGTCCGGACTGCCCCTTGCCTTTCCTTCCCCAAAGGCGTACGGGGATCCCTCTCTGCTCCCTCCGGAGACTTGTGGCAGCACTGGGCAGTGTCCTACACTTCTCACCGTTCCCTTCTACCCGGGCCCTCTTACTGCGGGACCGGGTTCTAGGGATGTGTGATGGGGACCATCTTACCGGGGGCTTGGAGACCCAATTGCTCCTTTGTCCCCTGGATGGTTCCCAAGCCAAAGGTGATACCTCCATCTCCTCTGCCTCCCTAGCCTCTATACTAAGGCAGGCAACCTGACCCACAGGCAGGGGCTTGGGGATTGTTACTGTCCCTGGGCTGGGTGCTTGCCGCACTGTCGGTTTCTTTGGGACTGCCCCTTCTAGTGCTGCCTCTTTGGGACAGCACATTGTCACCGGTTGTGTGACCGTGAAGTCAGGGACCTTCCCCACCATCTTTAATTCTACGAGGGCTTCCTCCACTACCACCCCCAGTCTTCCTCCCAACTTGCTCTTTCTTGCCCTTATGGGGTGGAACAATTTAAATTGACTGATGTGGCGTTCGCATGGGTCCCACTTTAAGGGATTTAAACTGCAAATAGCCGCTGAGGCAGCCTCCAGAATGGGACCCTGCACCTGGACCGGACCAGGGTCTGGGGCTAGAACTACCCCTGCGCTCCCTTTTTCCTGAGGCTGCTCCCTGGGTAGTCATAAGGGTTCTTGTGGTGTGGGCGCGGGCAGGTGCGGCCATTGCCACAAGTCCCGACCCAGCTGCTAGGCTCTGCAAAAAGGCTAAAAGCCTTTTCAAGCTGATGTTTTCCGGGGCAGCTGCTCCTGCCGCTGGGGTCTGACTTTCTACTGTGGGAGCCCTCTCCTCCTTGCTAGGGTTCTTACACTCCTTCTTGAAATGCCCGGTCTTTCCACACCCGTAGCATACCGGTCTCTTGTCGGAGGTCCGGGTGCCCTCATGTTTCCACTCTCTCTTAGGGGGTGCTGGTGTGATTTCATGCACCTTACCCTTATGGGGCTTTTCCTCACTCCTCTCCCCGTTGCGATATGCAAGGGTGAGTTTTCTAAGGACCTCTGCCTCATTAAGGACCGGGGTCAGCGGGTCGAACCAGTGTTCAGCTTTTGCCCTAACGTTAGGGAGCCAGTTAGCTACTAGGGTCTTTAGCCAGTGGGCTGTCCTCTCACCTAAATTCTGCCTATCCGCGGGAGTCCCGCATGCCTCCACATAGACAGTCCACAGCCTGTCTGCGAACATAGTTGCAGATTCCCCTGGTTGCTGCTTGGTTTCCCCACCCTCATGAAAGGGCTACCCAGATTCAAGCCCATTGCCTCCAGAACAGCAGTCCGTGCTGCCATCCATGTGTCAGGTCTTCCCCCATTCCCGGAGGTCACTGCCCTGCATAGTTGTGAATCTAGGGTCATCAGGAACATCCTTACCTGCTCCCCCTCGTCGCAGTCATTAATGCTGGCTGCCTGCTCCACCTCCATAAAATGAAGTGACGGATCCCCTTTCGGAGTTAGCCTGGGAACGTGGGCCACCATCCCCCTGAGCGCGGATGCCCCATGAGGAATAATAATGTCTCCCTCAACCGGTCCCCTATTCGCCAGCCCCGCCGGGGGACCATACCTTCTCTGCCTTACAGGGCACATCTGCCCTACCTGGGGTTCCTGTTCCTCCTCCTCACTGTCTGACTCTTCTTCTCCTGTGTCCTTTGGCCCTACCACCCCTGGGTTAACTACCCACACAGGAGATGCTGTTACCTGGGGATCCCTCTCGGCTCCCCCTTGGGCCCATCGCTCCCCGGACGTCCCGTTCCCTGCCTGCCGACCCGGACACAATCCCGGCGCCTCAGGAGGCGGTCTATTCCCCTTGGCCTTTGGGGAATCATCCGCTGCGAGAAGCACCTTGCCCCTAGGGAACCCCCCTGGACCTACCAGGTGCACCCGTCCCCTGACCTTGGACAAGGTCTCCTCCAACTCCGTTATCCATGGCAACCCGCTGAATTTAAGCATATTACTAAGCGGAGGAAAAGAAACTAACAAGGATTCCCCTAGTAACTGCGAGTGAAGAGGGAAGAGCCCAGCGCCGAATCCCCGCTCGCCTGACGGGCGTGGGAAATGTGGCGTACAGAATACCTTTCTCTGACGACGCTCCGGGGCCCAAGTCCTTCTGATCGAGGCTTAGCCTATGGACGGTGTGAGGCCGGTAGCAGCCCCTGGCTCGTCGGGATCATGTCTTCTCGGAGTCGGGTTGCTTGTGAATGCAGCCCAAAGCGGGTGGTAAACTCCATCTAAGGCTAAATACTGGCACGAGACCGATAGTCAACAAGTACCGTAAGGGAAAGTTAAAAAGAACTTTGAAGAGAGAGTTCAAGAGGGCGTGAAACCGTTAAGAGGTAAACGGGTGGGGTCCGCGCAGTCTGCCCGGTGGATTCAACTCGGCGACACGGGTCGTTCGCATCGGGGTTCGGCGGATCTCCTCTGTTGGGACCGCCTCTGTTGGGACCGGGCACGGCTGTCGCCGGGCGCATTCCTCTGTCGGTGGTGCGCCGCGACCGTCTCTGGGTCGGCTGGGAAGGCCGGTGGGGAAGGTGGCTCGTCGCTCCGGCGGCGAGTGTTACAGCCCCCCAGCAGGAGCCTTCGCCATTTCCCGGGGACGAGGGAAGTGACCGCTGCCGCGCCTTCTGCCACGCACAACCCTCCCCGACCTCCGGGCTGGCGGGGGGAGCTGGCGGACGGGCTCACCGTGCTCCCGGCGTGACTGTCGACCGGGGCGGACTGTCCTCAGTGCGTCCCAACTGCGTCTCGCTGCCGAGTCGGACCGAGCCACGAGCAGGGCGCCAGGGGCCCGCGGCGATGTCGGTAACCCACCCGACCCGTCTTGAAACGCGGACCAAGAAGTCTAACACGTGCGCGAGTCAAAGGGTGTCACGAAACCCCACGGCGCAATGAAAGTGAAGGTCGGCGCGGGTCGACCGAGGTGGGATCCCGCCGCCCCGCGCGGTGGGCGCACCACCGGCCCGTCTCACCCGTTCCGGCGGGGAGGTGGAGCAGGAGCGCACGTGTTAGGACACAAAAGATGGTGAACTATGCCTGGGCAGGGCGAAGCCAGAGGAAACTCTGGTGGAGGTCCGTAGCGGTCCTGACGTGCAAATCGGTCGTCCGACCTTGGTATAGGGGCGAAAGAATTGTAGCTGGTTCCATTCTTGCTTTACTCCACTACTGGGCCGATATCTGGGGTTTGTATATCTGTATGTGTCTCTCTCCAGCTGGCACTGAAACTTCAGAGACCAGGGGATGCCGCACTGGGACACCTCCGCGGGAGAGAGCACTGAATCAAGCCTGCTGTTTATCCCTAACCGGAAGCCTGAGGCTTATATCACATAGATATCCAGACCCCCACCAATGCCCAGGTGATTCTCTCTCTTGCCGGTGGTAAAACACCCACCCGGTTCCTACTTCACTGGAGTAGCTTTCCCAAGAGAGAGAATAGGACACTGCTGTTTATCACCTAACTAGCAGCCTGTCCTGAGTGAACGGGTTTGAATCGTTCCAAGATTACCCTAGGTTCTCGACCCCGGAATTAGGGTGAGGAGTATTTTAAATGTGACTTGGTCAGAGATCGCTGGTGAGAGATCGAAGAATTGAAACGGACTCCAATTACAAACAAATCGAGGTTTATTGAAAAACCCAGGTCAAAATCACCAAAACAGAAGAAAATACAATAAAAACCTTAAACTCTACCAAAACTATGTCTATCAAGAAATTGCCATAACGGACACAACGTAAAAGCTTACTGTTACACAGTTTCTTAGCAATGTTTCAAAACAATTCATAAACAAGTCAAACCCCCTTTCCCCAGATTCTCAACACCTATGAATCTCTCGGGAAACTTCGCAAGCTGCTTGAGGTACTCACAGTTTAAAAGGTCCGATTTCTCAGCAGACTGTAGACACAAAAACGGCAGGAGCGTAGAATCAGGAGCATTTAGAACTGAACTGTTAGCTCAACTCAACTTGAGTTATTTAGCTGAACTGCTGAACTTGAGTCCCTGGAACCACTTGATTGAACTGACCCCATTGCTGTCCTGGCCCTTTACTTTATAATATGATTTCAAAGCTCCCGCAGTCTCCGCCCACTCTCCAACAGGCAAAGTTCCTATGACAAAAGCCACTATCTCTTTATCTTCAAGATAAAAGGACTTCTTAACAGCCGTTCCTTGTTTCTCCGGAGATTCTGAACTTACATCCCCATCATGGTAATGGGTATCTCCTTACCCTGAGATAAGGCTGTTAGCACCTGTATTGAAGTCCAGTTTCTGTGCCCTGACCTCCTGCTGGTTGGGTCCAGGGCCGTTATCACCTGTATTGAAGTCCAGTTTCTGTGCTCTGACCTCCTGCTGGTTGAGTCTGGTGACATCATTCACTCCATTGTTCTGTTGGTTGAACAGACAGTGGCTGTCTGGCATCTTGCAGTTTGTCAATTCAAAGGCTGGGGTTTCTCACACACACACACCCACCCACCGGCATGCTGAGCCTACTGGGAGATTTGGTCAGGTTTTGCAGCCAAACGTGGCCAACTTTCACAGTTCCTTGATTTCAACCCTCTCCCAGCTCAGAGAAAAGCCTGAGTTGCCCGAAAAACTTACAGTAGACATACTCAAATGGAATGGAAAACAGCATTTGGCTCTGGTTCGCTTGTATTGTGATTGGTATGAAATTGACTATCTGCCCGACCTTAAAGGCAACATTGCCATCAGCAAGCTGAAGAGACATATCGTCACACATGGCATCCCTCAGGTGATGATGACGGAAAATGCTTGGCAGTTTGTCCCCAGAGAGTTTAAGGACTTTGTGCTAATATGGGTCTTTGAGCACATCACAAGTAGCCCCCTCTACCCACAATGGAACAGTCTGGAAGAATGGGCACTATGCTCAGAAAAGCATAACCCTAAAAAATGTGTCTGAAATAACACTGACTTTTATGCTGCACTTCTCAACCTTGTACGAAATGTGCCAAGACAGGGCCTTCCCTCGTCAACACAGAGAATGTTCTCCAGGTGTACCAGAACAATGATTCCTATTGTCAAGGCCCTTCTGCAAATATGCGTGGAGACAAATATGAGTGCCACCCTCATGAAGTGGCAATGAAGAGGTAAAAGGTATGAGTATAATGCCCACAAACACTGCTCTCTAGAACCATGCCAAATGGTCAAGATCCAAACTACACACAGCCACAACAAACCTCCACAGCCATGCCCCACAACCAAACAGTTCTGTAGTTGCCTCGGATGGTACTCTCTATGTCTCAACTGCTGCTGCAGGTACCCAACCCAGCACCACCCATCACCGCAGTGTACTATGGATCAAATCTGCAATCACACCCATTGCACGAGTAGAAATGGAGGTCCCTCCTGAGACCAATGCAACATGCCCTGCCACCACTGGGAACACCGTAAGGATGTTTGGTGCCTGATGCACAATCAATTGCACAAAGACTAAAGTTGGGTACAACTGTGGCTTTATTACTGTCAGATGTGTGGCCTCCTGTTGCAGCTGGTGAAATGGCAGGGCACTGGAGGTCAGACATATTTATACAATTCTCCGTGGGCGGAGCCAGCCGGCAGGAGCTACCGGCGAACCTGTAGTGCAGGTCCGACCTTACATCTTCTATTACAGTGGTTCACCACATTCAGCCCCTGTTAAAAATGAGTCCGGCAGGGGTGGCGTGAAACTATATACAATTAGTGCAATTATGTACAGTGGTAGGGAAAGAAAAGTCCATGTTGATGGTCCGGAGTCCGTCAAAGGTTCAGCCGGTCCGGTGCTTTGGTGCTTCGTTGGGAGCGGCTTAACGGTGGCGGCGAAGTCGGTGCTGGCGGTGGTGGAGGTGGCACCGATGGCGGTGCTGATGCTGGCCAGTCAGCGGGGAACTCCGGGAGCGTGCCGAAGTCCTCTTCGTCCTCTTGTGCGGAAAAGGGGAGGGGGGGTGGCCTGGTGGGGTCAATATTGGGGGCGAGGTGGGGGGGGGCGCATTGGTGGGGGGGTGTGTTGGGGTGGAACCTGACGGTGCCAGGTCCCTGAGTGAGACTGTATCTTGGCGGCCGTCGGGGAACTCAACGTCGGCATATTGAGGGTTGGCGTGGAACAGGTGAATCCTGTCCACCAAGGGGTCCGCCTTGTGGAGTCGGACGTGCCTACGGAGAAGGACCGGTCCTGGAGTGGCGAGCCAAGTCGGGAGCGACACACCGGATGTGGACTTCCTGGGGAAGGTAAAAACACGTTCATGGGGTGTGTTATTAGTGGCGGTGCACAATAGTGACCGGATGGAGTGCAGAGCGTCAGGGAGGACCTCCTGCCAGCGAGAGGCCTGGAGGTTCCTGGACCGTAGGGCCAGCTGAACAGCCCTCCAAACCGTCCCATTCTCCCGTTCTACTTGCCCTTTTCCCCGGGGGTTATAGCTGGTCGTCCTGCTGGAGGCTATACCCAGCTGAGCAGGAACTGAAGCAGCTCATCGCTCATGAATGAGGATCCCCTGTCACTGTGGATGAAGGCGGGGAAACCGAACAGAGTGAAGATGGTACTGAGGGCCTTGATGACGGTGGCAGACGTCATATCGGGGCATGGAATGGCAAAGGGGAATCTGCAGTACTCATCGACCACACTGAGAATGTACGTGTTACGGTCGGTGGAGGAGAGGGGCCCTTTGAATTCCACGCTGAGGCGTTCAAAGGGGCGGGAAGCCTTCACCAGGCGCGCACGGTCCGGCCGGTAGAAGTGGGGCTTGCACTCCGCACAGACCCGGCAGTCCCTGGTGACTGTCCTTACTTCCTCGACTGAGTAGGGCAGATTGCGATCTTTGACCAGATGATACAATCGAGTGACCCCCCCGGGTGACAAAGGCTGTCGTGTAGGGCCCGGAGTTGGTCCATGTACCTCGGGAGAGGGGGTCTGGGGGCTCGTTGAGTTTACCGGGGCGATACAAGATCTCGTAATTGTAGGTGGACAGCTCTATTCTCCACCGCAAGATTTCATCATTTTTGATCTTGCCCCGCTATGTGTTATTGAACATGAAGGCTACCGACCGTTGGTCCGTAAGGAGAGTGAATCTCTTACCGGCCAGGTAATGCCTCCAATGCCGCACAGCTTCAACGATAGCTTGGGCCTCCTTCTCGACGGATGAGTGTCGAATTTCAGATGCATGAAGGGTGCGGGAAAATAATGCCACGGGACTTCCTGCCTGGTTTAGGGTGGCGGCAAGGGCGACGTCTGAAGCGTCGCTTTCTACTTGGAAAGGCAGTGACTCGTCCACTGCGCGCATCCCGGCCTTGGCAATGTCTGCTCCGATGCGGGCGAAAGCATGTTGTGCCTCGGCTACAAGGGGGAATTGGGTGGACTGAATGAGTGGGCGGGCCTTGTCCGCATAGTTTGGGACCCACTGAGCGTAGTAGGAAAAGAACCCCAGGCAGCGTTTGAGGGCCTTGGGGCAGTGGGGGAGGGGAAGTTCCATTCGGGGCGCATGCGCTCGGGGTCGGGCCCGAGAAGTCCGTTTTGGACTACATAGCCGAGAATGGCTAACCGGGTCGTGCTGAACACACACTTCTCTTTGTTGTAGGTCAGGTTTCGGAGAGTGGCAGTGCGGAGGAATTTATTGAGGTTGGCATCGTGGTCCTGCTGGTCATGGCGGCAGATGGTGACATTATCTAAGTACGGAAAGGTGGCCCGCAAACCGTACTGGTTGACCATTCGGTCCATCTCTCTTTGGAAGACTGAGACCCCATTTGTGACACCGAAAGGGACCCTAAGGAAGTGATAGAGGCGACCGTCCACCTCGAAGGCAGTGTATGGCCGGTCCGACTTCCGGATGGGGAGCTGGTGGTAGGCGGATTTCAGGTCAATTGTTGAGAAGACCCGGTACTGCGCAATCTGATTGACCATATCAGATATGGGTGGGAGGGGGTACGCGTCGAGCTGCGTGTATCGATTGATGGTCTGGCTGTAGTCCACGACCATCCTGTGTTTCTCCCCAGTTTTAACCACTACCACTTGGGCTGTCCAGGGGCTGTTGCTGGCCTCGATAATACCCTCCTTAAGCAGCCGCTGGACTTCGGACCTGATGAAGGTCTTGTCCTGGGTGCTGTACCGTCTGCTCCTAGTGGCAATGGGCTTGCAATCCATAGTTAGATTGGCAAAAAGGGAGGGGGGATCGACCTTGAGGGTCGCGAGGCCGGAAAGGGTAAGGGGGGGTAAGGGCCCGCCGAATTTGAGGGTGAGGCTCTGGAGGTTGCACTGGAAGTCCAGGCCCAACAGGAGTGCAGTGCAGAGATTAGGAAGAACATAGAGGCGGAAGTTACTAAATTCTACTCCCTGGACCGTGAGGCTGACTGTACAAAAGCCTCGGATCGGGACGGAGTGGGATCCGGAGGCTAGGGAGATCCTTTGATTGGCAGGGTGGACCGTGAGGGAGCAGCACCTTACCGCATCTGGGTGAACGAAGCTTTGAGTGCTCCCGGAGTCCAGCAGGCACGAGGTCGCGTGGCCGTTGAATTTAACCGTCGTCGAAGCGGTGGCCCGGTTGTGCGGGCGAGATTGGTCCAGCGTCATCAAAGCGAGCTGCGGGTAGCCATCGGATGCTTTGGGTGGCGAGCGTGCGCTGTTCCGATGTCGGGATGTCCGGAGACCCTGTGGGAGACAAGATGGCGGCGCCCATGGTGCATACATTGCGGGGTCGGGACAAGATAGCGGCGCCCATGGTGCGCACATTGCGGGGTCGGGACACCATGGGGCGCACGTGGCCAAAGGGGAACACGATGGCGGTGCCCATTGGTCGCACATGGACCCGAGAGGAGAAGATGGCGGCTCCCATTGTGCGTCTGGCGTGGGGCAGGGGGCGATAGCGGGCGCGCTCGCAGCAACTGCGCGGGCCTGGCACACAGCCGCGAAGTGGCCCTTTTTACTGTAGGCTTTAGAAACTGCAGTGCGGGCCGGGCAGTGTTGGCGGGGGTGCTTCTGCTGACCGCAGAAATAGCAGCGGGGACCCCCTGGGTTCACGGATCGGCGTGCGGTGCAGGCGTATTGCGAAGGCAGCGCCCCGGCTGAGGAGGTCGTCGGCGGGGTCCAGGAGGGGTAGGAAGGAGTAGAAGGGTAGGCAGCACTGTGGGAGAGGTATGATTGTACGTTACGGGATGCGACCGTCATGGAGAGCGCCAAGGTTTTTGTCTCCGCCAGTTCGAGCGTGGCCCCTTCCAGCAATCGTTCTCGGATGCGGTCCGACGCAATCCCCATCACGAAGGCATCGCGCTTGAGGAGATTCGAGTGTTCGGCGGCCGTGACGGCCTGACAGTCACAGTCCCGGACGAGTGGAATTGGGCCCCGCCAGAAGTCTTCGATGGACTCACCAGGTAGTTGCGAGCGGGTAGCATGTACATGCCTGCCGAAGAGCGTGTTCGTCTTCTTCGCGTAGTGTTCTTTGAGGAGTTCCATTGCTTTTGTGTAATTTGTGACGTCTTGGATCAACGGGAACATGCTGGAACTCAGTCTGGAGTACAGGACATTTATCTTCTGTGCCGCTGTTGGCGCGGGGTCCGCCGCGTTGATGTAGGCCTCAAAACATGCTAGCCGGTAAGTAAAGTCTTTCCTGGCATCGGTCGAGTGAGGATCCAGCTGCAGGTGGTCGGGCTTAATTCGGATATCCATTCTGTGGAAAATCTGACTGTAATAAATTGATGCACGATCAATTGCACAAAGACTAAAGTTGGGTAAACATGTGGCTTTATTACAGTCAGATGTGTGGCCTCCTGCTGCAGCTGGCGAAATGGCAGGGCACTGGAGGTCATTACAGTGGTTCACCACAGTGTCATCCACCCTGAGGACAACAAGCCAAAAACATCCCAAGCACAAGCAAATGTCACAATCACATGCTTCAGGTGCCTGAGCAAGTCAAATTCAAAGTTCAAGGACTAGGCACTGATCTAGTTTACATATAGACTGTGCTGCTTTGAAAAAGGTCGGGGAGGGGGGAGAGACAGAGAGACGCAATGGGCCAGGTCTAGCAGCCCAAATCAGTGATCTTTATAAAAATAAATTTGGAGTACCCAATTCCTTTGCTTTTCCAATTATGGGACAATTTAGCATGGCCAATCCACCTACCCTGCACACCTTTTTGGGTTGTGGGGGTGAGACCCACGAAAACATGGAGAGAATGTGCAAACTCCACACTGACAGTGACCCGGGACCGGGATCAAACCAGGGTCCTCGGCGGCGTGAGGCAGCAGTGCGGCGCCCTCCAAGTCAGTGATCTGGGCGAAATTCTCCAGAAACGGCGCGATGTCCGCCGACTGGCTCCCAAAACGGCGCAAATCAGACGGGCATCACGCCGCCCCAAAGGTGTGGAATGCTCCGCATTTTTGGGGGCCGAGCCCCAACCTTGAGGGGCTAGGTCGGCGCCGGACGAATTTCCGCCCCACCAGCTGGCGGAAAAGGCCTTTGGTGCCCCGCCAGCTGGCGCGGAAATTACATCTCCGGGCGGCGCATGCGCGGGAGCGTCAGCGGCCGCTGACAGCTTCCCACGCATGCGCAGTGGAGGGAGTCTCTTCTGCCTCCGCCATGGTGGAGACCGTGGCGGAGGTGGAAGGGAAAGAGTGCCCCCACGGCACAGGCCCGCCCGTGGATCGGTGGGCCCCGATCGCGGGCCAGGCCACCATGGGGGCACCCCCCGGGGCCAGATCGCCCCGCGGCCCCCCCCAGGACCCCGGAGCTCGCCCGCGCCACCTTGCCCTGCCGGTAAGGTAGGTGGTTTAATTTACGCCGGCGGGACATGCATTTTAGCGGCGGGACTTCGGCCCATCCGGTCCGGAGAATCGCGCGGGGGGGCCGCCAACCGGCGCGGCGCGATTCCCGCCCCCGCCGAATCTCCGGCGCCGGAGACTTCGGCAACCAGCGGGGGCGGGATTCACGCCAGCCCCTGGCGATTCTCCGACCCGGCGGGGGGTCAGAGAATCTCGCCCCTGGTTATTGTAAATAGTTTATGTTCCATTGTCCAGGTTTGTGCTCTATGCATTGTAAATAGTTTATAACCTGCAATTGCCATATAACTGTAATGCCAGTTGTCCCAACTTAAACAAGGAAGATGGAGACCAGGTGGTCACATGTACTTCGGGATGACTTGGACACAGGAAGTGACGTGTCAGTAGTGTGGGAGTTAGAATCATAGAATTTACAGTGCAGAAGGAGGCCATTCAGCCCATCGAGTCTGCACCGGCCTTTGGAAGGAGCACTCTACTTAAGCCCATGTCTCTTCCCTATTCCCGTACCCAGTAACCCCACCCAACCTTTTTGGACACGAGCGGAATTTATCATGGCCAATCCACCGAACCTGCACATCTTTGGACTGTGGGAAGAAACCGGAGCACCTGGAGGAAATCCATGCACACACGGGGAGAACATACAGACTCCGCACAGACACTGACCCAAGCCAGGAATCGAACCTGGGACCCTCGATCTGTGAAGCAACTGCGTTACCCACTGTGCTACCGTGCTGCCCACTGCTACCACAGGTAGGAGTTCTCCTCCAACATGGAAAAACACACAGCAGGAAAGAGCTGCTAAGATTGTTGAATCAACCCTTCTGTTTATTAGTCCCTTGATATCAGTCCATACAACCCAGCAACATCTGCAATTCCCCAAGTGTGGAGCAAGGCGAGGATGTAGGCCTCCATGAATCATCACAGACAGTATGAGGATTGAACCCGTTCCATTGGGCACCACTCTGTAGTTCCTTCCTCTCTGATAACGTATTTAAAATTCAATCGGTGGCCCTTGAAGATGACAGCGAGCAGGAGCTTGTCGTACTGTATTGGATAGTGCTCACTAAGATGAGAGATGTGAAAATTGGTCAGTACAAGATCATGTAAAGCATAAAGTATACCCTATATTCTATTGACACGTTTTTCCATATTGGGGCTGGTATCTGTGAGGAGTTGCATGTAAAGAGAGAACATACATATTAGTGCACTGCAGAGGATTCAATATCCGCTAACTACTGATGCATGGAGTTTCATCAAAAACACCAATTATAATTTCTGCAACTGCAAAGTCATATGACGAGAATGTCACAGCATGAGGGTGTGTAATTATTATAACCATTTCTACTTGCACGTACTGATTATAGCTTAATGAGTAAAACCACTTGTAACTCAGAGCCGCTGCAGTCAATGAAGAATATTATCTTCAAACTGAGGAGCACTGAAGCATTGCTGGAGAAAGCAGAATTTTTATGCAACAAAAATGATGATTGCAACATCAGAATGGACGGTTATTTAGTCCCTTGTGATTTGCCTGATCTAAGACCCAATTCTTGCCTTTGCCCCCAAAATAAGTATAATGTGGGCAAATGTAAAATTGTCCATTTTGGGAGGAAAAATATAAAATAAGCTTATTATCTAAATGGTGAGAGATTGCAGACCACTGAAGTGGGGAGAAGTCTGGCGAGAGAAGTGGCGAGAGCATGAATCCCAAAAGGCAGGTAGAGCAAGTAGTTAGGAAAATTAATTGGGTGTTATTATTTATTGTGAGCGGAACTGATTACAAAAGTAGGGAGGTTATGAGGTTCAGGGTAGCACGGTAGCATTGTGGATAGCACAATTGCTTCACAGTTCCAGGGTCCCAGGTTCGATTCCGGCTTGGGTCACTGTCTGTGTGGAGTCTCCCCATGTGTGCGTGGGTTTCCTCTGGGTGCTCCGGTTTCCTCCCACAGTCCAAAGATGTGCAGGTTAGGTGGATTGGCCATGCTAAATTGCCCTTAGTGTCCAAAATTGCCCTTAGTGTTGGATGGGGTTACTGGGTTATGGGGATAGGGTGGAGGTGTTGACCTTGGGTAGGGTGCTCTTTCCAAGAGCCGGTGCAGACTCGATGGGCCGAATGGCCTTCTTCTGCCCTGTAAATTCTATGATGATTCAGTTGCACAGGACACATCTGGAGTAAAAAAGTAAAAGGTAAAAGCAAAAGGTTTGGGCAGCACAGTAGCACAAGTGGCTAGCCCTGTGGCTTCACAGCGCCAGGGTCCCAGGATCGATTCCCTGCTGGGTCACTGTCTGTGCAGAGTCTGCACGTTTTCCCCGTGTCTGCGTGGGTTTCCTCCGGGTGCTCTGGTTTACTCCCACAGTCCAAAGACATGCAAGTTAGGTGGATTGGCCATGCTAAATTGCCCTTAGTGACCAAAAAGGTTAGGAGGGGTTATTGGGTTACGGGGATGGGGTGAAAGTGAGGGCTTAAGTGGGTCGGTGCAGACTCGATGGGCCGAATGGCCTCCTTCTGCACTGTATGTTCTATGTTCTATGTTAAGTCGTCATAATCCCAGATGACCATAGGCAGCTTTCCCCTTTGAGGGGGAGAGCTGACTGGTGGTGATTTAATCTGAGGATCACCAGACCTCAGGTGAGGGACAAGGTTGAGAAGGCATGAATAACCTTCATGAATAACCTCAGCCAGTCCGGGAATTGAACTTATGCTGCTGGTTTTGTGCCAAATGAGCTAAACTGGCCCCAGTGAAGTACCATGTGCAGTATGGCCTTATGGTATTGGTCTCCTCATTTAAGGAAATGTATAAATGCATTAAAAGCAGTTTAGAGAACGTTTACTAGGCTAATACTAGGAATGAGCTGGTTGATTATTGAGGAAAGATTGGAGAGGTTAAGCTTTTATCCATTTATTTTATCCATTTGGTTTATAAGAGTAGGAGGTGACTTAGAACATAGAATTTACCGTGCAGAAGGAGGTCATTTGGCCCATCGATCCTGCACCAACCCTTGGAAAGACCAGGCACTTAAGCCCAGACTTCCACCCTATCCCCGTAACCCAATAACCACTCCTCACCTTTTTGGACACTAAGGGAATTTAGCATGGCCAATCCACCTAACCTGAACATCATTCAACTGTGGGAGGAAACCAGAGCACCCGGAGGAAACCCACGCACACACGGGGAGAACGTGCAGACTCCGCACAGGCAGTGACCCAAGCCAGGAATCGAACCTGGGACCCTGGAGCTGTGTGGCCACAGTGCTAACCACTGTGCTACTGTGCTGCCCACCTTTATGATCCTGAGGGGATTTGACAGGTTGAATGTGGTGAGGATGTTTCCTCTTATGGGAGAAGAACTCCGGCTTACTGTTTGAAAATAAGGGATCGCCCATTTAGGACAGAAATGAGGAGAAATGTTTCCCCCTTGATGAACAAGGAGGTGAAAGGTTATCGGGTGCAACCAGGAATGTGAAGTTCAGGTTACAATTATATCAGCCATGATCTTATTGAATAACGGCTGTGGGGGCTCGACACATACACTGGAGGCTTCCAGTAGTTAACAGAAGAGGTTTATTGATGAAAGGCAAAGGCAGTTAAGTAACAGGCACAGAACACTATCCAACAGGTCTTTACACTTCTTTGCACGGGGTTCAGCTCCCAGGGCCCTGCGCAACCTACCTATTGGCCGGGTTCACGCAGCCCCAAACCGGTCACGTGATCCGTGGAGCCACCCCGTTAAAGAGGCCATTCTACCATATCCCTCTCCCCTTAAGTCCCGTATTACAACTATACCAAAAACTATATGCAGCAGCTACAAATGTTAACAGAGACGACAGGGAGAAGAGAGTCTATCAAAAAGCCACTCGGTCCGAAGACTTCTGGGTCCTCCCACACCTACGTAGACCTGCCATAGGCTTGGCAATCTTTTGGGCAATTGAGTGGTTAATAGTTGGTGTCACCTCAGGAGGAACCACCTCAGTGACTGGCGAACTGGCCTCACTGGCCTCATCAGGCGCAACTGGTTGTGCAGAATCAGGAGTCCCTGGCTCCCCTTGGTTGGACAGAGTTACAGGAGTGTTCACAACACGAGCTGGACTTGCTGACTCCAAGTTGGGGGCACCACTACTCAACTCTTGAAATAGACAACATGCTTTCTGATGGTCTTCCCGTCAACATTGACCACAGAAGACACTATTCCTGACTTGACCACAACCTGTCCTTCTAACCAAGGTGGGCCTGAAGCAGAATTATGGACCAAAATTTGGTCTCTTACCTGAAGCGACCTGTCGCCCCTCTGCTCTGACACCTGACTCTTCTGGTAGGTCTGACACGCCTCCACCTTCCCTGCCAAATTTGGAAACAAGAGATGAAAAATAAATGAATGAAATGAAAATCGCTTATTCTCACAAGTAGGCTTCAAATGAAGTTCCTGTGAAAAACCCCTAGTCGCCACATTCCGGCACCTGTTTGGGGAGGCTGGTACGGGAATTGAACCGTGCTGCTGGCCTGCCTTGGTCTGCTTTCAAAGCCAGCGATTTAGCCCTGTGCTAAACCATCCAATCAGGTTCTCAACTGATGGCCCATAACCAGCTCAGTTGGTCTGACCCTTGTGTTTGAATGAGGGGTTGAGTTGTACAACAATAAAAATTAGCTAATGGCTGGCAACGTGATTTATCTGACTGCTTTTTCAAGGGATTCTTGTTTAAACGGCTCTCTCAGCCAGACTGTTTGACGCTGGGTGGTAAGGGGCTGTACTCATGCATCGTATGCCATTTGCCTGGACAAAATCCTCGTAATCATCGCCGGTGAACAAGGTATCATTGGCCAAAAGAATTGGCTCAGGAAACGCATGAATGGCAAACACTCCATACAAGGCATCTACCATGGCCGCTGAGGCAGTGGTCCCCAACTCTTGAACCAATAGCCACTTAGAGTGGGCATCCATCGGCACCAAAAATATCTTGCCCATTGTCATGTGAGAGTACCTTTAAGAAATGGATGTTTAAGCAATGTACCTTTAAGAAATGGAGTTGATCATATTACTGAAGTGATGTCAGAGGATGGAGGGAGCTGCGCTCACTTCTGCTTTTGGTTTCAAGTTTGAGAAGACAGCTGGGAGTGTCTGTGTGTTTTGCTGAGAGTTGCAGGAAGAAACACAGAGCTGGTCTGTTGATGTCTGCAATTCAAAGAGTATAAATATATTGAATGTAACTTCATGTCTGTTTTTGAAGGTTTGAAGTCTTTTGGTGTTTAAAGGAACAGTTTGAAGGTTTATTTAGTGTTGTAGTCTTTTGGGGTTATCTTTGAAGTAATGGGTGTTAAGGTATTCAATGTTTGTTTTTAAAAGGTTAACTTGAGTTCATAGAATAAACATTGTTTTGTTTTAAAAACCATTTGTCCATAATTGCTGTATCACACCTGGAGAGTACGCCGTGTGCTACCCACACCACAATCTATTAAAAGTTGTGGGTCGTTTGAACTCCATGAAACACTTTGGGGCTCTGTAAGCCTGCACCCACAACACCATAAACAGGTCAATATAGTCTACATGGACCCTGGTCCAAGGGCGGCCTGGCCATTGCAAAGGGTGGCGGAAGGCGGCAAAGATTGCGGCATTTGATGAGGGTCATGATGTCGGCGTTGGACTAGGGTGAGATCAGTAAGAAGTCTTACAACACCAGGTTAAAGTCCAACAGGTTTGTTTCGATGTCACTAGCTTTCGGAGCGCTGCTCCTTCCTCAGGTGAATGAAGAGGTATATTCCAGAAACATATATATAGACAGATTCAAAGATGCCAGACAATGCTTGGAATACGAGCATTAGCAGGTGATTAAATCTTTACAGATCCAGAGATGGGGTAACCCCAGGTTAAAGAGGTGTGAATTGTGTCAAGCCAGGACAGTTGGTAGGATTTCGCAGGCCAGATGGTGGGGGATGAATGTAATGCGACATGAATCCCAGGTCCCGGTTGAGGCCGCACTCATGTGTGCAGAACTTGGCTATAAGCTTCTGCTCGGCGATTCTGCGTTGTCGCGCGTCCTGAAGGCCGCCTTGGAGAACGCTTACCCGGAGATCAGAGGCTGAATGCCCTTGACTGCTGAAGTGTTCCCCGACTGGAAGGGAACATTCCTGCCTGGTGATTGTCACGCGATGTCCGTTCATTCGTTGTTGCAGCGTCTGCATGGTCTCGCCAATGTACCACGCTTCGGGACATCCTTTCCTGCAGCGTATGAGGTAGACAACGTTGGCCAAGTCGCACGAGTATGTACCGCGTACCTGGTGGGTGGTGTTCTCACGTGTAATGGTGGTATCCATGTCGATGATCTGGCACATCTTGCAGAGATTGCCATGGCAGGGTTGTGTGGTGTGGTCACTGTCCTGAAGGCTGGGTACTTTGCTGCAAACAATGGTTTGTTTGAGGTTGCGCGGTTGTTTGAAGGCAAGTAGTGGGGGTGTGGGGATGACCTTGGCAAGATGTTCATCTTCATCGATGACTTGTTGAAGGCTGTGAAGAAAATGTCGTAGTTTCTCCGCTCCGGGAAAGTACTGGACGACGAAGGGTATTCTGTCGGTTGTGTCCCATGTTTGTCGTCTGAGGAGGTCGGTGCGGTTTTGATGAGGGTGGCACTGTTTTACTGGTTCTTCAATGGCCTTGGCCTGGATTCTCTGCCGGTAGAGGGGTCCCCGATGCAGTGGAGAATTGGAAAGTTGGGATCGACGCCGGGCATCTGTCAGCGCCAATCCAATCGCGAGGCTATGACCCCTCGCTGGTAGTGGGATTGGGGTTTGCACCTGCGCACTAGTGGGAGGATTTAAATGAATGCAACTTAATGATCCACTGAGCGGGCCCGGCACCTTATTTTGTAGCCCTCTTTGATTCTCCGGTCCTCTGGGCCAGGAATCACATGGGCAGGGATTACTACAGGTCTTACCAAACGTGAGCCTAACGTGGTGCCACCCCCGGTGGGCCAGGAAGGTAACTCCTTAAGGGAGCTTAAAATCGCATGGCGAGGAATATTGAATTGCTTCCTGATTTGCTCTCCCAGGGGGAATGTAAATTGGTAGCAACTCTCACCCAGCAGGGGAATATAGGGTGGTTTTCTCCCTTTCCTGATGCCGATTTTGCAATCGGCGATCGGGCTGAGAATCCATTTTTATCACCAAATGGGCGGCGGCGTCTACTTTACACTGGCTGCACATGCTCTACCCCCTCCAAAATGGCATCATCGCGGCATGTGGCACTCAACCCTCCCGATTCCGGCATAAACGTTGATTTTCCGGTCGATCGCCGAACGCGATTTCGGTGTCAGCGATCGGAGAATCCAGCCCATCGTCTCCCAATTGGGGAATCTTGCCCTTTTTCTATGGCTGGCCTCCAGATGTAGCTGCCCGCCAGCATCTTCATCTTTGCTTGCCCTAGGTGGGTGCTTTAGTAGAGCTTAAAACATGGTCCCCTGACCTGAGGTGGGATGGCCACATGTGACCCCCACAGAATCACACCGGCTTCACATGACAATTCATCCTGATGTGTGAAGTAGGACCTCAGCTGTTTGGGCTGCTTGTATCACCAGCCAGTCTGCATCATTTGTTTGACCTTTGCAAGAATAGGGTCTCCTTGGGTCCAGTTGCAGATGTGCCCAGCGGACACTGGCAGAGTGTCTAGGAAGTTTAAAGCCAGAATGATCTCCTGGGGTACAGGTGGTGGCAGAATGCTCTTGGGTAGGGGCAGGTGACTTAATGTATTCGCGTTAGCAACTTTCATTCTAGGCCGCTGCTGGAAAGCATAGTTGTAGGCCGCCAACTGCAAGGCCCAATACTGCACCCTCGCCCAGGAAATCATTGGTTATTGGCTTATCTTCTCTTAAGAGGCCCAGTAATGGCTTGTGGCTAGTCAGTATGTTGAACCATCGATGGTATAGACACTGATGGAATTTTTTCACATCATATATAACCGCTAAGCCCCGCTTCTCGAACTCCCCTTAGTTTCATTCTACTTCTGAAAGGTTCTTTGAGGCATAGACGATAGGATGTTCCAAATCATGTACCATTTTGTGGGATAAAACTGCCCTTATACCGTAAGGGAGGCAATTGTATGGCACTGGCTTGGCTCTGAAGAACTTGGGCAATGAATCCAGATTGATGTATATCTTGGCTTTTACGCCCTCAATCCAGCCCAGTTTCTTGACGAAGACATCTTCATTTCTCCTTAAGACATCTTGAAGGACGCCGTTGGATATTTGGAAGATTTCCAACCAGTTGAGCCTAATCTTCGATAACTAGGATTCCCAAGGGTTTCTGTCCTTCCACTACAACCAAAAGTAGATTGGCCCCCTCTCTCTGTAGGTATTGGCAAGATCTTCAAAGTTTTCTTGGTGTATGTCGAAAGCTTGACTGTAGTACTCTTCAAACTTAAAGATTGGGTTCCTGTATCAAGATATCGGAAAGTCTGCCCACCCACTATGGTCACTTAAGCTCTGGTGTGAACTTGCACTTTCTTTTTTTGCATTGGCATGCTTTGCCTCGAGCAGCAACATTCTTGAATGTGCCCCGTTCAGTTGCATCGAAAGCATACAAACTCCCGAACATGACAGGTCTCCCAAGGCTCCCCCACAATGATAGTAGTTCACCTCGGACTTGGGTTGACGCACTGACTTCTTCCCACTCCTTGGGTTCTGGTCAGTCCCAAGGACTATATCTGGTTCTGCGCTGTGCCTGTTTATCTCACTGTGGACCTTGCAGCCATACCGCCCTATAGTTGGTTAACCTCCCCTTCAGTGTTAGAGCTCAGTTTCGCCTTTTTTGGCACATTCTGTCACCCGAGCTATCTCGATCACATTTTCCAACTTAACCGTGGTCTCCGCCGGAAGCCTCTTCTAGATATTAAGGTTACGGATCCCACAAACTCCAGAAATTAGCCGATCGCTAATTTTGTGTCTCTGAGCGCGGCCCCAAAATAACAGTGCTCAGCAAGCTGGCGATGTCTGGCTATGAAAGCTGAGAATGACTCTTCATGGTTCCTCACTGCAAAGTTAAGCTTCCAGGAGGATAATCAAGGACCGTGGGTTGAAATGTTCCTAAATCAATTTTAACATCTGGTCAAAATCGTCGAGTTGGGTGCCTCCTTGGATGTGAGATTCCTCATGAAATTATATATTTGGTGCCTGTACTCTGTTCGCAATATCACTTTCTGCTTGTCCTCGCCTGTGATCTCGATCGTGATTTTAAAAAATGGTTTGATCAATGTACTCCAATCCTCAACCCCTTGGTAAAATGGGTCTCGTTTCCCAATGATAGGCATTTCTACTCACGCTTTAAATAATTCCGACTCTTCCTCGAGCTTCTCCATTTCCTCAACTCCTTCCCCCATAGTTCACGGCGGCTGTTGGCTATGACCGAACGCATTTATCTCGTCGCCAATGTGGTGGCTTGAGATGTAAACTGAAAGCTTCCAGTAAATAATAAAGGGGTTTATTGATGAAAGGTGACAGCAGTTAAGCAACAGGCACAGAATACTATACAATTGGTCTTAAACACTTCAGCTCCCTGGTCCACAGTGCCCAAGGTCCTGCTCCTAGTGCCCTGCACAAACTCCCTACTGACCGGGGTTCGCGAGCTCCCATGTGATTGGCTCCAAGCCAGTCAATTAAAGGGGTGTGCTACCACAGTGGTACCAGGTAGTCTACTCCTGCTCCTAATTCAGATGTTCATATTCCTTGGTACCTTTTGTAATAATCCCAGCTGCTGTTACGAGTGGACAGATAGATCCCCGAGTCGAACCCTGGCTCAGTAGATCGTAATACATTTTTGGTTTTGAAACATGGATGAATTAAGTCGCAGGACTGCCAATTAACTTTTAACAAAAGAATAACATATTTATTAAACAAGGAGATATTAACTATGATACACTAATCCTTCACCCCAGCTATATCATTGTATGTGTACACAGATTTATAATGATAATACAAGTTGCAAAACATAGCTTACACACTAATGTTCTCAGTACGTACACAGTCCATGTAAACCAAGACCAACTGTGGCCAAACACATTCCACTCTGAAACCAAGTGGCATCCACCACCCAACACAACTGCTGTGGATTCCTCATCAAATCCCCCCAGGTGATTGACGCACTGTGAGCCAACTGGTTTCGCTGGAACTCTGACTTCTGCACAAGTGTTTCCAAACTTCGCACTTGAAAAATTGAATCTTCTCCCGAACAAAGCTTTCTGTCAGGTACCTTCACCAAGGACCCACTTCCAGGATTTCAATCTCTCCTTTCAGTATTCCTCTGCCTTTGATTACCACGTGCATTCAAGCTTCCACACAATCTCTCAGGCTTGTGAGCCATGCCAAGAAAACACCACTGCTTCACAGGCTGTATTAAGATGTCACCAAACATTTGATTTATCTCAGATGTCTGACTCTTCACTTCAAATTTTGTTCTTGCAGCTGTCTCTTTAATACACATAATTTTTTCTACTTTTTATTTTAACTTCACCTGAACAGGTCCCTGATCTGGTTCTTTGTTCCTTTAACTTAACTGTCTTCCTTTTGTCCCAACACTCTGGTTTCTGGATTTTCATTTGTTCTTTTGGGAAGTCTGAGAAGTTTGTCCTAGCTCCCTGGTCCTGTCCAGTTTTTCCTAGGTCCAGCTTAAAACTAAACACAAAAGCTATTTCTAACCTAAGATGGCCACTGGTTGCTGAACAACAACCTAGTTTACTTCTGAGCCCTGTTTGGTTTCAAGTCATAAACTCTCATTACCATACAGGCACCTGAACCAAACTGAAGTCATTAATCCTTTTGAGTACAGAATCGCAAAATTAAAATCACTTAAAGCTGTGCCTTATTTTTCTATCCACAAATCGGGGCGGCATGGTAGCACAGTGGTTCGCATTATTGCTTCACAGCGTCAGTGCCCCAGGTTCAATCCTCAGCTTGAGTCACTGTCTGTGCGGAGTCTGCACGTTCTCCCTGTGTCTGCGTGGGTTTCCTCCGGGTGCTCCGGTTTCCTTCTACACGTCCCAAAAACATGCTTGTTAGGTGAATTGGACATTCTGAATTCTCCCTCAGTGTACCCGAAAAGGCGCCGGAATGTGGCGACTCGGGGATTAACTTCATTGCAATGTTCATGTAAGCCTACTTGTGACAATAATAAAGATTATAAAATATAGATTATATAAAACTACCTTTGTTTCCTGAAAGGCACTTTGCTTAACAAAAAACAGTTAATCTCACATTTAAAACTAATATTAGATCTCTCATTAATTGTTTTTTGTAGAAGTGAGCTTCGGAGTCTACCATTCTTTGCAGAAAAAGTGCTTCCTACCTTCTCTTCTGAAAGGTCTGGAGCTAATCTTTATTCTGTCCCCTGGCAGTCTCCCTAACAGTAGAGGGTGCTTTGCCGTATCTATCCTGTCAGGTGGAAGACATCAGTGGAAAACCAGAGCTCCAGGAGAATCAGGGGGCAGAGGTGAGTGCCATGGCCATCACTAAGGAGAAACCTCTGGGAAAACTGAAAGGTCTGAAGGTGAATAAATCATCTGGACCGGATGGACTATACTCCAGGGTTCTAAAGGAGATAGCTCACGAGATTGTACAGGTATTGGTGGTGATCTTTCAGGAATCACTGGAGTCATGGAGGGTTCCGGAGGACTGGAAAATGACCAATGTAACATCCCTGTTTAAGAAGGGAGGGAGGCAGAAGACGGGAAATTATAGGCCGCTTAGCTGGACTTTGATCATTGGTAAGATTTTAGAGTCCATTATTAAAGATGAGATTACGGAGACTTGGAAGTGCATGATAAAATAGGACTGAGTCAGCACAGCTTCATCAAGGGGAGGTTGTGTCTGACAACTCTGATACAATTCTTTGAGGAGGTAACAAGGAAGTTAGACAAAGGAGAACCAGTTGACGAGATCTATTTAGATTTCCAGAAGGCCTTTGACAAGGCCGTAAAGGAGGCTGTTAAATAAGTTAAGAGCCCGTAGTGTTAAGGGTAAGAAACTGGCATGGATAGAGGATTGCCAGACTGACAAAAGACAGAGAATGGGGATTAAGGGGTCTTTTTCAGAATGGCAGCCAGTGACTAGTGGCATGCCTCAGAGATCAGTGTTGGGACTGTAACTTTTCACAACCTAGATTAACGATCTGGAAGAAGGAACTGAAGGCATTGTTGCTAAGTTTGCAGATGATACAAAGGTATGCAGAGGGACAGGTACTTTGAGGAAGCAGGGGGGGGGGGGTGCTGCAGAAGGACTGGAACAGGCTAGGAGAGTGGGCAAAGAAGTGGCAGATGGAATACAATGTGGAAAAGTGTAAGGTTATGCACTTTTGTAGAAAGAATGGAGGAAGAGACTATTTTCTAAATGTGAAAAGGCTTCAGAAATCAGAAGCACAAAGGGACTAGTTCAAGATTGTGTTCAGGTTAACGTGCAGGTTCAGTCGTCAGTTATGAAAATGAAATGAAAAATGAAAATCGCTTATTGTCACAAGTAGGCTTCAAATGAAGTTACTGTGAAAAGCCCCTAGTCGCCACATTCCGGCGCCTGTTCGGGGAGGCTGTTACGGGAAGCCAAATGCAATGTTAGTATTCATGTTGAGAGGGCGAGAATACAAGGGCAGGAGTGTACTGTTGAGGCTGTATAAGGCTCTGGTCAGACCCCATTTGGAGTATTGTGAGCAGTTTTGTGCCCCGGATCTAAGGAAGGATGTGCTGGCCTTGGAAAGGGTCCAGAGGAGGTTCACTAGAATGGTCCCTGGAATGAAGATCTTGTCACATGAGGAATGGTTGAGAACTCTGTGTCTGTACTCATTGGAGTTTATAAGGATGAGGCGGGATCCTATTGAAACTTCCAGGATACTGAGAGGCCTGGATAGAATGGACATGGGGAGGATGTTTCAAATAGTGTGAAAAACTAGAACCCGGGGGCATAGCCTCAGACTGAAGGAACATTCCTTTAAAACAGAGATGAGGAGGAGTTTCTTCAGCCAGAGGGTGGTGAATCTGTGGAACTCTGCCACAGAAGGCCGTGGAGGCCAAATCACTGAGTGTCTTTAAGCCAGAAATAGATAGTTCTTTGATTAATAAAGGGATCAGGGTTTATGGGGAGAAGGCAGGAGAATGGGGATAAAAAACATATCAGCCATGATTGAATGGCAGAGCAGACTCAGTGGGTCGAATGGCCTAATCCTTCTCTTATGTCTTACAGTCTTATCGTTCCCCTTATTCTTCTACATATTTGAATCTTCATGGTGGAGAAGAAAGCTGGTTGAGAAATTAATTTGCCACAGAAGATCAGAAGATAAACATGTGGATTTAGCTTATAATTCTCTTGGTAGGATATGTTACCTCGCTGTAACAACCATATAAATCTGACTGAACATGATGGGAATTCTTATTAGAGCCAAGTGTGCCCCCAATACTTTCCACAACCAGGCCTATTCTCCAAACAATGCAAATCACCACTTTCACCTCTCCTACTTTAGAATAGTGACTGCAGTTACAACACCCTGGGCTATTACGCAGTCAATTCCAGCCCCACTTGACCCGGAGTCAAAACACAAGTGTTGCCAGGCAGAGTTCAGCCTTTTGGGCCAATTCATTGTCCACCAGCCAACCAATCAAACCAAGTGCCAGCCCACACTCTCTCTGGTGCCAACAAGTCTGAGGTCTCCTGTTCAAACTGGCAGAAACTAGCAGCGTCCTCTCCTGTAACTTTTGAATTTCTCGTTCTTTGTGCTGCTTGACCGAAAGATACATTCCATTAATTACCCAAAGATCAAAAATGACGGCAAAATAAAAGAAAGGGGAAATAAGGGACTACACAGGAAGGCCCTTACACTACACTTCAAAATTACTTCATTGATGGTGGAGCACTTCGGAACATCGTGAATGCTAATTTTTAAATGCAAGTCCTTCCATTCTCCCGTCCCAAATCCTCACCTCCCTCCCTTTTTTCTCCCCTTTCTTCTCTGCCCCTTTCCTAACCTCTCTCCCATCCCTCCCTCCTGTCCCTCCCTTCATTCCCATCACTGCCCTTCCTCCTCTCCCTTAGCTCTCTTCCCTCCCCTCTCTCTCATCTCCCCATCCTCCCCTCTCACTCCTCCCTCCCCTCTCTCCCCTCTTTCCCTCTCTCCTCCTCTCCACTTCTTCCCCTCACCTCACCTCTCTCCCCACTCCTTCCTTTCTTCCTACTCTGCCCACCCTCCCCTCACCTCATCTCTCCCCCTCTCCCCTCTCCTCACCTCACCTCCCTCCCCACTCCTTCCTTTCTTCCTACTCTGCCCACCCTCCCCTCACCTCATCTCTCCCCCTCTCCCCTCTCCTCACCTCACCTCCCTCCCCACTCCTTCCTTTCTCCCTACTCTGCCCACCCTTCTCTCACCTTATCCTTCCCTCTCTCCCCTCACTCTCACTTCACCTCTCTCCTCCCTCCCCTTGCTCTCCTCCCTCCCCCTCTTTCCTCCCTACCCTCTCTCTCCCCCTCCTCATTTCCGCCTTCCCTCCTCTCACCTCACCTCACCTCCACCTGCTCCCTCCACTCTCTGTTCTCTCCTCCTTCCACTTTCGCCATCCCTGCATCACTCTCTCCTGTTTTAAATCTCTCTCCACTTTGGCACAGCATCTATTTTTATTCACAATGCTTGTGAAACACTCTTGGGCTGTCTCTCCATTTTAAATGCAATATGCAATATAAATGGGTGGTTGCTGGTGGTGAGAGTGGAATGGACAGTTTGGGGAGCTGGAGGCAGTTAAATAAATAATAAGGGTAAGACGATGCTGGAACATGAACACAAGGATAAGAATTCTAAATCCAGTCAAAAATCCATTTTATGATGGTTCATATTCCCTTGAGGATAGAAGATTAATGGCTGACCTAATTAAGTTGTTTAATGTGACTTTAAATATTTGATTGGATAGATAGAGTGAAATTATTTCTACTGGTTAGTCTTGAACAAGGGGACATAAAATAAATGTTATAATTTATTGCAAGTGGAATTGAATACAAAAGTAGGGAGGTTATGCTTCAATTATACAGGGTATTTGTGAGACCACAGGCATGATATAGCGACTGCATCGTGCTCAACATGGGACACGCGCAGCCGGTAAATCTCACATTTATGTGGTTCGTTACGCCTCACAAGATCTAACAGGGATGGTCAGAGCCTAAATTTGTATATTCAAGTGAGCAGTTCAGCTCATTTGAATGTTTCTATGCCATGTCTACCCAGCGCCCAGACTTGAATCCCCTCGCCTCGGAGACCCCAGCCAAGCTTCGTTTGACACTGGTCTCCACAGATGTGGACAAGGCGCACCAACACTTGGGAAGGTCTCCCAGGTGACTGGGGGCCCCTGGGTGGTTGTGCTCTCAGCAGGGTGGTACCCAGGCATCCCCGAAGCCACCAGGGTACGTGACACTGCCAGACAGGCAGGGGCACTGCCAGGGTGCCAGGCTGGCAGTGCCACGGTGCCCATGTGGCATTTTGCCCATGCTGGGAACCAGGCCCAGGGGTGCTCTTCCCTTTTGAGGTGGGGAATGGGGGGGAATCCAGGACCCTGCTATTGGTGAGCTTGGGTGTTGGGACCCAGAGGCTGTGATGGGGGGGGGGTCTAGAGATTGGGGTGCTATTTAAAAATGGCACTCCGATCTCTTCCTGCACTAGTGCGCAAAACTTATTAGTGCAGGAAATGGGACTTAGCGCGGCCTTAGCAGGGCCTTCCTCGCCAAGGCACATTCAATTGCGGAGTTGTTCAAACGCCCGGCTCAACGTGCCCGACATGGAACTCTGTTTCACTTCCTTAAATTGTTCCCCACATCTAGAGTACTGTGTGCAGCATTGCTCTCCTTATTTAAGGAAGGATATAAATGTGTGAAAGCAGTTCAGAGAATCTTTACCAGGCTAATACCGAGTTGGTTGTTGTATGAGCAAAGATTGGAAAGGCTTGGTTTGTATCCGCTGGAGTTTAGAAGAGTAAGAGGCGACTTGATTTATCTTGATTGAAACATATCAGATCTGAGGGGTCTGGACAAGGAGGGGGGTCAATTGAAAATTTCAAAACTTAGATTGATGGAATTTTGTTAGATTTGGGCCAGTGTTCAGGTAGGTGGTTTGAAGTGTGTCTACTTCAATGCCAGGAGTATACGAAACAAGGTAGGGGAACGGGCAGCATGGGTTGGTACCTGGAACTTCGATGTTGTGGCCATTTCGGAGACATGGATAGAGCAGGGACAGGAATGGATGTTGCAGGTTCCGGGGTTTAGGTGTTTTAGTAAGCTCAGAGAAGGAGGCAAAAGAGGGGGAGGTGTGGCGCTGCTAGTCAAGAGCAGTATTACGGTGGCGGAGAGGATGCTAGATGGGGACTCTTCTTCCGAGGTAGTATGGGCTGAAGTTAGAAACAGGAAAGGAGAAGTCACCCTGTTGGGAGTTTTTTATAGGCCTCCTAATAGTTCTAGGGATGTAGAGGAAAGGATGGCGAAGATGATTCTGGATAAGAGCGAAAGTAACAGGGTAGTTATTATGGGAGACTTTAACTTTCCAAATATTGACTGGAAAAGATATAGTTCGAGTACAATAGATGGGTCGTTTTTTGTACAGTGTGTGCAGGAGGGTTTCCTGAAACAATATGTTGACAGGCCAACAAGAGGCGAGGCCACGTTGGATTTGGTTTTGGGTAATGAACCAGGCCAGGTGTTGGATTTGGAGGTAGGAGAGCACTTTGGGGACAGTGACCACAATTCGGTGACGTTTACGTTAATGATGGAAAGGGATAAGTATACACCGCAGGGCAAGAGTTATAGCTGGGGGAAGGGCAATTATGATGCCATTAGACGTGACTTGGGGGGGATAAGGTGGAGAAGTAGGCTGCAAGTGTTGGGCACAACTGGATAAGTGGGGCTTGTTCAAGGATCAGCTACTTCGTGTTCTTGATAAGTATGTACCGGTCAGGCAGGGAGGAAGGCGTCGAGCGAGGGAACCGTGGTTTACCAAGGAAGTGGAATCTCTTGTTAAGAGGAAGAAGGAGGCCTATGTGAAGATGAGGTGTGAAGTTTCAGTTGGGGCGATGGATAGTTACAAGGTAGCGAGGAAGGATCTAAAGAGAGAGCTAAGACGAGCAAGGAGGGGACATGAGAAGTATTTGGCAAGAAGGATCAAGGAAAACCCAAAAGCTTTCTATAGGTATTTCAGGAATAAGCGAATGACTAGGGAAAGAGTAGGACCAGTCAAGGACAGGGATGGGAAATTGTGTGTGGAGTCTGAAGAGATAGGCGAGATACTAAATTAATATTTTTCGTCAGTATTCACTCAGGAAAAAGATAATGTTGTGGAGGAGAATGCTGAGCCCCAGGCTAATAGAATAGATGGCATTGAGGTACGTAGGGAAGAGGTGTTGGAAATTCTGGACAGGCTGAAAATAGATAAGTCCCCGGGACCTGATGGGATTTATCCTAGGATTCTCTGGGAGGCCAGGGAAGAGATTGCTGGACCTTTGGCTTTGATTTTTATGTCATCATTGGCTACAGGAATAGTGCCAGAGGACTGGAGGACAGCAAATGTGGTCCCTTTGTTCAAAAAGGGGAGCTGAGACAACCCCGGCAACAATAGACCGGTGAGCCTCACGTCTGTAGTGGGTAAAGTCTTGGAGGGGATTATAGGAGACAAGATTTATAATCATCTAGATAGGAATAATATGATCAGGGATAGTCAGCCTGGCTTTGTGAAGGGTAGGTCATGCCTCACAAACCTTATTGAGTTCTTTGAGAAGGTGACTGAACAGGTAGATGAGGGTAGAGCAGTTGATGTGGTGTATATGGATTTCAGCAAAGCGTTTGATAAGGTTCCCCACGGTAGGCTATTGCAGAAAATACGGAGGCTGGGGATTGAGGGTGATTTAGAGATGTGGATCAGAAATTGGCTAGCTTAAAGAAGACAGAGGGTGGTGGTTGATGGGAAATGTTCAGAATGGAGTACAGTCACAAGTGGAGTACCACAAGGATCTGTTCTGGGGCCGTTGCTGTTTGTCATTTTTATCAATGACCTAGAGGAAGGCGCAGAAGGGTGGGTGAGTAAATTTGCAGACGATACTAAAGTCGGTGGTGTTGTCGATAGTGTGGAAGGATGTAGCAGGTTACAGAGGGATATAGATAAGCTGCAGAGCTGGGCTGAGAGGTGGCAAATGGAGTTTAATGTAGAGAAGTGTGAGGTGATTCACTTTGGAAGGAATAACAGGAATGCGGAATATTTGGCTAATGGTAAAGTTCTTGAAAGTGTGGATGAGCAGAGGGATCTAGGTGTCCATGTACATAGATCCCTGAAAGTTGCCACCCAGGTTGATAGGGTTGTGAAGAAGGCCTATGGAGTGTTGGCCTTTATTGGTAGAGGGATTGAGTTCCGGAGTCGGGAGGTCATGTTGCAGCTGTACAGAACTCTGGTACGACCACATTTGGAGTATTGCGTACAGTTCTGGTCACCGCATTATAGGAAGGACGTGGAGGCTTTGGAGCGGGTGCAGAGGAGATTTACCAGGATGTTGCCTGGTATGGAGGGAAAATCTTATGAGGAAAGGCTGATGGACTTGAGATTGTTTTCGTTGGAGAGAAGAAGGTTAAGAGGAGACTTAATAGAGGCATACAAAATGATCAGGGGGTTGGATAGGGTGGACAGTGAGAGCCTTCTCCCGCGGATGGAAATGGCTGGCACGAGGGGACATAACTTTAAACTGAGGGGTAATAGATATAGGACAGAGGTCAGAGGTAGGTTCTTTACGCAAAGAGTAGTGAGGCCGTGGAATGCCCTACCTGCTACAGTAGTGAACTCGCCAACATTGAGGGCATTTAAAAGTTTATTGGATAAACATATGGATGATAATGGCATAGTCTAGGTTAGATGGCTTTTGTTTGGGTGCAACATCGTGGGCCGAAGGGCCTGTACTGCGCTGTATTGTTCTATGTTCTATGTTCTAAGGGTGTTAAGGGATATGAAAACAAGCCAGGTAGATGGAGTTAAAATACAGATCAGCGATGACCTAATTAAAAAGTAGAACATGCTCTAAGTGTTGAATGATCTCCTCTTGTTAAGTTTCTGAAACCATATGTGGCAGATAATTGGTTAAATGAAGCAGATCATCGACGACAGCCACAGAAGGGAGCCAGATAAAGCATGTTTTCTCCACTTTAAGATTTATTTCGAAGCCCTGTGGTGTTGCCATGCCAATAACATTGTACTTACAAAGCAGTTGCAGCTGAATTAAAGTGAGCATGTCTCAGAATTACGTAGGTTACTACATTCGTGTGTTCAGTGTCTCAATTCTTACTGAAAAGTTTATCCACACACTTTTAATTACTGGCTAAGCTACTGTGGCATTCTCAGTTGAGAAATCTCTTTAAGTAGTATTCCATGCAACTGTTTTCATTTTGGGGACTTGTTCAAATCAGATCAACATAGGACAGTAATTGTGCAGCATGTTGAAGGGCAAAGGTCTTTGTCCACCAGTTTCGTACCAGGCAAGTGATTAGATGTGTAAACCCTGGTTATGTCTGATGTCTCTTGCATTGGCTTTTGCTGCTCCTTCAAGCTGGGTGCAGGAAATGTCTTGGAGTTTATGCAGCTCACTTACATTTGTGTCTTCATTCTCACCCAGCAGGTCATCCACACACTTTCAACAGGCTCAAGGGGCTGAATGGTATCCTCCTGTTCCTTTGTTGTGCCAACTATTGGTGTTTCACACTTGACAGATTCAAAGTGTGAATTGTATCCACATTGCCTCAGGATGAAATTGGACTAAGTGGTGAGTCAGAATTTCCAACTTTCAGTGGGTAATACCCAGTAGAGACTGAGTGTTACAATAGGTCTTACGAGGTAGGGATGATTAACTACCCCGTGGATCTTGCAGAATACGAGCTCCGCTGATAAAGGGGTGAGGGGCACCCTTAACAATACTCAGCTCTGTATAAATCGAGTCGGCCAGTAAGACATCGACTAGAGAAAACCCAGTAGGAACTACTGGAGCTGTATATAATAGTAATTGTAAAATAAAGTAAGTTTGTGTATTGACCAACTCGGTATACACTCTTACTTTTCTATCTTTCTTTAGTTCTGATGAAAAGTCATCGATCTGAAATGCCAACTCTGCTTCTCTCCAAAGATGCTGCCAAACCTGAGATGAGTTTTTCCAACACCTTATTACTGAGATCCTCGCAATCCATTAGAATTCCAAAATAAATGAGTGTGTTGAAAATACAAGTGTCACCAGTTAAGGGAGAGACACTGAGGAATGAAAAAAATAATACATTTATATGGCACTTTATCACATTTCTCTGACACATCTCAAAATGCCTCACTTACAATGAATTACTTTTGAAATACAATGGGTTACATACTGGAAGCTATTTTACACACAGATGGGTAAAGATGATTGACCAATTAATCGGATTTTGACCATTTCTGATGGTAAATGAACTTTGTCCAGGATGCCAGATGAACACTATATATTTGATGCATCCAATGCATCAAGCTGAACTGCCGGACATGCTGTGAGGTTAACACTTCAGTTGAAAGGCCCACAATGCAACATTCCTGGTACTCTTCTATCAGCCTTGATGATAGATCCAGGTCCTGATGCAGGACTCAAACCAGTCCGTGCGTTGTATCCAGCATTCAATGTGATTCCATGATTGGACAGCACTTCCTAAACAATCCTGATTGTGCTAAGAATTATACTGACAACCAGTAAGATTATTAGTCGGGCACATCACATAGGAAGCCACAGTGTCTGAGTCCGTAGCCTAAATGAATGTTGGAACAGGCTTGAGGATCTGTCTGGCCTGTTCTTGTTGCTATGGGCTGGATTTCGTGGCAGCCGGGGGACTCATTTTAAGGCTTCTACTTTTCTCTGGTAATTTTACCCATGGCGGGAGAGGCACAATTCAAGTGTGCAGCCTGACAGGTTTAATTGGTCAGGCTGGGTGCATTGCCACCTTTTCAGGCCTCTTTAAAATGGTGATAAAAGCCACAGATTCTTCTTGTGGCCTGGAAGCCAGCCAATGTTCTGGAAGTACACACAGCGACACTCAATCAGGGCTGTTCCCTGAATACTGGGCATTGACGTGCACAAAACTGTTCTTCTGGTTGTATACTAATTAAACAATTAGGAGAATGAAATTCTTTCAGTTGATGCAATGGAGTGTATTGACAGTAGGAGCTTGTAGCTCTCATCACTCATTGAAACCCAATGATTTGATGAAAATAAATGGCCCATTCACTCACTTGGTCCTGTGACAAATGTAATAAATTAGGCTAGCAAACATGGTATTAGCCTTATGCACGAATGGACAACAAACTAACTGCTATGACTTAAATCATCTGCTGTGCCTTGGAATGAGTCAGTCGCCAAGATAGAAAGTGAGAAGTGATATTCTAAAGGGCAAGAATTCTCACAAGAACTCTCCTGCTTTCTAAAGGAAGTCTGTCAATCTCCTTAAAGGATAGAGAACAAATCCCTTCCTGGGATTTTTGCGACCAAACTCAGTCTCTGCATGTCATTACCGGCACGGAACACACGGGCTGGATTGATTGTTTTCCCCATGTGGCTCGAGGAGTATGAATTCCCCCGCTAACTATGGGCTGATATGTTATAAATAAGGTCGGCCAGATAGAAACCGACTGACAGAGAGGACCCAGTGAGGTTCAAATGTGCCCTTTTGTAAATAGGCCGTATTATAAATAAATGTCTTCTTTGTGTTACTCATCTGACTCCCTTTGCCTTTGTTAAACTGTATGTATCCAAAGGAAGAATTAACTTGCATTTATAACTTTTTGAGATAAAAGAACTAACTAATTAGACCAATTTGCATGAATAGACCATCAGTCACCACCTCCGTCCCAAAGCACTTAATAGCCAATGAAGTACATTGATCAGTACCAGACTCTCCTAATCAAAGGCAGAACAATTGAACGCCGCAGTAGCTGTAAATGGTACACACGGCTGCCACTGTTTGTCTGTTGTGGAGGGTTTGAATATTTGTGGAAGGGTGGGCAATCAAGCGGGCTGCTTTGTCCTGGCTGGTGTCGAGCTTCTTGAGTGTTGTTGGAGCTGCACTCATCCAGGCAAGTGGAGAATGTTCCATTACACTACTGACTTGTGCCTTGTAGATGGTGGACAGGCTTTGGGGAGTCAGGAGGTGAGTTATTCACCGCAGGTTTCCTAGCCTTTGACCTGCCCTGGTAGCAACAATATTAATATGGCTAATCCAGTTTGGTTTCTGATCAATGGTAACCCCCAGGATGTTGACGGTGGGGGATTCAGCAATGGTAATACCATTGAATGTCAAGGGGCAGTGGTTAGATCTCTTTAGGAGATGGTCATTGCCTGGCACTTGTGTGGCACGAATGTAACATACCACTTGTCAGCCCAAGCCTAGATGTTGTCTAGGTCTTGCTGCATTTGGACATGGACTGCTTCATTATCTGGGGAGTTGTGAATGGTGCTGAACATTGTGCAGTCATCTGCAAACATCCCCACTTCTGACCTTATGATGGAAGGGAGGTCATTGATGAAGCAGCTGAAGATGGTTGGGCCTAGGAATCTACTCTGAGGAACTCCTACAGTGAAGTCCCGGGACTGAGATGGTTGACTTCCAACCACGACATCCATCTTTCTTTGTGCCATGTATGACTCCAACCGATGGAGAGTTTCCCCTCTGATTCCCATTGACTCCAGTTCAGCTGGGGCTCCTTGATGTGTTATGGGCCAGGGATTAGAGAACACCAAAGTGTATCATGGAGTTCACTTGACCCACGACTTTTAATAGATTGTGGTTATGGGGAGCACAAGGACTTACTTTCCAGGTGTGATGAAACAGAGATCTAAAGTACTTTTAAAACAAACCATGTTTATTTATGAATCCAGTTAACACTTTATAAACCCACAGTAAACATCTTAACTATCAACACCAATAATCCCCACAGATACAATATTCTATAAGTAACCCTTCATAACTTTCCTAACAACATCCAGAAGACCAAAAGACCCTTTCTACAGAAAGACAGCAGGTTTAAATTCTCTACAGAAACAGGTATTACTTTGAAATCCTCAAATTAGCTGAAGACAGTCTGTAGCTTGTCGAGATAGATCAATATACAGCTGCTTGCTTTGTCTGCAGCTATCCAGCTCTCAAAACAAAACGAAAACACACTGTAGCTGCCTGCTCAAAAACGAAAGTGAAAGACAGCCAGTCCAGCTCCACCCACACTCTAACATCACTGCAGCTATTTGATAAACACCCATTTCTTAAAGGTACATCCACTACAGCTATTTGATAAACAGCAGGTTCTTAAAGGTACTCTCACATGACAGATGCCATACTCTGTCAATGCTTGGCAGTCAAGGGCAATTACTCTCACCTCACCTCTGGCATTCAGCCCTGTTGTCCGCTTTTGAACAAAAGCTCTAATGAGGTCAGGAGCTGAGTGATTCTGGTGGAACCCAAGCTGAGCATCTGTGAGCAAGTTATTGCTGAGTAAGTGCTGCTTGATAGCACTGTTGATGACTCCTTCCTTGGACTGTGGGAGGAAACCGGAGCACCCGGAGGAAACCCACGCACACACAGGGAGAACGTGCAGACTCCGCACAGACAGTGACCCAGCAGGGAATCGACCTGGGACCCTGGAGCTGTGAAGCAATTGTGCTATCCACAATGCTGCTGTGCTGCCCGTTCTGCTGTACCACACCTGTAGAGTGGGCCGTGTGCTCCCCATACCACAATCTATTAAAAGTTGTGGGTCAGGTGAACGCCAAGATACACTTCGGGGTTCTCTAAACCCTGGCCCATAACACTTTCTCTACTTCACAATTCAGCCGCTCCTATCAATCTTGCGGAAACAAAGCCATGGATGTTGAGCCTGTGCTCACTTCACATTGACTCTCAGTTCCCCAGGGTCCCAGCCTGTAGCATGCACTCATTACATCAGCCCTAACCTAATTAGCTAACCGCCAATCATCTTGTCCATGTCAATAATTTAAAGCTGAGCAACATATATGTTGTGACATTTACTATTCATGTACACAAGTGAAAATTTCTGAAAGCATCCCCATCAAACAACATCACATTTTAAATGTATTTACAAGTCCCGTGGCAGACAGCCTTGTGTGAGCTGTCAATATGATTCTTGTTTTGAAAATGTGTCATCTTCAGACTCTTGCAGTACACAGGCATTCACCAAGTTCTCTGGCCTTCATTATCTGAACAGTTGATTTGGTATTTAATGTAGCATCAAGCATTCATCAGTCACCTTGCTTAGTTCTCAGAATGCAAAACAATAAATTTGCTTTTGAAGAAAGTTTACAACAACAATGACTCGCATTTAAAAAACACCGAAATAAGCTCTCAAAACACTTCATAGAGGTGTAAGGAAAGTGGATGTCAAGACAAAAACAGGACATGATTATCCCAAGCTCCCGCCAGCGGGTGCAATGGGGGGGCCAGGGTTGGGGAGGGCGGACTCGGCGGAAGATCCAAAAATCCGTTTCACGCCGCGTGAATTTCCTGCTGCATCTTCCCAATGCTGTCGATGCGAGATGGGACATCCTGCTCCCCTGAGGGGGTCGGAGGACCAGCAGCAGGGTCACAAATAGCGCCTGGGAGGCAGTGGCAGCGGCAGCAGGTGTCAGTGTGGGCAGCCAGACAAGAAGGACCGCCATCTAATGTCAGAAGAAGACCAATAACCTCCATCGAGCTGGAAGTGTGTAAGATCCACCTCTCTCCTGGCATCAGTTCCATCTGCCACCCCTCAAATTTCCAATCCCTCCCCCCCCCCCCCCACCTCCCACAAATCACTGGTGGACACCTTGCACCCTCCCCACATCCGATCTTCATGCTTGTTCCTCAGAACCCTTGGCAACCACCAGCACGACTCCTTCATGTTCAGTTGCGGTGCCCACAGTTGCCAACTGCTACAGACCCCCCCATGATCCATCAAGTGTGTGACTCACAATGCCTGCTCCTTGTCTTCATCGGAGAAGATAGCCCATGATAAGTGGGAAAGGACCAAGAAGGGGGGTGGAGTGCCTGAGATCGGAGTCCTCACCCCCTTTGAGGATTGGGCCTTGGAAATCACAGGGTTGTCTGAGGAGAGAGCAGTCACCGACAGCGAGGTTGGCCTGCGCTGCGGAGGTGAGGATCCATTGCCCCTTCACCCAGCAGATCTGTCTCAAGTGAGTTATTCATGTCAGACAAAATGATCCTTCCCTCTCACTGAACACATCTCCAATCTGTCGCAGGGTCTCCATCTGATGGGTCTGGGCCATCTGGAGTCATTCCCCCTATCCTGCCATCCAAGAGACCCCCCTTTGAGGAGAGCTCCAAGAAAACCACCATCGAGGTGTTATATCTATCACCCCCCACATTCTACTAGCGCAGAGGCACACACCGCGGTGGAAGACATTAGTGGACTGGTTCCTGGGGCACAATCTCGTGAGTACCACACAGTTGCTGATGCACCCAGGTGGCGGTGAAGGCAGGAACATCCATGGAGTCAGCAATCAGAGGTCTGCTGGATTCCAGGACTCTGCTGAGTCCCAGTCAGATGCTGAGCCTCTGGATAAGATTATCACAGAGCTGATGCAAATGCCAGGACACGGCCATGAACTTCAGGAGAGGATGTCAGCGACATTTCAGCAAGTGCATAGCCGATTGGAGGAGTCCCAAAGCCTATGAGCATGGGAGATGATGCCGACAATGTGTGGCACCGAGGCCACACTGCAGAGGAAAATATTCAGGTCTACATGCAAGACTGTTAGCAATGCGGGCCCCTGTGCATTATTCATCCCATGTTCCAGTCATTCCTTGAATTTAATCTGCAATGCAGCAGCTGAATCATATGAGGCAGCGTACAATTTTTTGACTTTGTTCAAAACCTGTATGCCTTCTATTCCGCTTCCACGCACATGTGGCATATGCTGCAATCATGCTTGGAACAGGCACATGGAAAACATGCAAGGGTCAAAAGAATTTGTGACACCAGGTGGTCCGCTTATGTAGATGCCGTTCTGGTTTTGAGACTAAACTTTGCTGATATAAAGGAATGTTTATCAGGCATTAAATTCAAAGAAATCTTGTGTGAAAGCTGAAGCAAAATCCTTAGCAGCGAGGTTTAAAAGTACAGTATTGCAGTTTTCACTGTTTCATGGAACTGTTTAGTTCAAACATTTAATGCTGTCAGCAAATGGGCAGCACGGTGGCGCAGTGGGTTAGCCCTGCAGCCTCACGGCGCTGAGGTCCCAGGTTCAATCCCGGCTCTGGGTCACTGTCCATGTGGAGTTTGCACATTCTCCCCATGTTTGCGTGGGTTTCGCCCACAACCCAAAGATGTGCAGGTTAGGTGGATTGGCCATGCTAAAATTGCCCCTTAATTGGAAAAAAATAAGTGGGTACTCTAAATTTAAAAAAAGAAAAAAAAATTCTGTCAGCAAATCACTGCAAAATAATACAGCTTTATTGAATGCTGCACAATTGTTAGCGTCAGTTAGAAGTTTTGTCATGGAAGTTTGAAATGACAATATCTCAGTGTAAGCAGAGGCACTAACATTAACAAAGAATATGGGTCCCTCTGATGATGGGAAGCATACATGACACAGGAAGTTATTTTTTATATGAAACTGGAGACAATGAAATTACTTTATAAAGGGGAAAAATATTATTGTTGAGACTGTCAATTTCATTTGGAAGAATAGAAGTGAATCTTTGAAGAAGCCTATTGAATTATTTTGTGTGCTTTCTGATTAAATTTTGGCTGAGAATGCTAAGAGCCACTGCAATAAAAGATTAATTGAATCCTATCGGGAGGACACAGGCACAAATCGTTTTGAAGATGAAGTGAAGCAATTAATTCATTTCATCGATAATGATGAGCTCTATGGGGAGGGGAGAGCAATTGGGGAGTATGGAGTGAGGCACTGCGAAGGGTAAACGGGACCTCCTCTTGTGCAAGGATGAACCTGATGCAGTTTAAGGTGGTGCACAGGGTGCATATGACACGGTCGAGAATGAGCGGGTTCTTTCAGTGGGTATCAGTTGAGTGTGAGAGGTGTGGGCGGGGGCCAGTGAATCACGCGCACATGTTTTGGGGTTGTGAAAAATTGGAAAGATTCTGGGCAGGAGTGTTCACGGTTTCAGCCAGGATAGTGAAGGAGAAGGTGGCACCCTTTGGTGCCAATATTTGGGGTTTCAGAGAAACCGGAGCTCATGGAGAGGAGGAAGGCCGATATCGTGGCCTTTGCCTCTCTGATTGCATGGCAGCGAACTTTGCTGGGGTGGCGGTCGGCATCGTCACCGGGGGTAGCGGCATGGTTGGGTGATCTGTACGACTTCCTGCGGTTAGAGAAGATAAAGTATGAGTTAAGGGGCTCAGCAAGGGAGTTTGAGAAAAAGTGGGGGATGTTTGTGATCGTGTCTGAGGAGCTGTTCATCGCAGAGGGGTGGGGGGTGGGTGGTGGGGGAAGGGGGGGTTAAAAAGGGGAAAAATCTATACAGACTGTATAGTTGATTGTTGGGAAGTATGTTTCCCGGGATGTTTATTTGCTGTAACCTATTTTGATACAGGTTTGTGATAAAATATGTTTTTTTTAAAAAATGACGAGCTCTATGCTTCATCAGCTGATATGTACAGACTTCTTCTGCATTGAAAAGAGTGAAAATTATCTGTGAAGTACCATTAGTCAGGAAGATTTGACAAGTTCAGCGAGTACTGACAATTGAAAATGCATCCATGCAAGATTTTACCTACGAAGATATGATTGATGATTTTGTGAAGAAAAAGTGCAGGAGAAAATCCACCGAACGTTGCCACGGATTGTAAACAACTGATGAAGCAAGAAAATCTGAAAAATCTTTCCTGACCATTTTCTCCAGTCTAAATTCTGTTCTTCGAAAGAGAACATATGCTGGCCTGCTATAAAGGTGGTGATCACATGCAGACAGTTCTAACCGGTGAGTAACCACCATTCCCATCGCTCTTTACTGACCTACAGAAAGTTTCTTCTGGACAATTAAAGAATGGAATCCCGCCGGACACTTGCCAGCAAAGCCAATGATATCAGATTTGGACAGGATATCCCATTTTATTGAAATATTTGCTCCCGCACTGGACTTTTTCTGGCTTATTTGGTCCTGAACTGACTTGCTGTGCTGCAGTCATATCATCGGCTGATTTCTCCATCCCGTTGTTCATCAGCCAGTTCATGTTGGTTCGCCTCACAACACAGAGGTAGCAATATTGACCATCTCTACCAACATGCTGACAACAGGTAAGCTTGGATTTCAATTTATCAATTAGTACAGGCTTATTGATGTCATATGTCAAAGAGCATTGCAGCAGTCTGTCATTGATTATAGAATCATAGAATTTACAGTGCAGAAGGAGGCCATTCAGCCCATCGAGTCTGCACCGGCCCTTACAAAGAGCACCCTACTTAAGCCCATGTATCTACCCTATCCCCGTAACCCAGTAACCCCCACTTACCATTTTGCGGACACTAAGGGCAATTTAGCATGGCCAATCCACCTAACCCACACATCTTTGGACTGTGGGAGGAAACCGGAGAACCCGGAGGAAACCCACGCAGAAAGGGGGAGAACGTGCAGACTCCGCACAGACAGTGACCCAGCCTGGGAATTGAACCTGAGACCCTGGAGCTGTGAAGCAACTGTGCTAACCACTATGTTACCGTGTTGCCCACGATTAATAAGGGGATCAGGGGTTATGGGGTGATGCAAGAGAATGGGGATGAGAAACATATCAGCCATGAATGAATGGTGGAGCAGACTCGAAGGGCCGAATAGCCTAATTCTGCTCCTATGTCTTATGGTCTTATGGTCTAAGCAGTAATTTTGCGTTTCTTGCATTGTGTGAGCTGAGGGCGGACGGCATCAGGGCGCCATTGACATAATTCGGGATGGGCTCAATGTTATTGTGGGTGGGACTCGGCATTATTGGGGTCAGGCTCTCATTGGCGTCGGGGCTCAACGTCATTGGGGCGAGCCGCCATGTCACCAGATGGCGGTGCATGACAAAGAGGGAAAGCATGGGGCCTCCAAAAGTGTAAGTTCATCTTTGCCTGGAGGGAGTCCATCTTCCAGCTTCAGAATGTTCCTGGAGATCCATCTACTTTCTCAGGAGATCCATCTTCCGGTCTCAGAGTGCACCCAGAGATCTATATTTTCAGCAAGTCCAACTTCTTTCTTCAATAATTGGTCATGTTGTACAACCAACCCCATTCAGCTCGCAGTCATGGCGCCGAGATGACTAACCCCAAGGTTTGGGGACGCCCGACCTGGGGAGAGTCCTAGATGCGGTCGTGGCCAGGCGAGATGACCTGTTCCCCTGAGGGTCACGGAGGCTGAGCCACAGGACAGCCAGTGCTGCCTGGGACGAAGTGGGAGCGGCCGTTAACTTGGGCAGTGTGACCAGGAGAATTGGCCTCCAGTGCCACTAGAAGGTCAATGATCAACACCAGGCAGCATGGGTGAGTTGTCCCCCCCCCCCCCCCATTCCCTCCCCCATCCCCCCGGAGCCTTCCCACCCTTAAATGCGACCAGCAACCCCCCAGCCTCCATCTGCTCCCAAAACCCACCCTTCACATCCTCCTTCCCTTCACCTCAACCTTCCTATCACCCCAACCCCACCTCCGCACCCCCATGTGTGGCTAATGATGCCCCCTCTGTGTCTCTACTCTTCCACAGTTGCAGGGCGAGGGCCCAGACCGGCGGAGGGGTGCCGGACACCAGAATACTCACGACCTTCGAGGAATGGGTCCTGGAGGTGGCTGATGTGGTCGAGGACAGAGTGGCCACCAATACGGAGGTCGACACATGCCGCAGAAGTGAGGAACCACCGGGCTCCACCCGGAGGACCTGGCACATGTGAGTTATTATTGCCATACAGACTGACTCATCCATACCACTGACCACATGCCCATTCTCTCGCAGCTCCTCCAACCCACAGTGCCGGCCCATCCGAGGTGCAACCCCCCCCTCCCCGCCTCCCATGAGACTACCTCGGAGGAGAGTTCCGAGGGTGCCACAGTCAATGTGTCACAGCTATCATCTCCAACCTCCCCCAGCACAGATACACGCACCTCAGTGGGCAACATTAGTGGACAGGCTTCTGAGCACCACACAGTTGCTGATACACATCAGGTGGAGGCAGGAATCCTCAGGCGAGACAGCAGTCGGAATGCTGCTGGATCCCGATGCTGAGCCTCTGGAACAGGTTCACCCGGAGCTGATGGAGATGTTAAGGAGCAGCCAGAACCTTCAGAGGGAGATGTCAGCGACAGTCCAGCAGGTTCATAGCCGATTGGAGGAGTCCCAGAGGCTCTGGGCGCAGGAGATGTCGGCGGCAATGCGTGACACCGAAGCCAATACTGCTAGGGAGGTGACCAGATTTGTACATGACGTCTGCAACATGAGTGAAAGTGTCCAAGCCATCGTGTAGTTGGTGACGGCCGTGGCTGAGGGCCTTGGCTGACTGTCCGACTTGATGGGGGGGCGTGACCCAGTACCAGGCTGACCTTCATGAGGTGCTGCGGGATATGTCTCGCTCCCATATGGGAATGGCTGAGGTGCTGTGGAGCTTGTTCCTGTCACAGGTGGGCATTGCCGAGTCACTGAAGAGCATGGCCCAATCACTGAGGAGCATTGCTGAGAGCATCGGCACCATGGTGCACAGGGGCAGCATGCCCAGTGCCCCTGGGCTCATTGCCTGTGAGCGAAGATGGCTGCTCGCCTCCTCAGTTCCCTGCAGCAGCCCATCTGCCAGGTTCACATTTTAAAAAAGGCACGAGCAAGACCACTTGCTGGGGAGGCCGTTGAATGATGGAAGGCCATTGGATATGGGGTGGCTCCCGTTAATTATATGGAAATAGAGCTTAATGGTGATAATACTCGCTACACTCTGGCGAGATCTCGAATTCACCTACGGAAGCGGCCTGGTTACATCGCAAATGGTTTGGCGCCCGGCACAATTCTTGTTTTGTGCCTCTCCCACTATTCGCAGCATCGTATCGCTCGAGTGAAAGTGCAATGAGGCCAGGAGATCATGCCCTCCATTTTCCTGTTCCTGTCACAGGTCTTTGTCCCCAGATGGGAGAATTCCATCCAGTGAATGCTATTAGCAGCGTGACCAAAAGAGCTTGGTCACAACTTTTGATTTTAAGGACAATCTTAGAAAACAGTAAGAGGTGAAAAGACAAAGAGGTTTAGGGAGGAAATTCCACAGAGTGGGACCAAGATATTTAAAAGCACAACCACCAATGGTAAATCACAGTGATGTGGCAAATACAAATGGGCCTGTGCCAGGAGAGTTTGGGAGCGTTATAGGGAGAAGGTAGCGGGAGATGGAGAGGGGTGACACTCTACAGTTCCAACGTCAGCCAGTGCTAGTTCCTCAAGTGTATTCTCCAATTTTATTTCTCACCCTTTCCCTGCATACTTTTCTATATTGTGGTAATATAATCAGGGCCTAGTTTTAAGGCCGATTAAATTGGATATCCTAAATTAAAGAATTGGGCACTTTAAATTAAAACCACAGTCCGCTCCAGAAAGAAGCCTGCAGCATCTGAATATCCGAATATACAGAACTCAGAGAGGGTGCTGGGGCATGTCTGGAGCAGCCCCTGATAACCCATCCTACTTACGATGCATTGGATCATTCTCCATAGTTCTTGATAACCCATCAAGCGATCATCGCTCCTCCTAGGGCGGAATCAAGTGCCCTGTCAACAGGTCATCAGCTCGTCCTTTGGGCGCTGAGACCCTGCCCCCTGAGACTCCATTGGCCGAAGGCCAAGGCAGGTGGAAAAGGAGTTGGGTGACGACAGTGAGATAAAAATAGGCATCCCGGACATCTAGGAAGCGAAGACTGGAAGTGGAGACTCGAGACGGGATGCGACCGTGAGCAGATCAGACCAAGAAGGAAGCAAGCAAGCAAGCAAGGAAGAAATCACCTTCGCAAAGAGGAACCAGAGGGACTGGGGGATTGGATCTACAGCTTACCAAACCACCTTTGCGGGTAGTATAATCGAATCTTGGATGTTTCTTGCATATATAGTGGGTAATTTACGGTTAACTATATTTAATAAAGTGTGTTGCATTATATCTGTGTCTGTACTTTGTTCTCCTCATAACTAAAGACACCTGGGTAAACTTTGATTAAGAAGCTGGTTGATGTATCTAAATTGGACAGATACAACAATACCTTCTTCTGAAATCCTTAACAATTCCCATTTAAATTCTGTTATGGTCTCTGCCTTAATAGCTAATTGTGATAAAGCATAGGGCAGCACGGTAGCATTTTGGATAGCACAATTGCTTCACAGCTCCAGGGTCCCAGGTTCGATTCCGTCTTGGGTCACTGTCTGTGCGGAGTCCGCACGTCCTCCCCGTGTGTGCGTGAGTTTCCTCCGGGTGCTCCAGTTTCCTCCCACAGTCCAAAGATGCGCAGGTTAGGTGGATTGGCCATGATAAATTGCCCTTAGTGTCCAAAATTGCCCTTAGTGTTGGGTGGGGTTACTGGGTTATGGGGATAGGGTGGAGGTGTTGAGCTTGGGTAGGGTGCTCTTTCCAAGAGCTGGTGCGGACTCGATGGGCCGAATGGCCTCCTTCTGCACTGTAATTTCTATGATAATTCCACACTCTAAAAACTGTCTCTTTGATAAGCAACATTCAGGGTGATCCAGCACAGGGGACCTTAATCAGGATATGGGCTACACATTTGCACAGGCAAAGTGCTTGAATTCAGGTTTGAACCCTGGATGCCTACGTTGTTGACTGCACCATTATGGCGATATCAGATTTGCAGCACAGAAGCAGGAGCTTCTTGCCAGTCACATCGGAGGCTTAGGCAGCTGTTTGGCACCTGAGGAAACAGGCACAGTTCCATCAAATTTCTAAGCATGAAGTCAAGTACGGAGAAGATAAAGTGCTCAGATGACATGCCCGTCCAGGAATTTGATTAGTGGCGTCCATTTATTGCCCCAGGGCCCAGTGGCACTTGTGCATGTTCAGTTCACACCTGAAGTACTCCTCAAAACTTGTGATGAAAACCACATGTCACTGACACTCACACTTCCCTGCCACCACAGTGATTGTCTCCCTTCCCTGTCAGACTCACCTGAGGACCCTCCACCCTCTGCGACAGACGAGCTGCCCCTGGACCAGTGACTGACAGTTTCCAGGTATTATCCCACTGAGGTTAGCAGACAGATTTGGCATGGTCCTTCTGCACTTGGATCATTTCCCCATCCCGTTTTGCCACTGCCCAATATCCCGATTCTAAGTGGGTTATAACATATAATGTACAATGCATGTCCTGCTGCTGAGGTAAAACTGTGTTGCTCGAATGGAAGAAAGTCTATTTGTTGTCAGGTAAGTATTGGATGAGGTCAGTCAAAGTTCAATTGATCTTTCAGCAGCACTCAAGCACTCAGAATCCAGGAAGAAGTGGGTGGCTTTCTTTTAAGTCTGATTGTAAAAACAATCAAAGACCACAGGCATTCGGACGCCTGTGTCAAAGTTCAATTTCTTTCTTTCCACTTCAATGTTTCATATTTTAAGTGGGAAAGATAAATTTCCATTGGACAATGCGATGTGTGACCTGTAAGAAATACAGACCGAGGTGAGGTTTTTATAAGATACTAAATAGATCTAAAGCTGAAATCTTTTGCGATGTTACAAATTTAAAATTCTGTCGTTACGGGTAAAAGGTCCAAGAGTATGGTGACCTCTTCAGCGCTGCAAATGTCAAGGTTAAGAAATCTAATTGCATCCATAATTCTGATTTTGAGAGCTACTTTCTCACAGAAACTGAAAATTGCAGCTCATGGTTAAGTGCATGTGTGTCACAGATCAATTAGGGCGACAAGTTGCTGTGGCAACATGTGCTTTTACATGTCTGTTATGGTCTGGAGTTATGGAAGGTGATGGTCGAGCCTCCAACTTTCTTTCCATCACTTGGCTGACCAGGAATCTCTGCTGCCCTTTCTGCTTGCCATTGGCATGGTTTTAAAGGAATTAGTAAACATCTGCATGGTCCAATTATGAAAGTACCTTCCCAGGCCGAGAAATTCCATGTTGGCGCTCTGACTGGGTTCTGCTTCCAAGGCAGGGGTGTTACCCACTATGCCACAAGACCACCTGATGATCAGTGTAGCAACATCTTAAGTGCACTGAAGGCACTTTCTGCCATTCATATGGGAGACAAATCCCAATCGCAGTATGGAAAAATGCCAAATAAATAACCTTTAAAACACACAGAGGAATTTCTGCACCTTTTGCTTACTCCGTGAACACAATTGAATATTCTTACCCCTTCCCTTCTCTAACTGTACTCCACCAGGGGGGCAGTATAAACTGGGACATCTTGCAAAAATCTTAGCGTGTTGTACAAACTGTGAGACAATTTTGCATTAAATATTCCGGAGGTGGTGAGAAGTGTTTACAAATAACCTGTTGCAGCAAATTGAAGAAGGAATGGAAGAACTTTCATTTGTATAGCACCTTTCATGACCTTTGGATGTTCCAAAGTTCTTTGCAGCCAATGAAGTCGTTTTGAAGTGGAATCACTGCTGTAATGTTGCAGGGTTTCCACTGCCAAGCTCCTAAATCCCAGGGAAGATCCATGCTGGCCAGTTAAATGCCTGACAGGGATTAATTTGGTTGAACCTCCCCCATGGAAGCAACACAGGTTCCCCACCAGTTTTCTAACCAGTGTGCGAGAACCCTGTCACCAACATTAAATCCAGCCCACTCAGTATTACCAATGTGCTTAATAAACTGTGTCATCCTTTGGTTCACATTGAGTGAATATAAGCATTCACATCGAGTGAATATAAGTGATCTGTAAGCATTTCAATATGTTGATAGAGCAACTGAGATAGATACAGGAGCTTCAGGAATATTCTATGGCTTTTCTATAAATATACAAAGTGTGTGTTTATTACTTTACAACCAGATTGATGCATTGCTCTCTCCCCTTTGCCCCTTCTGATTTGAGCTGGATGAATATTAATAATGAAAGGAGTTCAGACACTCGCAACCTAGCTCTTGATAGGTAGGTGTTCCGCAGATTAAAATGCAAATCAGGCAACATTAATATCTGAATAACATTTTAACCAATGCATGGTTGATGTAGTGTATCATTTTATTCACATACATAAATATATATGTGAAGAGAGAGACATAGATATATAAATGTATTTAGAGAGATAGAGGGAGAGATAATAATCTCATATAGAGTTATGTTCAAAAACATATAGAGATAGGTATATGTTCCTTAAAGAAGTAACAAATATGTGATGTCAGCTTGAAACATTAGTCCAATATGCAGTACTATTGACGCCCATAAATCATGAATATTTACTGTTGTAATTTATATCATCGGAACTTTTTACAAAATCCTGTCAGGGCTGTTATTGTGTTATGCTTTATTTTACAAGTAACTTTGTTTTCTGGACATTGACAACAGCAGTGGGTTTCCTCAGAAGCTGTTTTAAATTCTCTAACTTCAATAATGGCACATTTATGTGGTTTCTTTAGCACAAAAGAATGTGCCAAGACATAAGGAAAAGAGACAAGCCAAAGAAGGATCGTGAGTCAAAATTCTGGAACTCCCAACATCAGCCATTATATTTTCCTCAACCAAAAACAAGAGGCTGTGTACTGTCTGGGCGTGATTTAATTGCCTTATTGCGCCCGACATGGTGAAGTGACGAGGCTGTTGAATCTCGTGAGATTCACAATGGTTGAAACGTTTCGTGAGATTCAACAGAATTTCTTGAGATATTGCGATCTAGTTTTCACCGTCGCTGGGCGAGATCCAGATATACATATTTAAATGAGCCATTCGGCTCAAGATAGAAGTAGAGGGGTTCAGGGAGGAAATTGTAACGCTTAGGATCTAGGCAGCTGAAGACACATAATGGTGGAGAAATTAAAACTAACATCTAAAACAGCCTTTTGCAATTAATTCTTTCACAGATATTTGGTGGGCTTTTCCGTTTCTGAGATTAAGTGTTGACGGCAATGCAGAATTCGTGGACTTTCATGACAACAAAACTGGCGCCGTACCTGGACCGATTCCGCTACTGTTAAGCGGCTAGCACCGGCGCCATGTGGAACACAATCGATTCTAATGAGAAATGGTGTCTAATTCACCGGTTTCGTGATTGACACTCAGGAGGCTGACAAGCTGCAGCTGCATATGCACACTTCACTCCCCACACAAACCATCCCAGCCAGCAAGATGGCAGCGAGGAGAGTGGTAACCCGTTTCACCGACGCCTAACTGGAGATCCTCCTGAATGTCGTGGAGGAGAGGAGGATGACCCTGTACCCTGGCCCGGGAAGGAGGCTGCCATTTATCGTGCCTGGGCAGAGGTGGCAGAGACGGTCAGCGCTACCATCAACACCGTCCGGACCGGCCAGCAGTGCCGGAGGAAACTGCACGACCTCCTCAGGGCAGCCAGGGTGAGTAGACAGCACTGTGCCCCTGCCGCTAACCCCGTCCCACACACCCGTAACCCTACACCCCCAAGCAGGAGGGCGGTCGAACCCTCACCCTGTCATACATGCCGGCAACCATACCGGACTGAATTGGTCTGTCTCACACTGTCCTTTACAGTTTCCCCACCCCCTCATTCCCCAGGAGAAGGTCACGCACAACTGCTGAGAGCAGGAGAAGACTGGAGGGGGCCGCTGGACCTCCTGCCCTCAGCATAGAGGAGCAGAGGGCTCTGGACGTGGTTGCTGGCCAGGAGGAAAGGGAGGTCACCGAGGTGGAGCACGGCCGCGGGCGAGCAAGTGAGACCCCGCTTAGCTGCGGTTCCCAATGACACGTGTTTCAACCCCCCCAACACCACACCAACATCACTCTCATGCCATAGCACACCCGCACACCACCAACCTCCACCCCCACCCACATGCCCACCCCCACTCCCCCCACCAGCCTGCGGTCTAATCATGCATATTGTCTTGTGTCTTACAGGACCTGCTGGGGATGGAGCGGGTCCATCTTACGTCCCCTGCCCCCAGCCAGTGCTACAGCCGGAGATCCCCGAAGAGCCAGGCACCAACGCTGAAAGCAGCTTGGATACCAGCCCTCTCCCGAGATTCAGGAGACCCCAGAGCTCGGGTCACAGGATGACAGTTATTTTCCATCACCTGCTGTCTCCAACACCCTTCACCCTCCCAGAGACACTCACCTCGGTCGGACACTTGAGCGAAGAGGCTCCTGGGACACTATCTAGTGTACACCACACAGCTGATCCTGTACAGCAGGTGGAGGTAGGAACACCCAAGGGGGCGGACGGTCGGAGAGTAGGGTTCTGGAGGAACTAGCTGCCATCCAGATGGTTCTCGAGCTTCTGGAACAAACAGTCCCGTCTATAGTTGATATGCAGTCACAGAGCCAAGGACTACATGAGGGCTTGTTGGCGAGCATCCAGTACCTGCAGGTGCAGTTGGAGCAGTCCAACTGCGTGCAGGAGCAACAGGTGGTGTCGACAATGTGTGCCACCCAGGCCAACATTATAGGGTGGCATGCATGATGGAGGCATTGGAGGCGACAGTTTCTGCTATGGATTAACATGTCCAAGAACTGGGGCATTCTGTGCAGGCATATGCACCGCAGCCCCAGTTGGGGCTACTGTGGGTGTTGCCCTGCCTGGGCCACTTGTGGGTGGCAGCCGGGTGGGAGGGGGTGCGCAGAGGGTGGGGTTGCGTGGGTAGGGTGGGTGGGGGTTCACATACGGCCAGTGTCACTCTGCAGAACCATGGGCCAAGGTAGGTGTTCAGTGGGTGCGCAGCATGTTGGCCACGGAAATGGTGGTCCGTGCCTGGGCACTGCCCCAGTCCCGTGGGGGGGTCACCCCGGCCTGTTCCCCCCCTTTCTCCCTCTCCCGGCCAGTGTCTGGTCCGGCAGCCCACAGTCGCTCCTCTCCGTGTCCTACCTCCTCTCTCCCCCTCATCAGCCACGGCGCTGGTCTCACAATTTTTGAAAGCCCAAGTGAACAGTGCCATCGGGAACTCGGCCCATTGGAGGAGGAGATTCACGGAGGCCCCGGAGAATACTGAGTCGGGCCTGCTAATGATATGCAAACGTTGTTTAGCGTACGCGCGTTCCTGTATGCAGTGACGTTGCTGTCTAGGTGACGGAGAATTGCGATTTGCCGTCAAACCAGCGAACGCCGCCTTTTGGCATCAGAACTATTCTCCGTCCAATCGCGTTTCAAGTTGCCAGCATCGGCAAACGGAGAATCCTGCCCATGGGCTTTGCTGATTGGCTTTGTTGCCCATTCTAAATTGCCCTTAAGAAGGTGGTGGTGTACTCCTTTTTTGAACCGCTGTAGTCCATATGGTGTACGTACACACACATTGCTGCTCGGAAGGGGGTTCCACCAACTTGACCCAGGGAGAGGAAGAAGCAGCACTCTCCCACCCCTTCCCCCATCCCACTCCACGCCACATTGTAGCACCTCAAAGACCAGATAGGTTAGTTTTTACGTAGCCAATCAACCAGGTCTGCGTGGTCAGGGGTATGAACAATGCCGCCTACGTGGGCCAGGAAACTGCTGGGAGTCTCTATGGTTTACCTGACAGTCTCTCCATTTGGCAAGGGCCCATCCCAACACTGGTAAATGCCTCGAGCCTTGGGATGTGGCTGATAATTGGCTGTTTATTTGGTTGTCCACCTCTGGTCGATGAGCAGCTGCACCACTGATGTTCCTGCCTTTGAGAACACCCCATGGCAGTGGGAAGACATCCAGTTCACAATATCTTACATTGCCATTTAAGCAGCAATGCAAAAAGACAAAGTGCAATGCAAAACAAGTCCTCAACGACAAATCAGGCGGAAGATACCCGTACGATATCAATGGCTGTGATATCGGATGAAGGCTGCAGCAGTAGGGAGATCCCTAGTGATCGAGGTTCCCTTACAGCTGGAACTGGATCTACCATCTGTGTCTGCTGATACAACGGCATACCCACGTTAAAAGATGCCCCAGGGGCAGCACGGTGGCACAGTGGTTAGCATTGCTGCCTCACGGTGCCGAGGTAACAGGTTCGATCCCGGCTCTGGGACACTGTCCGTGTGGAGTTTGCACATTCGCCCCCACAACCCAAAGGTGTGCAGGGTAGGTGGATTGGTCACACTAAATTGCCCCTTAATTGGAAAAATGAATTGGGTACATTAAACTTGTATAAAAAAAAGATGTGCCATGCCAGATTACCTAGAGGAAACCAGCACCCCACAGACAAGCCCTGTGGTGATCGGCAAGAGATGATGGGGACAGGACCGTGAGATCAGGAAGTCCCCAGCTTCGGACTGGCACGTAGACGGTGAAGTTTGGTTCAGTCGTCTCGCTCTTGGAATCGGCCCAGGAGAGCATTTCGGCAGATTTCTTCACAATTGAGCAGCCCTCTTCAGGATCTACTCTGCTCACACCACATGGGGAAAGGGTTAGAAAATGTGCCTTAAACATAGTCTGTTCTATCCCCAACCTGGTTGTAAATCTGCATCCAGGAGGTTCATCCACCTGCGGTCAGAAAATCTAAGTTAAACTGATTTTTGGAACCTGGAATGTACAAACCACCACAGATAGAAACATAGAAAATAGGAGCAGAAGGAGGCCATTCGGCCCTTTGAGCCTGCTCCGCCATACATCATGATCATGGCTCATCATCCAAGTTAATATCCTATTCCCGCCTTCCCCCTATCCTTTGATCCTCTTCACCGTAAGTGCTATATCTAACTGCTTCTTGAAAACATGCAACATTTTAGCCTCAACTACTTCCTGTGGTAACAAATTCCACAGGCCGTCCATTCTCTGGATGAAAAGAATACTCCTCATTTTGTCCTAAATGGTCATCAGACTGTAACCCCTGGTTCTGGACACACCCACCAACAGGAATATCCTTCGCACATCTACCCTGCCTAGTCCTATTAGAATTTTATAGGTTTCTATGAGATCCTCCCTCATCCTTCGGAATTCCAGTGAATGTAATCCTTTTTCTTTATAAATTTAGAGTACTCAATTATTATTTTGTTTCAATTAAGGGGCAATTTAGCATGGCCAATCCACCTACCCTGCACATCTTTGGGTTGTGGGGGTGAAATCCATGCAGAGATGGGGAGAATGTGCAAACTCCACATGGACAGTGACCCAGGGCTGGGATTCGTGCTGTAGGCTGCAGTGCTAACCACTGTGCCACATGCCACCCTGCAAATGCAATCCTAGCCGATTCAATCTCTCCTCAAACGTCAGTCCCGCCATCCCAGGAATCAGCCTGGTAAACCTTTGCTGCACTCCCTCCAGAGCAAGAACATCGTTCTTCAGATAAGGAGACCAAAACTGCTCACAATATTCCAGGTGTTACCTCACCGAGGCCCTGTATAATTGCAACAAGACATCCCTGTTCCTATATTCGAATCCTCTCGCTATGAAGGCCAACATATTATTTGCCTCTTTACTGCTGTACCTGCATGAGCAAAACAATTGACCAGAATGGTGAACTGCCTTTGTTGCCCATGAATTCAGGCACTTCAACATTGACACAAGCCTTGCAAGAGACTTGAAGAGCAGGCGAAGAGCGTCTGGCATTGGTTACACTTTCTTCTGGAGAGGAAAATCCAAGGATCAGCCCAGGATGCATGGGATTGGTATCATCGTCAAGAAGAAACTCGTCAACTGGAGATTCCAGTTGGTGTCAATGAGAGCCTCATGATCCTCTGTCTACAACTTGCCAGGAGTAAGCAGGCAATAGTTGTGAGTGCCTACACCCCAACATTTGATGCCAATGATGAGTCCAAGGAAGGCTTCTATTCCACCCTGGACACCATATTCTTCAACATTCCTAAGGATAATAAGATCATCCTCCTTGGGGATTTCAATGCCAGGGTTGGAAAGGACTCCCAAATCTTGAAAGGATCCATAAGAAAGGAGGGAGTTGGGAATTGCAACTCCAATAGGGTTCCCCTGCTCGCCAAATGCATGGAACACCAGCTTGTGACCAATAACACACTGTTCCGCCAAAAAGGCAAGTTCAAGACTTCCTGGAGGCATCCATGATCAAAGCACTGGCACATGCTCAACTTCGTCATTGCCCAATCCTGAAACCAAAAGGATGCCCTCATCACCAAAGCGATGACCAGTGCAGCTGACTGCTGGACAGACAACTGGCTAATCCACTCCACCAGAAGCAGCGGAAAATGAAGAAACAGATCAGAAAAAAGATACACTTTGAGCGATTTTAAGAGCCAACCATGCTGTGAACTTCCAACAGTATCCTCTCCAAAATCTCCAAAGTGTCCATTCTAATGGAGTGGAGGAAAACTGGAAAAAACTGGACAGCCATCATCTCCAGCTGTGCAGAAAATATCGGCTACAAGACTCAGAAATATCAAGACTGGTTTGACGGGAACGACCATACCATCCAAGATCTCATCGACAAGAAGAGGAAAGCTATCCATGCCTGGAAAAAGGACATAACCAACGAGGCAAAGAGGAGCACTTCTCAATTAGCCAAGGCAGAAGTACAAGGAAGAACGAGGGAAATCAAGAACCAATGGTGGACTGAGAAAGCTAAGCAGCTGCAACTCCTTGCTGACACACATGACACCCGGGTCTTCTTCAGTGCCACCAAAGCAATATATGGATCAAATACCTTAGGCCTCAAGCTGGTGCGGAGTAAGAATGACCTTCCTGAGAGACAAAGTAAACATCAACCTTCGATGGAGAGAACACTTCAATGAACTCCTAAACCATGATACATAGATGAGGACGTGTTCGAGAAAATCCCCCAACTCCCAATTAAAGATGATCTTGGATTCCCACGAAGTGCGGATGAAGTAAAGCCACCATTAAACACTTAAACAATGGAAAATCTGCAAGAGTGGGCAGGATCCCAGTGGACGTTTTCAAACTTGGAGGAGAATGGATCACCTCTAATCTCCATCAGCTATTAATGAAAATTTGGAGCAGAGAAGAAATCTGTGCCGACTTCAGGGATGCCATCATCACTACCATCTTCAAGAAAGGACACACAGCGGACAGTGGGAACTATTGAGGAATCTCCCTCCTGTCCATTGCTTGGACGATCATTGCCAAATCCTCACGAGCTGCCACCTCCCAGTCTCTGAAGAAATCCTTCTGGAAAGTCAGTGTGGCTTTGACCAAACCATGGAACAGTGGACATGATTTTCACTGCTCAGAAACTTCAAGAGAAATGCCAAGAGCAACATCAACCACTCAACATGGCCTTCATCAATCTGACCAAGGCTTTTGACTCAGTCAGTTGGGAAGTGCTATGGAAGACCCTGTCAAAGGCTGGCTGTCCAAAGAAATTCATCAGCATCCTCCGACTCCTCCATCACAAGATGTCGCCGACCGTCCTCACTGACGGAAAGAATACAGAAACCTTTGAGGTCAAGAAAGGAGTCAAGCAGGTATGTGTCATCACCCCTACTATTTTCTCCATATTCATCGCTACCATTATTCACCTTGTAAAGAGCAAGCTACCCAGTGTAATGTACATTGTCTACAGGATGGATGGCAAACCTTTCAACCTCAACTTGTTGAAATCCAAAAATGTCCAAGCCATGCTTCGCACCTTCACAGAAGCAAAGCAAAGAATTGGTCTCAGCCTCAACCTCAAGGAAGCTCAAATCCTTTACCAACCCACCCCAGGGCAAGTTCCGGTCTATCGCGCCATCAAAATCAACAGAGAAACCCTACCAAACATGGACATTTTACATATTTGGCGAGCCACCTCTCCTCTAAGGCTCACATCGATGTGGAGATCTAACACTGTATCCAATCTGTGAGCGCCTCTTTCAGTCCCCTAAGGATGAGAGTCTTTGACAACAGCGACATCTGTGGTGACACGAAGGTCCTCGTGCACAAAACGGGCATCCTCCCAACTCTTCCATATGGCCCAGAAATTTGGACTACATACAGGTGCCACCTCAAAGCCCTGAAGAAGTACCATCAATGATGTCAGAGATGGATTCTCCACATCAGCTGGGACTAACATCAGTGTTCTTGAAGGAGCCAAGAGCACCAGTATCGAGGCCAAGAGCATCCAAAACCAACTCCACTGGGCTGGCCATGTGCTTAGGATGTCAGAGTCCTGACGACCAAAGCAAAGCTTCTTTGCCCAGGTCAAGGAAGGCTTCTGAACAACAGGAGGACAAAGGAAGCACTTCAATGATACCCTGAAAGCTTACCTCAAGAAATGCAACATCGAGGTCAATGCCTGGGAGACCCTTGCACAGAAAAGACCTACTTGGAGGAACCTCCTGATTGAAGGGACACAATACTTTGAGGACAGCCGACGGCAAGAGGAGGCCCGGAAAAGGAGCCTGAGAAAGGAATATCCGTGATCTAGAGCTCAAGGACCGATCCCAACTCTTGCAAACACCTGCCAAGTGAGTGATTGAAGATGCGACCCTGGGATCGGACTCATCAGCTGTGGAAGAAGCCACAGAGCCCATTCTCAGTAATATGGAGTTTCTTAGGTGGACAATCATACTCATTAGTGAGTGATCGCCGAAGAAGAAGAAGAAGACAACAGTGACTGCATTTGAAATAATATTTAGCTGTAAAACACTTTGGGACATTGTGCTATAGAAATGCAAAATCTTTCTTTTCTTTCGAACAAAAATTGTGGGAGTATTTTCACCAGCTGGACTGCAGTGATTTAATTTCTGAAGGGATATGCTGAAAATTTGGTTAGAGTTGGTTTATTAAACTCAACATCTAACATTTTTGCAATCATTACTTAAGACTTTCAGATGTGTTTAAGGGGAATCTAGGTAAATAAGCACAAACCTCAAAAATGAACAGTAGATATTTTGGTACCGTTTAATGAAATCGGGTGTGTGAGTGTGGTGGGGTGGGGGGGGGCGGGGGGAGATGGCAGGGATCATATGGATCATAAACATGAGCATCTGGGCCTAATTCTACGCTATAAATTCTATGTAATGTTCTCCATCCGAAGCAGAATCTTAAGGAGAATGGGGCTTACAAAGTGCAGTTTAGCAGGATAATTTATAGTCGGATACCTTGAGTTATATAATAAGTAGTCTGTGAAGACAAGAAGGAAGACTTGCATTAATGTTGTGACGACAATCACATCCTACAATTTTGGGAATACGGAGACTTTCCAAGTAGCCATTGTTTCCTTGCCTATCTTGTCTCTATTTTCTATTGCTAACATTAATTGATATTAAAGTCAGCATTTTCTTTCTGCACCAATTGTACGTCAGGTTTCCCTTCCTTTCCCTTTCTGCTATCAATGGGTTCTGATTTTGTTTTTTTCTTCAAACCCATTTGTATTCATCTATACTAATTAGCAAACAAAGGACTTGAGGGCAGAATCTCGGGCCTCTCTTTAATAACAATAATGGATTCCTGTGATTATCTGAAAGGATCAGACACAGGATATGAATTATTCAAACTTGCGCAGCAGTTTACCCCAATTTATTTTCATCAGCAATTAATCTTCCTGTTTGTTGCTGATATTGACTTCAGATCTAATGAGCAAAAATTCTTGCAATAAATATTTCACCACTTTAGTTTTTTATCATTCGATAAATATGGTAAAGGAGCATGAATGCATAACTGGACTTTAACTCATAGCGAAATGAAGACTGACTTCCATTTATAAAGCACCTTTCAGAACATAAGGGCACTTGTAGGGGTCCTTCCAATTCATTCCTGTTAATTCCCTGTTTATTCCCTTATTTCCACTTTCTCTTATTTTTGCTGTTACATTTTGATTCCTGGATGCTTAATGGGCCTGTGATGTTAAGACAATGCAGCCCGAAAGCAGCCTGTGCCTTTAATTCAAACAGAAGGAGCTAGAAGGCTGTGCTGTTTTAGACTGCTGATTTCAGTTTGGCTTATATCAGTGCTGTCTTAGTTTGATTGATTTGGCTGGTAGTTAATGAATTGGCCCAAAGGGCTGTGCTCCGCCTGGTAACAGGTGGTGATTGGATCTGATCACATTGGATTTTTTCAGAACTCCAACTGTTGATTCTTTGGTTTCAGTTTTGATTCTGCAGCATGAATGGAGGGTTCTAATTAATTCCCTCCCAAAAGATCCAGATAAACTCTCTTCAGAGGGCTACTGTGAGGGTTGACTCTTTCAGCAAGTTGGAGCAAGGGCTTGAAGTCAAACCTTGAGCAGAAATCAAGATTTCACAGAATCTCCACAGTGCAGAAGGAGGTCATTCAGCCCTTTGAGTCTGCACCGACCTTCCAAAAGAGCCACCCACCCACCGTCAGGTGGAAAACGGTGCTGGAGAATACGGCAGCCGGCGGCGGGGCGGCGGGGTGGGATTCGCACCTCCCCCCGGGGATTCTCCGCCCCCCTGGGGATTCTCCCGCCCAAAGCGTCTCTTCAGAAAGCCTGCTGCCAGTGAGTACTAAATTCTCTAATCTGAATGAATGGCAGCACGGTAGCACAGGTGGATAGCCCTGTGACTTCACAGCGCCAGGGTCCCAGGTTTGATTGCCCGCTGGGTCACTGTCTGTGCGGAGTCTGCACGTTCTCCCCGTGTCTGCGTGGGCTTCCTCCGGTTGCTCCGGTTTCCTCCCACAGTCCAAAGTCCTGCATGTTAGGTGGATTGATCACGCTAAATTGCCCTTAGTGTCCAAAAAGGTTAGGAGGGGTTATTGGGTTATGGGGATAAGTGAGGGCTTAAGTGGGTCGGTGCAGACTTGATGGGCCGAATGGCCTCATTCTGCACTGTATGTTCTATGTTCTATGTTCTAATGACTCAGCAGGGAAGACCATTACCAGCTATAAACTAGAGACTTCAATCAACAAATGTGCTGTGAGAAAAATGTGCTAAAGGATCACCATTTGAAGAAAAGACTCTTATCTTTTGACCTTCAACCTTATTATTTGTATCCCTTTCCCCCCTCTGTGTTTGACTGTTCTTTGCATGGGGGGGTAGAGGGTGGGACAGTTTAAGGGGAGGGGGGGTTGTAGGTTAGCTTGCTTGTTAACCAGTTGTAATTACTGAATATTTCATCTTTATTCCTGTTATAAATAAACAACAAATGCGTTCCAATTTACAAACCTGATGACTTGAATTATTGAGCAGCTAAGGGACAAAGACTTCAGGAATTTTTATAAGGTTTTATTGTGCTGTGACTCTGGGATGAATGTGGCTGGACGTTGCCGCACGCTTGCCTAGGGTGTCGTAACAAATTTCAAAGTGCTTTACAGCCAATACAAGCCACAAACAGATGACCACCCAGTTGTCTCTTTTCGAGAGAAAAGCATCCCAAATAAGTAGGACCTCACAGTACTGGTATCATTCCAGTAAAACTTTCTTGCACCTTCGCCAGTGCCTCTATATCCTTATTTTCAAATAAAGACCAGGGGCGAAATTCTCCCCCAACGGCGCGATGTCCGCCGACTGGCGCCAAACACGGCGCCAATCAGACGGGCATTGCGCCGGCCCAAAGGTGCGAATGCTCCGCATCTTTGGCGGCCTAGCCCGAACATTGAGGGGCTAGGCCGACGCCGGAGGGATTTCCGCCCTGCCAGCTGGCGGAAATGGCATTTGTTGCCCCGCCAGCTGGCGCGGAAATGCGGCACATGCGCGGGAGCGTCAGCGGCCGCTGAAAGTTTCCCGTGCATGCGCAGAGGGGAGAGTCTCTTCCGCCTCCGCCATGGTGGAGGCTGTAGCGGAGGCGGAAGGGAAAGAGTGCCCCCACGGCACAGGCCCGCCCGCGGATCGGTGGGCCCCGATCGCGGGCCAGGCCACCATGGGGGCACCCCCCGGGGTCAGATCGCCCTGTGCCCCCCCCAGGACCCCGGAGCCCGCCCACGCCGCCTGGTCCCGCCGGTAAATACCAGGTTTGATTTACGCCGGCGGGACAGGCAATTTCTGGGCGGGACTTCGGCCCATCCGGGCCGGAGAATTGAACGGGGGGTCCCGCCAACCGGCGCGGCCCGATTCCCGCCCCCGCCCAATCTCCGGTACCGGAGACTTCGGCGGGGGCGGGATTCACGGCGGCCAACGGCCATTCTCCGACCCGGCGGGGGGTTGGAGAATGACGCCCCAGAACTGCTTACAATACTCAGCGTGCGGAAGGTAAATTAAGAAATGCTGTGTGGAATGTGATGGGTCCTGAGCTGCTGAACCTCAGAATATTTAGTGTGAGTGAATGCAACTTATCCAGGATGTATAATTTGGTTGTGGTTGTTATAACCCGCACGAGACCTACCGGAATGGAGCAATTAGTCTCCCCATGAGTGTCATTGAGTATGAGATTCCGCGCTGAGGAGCGGGGGCCTAATCAGAGGAACCATGGACACTATGTGTAAAGGTTTGGTCCAAGTGGGACCCGAGCAAAGGCGTCCTGACTGGAACCTGTGAACAATGTGTAAATAGTTTCTTGTTCAATAAACAAGTAGTGGGTGGGATTCTCCGGTGGTTGACACCGGAATCGGGAGGAGAATAGGTTCCGACGCCAAAATCGTGGAGGGCGCGATTTAACGCCAAATCGCAATTCTCCGTCACCTCGACAGCAACGTCAATGCATTCCGGAACGCATCTACAGTAGACACCAGTTACATGTCATTTGTGAATCCAACCCCGTATTCTCTGGGGCTCCGCGATTCTCCTCCCCCGATGGGCTGAGTTCCCGACGGCGCGGTTCACTTGTGGTTTTAAAGGAACGTACATGAGGGAGAGAGAGAGAGAGAGGAGGTAGGGCACAGAGAGGAGCGACTGTGGGCTGCCGGGCTAGACACTGGCCGGGCCGACTGGGGTGGGGGTGGGAGGAGTCCCTGCCAGGACTGGGGGAGGAGGAGGTGACGGGAAACAGACCAAGTGGCCGGGATGACCCCGCCACAGGACTGGGGTGGTGTTCTATCCCAGACCGCCATTACTGTAGCTTGCTAGGCAGCCACCTTGCTTCGCAGCCATTGACCACACACCTTGGCCCCCGGTTCTGCAGAGTGACACCGGCTTATGGGTGCCCCCTAACCCCGTCGTCCGCCATACCCCCCCCCCCCCCCCCACCCAGCCGTGACATGTTGGCGGCTAACCCAGGGCAACGTTGAGAGTAGCCCTTATGGGGGCGCCGGGCCGAGAGCCACGGTGCATACTCTTGGCAAGGTCAGCGCCAGCCGATGATACCCCTGACATCAGGGACAGGCGGCTGGGTCAGAGGCCCCCATGGTGCCAGCTAACGACGGGGTCAAGGGTACGGGAATCGGGTGGGGGGGGGGTTGGACATGAGGAGGCGGAGTCCGCAGTGCCAACCAGGGGCACCATGTAGCCCATTGGACATGGTTGGGCACAATCGTGTGCACCATGCTAATATGTCGACCTTTCACCCCCTGCAGACCATGGTTATTGGCAATGAACCAGCAATGGTGACTTTCCTGCTAATCGCCGTAGCCCTGGGGAATGCTCTGTGACTGTACGAACTGGAGCTGCTCGAGGAGGAGGAGGAAGCTGCAGCAGCAGAGCATGCAGCAGTGAAGCGTGCCGCAGAGGGGCAGGTGGTAGCCACCCTGGATAGAAAATGAGCCATCCAACAGACCAAGGAGTAGGAGGTGTCAAGGAGGCGCCGCATGAGGCCTCGTGTGCACTGGTGCCACCTGCCATTCGGGGATCTGTTGGTCCGGACATGCCGTTGAACACTACGGCTGAGCAGGTAGACAGTGTGACATATATGCCAGATGATAATAATAATTATAATCTTTATTGTCACAAGTAGGCTTACATCAACACTGCAATGAAGTTACTGTGAAAAGCCCCTAGTCGCCACATTCACACTTGCCGCTGTGGGTGTATTGGAGAGGACACCCGCTCCCGGTGGCCATCCAGGGAGATGATCGCCCTTAACATTTAGGTGACGGGGCCCTTCCAGGTACTGATTGCGGACCTGTCTGGGATCTCACAGGCCTTGGTGCACAGGTGCATCTGTACCATCATGGAGGCCATATATGCCCAGGGGGCTCTCTGCCAACCAGTTTTCTGTCCACCTCAATACACTTACTCCAATCCCATGGAAATTAATTTTGCGCAATAATCTCTTATGCCTTCTGAAAGTCCAAATATACCACATCGACTGGCTCCCCCTTCTCAACTGTGCTGGTTACATCTTCAAAGAATTCCAACAGATTTGTCAAGCATGATTTCCTCATTATAAATCCATGCTGACTCTGACTGATCCTGCCACTGCTTTCTAAATGTTCCGCTATAAAGTCCTTGATGTGGAGGTGCCGGCGTTGGACTGGGGTGGGCACAGTATGAAGTCTTACAACACCAGGTTAAAGTCCAACAGGTTTGATTTGGATCATTAGCTTTCGGAGCACTGCTCCTTCCTCAGGTGACTGAAGAGGTAGGTTCCAGAAACATATATATAGACAAAGCCAATGATGCAAGACGATACTTTGAATGCGAGTCTTTGCAGGTAATTAAGTCTTTACAGGTCCAGACAGGTCCAGACACTCTCTCCAGTCGCTCCATCTGGACCTGTCAGCCCCCTGATGGTCAATTGTGAAACTGGCTAAACCCGCACCCTTTCTTATTAGAATCAATTGTGTTCCACGTGGCACCGGTGCTAGCCCCTCAACCGTAGCAGAATCGGTCAAGGTGTGATGCCAGTTTTGCTGTTGTGAATGTCCACGAATTCTACGTCGGAGTCAACACTTAGTCTCAGAAACGGAGAATCAAATTTCTCTTAGTTTCTTGTGTGGACTCCTCTGTGGATGCAATATTGGTGACTAGGATAACGTGGAGCTGCAGATGGCGTCGCTAATCATTGAAAAGCAGGTCATCTCTATTCATACCACTGGGGAAAGTTTTGCACCACTTTCGAAAACCCGCTCTTCGGGAGATTGGATCCATTTGATGTGAGTATAGAAAATTGCATGCTGTGCGCCGAATGTATGTGCTATTTCTTCACGGCCAACGCTATAATGGGCGAAGAGCACTGGAGAGTGATACTGTTGACTGCCTGTGGAGTGCCAACATTCAGCGTAAGCAAAAGTCTAGCATAACCCCTGTCTCCATACTCAAAGACATTTGAGGAGTTGGTAAGGCTATTAGCAGACCATTACGACCTCAAACCTCGGTTATCGCGCAAAGATACTGTTTTACATAGCTGAAAGAACCCAAGGGAAGTCTGTAAGCACTGCTGGACTAAAGGAAGACCTCGTAAATCTCTCTGTTGAAATAGAGTGAAGAGAAGAGGTGCAAGAGTTGCAGGGAATGGAAGTCAATAGTGTGGGACATGCCCCTCCCGGCATTCGGTGCCCCCTAAAATGGGATCCCCACACTGGACGGAACACTGCCAAGGTGAGGGCTGATGGTCTAGGACCGGGTTGACCAGGCAGGATCCTCCCCAGAAAACTGAAGAGGAAGACCTTAGACAATGTGGGGCATGCAGCAGGAGAAGCTGCAGGGAGCGGAAACAGGGCAGCTAGTCAACCCATCACTCTGCTCGATGTGGGCATCAATGTGGTCGAGCAGCACGCTAGCACAGTGGTTAGCACAGTTGCTTCACGACTCCAGCGTCCCACGTTCGATTCCCAGCTTGGATCACTGTCTGTGCGGAGTCTGCACATCCTCCCTGTGTCTGCGTGGGTTTCCTCCGGGTGCTCCGGTTTCCTCCCACGGTCAAAGATGTGCAGGTTAGGTGGATTCGCCATTCTAAATTGCCCTTCATGTCCAAAAAGGTTACGTGGGGTTACTGGGTTTCGGGGAGGGTGTGGAGGCATGGGGCTTAAGTAGGGTGCTCTTTCCAAGGGCCGGTGCAGACTCGATGGGCCGAATGACCTCCTTCTGCGTTCAAATTCTATGATTCTATGATTCTACATCTTCCTTTTCAGAGCAGCCAGAAGACAAGTTTATGCAACTGAATTACCGTTCAAGTAAATGGCAATTCCTTGGAGTTGGAATTGGACATGGGAGTCACCATCTCAGTCATTGGCAAGCAAACATCTGAGAAAGCTAAATTGGGAGTGTAATGCCTGCAGCTATGGGCTACTGTGTAAAGATTGGCTACATATGCAGGAGAATGGCTGGCCATAGCGGGGACTGCAATGACCCTGGTAGTCTATGGACAACAGTCTGTGTGGTTATCACTGATTATAGTAAAAGTAAATAGTCCCAGTTTGTAGGACACGTTTGCTGCAGTTTTTCCACCTTGATTGGAAGTGTATTTTCCAGATGGACTCTGGAGGTCTCTATGAGGTACTGGGGAAGTATCCCGAGGCTTTTCAGGCTGGCTGAGAGAACAGAAAAGGAGCCTTGGCAAAATTCATGTAGAACCTGACGCACATCCAAAATATTTTCTGGCTTGCCTGGTTCCCTACACGTTGCTACCAAAGGTTGAGGCAGAGCTCAGACGGCTAGAGGAATTGGGAACCATTAGGCTGGTTAAATTCGCTGACTGGGCAGCACTGGTAGTTCCCAGCGTGAAACAGGACAAGACCATTCGTCTTTGCGCCGATTATAAACTGACTCTCGATTGGACCGATATCCAATTCTTCAGATAGAGGACTTATGTACAAAATTGGCTGGAGGTCACTCGATCATGAAGGTCGATATGAACCATGCATACCTACAATTGGAGTTGGACTCTGAGGCACGGCTGTATGTAATGATAAATACCCACAGAGGGTTGTATGAGTACACTGGACTGCCTTTCAGGGTATTATCGGATCCGTTGCGCCATTTTTCAGAGAGTTATGTAAAATATTCTGCTGGGTTTGCCACTGTGGTGGTCTGTTTGAATGATGTTTTGGTCACAAGCACGACGGACCATGAGCACCTGAGCAATCTGGATGAAGTATTCCGACCCTTTTCAGAGATGGGCATATGCCTCAAGAGAGAGAAGTGCGTTTTTCATGCCAAACTGGTCATCCATCTGGGCTATCAGGTAGACCGAGAGGGTCTACACCCAGTGGAGGAAAAGGGATGTGCCATCAAACAGGCCCCCACACCGGAAAATGAACTGCGATCATTTCTGGGATGAGTAAACTGCTGTGGCAAATTCATCCCAGTCCTCACAACCATTCTAGCCCTCCTGCACACCCAAATCAGGAATTAGCGTTGTTGTATTTGGTTTTCTATACCTTATGAAGGAATCCACTAAACAGCTCGACTTGTCCAAACCAGATTCTTTATTGGGTCAAATGTGGTAAAATAGCAATCCGTTACAGAGCACGTTAACATGGAGTCTGCTTATTACTCCTCTGGAATCTGCACCTAGCACTGGCCATTCACTTGTATATCTTATTACCCTCTCAATCCCCTTCTGAAGATGGCCGGATGTGTCTCCCCTTATATGGGAGTCACTGGTCACATGACCTCGGTTTTGAGACCACATGGCGTGTCTGCACCGCCACTTGCTGGTTGGAGGTCGCACACCATCCATCTATCATATAGACCATAGGCATAGCACCACAGGCGTGGAGAGCGCCGCAGGAAGAAGCATTTGCTAACAAAATGGCAGCTGACTTAATCCAGTCTGCTGACGCACTATGACCTGGCTTGAGGTCCACAGGATGTCGTCCACAACTTCAAGCGTGACTGTAGAGAAACTGCATCTCTTGTTTAGCACACACGGCACCCCAGAAGTATTTGTCACCGACAGTTATTCATGAAGGCCCCGCCTTCTCAATCTTGCCCCTCGCCTGAGGTGTGGTGATCCCCAGGTTAAATCAATAAACAACAGCTCATGTGGACTCCTCTGTGGATGTAATAGTAATGTTATAAAAGGAATATTTGCTCTGTGGCTCAATATTTCAGTCTGTAAGTTCATATGAAACACACACATTGATTGTTGAAGTGGTTCAAACTGGCTATGAACTTAAGGAAAGCAGGCAGATAACCATTTGGACAGAATATAAGCAACTCCAACATAATACCCTGTGTTTTCATGGAAAAATCCAATACAGAAGGAAACCCTTTGGCCAACTATGCTCTATAAACTCTGAAAAAGCTCACCAATTAGTCCATTTGTACTTAAAATTGATAAGGCACCAGGACTGGGTGAGATACATCCAAGGATACTGAGGGAAGAGAGAACGGTAATTGCAGAGGCACTGGCCATAATTTTTCTTAGACTCAAGGGTGGCACCGGAGGACTGGAGAATTGTAAATGCTACACTGTTCTTCGCAAACAGGCCAGTAACTACCAGTCAGTTTAACTTCGGTGATATCTTAAAGCTTTCTGCTCGAAAAATTTCAGTTCCAAAGCAGAGTCATATTGAACCCAAAATGTTAACCCTGTCACTCTGCAGAGGCTGTCAGGCCTGCCTCGCTTTTTCCAGCACTTTCTGTTTTTATTTCAATTGTTCCTTATTTACTCAGGTTCCAGGAAGTGTGTCCAGCTGCAGCTCCTGGAAGCCCCGGTTTCGAAGTCGGAGCGGCGGCTGGAGACACTGTGGAGCATCCACAAGGTGGAGAGTGCCGTGGATAGCACGTATAGAGAGGTGGTCACACCGCAGGCTCAGCTTCCTCAGGCAGGAAGGGAATGGGTAACCATCAGGCAGATCAAGAGAGCAAGGCAGGCAGTGCAGGAATCTCCTGTGGCCATTGAAAAACAGATATACCCGTTTGGATACTATTGAGGGGAATGACCTCTCAGGGGAAAGCAGCAACAGCCAAATTAATGGTTCTGCTGCCAAGGGGAAGAGTAAAACTGCAATAGTTATAGGGGATTCAATGGTAAGGGGAATAAATAGGCATTTCTGTGGCTGCAAATGAGGCTCCAGGATGGTGTGTTGCATTCTTGGTGCGAAGGTCAAGGATGTCCTGGAGCAGTAACAGGACATTCTGGAGGGAGAGAGTGAACAACCAGTATGTCGTGGTACACATCAGTACAAATGACAAAGGTAAAAAGGGGATGAGGTTGTGAAAGCAGAATATAGGGAGTTAGGAAGAAAGTTGAGAAGTTGGACCTCAAAGGTAGAGACCAGTCAAGGAACGTTAAAAGGACTAGCCTTAAGGTTATATATCTAAAGCGCAGAGTATTCAAAATAAAATGGATGAATTAGTTACACAGATAAATGTAAAGGGATATGATATATTTAGGATTACGACGACATGGGGCTGGTTTAGCACAGTGGGCTAAATAGCTGGCTTGTAATGCAGAACAAGGCAGAAGCCTTGCGCTGTCCCCGAACAGGCGCCGGAATGTAGCGACTAGCGGCTTTTCACAGTAACTTCATTGAAGCCTACTTGTGACAATAAGCGATTATTATTATTACATGGCTCCAAGATGACCAGGAATGGGAACTAAACATTGAGGGCTATTCAGTTTTCCGGAAGGACAGACAGAAAGGAAAAGGTGGTAGAATTGCATTGTTTGATTAAAGAAGATATTGATACAATATTGAGGAAAGATATTAGCATGACAATGTGGAATCTGTACGGGTTGAGTCAAGAAACGCCATGGGGCAAAGGCATTCATAGGGGTGGTATACAGACCACCAAACCGCAGTGGTAATGTTGGGACTGGCATTAGACAGGAAATATGAGATTCATGTGTGAAAGAAACATCTGCGATTATAGGTGACTTTAATCGGCATATAAATTGGATGAGTCAAATTAGTCACAGTACAATAGAGGAGGAATTTCTGGAGAGTGTGCGGGATCGTATTCTGTACCAATAGGTTGAGGAACCAACAAGGGCCATCTTGGACTGGGTGTTGTGAAATGAGAAAAGATTAGTTGGCAACCTCATTGTGAGAGAACCCTTGGGGATTAGTGACCACAATATGATAGAATTCTCTATCATGGTGGACAGTGAGGTAGTTCATTCGAAGACTAGGGTCCTGAACCTCAGTAAAGGCAACTATGATGGTATGAGGCATGAGCTGGCTATGATGGACTAGGAAACATTAGTGAACGGAAGGACAGTGGGCAGGCATTCAAAGAATGAATGGATGAACTCCAAAAGTTGTTTATTCCTATTTGGCACAAGAGTAGAAACGGAACTGTGGACAAACCATGGCTTACAAGGGAAATTAGAGATTGGATTCAAAGAAGAGCCATACAAGTTAGCAAGAAAAGCAATAGACCAGAGGATTGGGAAGAGTTTAAAATTTAGCAAAGGCAGATTAAGAAGGGGAAAATACAATATGAAAGTAAGCTCGGGGGAACATAAAAACTGAATGTAAAAGTTGTTTCGATAGGTTTGTATAGGGAAAAAGATTGATAAAAACTAATGTAGACCCTTTATAGTCTGAAATGGGGGAATTCATAACGGGGAACAAGAAAGTGGCAGAGGAATTAAAATTGGTCCTTTGCTTCTGTCTTCACAAAGGAATACATGAATAATGTACTGGAAGTTCTGAGAAACACAAGTTTTTGTGGGGAGTTGCAAGAAATTAATATTAGTAGAGAAATAGATTTAGGGAAATTAATGGTATTGAAGGCAGATAAATTGCCAGAGCCTGAAAATCTTCATCCCAAAGAACATCCCAGAGTAGTTAAGGAAGTAGCCCGAGAAATGGTAGATCCATTGGTGGTCATTTTCCCAAGTTCTCTGGACTTTGGAATGATTCCTACAGATCGGAGGGTAGTTAATATGACCCCTCTATTCAAAAAGGAAGGTAGAGAGAAAACAGAGAACTACAGACCAATGAGTCATCCGTCGGTAGTAGGGAAGTTGCAAGAGTCCATTATCAAAGATTTCAAAGCACAGCAGTTGGAAAGCAGTGGTATAATCAGAGGAAGTCAGCATGAATTTATGAAATGAAAACCATGGGGGGGATTCTCCGATTGCCTACACCGAAATCGCATTCGTCGAATCTGTCTTTATGCTGAAATCGGGGGCGGCACCATTTTTCAGATAGTCCGGCCCTCAAAAACAGCATAATTGCTGAGTACGCCGCACACCGCTGGGACGGCCTCAGGAGGTCACCCGAGGCCCTCCCCGATGTTCCATCCTCGATGGGCTGACTTCCCGATGGCGTCAGTCGCTTATTCTCTCAGTTTTCGGTGACCTCGCGTGGCGGCTGCGGACTGTGTCCAGCGCCGCCACAGT